>NC_057850.1:45489225-46737796 GCF_015237465.2 Chelonia mydas
TGTAGTGTAAATAAAAGATATTATGTCACCCACCTTCTCTCTCTAACATCCTGGGACCAACACAGCTACAACACTACTGCATACAGCATTATAGCCAGCCAGACAAGCAGAGAAATGCCATCAAGTTGAGCATAGGGCTATGTCTTCCCTGGCAACTGAATGACAAAACTTGTGTCTTTCAGAGGTATTAAACCCCTCTTCCACCCCCCACACCCCCCCGCCCCCAAGACAAAAGTTTTGTCGACGACAAATGCTGGTGTGAACAGTGCTTTGGTGGCAGGGGAGCCGACAAACAGCGGCTACACTGCGGGCCTTTAGGCAACATGGCTGTAGCGACAACCCTGTAGCTAAAAGTGGCGTAGTGCAGAAATAGTCAAACATCCTGCTTCACTCGGCCAGAAGGTATATGCAGTATCTTTAGTTTCCCTATCTGAGGGAACTAGAAGTAGCTGTGGGACTTGAATTGCCATGTTATGTCTAATTTAAACAAAATGTGATTTCTTTTTTTTAAAAAAAGTCTGTACACTATTACAGAACACATTTGTAATTCACCAGCTGAACTAGTGATTTGCAGTATAAAGAATTATAGCATATTCAAACATGTAAGGAGCCTTTCCAAATTTTTAGTGTATTAACAGGATGCATTCTGTGATAGTTATTCACAGTTCATTGTTTCCCCAAAAAGGATAAATGAGTTGCCAAGAAACAGCAATGACCTGTAATACATTTGAAGTTAAGTGGTGATGTAAATTGGGTCGCAAGTTGTGACATTTTCCTGTCTGAGAGAGAAAAGAAAGCGGAGTAAATAGAATCTGATTTAAGGGAAGTAAAACTGTCTGATCATTTGGTTGTGGCTGTAACCTATTTATCTGTGAAAACAAAGCAGGTTAGAAGCAAAGAAGGGGTTTTTGTGTGTGTTTTGGGCTGGGGGTGGGAGGCAGGCCTGGAGAGAAAAAAGGACAGGGTTTGAATTCAAAGTATAAACACATTCCTGGGCACTAGTTAATCATTTTGTATCCTATCAAAAAAGTTCATTAAAAGATCAAGTGGTAGGAAGGAGCTGGAGAAGAATCAAGTGTGGGAGGAGAAGTGGAAGGGATTGGTAAATGCTTCCCTGAACTGAGCTGTAGCATATGACATGGTCACTGTCGGTAACTTCATTGTTATTGAGAGGAAGTCCTTTCAGTATTAGCCTATGAAAATTCTTGCAGCAAGAAATAGCTTTCATGGTGAAATGTGTCTACAGATTTTCATTTGATTGCAATATTAAAGCATCTAAAAATCCCAGAAGGTAGTAAGTTACCTTTAACAAAAACTACTCACAAATTCTAGAAATGGCACACAGTCCAGGTGTAACTCTCTTTATTTTACTGGCAATAAAAAACAGTGCTGCAAGAGGCTGAACGCCCTCAACATCTGTTGACTTAGGTGGGAGTAGAGGGTACTCCTGACCCTATCAGAAAAGGAAATGTCAACTTTTAACTGTTTAAAATCAAACATTTTAGCTTTGAATATCTGAAATAAATAGTTGGTATCTGTTTACTTATAACATTTTTTCCCCCTCTTACTGCAGATATGATCCTAATGTGAAAAGGAGAAGATAAATTCAAGAGAATTTACAATGAACCTACAGCAAAATCTTGATACCCTGGTTGCTGGTTCCAGTGTACAATATATATGGGAAGTCTAAATTATCTGTAAGAGTTGTTTTAAGTCCTGCTTTTATTAAAGGAAAACAGAACCAGTTTTACATTGTTTTGGCATTTAGAGAGTCCACATTTCTGGTTTCAAGACTTTAAACTCATTTGCTTTAAAGCAGTGCTATAGTACAACTTTCTAGATATTTACGGCTTCACTTCAAGCTTTCTTCTGTTGGTTTGAGATACACTTCTGCTATTACTCTATTGTTCTGAAAAAAGACCCGGTTAATTTGTTTAGCTTTTTGTATAACAGTAATAATTTGCTGTACAATAGGGCTCAAAGCACAAATACATAAACTACATAAAACAGACATGGTGGGGGCAGTAACCTCATTTTCTGACTCTGAATAAGTTGGGCAGTCGTCTTGAACAGTAATCAAAAAAGAAATCACAAGTGTGAACGCTGCTGCAATCCACAGACCTCTTAAGTTTCTTTGAATACATCTAATGCTGTGCACCATGTGAATAAAAAGTTAACCAGACCTGTTAACCACAAGTCAAATCATGGCTAGCAGGTTCTAGATGAGCTTTCCTTCACCTGGTGTGGAGAGAGATTTTATTCTGAGCATACTAACAACAATGCTGTTTACCAGTTGGATAACATAGGTGTCAGAATAAAATCCCTGTCTATAGTGGGCAGGAAAGTTTTAGAATTCTGCCCTCCACAATCATTCATACTGCTGTGGCTACTATTTCAAACCTAATATGGGCAGAGTCATAGGTAACATTTAAAATAAAACCTTGCATCACGTTAAAAGAGGCTTATAAAATTTCACTTTAAATAACAGAGCCAGTTCTGTTGCAGAAATGCATACAGGTGCTGAAGTTAAGTCACCTTAAGGTTAAGGGGAATTTGTTTGTTTGTTTTAAACCACTGTTTAAACTACTGTAGGTAGTTTACAGTGTTGTTGTAGCCATGAGAGGTGGGGGTGAGGTAATCTCTTTCACCAACAGAAGTTGGTCCAATAAAAGACAAGCTTTTGAGCTACACAGAGTTTTGCTTCTTTCCCAGAGTTCTGTGTAGCTCAAAACCTTGTCTCTCATCAACAGACATTGGTCCAATAAGAGAGATTCCATGTGTTAGCAAGATGGTTACTGCCACCTTGAAATGATCAATGTAGGTTACAGCTGTCGTATGTAGCCAGCTATCAAACATACATTTATTTTTACATGCCAAGTAGTCAGAGGTTTTTTTAAACACCCAGATACTGCTTTTTCATAACAGGCTTGATCTAGATTCCAATATATAACTTTGTCAGCAATAGTCAGTGCTCTCACAAGAGTGGCAGTTATGTGATGAGCCATTATGAATACATTATACCCTACGAGTCTGGCTCTTAGGCCTTCACCCCAACCAGTGAATGAGAGATCTAACATAAATCCTTGACTTCTCAAATTGTTAAACAGTCTGCTGCTATTTTCAAAGTTGGTGTCTTCAAAGCTGAGGAGAGCCTGAGCTTTTCAGTATTGGCATGTACCAAATTCATAAGTGAAGTTACTGTACTATTTTATAATGAAAATATTCATTTTAAACAAAACTTCAATGAAATCAGATCACCTCAAATATCCATTTTTAAACTTTCATCATTTGTTCTGTTCCAGTAGGAATAAGAGTTAGAATCAAAACCTGCTTACCTATTTATTGGGACCATTTGTATTAAGTCATCATAGGCACTAGGAATCTTTTCAAAACCCACTTCACCTCTATTTCTATAATCTCAGTAAGCACTACTAACAAATTAAAAGTATATATGTATAGGCCCTAGTGCTTCAAGTTAAAGCACTTGTTAAGGGAACTATTCCCATGTGTAAATGTACTCATGTGTGGCCGCAGTATTTGGCTTATAAAGAAGACACAGCTCTTTCACATGGTGTGGAAAAAGGCACGAGATGAAATTGAGAAGGCTTTTTTTTTTTTAAACACACATCTCCATCATCGTTCACAAATGGCTTGCACACGTCTTCCTTAGGACAGATACAGCTCAAGCACGTTGAAGAGAATGCTAAGAATTGCTCAACCTGCCAGTAGCTCTGCATGTTCAGGGAGCCTGATTTTACTGATTTATTTTGTGGCTGTAATGAGCATTCATCCCTTTTTCTATTCCTCTTCTGGGAAAGTTTCCTTCTGCACAGGTTACTTATCTTCAAATGAGGAGAAATGCCATTTCTTAACTCCTTGTCCAAACAGAAAAGGGCTCTGTCCAAGAAAAATAAGCAGAAGTCCTCCAAAAGCCGCAAGACTAAAACTTCATTCTCTGTATGGGAAGGGGGATGCTTGTGAACCAAGGAAGAGAGAGAATAATTATTCTTGACAAAGTTGAGGTGATGAAGAAAAGGTTATCAGTGGGAGCAGTGGTAGTCAGGAGATCTCAGCTCTGCCCCTGACCTGCTAGGGGACCTTGGTCAAGTCCATTCATTGCTCTGTGCCTCAGTTTCCCTACCTGTGAAACAGGGCTAATGGCCCAGATTCACAAAGGCATTTAGATACCTAAGTCCAACATTTTAGGGACCATTGGTATTCTGCAAAGCCCCCAGTCAGCTGCCATCTAACCTAATAGGAGCCTAGGGGACTCAAGTGCCTAAATGCTGACACCACATTGTGGATTGGACTCCTAACTCAAGTTGAGCTCCAAAGCAGGATTCTCAAAGCTATCTTGCTACCAGGGCCTGATCCCATAGGCTCTGAGCACACTTAAGACCTGATACCTGTCACTAAAGACAACTGGAAGCATGCATAATTCAGAGCAGGAACTTGAAGCCAGGTGAATGCCCTAACCACCAGGCTATAGGGTATTCTGAAGTGAGTCTCAGTATCTCATGTCAAGAGCTGTTCTTGTATAAATAAATATTCATTAGGTCACAGAGAGAGACTGACTATAGCCCATTGGTAAGGGCACTCACTTGGGATGTGGGAGACTCAGATTCAAGTCCCTGCTCCAATGAATATTTAATTATGTATACAGTAGAACTGCTCCAATAGGGGAGAGAGAGAGAGAGAGTCCTAGCCCAGCAGTTACTCACCTGGGAAGCGGGATGTGCTCTGGAGCAGGTTTTTGAACCCAGTTCTCCCACATCCTAGGTGAGTGCTTCGATGACCAGCACAGTGCGTCATCAAAAAATTTCAAAGCTGTGCTCTCCCCCATCCCTCCTCAGGCAGTCTAGTGCTTGTGCTGCGCTTCCCCTCCACCTCTCCATGCAGTCTGGCAGGTATCTCAGGTCTTAGACATGATCACCAGCAGGCCCTTATCACCCACTTGCTACCACTAAGGTTTCTTGGCTGTTCTCTAGCCTTTTCATCTGCTCCCGGGACCCCATCCCATCCCACTTCTCACCCTCTTTGGCTCCATTCTCACTTTTCTTCCCTGCACAATATAAGCATCCTTTAGTCTCCATCTTAAACACCCCAACCTTGACCTCACTTGCCTTTCCAATTATTGCCCAAACTCCCAAACTGAGTGAACCGCATTTTCAATCATTTCCTGAAATACCCATCTTCTACCCTCTTCATTCCACTGTCCTCTTCCTGGACAAAGCTAAGGGCTTCTGCTCCATCTTCACTCTCCTTTTGACACTTTATGACCATCTAGTATTTGAAATCCTGTTAGCCATTGGCTTCCATGGCTCTCCTTTGCTACTATGTTTATTCCCTTCAGCATGTTGTTTGCTGGGTCTTTCTTCTCCTTCCCCTCTCTTTCAATAGCTGTTTCCCACATATCTGTCCTTTGTGCTCCACAGCCTGGATGAAATGTCTAGGCAATCTTACCCACTTTCATAGGCTCTGACCACCATCTTTGTGCTTATGACTCAAATATGTGCCTCACTACTCAGAACCTATTCCACATCTTGGCTCAGTAGTACTCAACCAGCGGTACGTGTGCCCCGGTCGGTACTCAGAGGTATTCAGGAGGTACATCAACTCATCTAGATATTTGCCTAGTTTTACAACAGGCTACATAAAAAGCATTAGTGAAGTCAGTACAAACTAAAATGTCAGACAATTATTTGTTTATACTGCTCTGTACAATATACACTGAAATGTTAGTACAATATTTATATTCCAATTTTATAATTGTATGGTAAAAATGAGAAAGTGAGCAATTTTTCAGTAATAGTGTGCGGTGACACTTTGTATTTTTATGTCTGATTTTGTAAGCAAGTAGTTTTTAAGTGAGATGAAACTTGGGGGTATGCAAGACAAATCAGACTCAAAGGGGTATAGTAGTCTGGAAAGATTGAGAATCACTGTCTTGGCTGATCTGGTAACTTAAATTGAACATGGCAAAGACCGAGCTCCATTGTTCCTGCCAACATCCAAGACTTTCAACACTTCCCTCTCTGAACCCTTGTAATCAAGCTATATTCAAATCTTGAAATTTCTCCATTTCAATATCTTTAAGAACCAACCTTTTCCTTGTTCAGATTGTCAAACCTCTTGTTTAATCTCATGACTTGACTATTGGAACCACCTCCTCACTAACTTTAACTACAACCACCTTGGGTCCATTCAGAACACTGCTGCCAAGCTGTTTCCTAGTTGATCCTGGCACTATGCTTCAAATCCTTCCTCTGGCTCCCCTTTTTCCACTATATCGAAGACAAATATTTGGTCCTTACCTTCAAAGCCCTTATCTATGTAGGTGCTTTTGAAAATTTTACCCCTCGTCTTTCATCTCTGTCCTTAACCACTCTCAAGCATCATCAACACAAACTGGCTCCACAGGCAATCAATAAGCCAAATGGAATGGGTCTTCTACTCCAGACAGAGCTAGGACAGCCCCAGGCAGACCTGTCTGCAACCTGACAAAAAGCTAAAGGGATTAATATTTTTCCAGAGAGAACTCAGATTCCTCTGGGATGCATATTCTGTCACATCAGTGGTCACAATCTTTGCTATGCATTTTCCACATTCCTCCAAGACACAAAAATAGTACAAAAATACTAGGTGGATGGGACAGTAATTCTAGTAGCATACATCAGCTATGGTAGCCCTCCTTTTTGGTCTCACCGCTTCCCCTCTGACCTGGGCTTAATATTTCTCCCTCTGTCTCTAAGCTGTTATCTGACTTGAGATATTCTGGACAAATTATCTTTACATTGCACTCATCTAGAAAGAAAGTCTTGGCACAAAGAAATTTTTCTAAGGGGAGAAATAAAAAATAGCCCCAGGGATGCTGGCTATTATTCAACTGTTGCATGAAGATCTGTCCATAGGTCTCAGCTTTAACTCCTCGAAGGTGCAACTTTCTGCCCTCAGTGTTTTAAATCCAGATCTTCCTTGGCCTCTATCATCCTCAAACTTGCCAAACTTCTTAAAGCCCTTTTCACAATTTCCCCTGCAAGGACCAGAATGGCATCTTCAACACCATTACTTGGACTCCATTTGAATGCTAATGTCAACAAAGCCTTGCATGTTTCAGTTGCCATCACTTTAGAGTCCCAGATAGTATAGCTCTTTCAAGTAAGACACTTTTTCCTCTTTCAGGAAGGCAAAACAGTTCTTAAACCGTCTCCCAGTTTTATTCCAAATGCTCTTTCTCTCCCCAGTTGAGGTTATGTGCTCCCATTTGTCAGCTCAGTTCAAAAACAGCCACAAGTCGTACCGAGAAACTCTTCCACATTGTTTTTCATTCTAAATACAAAGTTTAACAAGTCTTTTGCAGCTTCAGGAACCAGATGGATTCACTGTTACATAGTAGAAAATGCAAGGCTTCCAGAAATGCAGCATCCAAAGACGTCTAGGCTTATTTGTCATGGAGCATGGCAACATGCTGGTCAGAACTTTAGCCTTAGTAGGGAGAGAGATGTAAGGCTGCACTACAGTCATCTCTCCACTTTTGCCAGATCTACAAACTCAGTTTGCAAGCATCTGCAGAGACCTCCTTCAGGAGGGCGATACTCCAGTCTCTGGTCCCAATTTAAACCCTCCAGGATCATAGGGGAATCTTTCCTAGGTCATCTTTCCTACTTTCTCTCCCTATTGTTCCTCACTGCTCATTTCTTGCCATCAGTGAAGACCATCGAGAAGAATGCCAATTGTCTTTCTTCCAGTTATGATTACACTAAATCATCCTATCCAGCTGTATTCAGTTTACTTATCTTAGAGCAGGTTCCCAGTAAATAGATTCCATTTTCTCCCCTTAGGGTGACAGGTGTAAAAAAAACAAACAAACAAAAAAAAACTAATCTCAAAGCTGGGTTGAATGATTACATTTAGGATTTAAATTTTCTACAACTTTGGATGAACTCTTCTAGTGGGTTGCCAGGTGAGTAGGTCCAGCATTCCCTTCAAAGCACATGAACTGCTACTGGTCTGTAGAGAAAGAGGGTGCAATTCAGTCAGGATTAGTGGGCACAACATTTATAACATAACACACCAACCTGTGGAACTCAGTGCCTTAGGTGAACACCTTGGTAAGATTCAAGAGAAGATTACGTATTGTATCTGAATAAAGAATTCTGCAATTACTCTCTAGTATAAAAGCTTTAGCCACATGTCAGACCTCATGTTTCAAGTTATAAGCCAATCTGCTAGACCCCAAAAGAAACTCTCCCCATGGTTTATTATTACACAAGTGCCTTTCTTTAAACAATTACCACTGTTAAACAGTCAGGTAGTAAGTGCACCATTAGTCAGGTCTGGTATGGCAATTCTGAGGTTGAACTCCAAGATACTTTCAGGGATCAAATTATTTTAAAAACTTCATGGCTATAATTTAGCCTGGCGATATACTCAGTATTGCTTTGGATTATAACCTATTTCTGAACCAAAGGCAACCATAAAAATATAAATTGCATTGCTACACAATCCGGGTTAGTGCTACCCTAGTTAACTGCAATTTTATTATCAATTTGTAAAATAAGTCCAGGTCTTCTGAAAATACCAAATATTAGTCTGCATAATTGACAGTTGACAGCTTTTTCATCGGGTGAAAAAAAGCCAGTTGCAAATATAAAACTAGCAGCTCCTAGCATACTGCTTCAACCAGTAAAAAGGCTTATTTACACACTGGCGAGGTAACATTTATTCTTCAAATTCTAGACATGCATACTGAAAACTACTGCTCTGTCCAGCCTATTGACCTGCACTCAAACCTTAGTTGAATGCTTAGGAACACTGGCAGGAATGGAAGAGATCACTGCTAACTCTTTGGGAGGTGCTGCAAACCTAGAGCAATGGACGCCAATATAAGACCCTCAGTAAAAAGCTCTGCAATTAACTCTTGTCATCATGTTAAGTGTTTATAATACCTAAGTAGCTGCTGCAGCTAAAGATGGGACTAGTCTGTCTTCTACATTTTTTTGCTTTTGTGATTAAGGCAGTCCTTTTGTCCCATTTAATTATTAAACTAGAAGTACATGAAAAATCAAATTTGTGCATGAATGATGGGAATGCTTTTTATAATCTGTGATGTTATTTTGTAAGTTATCTACCATAAATGTCTGAAACAACTCCAATTTTGGATTTGCCTCACCGCCATGCAAAAGTATTGCAAGTTTGTTACAAGCGCAATTACGTTCTTTAATAAAATCTTTAGCTCATACCTAATGTATGCGACTTATGTAATAAAATCAAAATCTCTTAATTAGATAACTATGAATTAGGTATCAGTTTTAAACTATAGTTACACAAGTTCTACTAAAATGATGGGGAAAGATTATACTTGTCTACTGTGTCTGCTTATGCAAAAAAAAACACCAATTGAAACCAATTATTCACATAGCTCTTTGTTTTCTAGATACAAAAAGTAGTTAATAGTTTATGGAAATACTAATGAAACAAGAAATGGCTAAATTCAAATCATGTGGGCATGACTGGGAACAAAAGCAATTATTTAAAAATTTTGCCTTGTTTTATTCACATTGTTTATGCTATTGAATTTTATAAATTGCTTAAGTTTGTAAACTACACAACTAGGTTTTTAAAATGTAGATTCCTTAGCCTTCAATTGAAAATACTACGGTTTGAATGCCTGTGCCTCACTTTTCCCTCACTCCCCTTACGCAAAAGTCCAGATCCTACATAACTATACTAACAAGCCTAAAGGTTTGCAGGATCAAGCCCCAAGTTTATTAGTAAGCACAGACAGACTGGACACTATCCAATCTATTTGTGCGTATTACTAAATTAATGCAACTCAAGAGGCACATGGTTGGGATCACAGAATATGTATATCACCCATTATACAGTCTTGAAGTATAAGTTATCAAGGGTCTTTTCTGTATTCTGTTCAGGTTCTTATATCTTGTCCATCATTGTGATCTTTTTGGGGTTCGAGCTTTATTTTATTCATGTACATAAAGGCCTTTTTAGTTCAAAACTATCATTATATACTCCACAATACACTTAAGAGCAGACACTAATGAACTGAATTAGACAACATGTCTTCTACCACATTAGATTTGAGTTAAAGTGCCTGGTAATGGATTAAACTAAAACTGAACACCTATCCAAAGGGGGTACACATGAATACTTAACTAGTTCTGAAAATTATTATTAGAAACTTTCAATTTATTGTTTGCCCCAGCTACAGTGAGTAACATTGGGTTGTGTCTATAGTAGTTTATCTAAATACTTGGGCTTGAGACTCTAGGTCAGGGGTGGGTAAACTTTTTGGCCCGAGTGCCACATTGGGGTTGCGAAAATGTATGGAGGGCTGTGCCTACCCAAAAGCCTTGTCCCACCCCCTATCTGCCCCCTCCCCCTGACTGCCCCCCTCAGAACCCCTGACCCATCCAACCCCTCCTGCTCCTTGTCCCCCGACCGCCCCCTCCCAGGATCCCTGCCCCTAACCACCCCATGGGACCCCACCCCCTATCCAACCCCCGCTGCTCCCTGTCCCCTAACTGCCCCGAACCCTATCCACACCACCACCCCCAAACAGGCCCCCCGGGACTCCCACGCCCTATCCAACCCGCCCTGTTCCCCGTCCCCTGACCACCACCCCCTGAACCTCCGCCCATCCAACTGCCCTGTCCCGACTGCCCCAACCCCTATCCACCTCCTCAGGACCCCCCCTGCTCCCTGACTGCCCCCGGGACCCCTTCCCCTTATCCAACTCCCCTGCTCCCTGTCCCCTTACCATGCTGCTCAGAGCAGCAGGAGCTCACAGCCCTGCCGCCCAGCCGGAGCCAGCCACGCTGCCCAACAAGAGCGGCGGGCCAGAGCACTCGTGGCACGGCACGCTGAGGCTGCAGGGGAAGGGCCGGGGGCTAGTCTCCCTGGCCGGGAGCTGAAGGGCCGGGCAGGAGGGTCCCGCGGGCCATAGTTTGCCCACCTCTGCTCTAGGTGTCACCTTAGAGAGACCAGAAGTGTGAAATTTAGTATGTGCCCATTTGCAATCTTGAGTTTGCATCCTTGTCACTCCCATAAGCAGAGAATGATGATTTTGCAAGAACATTTCTATACAGGCTCAGTCATTTTGTATGGTGACAGTTTTAGACCATGGCTTTTAAAAAAGAAATATGAGTGGTTAGAGACATCCTAGTTGTAATGTTAAGCATTACCTTAGAAAAGAGCAGGAGCTGGTGCTTGGACTTAGTAAGGGAAGATGGGAGCGTCTGCTCTCTATCTCCACCTGATAAGAGATCCTATTCAGTCTTCTTTAGCGGTATTGTGAGAAAAATTGTTTACAGGTTTTACAGTTACTTCTCAACAATATTTCCTTTTCAAACAGATTTTTTTTCAAAAGTAAATTAGGTATTCACTATCTTGACACTGTCGTAAGAGCACTTACATCAGCACTTTATTATTTTACTGTAAACCAGAATATTCTTGGAAAGTTACATAGCAGTGTAATAGAGAATAGATCTCTATAAAATCCCTATATTATGGTCCTTATGCACTTATGGAAGTGTAGGCATACACTTGACAAAAACGTTAGTGGATTGTCAAATTAGCAACTAAGCTTAAAGGAATGCTGTTCTCTCTTTTATCCCAGTACCAAATTATGATGGATCTGGTTTAACTGTTAAGCCAATCTTTTTCTACTTGTAGAAATCCTCTTCGTTTCTTGTAAAGACTGCTTTACTAAGGGCTAAATAAACCTTTATACAAATGCCAGTATTACTATGGCAAAATAAATATAATCCTTGTTCAAAATACACACACTTGCTTTGAGACCAAAGATCATCACAAGGAAAGCTTTCTGCTCTTACAACTTAACTTCGATTTATACTTTCACGATAAGTATATTTTGTTTGGTGAAACAGTAAGAAGAAAAGGCAGTGCTTGGGCAGACGTTCTCTTTCCAGAGCGTAAGTGTGCTCTTTCCTTTGAGCAAGAGACCACAGGCAAGTCAATGTAAGTTAGTCTCATTTGCTGTCTATCTGGAAGAAATTCCAGTTGGGGGACAGAGCACTTAAAACAGCAGACCACACTTCCGTCTTTTGAAAGGGATGAAGTAGCGTAGTGTCAGCATCCTCTACCAGGCAATACAAGCGTGACTTGTATACATAACAAAAAAGAGGCTACTAATGAATTTAGCTGTCAATGTGTTGCTTGTTAGAGTATGCCTGCAATTCCATATATGAAAGTTTATATGACCGCATGTTTTAGGGGACCCCATCCCCACCGCTGCCTCTTTCAACAATTAGTTGATGTTTCTTCTTTTGTCTTGTAGCCAAACATCGTGCAATGCCCAGTGCACCTCCTTTTAAAAACCGTACAAAATTGTCTCCAACCAGTGGGCCTAATGCAAAAAGATTGGCTTCCTTAGTGCACTCGTAAGTATATGGATCAATCTCAATAGGATTACCCTTGCATGTGATTGGCTGGTTTGGGCTATGACCTATCCCCTGACCATGGTCCTTTAGAAAGAACAAATTAGGGTGAGAACCTATCAGTACTAAGGCTACGGAGAACTTGAAGATTTTCTTCAATCCAGAGGCACTCTGTAGGACACATTTCATGTCTGGCTTGAAGGAAAGTACACGGTGCTCAGGAAAACTGGTGTAAGCAGAATGCAGATTAGAGTCCACAGCATGTGACTGAGCACACATCATATGATAGACCTTATGGTATTCAGGATAAAGCTTTTTAGGCAGCTGTTTGAAAATTAAACTTGGATCAGTAACCCTTCTACGAAAAACATGAATTACAGGGATGTTATTGTTGTAAGCACACAGTACTGCGTCAGCTGCTGAGAGTCCAGCACCCACGATTAAGACAGGGTCTACTTTCCCACGTAGTTTTCCTTTGCTGATGGCAGCTCCAAAGTCAGACATGGAATGAAACACAAAAGGAAATTCTTCTCCTTCAACCTGTAGTCGGCCAGGAGAATCAAAAGTTCCAGTCGCAAGAGCCACATTCTCAGCAAAGAGGCAGAAGGGCACCTGAGAGCCATCTGTTGTTCTCTGATAACCTCTGACTTCCCAATTTCTCTTGATCAGTGATGACTGTACATCTTCCTTTTCCATTTGCAAATGCTGTGTTGAAATATCTTCACTCACTTGGCTTTCATCTTCGTCATCCTGTTCTCGGTAAAGTCTTGAAACAGATGTTATGTAAGCATTGTCTCTGAAGTTCTTCTGGAGGCCCATGACTTTAACATATTGTTTATAATAACAAGCTATTTCTTCTGGCATAACTCTGTCACTCTTTATACTTCTGAAACAAAAACAAAAGGCTTCCAGTTAACATTTATGCTCCAATGGATGGGTCAAACATCACATTTGAAATATTGAATGTACAGATATCAAATTTATCTATCAGTTCTCACCCAAGAGCATCTCCCGCTGACATAGCACGGTGTAGATACCGCGTTGGGTCAACGTAAGCTACGTCATGGAGAGGGGTGATTTTTTCTCACCCCCGAGGGACGTAACTTACAATGACTTAAGTGGCAATGCAGACCAGTCTCAAGATTGAACAGATACTTTAGCATAAGTAGTTAGCACATATTCTAAGGGACTATTCAATGTGAAGTTGTCTGTTAACACCCCTGTAGTCATAGGACAAAAAGGGGAATTAGTGGGTTACACATTGTTGTAAAATGCTATAAATCCAGTGTCTTTACCGAGACCAGGATTTTTAGTGTCTAGCAAAATTATGAATTTAACCTCCCAGGATCATCTTTTGAAAGTGTTGTAGAGGTTTCGTTTGAGGATGTGGGCTGACAGGTCAGACAGAGTGATCAACTTGTGAAATGTGTTCACGCATAGATGACAGGGTAGTTTTACCATTTTCCTGTGAGAGTTCATTCGAGAGTGTAGTGATTGTCTGGTTTCACCCACATGGTTGTTATTGAGGCATTGACTGCACTGGATGATGTACACCACCCGTGATATGCATGGATCTTGAAAGGGGTGTGTTGTGGGGGGTGTTGATAATTGTAGCCGTGGAAATATTTCTTCCTCACCCACCTTCTCTCTCTCTCTAATATCCTGGGACCGACATGGCTACAACAACACTGCATACAACTTTTGATTTCTGGTATACAAGACAAGTCAAGTTTGAAGAAAATTAGTTCTTTAATTTTAAAGATGGTCAGCAACTTGAAATTTTCATGGCTTTTTTTGAGTAAATTAAAAATTAGTCATTAGATCATCCGAAACAAGAGAACAGCAAACTCAGTGCATAATTTTTAACATCACTGAAATGATTTTCTTCCAACTTGGTACGTTTTGTAGATCTCATTAAGACTTCAAATCAAATTTGAAGGCTGTGCTATAAAACTATATAAATTCCAGTTTGTTATATGCTAAGACAATTTATAACAAGATTACATTTTAAAGCCTAAGTACCAGATGTCAGAGCTGGTTAAGCTTTCAACCTAAACTCTGACTTGAGCACCTGATTTCTCAACCCTAACTGTGCATTAAGGGTAGTGTTTTGCATAAAATATATAAAGAACATAAGACCATAAGAATGGCCATATTGGGTCAGATCAAAGGTTCATCCACCCCAGTATCCTGTCTACTGACAGTGGCCAATGCCAGGTGCCCCAGAGGGAGTGAACCTAACAGGTAATGATCAAGTGATCTCTCTCCTGCCATCCATCTCCACCCTCTGACAAACAGAGGCTAGGGACACCATTCCTTATCCATCCTGGCTAATAGCCATTAATGGACTTAACCTCCATGAATTTATCCAGTTCTCTTTTAAACCCTGTTATAGTCCTAGCCTTCACAACCTCCTCAGGCAAGGAGTTCCACAGGTTGACTGTGTGCTGTGTGAAGAAGAACTTCCTTTTATTTGTTTTAAACCTGCTGCCCATTAATTTCATTTGGTGGCCTCTAGTTCTTATATTATGGGAACAAGTAAAAGTTTTCCTTATTCACTTTCTCCACACCACTCATGACTTTATATACCTCTATCATATCCCCCCTTAGTCTCCTCTTTTCCAAGCTGAAAAGTCCTAGCCTCTTTAATCTCTCCTCATATGGGACCTGTTCCAAACCCCTAATCATTTTAGTTGCCCCTTTCTGAACCTTTTCTAATGCCAGTATAACTTTTTTGAGATGAGGGGACCACATCTGTATACAGTATTCAAGATGTGGGCATACCATGGATTTATATAAGGGCGTCGACGTCTTCAGAGAACTATTCACGATGACTCCAAGATCTTTCTCTTGATTAACTGTAGCTAAATTAGCCCCCATCATATTGTATGTATAGTTGGGGTTATTTTTTCCAATGTGCATTACTTTACATTTATCCACATTAAATTTCATTTGCCATTTTGTTGCCCAGTCGTTTAGTTTTGTGAGATCTTTTAGAAGTTCTTCACAGTCTGCTTTTGTCTTATATATATATATATTTATTTATTTTCCACATGTTTATTTAAATTGAAAGATTTTGATTTAACTAAGAACGTAATGGCTCAAGCCAAAAGCTGCATTTTTCTCTGCGCAGTGTTGAGCCCTCAGTCAGTGTAACATAATCCTGCACTTACCCCACTGGTAAAAGTTCTTAAAACTAGTGCACTACGAAAGTGTTAATTTTATCTCCTCATAGTGTCGTACAAACACTAACCAATCCTTACAACACCTGCCGTAGGTAGGAAGGCAAGTATTAGCTCAATTTTATGAGGAAACTGACATTGTTATTCAGTGTGGGGCTATGTAAGTCAGGGGCAGAGCTGAGGTTAGAACTCAAGAACTGTGGACTCATAGGCTACACTTGCACACCAATCTGTCTCAGATTATTTGGTTTCTAGGACTAACTTCTTCCTCATCCAAGAAAAAGTATTCAGGTATCTTTATGAAGGCTCTCTTAGGATCCATGTATATAGTTAATTACAAGGGAAAGAAAAAAAACCCCAAACACCTACACTAGAAGAACTTTAAAGTTGCAATCTCAAGCATACAAAAGTTAAAAATGCCAAAAATAAGCTTTCTCAAGCAACCATAATTTGTCATCTTCTGCATCTGCATGATGTAATTAAAGATTCTATTATCTTATTTTTTCCACACAACCACTGCCTCACTCAGTATACAAGATGAATGGTGCTCATTGAATGGCAACTGTTCAATATTTCTTTTTAATCTTCCTCATTCTGTGTGAACCCAACCTTGCTGCTGTTTTTAATAATTAGGGCCCTACCAAAGTCACAGTCCATTTTGGTCAATTTCACAGTCATAGGATTTTTAAAATAGTAAATTTAATGATTTCAACTATTTAAATCTGAAATTTCACAGTGTTATAATTATAGGGGTCCAGACTCAAAAAGGAGTTGTGGGGGGAGGGGTTGCAAGGTTATTGTGGGAGGGGTTGTGGTACTGCTACCCTTACTTCTGTGCTTCTTCAGAGCAGGGCAAATGGAGAGCGGGGGCAGCTGGCCGGGAACTCTGAAGGCAGAGCTGCCGCCAGCAGCAACACAGAAGTAAGGATGGCATGGTATGGTATTGCCACCCTTACTTCTGTGCTGCTCAGTCAGCAGCTGCCACTCTCTGACCGCCCAGCTGTGAAGGCAGCAGCACAGAAGTAAAGGTGGCATGGTATGGTATTGCCACACTTACTTCTGCGCAGCTGCTGGCAGGGCACTGCCTTCAGAAGTGGGCGCCCAGCCAAGAGTCGCCACTCTCCGGGGCCCAGCAGGAAGGGTGGCAATGCCACGATCCCCCCTAAAATAACCTGTGACTCCCCTGCAACTCCCTTTTCGGTCAGGACCCTCAATTTGAGAAATTCTGGTCTCCAACGTGAAATTGGTATAGTGTAAGGTTAAAGCACACAAAAGACCAGATTTCATGGGGGGAGACCCGATTTCATGGTCCGTGATGCGTTTTTTGTGGCCAAGAATTTGGTAGGACCTTATCTATCTTATGGTGTATTAAATTCAAGCTTCTCAGCCTCACCTATTAGCCCCCATCAAAGTTTTCCCCCCACCTACATAGCTGATCTAATTTCTCTTGGTATCCCCTTCCCCTACCATTCCCTCTTCTGCTTCTTATGCTCTTTCCAACTCTTACTCCTACGTTCAGTTCTTATTCCCACTCTTTTGTGCTCTTTCATGCTGCCTTCTATAACTATAAGTCTCCTTTTCCTCATCACTCTCTTCCTTCAAATCTTTCCTTAAAACCTCTTCAAACAGATTTATTATCACAATTAATAATTCTTACATGTTGTATCTATGAGCCCAATCCTGAAAACACAACTGTGCAGTGTTTATTCCCATGAGTAATTGCACTGATTTCATGGTAGTAAGCACTTTAACACAGTAGCACTTGTAGGACTTGTTTATAAGCATAGCATGAATTAAGTGTGCTAGAAAGTGCTCTTTAATTAAAAAACAAGGCTGTAGATGTTGTTTAAGATAGTACTATATTAAGGTTCAATTTTTAAGATGAGGATTTTAAACAGCACAGTGTAACTACTCCAAATACTATATGAATCACTTAAGCATTGGGATGATTGATGCTCCAGAAATGTCTACAAAATCCAATCCATTTTTTAAATATATCATTTGGCTCATATTTTATAATGGGCACTAGTAACTAATATATTTGTTTTGAACAACTGCTCAGATCCACTTTAAAGTGGCCCTGAAATTCCATTATGTAAACTTCTGAGACAAAGAGAGGTTTAAAAGAAAAAGACAAGAGTGACTAATTTCATTTTTGGCATAATAGCAGGAGAAAACAAGTGCACTTGTTAAAAACTTTCAGTCAGAGACCTTGAATAACAAGATTAAATACAAAGCAAGTTTACCAATTTGCTTTATGTACACAAGTTTATAATCAAAAAAATTTTCAGGCGAAACTATAATGACCAGTTTCCACTTTGTTAAATAAAGTGTACTATTGTCTAAGGCACTCAAGGAAGGAGAAGTGCCACTGTAATTATTAAAACTATTATCTAGCAGTTGTCAATTTTTTAAAAAAATGTTCTATTTACAGCAGTCACATTTTCTGCATCTATCACTTTAAAAAACTTAGTGTCTTTACCTGCGTTTACTAGCTGCCCAATCCTTAAACTTCAGTCCTGGTAACTCCATCCAGTCTCCAAAACTGATTGTCAACATAGAATCTTCCATAGTCTATGGGAGGGGGCAAAAAAATCAAACTAAATGAATCAGGTAAATTTTTTTTATATGAATACGTTTATTCTAAACATTATTAAAGTGGTTCCACTGCACTTATCCAGAAATAAAAAGGATGATGATATATCAGTACATGGACTGCAAATAAAACAAGATTTCATATTACAATTAGGAAATAAAGTATGCAGTCTGATCATGGGGTGATAAACTTTGATAAATTTAATGGAGAAAAAGCAGAAGAATTACAGACGAGGAAAGTATACCTGGAAAGGAAAATAAAAGCAACATATTGCAAGCATGGAACTAAAAGTAAGAAAAACAACAAGTGCTGGGAGGCCAATAAAATATGAAAAACAAAGTCCTAAATCTTTAGATAAGTAGTGCCTGTTATCAATCAAGCAAACGACAGGTGGAAAACAAAAGGGGGGTGGTAGAGAGCACCATTACAGTAAATCACGTTCAAAACTTTAATGACTAAGACAATTAACAGGCTCAATACAGTGGATAAGGTCAGAAGTGGCACAGGTAAGGGGAAGTTTGGGTCCCTAAGGATGAAGGAAACTGGGTTACAAACTGTAAACCTCATCCTACTCCCATCAAAATCAACAGAAAAAACTTTCAATGGGTGCTAATCAGACTCTGTACAGGATATACATACAAGGAAAAAAATATGACAACAAAAAAAATCAACAGAAAATAATGGCCAAGTATAAAAAGGGATCCTATTACCTAAAAGGGTGGAGCATTAGGGCCCACTATGGCCCACGGGATGCTCCTGCCCAGCCCCTGAGCTCCTGGCCCGGGAGGCTCGTCCCCGGCCCCTCCCCTGTTCCCCCCTTCCCCCCCCCCCCCGCAGCCGCGCTCACTGCGCTGCTGGTGCAATGCTCTGGGCAGCCAGGCTGCGAGCTCTTGCCGGGCAGCGCAGCTGCAGAGCCGCGGCCTGACTCGGTGCTCTGTGCCGCTCGGTGGCATGGCTGGCTCCAGCTGGGCAGCACAGCTGCCTGTCCTGGTGCTCTGGGCTGTGCGGCTGTAGCGCCGCCAGCCACCAGTGCTTCAGGCAGCGCGGTAAGGGGGCATGGGGTTGAATGGGGGCAGGGGAGTTCGGGGTGGTGGTCAGGGGGTGTGGATGGGGTCGGGGCAGTCAGAGGGCAGGGAACAGGGAAGTTGAATGGGGGCAGGGGTCCCGGGGGTCAGTCAGGAAGGAGGGGGGGGGTTGGATGGGATGGCAGGGGGCAGTCAGGGGCAAGGGTTCCAAGGGCAGTCAGGGGACAGGGAGAAGGGGTGGTTGGATGGGGCAGGGATCCCAGGGGGGCAGTCAGGAATGAAAGGAAGGGTTGGATGGGATGGGAGGGGGGAGCAGTCAGGGGCGAGGAGTCCAGGGGCAGACAGGCGGGTGTGGATGGGGCAGGGTCCAGGGGAGGCCGTCAGGGGACAGGAAGGGTTGGATGGGGCATCAGGGTGTGAGGGGCAGCGGGGGTCGGTTAGGGGGCAGGGGGCTAGGCCACGCTTGGCTGTTCGGGGCGGCACAGGTTTGCCCACCCCTGGTTTAGATGATATAATGGTCCCTTCTGGCCTTAGTCTGTCCTGCATACCACAGGTCATTAAATATTGAGCCCAATAACTTGGATTATGAGAAGCATTTCAGTCCTCAGGAGACTAAACTATTGTGTGCTACAGGCACAGAACAGAACAGACTGAGGCACCATCAATGCCCGAGGCCCCCGTAACAGCAGGCAATTGATTAGGTGAGATATGTACAGATGATCTCTGCAGGCAATCCACACTCCATGCTGCAGAGCAAGATGGAAACCCATCCAAGATCCCTGCCAATCTGACCTGGGCAAAATTCTTTTTCAACCTCAAATCTGGAGATCAGTTTGAGCATGTGAGCAACACACACCAGCCAACCATCCAAGAAAGAGGATTCTCTGTACCACCTCAAAGCACTGGTTCACACCATTTGATGTCCTGTCCCAGCTTGAGCCAATCCCTGATGCTTAAGAGGGGGCAAACAAAAAAACCAACCCCAACCCAGAATATTTAATTTGGCTAACTGTGCATTAGGGGGGGAAAATTCCCTCCTGATCCCTGCAGGTGAATGACTGAAGCCAGGAACTTGATTATACTCAGTCTTAATACAGAGCTGTAAATATTATGAGCATATTAAGGGCAATGCAGAGCTCCCGTTCTCCCTATGGCCCATGAAGGGAGAGAATGAAAAGAAGGATTCAGACTCCAATACCAGAAGGAACCACCACAACCGTCCAGGCCGACCCCCTGCATACTTAGGCCATAGAATTCCTCCCGGAAGATGGATTAAAGCATGTATTTTAGAAAGATATCTAATCTCATTTTAAAGACTTCAAGCAATCCTGAGTCCACCACCTTCCCAGTAAGATGTCCTGATATTCAAACACTTTTACTGCCAGGAAAATGCATCTTATTTCAACACTGAATCTGTCTAATTACAATTTCCAGCCATTGGATCTTTGTTATGCCTTAGTCAGCAGGTTTGAAAAGCCTCCCACATTATTAGATACATTTTCCACACGTAAGTACCTAGACAGAGTGAGATAAGATGAATAGGTTGAACACCTTTAACTTTATATCCTAAGTCTCGCTTTCTAGTCCCTGGATTATTTTTGTGGCCCTTCTTTGAACTCTTTCCAGTATTTCCACATCCTTCTTGAAGCGCAGACACCAGAATTAACCAATGCTGCGCACAAAGGCAAGAACACTTCCCTTTTTCTACTTGATAGCCCCCTTTTTATACGTCCAAAAATCACATTAGCCCTTTTCACTAGAGCATTTTACTGAGATCTCATATTGAGGCGGTTATCTACAATGACCCTCCTAAAAGCTTTTCCAAGTCACTGCTTTCCAAGACACAGTCTCCCATCCTCTCGGCATAGCCTGCATTCTTTGTTCCCAGGTGTAGTACCTTGTAGTACCCTAAAATAAAATATATTTTGTTGGATTGTGACTATTTAACCAGGCAATTCAGCTCACTCTGTAACAGTAACATGCCCTTCTCATTATTTAGTACTCCACTAACATGTGTGTCTTCTGCAAACCTAACTGCCAAAGATTTTATATCATCGTTTAGATCACTGATAAAATATTAGATAGCTATGAACTAAACAGTTCCCTGGAGAACCTGGTTAGAAACAGGGTCCATCACTGATGACTCCAATAAAAACTACACATTGAGATTTATCAGCGAGCCAGTTTGTAATCCATCTAATGTATGTCCTGTTAGTTTCATATCATGCATATTTTTAAATCAAAATGTCACATGGTATTAAGTCAAATGCCTTGGAGAAATCCAAGTATACTATATCAACACATTTGCCTTTTATCAACAAGACCTGTAATCTTGTTTAAAAAAAAAAAAAAAGACAACAGGTTTGTTTGGCAAGATTTACCTTCCATGAAACCATGCTGACCGGCATGAATTATATTTTTAACTTCAAATTCTTTGTTAACCATTCCATGATTTTAGCTGTGATCACAAGATCACCTTGGGTGGAGAGAGTACTGAATTGATGGTTGGTGGTGTGTACACATGCATGAAATTTGCTATGTTGCTTAGACACAAGAACACCATCGCATCCCTGAATGTAAACAACAGATTAATTAGTTAATGGGTTCTACAGTATCCTAAAAAAACATGAGGTGAGATATGGAAAAGAGTCTTAATAAAAGTTATCAAGCCATATTTACTAGCAAAATAATATAGCCAGCAGGCAAGTTCCCTGTTGAACTAAGTTGAGCATTTCTTGTTCCTCTTCTGTTAAAATTTGCTTCCCGGCACAGAATTCAGAATAAACAGAGTGCTGCAAGACTGATAATGAACAGGTTACCACAATCAATGATAACGAAATATCAGCCCACCAATTTTATCTGCCCTGAGCAATTAGGTTGCTGCTAGCAGTAGTTCCTAAACTGTGATCTGTGGACACAAGTGGTCTGGAGCTGCTTGTGGTTTATGAAGAGCTGGCTGTTTGCATGGGCTGACGCTCTTGCTTGTTTCTAGCTGCTAAACTGCATTACAGAGATAGAAAAAATATATATGAAATACATGTAAAAGTAATATTAGTAAAATAAGAAATTGCTATAGCTGACCTAGGAATGTTTTGCAGTTGCTAGCGGAAGAGGAAGTGGGTCATATCACAGCACGTGAGCAGGGAAGTGGTCAGCAAGACATTTACTCTATTAGTGATCTATGTTATAAAAAGTTTTGATGATCTCTCTAACAGATATGACAAACATAGCTATATGTTTGAGAGTACTGTATCAAATTTATAAATGTTATCTATACCTCTGTAAGCCAGGCAATGCATACTGGCTGGCTGGGGAGGGTTACCAAGCTCTATCTAGGGCAGGGGTGAGCTAAGTATGGCCTGTGAGCTGCATCCGGCCCGCCAGCCATTTTAATCTGGTCTCAAGCTCCCGCTGTGAAGCAGGGTCTGGGGCTTGCCTCGCTTCGATCAGGGTTGGGACTGCTCCGCACGGCTCCCGGAAGCGGCAGCATGTCCCCTCTCCAGCTCCTATGTGTAGGGGCAGCCAGGGGCCCTCCACTCAGCAAGCTGCCCTCCCCTCCCAAGCACCGCCCCCGCAGCGCCCATTGGCTGGGAACCGGGGCCAATGGGAGCTGCAGGGGCAGTGCCTGCAGACAGGACAGCACGCAGCAGATCTGCCTGGCTGCGCCTCCAAGTAGGAGTCAGAGGGGGGACATGCCACTGCTTCTGGGAACCACCTGAGATAAGCACCACCAGGAGCCTGTACTCCTGAGCTCCCTCCATGCACCCCAACCCTCTGCCCCAGCCGTGATCCCCCTCCCGCCCTCCGAACCCCTCGGTCCCAGCCCAGAGCACCCTCCTGCACCCCAAACACCTTATCCTCAGCCCCACCCAAGAGCCTGCACCCCCAGCCAGAGCCCTCACCCCACCCACCATGTGCAACCCCCTGCCCCAGCCCGGAGCCCCCTCCCGCACCCTGAACTCCTCATTTCTGGCCCCACCCCAGAGCACGCACCCCCAGCCGGAGCCCTCACCCCCTCTCGCATCCCAACGCACTGCCTGGTGCCTCCTCCCACACCCTGAACTCCTCATTTCTGGCCCCACCCTGGAGCCCGCACCCCAGCCAGAGCTCTCACCCCCTCCTGCACCCCAACCCCAATTTCAGGAGCATTCATGGACTGCCATACAATTTCCATACCCAGATGTGGCCCTTGGGCAAAAAGCCCATCCCTGATCTAGGAACTAGAATCAAGGTGGGGGGGAATTACTGCAGATCCTGGGACAGGTAAATAAATCAAGAGAAGTACCACCCCGTGGGGTGAATTGCATATACTGATACAGACCAGGTTCAAGAGACCCAGGAAACAAAGAAAGACCTTGTGGTATAAAAAGCCAGCATGAACTGACTGGGGGAAGGGGTGCATTTTGATCCAGCAAACTGATGTGACTTTTTAACCAAGAGGGGAAAAAACTCCGCTGAAGGGTTTGAAGAACTGATAAGGTCTCTACAGAAAAGATGAGAGATACCTAGTAAGCTGAAGCATGCATTTAGACTTTTTGTTGCTTAGGATAGGTTTTCTCTGTAATGCTTCTGTCCTAAAAATAAACATACTGTCTCTGCATAAGGCTGTTTGGTCACTGGTGAACCAGTGTCTTCACCCTTGAGAGAGCAAGTGTGAAACTGCAGATGCTCAGCTGGGTCAGACCTGCTGGGATAATCACTGAATTGCCAGGGGCTTCAATCTAAAGCCCTGGTCTGGAGGGAGAGGAATGTAGGGCCCTGCCCAGAGAGAGGTGACTGTTAGAGGCCCAGCATCTAAGGGGGCATTCCTTGAGCAGATCACTGAGGGGGCCAGAGGTGCAGTTACCTGAAATTATAACACCATGTGGTAGTGGAACAAGCATCAGCCACAGCCTTGTCTTTAGGTAGCCTATACTGCTTCTTCCATCTGCTGCAGTCCTTGCCATCTACTGATGACTAAGGCTGTGGCTTTGTCAGGGAGGTCACGGATTCCTTGACTTTCCGTTTCCTTTATGATTTCTGAAGCAGTTGGGGCTGCCTGAGCAGCTCCTGGGCCAATCACACCGACTGCTGCTGGGGCAATCTTAGGCCATACCACCCCCACAGCAGCAGCAGGAGGAGCATGGGAGGGGGTTCAGGGTGGCACTTACCTTGGGGGAGCTCCCCGGAAGCAGCAACATGTCCCTCCCTCAACTGGTAGCTCTGCGCGCTGCCTCCGCCCGCAGGCACCGCCCCCACAGCTCCCATTGGCCGCAGTTCCCGGACAATGGGGGCTGCGGAGCTGGCAGCACGTGGAGCTAGGAGCGTAGGGAGGGACAGATCGCCGCTTTCGAGAAGCTGGGTAGGAAACCTGCCAGCCCTGCCAACCCCTCCTCCCCCCGCCCCCAGCACTAGCTCCTCTGATCACCCCCTGTGCACTCGTGGTGCCCCATGCTGCCACCCCAGCCAACGCTTCCCGGGCTGCCCCCCCCCCCCCCCCACGCAAACCCCCGGCCACCCACTCTGAACTGTCCTTCTCCCCACCCCCCAGCATCCACAGCCCCCCAAGTGCATCTACAGCATTCCCAAGATTTAGTCAGGAGTATAGTACAAGTCATGGGTAGGTCACGGTCTGTGAATTTTTGTTTACTGCCCATGACCGGTCCATGACTTTTATTAAAAATACCCGAGAGTAAAATGTAGCCTTACTGATGACACAGAAAGCATCTTCCATAAAAGCTAGGGCTGCCCTTTACAGTAGGCGTTTTCAAAGATCCTCAGAACAGCATTTTTTTTTTTTTTTTTTTTTAACTGCTAAACATAAAAAAATTAAAAAGTCCAAGACTAATCTACTGTGTCATGGACATGAAGTATAGTGAATCAAAACTGAATTCTAATAATGCATAAAGAGGATTCTGTCAAGACTGAAAACTGAAAGGACAGTTTCACTTTCTGATTCTAATGTATCAGTACCATGCTGTTTGGGTTCACAAAGCTACAAGGACATGGATACATTAAAATCCATTTGATATGTTTACAATTTGAAAAAAAAAAAAACAACACCACTTGCCTTTTCTAACAGTTAAAAATAACCAGCAACCACCAAACATGGGATTTAACCTAAAAGGATTATATCATTTTAAAATTATAGAATTTTTTTGTAAATTACTCGTCTATTACAAGACGCAGACAGAATACAGAATCCCGGGATATCGGTAGTAAAATTCGGAATCAGACTTGCAACAGTTAGGTCAGCAATGTAGTTGTTTTTTATTAATCAAAATGCTGTGTGTAGTCTGGCAGTGAAGCATAAAAATATGGAAACATACTAGGAACACTTCCATTTTAATACGTTCACACGCAGGAGTAATGGGGCCTGTAGAGCTGCTGTGTACCTGCAACAAAACCTCTCAAATGCTCTCATTTCAGTCTCAATTTATCTATGTTCCACAAAAATGTAGCATCCCCTAACTTTTACTGCTGACAATTATTTACATCAAAAAAAAAAAAAAAGAATCATGAAACTGAAGTAACAGAGTTATTTATGCTAGCAAATGAATCCCGCAGCATTTTAAATTTCCTGAATATATTTTAGGCCCTCATTTTGGGTCTTGTCAAAGAATTTGGGCTTTGGATAGGTCAAAAGGCTGAAGCTGCAATTCCCATTAACATCTACAGATCAACCCCATACTAAGAAAACCCTCAAATACAAACCCATCAAGTTAGAGGAATATAAATGAAAAGTATCAGAGGGGTAGCTGTGTTAGTCTGTATCCACAAAAACAATGAGGAGTCCGGTGGCAACTTAAAGAATAACAGATTTTTGGTGGCATAAGTTTTCATGGGTAAAAAACCCACTTCTTCAGATGTATGGCAGATGCATCTGAAGAAGTGGGTCTTTTACCCATGAAAGCTTATGCCCGTATAAATGAAAAGTTTACTCACATGCCAAGCTCCACCAGGTGGTCCTTTGCCAAGCACTATGTGTGGGATATAATGATGCTGTTCTAGCTTCCAGTGCAGAACAGGTGGGTAATCATAGCCAAAGTCAGCATCTGGATGAAGCAGTGTATCAAAAAGTACTGCAACTGGATTGGAAGAACGTCCTTCAAGACCTTCAGACAAGTATTCTAAATCCTATATTAAGAAGAAAGATTTCCTTGTTGTTGCAACTGTTATCATACAGTATAGTTTTCATGTGCAGACAGAATTTCAACTGGAAATCACTATTGAAATATCAAACTTAAGGAAAACTGCAGCAATTAGTTATACTTTAGTTAAAATATTTACTATAATGGTATATTCAAAGCAATTTTAGTTACAGTACCTGTCACTGTTTCAGTATCGCCATAACTGTGAAAGGTGTTACTGTCTTTCTCAATAGGAGCTCACTTTTTAATACATCAATACCTGCCAATATTTGAAAACTATCAATAGAGACATTTGAGAAAGAAAAACAGGGAGACACCTTTTAACTCGACTGAAATACATTTCACTAGGAAAACTTTTTAGCAGGACAAAATAGATTGATACTTTAAAAAAAGATGAAGGACAGTTCCTCTTAATTAGAGATGGTTTGCATTCCCAGAAGACTCTGACTCTAACAACATAAATTAGGATTGTACTCATTATTTGAGCATAAGGAAAACTGGTAAGTTTAAAAGTTGTTGTAAATTAAGTCCTATTAGTAAAAGGACAAGTCAGCCATATTTTTAAATAATGGAGGTTACCATAAAATGAACAGGTTCCCTATATCACACTCCATCATTGTGTGGTTATACTTACTCCCCCGCTGTCGAGGGGTGGGACTAGATGACTTCTATCATGTCAAGAGGTCAGCGTCCTGTATGAATGGCTATTCCCGAATTTATTTCAATACTATTTATTCTTTTTTACTAGACTTTTCAGATTAATTAGAAACTATTTTACAATGTAGTTTTCCTTTAACAGACATTTTATAAAACTTCCTACTGGTAAGAAGTTGCCGCCGATACCAGCCTGTACACAGCTGGCATTAAAGGGCTACCATGGCAGTGCTTTAACGTCTTTGCGCCTTTTGCACCCCCCAGGCTGCCGAGGTGCAGGGGGGCAATAGGGGCAGTTGCCCCAGGGCTGGCAATTTAAAAGGGCCCGGGGCTCCCGGCCACCGTCACTGCTACCACAGCAGCGGCCGGAGCCCGGGCCGATCCCCGGCCCCACCCCTTCCATCTGAGGCCGGGCCCCCGTACCAATACGTACTTAATGTTACTTTCACCCCTGCATCCTACAAATATTTATATTCCTTTTTCAGCATCCACCTAACTGCCATGTCTTCAAAGCCAGAAACATCAGCTTAGCAAAGGACTTTTCAACTAACCAAAAAAGAAAAACTAAGACTTTAGACACAATTTTGTTGACAAGGCAAGGAGACATTTTATTCTCCAAAATCAGGACAAAGCTTGGCGGGGGGGGGGAGGGTGCAAAGTCACAGATGCATACACAGCATTTATAGCCAGCGGCAAAGACAAATTGCTTTCCTGCCAAAATCAAACCTGGAGTCATTGAGGCCTACAAAGTTGGCACCTGAGTGATGCTAAAAACAAACTACTTCATAATTCAAATCTTCCTATTTTCTTTCCTCTACCCAGATTATTTCTCCCTCCCTACATTAGATGATTAAATACACTCTTACAGTGAAATATACATAACAGTACATGACTAAGAGCCCAGTCACTTACTTACTGATGGACATAGACATAGACTTATCATTAAATTAAATTCAGACTATAAATTAGAAGATGTAAACAGCACCTACTTTGAGATGAATAATTTTACAGCATAACTGAAATTAGCCCAGTAAATTCAGTGTTATTTTTGTGCAAGTGAAAATGCTGAATGTTGATTAACAACTCGTTAAATATTTTAACTGTGACTGGAAAAAGTATGCTGGATCCCCATAGAGTAGCTTTCTTAAATTTCTGTATTAATAATTATCACTTATTTAGCACTGTACACATTTAAACTGCTTTACAAATATGATCTTCATTTTACAGGTGAGAAAAATGAAGGGAGAGAGATCAGGTGACTTGCTCAAGGCCACAATGGGAGTTGCTGGCTCCAAATACTATGCTTATACCATGCCTCCCTCAAGAAGTAATAGTGTAGGTCTTGAGTTCTTTGCACGTTAAGAGCATGCCAATGACATTACATATCTTAAATTATTATAAAGTATCTTAAGAAGCTCATAAAAGGAAACAAAGTGTTTACTAGTTTGGTTTGTTAAAGGAAAACAACTGGATGAAGTGTTAGTGAAAACTTACTTGGTCAACAATAGAGAGAGGTCTAGCTTCTTCTAATTTACTATGCAAAATGGGATTTGGATGTACAGCTTCAGGAGACAAATATGGCCTATACCCAGACAGCATGTAAGAAAGACAAATTCCTGAAGGTCCATTCCCTATTAAAAACAAAAGTTAAAACATTTTAACAAACATTTTAAGAAGTCTTATTACCACAGAAGTAGCAAAATAATTATATTGTAGCAATGTCCCAAAATGTGCTATGCATATAGCATACTATCCTTACTCAGAAAAGCTTACAGTCTAAAATCTTCACATTACAATAAATCCTAGCACTAGGGACCTTTTCAAAAACAACCCAGCAGAATGCTTTTTGGGTGGTAGGGGAGAATAGTTGGTTAAAAAGACAAGAGTAGGAGTATAAACATGATATTTAAGCCAGTCTCAAACTTTTTTTGGGGTGGAGGAAACTCCTGATAAAGCACAAGCTTATGAAAATCTAAAACCAGAAGTATGTCAGCATAGGTCAATGTAGGACTGATTAAAATAAAAAACTCGGTCACTCAAAGTATAACACAATATATATCCCATTGGGCAATGGAATTTGATAGACGGTGAATTTTGTCTACTTGCCCTTCTTTCTATGGTTAGCAAAGCCATTTAGGGCTTGGCTACAAACTTGCAAGTTACAGCGCAATAAAGGAGCTCCGGGCGCACTAGCTCACTACCCGTCCATACTGGCAAGGCACGTAGAGCGTTCTGACTCCTCAGCTACAGTACTGCTGGTACTCCACCTCGGTGAGTGGAATAACGTTCGCTGCACTCTCGCTGGAGTGCCGTGGCGCCAGTGTGAACGAGGTGTTGCTTTACTGCGCTCTGATCAGCCTCCGGAAACATCTCATAATCCCCGTAAGTCAAGTGGCCACTCTTGTTATTGTTTGGAATTGGCTGTAGGAATGCCCTTTGAAAGCTCCGTTTCTGACGGCCGGCTGCGTATCTGCTCCGAGACAAAGCAACCATCAGTGTGGAATGCTGTGTGTGTGAGAGAGAGGCAGAGGAGCGAGGGGGGTCTGCTGCTGTCTGAACTTACAAGACAGCATGCTGACATGCTCTCAGCCCCCCCAAAACCCATTCTTTCTCCCCCCCCCCATACACACAACACACTCCCTGTCACACTCCACCCCACCCCACCCCCATTTGAAAAGCACGTTGCAGCCACTTGCATACTGGGATAGCTGCCCATAATGTATCACTCCCAATGCCGCTGCAAGTGCCACAAAAGTGGCCACTCCAGTGTGCTTGAAGCTGTCAGTGTGGACAGACTGCAGTACTTTCCCTACTGCGCTCTATGAAGGCTGGTTTAACTCAAAGCGCTCTACATCTGCAAGTGTAGCCATGCCCTTAGGGACAACAAATATGAACTGGTTTGAAAAAGAGTAGAAAAGGAGCTCACCACAAAATATGACAATATCAAAATAAAGGTCTCAACTGCAAGTTCAATTGCATCACCTTTCAAGCTGATTTATAAGACATTACTGCCCTGCCAATACTATAACTAGTAGAATCAGCAGAACTGATTACAACAGAGTTGTTTGAGAATTGGTTACAATAGGAGAGAAAATTGCAAAGTGGATGGGATTTAAGTGTCTCTGTAACCAAGTTAAACATCAGAGCCAGTCATCTACTACATGCATCGCCAGTGCCCAGCACTACAGGACCTTGATTTGGTTGTCATCTAAACATTACTGTAGCATAATACACATATACACATAGAAATATGTTAAAAGAACGTTACTAAGTTTGCAAAGTCAACCCTCAAAAGTTATGAGAAGCCAGAATTACAGTTGCCTATGCAACCTTAATTTGGTCCCCCATGCATTTGATATATTCTCTAATTACATGATTACATATTATTTTTTCCACAGCATCCCTGCCTCATCTAGTATACAGGATGGATGGTGCTCATTTAACGAGCAACTATTCGATATTTTGTTTTATCCTCATTGTTCAATATTGGCCTTATTTACTGCACATTATTCATACTTTACTCTGAAGACAGAATTATTAGTTTCCTCATGGGCATTTATATGACACTCATTATAATATTCAAGTGCTTCACATTTAGATACACTGCACAGACCTCTGCCACTTAAACTAATGGAGTAACTGACAGCAATAGAAGATCAGTAGTACTGGCCTATAAATAATAATAATAAACCTAGTTACAGAGACACTCTGAGGTTTCAGCTACACTACAAGAATGCCCCCATGACTGGTTCAAAGATTTAACCAATTAGAGGGAAAATGAAGTCCTGTGCACAACATAACACAACTGGGCCCCCTGACTTTATTAACATTGTTATATAGATGGGACTCGGATGATATTCTGACCAAATGTTTTTTTAAAAATATGTTTTTAGATGGTAAGCTCTTCAGGGCAGGAATCACATTTTTGTACAGTGCCTTTCAAAATGGGGCCCTGATCCTCATTGGGGCATTTAGATATTACTGTTGTATAAATAAATAACATCCATTTTAATTTTAAACTTCAACCACCCCTTTGTCTAGTTATATAAATATTGGCTGATTGCATAATGGCAGAAGTGGGTCTTGGTCAACAGCATCTATGATAAAAGAACCCTCACTACAATAAATTAAGACACTGTCGTGCAAATAGCCAGCTTTGTGAACCAATGAATGTAAAAACAGTTTATTGCAAAAATTGTTTTTTGAATCAGAATTTAAGGGAACTTGTGTTTACAGGAGAATGAACTGCATTCTGGGCAAAACAGACTGAGTTCAAAAGCTAAGGTGTTTGTTTAGCACAGGAAGTATCTGAGATTTGGGGGGAGGACAGGACTATCTTGAACTTTGGCATTTGCAGAAACTTGTTCAAATAAATCAAATTCAAAAGTGTTCCTGATCCCCAAGAGATTGGGAGGGAACAGAACAGGATAGAGTATAGACATTGGCTTCTCTCAGAGTGGCGAACCATCTCTATTGCCAATCTGAAGGAGGAGAAATATTGCCTCGCTTATATTTATATTGGCTTTAAGAGGTGTGTATGTTAAATTCAATTATCAAAAAGGTAAACCTACCCCCACCTGTTCTGATTAAGTCTATTTCGTATTTGTCTTAGACTTTGTCCATCGCTCAGCAGTAGTAATCTTTGATGTTACTTTTAATGAAAGTAAGTGCAAAGTTTTCAAATTGATGGTGTCCCTTTACCGATATTTTAGAAACATTTATTGAAAGATTTTTCCCAGTAAAACACTTTTTACAACAAGAGGGATTTTGGTAAATGAAGATTTGTTTTCCCCTTTTTCTTTACCTTTCTTCTACTTAATAAATGCCAAATAGAAAAACCAATTCCTGGATACAAAACTGTGAACACAAAGCACTGCTAATACTGTGGCAGCAAAGAATAAAAAATTAGTAACTTAAAAGTAAGTTACCCTAAAATATCTCTCCAAGTCCCAACAGCACTATTTATCTGAACAAGGACTATCTGCAGGAATAAGGATTTGCAGGATCAAGTCCTAAATTACGCATAAGATAGGGAAAGATGACAGACAAAGGTCAGGGTAGATTAAAGAAAAGGAGTGCTTGTGGCACCTTAGAGACTAACCAATTTATTTGAGCATAAGCTTTCGTGAGCTACAGGAAGTGAGCTGTAGCTCACGAAAGCTAATGCTCAAATAAATTGGTTAGTCTCTAAGGTGCCACAAATACTCCTTTTCTTTTTGCGAATACAGACTAACATGGCTGCTACTCTGAAACCTATCATTATGCAAGGGTAGATTAAGGAAAGGACAATATAAGGTCAAGATAATTGCATAACGAACACATCATGTTAGTCGTTTAATTACTAAATTTATGCACTGGGAAGACACTAAGCCTATGTCAGCACAAAAACTCTGCAAGTGTAATCAGTTTCACCAGTGATAGGGAACCAGTAAAAGAAAGGCACTGGTTTGTGTTCTCACTTACTTTCACAGGCATCAGATCGCGTTAACATCTGCAGCACTTCCATCAGGGATGAGAGCAGCATACCGAGGGCAGCTGTCCCACAGTCCAGCTCTCTCCATTTTGAGGATATGTCTTGAGGGAAGGAGGGGGGTGATTGCGAGGCATCCTGGGTCCCTGCACAGCCTCTTCTCCCCAAATACTGATCAGCTGCATTAGCTCAGCATTGCTCCAAGCAGGGGATCATTTGCCCCTTGGAGCAGCCATTGTCACCTGGCCAGATAAGTGAGCACTTGCCAAGAAAACAGGAAGTGGAGTTTCAAAGTTGCCAGGGCTTTACAAGGGGAGGGGTGGATGTCTGTTTACCTGGCATCAGAGCAGCAGAGCTGCTGGCCAGAGTGGTCACCTAGGCACTGTGGAATATCCTCCGGAGGCTAAAAGCTTTGTAAACAGGAAGAACATGTCTTCATTGCACATTACTGCAAAAGTATCACCAGTAAGAACTGTACGCCTCTCGTTGAGGTGGTTTTCTGTTTGCGGTGAAACTTCTGAGTATCACCGCAAAAAGTCATTGGCAAGTGTAGACACTCCCATGGTTTTTGAGCAAAAAAGGGACTTTTTGCACTTTAAATGGCAAGTGTAGACATGTCCTAACATTGGGAAGCTAATAGAAAGATGGGCAATGAATGAGGGATGGGAAGGAAAACAGGGAGATTACATGGCATACATGATGAGGGACATCATTTCAGTCACAAGAGGCAGCATGGGAGAAAGCATAAAGGCACTTGGAGAAAGATCAAGACGAAATGCAGTGAACAAACTTGCCATTCTTTTATTCTGTCTTACCAAAGTATTATTTCTTTTCTTTCTTTTTTTTTTTTTAAAGAAATCTTACTTGCAACAGGTGCATATTAGAGATAATAGGCTGTCCACTGAGGGTATCAAGTTATAAGATTTCCAGTTCTAAAATATATGATTAAAAGAAGTGTTCGGACATATTTGGGATAAAAACGTTTATTTTTCACTGGAAGAAGTCATGGATGCTGTACCTGATGTGGGCAAGTAGAGGAGTTCTGAAGGCAGCAGCAGTACTTAGCACAGATATTTTCAAAATACACAATTATTGAAAAGCAGTGCAAGTTTTGAATCGGGAACCATATGGCAGTCCTGGACCATGACTGGCAGAATGCCAGGACACTATCTCTTCCTGTAAGGCATGAAACTCACCACAGCAATAGATGCCTCTGTCATCTCCAGGTTAACATATTATTATGGGCACTATGTTTGCCTAATAATGATGCATCAAATGAGATAGAGTTCAGCACCTTGCTTTGACAATTCAGCAGGTGGGGAGGATCCCAGAACCCAAGCTACAGCCCGAGCTCAGACATCTACACTGCAACTGTACAACCCCATAGCCCGAGTCAGCTGACATGGGCCAGCCACAGGTGTTTTATTGCGGTGTGGACATATCCACAGGATCCACTCCTGAAGAATTTATTTCCTCTGGCAGTTTGTCATTCGGCAACCTTTATAGTACAAGCCTTTAATAAACTGTAGACATGATAAAACAGTTTAACAACTTTAACTGATTATCTTGGTGAAGAATCAGTTTTATGGTGTGATGATTTTAATTGCTACGGCACCCCAGACACTATAGTGATTGCTGTTTCATAAAAACATATGAATAAATACAGTTCAGAATGGATAAAAAAAATCAGTGATTTAAAATAAACAGAAATTGAATTTTTAAAATTTAAACTAGATACAAAAAATTAAGCAGTATATGTTTTCTGCCAAAGTTTTGAAGAAAGTCAAACCAACAGGTTGAAGTTACTGGCTAAGCACCTGGAACCACAGTCTGCTGAAGTGCTAAAACAGCTTTTGACAGCTGTAGGCTCTTCTGCAGGCGCAGAGAGAATATTTTCTTCATTTCATTTCTTTCAGCTAGTTGAGTTCCATGATAGTTCAAAGCTAAAAACCAACAGATGTTGACAAAGCAGGAAAGCTGGTTTCCTCTTCCAATCTAGTAATAAAAACTAGGAGTGAGAGGATGAGTTCTACTAGTTCTGAAGTATCAAAGGACATGATGACAAGAAACAGTCAGTTGAATTCAATAACTGCAGATATTATTTCCTTTGTTTAATAAATCAGTTAGTTTTAAATGCAAAACATGTTTTGATAAGCTTTTTGATAAACTTTTTTCTTAGGTATACAGCAAGTGTAAAGTAGTTATTTTAACTAATTTAAAAAACTTAAAATGCTGTTTTGGCATTTTTAATTGAATTCAAATTTCCACCCTAGAGTGTGACACAAATCACAAGTAAAAAAAATTAATCAGCTAGTAAATAAGAAATGCATTATTCACCATTTTCTAATATAATAAAAAATGTAAAAATGAGGAATCTGAATAAATGTAAGTTAAGCTATATAATTATTTAAATGTCTATAGAGGTCTATATAGCATATCTTCCTTGCAAAAAGAAAGATCACATTTAGTGTAGCGGCAATTTTTAGTTGCAAAACCATGTTTTATGGTTATTAACCAATGAAAATCAACCTTTGTTTAGGAAAATAAGTAAAAAGTAAAATGGAAAAGATAATTAAAAATCAATTTTAATTGATTCCTGCTTGCTGATTTAAGTGATGATTACAGTGAGTTAAATAATCGATTTTGAGTTAAATTAATCCACCCTGATACAGTTACTGAAACATTATAAGTCTAACTGTACTGTCCACAAATTGCCTAACTGTAATGTTTGCATCTTCCAGTCTAATCCTTTCAAACAAAGCCTGCCCCATGTCCGGTCCTAATGACATAAGCAGGACTTCATGCAGACATAAGTGTGTGCTCAAGTATATCAGATTGCAGAACTGGGGCCTAAATCTCTACTTGCACTCAAATCTGATATCTGCCAACAAATTCATCATCCACACCCAAACATTGCTGTCTCAACATCTTCCAGTAAAATAAGCATTTTCAGTTCAAATACATTTCAATGATAACCAGTCATTTGACTTAAAGACAACTTGATGGTAATACTGTAAACTGTACTAATTTTATCAATCTAATAAACACCTTCACCTTGGAGATGGGTTATCATTTGGTAACACCAACTTATTTAATTATAAATGGATTTGCATTCCTGGTTCTTAAAAAGTAATGGTAGTGCCAGAGAACACAAAATAAGCTCTGGAAATAACTCACCTATTACCACTACTGGCACAGTCAGGAGCGGGTCCCCAGTCAGAGTGGTTTCTTCTAGTAAGGGCATTCTTTTATCTTTCCTCCCAAGGCTGTCACCAAAATGCTGCACTAAGGAGCTCAACAGTTGTCCTTCGCTTTCAGGGCCACTGTAATTTCTACTGGAGAAAAAACATCAGTTGAGCATTATATCACATTCTTCAAAAATTAAGTCGCTATTGAATCATTGCCTTAAAACTGTCAAATTAATAAAAAAAACTGATTGCATTACGAAAAAGTAAAACAAACACTAATCAGTTCATATACAGAATTTTATTCTTCAGTATACCTTTTCCCACACTGAATATTGCTTGTTTGCTATAATAATGGGCAAAAAAACTATTTCCTCCAAAAAAGCCCACAAAAGGATACAGGCAGCAAAAGAAAAGGACCTGCAGAATATAATCTAATTTGTGTCTCATTCAAATTCAGTGTCTGATAATAAATCTAGTGATTTAAACTATTGCTTTCCCCACACCCTTTTAATATCTCAAATGTAATAAATATTTGCTTCTTGGCAATAACTGCCTACTAGGCTTTCAGCAATGCCAAAGCTTAGGGTCAGACATTTATCATCTATAAACATGATACCCGTTCCCAATCAGGTGGGTACTCCCAGATATTTTAAGTGAATAAAGTTGCTGACTAATTAAACCGTACCCATTGTCTCCTGTCTTTCTTCCGGCATGGCTGAACAATGCTAGTAAATGCCTCTCCACCTATTTTCCCCAGAAACTAGAGTAAAGAGCTTCACTGTCTTACTGAGTCTACTATAATTGACAATTACTGTTATAGTATCACTAGCCTACCGTGATGATAGTTATTTGCTCCCTTAAAAAAAAAAATGCTTTTTTGCATTTCACTCAGCTTGGAACATAAAAATAGATTAGTTTCATCCCACTCCTCCTCCAAGAGCATACTTGTTCTCAAATGAACTTGCATAGTGCTGCAAAGTTTGATTTCCAAGCACTGTAGTAGACTCAGTTTAAAAAATAATTTTACATTGGAATATTTAAAAGGAAAACCATGAGAATATTTTTATTAATTTTAAATGATGCAAAAACTTGTTTTTACGCACCTAAATTGTGGGCCTAAATCAACCAGCAGTGTCTCTTTAAATCTAACTATCCTTTGTCTCCCCTATTATGTTTTTGGCATCCATAATGTTAGAAGTAATAAGGTCTTACCGAGATGTGTTTGTGCGCATGTGAAGTGCATAACATATTCTTTAGTTAGGCAGCAGTATCTTGTATACAGATACTCTTCTCTAAGCTCCAAATATACTGCACTGTACCATTTGGGTTGAAGTTCTAAGTTCCCAGCCAAAACAGAAGGACTGCGGTGTCCTTGATGATGTGGATTCTTCATTAGTAGGATGCAACACCATATATTCACTGTGTTTATCCCATGATAGAAACTATTTGAGATGTGTTTCTTCTTGGTCCTTTATCAGCCAGGTAACACAGAACAGTACATTAAAATTAAACTAAAAGCACTGTTCTTTAAATAGTTAACTGAATCCAACTTTTAATTTATATCCTACAGAAAAAATCTTTGTTAACTTTGAGTTAAGACGGTAGGAGTACACCAGCACAAACCATGAAAAGAAAAAGAAAGCAGCTAAACAACTCATTACCTATACTCCACTCATCAGTCCCCCTGCTCAGCTAACTGTAGCCAACCATACTCCACACATCTCCATCCACATCTCGAGCAACCAACATGTAGCCCTAATGCCAACCATACACATAATAAACCTACACACACACATAATATGCAGAAACTCTAATTCCTACCTAACAAATAAAACCAAATTCAAAGCATTCCTGCTGACCTTCTCTCTGCAAAATTTCATTCAACCCCTTAGAATCCCCAAAGCCTTTCTTGCTATGCCTGTCTCCTCACATCCCCACTCACACCCAGCTTCCTCTCTCTCCCTTTCAGCCCTACCTTGGATATCAGAAGTACCTGATGGATATGATCAGTCAACTCCAAAGGCTCAAAAGCCTGATTAAAAGAAATTAATGATGTGATTAATTATAAAATTTCAAAAGTGATCTGTGTCTGGTCTGTAGTATTATTTGAACATAAAAGACACATTTGGAGTTTGTAGGGACTATGAATGTTTAGCTAAAGGTACCAAAAGAAATGTGAAGAAAACATGATAAATTCAAAAGTGGACCAATTAAAAGTGTATCCTCTACTTAAGTTAGTATATTTGACTAAAATATTACATAGAAAATTACTTTGTTCTCTGAAGAGTTATTGTGTCAGGTCTGGAGACTAAGTTTAACCATTACAATGTGAAACAGCAAATTTAGTTCTACTTTAAGTGCAAATCTCAATGAGATCTTAACTACGGAGTAACTAATGCCATCTCCTTTATAATCTTAGGCCAAATACGAACGCAAATCCCAAAACAATTTTTCTGTAACAAGGTTTACATATATCATTGTAGCCTTGGTAGACAACTTCGGGGGTGAGGGGGATTTGCTAACATGATTATGGCTCTTATCCTGCATAACTACAAGTGGGCACAATGATTTGTCAGTTACAGAGTCAGGGCCAAATAATGTTATGTTCATAACAAAGGCAACTAGTAGTATGTTTTTTTTCAGATAACCAAATTTAAAATTAGTTTCCTTATTTATTGAAAGCTAATACTTTTAGGGTTTTTTTTATTTTTTAGTTATTAATGCAGAAAAGTAGTCAAGGAAAAAGTTAGATTATATATAAATAATATAAAATATAAATCAAGATTTTTTTTCCAGACCAAATAATATCAAATTCTTCTGTAGCATCTATCATTTAACTGGACACGGCATGGTTTTGTCAGAAGGATACCTTACACATCGCTATAAATTTTAAAATAGTGAAAACTTAATTTAAGCCACCCCCTTCTTCAATAGATAATTTCCAGTTTTAAGTGATTCCTATTCCAGTACAATTTTTAGAAAAATACTTCTGCTAAGCCCACCCTTGGGTGGGAGATAAAATACAGATTTTATTCTCCACTTAAATATAGGCTCAAATTTAAATTTTGTAAAAACAAGCTTTTAAAAACTTTAGCACCTATAAAAATGTTTTTAAACAAACGTCCACTGAAAATAGTTATTAAAAAAAATCCCATTCAGTGTTTGAAACCCAGACACTGCAGTACTAAAAACCCAGAAATAAAAGGGAGAATCAACAAATGTGAAAACTACTTCACTGATTTTCACTGTCCAAGTTGAAATAGAAGAGAAGTACACAAACAGCATAAGTAGTGACTAGTGTAATTTTTTTCCACCTTTCCATTCTTTTACTTTTAATCTAAAGTGCTAAAGTAATAAGTAAACAAATGTTTATTTATAGCAGGATTTCTAAATGTCTTAGTCCATTCAAAATTTAAGATTACAAGCATATCGTACATTAATTTTTCCAACACCCACAGTAATTATTATAATACCTACTTTACAGTTGAGTAAATGCACCAAAACCTTGAGCACACTGAGCCAAAGGCACTACAGCCTTGTCTAAATTGAGCTTTTTCTTACAATCTCTCACCGTCTAGACATGCTCTTGAACAAGGTTAAATGACAGGGCTGTATAAACATCAGCAGTCAGTCTACACTAATGCGCTCTCCACTGCTAGCACCAGTGAAGTTACAATGGAGAGAAGCTTGAGAATAAAGTTCAGTGCAAACAGAGCTAGTGAGTTTAAGTGATTTGTCCAATCACACACAATTTCTGTGGCACATTCAGGAACAGAAACTAGATCTCCTGACTCCCAGTCCTATGCTTTAACTACTAGATATATTTTTCTACATATACAAGACAAAATAGGAGTGGAGGTGGACATACAAATAATAGCTCTCTAAAAAAACCAAAAACATTTTATGGTTAAAAAATTACAATGAGATCCAAATATTCAGCAAAATACTCTGAATTTGCATCCTTAAAAATAGCATCCAATTATTTTCTGCACACAATCTTAGGCATCCCCATTTTTGTGCACATACAAGCATGTGTGATTCCACAACCAGAAGAGCCAGAGGATGGAGTCAGTACTAACATAGGCTGGCTACTGGACAGCTGGCCTTTTACCCCCATTAATACACACCTGTCTCTGCCCCACCCCGCAACCATACCCAGACACAGCCATGGTTCCCAAATCCTATCTCCCCAACATTCTTCCATTGCCCCCTATTCCTGTCTCCTCCCACCCCTATTTGGCTCATACTCCATCCCTGTTCCTTCACCTCCCTGCCCCTACCCACATCACAGCCATTCCTGTCACAACCCCATCTCCCTGTCCCCCACCCGCAAGACGGTCATTCCCTTCGCAACCTCACCTTCCCCCCCACAGACTACCCCCATCAGAGCCATTCTCTTCATGACCCCACATCCTGCCCCCCCACCACTACTCTCATCACAACCCATCCTGACCCCAACGTCCCACCCCTCCATCACCATCACAGCTGTTCCCCTGGTGATCCCCCCTACCCACATCCCTACCCCCACCACGGCCATTCCCTTCGCAACCCCCCCCCCCATGCACCCCTACCCACATCACGGCCATTCCCCCAGGGATCCCACTTCCCCACCCCCCATCACGGCCACTGCCCTCGCGACCTCAACATCTCTCCCCTCGTGTCCCCCTCACGCTCCCCATCACCGCGCCCCCGCCATGCCGCCGGCCTCTCTCTCACCCAGCGGCGCGGCTCAGCGGGCGGCTTCCCCGCGGGAGCGGGCGGGCGGGCGCCCTGCCCCACAGACCGGCGGCCCCCCCCACGGTGGGGATTCACCTGAAGTGGCGGGCCAGGGAGCAGCGGCAGCACCACACCGGCATGAGCGGGCGGGCGCGGGGAGCCGGCTGGCGGCTGAGCCGAGCGGCGGCGGGTCCGGGCTGCGCGGCGCTGCTTCGCCTCCTCCCGCTGCCGCTGCCGCCGCCGCCGCACTGGGGCCCGGCTGGCGCGGTGCCTCCTCCCCACCCGGCGGCCTCAGGTCACGCGGGGGAGGAGCCGGAACCCGCGGGGGAAGGGGGCACGCTTCGGCGGGGGCGGGGACTGTCGCCGTCTCCGCTGGGGACACGCTGCGGAGCGGGAGCAGGTCCGGGCCGCCGGGAGGGGAGAAAGAGCCTGATCCCGGGCCGCAGCCTCGCGGTGGGGCGGGGGCAGCGGGCGGGGTCAGGATGGGAGAAGTGATGGAGACCCGGAACATGGGTATTGAGCATCCCGGCCTGTGCGTGTGAACGGCCCCGGCCCCACAGCCCTGGGCGAGCTCGTCCCTACGACCTGTCACAGCCCCAGCCCTTCTCCCACCCTGGCCCCAGACAGCAACACGCCCCAGGCCCTCTCCCTGCCAACCCCCTTGAGAGCAACTCCTCTGTAGCCCCTTCTTTTTCACCCCGCCCCCAAACAGCAACACCCCTATCGCCCCCTCTTCCGCCCCACCCCCAAATAGCAACACCCCGTAGCCCCTTCTTCCGCCCCGCCCCCAAATAGTAACACCTCCATAGCCCCTTCTTCTACCCCGCCCCCAAACAGCAACACCCCTATAGCCCCCTCTTCCGCCCCACCCCCAAATAGCAACACCCCGTAGCCCCTTCTTCCGCCCCGCCCCCAAATAGTAACACCTCCATAGCCCCTTCTTCTACCCCGCCCCCAAACAGCAACACCCCTATAGCCCCCTCTTCCGCCCCACCCCCAAATAGCAACACCTCCGTAGCCCCTTCTTCCGACCCGCCCCCAAATAGTAACACCTCCATAGCCCCTTCTTCTACCCCGCCCCCAAACAGCAACACCCCTATAGCCACCTCTTCCGCCCCACCCCCAAATAGTAACACCTCCATAGCCCCTTCTTCCACCCCGCCCCCAAACAGCAACACCCCCACAGCCCCTTATTACACCCTACCCCAAAACAGCAACACCCCCTTAGCCCCTTCTTCCGCCCCACCCCCAAATAGCAACACCTCCATAGCCCCTTCTTCCACCCCGCCCCCAAACAGCAACACCCCCACAGCCCCTTATTACACCCTATCCCAAAACAGCAACACCCCCATAGCCCTTTCTTCTGCCCCACCCCAAATAGCAACACCCTCATAGCCCCTTCTTCTGCCCCACCCCCAAATAGCAACACCCCTGTAGCCACTTCTTCCACCCTGACCCAAACAGCAATACCCTATAGCCCCTTCTCCCACCCTGACCCCAAACACAACACCCCCATAGCCCCTTCTCCCGCCCTGCCCCCAAACACAACACCCCCATAGCACCTTCCTTCTTCCGCCCTGCCCCCAAACAGCAACACCCCTCTCATCCCCCACAGAGCAACTCCTGCCCCTAGAAAACAACCCCTCTGTGACCCCTCAGAGACAGCAGCACCCCCTAACTCTTAGCCCACCCTCCCCTAGACAGCACCTCCATTGCCTTTTTCCCATAGACGGTAACACCATTAACAGCCCTGTCCCCCCCCAAAATAGACAATTCCCCCATTGCTCCCCGCACCACACAGGTTGTAACATCCCCATATCCTGTAACCAGCAGGAATACCCTTCTTCACACAGCCCACAGATAGTAACTTTGTTAGGACCTTGGCAGCCAAAGATAGGAGCATCGCAATGACTGTACCTCATCAGGCCAGGAACCCAGGTAGTCCAGCATTCTGCTTCCACCAGCGGCCTGCATCAGTTACTTGAGAGAAAGATGCAAGACACTGTATAATGGACAGTTATGAAATAACCCACCTATGGGAGAAGTTTCTTCCTACAACCAAACGCTTATGTCCTGAAACACCAGTGTTGATATAAAAACATTGAAATTACAGTGCCTAATGTGTGACCCACCAGATTTCTGTGAGCTGTGATGGGGCTGCAGAAAGTCTGTATTCCTGGCCTGTGCATGGCTGACCAATTCTTTGGGCCCTGCTTAGGGCTGCCAGTTATGGTCGGATGTATTTCAGGAGGTTTCATCCCATGACATAATCTTTAATTCCTGGAGACTCCAGGACAATCCTGGAGGGTTGGCAACCATGGTCCTGTTGGAGTGTCTTGAGTGGAATCCACACTTTTAACTACTGGATTTTGTCCCATATCATTTGGAACCATTTCTGAACCAAAACATTTTGCACAGGGTTAACCTATGTAACAATGTGATCTTATTAGTCCTCTGGTTCTCTCTATTATTAGTAGCATAGTAGAGTTTAGGATCCTTAGCAGGGTATGTGTGCACTGCAGCTGGGAATGTGCGCATAGCCTGGGTGAACAGGTTCACTCTTACTCTGCTTGAGCTGCCCTGCTAACAATAGCAGTGTGGAGACTGCAGCCTGAGCTAGCCACCAACTCTGAGCCCACCCACCGCACTGGGTCATAGTTCAGGTGGCTAGTCTGAGCCACAAGGTCCATGCTGGTATTTTTTAGCGTGCTAACTTGAGCAGAGCTAGCACAACCTGGTCTACCTGAGCTGGGAGGCTGTCAAGGCTGAATCCCCACTCTGTCACTTTGAGTGCAGAAGGTGGGGGCCTGCAAGGATTTTAAAAATTAATACTGATCACTCCAGGCTTGTATTAGACTCCCAACATTACAGCTTTTCTCTGACCTTGGCTTGGTAAATGCTGCCACCACGCAAATGCAAAAAACCCCATTGGACCCAGGAAGGAGCACTTGGGAATTCCTCCCTGTGGAGTACCGTCAAGCCCTTTCACACACACACACACCCCGCCCCAAGAAAGAGCTGAGAAAGAAAACAAAGGAAATTAGCTGTTGCTACCAGCTAATCAAACAACATGCACAAATCTCTTAGGACACCAAAAATCCAGTCCTGTTAGAATACAAGAATGGCCATACTGGGTCAGACCAAAGGTCCATCCAGCCCAGTATCCTGTCTACTGACAGTGGCCAATGCCAGGTGCCCCAGGGGGAGTGAACCTAACAGGTAATGATCTAGTGATCTCTCTCCTGCCATCCATCTCCACCCTCTGACAAACAGAGGCTGGGGACACCATTCCTTATCCATCCTGGCTAATAGCCATTAATGGACTTAACCTCCATGAATTTATCCAGTTCTCTTTTAAACCCTGTTATAGTCCTAGCCTTCACAACCTCCTCAGGCAAGGAGTTCCACAGGTTGACTGTACGCTGCATGAAGAACTTCCTTTTATTTGTTTTAAACCTGCCCATCATTTCATTTTGTGGCCTCTAGTTCTTATATTATGGGAACAAGTAAATAGCTTTTCCTTATTCACTTTCTCCACTCATGATTTTATATTCCTCTATCATATCCCCCCTGAATCTCCTCTTTTCCAAGCTGAAAAGTCCTAGCCTCTTTAGTCTCTCCTCATATGGGACCCGTTCCAAACCCCTAATCATTTTAGTTGCCCTTTTCTAATGCCAATATATGTTCTTAAAAAAAGGTAAAATGTTATTAAAAACAAAAATTTATTAAAAACAAAAAGGAAGAAAATACATCTGTAACTTAGACTTTTGCTAGATTTTAAAAGAGAAATTCCAAAAATTAAGCACCCAAAGTAGCTTTCTTGGGGGTTAGTTTAAAGGTAACAAACAAACAAAAGCATCTGGTGTTAGCACAGAGGGGTCCACAAGCCGTAACAAATAAACACAAATAAACCTAATCGTGTCTTCCTAAACATTCCTAATGTACTTACATACTTACACTGGATTGTTAAAAGTAGTTCTAGATATGATCTGATGGTTTTCATATCTGGTTCAAACTTTACACAGCATTCCTGCTGCCCATCTCTTCAGCCCAGAGAGAACAACAGAGAAAGGGAAAGTTTCTTTCCCAATTTTAAAAAGTTCCAGCCTTCCCACTGAGTGTTTTGGTCAGGTGCCCACTTTTTTTTTTCTTTACCTGGGGGACATTTTAACCCTTTACAGGTAAAGCAAGAAGAGAACAGCTACTAAGAGGGATTTTACAGCTAACTGGCTGGCTGGGTGTCCATCAAAGGGAGCTACCCCCCCCATACACACACACATACTTCATTTATCACAAAGGCACATTCCCAGTTTCAGAATAGACATAGCCTCAGTGCCCCATTGTGGTACATGCTGTCCAAACACACAAGAAAAAAAGAGTATTTGTCCAAAGAGTTTACTGTCCAAGTTTAAGATAGATACAACAGATGGAGGAATCACTTTTCCGTTCATTTGTTTCTCACACACTACAGAACCTAGCACAATGGGGTTCTGATGTATATAGGGATTTATGGGTGCTACTGCTATAGAAATGAATAGTAACAATCAGACCATTCATGCATCTAATCCAGCATTGTGTCTCTGACAGTTGCACTATCCTGTGCACTCAGGGCTGGATTTAGGGGCCACCTCCTGGTGAGGGATTGAAGTTGGGGAGGGAGAGCCCAAACCTGAGCTGCCTCCCAATGGGGGATTTGAGGGAAGGGGAGCCCAAGTCAGATCTTGGGCAGCCTCTCGGTGAGGGATTGAGGTATGGGGGAAGGAGAGCCTAGGCAGTGGGGCTCCAGCTGTCAGTCCCGGCATTGGAGCTCTGGCTGTCAGTGCCCCCACAATGCCCCACACTGTCAGTTAAATTAGTGCAAGCACTCCACTGTGGACATTAAAGATCGAATTAATTACTGGGGTGGCTGTATATCAAATTACGTTGACCTAATTTTGTAGTGTAGACATGTCCTAATAGAGTCTGCCCGGAAACGAGCAACAGGTGGGTGGAGGGTTCGACTGGGTGTTGTTACCAGATATGGGTGAAGGTGAGAAAGAACACAGAGAAAAATGAAAGTGACAGAAGGTATGTTTACACTTCAAAAGACACTCACAGCAGGAGTCTCAGAGCCCATTAATTGCCAGAGTTAATACACAGCAAGAAAATGTAGTCCATAACAGAATTATGTAGCTGATAGCAAGTGTTGATGTTATTTAAAATTGGGAAATCAGGGTGGTTTTCCTTTCTAATGGAACCAAGAGAGAAATGGCCTGAGTAAATGTGTTTTAATAGTTTTGCTATGTTAAATGCAGAAAATGAAGAAAGCAATCCAGTTGTTTATATATTATAAAAGTGAAGTCCTGCCTGGGACCATCTCCACCCAATGCTAACTGCCAGGCAGGGAAATAGGGTGAGAAGTAGCTGCGAATATACTTGGGAATTGGATTATGAAGTGCTTTCTAAAATAATATAAAGACCTTGAATAATATTCTTTGGCATACTAGTAAAGATAAGGTGGATCTGACTGATATCCTTTCTCCTGTTCTAAGTAGCAAGTGAGCAGTCACCAGATCAATTTCAAGAGAAGTTCAGTTAGGAGTCTGTACTACTTTGGATGACTGTGACAAGGTAATCATCTGAAAGAAATGGGTGAGGTTTCCAAATGCAGCAGAATTTTCAGTAACTAATCCACCGTCAATGGACCTCCACGTTGAGGAAAAAGTCAAAGATCACAATCGTGATCCACATCATTCCCACAAGTAGTGGTTGTATCACCCAAATAATGTGTGTGGCAAACACCAACAAGCTCCTCAAAACACTTCTCCCTACCTGGCAGCCTCACTTCAGGTTCTCTCTAGTGTTAGTTTCCTGTATGCCACCCAGCTAGAAAGGTCTGCTAGTCAGTTGACTACAGGCAGTCAATAATGGGTAGATCAAAAGTGAGGCATAGAGGTCATACAGTTGAAGTCTGCCTATTGAAATTTCTCCTGACATTTTCAGTTGGATGTGGTATTCTCACATTATACTAAACTGTTATCATCAGTTGTTAAACAGTTGCCTCATTTAGCCCCTAAGGTAACCACATTTCAGTGGTGGAGGAAGCATTCCCTGTCCGTAGTTTGTATTGCAATTTAGACTTGTGAAGTGCTGTGGGATCTTTCGGCATGTAAAAGTCATCCTCATTATGGATGTGAGTAATAAGCATTTTGAGAAGTAGGGATTACGTTCTATTTTATCTTTAATGGACACAGTTTCCTAATCTGCCTTGTGAATAAATTTTGGATATTCTTGCTCTGTCTCTTCAAGCTGTTACCTCCTCACCAATTATTATATGTGTAATACAGATACAATATGCAAATTATGCCTTCAGATATATATTTTGCCAGGGAGATTTATTTCAGATTGTAATTACACACTTTTCCAATATGACCTTTAAAAGAACCTTCCACACTTTATCTGCATCAAAACAACAATATAAAAACATTTAACTGTGTTATGAAATGTGTGCTTGGATAGTTCTCCAGTTACGTTAAATTGCTCTACAGAGAGACTTTGTAAGTTTAAAAACATTATCTTCAGATCATTTTTTGATCAATACTAGGAGTATAGTTTAAATCCAATAAGTCGCTTAATACTTAGAGTTTGTGTATTTTGTAATGGATTATCAGAGCACTCAAAATCTATGTCTGCCCCTTTACATTTTAAATCATTTTATATCCTCATGCTGTCTGATTTTCACTTTATGTTTATCCCGTGATACATTATGATGTGTTATTCACAATGTCAGTCACTATACCTTTTTGTATCTTTAATTTATATTTTCTGCATTGCTCTACCATCAAACTGTGCCAGTTGACATCATGCTCAGGGTTATTTTTAGAAATAAATAGAGCATAAATATTTTGTAAAGAATTTTCAGTATATTTCTCTAAATATTTGGATTACTCTAATCTAACTGCAAGATCCCTGTCCAGTTAGCCACCCACTCTAGGATCCTCACAGGACATAGTTAAAATTAATATCACTTTTGATAAAGGATATGGTCTTGTTTAATGTTTTCTCATAGTAGGAGAAATCTAACAATAGATTCAGCTCAATGCTCATATATACAGAGCAATATATGTGCTTCTCATTCTAAATTACTTTTATTTTAGATTAAGGGAGAAACGTATATACAATATGCATGAGAAAGACAGTGATTCACTGTAACATTCCGCATCTCAACTGCAATACAAGATGGCAGCTGCCTTATAGCTTCTCTGGACAGGAAGCTAGGTGTCTATATTTAAAAATGTAGTACACAGTACACAGAGAACAAAATAGCTACATCTTTTAATTATCTATATACATACTCAACCTCAAAAATAAGAATGATGTAGAAACAGTAAACGGGAGAGGGATTAAGGGAAGGAAGCACTTACTAATGTAATTCATTTTACCAGCTGTTGAAGTGCTGATCTTGGTGAAAGTAACACTTTAATGGTCAGCTCTTTCACATTAGCAGCAATCACTCTCCAAAATGAAACAAAAAGGAATTGCATTCAGTAGAATGTGTGCCAATCAATCAGATTAACTAAATGTTAACTAGATCTTGAGCCATTAGGAAAACTAATAAATGGTATAACTTTAAAAGGTATTCTTTTATCAATATGCAGTTCTTTGGTTGGCAAAAATACAAGTAGGATCAGGCTCCTGTATTCTACCAGAGTGAGACAAGAAACTGTGTCATATCCAGTCACAATATAGTGGATATAATAAAGTAATTGTTACAGAATCACATTGTAACAAGTTACATGTCCCCTACTTTTAAAACTGGGACAGTTTATAACTCTCTTAGGGTATGATCCCATTAAATGCATGTTTTATCTTGATAAATCTTGATGCTCAAGGATGGTCATTTAGTATCATCCCTGCCCTGGGAACAAAGTGGAACACACTGTACACGTACTATAGACAAGAGAGAGAGCAAGAATAGCTGTCAAATGAGAGGCAGATGTATTTACTATATATAAACTACTTGAAGACATTTTGGTGAGACCAAGACCTTGAGATAAGATCTCCTGAGTTTTCCAGTTTCATAGAGAGGTGAAGGCCTACACCTACAAGCTTCACAAGCTTCCTATTTTTGTAAACATGACATTTTACAATTTATTTGAGGGTGAACTGATTAAAAATAAGCCAATGTCATGAGCTTTAAAACAACAGGAATCCATAAACCACCTTCACTCTGCACTGGTGTCACCATGTGTCCTCAGGGAAACGCCTTGGAATCAATGGAAGTCTGTCCAAGTGCAGAGGTCCACCCATGTAGAGCGTAGTGCCGGATCTGGGCCCAAGGGCCAAATCCTGATCTACCTGAAATTAATGGGAAATTTCCCCTTGACTTTAATAGAACAAGGATAAAGCCCTTATTTTATACACCTGACATATCTCTTTGATTGTTTATGCAGAAAAAGGTCTTATCCTCTAAACAATCATTTAAATAGTATATAAAAATAGTAAAAAAATTAAAAGCCTTTAGTAGTAAAATAGTAATAGTTAGAAGTGTGTTAGTTTATACATTAATGTACAAATATACATTATTTTATGGGCCAATTCCTGAAATTTTTACTGCGGACTTCAGAGTTTTGTCCAAATAAGGACTTCAGGATTTGGCCCTCTATTTTTAAGTTATTTTTATTTGAAAATAAATGAGTCCTATAAATTTAATATCTTTTAAGCAGCAAGACCTTCTTTTACCACTATTGCTAGCACTTGTTATTTTATCATGAATCTTGAAGTTTTACTTAAAGCCCCAGCTACTTGAGACAAAGTGATTACATGAGAATCTCAGCTTTCATTCAAAAGTAACAGTCAGTTTCTAGCCCTCCTGGTTGCTGAGAAAAGCTTGAAAGAGTTACTGAAGTGCAAGTCAAATGCTCAAAAATCATAAGGCAAATAAAAAACTTTTTTTTAAAAAAAGTCTTGAGATTTTAAAGTCAATTTCAGGAGCTTGGGGTTCATTATTTTTCAATGTTTGAGGTTGCTAATAATGATTTTCCTTAAATGTATTTAAATGTTACAGAATGATACCAATGAGGTTATTATAATATCATCATGTATTACTTGTTTCTCTCAGTGCCCACAATATGCTAGGCTCTGCTCAGACACACACTCAAAAAAAGATGACATGGTCCTTGTCCTTAAGGTTAATCCTATGCATAAACATTTACAGGGTGGAAACCTAACCAAAAAACAAACAAACAAACAAACAAAAAACAGAGAGGAAAGGTGGGGTATATCATGGGATTCACTGCTCACTGCTGTGGTGCCTCCTTGTCACCCACCTGGGGATTAGCTCACAGCCAGTCTCATGCCCCCTCCTTCAGTTTCTTGCCCCCAGGGTCTCACTCTCTTTTTCTGGGTCAGGTTATGGACTGACTCAGGTGTTCCAGGGGTGTGTGACAGAATATACCTCTATGTTCACACCCTATTGTAATAATGTTTCTACAAGGTATGCCTTGTAAGGTACCACTTAAAAACTCAATTTGCGGATCAGTAATATCATGGCACAATGCACATAGCAGTGTTATATGTGAAGTTATAAACATAAGCTGAGATCATGACTAAAAATATGTTTTCCAGATAAGTCTGGGGATTGGCCAAATCAGTTCCTCAGAGACAAAGGGCAAGATGATGCCCCAGCAAGGTGTAAACAAGGCTGATGGACCATCACCTACTAAGTGGCCATTCTTTGGCAGGCAAGGGGGCAGGTGCAAAAATCCACATTTTAGCATAGAAACAGCATGGAGTTCCCTTCCACGCAGCTTGCCTGTGGCCTTGTTCCCAGCTGGAGCATGGACGCATACCTGGCTTGGTTCATTCCCCGCCCCAATATCTGCCCCATCTGCAGCAGCAAGGAGACCCTGGCACACATCCACCTGGAGTATGCCAAGTTGCAACCCCTTTTCAGCTCCTCCAGAACCATCTCCTTAGGTTCTGGCTGAACTTTGCCCCACACCTCCTGATTTATGCATACCCTATCTATGGCCCCACATAGTTGCGAGAACTTGTCAACCTCCTCCAAAGTGTCCACCTATAAGACCAGGAGGAGGATGCTGGGTGGGGAGATGCTCTCTGACTGTGGGGCTTATTTCTGTTCCTCCCTTCAATCATGCATCCAGGCAGAGGTCCTCTGGGCCATGACCGCTGGCTTCCTAGAACCTCTGAGAAGCAGTGGGCACTGTCCAAGGTTCTCTGCTTGGTGTCCCCATCCAGTTCCCTGCTTATGGCCCTATGACCTCACTCCTGTCCCTGTTTTCTTATTAGTTATCCCCCCAAATCATTTGAGCCTTGGGTTTAGTCACTTCTCCCCTTAGGCTGGGGGAGGGGCCTTCAGACATCTCCCGGAACTCAATGTGTGTTTGCTCCCAGCAGCCCCTTGGCCAGACTGCTCCTGCTTTCTGCTGTTGTGGGCGCGGGGGGGGGCGGGGGGTGAGATGGAAATGCTTCTCAGAGGGGAACAGTATTATAAAAAGTAGGGACAGACACACAAACCCGTCTGCCCACTGCATTCTCTGCACCTGAAAAGACAAAGGAAGCAGCCCTTGAACCTGGGGAGAGGGATCCTGACTTAACTCATTTGGTCAGTAAGACTGCTGAAAGCATGTGCTGAGAAAACTTTGCTCCGAATCTAATACAGTTTATCAAGCTAGGCACCCGCAAGCAGTTTATCTTTATTTTTCTTGTAACCATTTCCAACTTTTATGCCTATTCACTTAAAATCTTTGTAGTTAATAAATTTGTTTGATCTAATCCAGTTTGTTTAAACTGACGTGTCTGGATAACTAAAGGAATAATGGACTTAATATAGTTGTAGTGCTCAGGAGAGAGCTGGGCAGCACAGGTATTTTGGGGGGAAGATCTGGGATTGTGTGTGTGTGTTGGGGTCACCCTGCGGCATAACCAAGGCTGGTAAGAGCCAAGGTGTGGCTGGCTGGCTGCAGCACACACAGACATAGCTGAGAGTGACTTACATGCAGGAGGCTGTTTGTGAGCAGTCCAGGTTGGAGGCTACAGCAGCAAGGCATTGTAAAGGGCACCCCAGGTTACAGGGCGAGGTGACACAGCTACTCATTAGTCTGGATTGCACCCCACTCTGTCACAGGGGGCAAAGTGGAAGAAGGCACAGAGAGCATACTGAGAAGCAAATAAACATGTCAAGGCTGGCATATATGATGGAGCATAGGGAATGTCATAGAAAAAGACAAAGAGGATACACTCATGAAGATGAGGACAAGAACCTGGAACTGGACACCATAGATATTGTCACCTATTATTATAGTACATTGCATCATGATATACAACATCCTCCCTCATCTCTAGCCATCCCACGTCCACTCTTCATCCCCTCTAATCCATTCAGAGTACATCTTCCCGGCCCCTAGTTCTTGTCACGGACATTTCTTTTATATGCACCTCTGCTGTACTGAGTCTAAAAGAAAAAAAAATCACCCAGGCAATATGAGTAAATGATATGGCAGTTAGGAATAACTAGTTTTATATATTTACTTTTAAAATAACCTTTCAGACTAGAAATAATCAAGTTGCACAGTAGTTTACCAAAGTATCTGTGGGGTCTTCTTGTCATTACTCCTCCTTTCCCCCATCTTCACACCTATTGTTAGCATTTCATTTCAAATTAAATGGTAAGTTCTTTGGAGCAGGAACCATGTCTACCCTTGTGTCTGTGCAGCTCCTAACCTATTGGAGTCCTGATTCTGAGTGGCACTTGTAGGCACTACTGCAGTACAAATACAGCGAAAAATAATAATGAAAATCTGAATGGACGATCTAGTGGACTGGCAATAACTGCACTTGTTAGTTTGCTTTTTCAGTAATCATTATACCCAGCCAAAAGGGAAATGAAATAGGATATTCCCATGTTTTAAAATCGCTGGTAAAGTAATGCAGACTTTAGGTGCTTTTTAGTTCCCAAAGCTAAGCTGATTCTAAAGCTAAGCTAAAGATGATTTTTGCAAACTAGCTGTGAGAATTGAGAGTGCCAAACAACAACAATGGAAAGTGGTAAATGAAAGTTCCTCATTCTCAGCTGCCATCCACCTGCAGCCATTTCACAGAACTGAAGATTGGATCAATGATATGAAGTTAAGGGGAAGCATGTTTTATAGTGCTTTAAAAACTGTAAATATTTATTTAAACCCTTACCTTATTTTTTCGCCAAATAGACGTCAACAGGAGCCAGAATGACAGCCAGCCACAAAAGAGTTTTTTTTAAATATTGTATTTCTTTGATTTAAGGAATTTTAAAATTCAAATAAAGTATTAATACCCTCCAGGAGTTTAATTATACCAGATACCTGCACTTCTTGAGTGGTAGTCACCCACCTTTGCCAGATTTTGCAGCTGCTATATTATACAAACCTTTATTACCTTAGTTACTACTACATTAGTATTTGAGTGACCAAGTATTTTAGGTGCTTCACAAACAAATAAGACAGACATGTCCCATGCTGCAAAGAGCTTGATGTCTAACTGTAACCCAATAAGTGAGACCAATAAACAAAGGAAGAGGTTACATAGATTACAATAACAAGTCCATATGATAACTGAAGTTGGATACTTGCATGTTTGTAGTTTAACACTATATACATTTAAAAATAATCCTATATTACTTGCATCTTTGAATAAAAGACAATAGGAGCTGCTGTTATGCAGTGATGGCAGTGGCTGGCCCCTTGTGTGCTATTGCATATATCCTTACTCGTACACTTTTAGAACTTACTATTTTGTTTTGCCTCTCCCCTAGTTTGTCATAACACAGCTTTGTTGATCTTCTAGGCATGCTGCAAATTACACACCTATTTTTACAGGTGTTTTGGGAGAGGGAGCAGAGCTTGATATGGAGCTGATATGCTTAGCAACATTCCTATTGAACATTTTTGTCCGGTGATGACAGCAAGAATGTTACGTTTTTTACAAAGCACTTAGAACATTGGTCAGATATTTTTAAAAGTTAATTTTGAGAAAATAGATACAAATAAATACGTACAGCACATGTTTTCCTGGCTGAAAATAAAAGGATTATTCCACAGTCCACGAAAGTACAGTTTATCCTTTTTTAAATCTGTGTGTGTGTTTGATTTCCTGGCACATGTGTTAAAGGATTATTAGTCTGAATGTCTGATTGTTCCTTTCTCACTGCTGTAAATAGAATAGCAGTGTCTATTAGTTTGCAATGCAGTTCCTATGGGATGTGCTGTGTTCAGTGGATTCCTATGTAGTTGCTCATCTTTACATCATATTTGAGACAAAATACAGTGTATTGTGACTTCAAAGTATTAGATTTTGGAAACAAGTGCAGACTTTTCAGTAGTAGAAGCCAGGAACCACAATCTCTTTCCAGTTATGCCTCATGCAACTTTATGCACTAGGGATTATGTGTATGAACTTCTTAGCAAAATTTGGATCCAGGACTCCACTGCTTCATTTCCCTCCCTTGGTCCATATAATAAAATATTCCAACAGGCACCAACACTGTCATTCCTTCGAAAGAAGAATCCTATTAGCTTTTCTGTTGCATTAAGGGGATATTTGATGCATTCTAGCAGAGGTGCTTTTCCTCTTTTATTACCTCTGCATTACAGCCAGTTTATTGTAAGGAAATGTTATGAGCTGCATTAAAAAACAAAAAAAACCCTGTCAAATTTTCTGCTCAAGTGTTATTGTAATACTGTATATTTTCTCAACAGGACCATTTAATATCAGACTTCAGAATGTAATTTCTTCCACTGGTGGAGAATTCCTGCACCTGGGTGTAGTTAAGATAGATAATCTATAAAACATAAGACCCAAGGAGGAAAACCTTTACTAAGCTCAGAAGATGTTTTTTGAAATAACATGAAACCAGTACACTGCAAGAGTAGTGATAATTTTGAAGATGGAAACATGAAGAACCTCAGTCATTGCAGACACATTAGCCGATGGTCACTGTCATATAAGATCTTTGCACAATTACTTGTGAATTGAATATGGAGCTATCTGGAATCACAGGTAATTTCTGACCCTATCACCTGCAGAAAATCCTCTAGATAGTTCAGAAGACCGCAGAGCAAAATAAGTACTGTGCCACTTCTTGCTCATTTTATGTGACTGTAACCTTTGTGTTTAGTTACGTGAACAAGTTTTGGTCCATTATGTGTGTGGCTTTTCTGGATTTTGGGAGTCTGACTTTGTGGAACTAGAAGCAGATTTGGAAGAACTTGAAGAGAAATAATAAAAAAGATCTGATAGCACGAAATGACTCTTGGAATATATCTGCTTGGGTAATATAGTGACAGTGAAATTAGATAAACAAAAGTGAAAGGATCAAGTTGAAGCATGGAGATAGTCAAAGTAGGTCTATTTCACTGAAAAACACCACCAAAACCAATGAGTTCCTGATTTGCCTCACTAACAGATGGTGCAGGTGATTTTTACTAGAACCCTTGATGACTAATGGGATGCTGTGTATAAGAAAGGTGACCATAAATCTTGTACAAAGTATGTCATGTCAGGTATCAATAGAAAAGTTATGAATTGCTAAGTATGATTATCTTGTTTATATGCATGTATCATCTTTGTATCTGAAGTTATGAATATTGGCTATGTATCTATATCTCAAACATGTGTTTTATGCCTGGGTGATATCCCCAGGTAGATAGCTGCCTAGCCCTGATGTAAATCGATGTGTTGATGGCCCATTAAGGATGCTCATCTCACAATGGGCAATTGAAGAAATTCATCCCATCCAGTAAGCCTTTCCTGTGGACACCTCAGAAAGAATATGGATGATGACTAACCCATGAGTCAACAAAGCAAGTAAGGACTTGTAATATGCTCATGTGATCCTGGACTCCATCTTGGGCCAGTAACTTTCCATACACTGTGTCTGTGGGCTTTGTTTGGGCCAGTAAATTTCCAGGCTGATGGCAAAGGATATAAAAGGCACCTGAGACATCTCTATTTTGCCTCTGTCATAAGAATATAAGAAAGGCCATACTGGGTCAGACCAAAGGTCCATCCAGCCCAGTATCCTGTTTACCGACAGTGGCCAATGCCAGGTGCCCCAGAGGGAGTGAACCTAACAGGTAATGATCAAGTGATCTCTCTCCTGCCATCCATCTCCACCCTCTGACAAACAGAGGCTGGGGACACCATTCCTTATCCATCCTGGCTAATAGCCATTAATGGACTTAACCTCCATGAATTTATCCAGTTCTCTTTTAAACCCTGTTATAGTCCTAGCCTTCACAACCTCCTCAGGCAAGGAGTTCCACAGGTTGACTGTGTGCTGTGTGAAGAAGAACTTCCTTTTATTTATTTTAAACCTGCTGCCCATTAATTTCATTTGGTGGCCCCTAGTTCTTATATTATGGGAACATGTAAATAACTTTTCCTTATTCACTTTCTCCACTTATGACTTTATATACCTCTATCATATCCCCCCTTAGTCTCCTCTTTTCCAAGCTGAAAAGTCCTAGCCTCTTTAATCTCTCCTCATATGGGACCCGTTCCAAACCCCTAGTCATTTTAGTTGCCCCTTTCTGAACCTTTTCTAATGCCAGTATAACTTTTTTGAGATGAGGGGACCACATCTATATGCAGTATTCAAGATGTGGACGTACCATGGACTTATATAAGGGCAATAAGATATTCTCCATCTTATTCTCTATCCCTTTTTTAATGATTCCTAACATCCCGTTTGCTTTTTGGACTGCCACTGCACACTGAGTGGACGTCTTCAGAGAACTATCCATGATGACTCCAAGATCTTTCTCCTGATTAGTTGTAGCTAAATTAGCCCCCATCATAGTGTATGTATAGTTGGGGTTATTTTTTCCAATGTGCATTTTAGATTTATCCACATTAAATTTCATTTGCCATTTTGTTGCCCAATCGCTTAGTTTTGTGAGATCTTTTTGAAGTTCTTCACACAGTCTGCTTTGGTCTTAACTATCTTGAGCAGTTTAGTATCATCTGCAAACTTTGCCACCTCCCTGTTTACCCCTTTCTCCATTTATGAATAAGTTGAATAGGATTGGTCCTAGGACTGACCCTTGGGGAACACCACTACTTACCCTCTCCATTCTGAAAATTTACCATTTATTCCTACCCTTTGTTCCCTGTCTTTTAACCAGTTCTCAATCCATGAAAGGATCTTCCCTTTTATCCCATGACAACTTAATTTACGTAAGAGCCTTTGGTGAGGGACCTTGTCAAAGGCTGTCCGGAAATTTAAGTGCACTATGTCCACTGGATTCCCCTTGTCTACATGTTTGTTGACCCCCGCAAAGAACTCTTTCTTTTTGCACATTATTAAGCAGCTTATTTTTTATTTATTTATTTGCCATTTCCAGCACAAATCCAGGTTATCCTCCCCCCCACCCCCCCACCCCCCAAAACCCACTCTCCTGTTGGTAATAGCGTATCTAAAGTGATCACTCTCCTTACAATGTGTATGATAATCAAGGTGGGCCATTTCCAGCACAAATCCAGGGTTTAACAAGAACGTCTGAGGAAGGGGGGAGGGGGTAGGAAAAAACAAGGGGAAATAGGTTACCTTACATAATGACTTAGCCACTTAGCTTAAGTTAATTGTGCTGGAAATGGCCCACCTTGATTGTCATACACATTGTAAGGAGAGTGATCACTTTACATAAGCTACCAGCAGGAGAGTGGGGTGGGGGGAGAGAAAACCTTTTGTAGTGATAATCACCCATTTTTTCATGGTTTGTGTGTATAAAAACGTCTTCTGTATTTTCCACAGTATGCATCCGATGAAGTGAGCTGTAGCTCACGAAAGCTTATGCTCAAATAAATTGGTTAGTCTCTAAGGTGCCACAAGTACTCCTTTTCTTTTAGCTTTTCAAGGAGGATAAGTAAAAAACAATACATACCTATAAGATAGCGCAACTGTGGAATGTAGGTATAAAGTTCACAGGAGTCTGGACACATACTCACAATATCTCCAAATTGTTAATGGAATGGTAGTACACTAATTCCTTTCTTTCTAAAAAGCAATCTCACATTTTGAATACTACATACTATAATTTTAATTTAGTTAGTGAGCAATCGGAGGAGATAAATGGACTGAGTGCTTCATAATCTCAGAAAACCCAATGTTTGAAACAGCTCATGCTTGCTCACTTTGGACAAGGTCCTTGCATGGGTGTGTAGGGACAGCAAAAATTGCAAGAAGTTTCCTTTCCCCAACTTGACTCTGAATGCAAGAGTCAGGCACAATTTCAAGACCGACACTAAGGATAGCATAGGGTCTGCTCCCTTTAGCACCCCTGTGATGGGTTTTACAGACCCCAGACTAACGTTAAAGTAGTGGTGGAATGGTATTGGGTCAAGAAGGTCCCTGCCCCTCAGCAGCATAGGAAGTATGGCAAGAGACCACCCTGACTTAACCAGGAGATCTTCAGTGATCTCCAATGCCAAAAGGAGTCCTACAAAAAGTGGAAACTAGGTCAAATTATGAAGGATGCTTATAAGCAAACACCACAAGCATGTAGGGACAAAATTAAGAAAGGCCAAGGCACAAAATGAGATTAAACTAGCTAGAGACCTGAGGAGATATCTGAGTCATTAGCAACTATATTTGAAAACTCAAGGAAAACAGGAGATTCCAGAGGTCTGGACGAGCGCAAATATAGTGCCCATCTATAAAAAGAGGAATAAAGACAACCCGGGGAATTACAGCTTAACTTCAGTACCTGCAATGATAATGGAGCAAGGAACCAAGCAATCAATTTGCAAACATATAGAAGATAATAAGGCCAATAAGTAACAGTCAATATGAATTTGTCACAAACAAATAATGTCAAATCAACCTAATAGCTTTATTTGACAGGGAAACAAGCCTTGAGGATGGGGGGGGGGGGGGAGGAGGAGGTGGAGAGAAGCAGTAGATATGACATATTTTGACTTTAATAAGGCTTTTGATACTGTCTTGCATGACCTTCTCATACACAAATTAGGGAAGTACAACCTAGATGGAGCTATTGTAAGGTGGGTGCATAACTGGTTGAAAAACCATTCCCAGAGAGTAGTTATCAGTGGTTTACAGTTAAGCTGGAAGTGGTTTACAGTTAAGCATATCGAGTGGGGTCCCACAGGGACTGGTCATGCGTCCAGTTCTGTTCAATATTTTCATAAATGATTTAGATAATGGCATAGAGAGTACACTTATAAAGCTTACAGACAATACCAAGCTGGGAGGGGTTTGCAAGTGCTTTGAAGGATAGGATTAAAATTCAAAATGATCTGGACAAACTGGAGAAATGGTCTAAAGTAAACAGGATGAAATTCAATAAGGACAAATGCAAAGTACTCCATTTAAGAAGGAACAAACAGGTGCACACATACAAAATGGGAAATGACTGCCTAGGAAGGAGTACTGTGGAATGGGATCTGTGTTCAGAATGGATCACAAGCTAAATATGTGTCAACAGTTTAACACTGTTGCAAAAAAAAAAAAGCGAACATCATGGGATGTATTAGCAGGAGTGTTGTAAGCAAGACATGAGAAGTAATTCTTCCACTCTCTTCCATGCTGATAAGGACTCAGCTGGAATGTTGTGTCTAGTTCTGGGCGCTACATTTCAGGAAAGATGGACAAAATGGAGAAAGTTCAGAGGAGAGCAACAAAAGTGATTAAAGGTCTAGAAAACATGACCTATGAGGAAAGATTGAAGAAATTGGGTTTGTTTTGTCTGGAGAAGAAAAGATTGAGGGGCGGGGCATGATAAGAGTTTTCAAGTAAATAAAGGTTGTTACAAGAAGGAGGGTGAAAAATTGTTCTCGTTAACCTGAGGACAGGACAAGAAGCAATGGGCTTAAATTGCAGCAGGGGATGTTTAGGTTGGACATTAGAAAAAATTTCCTAACTGTCAGGGTGATTAAGCACTAGAACAAATTGCCTATGGAGGTTGTGGAACCTCCATCATTAGAGGTTTTAAGAACAGGTTAGACGAACACCTGTGAGGAATGGTCCAGTTATTATGTAGTCCTACCTTGAGTGTAGGGGACTGGACTAGATCACCTTTTGAGGTCCCTTCCAGTCCTACACTTCTATGATTCTGTGCTCCCTATGGAGGACCTGCTTGGGGGGAGAAGAGTGAAGGAGAGATGGGCTGCAAGAAGGCAGGCAGGTGGTAACTGCTGAACCAGAGCAATTTACAGGGGAAGACTCAGCTGGGAGACTGGCGGCCTGCCCCTGCTTCCGTTCCCCCTGACCAGGGGGAACAACTGGACTCCTGGAGTGAGCTGGAAAGCTCCCTCCTTCAGCCCTCCCTCCCTTCCACCTTCCCCTCCCCCACCCCGAGCTGGGGCTCTGAATCACTGAGACTGTACAAGGAGAAGGTTGGGGCTGTGCCCCAAACTGAAAGGAAAACAGGGAAAGTAGGGAGTGGCATAGTGGAGGCTGATCTGTAACCGCAGGCAGAAGAGATGAGCCATTTCTTGCCTCTCTCTCCATGACCCCTGGGATGGGACCTGGTGGAGATGGAGTGCATGGGTCCCCCTATCATTTCCTCCTCTTCCTCTCCCTGAACCCCACCAGCTCCCTGAGAGATCCTGGAGGACTTTGTGGAAGGAGCAAGGAACTATGTCTTGTTGCTGGGCCCCACGGATTGCCCGGATGAGCCATCCCAAGACTTGGAGACACTATTTGGCTTGGCCTGACTACTAGGACTTCTGGGATCAGAGTGAAGCCCGCTACTCCCTCAGAGGGAGTAAGTCACTCTGAAGAAGTGGAAAGGAGGTGGGTCCATGATTACATCCCAGTCTGCTGCAGCCAGTGGAGCGGGCTGAGTGTGGAGTGATATGCAAGGAGCAAGACTGTGGGAGACAGTGGGAGGCTTATAGTGAATGGCACTATGTGAATTCCATGCTGTACTGTAGCCCAAAGGCAGCTCTGGATGGGCTGAGGTAAGTTAGAGTGGCCAGAGGCTGCTCTCACTTATGCTATGGGCCATTTTGGCTACTAGAGCAGCTCAGAATTAGGTGAGCACAGGCATAGCACAGAACTGGACACTCTTGTTTTATCAAGTCTACATTTAAAAACTGATGCAACTAATCCCTATGGCAGGGAAGGAGAAAAGCAATATTTTTATTTTTGTTACTCTGCTTGATTTTCCTGTTTAGAATTTCACTTATTTGATTACAACTGAGTCATTAATTACAATTTAGATTACTCATTCTTGCTGATTGTTAATATGCACTTTTCATGCATCCGATGAAGTGGGCTGTAGCTCACAAAAGCTTATGCTCAAATAAATTTGTTAGTCTCTAAGGTGCCACAAGTACTTCTTCACTTTTTCTTGTCACTTTTAAGCTATTATAGATATTTGCAATTTTATCTTCCAAAAGTTGCTCAATCTGACCTGTTTTGACTTACTGTGGTTCCTAAACTGACTTCCTTAATATGTTCCTCAGAGTAAATTTCCGCTTAATGTCAGCTGTTCGTGATTTTGGTTGAGTACTTGAATATATTTATTTCATTGTTCTAACTTAGGAAATCAGCCATATGTCCTCCCTCTGCCTTAAAACCTGTCTTACCTATCCAATAAAACTCACTCAACTGATCTGCATTCAAGTTACTTCTGTGAAATTCCAACTTTTCAATATTGTTTTCAGTGTTGTTATAGCTGTGTTGGTCCCTACTTTTTTCAATACATCCATTTCTATCACTTATACCAAGACCTTATTATCATATGCTCTTACAGATAGAGGGTCAAATATATCTCTAAATGAGAGAGGACAGCAACAAAATAAATAATTAATATGTAGCCATTCAAATCAACCATTTTCTTATTGTTGCCTAAGTTTGCTTTATTCTGGGCAGTTTATTTACACAATTTAACTTATTCACTGATTCAATATAGTTATTGCAGTTGATGGGTGATATTCAGCTCAGAGAAAATGGTGAAAGAACTACATGCTCTCCCCATCCAGCAGCCACCCCGCAATGCACCACATCCACCAGCCAGGAACCACCAGCATCCCTACCCAGGTCACACAACCCCAAGTATTCCCAACCACCTCCCAACAAGAGCCGCACAAGCCCAGGCCAGGAAATGGCTGTATATTCATAGATTCCCCTACCCCTCAAGACAAATTTCACATTCTCTTCATGAGAAGAAGCATTTTTTAGTGGATGGTATTTCTGATTCAAGCAAGTACCAGGTTTTGTTTTCCTTTACAGGACAAATGTCAGGATATGCTTCTAAGGGTAGAATGTTCTGAAGATTCAGAGCAGGCTGCGCAGCGGGGACAGGAGGACAGTGAAGAAATTTGGCAGCATGCGACCTCCTGAAGAAGAAAGGGGAGCGTCCATGTACCAGCAACGCAGATACAGGTAATCAACCGTTTTCATGTTCTCGCCACAGGTACTCATGTGGAGAATGGACTAGATGATATATCTGAGGGAAGGGAACAGAAGGAGACTCCGCTGATTGGAAGGCATGAGATGCACTGTCCTAGGGATGGGGGTTCCACGACCACCGCTCCCAAGAGGAGGAGGTGGGTGGTGGTGGTCGGGGACTCTCTCCTCAGGCAGACTGAGTCATCTATCTGCCTCCCCGACTGGGAAAACTGAGAAGTCTGCTGCTTGCCAGGAGCTAGGATTCACGATGTGACGGAGAGACTGCCGAGACTCATCAAGCCCTCGGATCGCTACCCCTTCCTGCTTCTCCACATGGGCACCAAAGATACTGCCAAGAATGACCTTGAGCGGATCACTGCAGACTACATGGCTCTGGGAAGAAGGATAAAGGAGTTTGAGGTGCAAGTGGTCTTCTCGTCCATCCTTCGCGTGGAAGGAAAAGGCCTGGGTAGAGACCGTCGAATTGTGGAAGTCAACGAATGGCTATGTAGGTGGTGTCGGAGAGAAGGCTTTGGATTCTTTGACCATGGGATGGTGTTCCAAGAAGGAGGAGTGCTAGGCAGAGACTGGCTCCACCCAGCGAAGAGAGGGAAGAGCATCTTCACAAGCAGGCTGGCTAACCTAGTGAGGAGGGCTTTAAACTAGGTTCACCGGGGGAAGGAGACCAAAGCCCTGAGGTAAGTGGGGACGTGGGATACCGGGAGGAAGCACGAGCAGGAGAGCGTGAAAGGGGAGGGCTCCTGCCTCATACTAAGAAAGCAGGACAAACAGCAAATTATCTCAAGTGCCTATACACAAATGCAAGAAGCCTGGGAAACAAGCAGGGAGAACTGGAAGTCCTGGCACAGTCAAGGAATTATGATGTGATTGGAATAACAGAGACTTGGTGGGATAACTCACATGACTGGAGTACTGTCATGGATGGATATAAAGTGTTGAGGAAGGACAGGCAGGGCAGAAAAGGTGGGGGAGTTGCATTGTATGTAAGAGAGCAGTATGACTGCTCAGAGCTCAAGTATGAAACTGCAGAAAAACCTGAGAGCCTCTGGATTAAGTTTAGAAGTGTGAAGAACAAGGGTGATGTCGTGGTGGGAGTCTGCTATAGACCTCTGGACGAGGGGGATGAGGTGGACGAGGCTTTTTTCCGGCAACTAATGGAAGTTACTAGATCGCAGGCCTGGTTCTTATGGGAGACTTCAATCACCCTGATATCTGCTGGGAGAGCAATACAGCAGTGCACAGACAATCCAGGAAGTTTTTGGAAAGGGTAGAGGACAATTTCCTGGTGCAAGTGCTGGAGGAACCCCCCCCCGGGTATGGGCAGAGCTCTTCTTGACCTTCTGCTCACAAACCAGGAAGAATTAGTAGGGGAAGCTAAAGTGGATGGGAACTTGGGAGGCAGTGACCATGAGATGGTCGAGTTCAGGATCCTGACACAAGGTAGAAAGGAGAGCAGCAGAATACGGACCCTGGACTTCAGAAAAGCAGACTTTGACAACCTCAGGGAACTGATGGGCAAGATCCCCTGGAGAATAACATGAGGGGGAAAGGAGTCCAGGAGAGCTGGCTGTATTTTAAAGAATCCTTATTGAGGTTACAGGGACAAACCATCCCAATGTGTAGAAAGAATAATAAATATGGCAGGCGACCAGCTTGGCTTAACAGTGAAATCCTTGCTGATCTTAAACACAAAAAAGAAGCTTACAAGAAGTGGAAGATTGGACAAATGACCAGGGAAGAGTATAAAAATATTGCTCGGGCAAGCAGGAGTGAAATCAGGAAGGCCAAATCACGCCTGGAGTTGCAGCTAGCAAGAGATGTTAAGAGTAACAAGAAGGGTTTCTTCAGGTATGTTAGCAACAAGAGGAAAGTCAAGGAAAGTGTGGGCCCCTTACTGAATGAGGGAGGCAACCTAGAGACAGAGGATGTGGAAAAAGCTAATGTAGTCAATGCTTTTTTTGCCTCTGTCTTCACAAACAAGGTCAGCTCCCAGACTGCTGCACTGGGCAGCACAGCATGGGGAGGAGGTGACCAGCCCTCTGTGGAGAAAGAAGTGGTTCGGGACTATTTAGAAAAACTGGACGAGCACAAGTCCATGGGGTCGGATGCGCTGCATCCGAGAGTACTAAAGGAATTGGCAGATGTGATTGCAGAGCCATTGGCCATTATCTTTGAAAACTCATGGTGATCGGGGGAGGTCCCTGATGACTGGAAAAAGGCTAATGTAGTGCCCATCTTTAAAAAAGGGAAGAAGGAGGATCCTGGGAACTACAGGCCAGTCAGCCTCACCTCAGTCCCTGGAAAAATCATGGAGCAGGTCCTCAAGGAATCAATTCTGAAGCACTTAGAGGATAGGAAAGTGATCAGGAACAGTCAGCATGGATTCACCAAGGGCAAGTCATGCCTGACTAAACTAATTGCTTTCTATGATGAGATAACTGGCTCTGTGGAGGAGGGGAAAGCAGTGGACGTGTTGTTCCTTGACTTTAGCAAAGCTTTTGACACCGTCTCCCACAGGATTCTTGCCAGCAAGTTAAAGAAGTATGGGCTGGATGAATGGACTATAAGGTGGATAGAAAGCTGGCTAGATTGTCGGGCTCAACAGGTAGTGATCAATGGCTCCATGTCTAGTTGGCAGCCAGTATCAAGCGGAGTGCCCCAAGGGTCGGTCCTCAGGCTGGTTTTGTTCAATATCTTCCTTAATGATCTGGAGGATGGTGTGGATTGCACCCTCAGCAAGTTTGCAGATGACACTAAACTGGGAGGAGAGGTAGATACGCTGGAGGGTAGGGATAGGATACAGAGGGACCTAGACAAATTAGAGGATTGAGCCAAAAGAAATCTGATGAGGTTCAAGAAGGACAAGTGCAGAGTCCTGGACTTAGGACGGAAGAATCGCATGCACCGCTACAGACTAGGGACCGAATGGCTAGGCAGCAGTTCTGCAGAAGAGGACCTAGGGGTTACAGTGGACGAGAAGCTGGATATGAGTCAACAGTGTGCCCTTGTTGCCAGGAAGGCCAATGGCATTTTGGGATGTATAAGTAGGGGCATTGCCAGCAGATCGAGGGACGTGATCATTCCCCTCTATTCAACATTGGTGAGGCCTCATCTGGAGTACTGTGTCCAGTTTTGGGCCCCACACTACAAGAAGGATGTGGATAAATTGGAAAGAGTCCAGTGGAGGGCAACAAAAATGATTAGGGGGCTAGAACACATGGCTTACGAGGAGAGGCTGAGGGAACTGGGATTGTTTAGTCTGCGGAAGAGAAGAATGAAGGTGGATTTGATAGTTGCTTTCAGCTACCTGAAAGGGGGTTCCAAAGAGGATGGATCTAGGCTGTTCTCAGTGGTAGCAGATGACAGAACGAGGAGTAATGGTCTCAAGTTGCAGTGGGAGAGCTTTAGGTTGGATATTAGGAGAAACTTTTTCACTAGGAGGGTGGTGAAACACTGGAATGTGTTACCTTGGGATGTAGTGGAATCTCCTTCCTTAGAAGTCTTTAAGGTCAGGCTTGAGAAAGCCATGGCTGGGATGATTTAGTTGGGGATTGGTCCTGCTTTGAGCAGGGGGTTGGACTGGATGACTTCCTGAGGTCCCTTCCAACCCTGATATTCTATGATTCTATATTCTATGAATACTTTTCTAGATATTTTATCTTTACTTACACAGTAATTTGATCAAAAGTCCAGCATGTTGTCAGCTAAGAAACAAAGAGACAAGTCTTCAGCTGGTGTAAAAATCAACATAACTTCACTGAAACTCAATGGAGCTATGCAGATTTTCACCAGCTGAGAATTTGACCCAATCTTTCTAATAACTATAGTGATAGGAATTTTGGCATTGACTTACTAATAGTATAGCACAAGGCAATATTGCTGGCAGGATAAAACCAGCAAGAAACAAGAAGGAGTTTAAAAAAAACCCTCCTACCTATCAAGCAAAAAATTACCCCCCATCTAAGTTGATTGGGCATGTTCTTCAAAAGTTACTTTGTTGCAGACAGATCTCATTTCACTCGGCCAAAAAGTAAACCATAAAAAAAATCTATCATATGGCAGCGTATTAATCTCTACATGGTTCATCCACAGGGTTAGAACCTTAGAATCTCCCACACAGACCTCTGCCACTTGAGCTAATGGAATAACTGCTAGCAGTAGTAGGTTGTCATCCTTTAGATTGACCAGCACTAGAAGGGGAGGGGATGCTTTGCCAGTGGCTTTCACAGATACTTGCTGACATTGGAGGAATGGTGAGACTCAAAATTCTTGGGTTCCATCCCAGGTTATGGAAGGGAGTGTACTCCAGTGGGCATAGACTTCTGCCTGTTCCCTGCCTCCCAAGCATGATCCCTTCTGCACATCCCCCCAAAACTGTCATTATCTCAGTTTTGTCTTTCCTCTACCCAGTCCCATTCTCCTCACCTACCCAGCTCCAGTCTCCACTCCCAGTCTCCATGCCCAGTAACTCCTAGTCTCACCACTCCAGATTTCTCATTCCAGTCTCCCCCAACTCCTAGTCCCAGTCTCTTTGCCCAGCCAGTACAAAAGTTTCCCCCCGTCTTGGCTTTTCATCAGATTTGTCTCTCTTCCCCACCCTGGCCTTTAGTAGCTCCACTTTCCCACGTTCCCATCCACACTGACTCCAAGGCCAAAATTTCCTCCCTGGGATCCAGTCTGGGTCATCCCACTCCTAATACTCCTTGTCCCAGTCTTTGCCCAGCCAATCCTAGTTCTTCCCCTCACCTCCTCCATCAGATCTGTCTCCCCTCTGCTCTCACCCCACTGATGCCCAGTCCCAGTGCCCCCCCCGGCTCTTCATCCAATCTCAAATAGTCTCCTAAAGAATGGTTACCAGTTCCCTCTTCCTTTTATCTTCCTGTCTGTCACAGTCTCCTTCTCTCCCTTTCACCAGCCTCCAGCACCCATCTCTCCCCCAACTATCTTCATGTCCCAATGGACTTCCCTCACCCCACAAGTCCAACTTTTGCCCCCTCTGTGTCTGATTCAAGCAGCTATCTCCTCCATGCTGCCTGGTCCCAGCAAGCTGGTCACTGAGAGCACAATAGAGATATTCTCCCTCCTCACAGTTCAGCTGCCCAGACCATAGCATAGTTCACAGCAGCCCAGAGCTGCAATTGCAGAGAATGTCCTGTTCAACCACAGGCTGGAGCATGCCCAGTACAGATGGAATGTACTGGGAAATATGCTACAATTTAAAGCTCTCCACTGAGCATGTGCAAACAGTGATTTTTGAATGCTTATAACTTGGCCAAAATTGGATAGATTTTCATGGGGACTGCAAAAGACACATCCCTGTAGCAAACGCCATTTCTCTGCCAAATATCAACTATATGCTTCAAAGTATGGCTGTGTTAGGGCTTGCCAAATAAAAGGTCACCAGACTTGAACATGGGCAAAATGTATTTTCCCTAGCCTTGTTCTCAGAAACAGCTTTTGCTGAAATTTCCCAAATCAATTAGGCCTGAAACCGAAACTCAACTTGAAAAATTTCAAATGGCAAACCTATAAGCAACTGAAAACAGGGTCTTCAAATTGGAAGTCTCAGGCAACTGTAATGCCTATAATAATATTACCCCTTTTCAACCTGAGTACTAGTCAAATTCTCAGGGCCCTGGGGATGTTCCAGTTGGGAGTAGAAATTGATAGTGGAGGCTGGTATTTTATTTGGTGCAATCTTGTTTGTTTACAAGGAATGTACAAAGTCCTGTTCCTCCAAACACAGGAGGAACTGAAACCAGGGGACAGCTTCTTTGCATACAGCCCAAACTTCTTTCAGCCAGTGTCCACAACCAGAACCTTCCTCTTGGCTTCCCCTAGGGTCACAATGTGCTTACGGCAGCTGTTTTGCTTTCTTGCTATCAGTCCTCCTCCATACCCAAATCAATACTCAGCAAAAACCCTCTGCCCGTAAAGACGTCTGCTCAGGTCTAATTTGAAACCGTCACCCAGGCACAGCTGACACAAACCAGACCTGAGAGTCTTTTCAAACCTGACCCAATCCAGACCCAACACTTCCCCCGAACCTGTATCAGCCCCATCACCTCTGCCATCATGCTGGCCTGGTAGGGGCTTCCCGCTCCCAATGTCATGTGCCCATGATCCGTCTCTGGTTGTCTCCTGCCTGCAGGGATGGTGCAGTGGTGGCTGCATAACCCATTTCTGCCAACCTCCACCTCCTCGCTGTGCTGTGTGTGCTGCAGAGTGAGAGGCATTGCTACTTGTCAGCCTGCTCGCTCTGCCGCACACTCAGAGCACTGCCAGGAGGGGGCAGCTGGCAGGAGTGGGGCATGCAGCCACAACCACCCCAAACCCAGGAGCAACAGGAGATGATCAGAGACAACCTGACTTGAGCCTGAGAAGGTGAGGCTGTTTTCAGACCTGACCCCTACACTTGCAGCTGGCTCCCATCAGGTTAGGTCAGGTGTCAAGGCTATAGTTCTCCTTCATCCATAGGCACCGACTCCATAGGTAATTGGGGGCTCAAGCACCCATGGAAAAAAAATAGGGGGTGCTCAGCACGCACCAGCCACAGTTGCTCAGCCGGGCTAGTGGGAGGTGCTCAAAGGAGGGTGGAGAGCAGCAAGTGGCAGGCGGGGGCCTTTGGGGGCGGGGACGGAGTGAGGGTGGTGTCTTAGGGGTGGAGAACCCACCAGGAAAAATACAAGTCAGCGCCTGTGCCTCCATCACTCATAATGAAGGTTTGACTCAAGCCATAACAAGCTTTCACCCACCACATAATAATAATGCACTAATCATGGGGTAATTTTCCAAGCACACTTTTTTATGGGAGCGAAGCATGGACTTTATACTCTTCTCAGGAAAAGAGGCTCAAGAGCTGTCATATGCGTTGCCTTTATTAAATCTTTGGCATCTCCTAGAGGGGCAGAGTCACCAACACTGAGGTGCTCAAGTGCTCCAGCATACCGAGGATGTAAACACTCTTCAAATAGAGATGCCTCCACCGGCTTGGGCATGTGTGCCGGATGAATGATGGCTGCATCCCAAAGGACCTCTTCGACAGTGAATTGGCATCTGGAAAAAGACCCAAAGGGTGCCCAAAATTGCGTTTCAAGGATGTGTGCAAGCGAGACCTCCAAGAAATGAACCTGGATGTGGACAACTCAAAATCGCAGCCTTTGGAAACAAGAGCTTAACAAAGCTCTCTGGAGTTACGAGAGGAAGCCGTTCAGCTTAGCAGAGGAGAAAAGGGCTCACAGAGGCAAAGCTCAAAGAGTCGAAACATCACCTTTAAGTGTGACGGATGTGGCAGAGATTGTCTCTCTCACGTGGGTCTCTTCAGCCACAGCTGCCATAAAACCAACTGAGTAAATCCTTTACCCCTCAGGGGCACATACCCATGGTCTCTCAAGACTCAAGGATGCCTACTACTACATGGGGTAATTACTCCATTTAGGTAAAACTCCCATCAGAGACAATAGTAGTTCTTCCTGAGTAAGGATGTTGTGATGGATACTGAGATGCACTATGCACTCACAAAAATCCACTGACTTCACTATTTCTTGTGATCAAGCCCAGAATAAAGACTTCAGGATTTGGTCGATTTTTGCATATAAGTAGCCTGAACCAAACCCCCTTGAAGTTAATCGGAGTCCTTCCATTGACATCCAGGGGTTTTGCATTAGAATCATAATTCAAACATATTTTAATATGTACAATTCTAAAGTTATTTTAACAAGTTTTCAATTATATTAGTAGGGTTTTCTTTCTTAAAGAAAAATTTTGCGTGGTTGCCTTTTACTGTAGTTTCTGAGTGCTGTACAATAGACTGGTAACTTCTTGGGATGGGATTTCTGGGAAGTTGGTGTTTTTTGCTTGAGGGGAAGATAGCAGGGCTGGTGTTGCGGATTTCCTTCCTGTTATGGTGGAAAAGCTTGATCAGAGATAAACGTATTATGCAAGGTCACCCTTTGCACTCATCTAATCGCCTCTGAAAGTCCATTCCTGGTTGGATCCCCTAGACAGAGAATGCTTTGTTTGTGGCTAGTATCATGCACTCAGTATTGCCAGTGTCAAAGTCCAAAGCAAACTGAAATGTCTCCTAGCAGCCACAGGAGATATCACCCTGCACAAGACAGCGAGGTGTTTGGCAAACTTCCAGAACCACTTGGCACATGAAACCTTACACAGCAGCAGACAGTCCCCCATATAGAGGGATATGACAAAGTTTTCAAAGTAGTTCTAGCCATCATTATTTTGCTTTTACAAAAACCAAGAGCAGTAGATGGGATTCTCTAGAAAGACAGCAGAGCAGTAATAATATCCCTATAGCAGCTACGTAGTTCTCGGCATTTTGGGTGTGTTTCTGTGCAGTTCAGACCCCCACTTACTTCACCAGAGTTGAGGGCATTAGGCACCTTTCAGGATCAGACCTTACATTCTATGCTCAGTGACAAAGACAATCAGGCCACTGAAGAAAGATTCAGCCACTGTCTGTCATTCCAAAAATAACCCTCTAACACCATTTTACAGCTTCAACAATAGATGCTTTTATGTACCACTATCAATAGGGGAATGGAACAAAACAATCGTTCTCTGTGTACAGACACTTTTTAATTTGTAAGCAGTTTGAGCCTTTTAAAATTGCTTAATTAGCTGAGGTTGTGATTAAGACTCAAATAACGGAATAATCTCATGGTCTCATGATAATAGGGCCCTTCAGCTGACTGGGCCAGAAGGCAAGCATTTACTTAACCAGTAAGGAAAAGGGTTTCAGGCATCATGAGAAAGAAAGTAAAGATTTATCCAGCATCGTTTGATTACAGAGCAAGGTCTTGAAGCTTGGTCTTGCTCATCCCAGGAGAGGGCCCCAACCTCCAGGCTATTTGGGGGAGGAGAGGAGCGGAAAGTCTGTCTGTCCATCCCATCCTGGACCTGAGAAAGATTGGTTGAAACCAATATGTTTCCACGAAACGTGATGGTTTCAACAGATCAGCATTTTTAAGGAAAAAAAATATTTCATCACAAAATTCCCACCTGCTCTACTCATAAGACACACATGTGGTTTTCCACTGAAAAGCTATTCCTGTGCTAAACCAGCCCAGACAAGTCAACCAAAAGCACATGAACTGTACTTTTCAAAACTGACCTTGATTTGCCAAATTGGTCAGCCAGGAAGGCAATTTGTTGTTTCATGCAAGTCAGCGGAGCACCAATTCCATCAGCAAAGCTGGGGATGGCAGAAAATGTTTAGTAGATGGGTTGATCTCCTCATTCCATTCCTTCCTTTGGTGGAAACCGTTGGAATTTGCTTTTCCTCACACTTGCTGTTCTATGAACTGAGAACGACCATGAAAATGGTACAGACACAATGGAGAAATATAACATGCAAACAGCCTAGGTGGTGATGTGACTTGACAAGCAAAATAACCAAAACTGGTATATGATTACACTCAGTCAGATGACAGGCTTACAGATGATATAGAATACCTGCTGCTGGAAAATTCCTGTTCCAGGGATTTAAACTGTCTTTTATATATATCTGAGTTAAAACAACTTGCATTTGCTTGCCTAAGGCCACGTCTACACTACCACTTATGTAGGCAAAACCTATGTCCTTCACCGGTGTGAAAAAACCCATATCCCTGAGCGACATAAATTTCGGCATAAGTGGTAGTATGCACAGTGCTATGTTGGCAGGAGAGCTTCTCCCCCCGACTCAGCTACCGCTGCTCATTGGAGGTGGTTTTATTATGTCGATGGGAGCACTCTCTCCATTTGGCATAGAGCAGCTACATGAGAGCTCTTACAGTGGTGCAACTGCATCAGTACAGCTGTGCCACTGTAAGGTCTCTAGTGTAGACATAGCCTGAAATAAAATCAAATGGATATTTCAAAGATTGTAACTGAAATGACTGCTTGAGAAGGAAAACGGTGGAAAGGGATCTGATGGTTACAGTGGATTAGAGTCAACAGCATAACGTTGCACAAAAACCAAAAAAATAAAACCAAAAAACACACCCAACCCCCCGCCCCCCCCCACTGAACATCATTCTGAGATGTATTACCAGGAGTGTGGTAAGCAAGACATGTGAAGTGATTCTTCCACTCTACTCCATGCTGATAAGGAGTCAGCTGCAGCATGGTGTTCAGTTCTGGGCACCACATTTCAGGAAAGATATGGACAAACTGGAGAAAGTCCAGAGCAGAGCAACAAAAATGATTAAAGGTTGTTACAAGGAGGAGGGTGAAAAATTGTTCTCATTCACCTCTGAGAATAGGAGCAATGGGCTTAAATTGCAGCAAGGGTGGTTTAAGCTTCCTAACTGTCAGGGTGGTTAACACTGGAGTAAATTGCCTTGGGAGATTGTGAAATCTCTGTCATTGGAGGTTTTAAGAACAGGTTAGACAAATACCTGTGAGGAATAGTCTAATTATTACTTAGTCCTGCCATGACTGCAGGGGACTGGAACAGATGACCTACTGAGGTCCCTTCCAGTCCAACATTACTATGATTAGGGCCCTACCAAATTCAGGGTTGATTTTGGTCAATTTCACTGTCATAGGATTTTTTAAAAATGGTAAGTTTCATGATTTCAGATACAACACAGTGAAATTTCAGACTTAAGTAACTGTGGGGGGCCCCAACCCAAAAGGGGTCACGAAGGGGTCACGGTACAGCTACCCTTACATCTGCACTGTTGCTGGCAGCGGTGCTGTCTTCAGAGCTGGGCAGCCGGAGGGAAGTGTCTGCTGGCCAGGCACCAGCTCTGAGGGCAGAACCGCCACCAGCATCAGTGCAGAAGTGAGGGTGGCATGGTATGGGAAGGTCCTCACTTTTGCAGGGGGGCAGGGCCGGCCTTACGGGTGGACAATGTGCACGACCACCCAGGGTACCGTGGCTGTGGGTTTTTTTCTGTGGTCACCCCCTCCCCAGCCATCGCAAGGCCTCTTTACCCCGGAGCACCGGGGTGCTGGGCCCAGAGCCGGGGAGGGGCAGGGCTGCTGGCGCCCTGACTGAGGGCTCCTACTGTACACCACGGTCCAGCTGCTGGTCCTGGCTGGGCTGGTGAGGGACAGGACTTCCTCTTCCCCATCAGGGGCCGCTCCTGGGGCCAGGTCAGACCCACCTCTAGGAACCTCCCCTGGCTGCAAGAGACTCTGTGGCTGCTGGCTGGGGACCCAGCTCTGAGGGCAGCACCACTACCAGCAGCAGTAGAGAAATAAGGGTGTCATGGTATGGTATTGCCACCTTTACTTCCGCACTGCTGCCGGCTGCGGCACCGGCTTCAGAGCTAGGTGGTCGGCCAGCATCAGCTACTCTCCAGCTACCCAGCTCTGAAGGCAGCACAGAAGTAAAGGTGGCAATACCATAAACACCCCCCCCCCCCGCCACCTCCTTCCACAGCCCTTTTTTGGGTTGGGACCCCCAGTTTGAGAAACACTGGTCTCCCCCATGAAATCTGTATAGTATAGGGCACAAGTACACAAAGCCCAGATTTCGCAGTCCATGATACATTTTTCATGGCTGTGAATTTGGTAGGGCCCTATCTATGATGCTATGCAACGTATACACTTTGCTGGTCTAAGCAGCTAGATTATCACAGTGCTTACCAATTTTAATAGCTAAAATGTTTTCAATATACTTCTGTGACCTTTGAAGAATTTCATTTGCAGTGTTATTTGTGTATAGTTTACTGCTTCTCACCTACTTGAAAAAATGTGTATATACACACACACACACACAGTGTTTTCTTTTATTGTAGGAAAAGAAATTACAGTATGTTTAAAGTAAGAAATATAGCATGAATTAATTGCTACATTACTACACAGTCTATTTTGCCAATGAGTGGTGAAGTGTAAAGTGTGATTACAAAGTTACCATGAGAATATTGATAGCAGCATCTGTTATTGGTTTAGTATGAATGTGTGTATGTGTAGACAAAGGGCCTTGTCCTGCAGTTCTTACTTATGTAAAAGTCCCATAGAAGCTCATGAGAGCTCTGCTGGAGGAGAAATTGCAGGATGCATAAATATAGCGGTACCTTTGCAAGTATCACTAATGTTCCATTTTAGAATGAGAAATGACCACGAGCAGTTTCCCATGGCAAGTGACTTTTCCAAATGACAGACAATAGCTTTCCACTTATATCCTTGCGAGAACGTGGTGCTACTTTCATTTGACCCCACAAAGTGGTATGACAGCCTGACCAGGCATTGCTTGCCAAAAAAAGCTTGGCCTAGTTTTTTCATAGCAAGGTTTACACAGAAGGGGGCCCATCTTTCAACTCAAAGATCGAACAGGTAGGAGAGACCAAGTACAGTCTAGCTTATTAGCTTATTGTCATTTTGAGAAGATATGCCTTCTATATTAACAGTTCTCACGTTTAAGTCGTAGAAAGAAGGGGTGGCAAGTGAGCAACAGTTTTTAGGAGCACTGACCACTTACTGGGTATCAGAACAAACCTTTTTGGCCATTGTCTGAACCAATCAGATTGCGAGTTACAGTTTAAAAATATATAAACTATGAGAATATTAAAAAAATTAATGTATTTGTAATATCAACAGAACTCCTATCTATGAACATTCTCAGGCACAGGTTTTATAAATATTTCCCTTTGATATAAAATGGATGAACTTGTTCAGTTGATGAAACTTCAGATCAAGGCAAGAAAGGTGATTAAATTGTAGATATTAATAGTTTATTTTTAAAGCAGCCAAGGACTATCTTGTTCATATTTTTACATTAGATGGTTGTCCTCTGGCAAAGGACATCTGTTATAAAATCTCCGATAGCTGCTGCTAAGAGTTATATATAAATATTCACTGAAATAACCTTTGTTTTAGACTGACAGGGGGTATTTACACTGAAACTTCTAGTTACTATAAATTGATACTGTACCTTCATTACAGGGACTCATTACTGAACACGTGATTCTGGAATTTTAATATGCCATTTTATAAAACTTTGGTTGCTGAGAAAACACAGTTCAGATTACAAATGAACTCAGTTAGCACTTTATTCTGAAGAAGGAAAGCTGCTTCCCAAAGAATTTGTTAATATGATTACCAAAAAAACCCAGTAGCATAAAATCCAACAAGAATTCCTAATAAAAACATCCTAGGAGGTTACCAGAGGTCCTATCTGCTGCCCTCAGGCCAAAGGGAATGAGCTGGCCAGATATGAAACTTTTACACTAAAAGAAAAGGGCTCTGAGGAGAACCTCTTCCACCAGTGTAGGCTCTGTCTACACTACAGAGTTATGCCAGCATAGCACCAGCACAACTAGGTTATCATTTCTGTAGTGTAGACATACCCTAAGTGTTAGGGTCCTGAGGAGCATCCAAGACTTGGGAGTAGGCTCAGGAAAAGCCTAGCCATGCACTGCTACAGCCTAGGGGCCAAGTGGCTAGGCAGCAGTTCTGCAGAAAAGGACCTAGGGGTTACAGTGGACGAGAAGCTGGATATGAGTCAACAGTGTGCCCTTGTTGCCAAGAAGGCCAATGGCATTTTGGGATGTATAAGTAAGGGCATTGCCAGCAGATCAAGGGACGTGATCATTCCCCTCTATTCGGCATTGGTGAGGCCTCATCTGGAGTACTGTGTCCAGTTTTGGGCCCCACACTACAAGAAGGAAAGAGTCCAGCGGAGGGCAACAAAAATTATTAGGGGGCTGGAACACATGAGTTATGAGGAGAGGCTGAGGGAACTGGGATTGTTTAGTCTGCAGAAGAGAAGAATGAGGGGGGATTTGATAGCTGCTTTCAACTACCTGAAAGGGGTTCCAAAGAGGATGGATCTAGACTGTTCTCAGTGGTAGCAGATGACAGAACAAGGAGTAACAGTCTCAAGTTGCAGTGGGGGAGGTTTAGCTTGGATATTAGGAAAAACTTTTTCACTAGGAGGGTGGTGAAGCACTGGAATGCATTACCTAGGGAGGTGGTAGAATCTCCTTCCTTTGAGGTTTTTAAGATCAGGCTTGAGAAAGCCCTGGCTGGGATGATTTAATTGGGGATCGGTCCTGCTTTGAGCAGGGGGTTGGACTAGATGACCTGCTGAGGTCCCTTCCAACCCTGATATTCTATGTTTGTCTGACAAGACTATGACTGGGGCTTCAGGTGGTCTTATTTTGAAGTTACTTTTTGTTAATATACCTGATCCCAGGAGGGATCTGGGGGGGTTCTGAGGGTATAATTTTGGAGAGGGGTATGGGGGGGGTGACTCCACCTGCTTATGGGAAAGTTAGGGTGGGAAGAGTGGAGGAAAGGGGATTAACAGAGGCTTTATAACAGACATCAATACCTGCAATGATTCAACTTCTAGCTAGTGCACATACTCCTCAAAGCCTGCCCCTACCACACTTACCAGGAGCATGGCATGGCAAGGAGAAGGGTGGAGCTGTGTGTGCCTGGGATGCTCAGATCAGCGTGTGTGCTACAGATCACTCTGGGAACAGAGCACATGAGTACTGTAGGACAAAGGCTAATAACTTCTCTTTGTTAAGGCAAAACTTGGGCTTAGGTCAGGCCTGGCAAACAGGAGCTACCTACATTTGGCCTACACTCAGACATTGTGCCTACTCCACAGAAATCACTCCAAACTTGCTAAATGTTACAGACTCTTCACACTTGCCTTGAAGATTCCACCTGAAACCATTAGCTTCACTTACCCTGACAAAACCCTAGAGACCACTGTCATGCACACCACCCTGCTGCTGTTAATTTTCCTGACAAGACCCCTGTGCACAGCTACTGACAAAACCTACAGAATTCCAGTTAATCCTTCCCCCATTCAATACAACTACACCGAACACACTGAGCCCAGCTGCAGTGCATGCAGTGAACGCCGGAATTCAAATCTATGGAACACAAACGTCACGCACAAAATGGCACATTCTCTTAGAATGTCCTCATGCTACTTATTATGGTATGCTCCCTCACTGAACCATTCCCAGGGGCTATTGCTCGTTCCAGGGGGCAGAGTTAAGGTTGCTTTGTGACAGTGGCCATGGATTTCCTGGTTTTCAGAGGTCCAAGTGTAGCTGAACTTGACATTTTGAAAGGGCACGGAGCACCACCAGGCAATCTTAACACCACATTAATGAAGTTTCTGGGTATTTAATAGAGAAGGTAACAAGCTCAAAGAAAAGAGTTATCATAACTGGAACTGAGAAAGAAATGGACTACAAGAGAATTAGGCCAAATAACTTTAGAAGACAGACAAACGAATATGTAGAACAGCTCACCAAAAGTAGTAATAGAAATTGATGTTGTGCGCACACACACGCTATACATTGCCTTCTTTTTTGTTACTGAGTATATTATTGTTTTATACTGTACATTGGAAACCTGTTTTTACTCAAAAAATCAGTTACTCCAAATAAGCTGCTTTCTTAAAGGGGTGAGTGAAATGATTCCTATACATAGTCTGTAGCTCTATCTATACAAGTTTTTATTCAATTCTTCATCTTTCAGAAGCAGATAAACTGAATACCATACAGTACTCAGTACACACTGTATTCGTGCCACAAGACCTTCAGTTTTGTCTGCTCTGAATGGACATTCACATTCAGATTCAGCACAAACCTCCATTTTTGTGGCTGAAAACCTATAACAAAAAGGTGGGGTAGGGGAAGAAAAAGGAAAAGAGCAGCTAAGTCGAGACCATTTTAAAAAAATCAAGTCTTAATATAGCACCTTTCATGTAGTTGACATTTCTCTTCTAAGGGTCAAAACCTGCCCTTACACAGAGGCATGAGGTTTCCATTGAATTCAATGCCTATCCAAGGTCAGAATTTATTTTAATGCCATTGGCTCCAGCTGTTCCTTATTCTTTCATATTTTTTGGACCATAGTATAAGCTGCCAGAGTCCTGATAATTTTTACTCTATATTTTAATCCCTCCCCTCTGAATACTAAGCTATATGAGGCACTTCACTCACCTCTTTAAGAAAACAGCCTGTTTAGAGTAAATGATTTTTTAATCAAAGGTCTCCTTTACACAGTCTAAAACAGTACTGTAATCAGTGAAAGAAGACAGCAATATTTGTCTTACTTTGTATAGACTGTTTGCAATGTGTGTTTTCTTTTAAATACATGAGGCACTTAATAAAGCAAACTGACCTGAAAAATTGGAAACAGAATTATCAGGTGAAAAAACAATAAAAGGGTGAAATGAGATGTGTAGCAGCACTGAAAGCAGGATAATGTAAAGGAGACCTCATCTAACACCTGATTACACATAATATCTGGAGAGTGTGGTTAAAAATTAATGTGAACAAGATTAGGTAAGCAGTTTGATTTGTAAATAAAAGTCTTGGGCCTTTGGGGTGTAAAAACAGGATATTAAAGCGAATATATTTTCCAATAGGGCAGATTAAATAATGAAGCAATTTACTTGGCTTGAGTTTCCCCAAATTTCCTTTACTGTTTGATCATTAGCAAAACAATTTTTGCTTGAACAAGGGACTTCTTCATCTTCTCTTGTTTGATTATATGACCTTGCAATAAAGTCCTAATGGTATTACAAAAATCATCTTCCCTTCACCGTCTACACAGAAATAAATAGAAATATAGGACTGGAAAGGACCTTGATAGGTTATCTAGTCCAGTCCCCTGCACTGAGGCAGGACTAAGTATTGTTTAGATCATCCCTGACACGTGTTTGACTAACCTGCTGTTAAAAACTCCAATGATGGAGATCCCACAACCTCCCTAGGTAATTAGGTCCAGTGCTTAACTATCCCTACAGTTAGGAAGTTTCTCCTAATGTCTAACTGTCACAGGGTGTTCTACTTATGGCTGGAGTGCCTCTTTCTGGCTGCAACTGGGGATTAGCTCTGCTAAGCCTACGATACTTCCTGTGGTTGCACTCCATCACTCTCACAGTCTTGGGACTTAACTGCTCCCACTTCATGGGTTGGCCCTCTGGCAAGGTCACAACAGTCCTCCCCTTCAAAGTCTCTCAGGACCCACTGACCCAGACAGTCTTTCCCCTCACTGCCCCTTAACAGTGCCATGTTGGGGAACCCAGGCCAACCCTCTATACTGGGTTCTAGCCCACGGACCCTACAACAAGCAGTCAAGGTCTGCACAGTCCTGCACCTTGTTGCTGTATCCCTGGGCTACTCCCTACCTTACCTTACCTTCTCTCACTCTGAGAGTGACTGCAATTTCTCTCTCTGCAGCCCCCTTCCACTCTCAGCTACCGGGCTTTACATAGGCCCCTCATGTTCCTGTCCAGCTAAGCATCATCTCTAATTAGTCCTTGCTTTCTGGCTCCTCCTCCACGTTCAGCCTAGTCAGTTAATTGGCCTACCTGGCCACCTTAACCTCTTCAGGCTTTGTGTGGGGTGGACACTCCATCACACTAACTTAAATCTCTCTTGTGCAATTTAAACCCATTACTTCTTGTCCTATTCTCAGTGAATAAGAACAATTTATCATCCTCCTCTTTATAACAACCTTTTACATACTTGAAGACTCTTATCATGACCCCCCTCAGTCTAAGCCAGTTCTTTTCCATCTTTCCTCAGAGGTCATGTTTTCTAGACCTTTAATCATTTTTTGTTGCTCTCCTTTGGACTTTCTCCAATTTGTCCATGTCTTTCCTGAAGCGTGGCGCCCAGAACTGGACACTGTACCCCAGCTGAGGCCTTATCAGGCTTAATTGAAAGGAGGACAGCACTTATCAGTGCTGAGCAGACTGGAAGAATTACTTCTCGTGTCTTGCTTACAACACTCCTTCCAATACATCCTAAAATGATGTTCAATTTTTTTTGCAACAGTATGACATTGTTGATTCATATTTAGTTTGTGATTCACTATAACCCCCGATCCTTTTCCACAGAATTCCTTCCGAGGCAGCCATTTCCCATTTTGCTTTTGTGCAATTGATTGTTCATTCCTAAGTGGAGTACTTTGCATTTGTCCTTATTGAATTTCACCCTATTTATTTTAGACCATTTCTCCAGTTTGTCCAGATCATTTTGATTTCTAATCCTGTCCTCCAAAGTGCTTGAAACCCCTCGCAGCTTGGCATCATCTGCAAAGTTTATGCCATCTTCTCTATGCCATTAACAAAATCCTTTATGAAGCGTAAATAGAATCGGACTCAGGACAGACCACTGTGGGACCCCATTCAATATGCCCTTCCAGCTTGACTGTGAACTATTGATAAATATTTTCTGAGTATGTTTTTCCAACAAGTTGTGCACCCATCCTATAGTAGGTAGAACTCCAGCTGTTCCTTATCCTGCTGTCCCTTATCCTCACTTCCAGGCTCTGCACAATACCTACACCTCTGCTTTTTCCTACTCCTGCTCCTGCTGCCCATGCTCATCCCAAGCGTCCCACTTGGCTGCCTCTTTTGTGTCCCCCTCACTCCCATCTATGTGCATTCTCACCCTACGTTTGGCATTTCTAGTTTATATAGGTTCTGTAATAAATGATCTGGAGGATGGTGTGGATTGCACTCTCAGCAAATTTGCGGATGATACTAAACTGGGAGGAGTGGTAGATACGCTGGAGGGGAGGGATAGGATACAGAAGGACCTAGACAAATTGGAGGATTGGGCCAAAAGAAATCTGATGAGGTTCAATAAGGATAAGTGCAGGGTCCTGCACTTAGGACGGAAGAATCCAATGCACCGCTACAGACTAGGGACCGAATGGCTAAGCAGCAGTTCTGCGGAAAAGGACCTAGGGGTGACAGTGGACAAGAAGCTGGATATGAGTCAGCAGTGTGCCCTTGTTGCCAAGAAGGCCAATGGCATTTTGGGATGTATAAGTAGGGGCATAGCAAGCAGATCGAGGGACGTGATCGTTCCCCTCTATTCGACACTGGTGAGGCCTCATCTGGAGTACTGTGTCCAGTTTTGGGCCCCACACTACAAGAAGGATGTGGATAAATTGGAGAGAGTCCAGCAAAGGGCAACAAAAATGATTAGGGGTCTAGAGCACATGACTTATGAGGAGAGGCTGAGGGAGCTGGGATTGTTTAGTCTGCAGAAGAGAAGAATGAGGGGGGATTTGATAGCTGCTTTCAACTACCTGAAAGGGGCTTCCAAAGAGGATGGCTCTAGACTGTTCTCAATGGTAGCAGATGACAGAACGAGGAGTAATGGTCTCAAGTTGCAATGGGGGAGGTTTAGATTGGATATTAGGAAAACTTTTTCACTAAGAGGGTGGTGAAACACTGGAATGCGTTACCTAGGGAGGTGGTAGAATCTCCTTCCTTAGAGGTTTTTAAGGTCAGGCTTGACAAAGCCCTGGCTGGGATGATATAACTGGGACTTGGTCCTGCTTCGAGCAGGGGGTTGGACTAGATGACCTTCTGGGGTCCCTTCCAACCCTGATATTCTATGATTCTATGATTCTATGTAATACTAGCTGATAGAATCACAAGGGTTTACCGGAACACTGCAAGTTACAACTCCAGCACACAAAGGAAGGACTGAATTTCCTGCTACTGCCCCACCCCCAGATCAGATACAACAACAAGAGCATACAAGACAACATTTTAACACTAATATATAGTAGCATCCATTGGCAGAGGTGCTATCTGTACTATCTGTACTGAACATTATGTTCCTTATACCAGCCTCAGCACTGTTGTATCTGAATTTCCTCTCCTTTTTTGTTTGCCAAATGACTGCTCTCTCATCTCACTTGAGTCCTTCCTCGAAATACACTTCTACCACACCTCAGCCTGTAAAACCAAAGGTAGGAAAGAAAACCTGGAAGTCAAAGTAAAACTACCTGCCTGAAGATCTGAGCCTTAACCAGTGTATCCTGGATGTTAAAGTGACTGTATGCATCCATTTTTATTCAGCATTATATGGAGCTTCTTTCCTCATGTAATCTGCATTCTTCCTTTTCCCAGCTTAATTTCAAGAGTTTATTTGCCCTTAGAGAGGCATCACCTAAGCACATATCTCTGATCTGAGCTTTCTCTGGGCTCTGAATGAAGTTTTGTTGCATCTCTCTCATCCCTGCTGAAACTAAGATTCTGTCCATCACCACCTTTCCGGGCCAAAATTCTTTTGGATGCTAATTAATCTTCTATTGATTAGGCTAAAGGTATTGCTTGAAGTACTTTCTTATTCTTTCTGGGCCATCAATCTAAATATTTTAATTCTTCTACCTTATGAATAATTTCTAATCATAAATTTTTTTTCCAGTGGTATACAAAACAATTCCTGGCAAGGTGGTATCCAAGGTATCACTAAGTCTTCCACTAGAGGCAAGGAGGCAGAGATGGGGAGCTATTGGGAAAAATAAAAGGAGCTGACAGAGTGAAGAGGGAGGTCAGTAGTTTTCTTTTGTAGCGAGTGTATAGACGGGAAGATAGGAGTCTATCAGAGTACAAGGATACTAGCTTGGGGAGATGAAATGGAGAGCATAGTAATAATAATTTAAGAGTACTCTCTGTTTATTTGATAATGACCAAGAAGCTACAGGAGGAAAAAAACCCATCAGGAATAGCAAAGATACAAGAGTTATTCCCTGCTCTTTTTGAAAAGTGCCATGGAATCATTCATTTCTACCTGCACAGTCATCAGGCAACATGGAGCCTCCAGACAAAATGTAACTGAAAGAAGGACAGCACTTTCGTGTAACATTAGCTTTGGATATCAGCTTCTGCTCAGAAGTTAGAGATGATGCTTAGAGTATGACACTAAAAGAATACTGTCAAAGTAAAAGTTCCTTAGGGAAATTATGCACTGCTTTAAATCTAAAGGATCTCAAAAGGGCGTAAGAATGGATACTCATATTTGGTACATATTAATCACTGATATCATGCAGCGAGCCAGCAGAACAACTACATGAGCAAGAGAGCAAATCAAAGAGAAGAAATTAAAATATCAGTGGGCTGAGTGTGTCACAAAAAGAATAGGTCTTTGCATATAACAGAATGGAGCCCGATGGGTAGAATGGAAAGCAAGAGATACCAACAGTTGGCTTTGTGTGATCTATATTGTCACATTTTGACTGTGTCAGGGATGTTGATTACACTGTGGTCCAACAGTCTTTGTGTAGTGGACTGAATAAGACTGAAGAGAAGGATTTGTCATTCCAGTGTTGTGTTTTTTACCTTCCTCCCTTTATCTTTCTGTTTGGTTCTAATCCTAAACCCATGGTTGGTGTTTACCAGATTCTCCCCTGCATTTAAATCTTTAATGCTGGCCCTTTTGTTAGTTACAGTCAGGCTCTTTGGCTGCTGCACATGATGGATTAGAATTCAATCCCATCCCATTTATACCAATAGCCCACATTGTCACCTCTACTTGAAATAATCCATCCTGCGTCCAAATAATTAGTTAACTATAGTTAGTATTTTGGCCTTCCTAGACTATGTGCCTTTTACATCAGTGCAATGATTTATAATCCTGTTGCCTTTCTCTTCTCAGCAAATCTATAATATTGTCCTTCTTCCTCAACCCATAATAATTTCCCACCAATCCAGTTTCTGCTAAATGTGCTCTTTGAAGATATTCAATAGTCTATCACAAATAGTGTCACACTCTCATATGAACCAGCTCTCTACCATGGAATAGTTTGACTCAGTAGGGTTCCTTTGCATATAGAAAACAATGTAATATGCATTTTTTGTGGTTGAAAGACAGCAAGTACAGAAGTTTTAATGGAATACATCTTTATAGTTTAAGTGCAGCTAGTTGCTTTAAGTTGCTTTCTTGTTTCATACAATGTGAAATCTGCTTTTTGTACCCTGCTCACCACCAAAGTTGCTACTCAGACTCTGGCGTAGATTGTTTAGTTCACTTCACTGAGTCAAGTAAAAGTAGAAAGATGTTTTACTCTTTTGTTATAGTTGTTGGTGGATAATCTATTTTCTAACCAAATTTCACTTGTACCCAGATGTACTTTCCTGCATATGCAAATGTTTCCAGCTCCCATATTTTCCTTGCTTTGCATATTACATTTGTATATAAGGTGTATGTAGCTGATTTATACAGCATTCCATGTCCAGTTCGCTTCTCCCAATATACCCTAACAATTTGATTAGGCAAATGGGAACTCCTGAGCTCTAATCCTAACTCTGATCAGTGGTGCTGGAACCAAGGCTGCTGGGGGTGCTGCCACAGCGCCTGGCTTGAAGTAGTAACAACAATCACCAAATACATGGTTTCCATAGTTTCCATCATCAGCAACTATAAAAATTGTTCCAGCACCCCTGACTCTGATCCTCACTCATAGTGCAGCCTGGGGAAGTCACTAACCTCTCTCTTTCTCTGTTCTCCATCTGTAAAAAGAGGGTAACAATATTTACTTATTAATATCAAACAAATGGTGAGAGGATTGGCTAGTTAATGTCTGAAGGTGTAAAGTATTCTAGACAGCATTGCCAGCTGGTGCAATTCTTATCATAAGTCTTACAACATAGCGGGTTTTGTTTTTTAAAAATGTCCAGCTTCTGGAGTCATAATACTGCATGATAATCTCAGCTTCTTCTTTTATATATAATTTTCTAGCCAACATGGTTGCAGAGAATGACTTGAAAACATGACTGCGAATGCCTCAAAACCCAGAAGGCAAATAAAAAGAACCTCCATTTTATGATTTTTTTAAAAATATCACCTGATTTCTAGGCCAATCTCAAGGATTGTGAAGGGCCCGACTCATGATTTTTGATTGCTTGGGGGGTAGCAATGCTTGATAAGGGACCTTTGATGGGCTAGACAAACACATAATGGAGCCCGGCAAGAAGGGGTTAATGGGTTGTCCTGGAGACAGGGAATGAAGCTGGCCTTTCCCTGTAACATCGGACAGCAATATCAAGCCTGGAATGAGGCCTCTTCTGCAGGATGAAATAAAAAGTGAGAGCTGGGCTGCCCTGACAGTCTTTGTTTTGAGGCAGAGAGAATGTCTGAGCAGCGCTCAACTAGTATATGAAGGAGCTGCCAAGCCTGGGGACAAGATTTCAACAGGACTCTGTAAACTCAAACCCAGGAAAGAGATGAATTTTTACTCTAGGCAGATTAGGTGGAGTGTGTTTTCGGAAAGGTGGGAAAGTCACCAGCTCACAGGAAAATTAGGTTACACGAGCTAGTGATGTCCCATTTTGAAGATCTCTAAAGTGTATGTCACTCACTACTATAAGCAGGGCTCAACCACTGCAGAGCCTACTACTGCTACTGTATTCTACATATAGGTGTGTTGCCAGCACTTGATGAAAGATTGTCACCCAGCGAAGGAAAGTGAGGTTTGTGGCACTCTAAAGGTTTAGGAGCATGCAATCTGATCTGGCAATGCCATCCTCTTTTTGGACTCGTGTTTGTTCTCAAAATTACGTTCCATTTGATCTGCTAGAACTTCAAATGGCTTTTTCCACAAATTGACTCCTGGTCAGTGCAGACGTGTCTCATTCTTTTCAAATGGGAAAGAGGACAAATAGTTCATATGAGATGACAGTTTTATAGAGACATTTATGCATATTTAATAACCCATCATATGAAATGAGAAGAATTCATAATGAATAAAATCAAAGGATCGGAAAATAAGCATTACCTGAGAGCAGACAGCAAGGAAACTGTGGCTCTGGCAGCAGCACGGGACACCTTGGTGCAGCCAAGGCTTATGCCCTCTGCTGTTTGGGCTAGTGGACTTGGCTGGCTTTGGATGGAGACTCTGTTACAGAGAGTAGTGGAGGCATTCTGCCCACGTCTCTCCTTTAGACAGCATTCTCCTGAGAACTGCTCCTCCACATGTATCATCTTCCAGATGCAGGACTTTACAGCTCCAAAAGAGCCCTATCTAATTAAACAGTCAAGCCCACATTCTGCCTGGTTGCTTCACAAGGGCTAGGAGCCTCCCCACCTCCGACATATCTGCACAGCAACCGGGCGAAAATGCAATCTCTGTGCTCCCAGAATTGACTAGACACATGGAGAGGAGTATGATGCACTCCTGGAAAGGCTGCAGCACATTCTCTCTATAGGCTGGTGAAATCTTGAATGCATTGTGCCTTCCTGACACAGTTTCCCCAAAAATTGTAAGAGGAAATTAGCAGCAATGGATAATTAGGACCCTGTCAGTGTTTAAAAAGGCAACATGTGAATGGCCATATGGAAATTTAAAACTCGTGGTAAGCTCAATGGTGTATTGCTTTTCTGGTCAGCAACATGACACTGATCTTATTTGGATGAAGGTTAAAGAAGCAAGCAGACAGCAACACCTTATTGGCCTAATGATTACATAGGCCAAAAGATGAGGAGGGCCGAGTTTTTGTTTCAAAGACAAAAATCATCAGCTAGTCCTAGCCCCCAGATTTAAATTTGTTTTAAAATTAATAGGAAGGAGTGTCTGGGGGGAGGGGAAGGGTTGAAGAGCTTTTGTTTGTTGGTAGAAACAGGTACAATGCTATTCATTTCAATGGAATTTCTGTAGTACGGTATATTGTGTACTGTCTCTTTAAAATGAGTCATATGCTACTACCGGGGGCTTTTGATTGTGAGATGTTTCACAGGATGCAGACACTCAGGGTCTGCGTGCTCAGGGTCTGAAGCAGCCATCTTTTTAGGTGTTAGGTATCTGATAAAGAGAATTGTGGTTTAAACTGTATATCCCAGGTGTCACTCTGGTTCTTGGGGTGCTGAGGCTGCACACGCTCACAAGACAAGGACGACAACCTTAGCTGTCCGATGGTGTTAGAAAACCGCACAGCTTCAACAATTTATTCAGCAGAGAATGTGGCCCATTATATTAGGCTTTTTGCCATATTACTTTACAAACTTTTTAATAAAAATATATTTTTTTAAAATGTTAAAAATGTTTTAACATTTCCATGAGCTCAAACAAGCCACTTAAGCAGGGACTTTATATCTATAACCTATACAGCACCTACCAGGTGGTTGGTGCTTAACAAGAAATAATAGTTTAAAAAAATTGCACTTGGAAACATAACTGAGAAAACAGAACTGACTAGAAGCTCACTCTATACAAAATACACTGGGAAAAAATGGCATCTGCACAAACAGAAGTTGAGCGCAAAGTGCTGGGATCCCTGTCTCTAAGGAGTGGCTCTACTGCACCAAAGGGACATTTGGGGAGCTAGCACCAGGGCTGCAAAAAGCCCACACGTTAGAGCCAGTTGAAAAATTTGAAATGAAAAGTTCATTCTGTTCTTTGACCAGCTCTCCCTTGCATGTCACAGCATCCCCAAAGAAGGTACTTGTTCCAAGGCCAGCTAGTCAGGCTTGGTGGAGTGAAAGCTTAAGATTCATATTCGGCTGTTTTTACTCTTTCCTCAACCCCCTGTTAATAGCAATGAGTGCTTAGATACCAAAATGCTAGGCACCTTAAAAATACAGTACCATAAACAGATTAGCTAAATAGCAGGAAGTGTTGAATAGGGCCTTTAAAGTGATCAGAGGCAAAAATATTTTGGCAGGGATCTCTGGGAAAAGTCAGACAGAGGTTTTCAGTTTCTGGAATTTGTAGTCCTGTAAAGCTCAAAAGTGCAACATCCTTCTTTTGATTTATTAAGACTGTGCTGGCTGTACAGAATAGCACGATTGACTATGCCAGACATCTCCATTACACTTTTGTTAATGCTTCTGTGGTCGGCTACAGAGTGCTACTTTAGCTTTGCCCATTAAAGTCTTTCCAGGACGAAACTAAAGCCTTCTGAACTGTCATCCAGCGACCTCATTTGCTCACATAAATACTGGTCAAGTAGATGAACAGGTTTTTGAAAATACTCCACATTTTTCTCTAGAACCTTATACCCCAGGATCTCAAAGAACTTTAAAAATATTAGTGACTTAAGCCTCCAAACCCCTGTGAAACATTCTTATAACGGGCAAGCTAGAGCATAGCGCGATGAAATCATTTGCCAAGGTCACACAGGAAACTGTAAAAAGAAAAGGAGTACTTGTGGCACATTGGCGACTAACCAATTTATTTGAGCATAAGCTTTTTGTAGCTCATGAAAGCTTATGCTCAAATAAATTGGTTAGTCTCTGAGGTGCCACAAGTACTCCTTTTCTTTTTGTGAATACAGACTAACACGGCTGCTACCCTGAAACAGGAAACTGTGACGTAGCTAGGAATAGAAGACAGCTCTCCTGATGTTCAGTCCTGTGCTTGAACCACAGGACCATACAAATGAATGCAGGCAGGCGTCGGACCTGAATATAGCAGATTTCCAGTTAAGATTATTAATAAGCATTTTAATTAGTTGAGTAACCCAACAGCAGTGCAATATATGAACCAAACTCCCTGACCTTGCAACCTAATTCTTTGTGAAGGAAGCTGTACTATGTACATGCTGGCCGAAGCACTGGCTGAATTAGATTTGGGCTTTGAGTTTGGTTTTTTGGGGTTTGTTTGTTTCTTACAATTCTTGCTCCATTAATTTTTAAGTATTTTTGGCACGCAGTAATTTACAGTGGACACAAATCCTTTCTGAATGCCCTCACCTGGAGTAACATGGTCTCCAAGTTGCACCCAAGAATGGAATGTCAACATATTGTTCCCTCCTGGGAATTTGTTATCCCTAGGCCTGTGTGTGTTTGGTTTTGAACTCTTTCCAGCCAGCTCTCTGCCAACAGTTGCCTTTCATCTTTTCCCAGTAGTTAACCTCTCCTCTATTACAATGGGAGCTTTCAGCACTTTTGCCAGTGTTTGTGGGAGAAATTTCACCAGAGCTACTGAGGGTTACTGATTCCCGTACTTAGGCTGCTACTTTGATAACAACAGCTAAAATAACCTTTTCAGCAGACCTCATGCTCCAGTATCTTATTTTTATTATTTTAGTACTATGTCCATTGTGAGATGTTTGGCATTGGCTTTAGTATTACTATGCTAAGTTTATCTAACCATAACATACTGTGTATCACAGCAGGGTCTCTCTGTTCTTTGAAATAGCATAATCACAAAAAGAAACAGTTATTCTGCTGCAGCTCAGCTGTGGTCATTGCTTAGTTCCAGTGTGAGCAGTCATAGCTAGGCTAATGATCAGAAATGTTTTCTAACAGAAAATTAATTAATATGCAAATGAATAAAAGAACTACTACATTTTAAAATAGTGTGTTTTAGCTCCTACACATTAGCAGAAGGAGTATTACAGTCGTGACTAGAGACCCTAACCAAAGGAGAAAGCACCTGGGCCACAAAGTATCAGTGAATACCGTGAAATTATTCGGAAGGGAAGGCATCAAGTATCTTACAAATCTGTTTCATGATATTCATAAGCAAGAGAAAATGCTGGATGAATGGCATAAAAAATGTGTGGTGCCTGCTTTTAAACAAAAAGTAGCACACACAATGTGTGCTAATTATTGCCCAATTAAGCTGATGTCACATTTTAAGACTGTATGGGAGAAGAAAAGCATCTGCATGGAATGATTGGAATTTTGAAGTGTCAGTATGGATTCATGCCAGAAAGGAGTACAATTAATGTCATATGTGTGCCCTAAACCCTCATGGAAAAGTAGTTCCGAGAAAATAGATGGCAACTGGGGATGGGCTTTATGGACCTGGAGAAGGCATACAATTGTGCACCAAGAGAACAAGTTTGACCAAGTTTGCAATGGTGTTGTGTGCCAGAAATATCCAGGAAATGTATGATGAAGTGACAGCTGTAGTCAAAACTAAATGGGGCCACTATATGACTTTCCAGTAAACACTGGCCTGGATCAGGGGTCAGTGTTGTGCCCCCTTTTGTTTGCAGGAGTCATGGATGTGATAAGCGAGAGCATACAAAAAGCAGTCCCTGGGAACATGCTGTTTGCGGATGACTTAATGATATATGTGGAAGATCTGGAGACCCTGGATGCCAATTCTGAACAGTGGCAACATAGTTTTGAGGGGGCTGGACTTAGAGTGAAGGGTGGTAAGACTGAGGCTATGATAACTAAGGGAGGACTCTCCATAAAGAATATCACAGGCAGAGAGCTTAGAAGAGTGAAATAATTTAAATACCTAGGACTGATTGTTGTTGACAAGGGGGGCTACAATCATTCTAAACCTGGATGCAAATGTTGGGAGCTGATCCCAGTTATCTGTGACAAAAATATGCCAATAAAGTTAAAAGTTAGAGTGTATAAAACGGTAATTTGACCCATATTAATGTACAGAAGAGAGTCTTGGCTAGACACAAGAAAGGAAATTGTGTTATGCTCTCCATAATAGACATAAAGTTTCTGAGATGGTCAAATGGTTAGACAATCTCTAACTAATGGTTAGATAGGACACAAAATAAGGTTGTAAGGGACCCAATGCAAGTTGCTTCAATTGAAGACAAGTTGAGGTAGGCTAAGATATGTTGGTAAGGACATATCTAGTGGAGATCTAAGAGCTATATCGTTAGAATGCCTCTTGCAGTGATAGTGGATGGAAGATAACCAAGAGGGAGACCAAAGGCTTGATAGATGGACCAGATATCGGTGGACCTCGGAGAGACCAGTCTATATAACAACCTAGATATGATCACGAGTTTTGGAGAAAGGTTAAAGAAGTCACCTACCCTGAATAGGGAAGTGGCAAGAAAGAAGAAGAGGTCAAATAAAGGAAGAACTAACCATCAAAACTTGAACTAAGGCCTTTGAGGTTCCAAAATGTTTGGCTAACTTTATTTTATCATGTTTTCAGCGTTTTACACTAGCATGATTTGCATACTGAGGCCAGAAGCAGATGTGTTGAAATTTTTTTGGCTGCTTTTATGCTGTCTGAAGCCCAGTTTTGAAATCTTGGGATTATATGAGAATCTCAGTTTTCATTTTTTAAAAAAAGTTTCTATCCCTTTTCTTTTGCAGAGGAAAGCTTGAAAATGTGACCCAAGTGTGACCTAAAGATGTAGAAACCAAAAGAAAAATAAAAAGAACTCAGAAATTCATTATTTTCTAAAAAATCTCCTGATTTTTAAGTCAGTCTTATATTTTTCTGAGGCCAAACCCATGATAATTAATGCTTGGGGTTGGCAGAATGTCTGTGAAGTGGCTGAGTATAAGTTAGAGCAGCCTGAGGATTTCTCTAAATTACAGCAGGAGTTGGGGAGGTCCTCTAATAAAATGATACCTCAAATTACCTTAAAATTCCTGCTGCTGTTGGAGATTGAATTCAGCTTTCCGTCCAGTGGGAACAACATAGGCAATGGCAGCACAGACTTCATTGCATCTCTCCTCCAACCTGCCTGAGCCCTCCTATGAAGGAATCACTTCCAGGAGGTAGTCCAGTCTCCAACAGTCTTTTGATCCCTAGCCTCTCTCAAGTGCCACTTAGTGCCTGCAATATGGGTATCTGCCCTCCAGGAATTGTGCTGGTGCCACCCCACCCACTCATATGATATGGACAACTTTGGACAGTTTACTAAACTTCACACAATGCCTTATAGATGTTAAGAGCAACAGCACAAGCCAGCCTTCACTATGGCAAATGTGGTTGTGTCTGCCTGCAGAGCTCTCCATTAACAAATGCTAAAGGGTGGAAAGGAATGTACGGTACAGTGTACTGGTGGTTTAGTTAATACATATTCCTTCAGTGCAAAACGAAAGAGTGCTTGGCTCCCTCTTGTGGTAGATTGATTACACTATGATTCAGGTTTCAGAGTAGCAGCCGTGTTAGTCTGTATTCGCAAAAAGAAAAGGAGGACTTGTGGCACCTTAGAGACTAAAAAATTTATTTGAGCATAAGCTTTTGTGAGCTACAGCTCACTTCGTCAGATAATGATTCAGGACATTATCACATGAACTGCTTTCAGTTTATGTACTGCACCATTTACAGTAGTTATCCTTCTTTATAAGGCTTCTATATAGTATATATGTAATAAATGTGTCAATAAATAAACAATCTGGGCATAAATTTGAAGAACACAGTATTTTAACAGTTAATTATTTAGTTTTTCCAGTGGTTCAAAAAATAGCAGTAGCTCTCTCTCTTGTGTGCGTGTGTTCTGGGGGAGGAGGGCATTTGCTTTTAATCCATCAGTAGAAATGGGCTGAAGCAGACATTTGGATCCAAATTCCATTGGGATTTGGGGAAGTTTGGCTCTAGAACTGATCCTTAAGTGCTGGGGCTCCTTTTCTGGTAAGTAATTTTCATACCTTACAAATCTTGAGATGCTGTATACTTATTTTGCACAAAATCTACATACTCTGCAATGTACTCTTGATCAACTGGCTTAAAGACAGAATGGACCAAACTTTCGAAAGCGTGCGTGCCAAATTACACATGCATTACAAGCAGCCAAGAACTCATGCACCTTCTTGAATCATTCTAGAGAACTTAATAGGGATAAGGCTAATAGGTTTTTATAGAAGTTACTCTAAAACATTTGGAACTAAACAAAAAATGATAACCTTTCTGTAAAATTGTTCAGCCATCCTGTGGAATGTAATAAAAAGTGTATCCTTACTATAGACTTGTATAGGCAGGTTTAGAATGGGCTATTTTATTATTAGTTGTATCACAGTAGAATCTAGAGGCCAGGGCACCAGTGTGTGAGGGGCTGTACAAATTTAGCTAATGTACTTAAATGGCTTCCATTACAGAAGTATCTGAGCTCTCCACAGAATCTTTATTGCATTTATCTTCACAACTCCCCATATGGAAGTGCGTCTATCCCAATTTTACAGATTAGGGAAATGGAGGCACAGAGAGATTTGATGACTTGCCCAAGGTTATACAGACCATCTGTGGTGGAGCAGGGTACTGAACCTAGCTCTCACAAGTCCCAGCTAAGTTAGCACCTAACCACTAAACCATCCTTGTACTCTAGAACAAGCATAACAAAGAATGACCCATGCCCCGAAGAAGTAAAGTTTAAGTATAGACACCAGGTTGATACAGACAGACTTGTGGTGGGGATAAAGGGGGCGGGGGAGAGGGAGAATGGACAAGAAAACAATAACATTTTCCCTGTAGCAGACTGTCTTTAAGAGAACTATTAATGACCCATATTGGAAAGTACAAGTGGCTGGATCCAATCAGTTTGCATACCGAGGAATCTCCAGGTAAGATGCAATAAAGGTCTTTGTTGGAACCTCCTTGGCAGTGTCTCTCCATTAGCTACCCATGGATCCAATACCCAAACCAGGAGCATTATATTCTCTTTCTCCATTAAATCAAATGTGACCTAATTTGTGTATTTCTGGTCAAGGCATTTCCTGCTGGCCCAAATATAATAACGTTTTACTTTCCCTGCTCTAGCTTGGCAATCAGTGCAACATACTGCTGTTCAGACATCTGAGTTTAGGTGTTGAGCTCTCAGGTCAGCCAAGGCTGTGCATGAAGCAGAGATGGTATGATCAGATCCTATTAGTCAAAAAGTGGCATGCTTTGTATTGTTCTTGTGGTGTAGGGATATCCCTTGAAATAAATTGCGTCCGCTTGAGCACTCACCGTGTTAGATATTTGAGAAGCTGCTAGAACCTAGTGAAATCAGCAGTATGTACAGCTAGACTTTTCGCGTTTGTATACAGTCAGTAAACAGGATTATTTTGGATCCAGCTGTTACTATTACATAAAGAGCAAAAGACAACAAGACAAAAGACGACAATTCAAGTAATTCCCTCTTATCAACAGTTAAGATTAGTACTGATGGGCTTCACAGGGTGATGTATTCAGTTCATCTTCACTGGAGCAGGCCTATTACAAGGTGTGGGCTTGAGGAGAGTAGAAAGAAGAAAAGGGAGCCTTGAAGACCACCTTGAAGAAAATCTCCAGTAAATAAACTCAGTCTGCTTCTTTGAATGGTATCTCATTTCAGAAAACAGCAGAATTTGTCATTGCTGGAAAGGCATAATCCAGGGCACAGTCAAGTCACAGACTGGTACCGATTAGAAATTGACTGACTCTTTTTATAAAGAACATGTACTGTGAGAGTGCAGTTAGTAAGCTTGTAGTTCTTGTTCTACCAATGTACCCTAGAGAGTGAGCAAAGGCTAAAAAGAGGACAAATACTTAAGCAGGACAAATACAAAAAAGAAGAGAGTGACCAGTGTCTCAGCTGCCATAAATCTCAATAGCTTTATTGACTATGCTGGAGCTATATACATTTACACCAGCTGAAGACCTGGAGACTGCATCTGGTTGAGTTGATACATGAGGAGCAGCAGCTACATTACTAAAAGTTGTCTGCAGAGCCAACAAAGTGTTACTTTTTAGGGTACATAGTTCCAATAAACTCAGTAGCATTGATAGCAACTTGCATACCAGACTTGCCTGGTGACAAGGTCCCTTCTAAATAATAAGACGGGTTAGGACTGTAGATTATGACAGCAGTTCTCAAACTTTAGCAACCTGAGGACCGCCATTTTGATTTAAAATTTTTCAGGGACCCCCAACCTCCCCGCTCAGCCTTTGCCCTGCCCCCTTCCCTGAGGCCATGCCCGTGCTCCACAGCTTCTCTGAGGCCCTGGCCCTGCTCACTCCACTCCCCTCCCTCCATCGCTCACTCTCCCCCACCCTCACTCACTTTCACCAGGCTGGGGCAGGGGGTGTGGGAGGGGGTGTGGGCTCTGAGAGGAAGTTTGGGTACAAAAGGGGGTGGGGTACAGGTTCTGGGAGGGAGTTTAGGTGTGGGGTGCAGGCTCTGGGCTGTGGGCTGCGGTGCAGGAGGGGGTGAGGGGTGTGGGCTTTGGCCGGGTAGCATTTACCTCGAGCAACTCCTGAAAGCGACCGGCACATCCCTCTGGCAATGGCTCCTAGGCAGGGGAGGGCCAGGGAGCTCCACGTGGTGGCCCTACCCGCAGGCACCACCCCGCAGCTCCCATTGGCCACAGTTCCTGGCCAATGTGAGCTATGGACTCAGCACTCAGGGCAGGGGCAGCGTGCACAGACCTGCTATCCCCCCCGGGGACTGCAGGGACATGCTGTCTGCTTCCAAGAGCGGTGTGGAGCCAGGTAGGAAGCCTGCCTTAGCCCTGCTGCACCACTGGACCTTTAGTGTGCAGAAGGAGCTGGGAGGGAGGGGGAGGAGTTGATAAGCAGGGCCCGCTGACCCCAGTTTCAGAAAATTTGCCAGCCAGGGAAACGAAAGGCTGCTTAGATAGATCATGTTAACCTGCTGACAGTGTGGAAAGAACAGGCGGGACTCCTTGTCACTCCTCACTCTGTTCCGTCCTGAGCCTGAGCTCAGCACAGCCTGGCCCAGGCTATGTTGGTTCCCAACCCAGAGATAGTGCCAATCAAAGAAGGGATACAACCAGAACAGACTGGCAGTTACATTAACTCATCAGCACCTTCCCATCCATATTTTTGGCAAACCCAGGCTGGATTTGTCTGGTGTCCCACCCTATAGAAACTGAACCTGGATGAAAAGGGTGAGAGAATGTGCGACAGCAACCAGGAAAACATGGGAGACGGTGCGGCATGAACTGCAGAGCATGTTGAGCATGGGTGTCACTGAGGAGTCACACAGCAAGTGGTGAAGTCCAATCGTTATCGTGCCCAAACTAGAAGGTTCAACAAGGTTGTGCACTGACTTTTGAAAACTGAATGCAGTATCCAAGTTTGACACTTATCTCATTCTTCGAGTGAATGAATTGCTGGAGAGGTTGGGGGCTGCCAGGTATTTATCCACCCTTGATCTGACCAACGGATTACTGGCAGATCCCCGTCACTCCCAAATCCCAGGAGAAGACTGCCTTTTGTATACCCATAGGCTTATTCATTTAAAACCATGCCCTTTGGTGGCATGGGACCACTGCCACATTCCAGATGTTAATGGACAAAGTGTTACCACCACACAGGCATCTGTGGCCATTTATATCAATTACACTGTCATTTATAGGGAGACCTGGGCTGACCACATAAAACACCTCACAATAGCCCTACAGGCACTCCAGGAAGCTGGACTGACAGCCAACCCCGCTAAATGTCATTTGGCCAACCATAAAGTGAACTAGCTGGGATACACCGTTGTCAGGGAGACTTGTTATACCCATTGGTGAAGGCCAAAGATGAAGACCTGATCAGAATGCCTGATTCCCTCTACAGAAGAACAGGTACACCGCTTCTTGGGGCTTGCAGGATATTACAGACATTTAATCCCTGACTTTGCCACACTTGCTGCCCCTTTAACAGCTCTGGTGAAAGATGCCTCACCAAGGAGGATCCACTGAACTGAAGCCCATGACAAAGCCTTCTAGGTATTAAAACCTTCTAGGTGACTGATTCAGGAATCTGTTTTGTTTCACCCTGACTTCCTGAGGCCTTTTATTTTGCATCTGATCCTGGCCTTGGAGCCACACTGTCACAAGAAGTGTGGGGAGAGGAATATCCTGTCCTTTATCTTAGCAGGAAGTTGTTCCCCCAGGAAGTTGCCTATTTGGTGATCAAGAAGGAGGCCCAAGCAGTAAAGTGGGCTATAGATGCCCTATCCTACTACCTATGGGGTCACCTGGTCTGGCTGCTGACTGACTAAACACCCCTACAATGGCTACAGTCCATGAAAGAACTCCTAAACCTACACTGAGCTAGCAGAGATCATAAAAATGACTAGGGGTGGGGTCTGTCAACACAAGTCCACTTGGCGACTCTGGAGCTAAGGGGAGGATGTGTGATGGGCTTTTCAGACCCAACACTAAATCAGCGCAAGTCATGGAGCAGTACTGAGCCTCGCCATGGAGGCCCTGCCCCTCAACAGCTGCAGGGCATGCTCCATGGGAAGGGACGGTTTAAAAGGGCAATGGTAGTCAAGTCAGAAGGGGGAAGGAGTTACAGGCTGCACCAAGGAGTGAGGCTGATGCCTGGAACTGTGTAACTTGGGGTGGAACATTGTGTTGTCCACACACTGCAACTCCCCTTTAGGGCCCTGATGGCACCTGATGGAGGGTGAGGGCCTGGGTCTCCCTCTCCTGCTCCACTCTGTCATGACAGAATCCTGAAGCAGTGAAGAGGGGACACAAAGGGGAGACCGAGGCCTGACATATACAACCTGACAGGATGCACAGATTGAAAAGAACGGTGAAGCCAGGTTCACTCACTGGCCCTGTTCATACAAGACTCAATCCAACAGTTTCTGCTGCCATCCTAGACAGAAATTAATTAGTCCTTTCCCCACCAGGGTCTGCCTGCTTTTCTTCTCTGTTGCTGCATGGGCTGAAGGGGATGCTTCCTCCCTCCCTCTTCAGAAGCTCCAGTCAGAGATTCTAAACAAGAACCACTACCGACACTGGGCCTCCAGCCCATAGCAGTATTATACTGCCCCAAGCCTTTTGCTTCCCACCTGCCTCTTGACACACCTTTTCATAGCACCCACTGGGCTCAGTGCTCTCCAGTGTGACAGAGAGCCATCACACCAGATCTAAGATTTCTGAAGACCTTCCCCTAAGAAGTAGCTGCTACCTCCAGAGCATCTTACAGAATGATGAAAGACTGCGTTATATGCTATTTCATCTCCCATCATGCATTGCAGCCTTGCCTACAATTCCCAGAAGCTGCATGTTCCCGAATCCTTGGCCTTAAAGGGCCTTGAGAAAGAATGTGCATCCCTAGAATTGTAATTTGCTACACCTTTGAGCACTGCTATACATGTGTCATTCTCTCTCACTGTTCAGCCACTGATGTGGCATGTGGGACTGGGTGTCAAGTATCCTACTCCACATTTTTGTGTGAAAAAGCAAATGGTGCTTGTTGTCTTCAGCCCCAGGACTTTTTCTGAAACATTGAATGTGTTTGGTAGCCTAAGTGCTGTAGGGAAATGTGATTTTAGCTAGCATGAGGAAGTATTCAGAAAGTGGAATGCTCATTACTGGATTGAGAAAGGGCTTTAATCTTTTATCCCATACATTCTCATTTTGTCAAGTTGTAGAAAACAGACACATGTCAGGGTAGTCTAAAAATGCAAATCTGGCTTGCAATGTTCTGACCCTATTCTGTTCTAGATAGGTTCTTGTACTGTGCTCATCGCCACAGTATCCAAGCACCTAGTACATAAGTAAAATGACTAATATATTTCATGTGTTGTTTGTTCTCTCCTGAGGGAGATGCATGTGCAGTGGAATGTTTTGTTTTTATATTTAAAAAATAAATAAATACACATATTGCAATGTATTCATGTTCGAGAAGAAAGAGAAAAAAAAAGAGCACCTTACACTTGGAGTGGAAGGTGGTGTGGTTTGTTATCTGTTCTGCATGTAGACTAAACATACAAACAACTCCCTAGCACTTTGCAAAGATCAAATATTATTTATTTAGACAATTATGCTTAGCCCTAGGTTCTATACAATAAGTAAAATATAAAAATTTCAAGGAATAATATCAACAAAGTAAATATTAACAAAATAGAGAGTCAACTGTCCATATATCTCAGTAATATTGCCTGTCCTCATAACTGATCACTTACATCCCTCAACCCAGCTCCTGCCAAAAATCCTGAAAGAAAAGATGAGCTTCTTTGCAGAAAATCCAGAAGTTTAACAAATTCAGGCTCTTACCAGACAATGGGAGGGAAGCAAGTTTTGTAGTTAAGGATGCTTTGCAGGAATCATGCTGCCAAGATGCCTTTAGCTTTGCCATCTCCACTGCTGAGATGGTATCTCAGGTACTCAAGTTTCAAACCATTTAGTGCTTCCTTGTGTTTGTATTCCCATAGGGAAACAGTTTATAGGGAGCTGCCAGGTAACCACTACAGAGCACTGGCATAATGTGTTCTGCAGGACTATCATAAATACAAAGGGAAGGGTAACCACCTTTAAATCCCTCCTGGCCAGAGGAAAAACCCTTTCACCTGTAAAAGGTTAAGAAGCTAAGATAACCTCGCTGGCACCTGACCAAAATGACCAATGAGGAGACAAGATACTTTCAAAGCTGCGGGGGGAGGGAACAAAGGTCCTCTCTGTCTGTGTGTTGCCTTTGCTGGGACCAGAGCAGGAATGCAGGTCAGAACTCCTGTAAAGAGTTAATAAGCAATCTAGTTAGATATGCGTTAGATTCTGTTTTGTTTAAATTGCTGATAAAATAAGTTGTGCTGAATGGGATGTATATTCCTGTTTCTGTATCTTTTTGTAACTTAAGGTTTTGCCTAGAGGGATTCTCTATTTTTGAATGCTTTGAATGGTAAGGTATTTACCATTACTGATTTTACAGAGGTTTTTCTTTTACTTTAATTAAAATTCTCTTAAGAACCTGATTGCTTTTCATTGTTCTTAAGATCCAAGGGTTTGGGTCTGTGTTCACCTATGCAAATTGGTGAGGATTTTTATCAAGCCTTCACCAGGGGGTGTAGTGCTTGGGGGGGGATATTTTGGGGGGTAGACGTTTCCAAGTGGGCACTTCCCCTGTTATTTTTGTTAGACACTTTGGTGGTGGCAGCAAAAGGTCCAGGCACAAAAGGTAAAATAGTTTGTACCTTGGGGAAGTTTAATCTAAGCTGGTAAGAATAAGCTTAGAGGATCTTTCATGCAGGTCCCCACATCTGTACCCTAGAGTTCAGAGTGGGGAAGGAACCATGACAAGGACATACAACTTAACATCAAACATGACATAGCACTCTATGTAGGCAGGGCCTGTCATAATTTAAATTGTGCCTGTTGCTTGTGGTTAAGCCTAGGGTCCAGCTCGAAATGTCTGGGGACTTGGGCTCTCTGTAGGTTACAGATGACCTGTTATAGCTGAAGTTAGAGGCGTGAACAACATCCTGATGTGTGATAGCAGAGCAGGCCTTTGAGGACACATATTCTAAACCAGGGTTTCTCAAACTGGGGGTCGGGACCCCTTGGGGGTCATGAGGTTATTACATGGGGGGGTCGCGAGCTGTCAGCCTCCACACCAAACCCCACTTTGATTCCAGCATTTATAATGGTGTTAAATATATTAAAAAGTGTTTTTAATTTATAAGGGGGGGGGGTCACACTCAGAGGCTTGCTATGTGAAAGGGGTCACCAGTACAAAAGTTTGAGAACTACTGTTCTAGACTTTGTGTCACCTTCTACATATCCAGAGATGTTGGGGCTGGCTGGACCAAATGATCGAAAAAGGTGTTTAGCATATTTAAGTGAATTTAGTAATGTGCAGACTTTAATGTTGCTACTGCTAGGCAGATCAATATCCACTTCTGATGTTCTTATTTACCTAAATGTAGTGTATTTTTATTGTCACACCTCTTTGCCCACAGCAAATCAGAGGGGAAAGGAGACTCAGTCACAGATGAGGGCAGGGAGCAATATCACTGTTGCTCTCCCTTGGAGTTTTTGCTGGGCAAGTGCAGCATTAGCCTCTGCCTAAGGCTCCATAGGAGCCCTGTCAGCAAAGGCTGTCCAGGAGTTGCACTAATCAGAATATACCAGTGGCCTTGGCATAGTGGGGGAGGACGGAGGTTGAGTGAAATAAGCTACCAGTCACTCCCTTTACCCCGTGACGGGATGTTCACTGCATACCAGCCTTGAAAGGGTTAATGAAGCTGAGAAGGGGGCCAATTAACTTGATAGGCCACACCTGAGGTGAATTATGCTGGCTAAGCAACCTCTGATTAGGAGTAGAGCCCATCTGAGAAGGGACAGGCAATGCTATGATAAAGCCAGGAAGTTGGCAGCAGAGGGGGGCTGGGATGGCTGGAAGATTTTCTGGTCCCCAGTGAAGTCACTCTGGAAACTGAAGAAGAGTCTGTTAGGGAGGGAGAATGGATACAAAGTAGAGGGAAAAAAGAGTAGAAGCAGAAGTAGATGATGATGATGATTTCAGCAAAAAAAGCAAAGCCAAGGAAGGAAATAAACCAAAATGTTATAATTGTAAGATCCCTAGCCAAAGAAATAAGAGTAGGTGATGTTACCCCTATGAATATAGCTGACTGGATTAAAAAGAACCCATAGGGGTTATTGTAAGAGTTAGGAGACTGTAAGATGGTAGAAGGAATAGCCAATGATATACTAGGAATAGCCAATTATATACTAGTAATGAAAAAAGAAAGGTTTGTTTCATTTATTATAACTTTTACATAACAAACTGGGGAAAAATCAGAAACAATGAAAAGTATAAGAAGGGCAGTGGGAAAATACCTATGTATCATCAACTTGGCAGTGGACTATATTCATGCAATTTTGAATGAAATTAATGGTAATATATGACTAGTATGGGGATCTCAATCTTTTGTTGGAATGCACACTTTTTGATAGCACATAGTCAAGAACTAAAAGAAAATAGTCTGAAAATGAAAACTAAATCAGATGTCATATGTATCCAGGACACAGGGTTGGTTGAAAAGCTTACTTTTAAAATTCCAGGGTATATTGTCTTTAGGCAAAACTGAAAACTAGGAAGAGGAGGAGACATTTATAATTTAATAAGGAAAAAATTAAACTACATAGCAGTAGAGAATGAAGAAATGAATGAAGAAGCCTAGAATATAATGCTGGTGAGATCCCAATGTGGAAGAGTAATACTACTTTAAAGATTTATGATAGCTGTAATCCATGTGGGAAACTAGAAAGTCTAGAGTGACAAGAAATAGTGAAGAATGCTAAAATACCATATATCATATGATGACCTAAACAGTCATAATAAATTATGGGGAAGTAAGACAGCTGATAAAAATGGTGCATGTTTAGAAAAGTTCACTGATGAAAACAATCTAGTGGTTTAAACAATGGCACCCCAACTAAATTAAATGCAGCAGATGGTAGTTTTTCCTGCTTAGAGCTGGGAATTATAATAGCAGTTATTGCGAAGAAATGCAACTGGGAAATATATAAGGAAGAAGGAATGGGCAGTAATCATTTCCCTATACTTATTACTAAGGCTCTACCTCATTCGTGATATTGCAAAATTGCAGATCCCACAATATTAGGCTTCCACTGCAATTTTTATTTAAATTGGCTTACTTTGCACAGTCCATAATTTTGCATACATGTTGAGTATGCAATTAGTACTGCACTAACATTCAATGCCTGTAAGATGTAAAAGGCTAAAGTGACTGGACTCAATTTCTATAGCAGTTGTGTTAAGACTTTTAGTCTTCTGAATTTTATATTGTACCACTCACTTTTTTGTTTTAGTGAATAATTGCAGCAAAAATATCTGGTTATATAGAATTTTTTTTTTTAGCAAGCATAACATACTTGAGTATTTATATCATTCCAGGAAATTTTTCTTAAACAAATAGGTCTACTTTGGCTTTTCCAAATTACCATTATTAATAAAAGTCCATTATTACTTTTCCCTGATTTTCTATGTCTTGTCTGCAACTCAGCTGCAATTATTTGAAGATCATCCTGCAATTCAAGTAGGGACTACTTATTACTTTTCAAGGGCAAGGTAAGGTTGAAGGTAATGGAAAAGTACCTACCTGTAATTTTAAGAAAGCTAACTGAGAGCTGTTTACATGTAAATGTACTGAATTTGTGAGTGATGACATAGACAATTTCAATGGTAATATAATAAAGGGATTAATAGCTACTGCTACTGTAGCCATATCTAGGATATTGAAGTATCCCAAAACTTCAAACTCATTTCCAGGTGGAACAAGAAGTGCAAAATGGCATTTAAAGGAAGGAAAAAAGCCTATTAAAAAAACCCAACAAAAATACAATGAATAGTGAAGATCTAATGAAGTATAAAAGTAGTAAGGCAATAGTACAAATAATTATAAAAAAAGCAAAGAAAGAGTGCTGAAGGAAGTACTGTGGGTAGATGAACAAAGATACCAAGATATCAGAAGTATACAGGCAAATTACAATGAATGGAATTCAGACTGAGAGTAGCCACATCCCAGGTCTTATGGGGAGTGACAACATAGTTAGAAGTTCTGATAATGAGAAAAGAGAAGTTTTAGCAGAAACTTTCCAAGGGATGAGTAATGATGAAAACCAAAGTGAAGTTTTCCTCCAGATTAAAAGACAATTCACTGAAGAGAGTCATGATCTATTATGTAAAAAGAAAAGGAGTACTTGTGGCACCTTAGAGACTAACCAGTTTATTTGAGCATGAGCTTTCGTGAGCTACAGCTCACTTCATCGGATGCATAGCATATCATGGAAACTGCAGAAGACATTATATACACACAGAGACCATGAAACAAAACTTCCTCCCACCCCACTCTCCTGTTGGTAACAGCTTATCTAAAGTGATCATCAAGTAGAGCCATTTCCAGCACAAATCCAGGTTTTCTCACCCTTCCCCCCCCCCCCAACACACACACATACAAACTCACTCTCCTGCTGGTAATAGCCCATCCCTCTTTGAAACCTCTCTTTATAATGCGCATGATAATCAAGGTGGGTCATTTCCAGCACTAATCCAGGTTTTCTCACCCCCCCCCACACACCCGCCTCCAAAAACCACACACACAAACTCACTCTCCTGCTGGCAATAGCTCATCTTACAATGTGCACAGCAATAATCCAAGTTTAACCAGAACGTCTTGGGGGGGGGTTGTAGGAAAAAAAAAGGGGAGATAGGCTACCTTGCATAATGACTTAGCCACTCCCAGTCTCTATTCAAGCCCAAATTAATAGTATCCAATTTGCAAATGAATTCCAATTCAGCAGTTTCTCGCTGGAGTCTGGATTTGAAGTTTTTTTGCTTTAAGATAGCGACCCTCATGTCTGTGATTGCGTGACCAGAGAGATTGAAGTGTTCTCCGACTGGTTTATGAATGTTATAATTCTTGACATCTGATTTGTGTCCATTTATTCTTTTATGTAGAGACTGTCCAGTTTGACCAATGTACATGGCAGAGGGGCATTGCTGGCACATGATGGCATATATCACATTGGTGGATGTGCAGGTGAACGAGCCTCTGATAGTGTGGCTGATGTTGTTAGGCCCTGTGATGGTGTCCCCTGAATAGATATGTGGGCACAGTTGGCAACGGGCTTTGTTGTAAGGATAGGTTCCTGGGTTAGTGGTTCTGTTGTGTGGTATGTGGTTGTTGGTGAGTATTCGCTTCAGGTTGGGGGGCTGTCTGTAGGCAAGGACTGGCCTTTCTCCCAAGATTTGTGAGAGTGTTGGGTCATCCTTCAGGATAGGTTGTAGATCCTTAATAATGCGTTGGAGGGGTTTTAGTTGGGGGCTGAAGGTGACGGCTAGTGGCGTTCTGTTATTTTCTTTGTTAGGCCTGTCCTGTAGTAGGTGACTTCTGGGAACTCTTCTGGCTCTATCAATCTGTTTCTTCACTTCCGCAGGTGGGTATTGTAGTTGTAAGAATGCTTGATAGAGATCTTGTAGGTGTTTGTCTCTGTCTGAGGGGTTGGAGCAAATGCGGTTGTATCGCAGAGCTTGGCTGTAGACGATGGATCGTGTGGTGTGGTCAGGGTGAAAGCTGGAGGCATGTAGGTAGGAATAGCGGTCAGTAGGTTTCCGGTATAGGGTGGTGTTGATGTGACCATCGTTTATTAGCACTGTAGTGTCCAGGAAGTGGATCTCTTGTGTGGACTGGACCAGGCTGAGGTTGATGGTGGGATGGAAATTGTTGAAATCATGGTGGAATTCCTCAAGGGCTTCTTTTCCATGGGTCTCTCTCTGAAAGCACTTTGAGTGCTATCTTGGAACCAATTATATGGGAGAAAGGAGTGATACTGGGAGGGTGGAAACATGCAGTAGTAATTCCAATATGAAAACTAGGGAAACTATCCACAAAAGTGGATGCCTATAGACCAATTGCGCTTACATCCTGTCTGGTAAAATTATGGACAGAAGGGTGAATGAAAGATTGGCTGCCTATTTGGAAAACAATGGCATTATAGATAAAGTGCACAGTGGTTTTAGGCGAGGAAGATGCACCATGTATCACATTGCTAAATTAGAAGCTGAAATACAAAAAAGTATGAGACACAAGGGTTTCATGATAGCTGTCTTTCCAGATATTGAAAAGGCATATGCCATGCCATGGAGAAAAGGCTTATTGTACAAAGTAGGGGCACTAGCATCAGGGGAAGAATGTATGAGTGTATTAGAGAATTTTTGAGTAAAGGACCATGCAGGTCAGAGTTGGGAAAGTTATGTTGAATATATATAATATTAAAAATGGTACACCACAGAGAAGTGTTATCAGCCCAACTTTATTTACTATTATGATAAATGATCTCCCAAAACACATAAGTGCTGGGGTAGGTGTCACTCTATTTACAGATGATTGTGCTCTGTGGGTTAGGAGCAGGAATACTGAGGTGGCAGAAAAAAGAATCAACAAAGCATTATCGGAGACCTCTGACTGAGGAAATGCATGGAGTTTCAAATTCTCCACTGCTAAAACCAAAGGATTGAGCTTTACAAAAAGGAAAGTTACAAAGGAATGTAAACTGTATCCGTATGGAGAATACAGTAAATAGATATGGTTAAAAGGTTCGAATTCTTAGGGATAATATCGGATACTAAATTACTTTGGAAAGATCATATAAGCTATGTTACAGACAAATGTACAGGAAGGATTAACCGGTTAAAAAAAGTCTTTGTATGACTAATTGCGGGGTGGATAAGAAAACACTGTTGGTGGTAATCAGAACCAGTTGTTGATTATTGCTGCCATGCTTTTGGGTCAGCATCAAAATCAGAACTTACAGAAAAGAGATTTAATACAAGCCCAGGTGCTTTGACTTCTGTGTGGTGCATTTATTACAACACCTAAAAGTGCTACAGATAGTGTAAGTGGCATGTCACTAAAAGCTATGAACAAAACTATTGGATCTATCTTTCTGGGACAAAATTAATGGGAAATACAATGATGAAAGTATCAAACATATACATATGAGGATTGTTGGGAATTAGATAAGAGAATTATAGCATCATGATGTTGGAACTCCACATGCCATTTGAGTAAAGTGTGGATGCAGGAGTTGAAAGACAAGGAAAAGTTGAACAAAGTCAAAACTTTTAGTCATGGGAAAATTAGTTATGGGTGGAAAGTTGCATGGCCATACATGGATTTAGATTATATAAACATGAGGGTAAAAAAGATACAGTATGTATTAAAAATGAACCAGTATATAAATGGAAAGTGAAGTTGGTTTTGTCAAATACATACAGATGGGTGCAGAAAAGAAAAAAAACCAGGAAGAGTAGGGAGGGCATATCATCTGTGACAAGGTTCCTCCTCTGCCTTGGTGGGTCCTGCACTTTTTGGAGGATTTGCTCACCTCAGAGATTAACGGCAGCCCTCAGTTGGGCCACTTTTGCTAGTGGCTCAAACTGCCATTCACTCAGCTAACCTCATCACTGGCCAGCATGGGGAAAAGGAAGGAGAACAATCCCTGCGGTCCACCTAATGGGTCAGGGGACAAGCCAGGGACCTTCCCCTCTGGTGGGACCCACAGTCCAGGTCAACTCCTCCTGTATCCAATAGGGAGTTGAGGGGATGGGTGGAACCTGGGCCCACCCTCTACTCCGGGTTCCAGCCCAGGGCCCTGTGGATCACAGCTGTCTACAGTGTTTTGTGTAACACCTGTGTGACAGCTACAACTCCCTGGGCTACTTCCCCCTGGCCTTCTCCCAACACCTTCTGTATCCTCACCACAGGACCTTCCTCTTCATGCCAGATAGCGTTTGTTCTCCTCAGTTCTCCAGCAGCATGCCCTCTCACTCTCAGCTTCTTGCATACCCCTCACTGACTGAAGTGAGGTCCTTTTTAAACCAAGTTCCCTGATTAGCCTGCCTGTCTTTATTCTAGCAGCTTCTTAATTGGCTCCAGGTATCCTAATTAGCCTGCGTTAATTGGTTCCAGCAAGTTCCTGATTATTCTGGAACTGCCCCTGTTACCTTACCCAGGGAAAAGGGACCTGCTTAACCTGGGGCTAATATATCTGTCTTCTATCACTCTTCTGTAGCCATCTGGCCTGACCCTGTCACTCATCATATACCGAAATAGGGAATTAGTACAACTAAAAGAATATCTGACTATGTAGGTATCATGACAGCCAAACTAGAAGCAATAATGCTAGCACTGAATTGGATCTGGGATGTATGCCCAGCAGCAGTGGTTATTTTTTCAGATTCAGTGTCAGGCCTGGTGGTGATAAATGGTGTCTCAGAATGTAAAAGTAATTTAATCAATGAAATTATATTTCTAATAAGAATTAGTACAATTTGGGATATATGTATTAGCTTGGATCCCAGTATATTTGGGGACAACTGGGAATGAAATGGCAGACAAAGCAGCTAAAAATGATGTAAGAAATGGAGGGATTGACATAGAAATACCCTTGAGTAAACAGGAATTCAAAAGCCTAGTACAGAAACATTTTTAAAAAATTTGGATTAATAAAAAAAGAGGAAGATGATGTTTTTGAATTGTGACCTAAAGTTGAGGATTATGACATACTTCAGAGTCTGGGTAGGACTAGTGAAGTTTTTTTGTTTAGAGTACTAACTGACCATTGTGGTTTAAGCACAAATCTTTGTCAAATAAATAGACAAAAAGATGGACTACATGCACTCCGTAAGGTGGAAAAAACAATTGATCACCTTTCATGGTATGTAAGGGCTTTGATAAAGAAAGGGAAAAGCTTTTTGAGCAATTCAAACATCTTAAGGTAAAAAAAATTACATTGTTATTTAGTAAAAACATCTGGGAAATGGAGTATTATTAAAAGCGCTATTGCATTACCGGAAAGACACAAGGCAGAGTGAGAGGATATAAACCAGTAAGTATTGAGGAAGAATATTTGGTGGTGCTATAGACTATACAGTTAAGTCTGCTTCACCATAAAATAGAAAAAAGAAAAAAAGGGGGAATTGGGCTGCAGTGAGGCAGCCTGCAGGCACTCTCTGGCCTTAGAGAAAGGAGGAAAACAAGGGGAGAATAGAAGCCCTGAGGTCCTGGCCCTGATGGAAGGGCATATCCAGAGGAGGGTAGAGCAAGAGCTTGATAGAGGCAAAGAGCCTTATAGAGGCAAAGTAGAAGTAGCCCAGGGAAACAGCAGCAAGGTTTGGCCCTGTGCAAACCATGGCTGCTGATAGTAGGGTCCCTGGGCTGGAACAGAGAGTAGTGGGCGGATCTGGGTTCCCCTGCCAGCCACTGGGGAAGTGAGACAGAAGACTGCCTAGGACAGTCGTCCAGTGGGACTTTGATCCCCCAGAAGGACTATAGCAACCTGGCCAGAGGGCCAAGTCACCAAGAGAGAGAGCACCCTGAGTCACAGGGAGAGAGAGGTGGCAGGGCATGGGAACAACTGACAGAAGAGGGTGCCAGACCAGGCAAGAGCTGATCCCCATGGCAGGCACAAGGAGGCGCCACCTGTGGTGAGTAAGCTCAGTTACAATTTTGGTGGAGAATATGGGCATGACCCTGATACAAGGGGAGTGTGAGTGACTGTAGTTAATGGTTGCCCCAATACAAGAGGAGTGTAAGAATTTGAAAGAGTGAAGAAACTGGGAAAGAAGGACAATGAACTACTATGTGCAGAGAACATCTTCACTGAAGGCAAGTTCACCCTCCCAAGGTGGACACCAGAGTTGCTGAAGGGGGCTGACAAACAGCAAAGGGAAGAAGGCATCTATACCCCCGAGGGAAGCAGTCCTGAGGGGGAGGCTGTGTGACTGGGTATTCACACCACACCAGCATTGAAAGGATTAATGAGGCTGAGAAGGAGGCCAATTAATTTGATAGGCCAAGCCTGAAGGGAATTAGGCTGGATAATTAACCCTTGACTGGGAATAGAGCCCAGCTAAGAAATAACAGGTGGGGCTATGATAAAGCCAGGAAGTTGGCAAGAGAGGGGGGCTGCAGTTAGGGAGCCTGCAGTCACTTTCTAGCTGTAGAGAGGGAAAGGAGATAACCAGAGGTAGAATAGAAGCCTCGAGGGAAAGGCATACCCAGAGCCTAGAGGTAGAGGTGAAGTAGGAGCAGCCCAGGGAAACAGTCGCAGAGTTTGGGACTGTGACTAGATAGCAAGTGTGAAAAATTGGGACAATGAGTTGGGTGGTAATAGGCACCTATATAAGAAAAAGCCCCGAATATCGGGACTGTCCCTATAAAACCGGGACATGTGATCACCCTACCAGTGACTGGTAGGGGAACCTGGGCCCTCCCACTATTCTGGTTTCCAGCCCAGAGACCCTACAATCAGCAGCCAAAGTCTTGCCCTTTCTTATATAGGTGCCTATTACCCCCCACCCCCATCCTAATTTTTCACACTTGCTATCTGGTCACCCTAGCCACTGGGGAAGTGCCCCAACCCAGGCACTGGAGCAGATGGCTGCTTAGAACTGTCATCCAGTGGGTCTTTCATCCCTGGAAGGGGGAAAGGACTACAGTGACATGGCTGGAGGGCCAAGACAGGAAGACAGAGCATCCTGAATTGCAGGGAGAGAGAGATGGCAGAGTATGCAAATGATGACAGAAGAGGATGCCAGGTGGGATGAGAGCTGATCCCCCAGAGCAGTCACAAAGAGGTGGCACCTGCTATGAGTAACCCCGCCCCATTACAATCCTATTCCCCCTCCCCCACACAGCTCTCTCCAAGCAGGCGATAATGAAGGATAATGTTGTACCACCCAAGCTAAAAGCTACAGAGATCAGTTTAGGATCAGATGTCTTAGATTAATTGGAGCTACTGAAAGGAATACTGATAATGAAGCTAAAGACAGAATATTATATATATTCCAATAGCATTATGGAAAGTAAGTGTAATACATCCTACAGGATGACAAAGTATAGTGTATATCAAGAAAGGCTAGAGGAATCACCTCTGGGGCCTAATTCCCAGATATTTCTTTCAGGATGTTTATTTTCTCTTCTATGTTTTCAGGAGATAGATGCTTAATTCCTTCCTAAATGAAAGTCAATCAGCATACCTACTATGGTTTATGAGGCCACAATTTTTGATGTTTGTAGGCGAACACAGGCACACTATAGAAAGGTGAAAAGAAAAGGAGTACTTGTGGCACCTTAGAGACTAACCAGTTTATTTGAGCATGAGCTTTCGTGAGCTACAGCTCACTTCATCGGATGCATAGCATATCGTGGAAACTGCAGAAGACATTATATACACACAGAGACCATGAAACAAAACTTCCTCCCACCCCACTCTCCTGCTGGTAACAGCTTATCTAAAGTGATCATCAAGTAGAGCCATTTCCAGCACAAATCCAGGTTTTCTCACCCTTCCCCCCCCCCCCCCCCCCCCCCAGCACACACACACATACAAACTCACTCTCCTGCTGGTAATAGCCCATCCCTCTTTGAAACCTCTCTTTATAATGCGCATGATAATCAAGGTGGGTCATTTCCAGCACTAATCCAGGTTTTCTCACCCCCCCCCCCCCCCACACACACCCCCCTTCCAAAAACCACACACACAAACTCACTCTCCTGCTGGCAATAGCTCATCTTACAATGTGCACAGCAATAATCCAAGTTTAACCAGAACGTCTTGGGGGGGGGGTTTGTAGGAAAAAAAACAAGGGGAGATAGGCTACCTTGCATAATGACTTAGCCACTCCCAGTCTCTATTCAAGCCCAAATTAATAGTATCCAATTTGCAAATGAATTCCAATTCAGCAGTTTCTCGCTGGAGTCTGGATTTGAAGTTTTTTTGCTTTAAGATAGCGACCCTCAAGTCTGTGATTGCGTGACCAGAGAGATTGAAGTGTTCTCCGACTGGTTTATGAATGTTATAATTCTTGACATCTGATTTGTGTCCATTTATTCTTTTACGTAGAGACTGTCCAGTTTGACCAATGTACATGGCAGAGGGGCATTGCTGGCACATGATGGCATATATCACATTGGTGGATGTGCAGGTGAACGAGCCTCTGATAGTGTGGCTGATGTTGTTAGGCCCTGTGATGGTGTCCTCTGAATAGATATGTGGGCACAGTTGGCAACGGGCTTTGTTGCAAGGATAGGTTCCTGGGTTAGTGGTTCTGTTGTGTGGTATGTGGTTGTTGGTGAGTATTCGCTTCAGGTTGGGGGGCTGTCTGTAGGCAAGGACTGGCCTTTCTCCCAAGATTTGTGAGAGTGTTGGGTCATCCTTCAGGATAGGTTGTAGATCCTTAATAATGCGTTGGAGGGGTTTTAGTTGGGGGCTGAAGGTGACGGCTAGTGGCGTTCTGTTATTTTCTTTGTTAGGCCTGTCCTGTAGTAGGTGACTTCTGGGAACTCTTCTGGCTCTATCAATCTGTTTCTTCACTTCCGCAGGTGGGTATTGTAGTTGTAAGAATGCTTGATAGAGATCTTGTAGGTGTTTGTCTCTGTCTGAGGGGTTGGAGCAAATGCGGTTGTATCGCAGAGCTTGGCTGTAGACGATGGATCGTGTGGTGTGGTCAGGGTGAAAGCTGGAGGCATGTAGGTAGGAATAGCGGTCAGTAGGTTTCCGGTATAGGGTGGTGTTGATGTGACCATCGTTTATTAGCACTGTAGTGTCCAGGAAGTGGATCTCTTGTGTGGACTGGACCAGGCTGAGGTTGATGGTGGGATGGAAATTGTTGAAATCATGGTGGAATTCCTCAAGGGCTTCTTTTCCATGGGTCCAGATGATGAAGATGTCATCATAGAAAGGTGATGCGCTTACCCCTGAATGTGCATATACTGAAGTGGAACTTGCAGTCTTTTTATCCTATTCCACAGCAAGTTGATCTGCAAGAGATCTAGCATACCTTTGACAACTATGAACTAATTTGTCACCTAAATGCTTCTACTGCAAAAAGATGATAATTGTTGCATGTCCTCACACAAGGTATAGCACAGAGCTTTTATTTTTCAGATAGTCCACTTCCCTTGTGTTCTTCTTGTAACCAAATTAAATGTGTCTTCCGGGGTCTACTTAGGGGAACATGGATTAGATTTTTTTTTTTGTTCTAGAGATGCATTTATACTTTGAAAATGCTTGCCTGCCTACTTTAACTTTTTTGCTGAGAAACAAATTTTCTAACTGCAATACAATTCTTAAATTTATATTGTGACTTTCTGAGCATTGGCCTGCTACACCCAGGGTTGTGAGTTCAATCCTTGAGGGGGCCATTTAGGGATCTGGAGCAAAAAAACAAAAACAATATTGGGGATTGTACCTGCTTTGAGCAGGGGGTTGGACTAGATGACCTCCTGAGGTCCCTTCCAACCCTGATATTCTATGATTCTATTATTCTCCCACCTCAGCTTTAGAAATGTAAATCTAGTAAGTGTCTGATTTGCATTATATTCTTTCATTTGTCTTTTTATATCTCAAGCTTCTGCTTTGCACTGGATAGATTTATTCCAAAAGGTTTACAAAAACTAACACTTATGTAACATGAAGTGCTTATTCATACAGTGCTTTATATTTTCAAAGCACTTCACAATCATCAGCTAATCATCAGCATTAATAAACAAAGTTAGAAAAAAATCCTGTTGAACAGGGATTGGTAAATACCCTTGGCAGTGAAGGGGCTAATAAAATAAGCACAGAAATAATTAACATCAAACCGATGCACAGTGTAATTGTTGGTGCTTTTGTGTAACCAACCCTACACAAAGAATTTCAGACTCTAAAAATGCTTCTAGTATGGAAATGTCCAGACAACCCTATCTGGTTTTAGCTTCTGTCTGATCCACTTGAGTGTCCAAGTCTGTCAGACAACAGTAGAACAACATCTGAACATATTTTGTTGTTGTGGCTGCAAAATAAAAAAAAACACATAAATGAGACAAAGTTACAATAGAACTTTGATCTTTTATAAACTGTGTCCAAGGATCTCAAAGCACTTTACAAACATTAGTTAAGCTTTGCAACCCCTCTGTGAAGGGGATTAAATCCATGTTTCCAATGGGTAAATCATTCACAGAGACATCAAAGCCCAGCTTTGAAATTCTTACTTTTTAATCAGCTCTTCACTGAATTTAATGGAAATTTGTAAGAGCTGGGATCAAACTGAACAAGGAGCTCAGGATTGAGCCTTTCAAGACTAATCTGTGAGTCAGTAGCAGAGATATGCATAATCCTCTGCAGCCATTAGTTTCTGAACCTGAGTCCACTAAATTAATGATTTAATAATTTAGGAAACTTTCTGCTGATGTTTACAACCTCAAAACCTCACATCAGCTTATTTATACAAGTTATGGCATCTGTCCCATCCTACACACACACACACACAACCACTTTTTCAATTGTTCCTGGAAGAGAGCACCCAGAAATAAGTATATGTACAGCCCTACAGGACCACCAATTTTTTCCCCAATGCAAATGTTAGCCCCTTACCAATCTCAAATATCCATCATTATAGCAGAATTCACATTTTAACTGGGTACCAAAAAAGGTGGACTTCTCTAACTCAGACACTATACTAATTGGTCAGTCAGTGAAACAATACAGTGATGTGGTACTTTCAGCCTTCCAGGAGACCAAAAATGAATGAGTTTAGTCTTTAGAGAGACAAGGTGGGTGAGGTAATATCTGGACCAACTTCTGTTGGTGAGAGACACAAGCTTTTGAGCTTACACAGAGCTCTTCTTCTGTCTTCAACACTAGGAGGACTTTTGACTGAGCCAACGTAAATTATTCCTTCATAATGACTTATAATTAATGTATTTTAATATTTTTATTGTATCTACATGAAGGAAAATTCTGTAAAGTTGCATGGTTCAGGTTATTTTTTCCACTAAAACATAAATTCAGCAAAACTTCCTAGACATGTTATGTGATATATATTAAAAATCTCCAAGGGAACAAATTTTACAAAAATCCATAAAAAATAGCTAAGTTTTTTTTTATGTTTTCTGACAAGGTTCTCACAATTTATATTTACAGGTGCCTGCACGCAGAGATGTACATATTCACATACTAATGTAAACCTACATTGCTTACCAGAGAGCCACTGAAGACATTTAGGTTTCTTTTCAGATGGTAAATAGACTCCCAAATAATATGCAGGAATTCCAGAGAGGGCTATGCCAATTCCAATGAGAGCATGGATTGTATTGCTGTAGAGAGGAACCATGACCAGGAAGATGGAACATAAACAGTATACTACAGGAAAGAAGAGGCTGAGCTGCAGATACAAAAAGATCAATGTGAATTAAAAGAAGCAATCAAACATACTGTTGAAAAATGTGAGGCCATACACACTGAAATGCTAATGGGGCTTGCCTGTAAGGCTTGCTCGGCCTGGAAGAGGGAGGGAAGCTAAAAAAGGGAAAGCTGTTATAGGAAGGAGTGGTGAAGAAGAGGTGGGTTGCTTCACCTCATAGACTACTGACAAAAGAGACACATCAGCCAAGAGGGAGACACTGCCCCTAAAGCTGTACCGACCAGCTGTGAAGCAAGATGCCCCAAGAGGAGGGGCTGGAGTTAGATCCTAATAAAAGACAATAGACCTATTAATAGGCCAGGCCCAAAGAGCTGAATCTAGAAAGATGGGCTGAGAGACAGGCCACCTTTCCCTTCACTTGGAAGGACCTTTCTTTTGCCTCTTTTTTGGTTTAACTTGAGGACCCTTCATATACTACGAAGTGGGGGGAAGGACATTATAAATGACTTGAACAGTCTGGAGGAGAATTGGGGGATCACTTCTGCCTCCCAGGTGTAAATACATGTGTGCGTCTGTATCTGTCCATCCTGTTTCCAGGATGGCACAAACTCAGCTCCAATTGACATTTATGAGAGATCCACAAATGCAGTAAGAGCAGAGCACTGAAGCTGAGCACTACCATGTAGGCATTTTTTCTCTAAGCTTTCAGTGCAGAATTTTTATCATCTGTATGTCAGAACTTGAATAAACCCAGCTTGACTTTCAAGAGTCTAGCTGAGTTTGCAGAGTTGACAGTTAGAAACACATCATTTTGCTTGTAAAATCAGCAAATCTGATATGGAAATAACTGGAAAACAAATAGGGAAGCCCATAATAAACTTTTTTACAGATTCGTTTCTCAAAGTAGAACCACACTGATACCTCACCACTGTTCTCAAGAACAGCCTTTCACAACGTCATGACATTTTAAGAGCTAGCTGTAATGTATAAGACAGAGAAAGAGGTTTTGTATAAATATTATTTTTATGTAAGTAAAATGTAAATTGAGGAAAACAATACACTGTGAGTGCACAAAATTCCATGCAAAAATATGAGGTCAGCTAAGCAGGCAAAGAGTAACAGACATTGATAAATTGGCACCCACAGTCAGCTTAGATAAACTCTCTGCATGCACTCTTGGATGTACTGAAGTCTATGGCAAAATTCCCATTGATTTGAATAAGGCCAGGATTTCACTCTCTCTCCTCTCTTTTGCCTATTAGCTGGAGAGTTTGTAAATTAAGTGTGAAGACAATAAGTTTTATCAAGGCTATTTGTTGTCAAGCAGGGCTGCATATGGTAAAGCTGTGGAATCCAATAGTTCATTTTTACAACTTTAAAAGTTGTGGGCTGCAGCAGACCCATGAGCAGCTTGTGTTTTGTCGGTCTGATATCCAACAGAAAGCAGAGCTGGCTGGTCAAAAAACAGGAAAAATTTGAGCAAAAGTTTCCCCTGTTGCTTGTTGTGATGTGCGGTTTTTTGTTGTGTTTTTTTACATTCAAAATTTGAATGAAATTTTCAAACTTGACATTAAAAAAAAATTGACTAGCTTTGGAGAATTAGAAAGTCGACTAGCTTTAGAGAATGTACTTCAATGCTGATTGTACACAGGAGTTCTATTTTTGTGGTAGATGCTGGATAGGAATCAAAACATTGCACTCTTTAATAACACAGAGACAAAAACTGATGCTGGTAAGGATGGTGCAGGAGACTGTGACAAGACAGAGTCAAAAATAAAAAGGTCTTTGGAAAAGCTCGTGAAGGGGTATTAATTTGTATTCTATATTCACTTGTCTGACTGAATGTTACTGGGTAACACTCCTCTGTACTTGAAGAGGGTACAGGATACCATTTCCTGGAGGACCCAAGTAGCATTAATATACCTCACTCCCCCACTACCATATGCGTCTTGGATGGCAAAATATATATGGATGAAGGGAAGAGGAAGTAAAGTACTAGTCCTACAAAAGAAGGAGAGGTGGAACTATTGTCTGGCAGCTCAGAATTTCCCAAACTATGAGAGGTATTTCCCAACCTGAATACCAAACTGTGTCAGAGTCCTAGGCACCCTGGCTGTAACTATGGCAATGTAGAGATCCACTATGAGAAAAAATTATTAAACAAAAATAAGGGCCCATCCAGCTTACACACGATGGATTAAGGAGCCTAGACAATTTCATTTTAAAAACAAAGAGGGTTTTATCTGATGAAGTGAGCTGTAGCTCACGAAAGCTTATGCTCAAATAAATTGGTTAGTCTCTAAGGTGCCACAAGTCCTCCTTTTCTTTTTGCGAATACAGACTAACACGGTTGCTACTCTGAAAGAAGCAAAAATGAGTCACAAAATCAATAAATGTCAATTTTTATACTGTATATAGCAAAAATGCCATAATAGATATCCTTCTGAAAGCTGGAATACAATTTGCTCCTTAACTCGTGACAATGTATGTTAAAAGGACTTTTGTGGCTAAAAGAGTAGCATATAAGGGAAGTGCTGACACATCCTTAGTACTAAGGATATATACTGTAATGTATATACAAACAGATGCATTGACTGTATATTATGTTTTATTTCCTTCTGTAATGTACTTACTTTAATAGGCCGTGGCCTATCAGGCTGAGTATGTCTCAGGTATATTAATCCTGCAATAGACAGCCCAACATACAGCCAGTAGTTGAAGCTGTAGTAATTAATGAGGAGAAAGACATCTTCCACAAGGAGGTAGAGCAAAGTCATGAAACCCTACAGACATAAAAGGGGGGGGGGAAGCCTTTTTAAGTAACAAAATAGTTTTCTTATGAAACAAAAACATACTATATATTAATTACTATATATCAAAGGCCTGATTTTTAGTGGTGCTGAGCTCTTAAGTTCCAACTGAAATCACTGGGAGCTGTGTTCTCAGAACCGCTAAGAAATCTATAAGTGCACTGGTGGACGGTGCTCAGGGAATGAGCAGCTGTTCTGTATTTCGTTTTCTCCTCACTGCTCAAAGTGTGGCCCCATACCTTATTTACCTCACACCAGTCAAATCCTGCTCTGAAGACAGAAACATTGATTTCCTCATGGGCTTGTCTATGGTGCTCATCAGCATAGTATCTGAGTGCTTCACAAACATTAGTTTATCATCACAACACCAACGTGAGGTGAGGGGGTCATATCCCCATTTTACATATGGGAAACTGAGGCATAGAGGGACGACGGGTCAAAAATTTCCACCTATGTGGCGTCTAACTTGAGACACCTAGAACCCGTGTTGTCAGAGTTCTGAACATTATACAGTGCTCTATATAAAGCATGGCCCTCATTGACTTCAGTTACATCAGTGAGTGCTCAACACTCCTGCAAATCAGATCCAGGGTCTCAAGTCAGGAACCCAGAAAAAGAAGAACAGATAATTAGTGACCACCTGTGAAAAGTATGGTCTAGGGACTTGCCTAGCATCACAGTGGAATATCTGAGAGAGGCAGGGACAGAATCCAGTTCTCCAGGGTGACATTCAGCTGCCTTAACGATGAGGCCATCCTTTCTCTTCCTGAAATTCCCTGGCTCATTCATGACTCCCCTTCCAACTTCTAAATTAGGCAAGGACCCAACAAACAACAACCTCATTCAGAACACAGCCCTGATCTATCCCCAGAGCAGATCCATTGTGGGCACTGAATTAGGTAGGGTCCAGTAGTTAAAAATAGTTTGTGATCATGCAATTAATGACTGTTTCATAATGCATACAAAGGGGCACAGCCAGTTTTTCTGGCTTGGCCTAGCTTTTGAATACTTGACTATGCAACCTTAATAATGTTTTTTGATGTACTTTATGTGTAATTTCCTCATTTTTAAAAGAAGCAAACTGAAAAAAAATTCCATCATGTGGCATCATACTGACACCCACATGGTTCATCAGCCACATTGGAACCTTTGGACCCACTTCACAGACCTCTGCCCCTTCAACTAGCAGAGTAACTGGTAGCAATAGTAGTTTGTCATTTTCTCTGTAGACCAGCACTAGAGGGGGATGAGATCATAGGTGCCGACTCCGTGGGTGCTCCGGGGCTGAAGCACCCCTGGGGAAAAATCGGTGGGTGCTCTGCACGCACCGGCAGCTCCCCGCCCCACCCCAGCTCACCTCCACCTCCTCCTCTGAGCGCGCCGCTTCTTCCCTTAGCTCCCACCTCTTCCCACCGCAAAACAGCTGTTTTGTGGCAGCAAGTGCTGGGAGGGACGGGGGAGGAGAGGGAATGAGGCGTGCTTGGGGAAGAGGCAGGGCTGGGGCGGGGATTTGGGGAAGGATTCCAATGGGGCAGGGAGGGGGTGGAGTTGGGGCGGGGACTTCGGGGGCAGGGCAGGGGCGGAGTTGGGGCGGGGCTAGGGGAGGCGCGAGCTTCCACCGGAGTCGGGAAAAGTTGGCCCCTATGGATGAGACATCCACTTTGCCAGTGGATTTTACAGATATGCTGAGAGCAGAGGAATGGTGAGACTCAGGAATCTTGAGTTCCATTCTAGGTGATGGAAGGGAGTGTGCTCTAGTGGTCACAGAGCCTTCTGCCTGCCTTCCCCCACACTGCCAAGCTTGACTCCTGTTTTCCCAGCCCCTCCAATCTTTACCTGTTCCAGTCCTTGTCTCTGGATCCTTCTCTTTGCCTATCCAGTCCCAGTCTCCACTCCTCAGGTTTCTCGTCCCAGTCTCTCCTTGGCTCCCAATCATTCCCAGCCTCTCCACCCCACTGGTTCACAGTCCAAGTCTCCTGGCCCAGCTAATCCTATTTTCTCTTCCCTCTTTCCTCTCCCCCTTCTGCCCTCCAGCCCCAGTCTCATGAGACTCCTTATCCAATCTATTCCCTCCCCCCAGAATCCAGTTCTCCAGGGTGACATTCAGCTGCCTTAATGATGAGGACATCCTTTCTCTTCCTGAAATTCCCTGGCTCATTCATGACTCCCCTTCCAACTTCTAAATTAGGCAAGGACCCAACAAACAACAACCTGCTCCCAGGCCCACCTCTTGTCCTCTCTGCATTTGAGTCCAGAGGCTTCCACTTCCATTCTGCCTGGGTGCCAGCAGTTTGAGGGGGCGGGGGTGTCATTGAGGCTATGTCTACACAGGAATAAAAGACACTTGGCCTTGGGCTGCAAGAGTGGAGGTACGGGAGCTTGGGCTTCAGACTGACCCTGATCGTCTACACAGCAATTTTTTTTTTTTAGCCCCACAGTCTGAGTCCTACAAGCCCAAGTCAGCTGACCCAGGACAGCCACAGCCATGGCATGGGTCTTTTATCCCTGTGTAGATGTACCCTTCGAGCACAGGAGAGAGACGCTCCCTGCTCTCTATTCTAGTGCCCAGCCCAGAACAGCTGGGAGCAGCCACTAACAGGAAAGTTCTGCTTCATCCCTGTTGCTCTGGGCTGGTGGAAGCATGGGCAATTGCTCGATGGGGACAGTCAATTTGATCAACAGTAGGAGCTCTGAAGGGATGGAGCATGCACAGTGAGTACTGAATTTTCAGAGATTTTAGCTGCTAAAAACTGAAGAAGTCTCTCCTAAGCATGTGTTAATGGAGACTCTGAAAAGGCTTATCTCTTGGCCAAATTTGGGCAGATTTTCACAAGGTCAGCAAAAGGCACATCCCTGACACAAAGGCCACTCACTCCTCCTCCGAATTTCAGATAATTACTTCAAAGCACGTGGGCACTAGAGCTGTTCAAAATAAATTTTTTTTAAAATCACCATGATTTTTTAAATTGGGCAAAACATTATCATTCCCTAGCCTCATTCTCAGAGGTTGCTGGACTGTTTTGGTGGAAATTTTCCAAAATATTGATGCCTGAGGCAGACATCTGGCATGTAAAATTTCAGCCCAAGTGGTTATATTTTGGCAAAGTTATAAGCAATACTAAACAAAGCGTCATAATCGGGAGCGTTAGGCAACCTCAGTAACAGTCAGTGCTACTGGCCCTGGGTATATTTTAAGAGCATATTAAAATAGGCTACCCAGGCAGGCCTGTACTCACATGAGCAAAACTACAACTTCCTACAGTATCTTTCTGTCACGCCCCTTGCTCCCCTTCATGAATGCTTCTCTGAGGAATAGCCTGGGCTTGAAGTTACCCCAGGAGCTTTGTCACGGAATTGTTCAAGTGAACTGTAAGGCAACCTTTATGAAAAAACTTAGTCAGTCCTCTGGGTGGCTACTGAACACAGAGTTCAATGTCATCACTCATTCTTTCTTTCTTTTTTCCTTTGGACTGCTAGATTTGTCAAATTTGCAAACTTTACTCATTTTATCTAATGTACTTTACTTATCTAGGGCTTGATCTTGCCCCACTGAAGTCAATGGGAGTTACGACATGAGTTAAGTTTAATAGTAACAATAATAACACCACCAATATTTATATAATTATTTTGAATTCAAAGCACTTTACAAATATTAGTCAGTCTTCACATCTCTCTGGTAAGGTAGGCAAATATGTATTGTTTTCCTCCTTTACGGATGAGGAAACTGAGGCGGAGATGTTCAACTGATTTGCCCAAAGCTAGAAGAGGAGTCAATATCAGAGCCATAATTAGAACTGAGGAACTCCTAGCTCACATTCTTGGGCTCAAGTCCACCGGACAACACAATACAACAATTTTAACTTTTAAATATCTGCCTTCGAACAAACACTGTATAGTACATTGTATTCCTGTGCACTGAGAACAATTAAGCAAAGATTCTCTTCCTTGTACTAGAATGCTCCTCTTTTTGAGCTTTCTACAAACAATTGGACTTCAATGAGAGTTATGGTATTTAGCCCAAAAGACTGCAGAACTGAGTCCAGATGTGATTGAGCCTAAAATCTCTGAATCTTTTAACCACTGATTTATTAAAGAGCTCAACTGAAGGAGTGCGTTCTTCCCTCAATAAACACAGAAAACTTCTATTCTGATAAATGGGAATTATGTTCACATGTTAAGAGAACAAACCCTTCCCACTGCTACAAGTGTAATTCCCACTATTGGGAATATTCAGACTCAAATGCCTCATTTCTAGATTCCTACATTAAGGCAAAAAGGCACTTTGATCATCTGCATAAGACAGGCTATAGAATTTCACCAAGTGAAATGAATACTTTAATAAGCAACAATAAATGCTTTATATTGGATTTTGCCCCTTCACTTTAATCTATTCGATTTCTGGATTAATACTTGCAATCATTTGTTCTAATTTTGTATCTTACAGCTCCTTGTCCCTGTGTCCCACAATCTCATTTACAAGGAAATGTCAATCTTGCTCCATAACGTCTCATTTTAATTTCTAAATAATATTTTAAAAATACCTACAAGTGCCCATCACAAAGAAGATTCCTTTGTGCAATTAGAGAAGAACAAAGTAAATATGGATGTAAAAGTCTAGCTTTAGGAACCCAATTTTAAATACTTTGATCCAAGTATTTTAAGTGCTGTGACAAATGTGTGTATATATTGTTTTAAAATTCTTATATACTTTAGCCCATGACTACATAAAACATTCTTCATTGGGAAGCTGGTAGCATTTCATTGTGAGTCAATCTTCTTCTTACCCAAAGCTAACTAAACTAATTCTCTTTTTAGCGTGCGGTATTCACCTGAGAATTTCAGGTCTGTGGCTTTGTGAATATGCAAATCCACACAAAGACTTAGGCTATGTACGTACTACAGCTTACGTCCATATTAGTTTTGTCAAGAGTGTGAATCAGCCACCTCCCTGAGTGGTGCAAGTTACACCGAGCTAAGCGCCGGTGTGGACAGCGCAATGTCGGCGGGAGAGTTTCACTCGCCAACATAGCTACCGCCGTTTGCAGGGCCCGGAGTAATTAAGTCAAGGGGAGATCTCCCTCCTGCCGCCATAGAGCCTCTGCATTAGCAGTGCTGCAGTTGCGCAGCTGTAAGCTCTGTGGTGCAGCTCTAGAACAACTGCTCTCTATGTCGTTATGCATTTTAAACCTTCTCTTTTTTCTAACCTCGATCAGAATACACAGACTCATTAATGTTAAATCTTGTATAAACTGGGGATATTGCAACAAAAATTCAAACTATTTTTAAAACTGATTCAGATAAACCCCTACAGATGATTTTATAACTAGTTTGGGCTGATTAACCCTGCCCTCCGGGCCTAATTCTCATTCACACTAAGATCACTTTGCCCCGGGTGGCCTTAGTGTAAATGAGAATCAGGCCGTGTGGTTCCAACTGTTTTAAAAAACAATTTAGTTCAACTAGCCATTTTGGGGAAACTTCCCCAGTGCAGACAGGCCTGGAGAAATTGAGTATAAAGGGGATTCTTAATACTTTACCATTTTGCAGATTCCTAAAATAGTGAGGCAAGAAGTGGGGAAGTACTATTACTTACATTAAAGAAAAGAGCAGGGATTGGTGTGAAACACTTTATATGAATCAAACTCAAACTGTCAGGAAGGTGTCCTTCTCTGGCTCCAACATAAAAAAGCCTAACACAAAAGGAGAGAAAAAAGTCTAATTAGCCAAGCCAAGCTTTTCCACAAAGGCAGAACCAATTATCTTATTTTTTGTTGTTGTAAACATTTATGGAGAAAAATGCTTTTCTGTTGTAAGTACCATTCTTTTGTCCACCTTTGCCTTTCACTGAATAATAGCGCTAATGTACATGCCAGGGCACAAAAACGCCTCCATCATTAAGAAATGATTTGACTTAATGTGACAAATGTAGATCAGCCTGCTAGGTAATCAGAAGACTGCACTTGCCCCATTTTAAGTAGCCCTTCCTTTGAGAGTTCCTATAATAAAATCTGTACTACTGACAATCGTATTTCACTGCAAGCATACGTTTATTGTAGAAACATTGCACATTTCATTGAAAGAACTTCCTGTAGCCTGAAATATACTGAATGCTATTGCTCCTAAAATGTCAAAAGTCCCTACCAGGACTATCAAAAACCACCACAATGATTAGAGAGGGGCAATTTGACAGCAAAAAAGTATATAGTCCAGTCCAATCCTCTGTGCTGAGCATGCTTTCTTTTTAGGGGAGGGGAGCTATATCTGCACCTTTGCATAGCTGGAGAAGCTCCATGCAGTCTTTTAGATTGTAAGCTCTTTGGGACTGGAATAATCATTTACTATATGTTTGCACAGCACTAGCACAAAGGGACTTTGACCTTGTTTGCCTCTAGTCACTAGCACAACGTTTAACTAACTATCTACTGGTTTCGGAGTAGCAGCCGTGTTAGTCTGTATTCGCAAAAAGAAAAGGAGTACTTGTGGCACCTCAGAGACTAACAAATTTATTTGAGCATAAGCTTTCGTGAGCTACAGCTCACTTCATCGGATGCATTCAGTGGAAAATACAGTGGGGAGATTTATATACATAGAGAACATGAAACAATGGATGTTACCATACACACTGTAACCAGAGTGATCACTTAAGGTGAGCTATTACCAGCAGGAGGGGGCGGGGGGGAACCTTTTGTAGTGATAATCAAGGTGGGCCATTTCCAGCAGTTGACAAGAACGTCTGAGGAACAGTGGGGGGTGGCGGTAGCGGGGGGATAAACATGGGGAAATAGTTTTACTTTGTGTAATGACCCATCCATTCCCAGTCTCTATTCAAGCCTACGTTAATTGTATCCAGTTTGCAAATTAATTCCAATTCAGCAGTCTCTTGTTGGAATCTGTTTTTGAAGTTTTTTTGTTGAAGTATTGCCACTTTTAGGTCTGTAATCGAGTGACCAGAGAGATTGAAGTGTTCTCCAACTGGTTTTTGAATGTTATAATTCTTGAAGTCTGATTTGTGTCCATTTATTCTTTTACGTAGAGACTGTCCAGTTTGACCAATGTACACGGCAGAGGGGCATTGCTGGCACATGTTGGCATATATCACATTGGTAGATGTGCAGGTGAACGAGCCTCTGATAGTGTGGCTGATGTGATTAGGCCCTATGATGGTGTCCCCTGAATAGATATGTGGACACAGTTGGCAATGGGCTTTGTTGCCAGGATATGTTCCTGGGTTAGTGGTTCTGTCGTGTGGTGTGTGGTTGCTGGTGAGTATTTGCTTCAGGTTGAGGGGCTGTCTGTAAGCAAGGACTGGCCTGTCTCCCAAGATCTGTGAGAGTGATGGGTCGTCCTTCAGGATAGGTTGTAGGTCCTTGATGATGCATTGGAGAGGTTTTAGTTGGGGGCTGAAGGTGATGGCTAGTGGCGTTCTGTTATTTTCTTTGTTGGGCCTGTCATAGAATCATAGAATCACAGAATATCAGGGTTGGAAGGGACCTCAGGAGGTCATCTAGTCCAACCCCCTGCTCAAAGCAGGACCGATCCCTGACTAAATCATCCCAGCCAGGGCTTTGTCCCGTAGTAGGTAACTTCTGGGTAGTCTTCTGGCTCTGTCAATCTGTTTCTTTACTTCAGCAGGTGGGTACTGTAGTTGTAAGAATGCTTGATAGAGATCTTGTAGGTGTTTGTCTCTGTCTGAGGGGTTGGAGCAAATGCGGTTGTATCGTAGAGCTTGGCTGTAGACAATGGATCGCGTGGTGTGGTCTGGATGAAAGCTGGAGGCATGTAGGTAGGAATAGCGGTCAGTAGGTTTCCGGTATAGGGTGTTGTTTATGTGACCATCGCTTATTAGCACCGTAGTGTCCAGGAAGTGGATCTCTTGTGTGGACTGGTCCAGGCTGAGGTTGATGTTGGGATGGAAATTGTTGAAATTATGGTGGAATTCCTCAAGGGCTTCTTTTCCATGGGTCCAGATGATGAAGATGTCATCAATGTAGCGCAAGTAGAGCAGGGGCATTAGGGGATGAGAGCTGAGGAAGCGTTGTTCTAAGTCAGCCACAGACTCCAACGAGACTGCTGAATTGGAATTAATCTGCAAACTGGATACAATTAACTTAGGCTTGAATAGAGACTGGGAGTGGATGGGTCATTACACAAAGTAAAATTATTTCCCCATGTTTATCCCCCCCCCCAACCCCCACCCCCCTCCTGTTCCTCAGACGTTCTTGTCAACTGCTGGAAATGGCCCACCTTGGTTATCACTACGAAAGGTGGGCCATTTCCAGCAGCTCTCCTGCTGGTAATAGCTCACCTTAAGCGATCACTCTGGTTACAGTGTGTATGGTAACACCCATTGTTTCATGTTCTTTATGTATATAAATCTCCCCACTGTATTTTCCACTGAATGCATCCGATGAAGTGAGCTGTAGCTCACGAAAGCTTATGCTCAGATAAATTTGTTAGTCTCTACGGTGCCACAAGTACTCCTTTTCTTTTAACTAACTACCGGAATTTAATTAAATAATGCACTGTGGATAGCAGTGGGAGAGATAATGTAAGCCTCAAACAAACAGTACTGGAATGTGCTGGACTTTTCTCCTGAATTTGGTTCTTTCATACTTATAGCTGTAGACACAGAAGGTGAGACCTACAGGATTATAGCTGCATCTTGGTTTTAAGTGTTTTGGTTTTCTTCCAGTGTCTCAAGTATATACCTGTCCACAGACAACATGAAATTATGCTAAATACTTAGCTATAAAGCATGAACTATTAGCACTGAAATAAATATTTATTAACCCAAAATATTAAAAGCTTTATTTAGATTCAGATTAACTTGCAGCTATATACAGCAAATTCACCACATTTGTTAGGCCAAGAGCAGTGCTGCTCCCCACAAACGAATAATAACTCCACACTGCACTTGCATATTCTGAATTATTTTGCTTTGGCATTACAGAAAGATAACCATGGAACTACATGATATTATTGGAGAAAGATGGTGCTAAATGATGCCCTTTTATCCTCGGATTGTGGCATTCCTTCAGGTTTGGTACTTCTAATGTATTCATGCACGTGGCAACATTAGCAGATTTTCAATTCTGTTGAATAGGATCTGTGTCAAATTTATGGTGAGATTGATGGTTTATATCTATGAAAGTTCAATTCTGGCTTGACTGAAAGGAATTTTTTTTCCCCTTTGGTGGGCCTTGTTTTTCTGTTTAAAGCAGTTTCAATTCTGTTTATTATTTATGAGTTATCAACAGGAACTATTATTGGATCAGTTTCAAATATCACAGTATAACAATATTCTTTGACAGATGAAAAAGGAAGAATACAAATATTCTTTAGTGTAATGCAAATAAAATTGGACTATTAATTGACTCTAAAATAACACCTCTATCCAGTTGTGCTATTTCTCATTGGAAACTGGAGGTGTGCTCAGAGATCTCTTTGCCCTGGTCTACACTAGGACTTTAGGTCGAATTTAGCAGCGTTAAATCGATGTAAACCTGCACCCATCCACATGATGAAGCCCTTTATTTCGACTTAAAGGGCTCTTAAAATCGATTTCCTTACTCCACCCCTGACACGTGGATTAGCGCTTAAATCGGCCTTGCCGGGTCGAATTTGGGGTACTGTGGACACAATTTGACGGTATTGGCCTCCGGAAGCTATCCCAGAGTGCTCCATTGTGACCACTCTGGACAGCACTCTCAACTCAGATGCACTGGCCAGGTAGACAGGAAAAGAACCGCGAACTTTTGAATCTCATTTCCTGTTTGGCCAGTGTGGCAAGCTGCAGGTGACCATGCAGAGCTCATCAGCAGAGGTGACCATGATGGAGTCCCAGAATCGCAAAAGAGCTCCAGCATGGACTGAACGGGAGGTACGGGATCTGATCGCTGTATGGGGAGAGGAATCCGTGCTATCAGAACTCCATTCCAGTTTTCGAAATGCCAAAACCTTTGTCAAAATCTCCCAGGCCATGAAGGACAGAGGCCATAACAGGGACCTGAAGCAGTGCCGCGTGAAACTTAAGGAGCTGAGGCAAGCCTACCAGAAAACCAGAGAGGAGAAGGGCCGCTCCGGGTCAGAGCCCCAACGTGCCGCTTCTATGATGAGCTGCATGCCATTTTAGGGGGTTCAGCCACCACTAACCCAGCCGTGTTGTTTGACTCCTTCAATGGAGATGGAGGCAACACGGAAGCAGCTTTTGGGGACGAAGAAGATGATCATGACGATGAGGTTGTAGATAGCTTACAGCAAGCAAGCAGAGAAACCGGTTTTCCCGACAGCCAGGAACTGTTTCTCACCCTGGAGCTGGAGTCAGTACCCCCCGAACCCACCCAAGGCTGCCTCCTGGACCCGGCAGGCAGAGAAGGGACCTCCGGTGAGTGTACCTTTTAAAATACTATACATGGTTTAAAAGCAAGCATGTGAAAGGATTAATTTGCCCTGGCATTCGCGGCTCTCCTGGATGTACTCCCAAAGCCTTTGCAAAAGGTTTCTGGGGAGGGCAGCCTTATTGCGTCCTCCATGGTAGGACACTTTACCACTCCAGGCCAGTAACACGTACTCGGGAATCATTGTACAACAAAGCATTGCAGCGTATGTTTGCTGGCGTTCAAACAACATCCGTTCTTTATCTCTCTGTGTTATCCTCAGGAGAGTGAGATATCATTCATGGTCACCTGGTTGAAATAGGGTGCTTTTCTTCAGGGGACACTCAGAGGTGCCCGTTCCTGCTGGGTTGTTTGCCAGTGGCTGAACAGAAATGTTCCCCACTGTTAGCCACGGGGAGGGTTGAGGGGGTAGCCACGCAGTGGGGGGAGGCAAAATGCGACCTGGTAACGAAAGCACATGTGCTATGTATGTAATGTTAACAGCAAGGTTTACCCTGAAAGGGTGTAGCCAGTGTTTTATAAAATGTGTCTTTTTAAATACCGCTGTCCCTTTTTTTTTCTCCACCAGCTGCATGTGTTTCAATGATCACAGGATCTTCTCCTTCCCAGAGGCTAGTGAAGATTAGAAAGAAAAAAAAATGCACTCATGATGAAATGTTCTCTGAGCTCATGCTGTCCTCCCACACTCACAGAGCACAGACGAATGCATGGAGGCAAATAACGTCAGAGTGCAGGAAAGCACAAAATGACCGGGAGGAGAGGTGGTGGGCTGAAGAGAGTAAGTGGCAGGCTGAAGAGAGGGCTGAAGCTCAAATGTGGCGGCAGCATGATGAGAGGAGGCAGGATTCAATGCTGAGGCTGCTGGAGGATCAAACCAGTATGCTCCAGTGTATGGTTGAGCTGCAGCAAAGGCAGCTGGAGCACAGACTGCCACTACAGCCCCTGTGTAACCAACCGCCCTCCTCCCCAAGTTCCATAGCCTCCACACCCAGACGCCCAAGAACGCGGTGGGGAACGCGGCCAACCAGCCACTCCACCACAGAGGATTGCCCAAAAATCAGAAGGCTGGCATTCAATAAATTTTAAAGTTGTAAACTTTTAAAGTGCTGTGTGGCATTTTCTTTCCCTCCTCCACCACCCTTCCTGGGCTACCTTGGTAATCATCCCCCTATTTGTGTGATGAATGAATAAAGAATGCATGAATGTGAAGCAACAGTGACTTTATTGCCTCTGCAAGCAGTGATCGAAGAGAGGAGGGGAGGGTGGTTAGCTTACAGGGAAGAAGAGTGAACCAAGGGGCAGGGGGTTTCATCAAGGAGAAACAAACAGAACTTTCACACCGTAGCCTGGCCAGTCATGAAACTGGTTTTCAAAGCTTCTCTGATGCGTACCGCACCCTCCTGTGCTCTTCTAACCGCCCTGGTGTCTGGCTGCGCGTAACCAGCAGCCAGGCGATTTGCCTCAACCTCCCACCCCGCCATAAACGTCTCCCCCTTATTCTCACAGATATTGTGGAATACACAGCAAGCAGTAATAACAGTGGGAATATTGGTTTCGCTGAGGTCTAAGCGAGTCAGTAAACTGCGCCAGCGCGCCTTTAAACGTCCAAATGCACATTCTACCACCATTCTGCACTTGCTCAACCTGTAGTTGAACAGCTCCTGACTACTGTCCAGGCTGCCTGTGTACGGCTTCATGAGCCATGGCATTAAGGGGTAGGCTGGGTCCCCAAGGATAACTATAGGCATTTCAACATCCCCAACAGTTATTTTCTGGTCTGGGAATAAAGTCCCTTCCTGCAGCTTTTGAAACAGACCAGAGTTCCTGAAGATGCGAGCGTCATGTACCTTTCCCGGCCATCCCACGTTGATGTTGGTGAAACGTCCCTTGTGATCCACCAGAGCTTGCAGCACTATTGAAAAGTACCCCTTGCGGTTTATGTACTCGCCGGCTTGGTGCTCCGGTGCCAAGACAGGGATATGGGTTCCGTCTATGGCCCCACCACAGTTAGGGAATCCCATTGCAGCAAAGCCATCCACTATGACCTGCACATTTCCCAGGGTCACTACCCTTGATATCAGCAGATCTTTGATTGCATGGGCTACTTGCATCACAGCAGCCCCCACAGTAGATTTGCCCACTCCAAATTGATTCCCAACTGACCGGTAGATGTCTGGCGTTGCAAGCTTCCACAGGGCTATCGCCACTCGCTTCTCAACCGTGAGGGCTGCTCTCATCTTGGTATTCATGCGCTTCAGGGCAGGGGAAAGCAAGTCACAGAGTTCCATGAAAGTGCCCTTACGCATGTGAAAGTTTCGCAGCCATTGGGAATCATCCCAGACCTGCAACGCTATGCGGTCCCACCAGTCTGTGCTTGTTTCCCGAGCCCAGAATCAGCGTTCCACCACATGAACCTGCCCCATTAGCACCATGATGCATGCACTGGCAGGGCCCATGCTTTCAGAGAAATCTGTGTCCATGTCCTGATCACTCACATGACCATGCTGACGTCGCCTCCTCGCCCGGTATCGCTCTGCCAGGTTCTGGTGCTGCATATACTGCTGAATAATGCGTGTGGTGTTTAATGTGCTCCTAATTGCCAAAGTGAACTGAGCGGCCTCCATGCTTGCCTTGGTATGGCGTCCGCACAGAAAAAAGGCGCGGAACGATTGTCTGCCGTTGCTCTGACGGAGGGAGGGGCGACTGACGACATGGCTTACAGGGAGCTAAAATCAACAAAGGGGGTGGCTTTACATCAATGAGTATTTCAGGCAGGACTTCACGGAGGGTTCCAATAAGAAATGGTGCACCTAAGTAATTGTTCTTATTGGAACAAGCAGGTTGGTCTGGCCTCTGATTGATACATGACTAGATTTACCTTGCTGCACCTTCTCTGTGAGTGACTGCAGTGTGACCTAGAGGAATGAGTCCCCTAGACGGGGGAGGGGGGGAAGCAAATGAGTACAAAACAAATCTAGTCTATTTCTTGTTTTGATCCACTCCATCTATCTTTTACATCTTTGGCTGGCAGCAGACGGTGCAGAAGGACTGCAAGCCATCCACATCTCATGGCTGCTCGGCAGAAGACGGTACAATAGGACTGGTAGCCATCCTCATCTCTTGCCTGCCCGGCAGAAGATGGTACAGTAGGACTGCTAGCAATCCGTATCGCCTGCCTGCTCACTTAAGACGGTTCAATAGGACTGACTGCAGGACTAAAGAGAATGACCTGGTCAAGTCACTCCAAATTTAGTCCCAGCGCCCATGTCTGCCGAGGCGCTCCTGGCCGACGTGGCCAGGAGCACCTCGGACATGACGATGACGGCTACCAGTCCTATTGCACAGTCTGCTGCCACAAGGCAATGGGTTGCTGCTGCTGTGTAGCAATGCAGTACCACGTCTGCCAGCACCCAGGAGACATACGGTGACGGTTACCTGAGCAGGCTCCATGCTTGCCGTGGTATGGCGTCTGCACAGGTAACTCAGGAAAAAAGGGGCGAAACGATTGTCTGCCCTTGCTTTCACGAAGGGAGGGAGGGAACGGGGGCCTGACGATATGTACCCAGAACCACCCGCGACAATGTTTTAGCCCCATCAGGCATTGGGATCTCAACCCAGAATTCCAATGGGCAGCGGAGACTGCGGGAACTGTGGGATAGCTACCCACAGTGCAACACTCCGGAAGTCGACTCTAGCCTCGGTACTGTGGAAGCACTCCGCCGAGTTAATGCACTTAATGCACTTAGAGCATTTTCTGTGGGGACACACACACTCAAATATATAAAACCAATTTCTAAAAAAACAACTTCTATAAATTCGACCTAATTTCGTAGTGTAGACATACCCTTTGTTTTATTTACTCAGATTTTACCCTACAAGCTTTGTGAGCCACAGAGTTTTGCACTGGGTTTTACCTACAAATAAAAGAAGCGAGGTGCATGCCCTGAGCGGCCTACAATCATAGGGCCACACTATGGCAGCTAATTACTGCTTGGCAAAGGAGGCCGTGCTGAGCTGTTCTGGAAACATTGTGCCAAGACACAAGTGTACCTCATACAATGCCTCCCAAAGCACCCCACCAGGAAGGGGTAGTGAATCTGCTGTGTCACTAACTAGGAGGGGCAGTATACACAGATCTACAATTTTACAAGGCCTTCTCCCTATCATTCCTCATTTCTTTTGGGATGGTTCATTCCCCAGGTGGCACTAATAGGGAACATTCTTTGTGCACCAGGAATGCAACCCGTGTCAACCATGCATGGGCCTCTTAGACCCTCACTTCCTAGACCAGCCACATCTTCTTGTAGCAAGTCTGCCGGTCAAGTTAGACCAAAGAAACTCAACAGTCACTCCTGTTAACATTCTACTGCTACCTTTAGATGGCATTCTTAACATTATAGAATGTATTATTTATCCTACAATACTAAACACCTGAAAGGGAGATAGTCACAGATTCTTAACTTCAGCAAGTCCCACTGCATTGTATTATTAAATGATGCCACTTACTACGAAGTGCTATTGATTGCCCTTGGAGTACCGGCTGCTTTTGACATGTTTGATGTTTCATACCTGGAAGCTGCAATAGTTGACGAGTTTAAGCCACCATAACAGGACATGGCCACTGCAATAGGAATTATCCACTTAGCATAACTAAGGGTTTCATTACCAAATGTCTGCAATAGAAAGAAAGAGCATGAGGCTAATTACATTAAATATGCAATGACAGTCTGCAAAACTGTCAGGAAAATTTATCAGTCCAAGCACAGAGGCTCTTAGCCCATTCTTTACCATGATGATAATGAAAATTACTCCTGCTGAGCGGGTGATTGGAATTTTGAAAGGCTGATCAATCCTAAGATAAGTCCTACATTTGCATTAAATCAAAACTGGATTTTTGTTAATTTCTGTAAATTGGGTTTGAAATAGTGGTTGTCATGCAGATTAGGATATATAAATCTATGGTTGAATTGTGTGTTAATAACTATAGACTTTCCATATTGTATAATATGCTGACTATATTTGTTTGTATTTTGGGGGGGTGAAATGCTAATAAAAGTTTGAGCAGGGTTCAGCAAAAACTTGTCTCAAAACTATTTTTGTCAGTGTAGAGTGTGCAATGACAATACTGAACACCATGAAGTAGAACTACAGCAAAATTGGACCCTAAAGCAATCCAGACTTTCTACTTCTTATTCTCTGGGTTTATTTAAAAAAAAACCGCTACATCTAGGTCATTGTTAGGATCAGTATTTACAGAGATTATTAAATGGTTTAATAAGCATCAGTTCACAGAGATATGCATTATGCCTGAGTCATCACAGTGTACTGGTGGTATTACACAGGAACAAGTAGTTATTGCTATTAAACACACACACAGAGGAAATACTTTAATTGGTAGGGTAAGAAATCTGCTGTAAAGGGGATGACATGAGAATCTTCCACAGAATTATATCTATTGTAAACATTTGCCTTAATAAACTTCACACAACTTACCACTGCCACTGCGTCGCTTGTTAGGAGAGCTTGCATGTCCAACACTACATAGTATGCTATGTTAGTCAGCAAGTAAATAATGGTCACAATAGGCATTGAAATTGCAATTGAGAGGGGTAGATTCCTACAAAGAGAGAGAGAAAATGGTATTGCATCATATTGAAATGAGAAATGCTCCTCCCAAATACAAGTGGGTGGGGTAATATCTTTTATTGGCCCAGCTTCTGTTGGTGAGGGGGACAAGCTTTCGTGCTTACACAGAACTTTTCTGCAGGTGTGGGAAACTTGTTCAGGCCTGCTCTACATTACAGACTTAGGTCGATATAAGCTGCCAACCTAGCTGCGGAAGTGCCTTCACTTAAATTTGGCCCCTGTCAATGTATGTGCTTCTCCATGCTGATTGAGGCTACGTCTACACTTTCCAAAGTAATTTAGTATCGAATATTACCCCTAAGAATTTGAACCTTTTAACCGTTAGGTGTAGACCAGGCCTTGGAAATGAACATGTTTCCAGAACACTAGTATAACTCCCTTGTCTCTCACTTTTGCCCCAGTTTATTATTACCCTTGATTTTGGCTCATTTCCTCGAAGGTAAAATACAGCACTGGCTGACCAAAAAAAAAAAAAAAAAAAAAAGTGGGAATTTGAAAGAGCCTATGGAAGTTAGGCACCCAGATCCTATTCATTTTCAGTGGAAGTTGGGTGCCCTAATTCCTTAGGTGCCTTTGAAAATCCCATCCTAAAAAGTAAAGAAAATAATGTCACATATGGAGCTATTGACTTTTTGATATAATAATCTGAAGAGAAAAAGGGAAATCACATAGGGGTAAGGTGCTTAGTAGGTCTTTTCAAAAGCTAAGAATTTTTTTATGGATAGTAGTTTGATTAATTTCAAAATTAGGACAACCCCGCCCCCCCACAACAAACTGAACTTATCCATTGGGTTATTGAACAATCTATCTTGTCACATGGTCATGTTTTCATAATCTTTGTAACACTTTGGAGGATTTGAGAGTATGCACAAACCTTTCAGGATTCCTCATCTCCTCAGTGACATAATTCAGGGTATCCCATCCAGAGTAGGAAAAGAGGGCTGAATACAGAGCAAGTGCTATACATCCTATATCAGTTGTTGAACCTTCAAATGGAGTTTTAAGATTTTCTGTTTCTCCTATGTAAATATTGTAATGCAGTTATAAGTTATGTTTAAATGTTTTTCGGTCTTATCTAATTTAAGTATATACACTTCAGCTAAACAAAATAAAACAAAAGCTACTGTTCTCAGACCATAATAAAACCTTTTTAAAATATATAGATATTTTCATAGCATTGGAGATATAAAAAAGCTTAGTCAGTTAGAGACATCAGAACATTCACAAATTGTGATATGGAACTACATATGTAAGTAATGTTTTTCCATATTTGTTGTCTGACTATTATGGGACTAGTTCTGACTTGATTAATAAGGGACTACCATTGACTTCAGTGGGACCATCCACACCCTCTGTTAAAAGCCCACGAGAGTGTGACCAGTGGATTAGATGGGAATCAGGAGGCTAGAGTTCTATTCCTGGCTCCTTCTCTGACTTGCTGTGCGACTCACGTCATGGCAACTTCCCTATTTATAAAATGGGGTTAATTATAGTTACTTTCTTTTTTAAAGCACTTTGAATTCTATGGATAAAATTGCTATATAAAAGCATAATATTGTAATTTTTATAAGTTAATTTCTGTAATTAATTTATTAATGTGAAATCTGATATGATGTAATTCTAATTATCTACAGGTATCTGTGTAGATTTCTTTAAGTATCCAGCAGGGGAAGAACTCCTGGGGTCCAGGTTTTTATTAGCATGCTAAAGAAACTGGTTTGAATAAAAATGCTTACCTCAAATATGCAGGGAAAGTGGAAGTGGAGGAAAGACTTTTAAAATGACCAGATATGCAGAAGGAAATTGAAAAATCACTTATAAATAGAAATGGAATTATGTATTATGAGTGAGATGAGCATTCAGACACTTCACTCAGTTATGAACAAAGGGAGGACTTTATAAAGTCACCCTGGACACTAAGAAGGTAGTTAAATATGGGGAATTCATGGGTTACACACAAGCAGTAAGCTAAAGCACTACAGCGTAAAGTTTGCAGCTACTAGTGTTTCACCTTTGTAACAAAATCTCATACCCAGTTACTGTTAGAATTGGGATAGGTGGAATTAAATCATAGGATCCATCTACACTCCATGGAGAGGGACTGCAGATGGGGGTCTGTGCTGACAAAGAGAGACACCTCTGACTTTAGTGGTATTAAAACAGAGTGACAGGGCTGAGAAACTTACCTTCTAAAAACAGCATGGTTTCAAAATCACAAGCATTCATAATGTCCAAAAAATAAACACATTTGACTATATCAGGAATACTGAAGCTAGGGAAAAACATAACTGTTCTCAGTAAAATAACTGCTGAGTGAAAGAGTGTTGACCCGATCTAGGGTGACCAGACAGTAAATGAGAAAAATCGGGACAGGGAGTGGAGGGTAATAGGAGCCTATATAAGAAAAAGACCCAAAAATCGGGACGGTCCCTATAAAATCGGGACATCTGGTCACCCTAACCCGATTAAAAGTTCCTCTGAGTTTCCTTCATCCTTCTCCCCAACTTCCTATTGCTTCCCCATTTTAATACCCTGAATCTATTTAAATATAATACAGATTAGATTGCGCTTATCCCCTACTAGTTTAGGGCTTGTCTACACTTACAGCACTGCAGCAGTTGCAGTGATTAGTGAAGATGCTACCTACTCCTATAGGAGTGTCTCCTGTTGGTGTAGGTACTCCACCTCCCTGAGAGGCAGTAGCTACGTCGACAGGATACGCCCTTCCATTGACATAGCGCTGTCTACACTGGGAGTTTGGTCGGTATAATGCATCTGTCAGGTGTGTGGATTTTCCATACCCTTGAGCGACCATAGTTATACAGACATAAGTTCATAGCATAGACTAGGGCTTATCAGATGACTTGACTCCCACTGAAAGCTCTTAGCATTCTTCATTCACAACAATAACATTTGCCACCCCTCCATCTCTGTTTTCCTAGCCAGATTAGAAAATATAATAGAGAATGACAATCAGCAATGTTCTCCTCCCCCATTCTCACTCCTTGTCCTTATCGCTATGTTCAGCAGTTTGCTTCTGATCAGAGCTGACAGGTCACAGACAACTCACATGATCTGACCTACTAAGGCCTGTTTACACACAAAAGCTATACTATTTTTCCTATACTGGTATAAATAGTATAGCTCCCTGAGTATGGGCACAGTAATATCAGTATAAAAGTGTTTATGCCAGTGTAGCTTATTTATGAACAGGAACAATGAATTACTTATTTATTGCCTATCTATTTTGATTAGTCTGTCTTGTCTTTTAGAGTGCTAGCTCTTCAAGAGTGAGGCTGTCTTTTATTATGTGGTAATGCAGTGGCGAGCACAATGGAGTTTATAATCCTGGTTGGACCCTGGTTCTCCCAGAATACAGACAATAAAATATCATCGTAAATCCTGTCTTTACTATAGGCCTCTCTCCAATAACATTTTCTCTTCTATTAAACTGAAACTCCTCAGTCCTAACTACATTATGGTCAAAAAAGTGACCACATAAAACGGTCCCTACATATCCCACAGGATTGCTCCTTGTACATATTGACTAGGGCTGTCGATTAATCACAGTTAACTCATGCAATTAACTCAAAAAGGTTAATTATGATTAAAAAAATTAATCACAATTAATCACAGTTTGAATTGCACTGTCAAACAGTAGCATACCACTTGAAATTTGTTAAATATTTTGGATGTTTTTCTACATTTTCATATATATTGTATTCTGTGTTGTAATTGAAATCAAAGTGTATATTATTTTTATTACAAATATTTGCACTGCAAACATGATAAACAAAAGAAATAGGATTTTTCAATTCACCTCATACAAGAAATATAGTGCAATCTCTTTCTCATGAAAGTGCAATTTACAAATGTAGATTTTTGTTAAATAACTGCACTCAAAAACAAAACAATGTAAAACTTCAAAGCCTACAAGTCCACGTAGTCCTACTTCTTGTTCAGCCAATTGCTAAGACAAACAAGTGTGTTTACATTTACAGGAGATAATGGTGCCCGCTTCTTATTTACAGTGTCACCTGAAAATGAGAACAGATATTCATATAGCACTTTTGTAGCTGGCACTGCAAGATATTTAAGTGCCAGATATGCTAAACATTCATATGCCCCTTCATGCTTTGGCCACCATTCCAGAGGACATGCTTCCATGCTGATGACGTTTGTTAAAAAAATAATGCTAAAAAATAATGAGGTAATTAAATTTATGACTGAACTCCTTGGGGGATAACTGTATGTCCCCTGCTATTTTACGTGCATTCTGCCATATATTTCATGTTATAGCAGTCTCGGATGATGACCCAGCACATGTTGTTCGTTTTAAGAACATTTTCACAGCAGATTTGACAAAACGCAAAGAAGGTACCAGTGTAAGATTTCTAAAGATAGCTACAGCACTCAATCCAAGGATTAAGAACCTGAAGTGCCTTCCAAAATCTGAGTGGGATGAGGTGTGGAGCATGCTTTCAGAAGTCTTAAAAGAACAACTTTCCAATGCGGAAACTACTGAACCCAAACCATCAAAAAAAGAAAATCAACCTTCTGCTGGTGGCATCTGACTCAGATAATGAAAGTGAACACGTGTTGGTCTGCACTGCTTTGAATTGTTATTGAGCAGAACCCATCATCAGCATGAAGGGACATATGAATCTTTAGCACATCTGGCATGTAAATATCTTGCGACACCGGCTACAGCAGTGCCATGAGAATGCCTGTTCTCACTTTCAGGTGTCATTGTAAACAAGAAGAGGGCAGCATTAACTCCCACAAATGTAAACAAACTTGTTTGTCTGAGCAATTTGGCTGAACAAGAAGTAGGACTGAGTGGACTTGCAGGCTCTAAAATTTTACATTGTTTTATTTTTGAATGCAGTTTTTTTTACATAATTCTATATTTGTAAGTTAAACTTTCATGATAAATCAATTGAACTACAGTACTTGTATTAGGTGAATTTAAAAATACATTTGTTTTTTTTTTTTACAGGGCAAATACTTGTAATCAAAAATAAATATAAAGTGAGAACTGTACACTTTGTATTCTGCGTTGTAATTGAAAACAATATATTTGAAAATGTAGAAAACACCCCAAAATATTTAAATAAATGGTATTCTATTATTGTTTAACAGTGGATTAATCACACAATTAATTGCGATTAAGTTTTTTAATTGTGCAATTAATCACAATTAATTTTTTTAATCAGTTGACAGCCCTAATATTGACAAATTTATGGCTGCTTACTTTTCTGACAAAACTAATTTTTACTATTTTTTTTTACATTTGTTAGCATTGCAGAGTTTTATCTGTGTGAGAGCAAGTCTGCAAAATGAACCTGGGATCTGAAATTTGAGCAGTCCTCTTTCTGATTCACACATCATCACTAGCAGTAAAGATTCTGCAAACAGCATTTAGTTAAAAGAAAAGGAGTACTTGCGGCACCTTAGAGACTAACCAATTTATTTGAGCATAAGCTTTCGTGAGCTACAGCTCACTTCATCGGATACATACTGTGGAAAGTGTAGAAGATCTTTTTATACACACAAAGCATGAAAAAATACCTCCCCCCGCCCCGCTCTCCTGCTGGCAATAGCTTATCGAAAGTGATCACTCTCCTTACAATGTGTAGGATAATCAAGTTGGGCCATTTCCAGTACAAATCCAGGTTCCCCCCCCCCACAAACCCACTCGCTAGCAAGAGAGTAGGCTTGGGGGGGCGGGGGAGAAAACCTGGATTTGTACTGGAAATGGCCCAACTTGATTATCCTACACATTGTAAGGAGAGTGATCACTTTAGATAAGCTATTACCAGCAGGAGAGTGGGGTGGGGGGAGGTATTTTTTCATGCTTTGTGTGTATAAAAACGTCTTCTGTATTTTCCACAGTATGCATCCGATGAAGTGAGCTGTAGCTCATGAAAGCTTATGCTCAAATAAATTGGTTAGTCTCTAAGGTGCCACAAGTACTCCTTTTCTTTTTGCGAATACAGACTAACACGGCTGTTACTCTGAAACCTGTCAGAATTTAGTTAGCAATTCTGCTGATGATGCATAAGCCAGAGAGCATGCAGTTTGTGCTTCATATCCCGGGTTAAGTTTGCAGGGCTGGCATTTATTTAAAAAAATCTATTTGGTGGAACCTGAGAAAAATTTGATCTGGAACCATTGTCAGCCAACAAATATGCTCTAGAAAGCAGAATAATTTATTAGAGTATAACCATGTTGTAATCCCTATTCATCCTCTACCGCTAAAAATGGACAAGGGTAGACCAAGGCAGTTTAGGCTAAGGTGTGGTTTCAAGGTTGTATGAAGACTAGGGTTCAGATTTGCGGGCACTGAAAACATGTCCTGTTCTCATGAAAATATTTGGCCCCATATTGCGAACTATTGAGACACTGGGTCCAAGCCCTGGGTTAGTGTGATTTGTGTGTAGAAGGAAGGGGGCTAGCCTTGAACTTGAGTTTGAACCCCGGGTTTACATTTGGGTGGCCCAAATGTCTACACTGAAATTTTATAGCCCTGCAGACCAGTGTCCAGGTGTGCCGAGGGTCTTTTATTGCAGTGTAGATGGAGCTTAAAGCGTCCTACAGAGCAATATAGCTGTCGCCTCTTTTTCAGGAGGTTAACAGCTATTTCCCAGTGCATAACATTTTATATTAAAGTGCTGTGGATTCTGATACTTCTGTATTTTGACTCTCAGATACTGTTCAGTTTTTTAAAAAAAAGTCTGTAAAATGAACTATATTCTTACCTTTACTAATTTTGTAAAGACCCACCGAGATGATCATGATAAGGGCCATAACTTTTGCATATGTGAACAGATCTTGTACTCTGGTTCCCCACTTCACATTGACACAGTTAATAAATGTTAAGGTGCCTATTGAGAAAATGAATACAAATGAGATAGGTGCTTTCTTAAATAATACATCTTTCAAGAAAATGAAAGTTACCAGTACAGAAAAACTCTGTCAACACTTCAGAATTATCTAGACTTTTACTGAAAGCAATAGAAATTGACTCTATCGTTAATTTTTGTCAGTTTTTATTTTTTATATTTTAAAATGAAGTAAAACTTACTGCATGGAGGCTGCCATTTCCTGGTAATAGGCTGGAAGAAAGAGAAATTAGGAGAGGAAGGAAGACATTCTGCATTGAAATCAGTGGAAAGCACTGGGTTTTGATTTTAGGACCAACCAGTGTTTATTATATTTGAGTCATCTCATTGATTTCAGTGGGGCTACTCACATAAGGCAGACAGGATTCTTAATATTATTTATTTGGATTACAGTAGTGCCTAGAGTCCACAATGGAGATTAAGGCTCCATTGTGATAGGCTCTGAGACAGTCCCTGCCTCAGAGACTTTGCTGTCTAAATGGACAAAGAATGCAAGAAAGGAAACTACATTTTGCACAAGGAGAACTGAAACTATGTTGCTGTTCCATGGTCATACAGGAAAGCTTGTAGCAGAGTTGGGATTTGAATCCACATTCCCTGAGTCCCTTCCTTAATCACAAGTCCAATTTTCTTCTTTTGGGCCCTCACTTTGTATTTCTTTGTTGCTAGCCAGTAGGGCTGGTTGGAACATTTTCACCTCAAAATATGCTGTTTTGTCAAAGCCAAAACATTCCTGGTCCAGGTTGAGGCTGGGCAAAGAGAGAGACTCTGTAGCCTGTTGGCTAGGGTATTAGCCTTGAAGCGGAAAGAGGGGGGTTTAAGTCTTTACTCTACCTGTTTGGAGTGATCTGGGATGAAAAACTCTAAACAGTGAGTTTGGTCTCCCAGAACAGGGCCTTAACCACCAGCCTACACGTGTACTCCAGTGGTTTTTGTGAAAACATTCAGAAGGTTTTGTTTTCATTCCAATGCAGAACAAAAACAAAATTTGAAATCTCAAATGTTGCCAGGAAATGGAACTGTCCTCCTGTCAGCTCTACTCGCCAGTGCCTAGGAATTTCAGATGGAGAGCGAATGTGCACACTCCTTTTTGGGAAACGTCCCCTTGTCCTGCCTTATTCAGCCCTGACAATCTTTCCTCCGACCCTCCAGCTTGACCTCAGCACTATGGCCAACCTACCATCTGGGACAATGATCTAGGAAGGAGGCAGAGATTAGAGACACAATATTTGTGAGGTGGGTGGGTGGATGTGCAGTTACCTATTAGGTCATCCATTTAACTCATCCAGTCAGTGCTTGTCAATGCAGAATTTTCCACTGCAGTATGTTCTCCAATTCTTTGCTTGAGACATTTAAAATTAGATGAACAATGGGACTGCCCTCATTTCCTTTGAGAGAGATTTTCATAATATAACAGATCGCACTGTTAGGATGCTTTTCCTAATGCTCACCTTACATTTACAGAGGGAAGGAAAAAAGGAACTACAACATGGAAATGCTTCTCCTTTGGGGTCAGATTCTACACTGACTTGTGCAACCACATGGACTGTGTGAGGAGTGTCTGAAGGTGCAAGTCAGCAAAGCATTTGGTCCTTAGAACTTCAGACTGGATCTCAGGAAGGAGTAACCTGCTGTAGCAATATCCAAAGATCATTTAGAAGCTATTAGCTGCCAAGTCCTATTAGAAACTTAGTAATCTACTTCCTTCTCAGAACAAGGAACAGTGTGTGACTCCTTGGGTCACACTTTGTTTCCTGGTCTGTTCCTGTCCCTGACACAGTGTAAAGTCACTTTATTGCTAAACTGGATCTCCACTTAGCCTTGATACCCTTGTGCTGATGAAAATAGCCAGTTTAGTCAGAGAAGTTAAAACCTAATGAGGTGATAGACTAGTCCGTCAGCTGCCACATGTCAACAGCACTAGAAGCTCAGGCAGTGGAGGGGGGACTCTGCCAACATATCCTACCCCCAAGAGAACGCACAGAAATAGAGGAGGTCGCACTGTACAACTCAGTGCTGCAAAATGGAGACCAGTAGGGGACGTAGGCACACTGCATAAATCAGCAAAGCAGCAGGGCTAACTGACTCTTTCCTCAACTCAACAGCGGCTGGCTATGAGGTGTAAAGTGCCCTGGAGCACTGGCTAGGGACAAGGACTCCTTTTTCTGTAGCCTTTAGTAGGCCTTTTTTGACACAATTTGCTCACAGAAAATCTCTCTCATTTCGGCTTTGCTCCAGGGTTTTACCCTTTCATCCACACCTCACTTTTCTTTAGTTTTAAATGGGGAAAAAGCTATTACAGCCATTTAAATTATATTTCAGAGTAACAGCCGTGTTAGTCTGTATTCGCAAAAAGAAAAGGAGTACTTGTGGCACCTTAGAGACTAACCAATTTATTTGAGCATAAGCTTTCGTGAGCTACAGCTCACTACATCCAATGAAGTGAGCTGTAGCTCACAAAAGCTTATGCTCAAATAAATTGGTTAGTCTCTAAGGTGCCACAAGTACTCCTTTTCTTTTTTAAATTATATTGCAACTTAAAAATTATTCTTTACAATGGTGAAAATAGTATCCAATATATAAGACTCCAATCCTGCAAACATTTACACACATGCTTACCTTTATTACTGTGAGTAGTCCCGTTGATTTCAGTGGGACTACTGTGCCCTTTGAGGCTTGATACACCATGGCATTTCTCTTTTATATACCACTGTGATACCAATGAAATCAGTGGTGTTACACATTAGCACACAACTGGAGTAATGCAGTGGTAACAGGCTCTTGGTCTAAAAAATATTAGATTTTACAGTAATTGTTCTAAAACAAACACCTTTTTAATATCTGAGTAGGGTCTCATTTGAAATGTATCTGCTATCTGAGTGATTTCTATAAAGCCCACTCTATTAACAAATGTGGTGTGCACATTAAAATAAGATTCCATTCTCTATAATCTAAAATCACCATCTAGGCACTGGTAACTTACAGTATTCCTTATTCCTAGAAGAGAACATTTGCTTTGCCAGAGTTTGTAGCTAAGACCATGACAATGCCAAGCGTCAAATTATATATTTCAACTGCCAAACCAAACATCCCTCTCAACTGTCCCATATTTTAGATCCAAATATAACGCTTTCACACATTATGTTCTCCCTTTTTATGTCTGTAAATGAGTGTAATCAGGAACTCTACTTGATCAGGGTATGGAAATTTTCAGAGTAAGGAACTGAACCCCCAAAGTTTTGCTATTTTAAAAAATGAATTCCTCATTTCGGACTGATCCAATGTTGGATGAAGGGAATGGATGAACTCCCATTGGCTTCAATGGGCGTTGCAACAGGGCCTTAGTATCTGGGACATAATTTAAATTCCAGGGTCCTATATTTGCATATGGACAGATTAAATACTGTGAAAGCCACCTACTCTAATACAACTGTTTTGGGAAAGATCTAGAAAATACATTTTATTCCTTTACCATCTCCCTTTGTTTCAGCAGAGAAAGCAATTAGAGCCTTCTCATTCTTTTAATACCCTCTATCACTGAGAGGCAGAGCTGTAGATTCCTCTGAACGTAATTGCCCAAAAAGGAAAAAGGAGGCTGCTCTAGGTGAAAAATTGTAGCTTTTTGAGTTAGCTCAAGTGACTAAAGAGTCCCCCTCCCCCCCCCCCCACTTGAAATTATTTTACCACTGAAAAATATTTGATTTTGGATTGTTGATGTATCCTTTCACTTTCAGGTTCTTATATTTTATTTAAAACCCATGCAGAGTGCGAGATAGCAGCACATTGTAACTAATGGTGTTACAAAACAAAGCAACTGATCCACATGAGGAACACAGCAAAAATCACTCAGACAGACTCCAAAATGAATGCTTAAAGAAACTGCTGTAATTAAACGCCATTCCCTCCGAAGTTTAGTAGTTTATGGAACAATACCAGGTCAGCTGGGGAGAGAGAAATAGATTCCATGTATATGCAAGTAGGGAGATGATCTAAATCACAGTTAAGCTACTAAAATATATTAGAATTGATCTACTTTTTAATACATTAGATGTTTAGAATACTGCAGAATGATGAGGACGGCAGTTTAAATCATGGTCTCTGTTTTTCAGAAGTTAACTCTGTCTGCCTCAGTGGGGGGTGTTAGAAGTATAAACAGGATTAATTACAGAGGAGACATTTTCTCAGAATTCACAGTATACACTACTCTGTTATACTCACTACTCAGGATACACTAGCTGTGTCAGGTGTCTTTTAGGGAATGCTATGTCTTGCCTCATGGACAATTAATCATGCTGTTGCATATACCAAGAACAGCACATAGATTATACACAGTTCTATGTATGTGAGTCATTAGGTTTTATACCACCATCCACCACTGTAGTATCTGAGCACCTGGATAGCAGAGGACAGGACTCAATGCTTGTCCCTTCCAGCCCTATGTACTTACATTTACCTTCCAGGCTTCCACGTAAAATCCATAGCAACAGCAAAGGCCCTAGTGGACTTCATGGAGTGTCCGGCACTTCTACCTTTTGGGGGTCAAAACTCTGCTTGAGGTAGAGCTTTTGGTTTTGATTTTTTCTTTTTTTAAGATTTTATTATTTCTTTGGTTGGTTGATAGGGGTTAAGGAAGGAATGTCAGTGTTTCACCAGTTTTCACTCACAAGCAGTTACTGATTTATCTGAGGATATGTGAACATTTAAAAGCCCATTGAAGCCAAAGGGAATTTTCCATTGGACTTCAATGCAGGCTTTGGGTTAGGCTCTTGATCCATAGCAAAATGTTTTATTTTCTATCACCAATCATAGTGTCTCTCAGTCAAAATGTTGGAAACCCTCCCTCCCCACCCTCCAACTCCCACTACCACTCCCTCATCCCACAAAAATTCAATCTGGAAGAGAGAGAATACATTCTTATGAATTTTTCGTAGGTAAAAAATTGTTATTTTCACAGAAAATTAAGGGGGAGGGTAATCTGACAAGGCTTTTATGAGTACATGCATTAAATTAATTCATTTCTACCAATCACAACTTTACTTACAGATGCAACCAGCTGCAATTAACCTGACTGCTTCATATGGCGGCTCACAGGATGGAAAAATTGGTTGAACAATATAATTAGCAAATGTAATTGCTATTACAGCCTGAGTTGTTGGTTCAATAATTAGCAAGGAAGACCACAGTCTGATAAAGGCTGTGAATCCACCAAAAGCTTCCAGTATATAGGCATAGCTAGCTCCTGATTTAACAATGGATGTTCCCAGTTCAGCATAACACAAAGCTCCAAACAACGAAAAGATCCCACCAAGGGCCCAAATGAATAGTGAGAGTCCATAGGAGGCACTATACATCAAAACACCTTTGGGTGACACAAATATCCCAGAACCAATCATGTTCCCTACTATTAAAGAAACGCCATTAAGCAAAGTAATTTGTTGTTTCATCTTCATTTTTTCTTGCACATTTTCAGCCGCTGTGTCCGTTTCATGTACTCCATTCTTGGATGAGTTTTTTTTATTACAGCATATGATGCAGGAGCCTGACATTACCTGAAAATGTGTAATGAGAAAGAGACAGTTTTTTAATGCCTATCACATATGGGATTAACTGTGTGATTAACAGACTCCACCATCATGATCAGTACTGATTGATAGGGCCTTATTGGTCGGCTAATTTCGATTAAAAAACAAAATCTACCTTATTGGTAGTACTCCAACAATTACAACACTGTGAAATTTCAGATTCTGTCTCTCTTCCATCAGCAACACAGTGCCACTTCAATAAAATATTTACTAGTTTTGCACATCTGATAAAATGACCAGAGCTTTTGATTGCTATCAGAAAATGCAGAGCATCTGGCCTTTTTGAAAGTGCTCCCACCAAGATTTAATTACATATATACATGTTATGCTGCTCAAGACTGTCAATGTCTATTGACTTGTAAGTTGACAAATATAGGTGGAGAGGGTTGCTTTGCCTATACTGAAGATGCCTAAACACTTTCTGCTATAAGATCCTATCTTCAGTTGCTTATAATTTTGTCAAACTTCAACCATTTGGGCTAAAATTTTCCATGTCGGGTGCCTGACTCATTCTGATTTCTGGAAAGTTTCAGCTAAAAAGTACAATTGTTTCTGAGAATGAAATTAGGAAAACAAAAAACAAACAATTGTTTGGCCTGTGTTAAAATAAAATTGCCACCCTTAAATCTTTTACTGAGTGGCCAGAGAGGTTGAAGTGTTCTCCTGCCGGTTTTTGAATGTTATGATTCCTGATGTCAGATTTGTGTCCATTTATTCTTTTGCATAGAGACTGTCTGGTTTGGCCAATGTACATGGCAGAGGATCATTGCTGGCACATGATGGCATATATCACATTGATAGATGTGCAGGTGAATGAGCCCCATGGAAAAGAAGCCCTTGCGGAACTCCACCATGATTTCAACAATTTGCATCTCACCATCAACCTCAGCCTGGACCAATCCACACAAGTAGTCCATTTCCTGGACACTACTGTGCTAATAAGCGATGGTCACATAAACACCACCCTATACAGGAAACCTACTGACCGCTATTCCTACCTACATGCCTCCAGCTTTCACCCTGATCACACCACACGATCCATCGTCTACAGCCAAGCTCTACGATACAACCACTTTTGCTCCAATCCCTCAGACAGAGACAAACACCTACAAGATCTCTATCAAGCATTCTTAAAACTACAATACCCACCTGCTGAACTGAAAAAACAGACTGAGAGAGCCAGAAGAGTATCCAGAAGTCACCTATTACAGGACAGGCCCAACAAAGAAAATAACAGAACGCCACTAGCCATCACCTTCAGCCCCCAACTAAAACCTCTCCAGAGCATCATCAAAGATTTACAACCTATGCTGAAAAATGATCCCTCACTCTCCCAGATCTTGGGAGACAGGCCAGTCCTTGCTTACAGACAGTCCCCAACCTGAAGCAAATACTCTCCAACAACCACACATCACACAACAAAAACACTAACCCAGGAATCTATCCTTGCAACAAAGCCCAATGCCAACTCTGTCCACATATTTATTTAAGTGACACCAGCAATAACATTAGCTACGCCATCAGGGGCTCGTTCACCTGCAGATCTACCAGTGTGGTATATGCCATCATGTGCCAGCAATTATCCTCTGCCATGTACATTGGCCAAACCGGACAGTCTCTATGCAAAAGAATAAATGGACACAAATCTGACATCAGGAATCATAACATTCAAAAACCGGTAGGAGAACACTTCAACCTCTCTGGCCACTCAGTAAAAGACATAAGGGTGGCAATTTTGCAACAGAAAAGCTTCAAAAACAGACTCCAACGAGAAACTGCTGAGCTTGAATTAATATGCAAACTAGATACCATTAACTTGGGTTTGAATAGAGACTGGGAGTGGCTGGGTCATTACACGTATTGAATCTATTTCCCCATGTTATCCTCACACCTTCTTGTCAACTGTCTAAATGGGCCATCTTGATTATCACTACAAAAGTTTTTTTCTCCTGCTGATAATAGCTCATCTTAACTAATTAGCTTCTCACAATTTGTATGGCTACTTCCAACTTATTTGTACGTATATAGATATAGATATAGATAGATAGATCTTCTTACTATATGTTCCATTCTGTGCATCCGATGAAGTGGGCTGTAGCCCACGAAAGCTTATTCTCTAATAAATTTGTTCATCTCTAAGGTGCCACAAGTACTCCTGTTCTTTTTGCAGATACAGACTAACACGGCTGCTACTCTGAAACCTGTAGTTTGTTTATGAGAAGGTTATGCGAGACAGTATCAAAAGCCTTACTAAAGTCAAGATATACCATATCTACTGCTTCCCCCCATCCACAAGGCTTGTTACCCTGTCAAAAAAAGCTATCAGTTTGGTTTGACATGATTTGTTCTTGACAAATCCATGCTGACTGTTATTTTTCACCTTATTATCTTCTTGGTGTTTGCAAATTGATTGCTTAATTATTTGCTCCATTATCTTTCCGGGTATAGAAGTTAAGCTGACTGGTCTGTAATTTCCTGGGCTGTCCTTATTTCCCTTTTTATAGTTGGGCACTATATTTGCCCTTTTCCAGTCTTCTGGAAGGTCTCCCATCTTCCATGAGTTTTCAAAGATAATCGCTAATGGCTCAGATATCTCATCAGTCAGCTCCTTGAGTAGTCTAGCATGCATTTTATCAGGCCGTGGTGATTTGAAGATGTCTAACTTGTCTAAGTAATTTTTGATTTGTTCTTTCCCTATTTTAGACTCTGATCTTATCAGATTTTCACTGGCATTCACTATGTTAGAAATCCACTCGTCACCAACCTTCTTGGTGAAAACCGAAGCAAAGAAGTCATTAAGCACCTCTGCCATTTCCACATTTTCTGTTATTGTTTCGCCCCCTGCTCCATCATTGAGTAATGGGCCTACTCTGTCCTTGGTCTTCCTCTTGCTTCTAATGTATTTGTAGAATGTTTTCTTGTTTCCTTTTATGTCCCTAGCTAGTTTGATTTCATTTTGTGCCTTGACTTTTCTAATTTTGTCCCTACATATTTGTTTATATTCATCCTTTGTAATTTGACTGAGTTTCTACTTTTTGTAGGACTCTTTTTTTGAGTTTTAGATCACTGAAGATCTCCTGGTTAAGCCAGGGTCGTCTCTTGCCATACTTCCTATCTTTCCTACACAGTGGGATAGTTTACTCTTGTGCCTTTAATAATGTCTCTTTGAAAAACTGCCAACTGTCTTCAATTGTTTTTCCCCTTAGACTTGCTTCCCATGGGATTTTATCTACCAACTCCCTGAGTTTGCTGAAGTCTGCCTTCTTGAAATCCATTGTTTTACTGTGCTGTTCTCCCTCCTTAGAATCGTGAACTCTACCACTTCATGATCACTTTCACCCAAGTTGCCTTCCACTTTCAAATTCTCAATCAGTTCTTCCCTATTTGTCAAATCTAGAACAGCCCCCCTAGTAGTCTTCTCCACCTTCTGAAACAAAAAATTGTCTCCAATATATTCCAAGAACTTGTTGGATAATCTGTGCCCTGTTGTGTTATTTTCCCAACAGATGTCTGGGCAGTTGAAATCCCCCATCACCACCAAGTCCTGAGCTTTGGATGATTTTGTTAGTTGTTTAAAAAAAGGCCTCATAATGTATATGCACAAGAGCATCAAACTGAGGTTGCACAGGCAACCTTAATTCTGGCATCTCCTAACATTTGAATGCTTGACTTTGCAAACTTAATGTTCTTTTACCGTAGCTTTTATGGATGTAATATTTTATATTAGGTGTATCAAGGGCTAAATACGCATTCCCTCACTGTCTTTACCTTTCTTGCTGTGCCTGGCCTAAGTTGTTCCAGGACATTTCAGTTTGGGGTGGGCCAGTTTTCATCTTTGACCAGGTGTGAATGATTCCCCCTCATCTCTAAATGCTGGACACCCCAACGCTAGGGTTATCATCCTACTGACTCTCTCTACAGTGCAATCCAGGAGGTGGAATTCCATCTCCAGGAGAAATACCCATGCTAGCTTTGATTGAGCTAGCAATCTAAAAATAGCTATGTAGCCGCAGCTGCATGGGTGGTGGAATGGACTAGCCTGAGTACAATCCCACCTGAAACCCTAGATATACACTTGGAGCAGTCCTCACATTTTTTTTTAATGTATTAGCTTGATCACAACTAGTACAGCTGGGTGTACTGGATCTGGAAATTACACCTCCAACTCCAGGGTAGACATACCCATTGTTGTCTGAGCTAGCTCAATCCAAAGGTATGTCTACATGTGATGCAGTCACGCCTCTCTTTGTTGTGTAGATTTACCCTATATAACAATAAATTATAACTTGCATCATGGAGACATATTCAACAAGTGCCAAGTGGTAAGCAATGCTCGGCCAGGGGTTTAAAAGGTGTGAACTTTTCAGCTAAGAGCTAATCATTCAGCCTGGAATTTTCAAAGGGCCTTGACAGTTTGGTTCAATGGGAGTTACTTACTTAACTCCTTAGGCACCTTCGAAATCCCCAGCCTTTTATGCAGACAATACTAAATAAAGATTAAGATGCTGAGTACTTCCTATGAGGTGTTGAGAACCCCCAGCTCCTATTGACTTTAGTGGAAATTGAGAGCACAAGCACCTTGGAAGGTCAGACCTTAATAAAGATGAAATACAGATGAAATGCATCGAACATGCATCAGTCTTATTCTTGTATTTTAGGCCATTTGGGGGAACAATCTCTTACGTGGGACGATCAGCTGCCCACCATCATGGAGTCCCAGATCAGAGACTTCTGCTATGTCATCATCACTGAATCCAGCGCCCATGAACTAGGCTGTAGAATCAAGGTAAACAAGGGCTTTCCAGTTTCACACATAAAGGGAGTGGTGTCAATGAAGACAAATGCCATTTAAAAATGAAATCTATTTTCACATTTCCCCTGTGATTATCAGGAACAAATGCAAGTTTAAAAAGCTGTTTTAAGGACTATCATCCATCACATTCTGTTCTTAAAGCAAACAAACAGTAACAACATATTTACAGTAGAGGTAATGACTGAAAAAAATAGCAACACATCTTTAAGGCACACACATTTAGATGAATATGCTTGGTTGGACGTGCAAAGAACAGATGAGCCGAAGGTCACCATTGTACCTTAGGAAATCCTGCTGTGTGGCTCAAGCTTCAGAAGACTGACACTGAGCATGAGCTACAGCAGATTCTAAATACAGCACTTATGGCATGATCATGCCACTGAACACATTCCAGTGCAAGAACGGGCCAGGCGAACAAAACAAGATTATGCATTGTGAAGAAGCAACAGCAACGAAAACACTTTGCTGTGAAGCAAAACTTTATCTTCTATGAAAGGAATACATAATTATTCAACAGGAACTTACCAGTCCCACAGGTTGTTGTTCTTACTTTTAGGTTTTTAAAAATATGCAGCAAAATAATACCTAGTGTTGGTCTGCTTGGTTACTGTGCTCAAAATGTTTGTGGGTTCCTATATTACAGACACACTCAGTCCCACGCTTTATCATTACCACCATAAAGCACGTCATTACTGATGAAATAAAAGAAGAAGCTACTGTACTCCAAATTTAAGAGTGGTATTAAAAAGAGAAAGTAGAAGCTTACCAGTTGACACTGCTTCCTTTAGGAGAAAGGCTGCCGTAACTTAAGCAGCTGAACAGTGACCCTTTAACTTCCTTCTGTGTCTAGATAAACAAGCAGCTGGTTCACTAGGAATGGTAAGTGATATGAATATGAATATGCATAACCCTCTCTCTCTCTCTCTCTCTCTGTCTCCCAGAGGTTCTATTTAGCTTTGCTGTCAGCTGCTATTTTTAGTAGGAATATTAAAACCAGCAGCAGCTACCAAAAAAGAGGATCTGAGGCTTCTGTGAAATCGGGTGTCTCCAAACAACCCAAGTGAACTGGAAGAGACAGTGCAAAAGTCAGAAGCCCTATTACAATATCTTAGAAAGGCATGTTTGTCTAGACCAATGGAAGTTTGTTTACTTATTTTAATGCACTTATCCACAGTCACTATTGAACTCAAAGATAGTGTCCCAGGTGACAAGTAAACATTTTCAAAACTAATGTAATCTCTCCATCACTGCAATGATCACAACATGAGCCACTTTGCTAACTAGCACAAGACAGCTGGTTAAATGAAAACAACAGATCTCACTTTACTCCAAGTACATTTATTTATATTTAGCTATCCTGTTACTCTTCTGACGCAGAAAAGTATCTCTGTAGTCCACCTAACAGTTTATAACAGTTATTCATTATTTGAAAAGCATGCTGGCAATCTGTGTAAATCTTATTTCAATTGTATGTGCTTTTGTTTCAACTAAGATTTAAAAATAAGTAAAGCAAAGGAGGACTTACCAAGGTGCTTGAATTTGACTTCTGAAATTATACAGTACCCTCTTTATAAAGTGCTCTTGGAAAACAAAGGCCAGGATGGAGCAAGGTACAATATCAAGCCAAAGAGGCCAAACCAGGAAATCTCTGGAGAGCAGAAAAATAAGTTAATGAATGCAAGAACACTAATTTAGCATCCTTGTTTTCCATGATGTGCTGGTGAAATGAGAGGCCAGTGTGAGTAAAAGAGTTTACGCTCAGAAATCAAAGGGTGTGTCGAAAGAGCTGATCAAGCAGGTCAAGAGTCTTTGGCCACTGGACTGTGTCAAGACATCTGACAATGGGACTTAATAGGAAAGCAACTAGTCAAAAAGATAAAAATATGTTTAATTAATATGGATGTTTTCCCATTCCTCCACTGATCCCAGACCCAAGGAAAGCAAGTTGCAACATAGTATTAAAATGTCACTGTACAGTAATTGGCCCACCTTGATTATCATTACGAAAGGTCCCCCCCCCGCCTTCCAGCTGGTAATAGCTCACCTTACCTGATCACTCTCATTACAGTGTGTATGGTAACACCCATTGTTTCATGTTCTCTGTGTATATAAATCTCCCCACTGTATTTTTCACTGATGAAGTGAGCTGTAGCTCACGAAAGCTTATGCTCAAATAAATTTGTTAGTCTCTAAGGTGCCACAAGTCCTCCTTTTCTTTTCACTGTACAGTAAGTTACAACACCAGAAAAGGGTTAAAAATGAATTGCAAAACAAGAAGCATCTAGAACAAATCTGGTAGTGCTATTTGTTGCTTTTCAAATACCATCTTGTAAAAATTTTTTATTACATATTGGGGCAGGTTTCTTAAAAAGAAAAGGACGATACAGGTCTGAGAAAGTCAATACTTAATGTAATGTAGTAATGGCTGTGCTTTTTTAAAAGCAGTATTAAAGGAAACAAGACTATGCAAGGCATTTTGGTTAAACACTCCTCAAGCTATTTTTGCCCATGGACAGCAGGTATTTATGCACTAAGTTTTCTAAATTTAGTTAGGGATATGTATGTTTAATACTTGGATTGTACAACGTTAGCTGGCTGCATCTCTTTAGAGTTACACAAATCTGTGATTAGGTAAATTATAATATATCAAGAGGCTTCTTGGCAACAAAATTGTTCTGAAGGCATGTTACTCTGTTTGAAAGTACAATAGGCCCTGCCTTGCATGCCTCAATCAGGCAAAACTCTTGTTATATTTACGGTATGTCTATACTGCAGTTAAACACCTGCAACTGGCCCATGTCAGCTGGCTCGGGCTGTGGGGCTGTAAAATTGCAGTGTAGCCCTTTGGGCTCAGGCTGGAGCCCAAAGGGGGAGAACCCCTGCAATGCGGGAGAACCCCAGAGCCTGGACTCCAGACAGACCCTTATGGTCACTTAAAGGCCTTTCCATGCTGCTGCACTCCATAGTACAAGTGTAAATGGGCCTAAGTGTAACTGAGAAACAGGCCCCCTGTTCTTGATTTAAAGAACAATTAACTATTCCTATTATTTTTTTTAAATTGCACCTAATTTCCACTTTGAATTTGTCTAACTTTAGCTTGCAGCCCCTGGATCTTGTTATGCCTCTGTCTGCTAGGTTAAAGAGCCCTCTATTATCAGATTCTTATTCCTGTGTAGGTACTTTTTGCATATTTAGCTGGAAAATATTAATTGCTCATACCATACCATGAGCCAAATATCCATACCATGAGCCAAATTCTGCCTTCCATTTTGACTCAGTAAAAATGTCTTTTATATTACTGTTAGAACATTCCAGCTCAAACAGTAGTCAAAATTTCACAAATATCTACAAGGAAAAGTGCTTAGGTCAACATGGAGAGAAAATAAAATCAAACAATAAGGAATGTAAGACAAGACTATTTCCCTTGTATTTGCAACCAGCAATAATCCAGCAAGTTCAGTCAGACACACAGCTGATGATCATACTAATATCATAGGGGTCTGCGATGCTGCACGATCTCAAAATCTTAAGCAATTGTTCACAATTTGCCAGGGAACAAGAATCCATTTATAATTCATTTGAAAAAAGGGGGAGAGGATTTATTTTACATTTTGTTTAGCTCATACTCATTTTCTGTATTTCTCCACCCCCCCACAGACATAAGGAGTGTGGGGGTTAGAAAGGAGATTGTAAATCAGTATGTAGAGTTCCTTAATAATGTATATGTTTTCCTCATTCATTTATAGGTCTGCAGAATTTGATGGATAAACTGATAGTTATAGAACACGTTTCTCCCATGCCAGAAGAATGCACTTTGCTATTCTTCTGTGCGTTATAGCTACACAAATATGTATTTGATTTTGGAGGGATGAGGGAGAGAATAATACCTGACTGAATTAAAAACTATTCCCCACTGCCTCCACATTTTCTATTCTCCTCCTTGTACTACTCAGAAGGGCTCTTTTTATACTCTGCTTCTGGAGCCAAGAGTTCTCAGGTCACATTGCTCTCCTTGTGTGTCTATGGCCTTGTCCATATGTTGAATCAGAGCTTTGGTGCAAGTGATGTAGTTGCACCAGTGCTGACGTCTAAAGTGTAGACAACAGCAAGCCAGGGATTGCATTTATCAAGATGTCCTTGTTTACCTTTGGGGTCAGCACCACTGCAGCTGTGCCAACTGCATTCAGGATTAGCCCCAATTGAGCAGACAAGGCCTATCTCCCCAGGACGTTAGTGGTAGTGGTCTGAATGAAAAGTGCAGGAATAAGTTGTTCTTTTGATCCCAGCCCCACTGAATCAACAATATCTCATAGCAAGCACCCACAGATGTCAATAGAAGTTTTGTTTTAGTGAGGATATCAGGGTTTGGCTCCAGAGCAGTTAGTTACCAGAGATTTCAGATCTTCATTCAGGAAAGTCACCGAATGTTATCTGGTACTATTTCGTGCTAGAACATTACGAGGGCACATTCCAAGGAAGAAGAGGAGGGGGAATAAAATCCTAGTACCTCTTCCAGGTTATTCAGGATTTTTAATTTAAGAGCCAGGAGAAATATAAGACATTGAATGTCCAAGCTAAAAACCTGCTATCAACTTATTCTCCCAGGTATTTTCAAAATATATAACAAAAAGGTAACCCCTCACCTATCTTACATTATACTGTGCTGGCTTTGTTACACAGGCTCAAAAATACACGAGCAATATTTTTTAAAATGTTACATTTTCAAGACAGCTGTGACTCACGAACCTCTTTGTGCCAACTGGCAGAGAGCACAGAGGTGCATAGCATTTTACAGGAATTCCTTGGACTGGATGTATGCATAATAATTCACTAAAGGATGAGGTCACAACCTAGAGCCAATATCCCATCATAATTACTGCAAAAATACATGTACATATAATATTTAAGAAGTTACATGTTTATACTGAAAATTATATCCTTAAGGCAAGTAACCAGAAGGTGACGTATCTTGGACAGGTTCCTTTCAAGCAGGAGGTAATAGAAGTTTATTGCTCTGTCTGGTCATGGGGGCATCGGGCATTGTCTGACTCAGCAGATGCCTGTTTGCACAGTGAGCCAAATACTAATAAAGTGTTCGTGAAATCTTCAAAAGAGGAAATTTACAGGAAGAAATGAACAGCAGGAGGGGATCCTGCCTTTAGAGTAAAGATGATGGATCGTTGGGGTATATCTGGGCTCCTGTTTAAAGACAATGGATTTTTGGGGTATATCTGGGGGCTCACGTCCCCCCCTCCTCCAGCTCCTTCACTGAGGAGGCCTTCCAAGGGAAGCAGTGGGGGCAAAAGACCTATCTGGCTTTAAGATTAAACTCGATAAGTTTATGGAGAAGATGATATGATGGGATAACATAATTTTGGTAATTAATTGATCTTTAAATATTCATGGTAAATAGGCCCAATGGCCTGTGATGGGATGGGATTGGAGTTACTACAGAAAATTCTTTCCTGGGTATCTGGGCGGTGAATCTTGCCCATATGCTCAGGGTTTAGCTGATCGCCAAATTTGGGGTAGGGAAGGAATTTTCCTCCAGGGCAGATTGGAAGAGGCCCTGGAGGTTTTTCGCCTTCCTCTGTAGCATGGGGCACGGGTCACTTGCTGGAGGATTCTCTGCTCCTTGAAGTCTTTAAACCACAATTTGAGGACTTCAATAGCTCAGACATAGGTGAGAGGTTTTTCGCAGGAGTGGTGGGTGAAATTCTGTGGCTTGTGTTGTGCAGGTCAGACTAGATGATCATAATGGTCCCTTCTGACCTTAGTATCTATGAATCTATGTCTTATGAATGGAGGGTCACTGCCTGGCTGTCAAACATTGGAGGGACTTTGGGTGAGCATTGCTCTACTAAAATATGAAAGCATCAGGTTAAATAAGTCTAGGTTCTAGAATGCATCTTATGATTTTATATGTAATTATTTGTTTACAATATTTTTACTTGCCATCACTTGAATATCTGTACTTCAAGGAAACTTTCACTTGTTTCACTATAAACATATCTAAGTGCTGTGTGTTAAGTGGAGCAGTGATCTGAGGTGTGTGACAAAGCTCTGTCCTTGCCTCTGTGGGTCCCGCATTTCCCTGGCAGATTTCACTAACTTCAGAGGCTCACTGTGACCCTCTACGTAAGCCTTCTCTCTCTAGAGACAAGGGTCACAGTCTACTGAGCCATTTTCATTATAAGTCAGCAAGGGAGGTGAGGAGAAGTTATCCTTCCTTGCACAGTCTCTGTTGTCTCCCAGTCTCAGTGATTTATCAGGGAACAAAGGGGTGGGAACCCAGACCTACCCTCTACTCCGGGCTCCAGCCCAGGGACCCTAATAGTATCAGCTATAGTAGCTGACCTTTTAAAAACATAACATGTACAATTCACTGGGCTACTTCCCCCACAGCAGACCTCACTTCCTCAAGCTCCACTTCACCCTTACCTCAGGGCCTCCTTTGTTGTGCCTGATATGGTGTGTACTACTCAGTCTCTCCAACACCACAACTTCCTCCCACAGCTCCTCACATGCACCCTCACCTGACCGACTGGGAGGCTTTTAACTAGTTTCAGCCAGCCCCTGGTTGGCTTCAGGTGTCCCAATCAACCTAGCATTCTCCCTGCCTTCTGGAAAGTTCTTAATTGGCCCCAGGTGTCTTAATTGACCTGGAGCATCTGCCATTTCACTTATCCTGGTACCAGGGATTTGTTTAGCCTGGAGCTAATATATCTATCTCCCACTACTTTTCTATAGACATCTGGCCTTGCCCCGTCACAGGTGTAACTGGTAAGCTGGGAAGTACAGCTTCTTTGGCAGCAGTGAATCTGCAAATACAGTGGCCTTCAGGGAGATGATTGGAGGACTTGGGCGTTGGAGCGTGCCTATTGCTAACTTATAGACCCCCCGCCCCTTCACCGTGAGCCGGCTACACGAGCTGCAGCCGGTCCGTTTTCAGACCGCGCCAAGGAAACATCTATATACGCTCGTGCTCCACACCCTTCACGTCCTCACCCTCGCGTCCCGCCCTGACACAAAGTGGCGGGACCTCCTGCCACCTCTAGAGGGTGAGGAGCCCCGGTGGGCTGGCCTATATTCCACCTCGGCTCCGAGGCCTGCCGGGGATATCAGTTGGCGGCTCGTTCACGGGGCCGTGAGCACGGGCGTGTACTTGGCGCTGTTCACCCCAATCCCGGACACTTGCCCCTTCTGCGGCGTGAGGGAAACCCTGGCGCACATCTACCTGGAGTGCGCCAGGCTGCAGCCCCTACTTCGGCTCCTCACGAATATTTTGTTAAGATTTTGGTTGCACTTTTCCCCTCACCTCTTTATCTATGCACTCCCTGTCCGTGGCCCCACTAAGTCGCAGGACCTCCTGGTCAACCTCCTCCTGGCCCTGGCTAAAGTGGCCATCTATAAAACCAGGGTGAGGAGATTGGCCAATGGAGTCTCCTGTGACTGTGGGGCCTATTTCCGATCCTCCGTCCGTTCACGCCTCCAGGCAGGGTTCCTCTGGGCGGCGTCCACTGACTCCCTTGACGCCTTTGAGGAGCAGTGGGCGCTGTCTGGGGTTCTCTGCTCAGTGTCCCTGTCCGGTTCCCTTCGTTTGACCCTTTGACTGCACTCCTGTCCCTGCTGTTCATTAGTTGTCCCCCGTAATTATTTGGCTTTCCAGGTCCCGTGGACCTCCCCTAAGGCTGGGGGGGGGATCCTTTAGCAGTCGGGGGGCAAAGCCTGCCCACTTCCTGGATCCCAATATGACTAACTTGTAGAGAGGGCGGGACCCGTATAGGCCTAGATGGGAGTGCTTGTGCTGCCTGTGGCCAGTGGTGTTGGGGAGCCAACCCCTGGTAGGCACAGACATGGCTTCCTCTGAGGGCAGGTGGTAATGAGTGCCTCAAAGCCCTGGATACCCGAGGAAGCATTGCAACAGCATCTTAAAATATGTCTACCCTGGTGGCAGTGTATAGAGTACAGGCACTGCTCACCCAGCTAGCATGGGTATAAACAGCAGGGTAGACAGTGAAGCACAGCTTAAGTGAGTAGAGTAGAACAGAGTGCCCTACAAGTCTGACTGCCCAGGCTATGGCTCTCTACAGGCCAAGCAGTAGCTCCCAGGTAAACAGTACTATTTTTAGCAGCGCAGCATCAGGCTGTCTCCCCACTAACCAAGCCTTTCTCTGCTGCAGGTAAAGGCCCTAGCAGGAGGTGAGGTAGCGAGGAAAGACTCCGGCACCATGGAGCTGCTGGAGTCTTTCACTGCCACATGTAGCTACACCCCGTAGTGACAAGTGTGCATGCAGCCTGCTTTTCACTGCAGCATGTAGTACCTGTACTTTACCCCCCAGCGTAAGTGTGGCATAGCCTTAATGGTCTCTTATTTTCAAGATGCTGAGCAATAGGTGATGCCAACTGAGAGCTCCTGTGCCTCTCTGAGGACACCCCCTCATGTGTCATGTCTTGGGCCTTTACCTCTCCTGGAGTGGAGTTCACAATCCTGCCACTCTCTGCACAGCCCCTGGGCAATAATCATGCTTACCTAGTGGGTCCAACTGAGTTCAGCACTGCAATTCTTCCCTTTGGGAGTCTGTGACCAGTGGTATCCAGTGACAAAACAGCCTTCTTCAAACCAAAGTATTGTTTATTTTCACAGTAGGAAAAAAACATTTAGAGAAAAAAGGACTTCCACACCAGAGTTTACACATCTATCTTACCCAAAGACTTACCATTCCTTAATGATACCCTAGACAGGCCAGACTTCTTCAGACCCCCCACAATGAGTGCCTGTATCTCAGACTTATTCCTCCAAACAACTGCCCTAACCTTGAGAGGGGTTTCTTTTTAAACTTGACAGTTCTCTCCCTACGCTTTTTCCTATCCTGACATTGTCTCTTAACAATCCTCAAGTGTCTGTGGAGAAGTGGCTTTTCCCTTTCCTGCTTGTTTTTCCTTATAGGCCCCTATTAAACCAAATCAATATACTCATACAATAAACATACCAATAACCAGGTCAACATACCGTATTCATAATTTTTTTTTTTACAGAGCAGCTCTAATTCCATCACAGCTCCGGCTTTGGTTTATGAGAAAAATCTATTTTACAAACCTCAATTAAAATGATCATTTGCAGAGTTTATGGCAGTACCACCCTTGTTCTGGATGCTTTCCAAACTCCTAGGAGCTTTCCTCAGAGCCCTCTGTCCTCTTTGTTGTCCTTGAGGCTGACAAGTGCTCACCTGAAGAGCTGGTCTTGGTGTTTAATTATTTTTTAGGACCTTTATATTCTAGACAACAGAATCCCATTTGCACAGGGCCAGGCCTGGGATTTTGGGAGCATCAGGAAGATGGTTATTTGGATTCCTATTTGGATGGTTAACTGGATTAGCAGTTATTTCATCACTGCACAGCTGACAACATGCCCCAAAACTCTTTGCATATTCAATTTTCAGTCAAGAGCTGGAAATTTTGTATTGGTTACTTTTGATGACTCATTAGTTACCAGCCTTCACATGAAAAGAAGCTGACATTTGAAAGAACAAGTCAGCAGCAATAAATGAGTACCTAATTCCCAGTCTGGTACACTCAGGCTGCCCCAGTATAACTTCACAGCAGGACAAGAGCTGTACCTGCATCCTCCTCCTGTCCATGTGTCACATGTAATCAGTAGTCTGATATACTAAGATCATAGACTCCTAGCTACTCTGTGCAATTCATTTCCTTTTATGCATTAAAATATATAGTTAAGAATTAAAAGGGGGAAAAAGTTACAAAGTTTGCAAGTGACACACTAGTTTACTTTGGTTCTAGAAATGCTCTAGGGTGAAGTTCTTGTCTGTCACAGGGGCCAGGACTAGTTCCTTTGTCAGGAAATGTGCCCAGCAGGGTTTTTAAGACTCTTCCCCATTTATTCCCTTTCAGCAAAACCCATGAACAAGATGAATGTAGATCCACAGACCCACACAAGTAGAATCTGCCATAAATGGGTAGTTATAAATTAAATTCTCTCCCTCTCCCCCAAACATGAACATGTCATCCATATTTTCACAGTGAATACTTATATAGTATTGTAAAAGGTACATTAAGGTACTTCTGTATTAATGTGCCACAAGAGAACCCAATCCCATAAGCAGATACTGTTTTTACCATGTATTTAGCAATGCCCATTCATGAAATTTATTTTATAAAAATCAAGACATCCTGCATCATTTCAGAGGACAAGACTGAGACCCAGAGGTAAAACCGTTAACGAATGAATGGGAAGGAGCCGGGGATGGAAAAATGGAAGCAATATCCAGGCATGCAGGTGACACCTAGGGTTACAATATTTCTTTTCTCACTTTACTGTTCCAGTCCACTTCGAATTTACTCATTATCATTTAGCACTGTCCTCAACCTTGCTCTCGAATTTGAAAGCAATATGTCTGGTACAGTCAATTACTGATTTTTCTAGATATTTGGCACTGCTCATCTCTGTGTCTGAAGTGCTGCTGGGTCCCTATCACAATTTTATAGTATAGGACAGGGGTCGGCAGTCTTTCAGAAGTGGTGTGCCGAGTCTTCATTTATTCACTCTAATTTAAGGTTTCGTGTGCCAGTAATACATTTTAAAGTTTTTAGAAGGTCTCTTTCTATAAGTCTGTAATATATAACTAAACTATTATTGTATGTAAAGTATATAAGGTTTTTAAAATGTTTAAGAAGCTTCATTTAAAATTAAATTAAAATGCAGAGCCCCCCAGACCGGTGGCCAGGACCCGGGCAACGTGAGTGCCACTGAAAATCCGCTCACGTGCCGCCTTTGGCATGCATGCCATAGGTTGCCTACCCCTGGTATAGGATGAACCTAAAAAAAGAGGATTTGCAATTATTTATTGGTACAACTGTCTTGCATTTAAAAAAGGACATTGCATGGACATTATGTAAGTCTGGCATCACTAGGCAAGACTGGCACAGCTCACTATGGCCATATTCCACCAGGTCATCTTCAAATCTATTCTATAAAAGGCATGCATATGGGAGCTTGGCATTGTCCCGTGATGTGCTGTCTGTGCTCCAGTTAGAACTTTTACATTGGTAACAAGTTTAAATATCTGCACAGAAACAGGGTTGAAATGCAAAATTCCAATTTACTGCAAAACTGTGAATTTACCTAGTAAAGTCTGCAAAAGCTTACAGTAAATTATGCATTCTAGTGACCGAGTTCACAAAACAAGTTAAGACAGATACTAAAATATCACTGCAATGTTTAAACACATAGGCAAGCAGTGATGTGCAATTTAAACCTTGAAGTAGTTTGAAATGGATCAGTCCCTGGCTCATCCTCCAAGATTTTCAAATATCAATAATTTGGATTCTTCATTGATTTGGCTTTTATGACAAGGGCAGTAAACTAGTCATGCTACTTGTAACCCTCGTGGATGGGGATGTGGGATTTTCAATTGCAAAATTCTTATTAGTGCCAATGGCATTCAGTGCACAGCATAACTGAACTCAACTTCTTACTGCTGTAAAATGCAGATGGTGTGTATATGCTGCATCCAAGAAAATTAAAAAGCTATAAATTGGATTTATAACTGTTCACTGTATGAAATGTGCTAAAGAGAATTAAAACAAAAATCAGATTCCTCCTGTCAGACTGGCCACACTTCTCCCTCAACAATGGCCTTCCCTCAGACAAGAAAGGCAGAACACCAAGGGTGTTGTTTGAGGGGAAATGGGGGTAAGAAGGGGCATTGCCCGCCAAACTGAAAGCCTCAAGCAGGCACAGAATCCCCCCCGCCACCCGCACGGCCCCATTGGCCTGCCTGGAGCTGCCCTCTCAGCTACAGAAGTGCTGAACACCACTGTTTTCAGTGCTGATATTTACTCTGTCCAAAGGGGATTGCTACAGATCAGCACACCACACTTTTCCTCCAGGAAGTAAGTACATTAGCTCTGTAGCACTCTCAGTGCTTGCGTGTCAAAGGAGGTCATGTGTGTTTTGTGTGTTACTGCTAACCCACCTGGGCAGCCTATACTTGATCTTTATACACCACATAAAATCAGTGCTTACTGCAGGTTCTGTAGACGTTAAAAATGAACTGGAATTAGAAGCTTGATGGATCAAATGCAACATTTTACATTTCAGATGTGACTGTGTATCAAGCTTGTGGAGGTAAGAGATGAGTTAGACAGCAATGTTGCACCAGATCACATGCTGGTCTGTGGATCCCATCACACTCCCTTTGACTGAAATGGGAGCAGGTGCAGTTCTTGTATCATTACATTTACCACTACTAGCTACTTGAGTGGAGAGGCAAAATTAAAATCTAAATACAGGCATATGGCAGTCTTAATGTTCTTTAGGAAGGAACAAATCTACCCAGAAGAGTAATGTGAAAATAGCTTACAACAGAAATAAACATTGGCACAACTCTACAGGTTTTGTTGTAGGGTTTTTTCCTTTTATATCAATCCTACCATGACAGTGAGTAAGCAGCATCCCCATCATTTTAAGACAGTTACAACTTAAAGGATATTTATAAATGGAATAATTATGATTATTTAAAATAGAAAATAGGGAACATTTTCTCTTTTTATGTATAAACAAAATACTTAAATACACTCTAATGAAGTATTTGACTTTCCAGTTGCTCTTCAAAATGACTAGTTTTAACCTTACAATGTAACCTTAATTACATCTAATTCTTTCGCTTACCAGCCTTATATAAGTGCAATAAAGACCAAAGCAATAAAGATATAAAGTAACCTTTCAGAAAAAGGAACCTACTTGTAAGGAAACATTTACATGGCTTTATATTGATATGATAAATTTAAAGATGCAGTCTTAGAAGCAGATGACATATCTGGATAAGGCTGAAGGCCCATCTGTTTATTGTCTTTCAACTTTTGTATTATAACTTTAGCAAACTCCTCTCCTTGGCTGTCAGTAGTATCGAGCAGTTGTCGGACTTTTGATGTCCTTGTAGGTTTGGTGCTGATAAGTTCATAGTCTTCTTTCATGATTAAATCCCTTGATAGGAGGGCATCCAGAGACTGGTTCAGACATGCTTCAGTCATCTGGCTGACAATGTCCTCTCTCCTAATTTGGATCCACTGGTGAGCTATATCCTGTTGTATGGATTCCACAGCAAAACCTAAAATTGAAGAAAGATTCAGAAATCTAGTATCATAGTTAAAGTGAATTTATAGTGCTATAAAATGAAGAGTGAGTTGAGAAAGAATGGTCCAAAACCATACCTGTAGTTAAAATGACAGCCTCGTAACACTCTGCCAAAATGTTGCTACATTAATCCAGATTAAAACTCTGTTCATTGTACTAACTATTATTTAAAATATTTCTCTTTAGTTATTCTAATGCTGGGTCTTTATTTCTTAGGGGAAATAAAAGTTACAAATACAGCTGCTCTCCCTAAAATGCCACCATTATTCTGAAACAAACTCAATCCTTTCAACCATCCCCCACCATCAACGCTTCCGTCCCATACAAACCCACCTTCTCCGGAAACAGCTGCAGACATGGATCACAAGCTGTGATGATGCTTTTTTTCCCTATTAAAACAATGTCATTCCTCTCACCTTTTCTGGCTTGCCCTATTATCCCCTTCTTATGTTTCTTATACTCAAAGTTGGCTTTGCTTACAAGTAACATGGCTATATTAGGATCAAAACTACCACACTACAGATAGAAGAATGATATTTGGTTAAGGCACTCGACTGGGATTCAAGACCAGCGTTCAAACCCAAGCTCTGCCACAGACTTCCTGTGTAATCTTGGGCAAGACAATTTCTCAGTGCCTCAATTCCTCATTTGCAGAATAGAAATACAACACTTCCTTTCTCCTACCCTATGTCTGTAGGAGAAAGACAGGATTAGCTATACCTTGACCATCCCTGGTAAGTGTTTGTAATTGTACCATTCTGCATCGTAATACCCCTTTAACGAATACCACACTGAAGCAGAACCATCATACACACCACAGTCACACTGTATGTGCAATATTCCTTACCCTAAACTGTAAATTCTTCAGAGCACTATTGCCTGCATATTGGTGTTTTGTATTGCTTTGTTAGTGCTTAGTAAATAATAATAGGCCTAGTCTTCCCTTCAGACACACACACACACAAATTGGTAGTTGCACATATATCAAGATTGTGAATAAACCTAACAGCAGGCATCTCACTGACCATTCATTGTTTCCCTGTGATGTTAGTGGGACTTAAAACTCCATCAGTTTGTGTTGTACCTGAAGTAAGTGCTGATGACTGCAGCATGTGTGTCATAGGATTTGATACATTTGAATGATCTGCAGCAAATGAGGAAGGGTAGCTGTGGTAGGGCACATACAATTTAGCACTCTGGGTTGGAGAGATATTTTCATCCATGCTAACAAGAGAGCATGGTCCTTCAGAATTGTTGTCTTTACCTTAAATAAAAGATAAAGAATCACATTACTTTCGGGTTCAGGAAAGAAACAAAAACATGTTAGAAATTATTTACAGCACCTTTACAAAAAAGTTGTTAGTTGCATGCCTTTCATGTCTGTTCTGTACAAACAACATGCAGATTTCTCATGAAGGTGAGGTTCACAGCACTTTTACATTTTTTTCTTATTTTCTGTCAGCTTTGGAGGATTTTTTTTTATTTCATTTTTTTTTTTGGCAAAACACGGTTGAGAAAACCAGGTTTGGTCTGTTCCAACTTTAAAAAGTCTTAAGCAAAAGAAAATTCCAAAGTGGCAGGACCAACCAGAGCTCTGACTTCCAACTTTCATGTTGTCAATTATTTCTTCTTATCAGATTTATTTTAGTGCCTTTTATTTATTTTAGCACAACAAATGTGAAGGGGCTAAACCTTCCTAAAAGAGACTCAAGTAGAACGGAAGCATCTCGAAGACTAATTTATTGGAAGTCCAATGGAAAATGCTGCTTTCTTATCTGTTCTATTAGCTATCTCTTGTGAGGATTCCCTATAGCTTTAATAAAAATTTCAAATGAAATCTTCTTATGTGGCAATAGAGGTTTGAATACTAACTATGTCTAACTTAATTCATGGACAATTCATTCAACTGCAGAACTGACTGAGTAGAAGAACAAATGACATTGTGAAAGAGATGCAGCAGTATGGTAATAGGTTTACCTTGATACAGGGCCTGATAGACAATAAAATCATAGAATTTATATGGACACATTAACAGTGTAAGCCTAAAACTGTATGTCACTTAAAAGACCCTTTTGGCCAAGTTTGTACCCAGACACATTTTGACAAAATCCAAAACAACAGATATGTTTCCATTTTTTAACAAAAGTGCAATTTCAAAAGAAACAGTCTTAACACAAACATTGCCTGCAGTGTTTGTATTTTATTATTTGTATTACCACAGTGCCTAGGAACTCTAGTTATGGACCAGGGTCCCCTTTTGCTAGGCACTGTACAAACAGAACAAAACCCAAATATTTGCAACATTGTGCCAGTGCATGAAAACCTGAGGGTTGAAATTGATCATATACAAAAGGTTAAAACACAGTCTGTATTGATTATTCAATCAGGGGAAAGCAGTAAAATAGCTGCATGTTTTATGTGCAACACTTAAAAAAACAAAAACCACACTGGCAGAATTACTTGCTCATGGCAGCCAAGGACTAACAACATCTTTCTGCTGTGCTTCCTAAAATAGATCAGCTAACATTTAAGGGCAGCTGGTGGAAGTCAATTTTTATTTTGATGTGTTTACAAAGTATATTTGATTGTCTCCCCACCATGTTTCTTGTCTTCGTAGATTGTCAGATTTTCAGGCCTGACACTGTTCCTACTTCTATGTTTGCCTGGTACCTAACACAATCGGACTCTGATCCAGACCAGTGCCTCTGGGTACTATCAGAATAAATAATAATTGTTCAAAACTATCTTCTGTGACTTTTCACAAAGAAAGGATCAGAGCCACTTGGAAGATTTCATACACACCCCATAGAGAACACAGTCAGCTGTGTGACAGAGAACAGAGCCAAAAGAATCATTACTGGCATTTAATCTTCATGGCTAGATGAATATCATTGGCCAATGTAAACAGCAGAGCTTCCGTCCTATAGATGGAAGCTTGAAGTCTGACAGAAGACTCCAGATACCATCACCAATGAACATTCCCCACAGTGGGAGATTCTATACATGGTAGTACATAGTCAATGTCAAGAGGTTTTGAGACTCACCAGTGTCTTATCCAGTCACATTCATACCCATCCTTCATACTCAGCCTAATTTTCCCATGTCAGTTTCACCACATACTTCTAGTTAAACTACTTTGTATCACTCTAAACAATCCTTCTCCATCTCTTTTGTTTCTACTCTGAAAGTATTCATAAATGGACTGTCGTGGCTCAGTATGGCCAGTGACCTAGCAGCTATTCCTCACCCTTGCCCATGATCCGGCCATATAGAGGGCAATTAGCAATTAGGGAATCTCAGCTTAGGGTGAGTACTCCTGTACAAATGTAGTGTCACAAATAGAGAATAAAGATGCAGTTCAATAATAACTAAGTATCGTGAATCAATGCTGTGCAGCAAAGTTACATACCTGTTGAGAGGATATTATACTTTGGTATAGACTTGAGTCTTGATAATTCAGGTGACATGCTCCGGAGTGGGAGTGCATCACTTTGTAGGAAGGGAGCACACGTTTCCTGAAATGAATTCAGTTATATAGTGAAGATGTACATTTTTGGAATGGTTTAGTAATTTCTAAAGTTCTTTCCTTTTGTTGTCTTTTCCTTGTCACTAAGATGCTCAAGTTACTTCACAATTAAAATACAGTAAGACATTAAAAAGTTAAAAACCAAATGAAAATGTTCTTCCACCATCTGACCAAGATTTTATGTGCTATTTTAATTATTAGTAGAAAGAATGAAAAGCAGCAGCACTAAGGGACACAATAATTAAAAAAAAAAAAAAAATCCACAGTACTTTCCATGAGCAACATCAGTGGGAGTGGGGGATGAAATCCTCTCTTCCAACCCCGAAAGCACCCATTGTGTGGCAAACAACAGTCTGTTGCAGCATCTGTGGTCTGCTACACTCTCTGTACAGGTATGTGTGTGCTCCCTGTATTCAGTAGATAATATGGTCATGTCATCCAGCTCATGTGGGCCACCCACAACTAACTCCATCCATACTGTTATGCAAATGCTGAAAAGCACTGCACTCTGATGTGCAGAAGATAGAAACAGACTTCCCTGCTGCTGTGTGCCCCACTGCTAGTTCTATTGCATTCATGGCTGTGCAACTGCAGAAGAGGAGCGGGAGAAAAGTTTTCCCCATCCTGAACTAAAAACTATTTCAAAATGTTTTAGTTATCCCAACACATTTGGGAAAGAACTTGAATTCAAAATTAAAAAGAAAAAGATTTACCTCCTGTGGACTAAGATTCAGAGGTATATTTACAGATGTCAGCTCCACATCGGATGTCTTGTGACTGATGCGAATACACTGTGACTCATATCGTGACTGAAAAAACATTGGTATTCTTATTAGTTGTGCATTATAAATCTACCAGGCCAGGACAGTAGGGACTTAATTCTTAGGTTAGTTACACTGTGACAAGCACAAGTTGCCATTTCAGTGTATTTTCATGTTACATTCATATTGTAATAAAAGCTACTTACCTTATCTCTCTTCAAGAGCATTACTGCTTCAAGCATAGATATCTCATCAAATGTTCTCAGCACCGGTTCAAGATCTATTAAGCATTCTAAATAAGAAAAGAATACTCAGTTCAACATTAACTTTTAATAACAGTAATTACAAATTTTAAGTTGTTTGAGCTACTTATCTTGCAATTATGAAAATACTGCTTCTACCAACACACAGTAATTAGAGAATTTAGGCTGCTAAAGAAACACTTTTTGCAATCATTAAAAAAAAAACAAAACAGTTAATCTATTAAAAACAATTTCAGTGTGGCCTAGAGGATTGGCAGCACCAACACTGAATGCTCTATCAAGGGAGACCTGACTCGGAGAGAAACTGAGAGTCTTGGGATCCCTGGGATGTGGAGATCACACCCTTAAAAACAAGACATAGTTGTAGTGTGGAGCGTTCATCCCAGGGCATAATTTACTAGCTGGGCCATGAAGCAGCACTGGCCTTTGAGAAGAATGCTGCCTCCCCACTCCACTGGAGAAACAACTCTATCCTTAGACCACCATTGAGAAGTCTAGAATGAAATCAGCAGTATCCAAAATGAAGTTAGGAGATCCTATGAAGGGAGACCCTATGAACAATAATATAGAGAGTGGGTGAGGTGCAAGAAGGAAGAAACAATGATCAGATTCTAAAGGGTGAAAGTTTTAGGGTTGACATATCACCCACAACAAAATGCTGATTCTTTCCCCGCCGTTACCTTTTCTTTCCCCTATGCAGAGATTCGTGGCTCTGAAGCCAGACCAGAAAGGAATGTAACATAGTGAATGTAATGTCCCACCACATCCAACATATCCATCCGCTATTTTTCTCATGTTCATGAAAAAGTGGTAGATTGACATCCCTAGGAGATTAATGCCACCTATTTATCTAGTGATTTTGTGTCATTTTAATAATTAGATGGCAGGAAGTTCAACTACTCCATCCCAGCATGTGTGTGTTGATGTAAGGCTTACGTAACTGATTTTTAAAATTTCTGGATGACTGTTACTTGTAGAAATGTCTAATTTAAGTTGAGCTCAAAAAGCAAACAGAAGGGCCTGAGAAACCCACAACTTCTACAACCATCTTACAATATACTGCATAATTTTGTTAAAAGGGAACTATTAAATACTTGGAACCAGATCCTCAACTGGCATGACTAAGCAAAACCTAACTGACATTGCCGTGCTGATTTACACTGATAATCTAGCTCTTTGTCTTTTCTAATTTAGTCTCTATTTTTTCTGTGATACTTGTTGAAAGCTTACAACCAATTTTCCCCTCTAATTATTATGTCTTTTACTTTCCCCCTGGCTTTTCTAATGGAGACCAAATTTACATTTTTTAAAAAAAATATTTCCTTCTTTGAGCAATGGCATTCTCAAGAATTCTGTAGTTGACTGCTTCTGAACAGTCGCCAGAGGGAGTAAAACATCATGAAGTGCCTCTCTGGTATAAGGCCAACATAATGTAAACAGTAGCTGGTTTAAAACAAAACAACCCTTCACCTCCTTTGCAATAGTGTGGTGAACTCTCTAATCTAGAACAACAAAGATATTTAGAATTTGGAGATATTCCTTATCAAAACCTTCAAGGTGGGTCAAATTTTGAGTTTAAACTACTGTATCCCTTCAGGGCAGGTATTCATGATATAACATGTCAAAACTCAGAGTCCATTTGACAGCATATAATTATCAATATTTCAAAACAATTACAGATCAATAGAGAAAAATATTTTACAGAAAACTTGCAAAATGATCCATAGAACCATTTAAAAGTTAAAATAAGGAAGATAAGAAGCTATTTCTGATCATGCACACTGTGTTTTAAGGCAGAAATTTGTAGAAACAAAGAGATATGATATTTGATGCACACACAATTCCTATGAACAATAGTGAGCATTACAAGGATGCACTGAGAGGAAAACATATTGAGTGAACAAAAAATACATCCCCACATATTACCGACAGATTATGAGCAAAATTGCTTCTCAATTTTCTCTTTCAAACTGAAAAGCACTTTCCAGAAACCGAGCAAGATACTCTAAAAATGGTGAGGATTCAGTCAGAGAAAAGGTAGCCAATTATCTAGGCATCACTAATTCTCCAAATTTACTATCAATGAGTATGACAGAAATATAAAGAGGAAGCAAAAAAGTAGACATTTCAACCCTTACAAGGATCAATCCAAAATGAAGGGAAGTAAAAGTAAACTGGGCAGAAAATTCTGCTTTTACCATAAGACAGCAGAAAAAGCTTTCCCCTTAAATAAAACCACCTGTTTTCTTCCTTTTATTACAAAACAAAGTGAGGTTACTTATTGTTATGAAGGCACATAAGATACATACTACTTTGATTATGTAACCTAGATAAATATAATTATAACATTAATTAAACAATCCTTACAGTTCTAACATTGTGCTAACACTACAAACTACATTTTAGCTGATGCAATTCATTACAAAATAAGAATACCCAAGTAGTATAAAAGCACAGAAACATTTCTCTGCTTTTATAAAAAGCTGTGATATGACGTATTCCTTGTTTTGGGTTAAAACAAGAGACAAGGTAAAAGTTCATAGGCCCCAAACTGGACTCTGTCTAAAACGGACATTTAATTTCAAAACATCCACCAATATTAAAAGGCCATTCAAAGACTTGTTTATAATCCAAACAAAGGGTTGTAAATCCTAAATACTAGACCGAGTTACCCATTAAACCATCCACTAGTATGCTGCATGTGTATGTTCAGATTAAAGATATAAGTATGCCTCATTTTTCTCTCCTGCCAGCTTCACTGAAGGAACTGAAATTGTCAAAACAGTCTGCTTTCTGAGCTCTTTGGAAAGGAACTTTCAAAACACTTTCCAGCTCAAAAGAACAGAACCAGTAACACTTTTAGAGAAATGAAGCAACTGCGCAACCCAACCACCCTAGAAATTGAAATGTTAAATTTGCTGCAACCCTCAGTTTGAGAGATAAAGGCTTAGTGTTTCATATTGGGGAAGTTTTAAAAAAGAAAGCACTTTTTTTTTTTTTTTTTTTAAAGGAAAACTGCAAGTCTAGGCATGTAAACTGTCACAGAGCCTTTAAAACACAGAATTTTCTACCCCAGCACAATCTTACCGTCTTCATTCTGCAACACCAATTGGGAGGGGAGAAGAAAAGCATCAAGGCTTTTAAATTTTGAACAATTAAAGATTGCTACCCTTAAGCTTTTACAAGATAATCTGGCATCTCCCTTGGACATTTAGGATCAGATTTTCCAAAGATGGGAGTTAAAAGTGTGCTCTCAGCTTTCACATTCACAAGATGGACAGTCAGGTGATACAAGTACACATGTAATTACACAACCTGGCTGTAATCAATGTTAGGAATGGGCTAAAACTAAAAAAGGTGTGTGGGGGAAGAACTCTATGTTGAACTGAGATGGTAATGGATAAAATGGGACCCAGGTATAACTCCCCCCATCCTCCTGACCTTTTTTTTTCTGTAAGATAGAAGCCCGATAAACAAGGATTTGCCAAATCAAAACCAAACTCCTCCTCGCTTTGTCCCTCTCTAGTATAGATAGATAGATAGATAGATAGATAGATAGATGTTTAATGTCATGTTTGCCTTCTGAATGCAGTGTTCCAGGTTATAGGACTCACTGTAAAAGAGCTAAAAGCATTAAGATAGGATTTCATAGTAAAACCTGACAGCATTAAAGGGAGAAGCATAGAAGATATTTATAACCAGAGTGAGTCATCTAGTCAGTTTGATAAACATTTAACGTCTGTCAAATGCCACTTTAAGACTTAAATATACAATTAGTTTCCAATTATCACTGCAATTGGTGGTAGGGACTGATCTAGTAAAGACTACAACATGTTTTTACATTATAGTTTCCTATATTTCTCCACACAATATTCACCTTTTAGGCTCATTTGCACTTAGTCTCAGCTCTCTACCTAATGGTGATTTGGAGGGAAATGTATAAGCAAAATGAGTGAGGGAGGAGGGGGGGAACCCAGAAAGCATTGTTTCCAGTGTTTCAGAAATATAATAAATCTAGCCACAACTTTTTGAACATTGCTGTAGCAATATGCTGGTGGTCTGAAAGTTGGCACTAGTGTCTTGCATGAACTGTAACAAACTGGTTTACATTTAACAAAAACTAAGACTTTGGGAGTTGTGTACTGAGCCTGCATAATAGACATTTTTAATTCTATGGGTGCACTTAGGGGCAGAACCAGCTGCCAATTCCACAGCCATGAAATCCCACTGGCAGCAGAACTACTGTGCAATGGAGCTGATGAGCTAGATGTGAAGTGGGCTGAACAGGTTTTTGCAACAGCAGCCCCTCATTCTGGAAGGTGGGGCAGTGTTTTCACATGGCTTCCCCCGAACATGGGTGTGTTCCAGGAAGACACACATTTGTTTATGAAAGGTTAAAAGTTTGTTTGTAAAAGGCTGGTTCAGTTTTGTTTCAAGAGGAATTTATAATCCAGGGCTCACTGTTAGTTCAGCAAACAAAACACCTCTGATTGCTTACAAGTTCCACTAGCTTTATTTTATCTGTTTTCCTCTAATTATTTTCCTCTTTAAAACTCTCACCCCTTCAAAAACAAACAGTAAATTAAGTGCATTAAGGTTGCACAATTAATCACAAAAAGACAGAAAATACAAAATTGAAGATTCCAACTACTATATAAACCTGGCAGCATTGTACATGTTCCATTTTTTATTACTGTGACTTCTCGCATGAGTAGCTTAATGTTACTGTATATGCTGTTAAATGTAAACTGTAAATTATATAGGATATTTGACAAGGCTGAGTTAAAGCTGTTTTGGATACAGCTGTTTACATTTCCTTTTTGTGATTGCAACTAAGCAATCTCAATATTGTATTAACATACAGGTATTTTTGGGGGTATGGTTTTCCACTTAATCTATACAAAGCAAGTAAACTCACTTGAAAAAGAAGGTCTTTCATCTGGATTTTGTGCCCATCCACTTGCCATTAATGTTACTATCAGCACTCGGTGGGGTATGTCTATTGATAAAGTTTCTTCACTAGTGTCTGGTCGCTGTCCTTGTGACACACTATACATAATCTGCAAGGGGTTTATAACTTCTGTCAAAATAGATATCAAGCATTTATTATAAATATGTGTACTATAGTTATCATTTACTATAGGAGGATACATTAAAATTACAGACAATAATTAGGGATGTTGTAATTATGCCAAAATAATTGTTTTCAGATTACTGTACATAGGCTTTAGCTAAATGTAAATAAGGCTATAAAAGAAAACTAAAGAACACATTCTCACCTTCAAAGGGCTGTTTTCTTGACATCACTTCCCACATAATAATGGCATAGCTATTAAAGTAAAAATGTGCATTACTTTAGAACACTTTATGATTTATGCTGACAATGCACTCAGCATCATACAAAACATTAAAATAAACATTGCACAACACCAACTTAAACGGCTGACTATAATGATGTGCCCCTTCATACATGTTATGAAAACCAACAACAGGGATAGTATTGAGTAAAGAACAACGTGCTAGAGCTGACTTTATTTATTGTGGCCATATGTGCCTTTGAAAAACCAAAGAACTGGGGTTCTATGTTAAGGACCTCACTGATCTCACATAAAAAAAAATCCATTTATAAGTCGAGAGTTTTTTTTCTAACTGCTAGCCCTTCTCATCCTGGGCTCTCAGTGTTAAGAGGGCTTTCTTTCACAGGCCCGCTCTACACCTCCGAGTAGGTCCACGTAAGGCAGCTTACGTCAACCTAACTAAAGAAGCGTCTACACTACAATGTTCCTCCCGCTGATTTAACTCACGCACTAGGCCAACCTAGTAACTCCACCTCCAGGAGGGGCATAGTGATTAGGCTGATGTAGTTAGGTCGACGCAGTGTCCATGTAGACACCGAGTTGCTTACATCGCTTGTTGCTGTCTTTGGTGGCTGGATCCCCGCTGACCCAGGGCTGACTGTCAGAGTCCTGCTGCCCCAGGGTGGTGGGGCTCACAGCTCGGGGGGTCAGGCCTCGGGGCGGCGGGACCGGGGATCTGGCTTTCATTGCCCCACAATGCTCCACTTAAGTTGGTGCATGCGCTGCTGGCGAGGATGCACACCAACAGAAGGAGCATAGTGTGGACAGGAAGTGCAGATTTAACTACCACAGTGGCTGTAGGCTGACCTAACATAAGTTGACTTAATTTTGTAGCATAGACATGCCTAAAGTAATATGAGTTCAGCAGGCCACCATCTATCCTTAGTTACATCTGTGCAAAGCCTTTAAACAGACTGTGAAGCGGAAACAAGGGAAAAAATGTGGTCCTGCAATTGGAACTCAGTTAATAATTCTACTAATTATGGGTAAGTCAAAATAGAATCTAGCTCCCTCTCCAGAGCTGTGTTACCGATGCAGTGCTAACAGGAGCGAAAAGTAATTCAATAAATATTTTTGTCCATAAAGTATGGCTGTTGGGACTCTGAATATAAACAGAGATTGGTTGGGTTAGGTGTCATACATGCCATATTCACTCTGCAGAGAAGAATCTTCAGGAGACCACGTGGAAATAACTCCAAATTTACTAAACCTAATCGTGTTAATATATAAATCAATGGGTCTTTTCCCACTACTCTCAATGGGAGCAGGAATAGGCTCATAACTACAGTTTTAATAAAGGTGGAGCAGAACACTACTTATATGCAGCAACCCTTTGTTGTTGGTCCCCTAAGTAGTGACTTAAGAGAGAGTTCACTGTCCCGGACATTTGGTACAAAGCAGTGGATTTTAAAGGCAAAAATTCTGCTTTTCAACAAGAGTAACTGAGTCAAACTGGTACAGAAGTCACAAAGGCTCATCCCTGACAGGAAGGCCTAAGAGTATTCACAGAGGTGAATGAACTCTGCCAGAGCCTGGGAAACCCCCAACATCACTCTCCCATTCAATCTGAGATATGATATAATTAAACATTATCATCTCTTCTGTGACATTGTAGTCTGCAACTTCCTATTTGTTTTCCTTTGGCTCATGTTCTTCTTTCCCTCACCACACCTTTCTCTTTCCTTCCATTGTATAGCTTGATTTGCTTCTGTTCTCTTCTTTAGTATGCAGTGTTGTAGCTGTGTTGGGCCCAGGATATTAGAAAGATAAGGTGGGTGAGGTAATATCTTTTATTGGACCAACTTCTGTTGGTGAGAGAGACAAGCTTTCGAGCTACACAGAGCTCTTCTTCATGTCTGGAAAAGGTACTCTGAGCATCATAGCTAAATACGAAGTGGAACAGATTGTTTAACTACTACCTACCTATGCTAAACAATCTGTTGCACCACATATTTAGCTGTGATGCTCAGAGGACCTTTCTCAGACCCAAAGAAGAGCTCTGTGTAGTTGGAAAACTTGTCTCTCTCACCAGCAGAAGTTGGTCCAATAAAAGATATTACTTCCTCCACCTTGTCTCTCTTTTTCAATGGATGTTCTCTTCTCCTGTCTTTTTTCTCCCTTCATCTGTCTTCTTCTCTCCTCCTTTGCTTTGGGTTCTCTCCCTTCTTTCCACCTATGTTCTCAATTTTTTCTTCCTTTCTTTCTGGACAATCTCTCCCTCTTTCCTTGTTCCCTCATTCCAAACCTCTTTTTCAGTCCAGTTTCCCTCTAAACTTACTCTTTCTTTCTCTCTCTCTCTCTTCTATCTCTCCTAACCAACTTCTTTCGGCTCTTCCCCACTCCTAACCAATACTGCCACATCCTTCTAAAAACCATAGGCATAGATGGGGCCTGCTGCAATATTCACTCCCTCTCCTGTTCCTCCAATGGAGGAGCTCCTGATTTTTCTCTCTTGCCCCACCCAGCCACACCTCTCAAAAGGTGAGAGTCACAGGGACATTCTCTCTCCCTGACCTCTTGCTAGGAATGCCAGGTGCTTCCTCTGCACCTCAAGGGGAAGAGCTAATTATGAAAGTTAGTGCTTTCTCTCTTCCTGGAAGACCAGGCTTCGGCTTGGCATCTAAGTCTCTGAAACTGGTTCATCTCTTACCACTGCATCCATACACCTATATGTAATAAGAACAGGAGTACTTGTGGCACCTTAGAGACTAACAAATTTATTAGCGCATAAGCTTTTGTGGGCTTCAGCCCGCTTCATCGGATGCATAGAATGGAACATATAGTAAGAAGATGTGTGTGTGTGTGTGTGTGTGTGTATATATATATATATACACACACACACACACATATATACACACAGGGAAGGTGGAAGTTGGAAGTTTCCATACAAACTGCAAGAGGCTAATTAATTAAGATGAGCTATTATCAGCAGGAGAAAAAAACTTTTGTAGTGATAATCAAGATGGCCCATTCAGACAGTTGACAAGAAGGTGTGAGGATACTTAACATGGGGAAACAGATTCAATGTGTGTAATGACCCAGCCACTCCCAGTCTCTATTCAAACCCAAGGTAATGGTATCTAGTTTGCATATTAATTCAAGCTCCGCAGTTTCTCGCTGGAGTCTGTTTTGGAAGCTTTTCTGTTGCAAAATTGCCACCCTTATGTCTTTTACTGAGTGGCCAGAGAGGTTGAAGTGTTCTCCTACCGGTTTTTGAATGTTATGATTCCTGATGTCAGATTTGTGTCCATTTATTCTTTTGCATAGAGACATCGGGCTTTGTTGCAAGGACAGGCTGATGGTGGGATGGAAATTGTTGAAATCATGGTTGAATTCCTCAAGGGCTTCTTTTCCATGGGTCCAGATGATGATGATGTCATAAATGTAGCACGAGTAGGGGCGTTAGGGGACGATAGCTAAGGAAGCGTTGTTCTAAGTCAGCCATAAAAATGTTGGCATACTGTGAGGCCATGCGGGTACCCATAGCATTTCCATCCCCCATCAACCTCAGCCTGGACCAATCCACACAAGCGGTCCATTTCCTGGACACTACTGTGCTAATAAGCGATGGTTACATAACCACCACCCTATACCGGAAACCTACTGACCACTATACTTACCTACATGCCTCCAGCTTCCATCCAGGACACACTGCATGATCCATTGTCTATAGCCAAGCTCTAAGATACAACTGCATTTGCTCCAATTCCTCAGACAGAGACAAACACCTACAAGATCTCTATCAAGCATTCTTAAAACTACAATACCCACCTGTCATAATTATAAAGGGAAGGGTAAACACCTTTAAAATCCCTCCTGGCCAGAGGAAAAACCCTTTCACTTGTAAAGGGTTAAGAAGCTAGGATAACCTCGCTGGCACCGGACCAAAATGACCAATGAGGAGACAAGATACTTTCAAAGCTGGGGGGGGGGGGGGGAGGGGGCGAGAAACAAAGGTTCTCTCTGTCTGTGTGATGCTTTTGCTGGGGACAGAACAGAAATGGAATCTTAAAACTTAGTAAGTAATCTAGCTAGATATGCGTTAAATTCTGTTTTGTTTAAATGGCTAAAAAAATAAGCTGTGCTGAATGGAATGTAGATTCCTGTTTTTGTGTCTTTTTGTAACTTAAGGTTTTGCCTAGAGGGATTCTCTATGTTTTGAATCTGATTACCCTGTAAGGTATTTACCATCCTGATTTTACAGAGGTGATTCTTTTACTTTTTTTCTTCAATTAAAATTCTTCTTTTAAGAACCTGATTGCTTTTTCATTGTTCTTAAGATCCAAGGGTTTGGGTCTGTGTTCACCTATGCAAATTGGTGAGGATTTTTATCTAGCCTTCTCCAGGAAAGGGGGTGTAGGGTTTGGGGAGGATTTTTTGGGGAAAGACGTTTCCAAGCGGGCTCTTTCCCGGTTATAGATCTGTTAGACGCTTGGTCGTGGCAGCAATAAAGTCCAAGGAAAAAAGGAAAATAGTTTGTTCCTTGGGGAAATTTTAACCTAAGCTGGTAAAAATAAGCTTAGGGGGTTTTCATGCAGATCCCCACATCTGTACCCTAGAGTTCAGAGTGGGGAAGGAACCTTGACACCACCGTTGAAGTGAAAAAACAGATCGACAGAGCCAGAAGAGTACCCAGAAGTCACCTACTACACGACAGGCCCAACGAAGAAAATAACAGAATGCCACTAGCTGTCACCTTCAGCCCCCAACTAAAACCTCTCCAGCGCATCATCAAAGATCTACAACCTATCCTGAAAAATGATCCCTCACTCTCTCAGAGATCTTGGGAGACAGACCAGTCCTTGCTTACAGACAGCTCCCCAACCTGAAGCAAGTAGTCTCCAGCAACCACACACCACAGAACAAAAACACTAACCCAGGAACCTACCTTTGAAACAAAGCCTAATGCCAACTCTGCCCACATATTTATTCAAATGACACCATCAAAGGACCTCATCACATTAGCCACGCCATCAGGGGCTCGTTCACCTGCACATCTACCAATGTGATATATGCCACCATGTGCCAGCAATGCCCCTCTGCCATGTACATTGGCCAAACTGTCTCTATGCAAAAGAATAAATACACACAAATCTGACAGCAAGAATTGTAACATTCAAAAACTGGTAGGAGAACACTTCAACCTCTCTGGCCACTCAGTAAAAGATTTAAGAGTGGCAATTTTGCAACAGAAAAGCCCCCAAAACAGACTCCAGCAAGAAACTGCTGAGCTTGAATTAATATGCAAACTAGATACCATTAACTTGGGTTTGAAAAGAGACGGAGTGGCTGGGTCATTACACATATTGAATCTATTTCCCTAAGTTAAGTATCCTCACACCTTTTTGTCTACTGTCCAAATGGGCCATCTTGATTATCACTATAGAAGTTTTTTTCTCCTGCTGATAATAGCTCATCTTAATTAATTAGTCTCTTACAGTTTGTATGGCAACTTCCACCTTCTCTGTATGTGTGTTTATATATATCTATATCTATCTATCTCAATCTTCTTCTTCTACATTCCATTCTATGCATCCGATGAAGTGGGCTGTAGCCCACAAAAGCTTATGCTCAAATAAATTTGTTAGTCTCTAAGGTGACACAAGTACTCCTGTTCTTTTTGCGGATACAGACTAACATGGCTGCTACTCTGACACCTACATGTAAGAGTCTAAAGTGTCAGAACTCCTAGATATTTTTAAAATATATGAAAATCATGGAATCCATGACTCAAGTAGCAAAAATGCAGCCTTAATAGATATTCTTAAAAACTACGCTTGACTGTAATAGGCCATCTGTCAACTGTTATCCATCCACTTCCTCAACTCAATCCCCTCCTTGATTGTTTAGGCAGGCTTTAAGGTGGTACCCTTCTCTGCTAGCTTGTTCCGTACAGTAACTCCTCACTTAAAGTTGTCCTGGTTAATATTGTTACATTGCTGATCAATTAAAGAACACGCTCGTTTAAAGTTGTACAATGCTCCCTTATAACATTGTTTGGCAACCGCCTGCTTTGTCCACTGCTTGCAGAAAAAGCAGCCCATTGGAGCTAGCTGGTGGGAGCTTGGAACCAGAGCGGACCGGCAGCCCCCCCATCAGCTCCCCGCTCATGTAAGTTCCCTGTGCAGCAGCCGCCCAGCAGGCTATCAGTTGTCGGCAGTTCAGCTGTCCCTCCCCCCACATTGCCATGTGCTGCTCCTGCCCTCTGCCTTGGAGCTGCTCCTGGGACGCTCCTGCTTGCTGTGCAGGGGTGGGGGGAGGAGGGGGGCTAATGTCAAGGTGTCCCCCTCCCCCCTGCCTCCCTACTTACCCCATCTCCATAGAGCGGGGGAGGGGGGAGGGGGGCGGGGGGGATGAACGACGAAGACACAACAGGGCTCAGGAAGGAGAGAGCTTGCTGGCAGCACCTTCTGTCTCAACTTGCTGATCTACTTAAAGAGGCAATGTACTTGAGTCGGTCAGCATACTTAAAGGGGCAGTGCACATCTCTCTCACACACAGGGTGTGTGTGTCTGCCACGCTGTCTCCCCTCCCTCCATTTGTGCTGCCTTGTAGAGTGTGAGGCTACATTAACAACGTGTTAACCCTTGAGGGCTCAGCTGAGTGCTAGTTCATCATTTCGCAGTAAGGCATTCCCTGGGAAATATCCCACCTCTTACTTCACCACCTCAACCAAGCTGCACAATCATCATTGCTGTGTACAATATTAAATTGTTTATTTAAAACTTATATTGTGTATATACATACATATATATATAATCTTTTGTCTGGTGAAAACTTTTTTCCTGGAACCTAACCCCCCCATTTACATTAATTCTTATAGGGAAATTGGATTCGCTTAATATCATTTTGCTTAAAGTCACACTTTTCAGGAACATAACTACAATGTTAAGCGAGGAGTTACTGTATCTCTTACACGTAGACAGCAACTTCTGTTGTTTCTTTTATAGGTACTATTACTCTATATGTGCCATTCAAGAGCTTACTGGAGTAGCTCTCCCTGGATTTCTATATGATGTATACTCTGTTTTTGCCTGTCCCTATTTGATGTATACTCCTATATTAATTTCTATTGGATGTGTACTCTGTTTTTGCCTGTCTTTTCTCCTAACCTTTTCTAAGTTAATGCTTCTTCTCTCACTCCATGTTTGTCTTGCAAATTACATTAATCTCTGGACATTAGCCACAGAGATCTCTCAAGTAGGTGTGTACAGTTTGTTCATCTGGATGCTTGCACTTTGTTTTGCTACCTATTCTCTCTCTCCCCCCATCCATCCTGTTTTCAGCAGGGTAATTCTATTCCCTGCAAGCCTGATTTGTGGGATGTTCAGAAAATTAAACAACATTGGGTTAACTCCAACCAATCCCCTTTGTCTAGTTATCCTGGTTTTACCCTAATTTCTAGGGCATTATATTTGTCCTAATGTTTGCTAGGGAAAGAGGTTTTCAAAAATTTTACTTTATCCATTTAGTGCCCCAAAATAACGTGTTCTGATTCATTATAATCGAGTTCCTTTGACAATTTTTACTTTTCAGTTTGCAGTGCTCACTGTAGGATAACAGGCAGTACCTGTATATATCATGCTTTATACTTGCACGGGTTTTCTGATTGGGATTATAGTCTTCAGGTGGCATGTAGATAATAGTCCCTCCCTCTGGCAGAGATTTGTCACCTCGTGATTGTGATGTGGACACCATGCGCCATTTCGATAAACCAAAATCCGCAATCTGGTAAAGAACAAAAATCTGTCATTCTGAGAGAACAACAGGTCCCATCTATGCACTGATGTTAGTGCAAATTGTCAAAAATAGAAGGAATGAAGAGTTTGTTTAAAACCCTCCATCCCACTTGAAATGAAAGCAGCTATGGTGTTCTGCTAGCTACAAAAAACATCAACCTTGATTCAGAAAATGTTCCCAAATCAGGGTTCATGTTGTCACGCACGTTATTATTATTATTTATTATTTGAATTAACGTAGCACTTAATGGCCCTAGTTATGGACCAGGACCCCACTGTGATAGGTGGTGTACAAAATAAATAGAATAAAAAGATGTTCCCTCCCATTGCTCCCTGTGGGCAACACCCCCACGTAGTCTGAGATTTGGCTGTGGAATTCACCCTTGCTAAAAAAACTGCATTTCAGAATATTAGCTTTCATTTCCAAAGACCAAACACTTATGTTTCTAGCCCTTATGGTTGGGAACAAAAATCTTGAAAACATTAATTAAGTGTAAAACGATGTAGCACTATCCAAAAACAACAACAACTCAGAGACTGATGCAGTTCATATCATCTCAATCAGAGCTCCTTGGACCTTACAATTCCCCAGCTATGGAATCTAGTGTTTTTCCAAGATGTCACAGAATTCATAATTTTGGCTGCAAAATTTGTCATTTTGCTGCAGACAGGCATCCAATATTTTGTTTGCTGTTTCCATGTCTGGCTGGGACGTGTCTGAAATTGCTTCCTGCTCTCTGTCCTTCCCTACAAGCTAAGAGTTAATTGGTTTGCAATGCATGCACCTGTGATGGGGTTTCTACCCTCCACACTTTCCCTGAAGGGGTTAATGGAAGCCAGATGGGCCAAATAACCTTTTAGTCTGAGAGGAAAGTGAACCTGTGTGGGAACAGGAAGGGGTTCTAAAGCCAGGGAGCTGATAGCAGGAAGGACTGCAGGGAGGGAGTCTACAGTCACTCCGTGGGAGAAGGGAGATGTGTTGGGGGGCTATCGACAAGTGGGACAAGTAGCCCACTATTGCTCCCTGGGAGGAGGGAGAGGGATTAGAGAGACTGACAAACCCCAGAGAGTGGAAGCAGCCCAGGGACTAAGCAGCAAGGTTGGGGACTGAACAGACCTTGGCTGCATGTTGTAGGGTCCCTGGGCTGGAACCCGGAGTAGAGAGTAGGCCCATGTTCTTCTACCTGACACTGGGAAAGTGGCACTGGCAGGGTACTGAAATGGAAGACTGCCTTGGTCACTATGGGAGTAACAGAGACTTTGAAGGACTATACCCCAGAAGGGGGGAATGCTGAGCGACCTGGTCAGAGGCCGAATCACAGAGAGGACAGCTGTGGCTCCTGAGAGCAAGAACAGCTGTAGAGGAGAAACTGATGGGGTTTAACCACTAGAATGGGCGTTTCCGTGACCGAGGTAATCCCCAGAACCGCTAAGAGGTGGCATCATCCAGCAGTGAGTATAGCAACCTGTCACAGCATCCCACACTGTTCTATGGAACCAGGCAGCAGGGGATCAGGGAGCAAAAGCTGGAATCCAGCTTCCAGAATGGGGGAGAGGGAACCAGAAATGTAGGCTGGCCAGTTGGGATGCCTAGAATTCCTCACAGTGGCCAGTGGGTGGGAATCCAAGGAGATGAAGCGAACTACAAACTCCCCACTTTCCTGGTACACACATGAGAGGGAAAAAGGGTTCTGAGCAAGGCTGCCTGGACAACATTGCAACAAGTAAGATCTATGGATATGAGCTTCCTGGAGAATACATGAAAACAAAAGTCAAAAATAATTATGGACTGGTGTTATGTCACTGACTGGGCCATAGTTGTGTGTATTTATGTAGGACAGGTGGAAGTGAAGGAAGAATATTTCATGAGAACAGAATAAATTAAGGTGCTTGTAATGCACTTGATTTCATTGTGTCATGGAGTACGTAGCCTGTCTGCAAGTGCTTTCTCCTGACTAGCTTTTGAGGTCATTGGGGGAGGAGGGACTGCTTTTAAAACCAATCTGCATACTGCACTTGTGTGTGTTTGGTCTCATTGTAATTCAACCCGTTAGAAATCTCACTCATTTAGCAGATTTCTGATGCAATCAGACACACTGTATGACTGCATATTTTACATATATTCAATGCTTCCTTTTTTATAATACATAGCAGATGTACCTAATATTGCTCTTTCCATTTTTTGCCAGTTATCAAAATCTTAATTTCACTCCACCTAAAGGCAGCTCAAATAATTAGAGAGCTAGTTAATAAGCAATGAGCAATTAACCCCCACGTAAAGCATCTGTAAAAAAATTAATCTTAAAGCATTAACCATCCAAATTTAATGCAAAGCATCTCCCTCAACTACTGTAATACTAAATATTCCATAACCTCCATTTGAAATTTTAAAACTGTTGATGAAAGGAAACAAAACTTTATCAAACTGTTTTTATTTCTATTCAAATTCTAAAAGTGACTAACAGTTTTCTTAACAAATGGATTCTTCATCACCAATACTTCCTCCTCTTTGCCTCTGAATTAAAAGTCCATAATAAACCATTAAAGTTAAGATGGCTGAGAAACAATTTCACGTGTGTTTTGTTCTATTTTAAGGTGAATATATAGCCTAACAGGCAACCAAGGCTTTGATCATTACCTCATCAATTCTCCTTCAGGAAGTATCTGCCAGGTAGGTTTCTTGCCTTCCCATACTATCCAAACCCAGAGTGTGCATATCTGAAGAGATGTTCTAAGGCTACATTAAGCATTGCTGAGTGAAGAATGACAATTTGGATGCAAGACAGTACATCATATATTACGCTGTTGTTGGGAATGGGAAACCCACCAGGGCCTACCTGAGCTCCTCTGACTTCAGAACTTGAGTAGTTTTTAGAAGGAGTTTCTACTCTGAAAGGACCACATTAAGGGTTATCCTCAAGGACTTTCATAAGAAAGTGTTGCCACTTCTGAATATTAGCCACTGCTTTTATTTCTTGCACTGCCTAATTACTTCTCTAATCCCTCTCTATTTTGTTACCATGAACTAACATTATGCTTATCTTAACACTATCTTATCATAGTATCTCTAACCCCCCTTCTCTGTAACTAAACCTGTGAAATCACAACTACTTTTATGTTAATTTTGCTGAGAATTTGGTTTTCTTCCCTAGGTATAATGCCTTCAGATATCCACAGGTTCATCTCAGTTGAATTTCTTATCTACTAACTTTGATTTATTTCATCTGTATGGCATACTGCATAGGCCAACATTATGAAAAGCCAATATGCTGCTAAAGGCCAGGAATCTGCAATTGGATTGGTGCAAGTCAATCCCTGTTTCTGTGTGGAACCTCACTGAAGAAGATGGGGCTCTGCCTGCAAAGACACAACTGCAGAACAGAAGTATAAGTTTGTCCCTTCCAATCCCCACTCCTTGTCTGAAATATTAAACACACTTCAGTTCTGTTATGTGTAAGGGGACTGTTGTCCCCTTCTTAGAACTCAGTGGGAGTGTTTTGGTTGGCTAGCTCCCAGTACTAAAGGTAAGGGGAAGGGTCGATGGGAAATCAGGAGACTGAGACTGACAGTCCCCAGGAACAATGGGGAGAGGCCAATGCTCCAGGTCTGCCTGATCAACAGGGCGGGCAGGCTAATCAGGGAGTCAGGAAGCCAGGGGATCCCGTCCTTCGTGTGAGCTGGAATTGCCTGGGTCAGACAGAGTGGAGCTGGAGCAGTCTGGAGCCAGATACAGCGAGCAGTTGCAGAGAGAGAGCGGGACCCTGGGCAAGCGGGCCCAGCGCAGGGAGACGCCCCCAGCCAAGACGCCTTACAGGACAGACTTGGAGGGGGATCGTAACCCTGATGGGCCGGGGGCAACGCTGGGAAGAAGGGTCCTGCCACCTAAAGCCTGAGGGCTGTGGCCACCGCCAGAGCAAGTGTCCGACCCGCAGCATTCCTGTAGCACAGCCAGGCCTCACAAGGAGGCCTGGGACTTGTGAGGAACAGACTGAACTTCCCTTACATTCCAGAGATGCTGGTTGTGATGTCCCCATCCCACAGAGTGGGGTGATGTGTTTTCCTTTAACCTTTCCCATTTTTTCCTTATTTTTTTTAAATTGATTGCTGTTTAATACATTGTATTTGCTTTGAACTGTATGTAATGATCTGTGGGTTAGGGAAGCATCCAGTGCAGAGAGAGCACCCCGGAGTGGGGACACCCAGCTCCTGTCCTAAGTGACCACAACAAGGTTGGGGGTCGAGCCCCCCAGGAATCCCGGGCCCAGCCTTGTTGGGGTTACGAGGACTCTGCCAGATAGGAGAGTGGAGGGGAGCCCTTGAGGTCAGGCAGGCCTCCGGGTAAAGAAAGTGGGAGTGAAGACTCAGATCCTTTCGCTAGCCCAGTTCACCAGGATAGTGTATAAGCCAGGAAAGTTCCCCACAATGGTGAAACCATTCCCCTGCTTACATGTGCTCGCTGAAGAGGAATATAGGGACTAAAATAACCAGGACCTTACCTTAACATGAAACTCGCTATCCAGTAAAATATTTTGGGTCTTCAAATCATGGTGCAGCAATGGAGGACTCATGTTGTGCAGATAATTCACTCCCAAAGCAATTTCATACAAAACCCGGAATCGCAGTGACCACGCAATGTCAGGATACACATTTTTCTACCAAAGAAGAAAACCAAACCAGAAAAATCACAATATCATCATCCATTTAAATATTCTAACAAAAATCTATGAGTTAGAGGAGACATAGTTTGAGAAGAGGTTTTTTTACATCTCGTATTCACAAATTTAAAAAGTGACAAATCATTGTGATTGGTGTTAATTTATGTATTTGTTTTAACATTATGAACTGTTTAATCACTCAGTACTATGCTCCTGTTCTTTAGCAATTATACTCTATCAATTCATGATTATATAAGCTGTTACTAATACACATACTTTATGACCTTGTGATGATAAAGTTCTAGATAAGATTTAGATATTATCAACAGACTCAGAGTGCTTTACAAAAGTGGGCAAGTATGTTCTTAACCCTCTCTATTCCATTGCAGAACACAGGGTCTTCACCACTGCCTTTCACCTTTGCTGGTCTCCTCCTGCAGTCTTAGTTTTCAATTCTGCTTATATTATGTAGTTCAGTGTTATCGTTTGTCTACCTTATTGCCTGCCTCTTTCCCTAGGGGTTCCAATCCAATTCCTGTCTTACGTTAGTTAGTTTTCTAACTCTATATACTAGCTATCTCCATTTTCGTTCCAGAATTTCTTGTCCTAGTGGCTTCTGTTTTATCCTTCTCCAGAATTCTTTATTTGTGACTCTTTTTCCCCCAGCCATCGGATACTGAGGATTATTCTGTCAGCTGTTTATTAAAACTTGGAGTTTAGATAGTGAAGTCTTGAATCTCCAAGTTTCAGCACAATATAGTAAGACCAACTTTAGAACAGTGTTAAATATTCAAAGTTTTTAGTTTGGAAGCAAGATTTCTGTTTCTCCAGATTGGCTTTAGAGTTACAAAGGCATGTCTGGCTTTTGGTACTCTGGTTTTAATGTTTTAATCTGCGCTACTTTGTTGTGTCACAGATCAGGGCATTTCCCTGTTCCCTCTCAGTGGTCCAGCCAGGGTACCCACTGTCAGGCTTGCAGCTCCCCAGCCACTGCCTTTCTTGGATGGAGACCTATATCTCACTCCCTTCTCACTTGGGTATTTCCAGGCTGAGAAGTTCCCTGCCTTTGCTGTGTTATTCCCAGCAGAGTGACTGCCCGTGGTTGTAATTTACCACACAGTTCTTTTTAAGCAAGGATATTTTATTCTTAAGGTAAAAAAACATTACAGAGAATATGTGAATAATACAACTACATGCACGCTAACACAATTACCAGAGATCACCCTAACATGGGTTCTTGCATTCACCAATCCCCCAAAGGGGTTTCCCTTTTGTTTCAAGTTCATCATAGCTTCAGCTCAGAACAAGCACACAGTCTTATGGGACCTCAGTAGGCGAAGTCCATCCAATCCTTCCTTAAAGGATTGGGGCCTCTATGGACCAGAGATCCTCTCCATCCGCTGGGCCAGCAAGAAGGACCTGGACCAGGATAGTCATCCAAAAGTCTTTTCTTTGTCTGTTAGTCCATGGAGAATCCATTTTGAACTAATATATGCAGATCTCACTAAGGGGCGACTTCAAAGGGGCTCATAACCTGAGGAATTACAATAGTATCCCCATCCTCCTAGAGGAGTGATCTACAATTCCATAATCATAGAATCATAGAATATCAGGGTTGGAAGGGACCTCAGGAGGTCATCTAGTCCAACCCCCTGCTCAAAGCAGGACCAATCCCCAATCAAATCATCCCAGCCAAGGCTTTGTCAAGCCTGACCTTAAAAACTTCCAAGGAAGGAGATTCTACCACCTCCCTAGGTAACGCATTCCAGTGTTTCACCACCCTCTTAGTGAAAAAGTTTTTCCTAATATCCAACCTAAACCTCCCCCACTGCAACTTGAGACCATTACTCCTTGTCCTGTCCTCTTCTACCACTGAGAATAGTCTAGAACCATCCTCTCTGGAACCACCTCTCAGGTAGTTGAAAGCAGCTATCAAATCCCCCCTCATTCTTCTCTTCCGCAGACTAAACAATCCCAGTTCCCTCAGCCTCTCCTCATAAGTCATGTGTTCCAGACCCCTAATCATTTTTGTTGCCCTTCGCTGGACTCTCTCCAATTTATCCACGTCCTTCTTGTAGTGTGGGGCCCAAAACTGGACACAGTACTCCAGATGAGGCCTCACCAATGTCGAATAGAGGGGAACGATCATGTCCCTCGATCTGCTCGCTATGCCCCTACTTACACATCCCAAAATGCCATTGGCCTTCTTGGCAACAAGGGCACACTGCTGACTCATATCTGTGCATTGGGTTCTTCCGTCCTAAGTGCAGGACCCTGCACTTATCCTTGTTGAACCGCATCAGGTTTCTTTTGGCCCAATCCTCCAATTTGTCTAGGTCCCTCTGTATCCTATCCCTGCCCTCCAGCGTATCTACCACTCCTCCCAGTTTAGTATCATCTGCAAATTTGCTGAGAGTGCAATCCACACCATCCTCCAGATCATTTATGAAGATATTGAACAAAACCGGCCCCAGGACCCAGGACAACTGCAATTTTAATACAATGGACCCCCAAAGTATTAAACCTAATTCAATAAAGTTTACAGAATTAAGTTAAACCTTATCCTAATTCCATAAGGATTGTGCAGGATATTGTCAGTCCGTCGCATGTTGTACTTACAATGCTGTCAAGATATGTGAAATATCGGACCTCTTTTGTGTCAGGCCCAGAAAATGTTATTGGTGTTGTGTGTTGATTCTTATGGTTGAAGTTTTCTTAGTGTTGATTTTCAACCTTATTAATTGTGCATAAGCCTGGAGATCATTTGTTTTGGCTTTCATGTCTCTATGGGTAAGTGATAGCATGTTGATGTCATCCACAAAGTCAAGTTGGTCTAACTTCTGTTTGAAAATTCATTGTATGTCCTTTCGTTGTTCTGTGCTCCCTCTCACTACCCAATCCACTATCTGTAAAAAGATCCTGGGTGACATAAGAAATCCTCGCCTGATGCCCAGAGTGACTTTGAATGGTTTAGTCAGTTCACTATTACGTACTACTTGACACGTCATATATTCATAGAAGCTCTGAATGATCCTCACAAATTTTGGAAGGATTCTATAGTGGTGTAATCATGTCCATAAAATAGTTCTATCCATTATACCAAAAGATTTTTGGAAATCTAAAAAATTCATATAAAGTGGTGACTGTCGTACAATCAACAGTTCTATGTTGATACATAAGATTATTATTTGATATGTAACTGATTTATCCTGTCTGAACCGTGCCTATATCTTGAATCTACAGAGGATGTGAGCTTTTAGGTGACAAATCTGCAGAACTGTCCCAGATGTCAATAGAGGAGGTTTTGAAACGGATTGATAGATTTAAAAAAATCTCAATTAACCAAGATTAAAACAAAATTGTGATTAATCGCAGTTTTAATCACACTGTTAAATAATAGAACATCATTTATTTAAATATTTGTGGATGTTTTCTACATTTTCAAATATATCGATTTAAATTACAACACAGAATACAAAGTGTATTATTGTAGCCAGCATTGCAAGGTATTTACATGCCAGATTTGCTAAACAGTCCTATGCCCCTTCCTGCTTCAACTACCATTCCAGAGGACGTTACCATGCTGCTGACAGGTTCTGCCTGATAACGATCCAAAGCAGTGCGGACCAATGCACGTTCATTTTCATCATCTGAATCAAATGCCACCAACTGAAGGTTGATTTTTCTTTTTTGGTAGTTCTGGTTTTGTAGTTTCCAAATCGAAGTGTTGCTCTTTTAAGACTTCTGACAGCATGTCCTGCACTTCGTCTCTCTCAGATTTTTGGAAGGCACTTCAGATTCTTAAACTTTGGGTTGAGTGCTATAGCTATCTTTAGAAATCTCATATTGACACCATCTTTGCGTTTTGTCAGATCTGCAATGAAAGCGTTCTTAAATTGAACAACATACGTTGGGTCACCACCCGAGACTGGCATAACATGAAATATATGGCAGAATGCAGGTAAAATCATGGAGCAGGAGACATACAATTCTCTCCCAAAGAGTTCAGTCACAAATTTAATTAATGCATTATTTTTTTTTAATGAGAGTCATCAGCATGGAAGCATGTCCTCTGGAATGGTGGTCAAAGCATGAAAGGGCATACAAATGTTTAGCATATCTGACACGTAAATACCTTTCAATACCGGCTACAAAAGTGCCATGTGAATACCTGTTCTCACTTTCAGGTGACATTGTAAATAAGAAGCAGGCAGCATTATCTCCCATAAATATACAACAAACTTGTTTGTCTTAGTGATTGACTGAACAAGAAGCAGGATTGAGAGGACTTGTAAACTCTAAAATTTTAAGAGTTTTTGAGTGCAGTTATGTAACAATTCTACATTTGTAAATTGCACATTCACGATAGAGATTGCACTACAGTACTTGTATGAGGTGAATTCAAAAAAACAATTTGTTTCTTTTACAGTGCAAATATTTATAATTAAAAATATAAAATGATCACTGTACACTTTGTATTCTGTGTTGTAACTGAAATCAATATATTTGAAAATGTAGAAAAATATTTATAAAAAACCAGCTGGAATTCTATTATGGTTTACTAGTGCGATTAATATTTTTCAGTGAGTTAATTTGTTTTGAATTAATTGCTTGAGTTAACTGTGATTAATGGATAGCTCTATAAAATAGTAAGTTGCCAGAATGAGATAGTATTCACCCAAGAGTTTTGAAGGAACTGAAATATGAAATTGCAGAACTACTAACTGTGGGATGTAACCTATCATTTAAATCAGTTTCTGTAGCAGATGACAGGAGGATAGTAACGTTACACCAATTTTAAAAAAAGGCTCCAGAGGCTATTCTGGCAATTACAAGCCAGTAAGTCTAAATTCAGTATCTCACAAATTGGGTGAAACTATAGTAAATAACTGAATTATCAGAGACATACATAAATACACTTTGTTGAGGAGAGTCAACATGGCTTTTGTAAAGGGAAGTCATGCCTTACCAATCAACTAGAACTCTTTGAGGGGGTCAACAAGCATGGAGACAAGAGGGATCTAGTGGATATAGTGCATTTAGATTTTCAGAAAGCCTTTGACAAGGCCCCTAACCAAAGGCTCTTAAGCAAAGTAAGCAGTCATGGGATAAGAGGGAAGGTCCTCTTATGGATCAGTAACTGGTTAAAAGATAGAAAACAAAGGGTAGGAATAAATGGACAGATGTCAGAATGGAGAGAGGTAAATAGAAGTGTTCTCTAAGGATCCAGCACTGCTCAACATATTCATAAATGATCTGGAAAAGGTGGTAAAATGGGGAGGTGGCAAATTTTGCAGATCATACAAAATTACTCAAGTCCAAAGCAGACTGTGAAGAGTTATAAAGGGACCTCACAGAACTGGGTGACAAAATGGCAGATGAAATTCAGCATTGATAAATGCAAAATAATGAACACTGGAAAACAACCCTAAGAACACATACAAAACGGTGGTGTCTAAATTAGCTGTTACACTCAAGAAAGAGATCTTGGAGCCATCATGGATAGTTCGCTGAAAACATCTGCTTAATGGCAGCCTCAGTCAAAAAAAACAAAACAAAAAACTAACAGAATGTTAGGGACCATTGCGAAAGGGACAGATAATAAAACACAAAATCATAATGCCACTATTTAAATCCATGATACATCCAGACCTTGAATACTGCCTGTAGTTCTGGTCACCCCATCTCAAAAAGATATATTAGAATTGGAAAAGTACAGAGAAAGGCAACAAAAATGATGAGGGGTATGGAACAGTTTCCATATGAAGAGAGATTAAAAAGACTGGGACTTTTCATCTCAGAAAAGAGACGATTGAGGGGGGATATGATCAAGGTCTATGAAATCGTGACTGTGGAGAAAGTGAATAACGAAATGTTATTTATCCCTTCACATAACACAAAAACCAGCGGTCACCCAATGAAATTGATAAGCAGGAGGTTTAAAACAAACAAGGAAGTACTTCACACAACACAGAATCAACCTGTGGAACTCCTTGCCAGGGGACGTTGTGAAGTCTAAAACTATAATGAAGTTCAAAAAGAACTAGATAAATTCATGGAGTATGGGTCCATCAATGGCTATTAGCCAAGATGGCCAACAATGCAATCCCATGCTCTGGGTATTATTAGCCTCTGATTGCCAGAAGGAGGGAGTGGATGACAGGGGATGAATTATTGCCTGTTCTGTTCACTCCCTCTTAAGCATCTGGCATTGGCCACTGTTGGAAAACAGGATACTAAGCTAGATGAACCATTGGTCTAACCCAGTATGGCTGTTCTTATGCACGGATTTCTTGATTTTGCCTAGAATAATACTTGTAAACACCTCACCTGCAAGAGACATCTGTTCTATGCCCCTCCAGTTTTTACACTGACTGAAGTCTTCTTTCTTTGGCAGCTTCACTACATGACTCCTTTTCCACTGATTTGGTAACTTTTCTTCTTTCCATATATTTTGTAAAGGGCCTATCAAAATGTCTACTGTTTTCCTCAAGTCTGCCTTAAGAACCTCTGTTGGAATGTTACCTGGACCTGATGCCTTTCCATTTTTAACTGATTGACTGCCCTCTCTACTTCTACACTAGTGACAGGTTCTAGTTTGATGTCCAGATCTTCTCCTTCCTCTATTTCCGGGGGGAATGTCCACTGGCTTGCCATTCAGTAGTTGAATAAAATACTGCCTCTATACATTTAATTGTTTTGATGTCTTTATCATTATGTTGCCCTTGCTGTCTTGAATTGGTCGGTTGGTATACTGTCTTCATATCATTTTGTGCTGCAGTGGTCTGTGCATCAATTGCCACTTTATCTATAAGTTCTTATTTGTCTTTCGTAGCACTCATTTTGGCCCCTGTACTCTTTATGGTATATTCCTCCGAGAGAGAGAGAGAGTGTGTATTTGTCTGTTTTCTTGGTCTTGCTTGATTTAGTTTATTTAATTTGGTATCTTTTATTTCCTGTCATATATCCTCAGATAACCATTCGCTGTGGTGTTTCTTCCTGAATCCCAGCATTTCTTCAGAAGTTTTAGTGATAGCTTCCTTTACCCATTTCCATTTGCCTTCTACTGTTCCATCATCTTCAAGCACCTGTTAATGCAATTCTAAACTCTGATTGCATTGTCATCTGTGTTAGGTTGGTGATGTTATAATGTAGGCATCTCTGTTGTTCAGTCATCTTTATTTTTATTCTCAAAATATCTACCATTAATGCATGGTCTGTCCCCATATCTGCCCCATTCCTTCTATGTACATCTTCAAATGTTCTTCTTCATTTGAGCCACACTGTAATGTGATACATTTGTTTTCCTGTTCTGTGACCTGGTGACCTCCAAGTTATCTTAGGAATACTACGGTGAAGGAAGATATTTCCTCCAATGATCAGGCCATTTGTTCCACAAAAATCAGCAAACATTTTACCACTTTCTTTCCATTGATGCCTTGTTTCCCTATAATAGCTTCCCTGACAGTGTTATTGCTCCCTATTTTAGCATCCATGTCTAGGTCAAAGGGTACGAGCCAGACTTAAGGCAGTCCACCGGCGCACCAGCTAGTAAGCCACTACTGTAAGAAACAAAGTTGTTAGGGAAATCTGCACTACCCCGCAGTTCAAAAACTCAATCCAATTCAACTCCATTCAAATAGACTTATGAGAGATGATGATGTGAAATGGCCAAACACACAAGGAAGCTACTCTGCTGATGAATTTGCTGTCTCCTAAATTGGTATGCAGAATATGCGGTGTGAAGGGACATGCCCTTCCACCAGCTGCAAGGAGGCTAACAAGCTACTCTGGGCCTGTGCAGCACTAATGAGGTACCCCTGTTCCTCCTAGAGGAGAAGGGGCTTATTTGGGGAAGCATACCATAGGAAGGGGCGGTGACCAGGAAGAGGCTATGAATAACTGAGGCAGGCCGGGTGAGGAACAGACAGCCACAGAACACACTGCTTCCAGAGCAGCCCCAGCTGACAGCCAAGTAACTCACTCCAGAAAGAAGGGTGGGGGATGTAAACCCTGTGTAGGCGCAATAAACTTTCAGAAACTGAGCCTGTAAAGACCTATCCAGGGACAGTCTGAGAGGCTGACCACTGTTTCAGCCAGACCCTCCTGTAACAAGGGGCAGGGAGAAAGAAGAACCAGCCCTCTGCCAGGGAGCAATTACTCCCAGAAAACTCCCCTAAGTGCATCCACTGGGGGAAGTAGAGAGAGTAAACGAAGGACAGTGGGACCTGGAGGAGGAGGGGAAATGTGTCTAGGGAGTGCTACCCCTCCTGTATGTGGACACTATATAAGCCTAGAAAAGTGATCCAAATAACAGAACTTGACAGATATAAACTAGATATACTAGGTCTAAGGGAAATGAGTTAGGCAACATTAGGACAAATATCTTTTGTCAATTGAACACATCTTACTACACTCTGAGCTACCAAATGCCAGTGACATACATAGAGATGGCAAAGGTTTTATATTACCAAAAGAAGGCAACCAAAAGCCTGACAGAATGGGCACAAGTTCTGGAAAGGATGATAACAGTACTATTTACACCAAAGTTCCAGAAAGTGTCCATTATTCAATGTTTTGTGCTCCAACAAATCAAGCTAGCCAAGAGGAAAAAGAAAACTTCTACTTGTGGCTACAGAAAATACATAATATCCCAAGAAGAGATGTCCTCCTCGTAAAGGCAAGCATAATATCCCCATTTTACAAATGGGAAAGCAGAGGAACACACAGACAAAATGACATGTCCAAGGTCACCCAGCAGGCCACTGGCAGTTGCAAAAAGAGAATCAAGGTCCTCTAAGTCCCAATCGAATGCCCTGTCCACCAGACAATACTGCCTCCCAGTGATGCTAGAGTACACTAAAACTAAACACAAACACTATCTTTTAAAAATGTTATGATTGAATTTCTCAGCTTTTGTGGGTATGTTTCAGAAACTGAATATGACAGTTCAGTCCTTCATTTTAAAAAAGCACAACTGCGTGCCTGTTTTAGTTTTGCAATTTCTGACTTATCAGTTTGAGTCATAATCTTCTTTTAAAAGACTATTCACAGTAAAAAGAAAATGAATGCAAATTATTCACATGAATGAATTACTCCTGCCAAAAAATTAATTAAATTCCACACCGAAAAATTAAACTCTGCGCACAATATTTTAAAATTCTGGATATTTTATTTTGTCAAAACAACACAATATAACTACACCGGTTTCAATTATTTTGGTAATTTATGTCAAAATACCTCTCAGGAAGTATGTCTGTAACAATACAGACAACAAGAACAAAATTTAGGAAATGTTATTTGACAAGTAGATTCCTTACTAGGCATATAAAAACAGAACTTTGAGTAATTCATTTAAACTACACTACAGAAACGTATTTCCCACATCCCTCTGAAGCAGTGCAAAGGGTTGACAAAGAAGTCAGGGGTAATGGAGGAGCTGAGAGAGTGGGAAAGAGCCTGGGAGTGAACCTGGAGGGTTGTTGGGTGTGGTGGTAGAAGTGTTGTTTTTTTACCGGGGGGGCGGAGGGGATTGTTAGGAGCCTCCCCCATGAAGACCCTGGCTGACACCTAGCCTCTCCCAATCAGTCAGGCGCATCTGTCCGTCCCCGTACGTCCCCTACGTCCTGTCCCCATGTGGCCATGCAAAGCCCATGCCTCATCCTCATGTGGCCCTGCAGCCTCCCTCCCATTCATTCCCTGGCTCAAAGCTGTCACTATACTAGCTCCTGAGCCTGCGTCCCAGTCTGTTTCCTACCCCGCCCCATTAGCCCTTCTGAACCCCAGTCTGTGACCCCCAGCAACCCTGTGTGCCGTGCTCTGTCCCGCCCGTGCCTCCTGACGTCACGGTAAAGAACTGCCCTCACCTGCCAGCCGATTGCTCTCTCTTCTGGTGCTGTAGCAGTGCCTGGTGGGCAAAAGGCATAAACTGCAGAGCCTCTCCGGCAGAATCTATATTCTGCGGAGATAAAAAATCTGATGGGGGGAGGGAGGAGAGAGGGAGGAGGGCATGAATTCTGCACATGCGCAGTGGCGCAGGATTCCCCTGGGAGTAATGAATAAACGCATGCATGCACAGTAAAGGCCAAAGATTCTGAAACCAGTACAGAAATGAGTTCAACTATTTGAGCTCTCATTGAGTTTCTAATTACTTGCAAATCACAGCTGATTGAATGGTGAGTTAAAAACATTTCCCTGTAATTTCTCTAAAGCCCCAAATACTGCAACAGTCTTAATGGGGGTAGACTGCTGCTCCCAGACAAGGCCCCAATGACTTCAAAGAGGCTCTTCACAGATATAGCAGTCTGCCTGAGCAGAGTAAATTGCAGGCTAGGGCCCAATACTTTTTTCCATTAAAAAAATGGTTACTACTTGATTTCCTCATGTACGCAAAACAGACCATTTAACGGCAACAACTAGAAGTGACAAAAAAAAGGCTTTAGAAAAACACTATATACTTACCCCATGTAAAAGTTGGTTTAATGATCCATTTGTCATGTATTCAGTCACTATTCCCAGAAACTCAGGCTCATTGCAAATTCCCAAAATTGGTAGAATGTAACTGAACCTGGCTTTGTGTAAAATCTCTGCTTCTTTTAAGAGATTGATTCTTTCACTGCAAGAAAAAAAAATTAAATGACTAAATCAGTGCTAAGAAGCCTGCAATTATGATTTAGTTCATTTAAATATATTATGTTTACTTTTAAGGTAAGAAAAGAAACACAGATGAAAGGTGCACTGAATTAGCTTCACAAAATTAAGATCTCACTATACGAAAACATTGACAGCACTACAATTTATTTTTTACTGGACTGTTGTATACAATTATCACAAAATGCTTCACAACAGATTACTTACTATATATAGATGCAAATACATGTATACCACACAGGTTACGTTTTACTACACAGTAGCATTGATAGATATGCCACAACAGGAATTCAATTTTTCAGCAAGAATAATTGGGCCTTGCTGTGGCAGGTTGTTTTTCTGGTATTTACACTCTTGGGCATATTACTATAATACTTGAAACATGGGTAATACAGTGGGTGCCATTAACATTTCCAAATTTATCACTCTAGTGACAATTAGTATCTCCTTGTATTTTTGGTATATTGTGGTACCACCATAACTACAAATGGGAATTTTCAATTATATCCACTCCTTGTTTAGTGTAAAGTGGGGAATTTCCATATTCATCTCATGAGCCAGAGCTAATGGCATTCAAAAGGTTTCTAGCGTCTTTGACTGAGCAGACACCAGTGCACCCTAGGAAAATACAAGTTAAGATAAATACATCCAGTGAAAACAATTATACAAAGAGGGGAAAAGAGAAATGGCTCAAATTAACTATTTTTGGTTATCAAGAAAAGTTTTCCAATCTTGCTTATCAAATAAAAAAATATCACTCAAGACTGGTTATGGCCCTGAAAGACATCAAAAGCAACACCCCTCACAGGAGACGCTTTTCAGCTGTACGTGAAGATACGTTTTTAGGCTGGAGATATACTGTCTGTGCTGTTTGGAAGAAGGCATTACAGTTTAATATTGGTTTTTAATTCCAGGGAACAATATTAAGAAAACTAAGTTTCTTGCCTTCAAGATTGCAGGGAAAAGCTTGATAATGTTATCTGAGTGGACCTACATTTTTTTTAAAAAAAGGGGTAGAGGGTAAAAAACCCAAAATATGGGAGGAGGTTGTTTTCAATACCATAATATTTAAAACAAATCAATTTTTGGAGGCTGATCTCTTTTAAAAAAAGTATTAAAATATTAAAAAACCTGTAGCATCACTGACTGAGACGTAACTTATACCAACGTAAACGGTAGTGTTTACATAGCTAGAGCAATGAAAAGAAACTAAACCCAGACTCTAGGTCAATGGGGCTCTGCACAAGCGCAAGGATCTTCCCATGATATCTGACTGCAGGATTTGGAACCCTAAAGCAATGGTTCTCAACCCGGGCTAAGTGTATTGCTGGGCATACGCAGAGATCTTCCAGGGGATACATGAACTCATCTAGATATTTGCCTAGTTTTACAACAGGCTACATAAAAAGTACTAGCAAAGTCAGTAGAAATGAAAATTTCATACAGACAATGACTTGTTTATACTCCTCTATATACTATATGCTGAAATGTAAGTAAAATATTTACATTCTAATTCATTTATTTTATAATTATATGGTAAAAATGAGAAAGTAAGCAATTTTTCAGTAATAGTGTGATGGGACACTTTGTATTTTTATGTCTAATTTTGAAAGCAACTAGTTTAAGTGTGGTGAAATTTGGGGGTATGCAAGACAAATCAGACTCCTGAAAGGGGTACAGTAGTCTGGAAAGGTTGAGAGCCCTAAAGGGTAAGAGCCCATTAGGTTCAGGGGTGGTGGGAAGGGAGTGTTTTGGAAACTAAGATTAGTTTATTTTATTACAGAGAAGGTTAGACTCTATAGGCCTGTGAGACAAAATAGAGTCTTTAGAAAAGAAGTGTAGCCATCAGACCTTGAAGTCAAATAGGTATAGAGAAGGAGTTGTTGTTCCTGATGTTGCAAGAAGGCAGGATCTTGCTACTAGACACTACAGAAAATGAAAATTAAAAAGCAGTTTGAAGTATGGGGAAAAATCTGGAAAATCCATAAATGACTAAATCTGAGAGCGATATGAGTAGGGGTTTACCCAGCCTAACTCCATAAGGAATATTCATGCTGTACTGCACTCTGATGTAAACAGGAAACCAGTATAAATTTCTAGAGGGAGGAAGTGATGTGTACTTGTTTCTAGGAAAGTTGACAGGATGAGACAGCTCATTTTGGATGATCTGGAATTGAAGAAGACATTAAAAAGAAGAGAATTGTAGTGGTCAGGTAGAAAGGATGAAGACATGAATAAGAGTCTGCCACAAAATTGGTTTAGAATCTGATGCTTCATGGCGGTAAGTTTTCCAAGGCAACAATAAAGCATATTTACACCTGGTTGATGAGAAGCAAAAGACACTAAACAACTTGTCCTTATATTTTAAAATTTACCATATTACTTGGCAGCATTTGGAGTTCCCTTCTTTGCTAAATTTTATCTAATTTCAGCAGAAGGATTTCTCATCTTTTTGAAAGCCTTACATTTACTCTTGCGGATGCCAAGACTAACACCAGTAAACACCTTCTCTCGGCAGCCACTACTCTTCAGTAGCTGAAATAGGAAAAACTCAAAGATCAATATTTTGAATTTGGCAATTCAATTTTAAAAAATAATAAGCCGACTGGCTTTTTTGCCATATCTTGATCAAAGTTCTGTTGTCAAAGAATGATCATTACTCCGATCAACTTCTGATTGAGAGAGCTACCCTGAAATATTTGGGGTTGTCGCCCTTTGGAATTTGTTTTCCAGTGCTAAAAATCACAAACTTCATTGTATGTGAAAACACTATCTTAAAAGTTCACGAGGATATACTGTCAGCCAATGAATGCATCTGGAACACAGGGGAGGCTGATATACAAATGAAAATGGATTTGATGACCTCCTATTAGCAAGTAACTGTGTCATCATTGGTGATCTTCCAGAAAACACAATCCTAACCACTATGGATGTAGAAGCTCTTTACACCAACATTCCACACAAAGATGGACTACAAGCTGTCAGGAACAGTATCCCCAATAATGTCACAGCAAACCTGGTGGCTGAACTTTGTCCTCACCCACAACTATTTCAGATTTGGGAACAATTTATACCTTCAAGTCAGCGGCACTGCTCTGGGTACTTGCATGGCCCCACAGGATGCCAACATTTTTATGGCGGACTTAGAACAACACTTCCTCAGCTCTCGTCCCCTAGCGCCCCTACTCTACTTGCACTACATTGATGACATCTTCACCATCTGGACCCATGAGAAGGAGGCCCTTGAGGAATTCCATCAGGATTTCAACAATTTCCACCCCACCATCAACCTCAGCGTTGACCAGTCCACACAAGAGATCCACTTCCTGGACACTACAGTGCAAATAAGCGATGGTCACATAAACACCATCCGACACTGGAAACCTACTAACTGCTATACTTACCTACATGCCTCCAGCTTTCATCCAGACCACATCGCATGATCCATTGTCTACAGCCAAGCTCTAAGATACAACCACATTTGCTCCAATCCCTCAGACAGAGACAAACACCTACAGGATCTCTATCGAGCGTTCTTAAAACTACAATACCCACCTGCTGAAGTGAAGAAACAGACTGACAGAGCCGGAAGGGTACCCGGAAGTCATCTACTACACGACAGGCCCAACAAAGAAAGTAACAGAACACCACTAGCCGTCACCTACAGACCCCAACTAAAACCTCTCCAGCGCATCATCAAGGATCTACAATCTATCCTGAAGGACGATCCCTCACTCTCAGAGACCTTGGGAGACAGGCCAGTCCTTGCTTACAGACAGCTCCCCAACCTGAAGCAAATACTCACCAGCAACCACACACCACATAACAAAAACACTAACCCAGGAACCAATCCCTGCAACAAACCCCGTTGCCAACTCTGTTCACATATCTATTCAAGGGACACCATCATAGGACCTAACCACATCAGCCACACCATCAGGAGCACGTTCACCTGCACATCTACCAATGTGATATAGGCCATCATGTGCCAGCAATGCCCCTGTGCCATGTACATTGGCCAAACGGTCTCTACGCAAAAGAATAAATGGACACAAATGAGACATCAAGAATTGTAATGTTCAAAAGCCGGTAGGAGAACACTTCAATCTCCCTGGACACGCAATAACAGACTTAAAAGTGGCAATTCTTCAACAAAAAAACTTCAAAAACAGACTCCAATGAGAAACTGCAGAACTGGAGTTAATTTGCAAACTGGACACCATCAAATTTGGCCTGAATAAAGACTGGGAGTGGATGGGTCACTACAAAAAGTAATTTTCCCACTGCTGATACTCACACCTTCTTGTCAACTGCTGGAAATGAGCCACCTTGATTGCATTGGCCTCGTTAGCACTACAAAAGTAATTTTACCTCCCTTGGTATTCACCCCTTCTTGTCAACTATTGAGAACAGGCCACTTCCACCTTAATTGAATTGGCTTGTTAGCACTGACCCCCCACTTGGTAAGCCAACTCCCATCTTTTCATGTGCTATAATATATGTTCTTCTTACTGTATTTTTCACTCCATGCATCTGATGAAGTGGGTGTTAGCCCACAAAAGCTTATGCCCAAATAAACGTGTTAGTCTCTAAGGTGCCACAAGGATTCCTTGTTATTTTTGCTGATGTAGACTAACACAGCTATCACTCTGAAACCTCAAATCACAAACTCCACCAAGAAATTCAACACAGCCAGCATACTCACTTCTGATTAAACCAGACTGTAATCGATTTGGGGCAGGGCTTTCCTTGCTTGTCACTATGTGTTTGACAGTGCCTGGAACAATGGGGAAGATGTAGGCCTCCATGTGCTACTTCTCTATACATGGTAATTATTAAGAAAAAGTGGAGGGCTGAAAGAAGCTGGGGTTCTGTAGGTCAGACTGGGCACACTGGCAGGATCATCTGTTCGCACTATACACCCTCCATCTCACCCTGATCCTTGCTCTGGACCTTACTGGGGCCGAAAAAGCGCTCATCACCTCACAGACCTGGGCCCTCGAAGAGTAGCCACTAGCTCCCATTACCCTTCACAAGGTACATGGGCAACAAGCCAGACCTTTGAAGTGGGCCAAAGCCACGGAAAGATTAAGATAGGATCAGCTGCCAGGGCGAGTCTGCGAGCGGCACCCGCTGGTACCCCGGGCCCGGGAGAAGGCTCAGGGCCAGAGGTGTAGGGGGACTAGCAGCCCCGGCGGAGCTCCCTGGACCAGACTGGGGGGGAGGGGATCCCTGTGGGGGGCGGGGAAGGCCCCGTTCTGGGGGCTGAAGAGTCAGGAGCAAAACTCCCCTGGAGCCGGCCCGGCCCGCGCCCCCCAGTTACCTGTCTAGCAGCGGCCCCTGCAGGCACTTGACGGCCACCGGGACCCTCCAGTCGGCGTGGCGCGCTGAGGACACGGTGCCGTAGGCGCCCCGGCTGAGGAAGCGCAGGTCGGGCAGCTTGCTGGAGGGGATGGTGGGCAGCGCGCAGTTAATGCTGCTGGACAAGCCGCCGCTGCTCATGCTGGCGCTCTGGCAGGCCGCCGGAGGGACTCGCAGGAAGCCGGGTTCCGCGTTGGCTGGCTCCGGCCTCTCCCTGCCCCCACGCACCGGCGAAGGGCGGGGGGACGTGTCCAGAGCGCCCCCCCGGCCGGCCTCGCCTCTCCCCCCCACCCTAGCCCCGCGTCACCAGCCTCGTCAAGGGGTCCCCCTAAAAACCCTGTCTAGGGACCGCTTCCCTCCAGCCGCCAGGACCTCCCCCCCAGCTCCTTAACCCCCCCCCCCCCTCCAGCCACCGGGACCTCCCCCCAGCCCCTTGAACCCCCCCTCCAGCCACGTGGACCTCCCCCCGCCTCCCCTCCAGCCACGTGGACCTCCCCCCAGCCCCTTAACTCCCCCTCCAGCCACGTGGACCCCCCACAGCCCCCTAACCCCCCTCTCCAGCCGCCGGGATCTCCCCACAGCCCGCTAAACCCCAGTCCAGCGACAAAGCGCGGCTGCGGTTTCAGCTCCTTCCCGGCTCCGGCCTTAGCCGCCAGAAGCTAGGACTCGTCCCCCCGCTTCCCCGTCTCCGGGCGCTTGCTCTTGCAGCCAAAAGAGCCCCCCGGAAGCATCATCGCACGCGGCGGCGGACGGGCCTCCCGCCCCGCTCCCCTCGGGGAGCCTCCTACCAGCCTGGGGTGAGGGAGGGGGGCAGGCGCGCACACCCGAGCCTCAATGATCAAAAGTAAGGAGAGCCCAACTCCTGCCCCGAGCGCCGCGCCCAGCCTAGCCGCCTCCTCCAGGGAGCCGCACGCACAGGCAGCCTCCAATCTCAGCGGCTCCTGGCGGACGTGGAGGCGTCAGACCTCACCCACCTCTTCCGGGAAATCGCGGCTTGTAATCAGGAAAGTCCGAAGCAGAGCGGTGCGTGAAGCCCCGGCGGGCTGGGCCTGGGAGCGGGGGCTTGCGGGAGGGGGAGAAAGAGTGGAGCAGTGTCCGCAGAGTGTTCACGGGTGCTGTCTCTGCTTTCCCACGTCCTTTCTCGGAGTACAAACGAGGTGAGCCCTGCTGCTCGAGTGCGTCATTATAGTAGCAACACTTTGGTAACTGTCATGAGTATCAGTGGCAAGGGTGTTACTGTCTTGTAAGTAGTTTTGATCACGTGTAAATGCCAAGCAAGGGAGGAGTGCGCTGCTTGGAAGGAAACATTAAAACAAAGCTTTTAAAGACTTCGCATTTCTTTCTCTATAAACACAGTTCATAATTTGCCGTTTTTCCTTGACAGATTTTTTTTTGTTACCCTTGTTGCCTTACAAGTGGGCTTTAGAACATGAAAAATCGGGTAAGTGCTGATGCGTTTGGGAAGAGCCAGTGGACCCAGGAACCAGGAGCGTGAACTCTTCCTTGTAACTTTCAGCTACTTTCTGCATGTTGAGCTGCTGCAAACGTCAAGCTCACTAACCTTATTAGGGGCATGGCTACACTTGCAGGTGTAGAGTGCTTTGAGTTAAACCAGCCTTCATAGAGAGCAGTAGGGAAGGCGCTGCAGTCTGTCCATACTGCCAGCTGCAAGCTCACTGGCTTGACCACATTAGCAGCTCTTGCAAGGGCCACAGAAAACAGTGCATTGTGATAGCTATCCCAGCATGCAAGTGGCTGCAACCTGCTTTTCAAATGGGAGGTGGGGGTGGGGTGGAGTGTGACAGGGAGTGTGTTGTGTGTATGTGGGGGGAGAGAGAGTGGGTTTTGGGGGGGGCTGAGAGCATGTCAGCATGCTGTCTTGTAAGTTCAGACAGTAGGAGACTCCCTTCCCCCCCCCCCCCGCCTCTCTCTTTCTCTCACACACACACATAGCATTCCACACTAATGGTTGCTTTGTCTCGGAGTAGATAAGCATGCCAGCTGTCAGAAATGGAGGTTTCAAAGGGCATATCTGCATTCTTACAGTGATTCCAAAACAATGACAAGAATGGCCACTTGATTTAAGGGGATTATGGGACGTTTCCAGAGGCTGATCAGAGCGCAGTAATGCAACACCCCGTTCACACTGACGCCTGGGTGTTTCAGCCAAGGCGCACCAAGTGTTCATCTTCGAGCCGCGGTGGAGTACCAGGAGCGCTCTAGCCATGGAGTCAGAGCGCTCTACGTGCCTTGCCAGTGTGGATGGGTAGTGAGCTAGGGCGCCCGGGTCTGCTGTAATGCACTTTAACTTGCAAGTGTAGCCAAGTCCTAAGTAACTTGTGCTGAGTTTCCTAATACTAAAAGTTCTTCCCTTTTCCCCCTTCAGTTGCTCAGGTATGGTAATGGGTGTGGTATAAGAACATCAACAGAATAGAATCTTCATTTCTACTATGTAATAGTGAGAAATGAATCCAGTAATTGAAAGCTGTGGGTTGTTGGCTTTTTCTGAATCTCACTTCCACTTACATTTTTCTCTCTGACATAAAGTACCAGGGTAGATGGACCAGATTAAAATGATATTTGCCAATATGGCATCTCTTGTATTATTTAGATTTTTGTTTCTTAGGGATTTTTCTCTGTACTGCTATTTTAAAAGTAGCAATTAGTTAACTCCCAGTGGCCCCAACTCTGCAAAAATTTATTTACCTTATTCACTTTATACAGATGCTTAACTTGACTCGTGTGTACATCATTGTAGGATCAGGACCAGTATTTGCATATTTACCAGATATAGTTCTTCTATTGTGATGAAGAAGTTTAAAGTTTAAAATATAATTTTTCAAACAAAATTGACAGACACTCAATTAAGTCATGATCATAGGCCTATCTGTCACATGTTGAAACTGAAGGCCATATGCAACGCCATCTGGAGAATATGGCAGTAGCCTACTATTTACTTCATTTCTCCTGTTGTGGTTTTATTTCCATTAAAGGACCATTATATTTCAATTTCATTTTAAAAAGATCCTTACATAGTGTTGCCAGGTATCCAGTTTTTTACCAGAACACCCAGTCAAAAAGGGACCCTGGAGGCTCCAGTCAGCAGCGCTGACCGGGCCGTTAAAAGTCCAGTTGGCAGCGCAGTGGGGCTGGCAGGCTCCCTGACTGGCTCTGCACAGCTCCCAGGAAGTGGCTGGCATGTCTGTCTGGGTCCTAGGCAGAGCCAGGGGCTCTGTGTGCTGCCCCCACCCTGAATGCCAGCTGGGAACCACGGCCAATGGGAGCTACGGGGACGGTGCCTGTGGGTGGGGGCAGCATGTGGAGACCCCTGGCTGCCTCTCTGCCTAGGAGCTGGAGGGACATTTCGCCACTTCCTGGGAGCCGCCTGAGGTCAGTGCTCCCTGGAGCCTGTGCCCCACCCCCCTGTCCCAGCTTGGCACCCCTTCTGCACCCAAACTCCAGGAGCCTGCACCCCCAACCCCCTTCCTCAGCCTGGAGCCCCCTCCTGCACCCCAAGTCCATCATTCTTGGCCCCACCCAGCGCCGACACCCCCAGACAGAGGTCTCACCCTCGCAACCTCCTGCCCCAGCCTGCAGTGCCCTCCCACACTCTGAACCCTTCAGCCCCTCTTGCACCCCAAACCCTTCATCCCTGGCCCCAACTCAGAGCTCTCACTCCATCACATGCCCGAATCCCGTGACCCAGCCCAGTGAAAGTGAGTGAAGGTGGGGGAGAGCAAGCGATGGGACGGGGGGGCGGGGGTATGGAGTGAGCAAGGGCAGGCCTTGGAGAATAGACAGGGCCTTGGGGAAGGGGTGGAGTAGAGGGAGGGGCAAGGGTGTTTGGTTTTCTGCAGTTAGAAAGTTGGCAACCCTATCCCTAAAACTTCAAGAAGCTGGGAAGTTGAGGTAAAGGAAGAGGAGAGAGATTCTAAGTGTCCTCCTATGAAAAGTGGTTTCGAATAAATAGATGACAAAAAGTGCTGTTTTTAATATCTGCTAAATATTTTTCAACTCCTCCCACCGCCCTGCTCCTCTGTTGATCCACTGGATTATTTGTATCTCCTTGTTGTGTTTCTGTGCCCCAAGAAGCTTGGCTGCCCTTTCAGCTACAGTTTGTAATAAATGCTTTCATTTTCTATTAAAGGAAGTAAATTTGGAATATTTAATAATCCCTACTATAGTCTTTAAAACAGAAAGTGAGCTAAAAGGGGCTGTAGAGCTACAAACTGCTACTGAAAAGGCAGTGTGTCACTCTGGAGGGAGAGAATCAGTTTAAAAACTATTGCTTTCTTTTCCAGTCCCACAGCCTCAGCTACCTCTCTTCCCTCCCTCCTTCCGGTCTTGTCTATACTACAGAGTTTTGTTGACTAATGTTATGTCAACACTCAAAAAGTGCTGTAATAAAAATCGGTATTTCATATTCACACTATGCTTCCTCTGTTGGCAGAGCCCATTCACATTTGGAGCACTAACATTCACAGTGTGAGCAGTGTACTGTGGGTACCTATCCCACAGTCCAGCTCAACACCTACTGCCGCTAGGTCTTGTAGGAAGGTGGAGCAGATTGCGACACATCTTGGGACTGGGTTCAAAGTCCCATGAGGCATTATTTTCTATCCCAGGATTCCATGGGCTTCCGGCTTTCTTTTGTGGCATTTTTCAATTGCCCTTGTTTGCTGGGCACCCTGGCATCTCTGTGTGAAGGGATGGATCCCTCACCGCTCTCCCATGCTCTGATTATTGTCATTAACACATCATGGATGGCAGTTCAGTTAATTATAAAGTTTCTAACTGAACAGGACTCCCAGTTGCCTGACCTCCTATGATATGGATAGAAGGAACTTTAGATTTCCTTTGGTATTCAAGGAACAGCTGCATAAGGTGGACCATCACTTTTGGACTCAGGAAACAAGCACTGAGTGGTGGGATTGTATTGTCATGCAGGTCTGGGATGAAGAGTAGTGGCTACAGAACTTTCGGATGTGGAAAGCCACCTTTCAGGAACTGTGTGCAGAGCTCACCCCAGCAGTGCAGTGCAAGGACACCAAAATGAGAACTGCCCTATCAGTAGAGAAGCGCATGGTGATCGCAATGTGGAAGTTGGCAACTCCAGACTACTACCAGTCGGTCATGAATCACTTTGGACTTGGGAAGTCAGCTGTTGGGTCTGCGTTAATGCAAGTGTGCAGGGCCATTAATTACATCCTGCTATGAAAGACCATGACTCTGGGAAATGTGCGTGAAATAGTGGACAGCTTTGCAGAAATGGGTTTCCATAACTGCAGCAGGGTGATAGATGGCACACACATTCCAATTTTGGCATCAGACCACTTTGTGACAGAGTACATCAATAGGAAGGGGGTACTTCTTCATGGTGTTGCAGGCACTAGTGGATCACCATGAATGTTTCACTGACATCAACGTGTGGTGGTCCTGGAGGATTCATGATGCATGCATCTTCAGTAACTCCAGCCTGTACAGAAAGCTGCAAGTGGGGATTTTCTTTCCAGTCCAGAAGATTACAGTGGGGATTGTTGAAATGCCCATAGTGATCCTGGGAGACCCAGCTTACTCCTTTATAGCCATGGCTCATGAAACCTTACAGGGGAACCTTGATACCAGTAAGGAGCGGTTCAACAACAGGCTGAGTAGATGTCGGATGACTATGGAATGTGCCTTTGGCAGATTAAAGGTGCGCTGGCGATGCTTTTATGGCAGGCTAGACCTCAATAAGGATAATATTCCCATAGTCATAGCCGTGTGCTGTACATTGCATAATATTTGTAAAGCTAAGGGTGAAAGGTTTGCTCAGGCAGGGGTGGAATGCTGAGGCAGACTGCCTGGCTGCTGATTTTGAGCAGCCAAATATCTGGGTTATCAGAGGGGCACAGAGGGGGGCGATTTGAATCAGAGAGGCTTTGAGGCAACACTTTTTGAAAATGAGAACCAGTAATGTATATCCCTGCGCTTGGTACTGTAGTGTTATATTACTTCTAGTTATCCTAGGAAGCAATTGTATATTTTGAGGCCTTAAATTCCAGTAAACAAATGATTAAACTGCCTGTGTGTGTCTTGATAGTGCCTGCTATCTCAATTTGTAGGAAACAGATAAAGATTAAAAGCAAAGTTTTTGCACGATAAGTAAAGAAAAAGAACACACACAAACATGGTTAGTGGGAAAGGAGGTACCAGGGAAGGGCAGACTTCAGAGCTGTGTGTAGGTCCAGCTATCATTTTGAAAGTTGTCCGAGGGGTGGAGTGAATGGGAAACTGAGAAGTTCCAAAAAGTGGAAAGGAATGTATGGGTGGAGGTTGGGGACAGGCACGGAAAACAGTTCTGATTCTGCTGCAGGGGAGGGTGGGCAGGCATGTATCTGCAACATTATTAAGGACTTCAGCATTTGCGTTTTCTCCATGATTTTAATCATCTGCACAGTAGCATCCTTAATGAACTCCTGATTTTCTTTTCTGTCCTTCCTTTCAGTTTCCCTCCACTCTCTGTGTTCCCTTTTCTCTGCATTGGAGCACTGCAGTACCTCCTGAACAGGTTGTCTTTGCTCCATCTTGGGTGCTTTCTATCTGGCGGAGACCCTCTGCCAGTGTGTAGGGGGTGCCCCTGAAGGCCACATCTGCACAAACACAACAAACAATACACAGAAGCATGATTGTTAAGTTCACTCACAGCATTGAAACATTTCAGTAAAATATAGCTCTGGTAACATAAATCACTTTCTCACTGACCTTTGGCAAGCACAAATCTTGGTGAACACCCCAAGCATGGTGCGAGTTGGCTGGGGTGGGGGCGCTCTACCTGGGGAATAGCACTCTGGAAGGGTCATGGTGCAGCCAACTATGGACAAAATTCTAAATCTCCCACACTTTTCCACAGGTGGGGGGTCATTGTAGCAGATATCTCACTGCTGTGGGAAGCAAGGGTCATCTACTACATGCTTGCGGCTTCCGCCCTGGTCCGTATGTTGCTTGCCTCTTTGCTGCTTTGGTCCCTGCACAAGTGATTGCTGAGTGGCATGGGAAAGTTTCCTATGATGGAAGAAGGAATAAAGCAGCTCTGCCCAGCAACCTTTGGCAGAGGATTGCCAAGTACCTCCAAGAAAGTTTTCTACAGCTCTTGGCATGCATCAACACTCTGTTCCGCTGTGCTGATTAGCTGCACAGGGGAAATGTCCAACACACAGAAACACAGCAAGCCTTGTATATTTCTATACCCCGAACCCACCACTGCAATACACAAAGCAAAGCCACTTTCCTGGTGTCTCCTCTCCTGCTTCTTGCTAGCTGGAGAGCAACTGCTGAGACTGGCTAGTCTCTTCTGGAGTGCTGAACAGTTCCTGGCTGTCTTCCCCACTGGGTGATCCCACCATGGGCTCCAAATCATTGTCTAACTCCAACTCTTCATCAACAACTTTGTCCTCTGGGTTAGGTCTTCTTTCTGCAGCCGCCTCCAGGCCCGCCGAAATATCCATGGGATTTTTAGTGGTGGAGGTGGGGTCACTGCTGAGGATAGCATCCAGCTCCTTATAAAAGTGGCAGGTCTTCGGTGCCGCACCAGAGCCACAGTTTGCCTCCCTCACTTTCTGGTACGCCAGTCTCAGCTTCTTTATCTTCACTCTGTACTGCACTGTGTCCCAGTCATACCCCTTTTTGCACAAATCTTGAGAAATCTGCCTGTAGATATAGAAATTCCTATGGCTGAAGTGCTGCTGGGACTGCACAGCCTCCTGTCCCCAAATACTGAGCAGAGCCAACAGCTTCACAGTGGTCCAAGTGAGAGTGTTTGGCGGGTGAGGCTGCCATGGTCACCTGGGAAGATGTGATGAGACCTCTCCATGCCAAGCAAACAGGAAATGGAATTTCAAAAATTCCTGGGGCTTTAAAGTGGGAGGGGCAGATGGTTGTTTACCTGGCTGCAGGGCAGCAGAGTTCAAACTGCTGACCAGAGAGGTCAGGATGGGCATTGTGGGACGCCTTCTGGGGGCCAATTAAAGTGATAAAATCAAGCACAAAGTCTACACTGGCACTTTGTCAACAAAACTTTTGTGCAAAAAGTCTTATGTTTCTCATCGAGGTGGTTTTATTTTGTCACCAAAACAGGGCATTTTTTATGCCCAAAGTCACATTGTAGTGTATATGCATCCACTGTTTTGTCGACAAAACTCTGTAGTGTAGATAAGGCCTCAGTCTGTACTATCTTTCTTCCGCGTTAAAACTTACTTTACTTAACAGATAAAGGGGTTTCTTTGTTCTTTAGTAATGCCCCAGCACTGCACCATTGGGACTTACACAGATGTAACCAATTCAAAAAGGCTCAACTTGCCAATCAGAATTTGGTTTGAGCAAGTCAACTTTCACTGATGCTCATGCTCCTAAACCCCTTAGGTGCTTTTTTCAGTCATACTATATTAACCTAATGATCTAGAAAGAATTAACTACTCTATATTTCATGAGAGAGAATCTAGAAGTAGATGGGGACATTGGAGTAAGACTAAAATATCCAGATCAATTATGCTGGACCTGTGGTTCTTATGAATGCAACTCTTCAAAGCTGTACATGTAATTTTTCAGTACATTCTGTGTCCCACTAGCTTTACTTCATCCTGAACAAAGCAAGTAAACTGGTGTTTGCAAGACTTCATGCAAGTTAATCAAAAAGTGGAGTGCTAAGCAAATGGACAATGTGAATAAGGGAAATGCCTAGCCTTCTTTCATGAATGGAACCTATGGCCAAGAGAGAATAAGGAGTGTGGTTATACCTTCTGTCCATCCCTTTACTTCCAGCAGCCAGTGGAGGTCGGAAGATAAGATGAGGATGCTAAATTTTCAGATACTGACATTGCATCTATACTTGATGATAAATTGCAATAAAATTATACTATACACTGTTGCAACATTGTGATGCATGACAGTTATTTGCAGCTCTCTGTTTAGATGCCATATTAGATCTATCTCTGTTCACTCTCTGCATTTGCCACCTGCAACCTCTCTGTTCTTGAGTTTCAGAGGGTTCACTTCCCGTGTTTCAATACTATATTGTACATAGTAACCTGTAGAAGTAATAGAGTAATTCTGAGCTTCCCCTAATTTCAGCCTTCACTTTCATCTGTCATTTAAGAACACTTTGGTTTTCCCAGAAGGATGCAATCTGCCATGAGGTGTGCATGTTTTTGCATATACAATCCTTCTTATTTGCATGTTTTCATCCTGCGCCCCGACCCAAAAACCTCTCCTTCAAATTTTTTTCAGGGTCAGACTCTATGCTTTCAGCTGCTCCCTCTGGCTGTTTGCGTTTCTGTCTGGTCCTCTGTGTTCTGCCTTCTCTCTCACACACACACACAAACAATACTCAGCCAAGGCAGATTCACATACTCCTTTTGTTTCTAGATGGGCAATTATCCTTACAGTTATGTTAATTGAAGGGCGTGTTTATGCATCAGTGTTAACTCTACCCATAACAAGGTTTCACCTGGCTCATAATATGTAAAAGATTAATATTTTAATAATGAAAATATACAGTGGGAACTATTAAAAATGTGCCTTTACTACACTGCAGTATTTACTGTTATGCTGGTATTTGTTATACTTGTTATACTTAGAATGGGAACTATTTCAAATACTGTGATAAATTTAACCACGCTAAGTGGTAAATGTACAGTTTTAATGGCACCCATTATAACTGTTCACCACAAATTATAAATATCACTTTTGAAGATTTATGGAGTCCATACAAAAAAGTATATTATATATCTTGGTATTTTTTGTATTGATATTTTTGTGTTATGTAAAATGTGAACTTGCAAAAAGATAGAGATTAAAAGTGGCAAAAGAGCATTACATTTTAAAACAAACAAAAAAGAAACAGTAGAGTAGCAGAAAAATATTCTTCACAATGGCTTAGCACTTACTGTACAATAGCACTATGGTCTGAAGTCTGTTAATATTATAAATTATTTTCACAGTTTGTAAGGCTGTGTAAAACACGCTGCATACCTGTTTTGTTAACCAGAGATGAAATCTTGGCCAAGTTGAAGCCAATGAGAGTTTTATTCTGGGTGTCAAACTCCCACTGACTTCAAAGGAGCCAGGATTTTACTCCAGAAGTACAATAAATTACACTTAGAGCCTGATCCAAAATCCACTGAAGTCAATGATAGCCTTCCCAACTTCTGCCTGTTGGGTGTGAGCAGAATTTGCCCCACTTTGGTAACAATAAATAAAAGGAAAACAAATGGGTGATAGGAAGCAGTAGCCAGTTGCTGCTGACTACAGTTGTTTTTTTTTTTTTTTTTAAAGAATGACAACTCAGGGGCTTGAACCAAATAGCACTTCCGCTTGTTAAAATATAAGACGGAAGGAAAGCAGTTTTTCCATTTGATTTAAGTTCTGTGGCAGTAGCTATGTATTTTATTTGATGAACTGAAACCAACAGTTCAATTCATATTTAAATGTATTTTAAAAAGAGAAAAAAAAAGTTTTGTAATGTAGTGGGAATTCCCCAGGCAGGAATGAGTAATGTCTGGTTACACAGGGAAAATTTAGAAGAATCTGCAGCTGATTGTGGAAAATCCTATTCTTCTTTGGTATTTTATTTGGCATCATACCAAGTAATTTGAAAGGCTTTGGGTTTCACATCACTGTAAATTTAAGATGTGAGGCATTAACTGCTGCTGGAAAACAAAGTGATAGTTTTGCATCCAAGAAGTTACGGAATGCTACAAACCGAATTTTTAAAATATTTTGTTTCAAGACACCATTAATGCTGACATCTATTTTTGCAAAGTCTAAGCAGCAAAGATTGAGGATATTTTCTGGGTGGACTGTGATATTAAAGGACATTGTCAGTTTTGTGAGAGTCACCATTCAATATAATAGGTGAAATCCTGGACTCATCAAAATCAATGAGTTTTGCTGTTAGCATCAATGGAGCCAGGATTTCACATTATGCAGGAATGTGGCACACTGCTAAATTCTGACTGCAGTTATGCTCATGGAACCCATTCAAATTCAGCAGAATTGCACAGTGTATATCAGGACAGAATTGGGCCCATAGGCTCTGTCCACCCGAGCATTGTTCCTCAAAATTTTCTAGCACTGCATTACTTGTGATAAAAATAGAGGGAGCACCAGCGTAGACAGTCCCATGTGTTAGCCACCATCCTGTATAATGCTGCTCAAAGAGGTCTAGACTGTCTGATGATGTCAGCAACTGCCATCAGCCTGTCTACACTGGTGCTCCCACCATTGCTATCACTGGCTGCACAGGTGACAGAGCAACAATGGGAAATTAGAAGAAAAATGCAAGTGCAGAGAAAGCAATAGTGTCTTGGGCAAGTTGAGCAGAAACAAACTTTGAGCAAGGACCTAATCTTGTGAGGAGATGAGTGTCCTCAAATATCATATTACAAGATAGGGCTCAAAGCATAAGGGGTGGATGGGGGGAAGTGTTGACAAATGTATTTGAGTGGAGTGGACAAGATAAGTTGCTAAGTTTGTATTTAAATATTGTACTTATAAATAGTGGTAAATACTGGTCTTATATTGAAAGATTATGGCATATTAAATAATACATTGTGTTATTTTTTTTCAATTATGTATCTGTATAATTTAAGGCACAAAAGGGGAAAAACCCTGAATTATACACACACCTGTATATTTTTGTATATACCAGTAATCTTAATTGCATATAGCTAATAGAGGATATTACAGCATTTCGTAACAATCCTCCAATCAAACAAATCACTGCTATCCAAACATTTATGATGACTATGTTGTCTGTCTTTCCTAATAGTAATTGCAACAAGATCTGAAAGACTGGTATGCCACATCGCAACATCTGTTAATGTTGGGGCTTTTTAAAATCCTCCTTGTTTTGATCCTCAATTGAGAATTCCCTTGATATTCATGTGTTCTTTCCTCATTCATTATCTGTCTCAAACATCTCACACCTGAAAAACACTTAGCTTTTAAGGCCCCCAGATTTACTTAAATTCTCTTTGATTGTTTTTACTGTAAGAAGGATCATTGAGCTATAGTAGGTGCAAAACCACCTGCAGCAAAAAGTAAATACTAGATTTAGTGGTGATCAGTAACTGATTTTCTTACTAAGCTGACTGGAAATGATTCTGCTCTTTGGAATTTTAAAGGCTGAAGAACACCTGCAAAATTGGGTATTCCTGTCCAAAACTTTGCATGCAAGAATCCATACTTCTGTCGTTTTGTTCAACAGCAGCAGTGCAACCTTTGTTTTCAAACTTGGGTCACACTGTACGGGAATATAAATACCTTATGAGTGGATAGTAGGCATTAGACTTCCCAAGTCAATGGCTCTAATCAGAAGTGCAAAGTAACCAGCTTGGATTACAAAAGCTAGTGAGTGCTTGAGGTGATAGCTAGTCAAATTCCCATCCCTGGGGTAACTTGGTGCCTATGTGATATTGCTAATAAGACATTTTGCTTTCTTAGTTAAAACTTATTTGTGTTTCAAGGAACTGGAATTTCCTAATTTTAGGAAACTGCTTTCAGACATCAAAGTGAAGAGTTAAAGTTGCAGAAGGTCTTAAAGCTGCAAGCAAGCAACTTGTTAGATGTTTGATCTCATACAAACTTCCTCTGGAAATATTTCAATACTTAAAATAAAAGCTTAGCTTTCCCTACCCCTCATTTCAGTAGGATGTGACCGTCGCCTGATTATTTCTGATGTAAGGGAACATGCACATGCTCTTAGCCCAGCAGCATGAGACTTGGTCCCCAATCCTTGGATTATGTTGAATTATGCTGAGTGCAAAAACTGAGCAAGGACAAAAGTGGCTTTATGTCTACTCTCTGATCCTGGGCCTGGCCTCAAGCACAAGTTAGAGCAGCCCAGTTTTATAAATGTCCAACTAAAACTTCTGGCAAAACACAGACTATTAAACTTTGCGGTAGAGAAGAGAAACCACATCCAGTAAATTAACCCTTTATACTAATAAATGTGCAGATCCTCTGTCTAGCACCCCTTCCTGCGAGCTTAGATCCTCTGTCTAGCATCACCTCCTGAGAGCTTAAACCATATGGTCCAACTGCCTAGCCTCTGAGACTAGTGCTGACCCCTCAAACTCTCCTGTAGCTTAAACACAGCCTTTGGGTTTACAGTTTCCTCTTCAGGGGCATGATGTAAGTGTAACACATAACACACACAAACTTTGCACAGGATTCTAGAACAGCATTGATCTTGAGAAATACCCAGCTCTAGACAAAAATAATAAAACCTTACATGCATTTATCTGCCTCAGTTTTCTCACCGCTTCAGAGCATTCTTTCGACTGGGATCAGAGTCCTCTAGGGGCATCCAGGACCCATCTCCTGCAGCTCATGGCTTGTCTTCTGAACTAGGTTAGCTGGTTTTTAACTTGGTTAGTCGCACAGCTAAACTAGCCCTCTCCCCCTAGCTATGAAAGCAAGGTCATCTCTTCCCTCTCTTGTCCAAAGCTTCCTGTTTCTCCTAAAGCCTTTCCAATGAGTCCTTTTTAAATACCTGCTTTGTTATTTCTGACTATGTCCTGTGTGAGAATTTTCTACTCCCTTCACTCTAACAGCCCCCTGCAGAGACACTTGGTCACATTGGTTTCCCAACTCAGTTACCCTCCTTAGCATACCCATTGTTTGGTGGAGAGCGCAGTTGCCAATTTTAATCACTCTCTGTTGTCCCTAGTCTGATGGGTACATGCTACAGGTCTTGTCTGCAAATCATGGATTCCGCATTCACATAGAAGCATTAAATATACACTATTTCATAACTTCATAAACACCACCCAGAATTAATAAATTGGGCAGTTTCCCCAAACCATCACAGAAACGAACTATTCTGAGAAGCACTTTCACCTATGCTGACTACCCGCCTCTTCTGTGATTGGTTACCTGGCAGTTGTTCATATTATAAATAATATATAGCACTGTTCCTACGCATGCCTTAAGCTTGTGAGGTCATGCAGGACAGCTATTATATTCTCAGTATGTCATGAAGTCAATATTCAAAATGGAGTGCACACGTTATATCTCTCTCTACATGATCATTAATAAATATAATAACAAGTAAGGTTTTCAGAAGTTTCCCATTACTGCAGTCACATAAGTAAGAATTCAGGTCAGTGTCACTCCTGACATCCTTCCCTATGAGCAATGTGAACTTCAAAGACCTGTTAGGTTTCCCATTTAATTAAGTAACTACTCATATGGTAGAAAGAGGGCACACAATATGGAAATGTGTAATGTCCTTTTCTGAGTACCCTGAAGTCGGAGACTGATTACACACATGCTTTCAGTCCACTGGTGTCATCTGTATGCTTAGGCATCTACTGACACTTACATTTTGGCACTCTGACATACATATTTCTGCTGATAGCAAGGCTGTCACTTTCCTTTAATAATTCATGGTAGAAACTTTGCTGATCCATACTTTACTAATAAGCCCACAGAACTGACAACCTTGCTCCTCCTCTCCACAAAAATTTAGTAACTGCAAACTTAAGGACGTCACAGACAAGATTTTATTAATTTTACAGCACACAAGATTGGATGTTTTTCTATAAAATATGCTCTAGTTTCACCAGAAGGTGTGAGCTTGATGAAGTAATCACTTACTGAAATTCTGTGGCCTACGTTATGCAAGAGGTCAAAGCAGATGATCATAAAGGTCCCTTCTGACCTTAAAATCTATGAATCTACAAAGATATTATAAATAATTAAAACTAAACTATAATTATCAAAATAATGAGCAGAATCAGGCTCTCAGTACTTTGGCTTTGTCCTGACTCCTCCCACATTTCTTTGAACCACACCTTCTTTTGTGGAGTTTGCAGATGTTTTGGAAGTATTCTGAGTGGAATCATTTTTGTGCTGGACTTTGGTATGACAGTACAATAACTGAGAATTTTTAGCTTGTGTGTAGAATTTTGTGGCAGACCGTATAGTAAACTGCTACAGTTTTGGCATATCACTCAGGAACTTCATGACTCAGTGATTAAAATCAAGTGGTAAAGGTGGTTGTATTTTGTCAAAATAATTTACTGCTAAATAAACTTTATATTAAATATGTAAACTCAAGTAATCTTTATCACGATTTACAACTTATGACTAACATAAGAATAAACAAATGTTAATCTTAAATGCAGCTAATCTAGCTCACCTAGATAAGACTATTTACAAGAGCATATGAGGCAACACCAAAGTATGTCAAGCACTCAGAACACAGCCCTCTTCTGTATTAAGCTGCTGATGCTTATAACACCAATTTTACTGGTAGATGGAAGACTGACCTGACTCTTATCTATTAAATCTGAAAATATGTTAAGTTTGACCATGACTGCAATTCTTTTGTGTTTGCTCTCCATGAACTTTTGAGCTTAACTAACACATATCAATGGAAAGAGAATGTTAAGTTTAAGTGTTCAAAAATTCATGGTAAGCAAATTTCAATTTGTATTTTCAGTTATAATCAAAATTCATGTCTGTTAGATAATAATCCAATCATAGAACATACTTTATATAGCTAATTAACACAGCATAAATTTCTTCAGGGTTTAAATATTTGCAATGAACTGTTTTGCTAGACTATCATATAGGGAAAAATGTTAATGAAATTGAAGAATTTCACAATCTGCCTGTTAAGGGAACACAAAAAGATATGAAATTGAACCAGTTATTTGTCATGTTATGAACTATATGCTCAGTTCCAGAGCAGTTCTCTGTATCTTCTCCAACACATAGCCTAAAAGGTTTTCTTTAAAATTTCTTCAGTGGGTGTTTTTAGTCACACCCATTGTTTGCTACATTTTGTTCTCATGACTGTATCATATGATACAGATGCAGCTGTTCTCTGCAATATAATTTTGGGGCTCTTTGCCCTTGCTGTACTTTTTTTTTATTACAAAGAGGACCATGTGGCTTTTTGTTTGCTATTCAGTTACTTACCTGTATGGGGTGCAGTTGGGATTATACAGCAAGTGAAAGACAAGAGTTTGTATGTGCATATATTTCGTCTAGTTTTTATACCACTTGTGCTGGTGTAGGGAATTCCCAGGGAACAGCCTACGCATGTGTTTCAGATTTGTACAAACCTCAGATCAGATGAAGTAGCCAAACTGGTTTGGTGAAATGTACATATTGGCATACTCACCTGGATATTATCAAGCTACATCTGAATGATGCATTTTGATTTGCAAGACTGTTTAGCTTCATATATTGAATTTTCTAGAGGTAAGACTTCTTTTTCTGTTAAAAGTATGAAAGTTGTTTTTTTCTGTTAAATTGAAGGAAGAATATTTGGGAAATCATTATGCCCCACCCTAAATGTACACTATGATAAATGAAGGGGGGGTAGTTCCCTTTTATGGACACCCAGCCAGCCAGTAGCTATAAAATCCCTCTTAATAGCTGTTCTCTAATTGTTCTACCTGAAAAGGGTTAAAAAGTCTCATTGCTATGCATAGGTAAAAGGAAGGGAGTGGGCACCTGCCAAAAAAGCCAGTGGGAAGGCCACAACTTTTTAAAATTGAGAAAAGACTCCCTTTTGTCTATCTGTCTGTTCTTCTCCCAGGGAGAGGCAGACAGGGCAGCAGCTATGCTGTAAGAAGCTTGGGCCAGGTATGAAAAAAATATCATCAGTATCATACCTAGAAACTACTCATTTAAAACCCCAGATATATAAGTAAATCAGGAAATGTCTAGGAAGATGTGATTAGGTTTATCCCTTTTATTTCTTCTTGGCTTGTGGATTCCGCTGTGCTAACCCCAGGTGCTTTTGTTTTGCTTGTAACCTTTAAGCTGGACCTCAAGAAAGCTATTCTTGGTGCTTAATCCTTGTAGTTGCTCTTTTAAAATCTAGCAATAGCCTGAGTTCCCAGATGTATTTTCTTTTCTTTTTTTTAATAAAATTGACCTTTTTTAAGAACAGAATTGGATTTTTGTCTTAAAAGGGTTGTGCACATGTTGTTTAATTAGCTGGTGGCAACAGCTAATTTCCTTTTTTCCCCTTTCTCAGCTCTTCCCTGGAGGGGTGGGAGTGAAAGGGCTTGAGGGTACCCCACAGGAAGGAATTCCCAAGTGTGCCTTCCTGGGCTCTCAAAGGGCTTTTGCACTTGGGTGGTGGCAGCATCGAGTGCAGGTTATGGCCAAGACCCTGGGCTTCAAACCCTGCCAGACCTGCCACAGGTCCTTTCCTCTCAGCAACAGACATTCACACTGCCTCTGCTGCTTAGAAGAAACCCATACTCCTTCTAGATGTAAGATCTACTTAGGATTTAAAAGAAGATCTAAAAATATAAGTTGAACTCCTACTTGTGGAGTGCACTCTGAGGCCCTTTGGTTCTGCTGACCACCTCTGCTTCCATGGTAAGCAACGACCTGGAGGCTCTGGGGTACTCTCGAGCCCCTACAAGAAGAAGAGACCCCATTCGCTGGAATGAGAAAAGAAATAGGGAAAGTCATCTCCTTGATCTGAGTCTCAGGAGACCTCATGTCCTAATATGGGTACTGCTGAGGCTCCCATTCCTTTTGGTACCATAACCATGGTACCAACTAAGAAGACCATGTTGTGCATCAAGAAGCCAAGTAGAGCCATTTCCATTGCCCCAAGGGTCTTTATCAAAGTTTGGTCAACCGCAGCAGCTTATCTTTGCCAGACTGGCATTATCATCTTTCCCTACTTGGATGAGTTGCTCCTGCAAGGCTGCTCACTTCTGAAGCACAGCCAGCAACCAACAAGGCCTTGTCTTTGTTTCATTCTCTGGGTCTCCACATCAATGTGGAGAAGTCTACCCTAAAATGCACACAATGTATAGACTTCATTGGTGCCACTCTGGTATTCCTCTTCTGCCACAGCACAGGGATAGGTTCACCACAATGTCAAGCGCTGTTTCAACAACCAACAGAGTCCACAAGCAACTGCAAGGGCTTGCCTACAACCATATGGCATATCGGCCATATGGCAGCCTGTATGTTTGTGACTTCCCTAGCAAGACTTCACTCTTGGAAGTCTTCAAACATGGTTGAGAACAGTCTACAGTTCTACACGCCTAACAGACGCAATCTATCCAAGCAGGTAACCGTACCTCTTAGCAGCCTCGATTCTTTCTGAACTGGTGGAAGGACCCCCAAAGTGCATGGGAGTTCCATTTGTACAACCTCTTCCCACAAGGATTACAGATGCCTTTCTAATAGGTTGGAGTGCATGCTTCCAAAACTTCATAGCTCAGGGAAAATGGACCCTTCAGGAGACAATCTTTATATCAACATATTGGAGCTCAGAACAGCCAACTACACTTGTTCACACTTCCTATCACACATCAAGAACTGTAAGGATAAGGCCTTCGTCTGCAGCCAGATTAAAAGAGCAACCAACCAGTAGCCATTATGAGAAGCAGGAAGTCACATCCTCACATTCCATCTAAATTACGTTAAAACAATGTAATATCAGGCTGTTAAGAAGGAGACCCCATCCTAATGGCACCCACTATCACCAGATAAAGAAACAGATCTTAAGATGGTTAAAGAAAACTTAGTTTGATAGCATTCTGTCTGTCAAGAAATCACTTATCATAATGTGAAATCCTCATTTCTTCATTATTTTGTCATTATGGTCCCTATTTCCCAATTGTTTATCTGTGTGGTCTCTGGTTCTTTAATTGTTTCTGTCTGTTACATAATTAACTTTGCTAGGTGTAAATTAATTAAGGTGGTGGGGTAGGATTGGTTAAAGAATTTTGTTACACTAGCGTAGGATTGGTTAGTAAAATTTTAGTATAATGATTGGTTAAGGTATAGTTAAAAAGGACTCAAATTTCACTATATAAACTGGGGTCCAAAAGGAAGTTCTTTGGGAAACAACTCCAGGACACAGCCCCAAAGATCAGAGCTGCCAGACCTCAACACTCTGCCAATGACACCGTGCAGAACCTGGAGTGCCCCAGATGGACCTGATCCTGACTGGCCATCAAGAAAAGTTTATCTGTCTTATTGAGAGTGGTGAGCACTGTATGTGTAGCATGTGCATTCTGTGGTTGGTGATGTTAATAAGTAGTGGTTATGTAGTATATTACTGTGTAAGGCTCTTTCACTGGGAAATGACCCAGTAAACCTGCAAAAGATTAAGCCCTGAGTCCACAGGGAAAGGGTATTTTCCTGGATCCCACGGAGGAGTAGAGCCCGTAGCCCACGGAGGGGTAAAGTTAGGTGCTTTTCGCCTGCAGCCCTAGGAACTGGGAAAGGGTGGGGGTGCCTAAATTAAGAGGGTTACGCCTTGACCCCTAAGAACTGGGTAAAGGTGGGTGCCCCTGAGTGTGTGAGTAACAGAGAATTTTGTGCGGGTAACAGAACCACTCAATCAAAATAATTCTGGACAACAGAGCAACAATGTATTAGATCAATCCACAAGGAGGAGCAAGATCCTGGTCCTTATGTGCTGAAGCCATGAAACTGTGGAACTGGTGCATATCATATCACATATAGATCTCAGTGGTTTTATCTACTGGGACTACAGAACACAATGGCGGATTCCCCCAGCAGACATTTCAGCATTGACCATGAGTGAGAATTGAACAACAAAGTGTTGTAAGAGATACATCTTACCTGGGGCCATGCACAAGTAGATCTCTTTACAACTCCATCCAGTGCAAAGTGCAGATGATTCTGTTCAAGGGGAAAATATGGCCTCAGCTCCTTGGGAGATCCCCTAATCATTACATGGCCTTAAGTCCTGGTATATGCTTATCCCCCAGTGCTGCTTCTGCTCAAGTTTCTAATCAACTTGAGACAAGATGAGCTAATAGCTATTCTCATAGCACCATTGCGGCTAAAATAGGCATGGTTCCCAGAGCTGATTTGCACGTCCCTGCAGCCTCCTTTCCACCTTCCTCTGATCCCTGACTCTACTTACCCAGGTATCAGGATTGGTCATCCACCCCACTCTCGCAGTGTTTCATTTCAAGGCATGGCTACTCAAAGGCTCTGTGGTGTAGAACAGGTCTGTTCTCCAGAAGTTCAAAGGTGGCTACTCAATAGCAGAAAGACAACAAGAAAGAAAACTTACCTGCAGAAGCGGAAATGCTTCCCAGCTTGGGGCAACCATCAAGCTATGTTTCCTCTCAAATCCTCTTTGGGTCACATCCTCAATTATCTGCTGAATTCGGCTTATTGCTGAGCTCCATCAAAGTTCAACTAGCTGCCATCACAGATTTTCACCCTTCCACAGAGGGGGTCAGTCATTTCCCACCACACTATTGCAAGATTTACCAAAGGCTTATTCAAGCTCTTCCCTCCTATCAAGGAATGAACCCCACCATGGGACCTCACATTAGTTCACAGTGCTCTGAGGAATCCCCCATTTAAACTTATAGGATGTTGTTCCCTCCTTCATTTGTCACTCAAAACATCATTCCTTGTAGCCATTACTTCAGTCAGAAGAGTAAGGGAGCTTGCACCATTGAGGGCGGACCCACCATACACCATGTTCTACCAAGATAAGGTGACCTTGGCACAAAAAGTGGGAGTGTGCTTATAAAATCTGCAGATGCGACAAAGTTGGGATATATTACCAATGCAGAGGAGGACCGGAATATCATAGAAAAAGATCTGGTAAACCTTGAAAACTGAAGTAGTAGAAATGGGATGAAATTTAATAGTGCTATCATAAATATAAAGAGAAGGGTAACCACCTTTCTGTATACAGTGCTATAAAATCCCTCCTGGCCAGAGGCAACATCCTGTTACCTGTAAAAGGTTAAGAAGCTCAGCTAACCTGGCTGGCACCTGACCCAAAGGACCAATAAGGGAACAAGATACTTTCAAATCTTGGGGGGTAAAGGCTTTTGTTTGTGCTCTTTGTTTATATTTTTGTTCTCTCTTGGGACTGAGAGAGGCCAGACTGAAATCCATCTTCTCCAACCCATCCTAATCCAAGTCTCCAATATTGCAACCAGTATAGGTAAGCCAGGCCAGGCGGATTAGTTTATCTTTTGTTTTATGTGAATTTTCCCTGTGTTAAGAGGGAGGTTTATTCCTGTTTTTTTTTGTAACTTTAAGGTTTTGCCCAGAGGGGGATCCTCTGTGTTTTGAATCTGAATACCTTGTAAAGTATTTTTCATCCTGATTTTACAAAGGCGATTCTTTTACCTTTTCTGTAATTAAAATTCTTCTTTTAAGAACCTGATTGATTTTTCATTGTTCTTAAGATCCAAGGCTTTGGGTCTGTGTTCACCTGTACAAAGTAGTGAGGATTATTCTCAAGCCTCTCCAGGAAAGGGGGTGTGTAGGGCTTGGGGGGGATATTTTGCGGAAAGACGTCTCCAAGTGGTCTCTTTCCCTGTTCTTTGTTTAAAACGGTTGGTGGTGGCAGCATACTGTTCAAGGCCAAGGCAAAGTTTGTACCTTGGGGAAGTTTTTAACCTAAGCTGGTAAGAATAAGCTTAGGGGGTCTTTCATGCGGGTCCCCACATCTGTACCCTAGAGTTCAGAGCGGGGAAGGAACCTTACAAGTGCACAGTGCAAGGTCATTCACTTAGGGATTATCAAAAAGAATATTTGGTATAAGCTGGGGATGTATCAGTTGGAAGCAACAGAGGAGGAGAAAGACCTTGGTGTATCAACTGATCTCAGGATGACTATGAGCCGCCACTGTGATGTGGCTATGAAAAAGGCTAATGCAATCCTCGGATGAATCAGGCGAGGTATTTCCAGTAAAAATAGGGAATTGTTATTGCCATTATACAAGGCACTGGTGAGACCTCATCTGGAATACTGTATGCAGATCTGGTCTCCCATGTTTAAGAAAGACGAATTCAAACTGAAACAGGTGCTGAGAAGGGCTACTAGGATGATCTGAGGAATAGAAAACCTACCTTTTGAGAGGAGACTCAGAGAGTTTGGCTTGTTTAGCTTAACCAGAAGAAGGCTCAGGGGAGATATGATTGCTCTCTGTAAATACATAAGAGGGATAAATACCAGGGAGGGACAGTTATTTAAGTTAAGTGCCAATGTTGACATGGGAACAAATGGATATAAACTGGCCATCAACAAGTTTAGGCATGAAATTAGATGAAGATTTCTAACCATCAGAAGAGTGAAGTTCTGGAAGAACCTTCCAAGAGGTGCAGTGGGGGCAAAAAACCTTACTTGTTTCAAGACTGAGCTTGATAAGTTTATGGAGAGGATGGTATGAGGAGACTGCCTACCATGGCATGTGGCCCATCTGTGACTGCTAGTAGCAAAAATCCCCAACGGCTGTAGATGGGGAACTAGATAGGGAGGGCTGAGAGTTACCACAGAGAATTATTTCCCAGGTGTCTGGCTGGTGGTTCTTGCTGACATACTCAAGGTTCAGCCGGCTACCATATTTGGGTTCAGAAAGGAGTTTTCCTCCAGGTCAGATTGGCAGATAACCTGTTTTGGGGGATTTTTCACCTTCCTCTGTAATGTGCACCCTGGGTCACTTGCAGGTTTAAACTAGTGTAAATGGTGGAGTCTCTGTAACCTGAAGTCTTTAAATCATGATTTGAGGTCTTCAGTTACTCAGCCAGAGGTTATGGGTCTGTTACAGGAGAGCGTGGGTAAGGTTCTGTGGTCTGTGATGTGCAGGAAGTCAGACTAGATGATCACGATGTTCCCTTCTGGCCTTAAAGTCTGAGATTCTGAGACTCTACATCCACATCCTTTCCTCCTTCCTAAAGTATCTTCTGAATTCCACATTAATCAGGAGAGTCACCTACCAGTATTTTACCCCACGCCTCCCTTTTCTAGAGAAGAAGTGTGAGGCAAACCCACAGCTAGACCAGGGCTGCTCACTCAGCTGCCATGACTCATCTCTCCAGCAGAGCCTGAGTGACTCAGTCCTCGGTCATGCTGCAGCAGCCTATCACTGAGCAGGGCCTGCATCAGATTACCCTGAGGTACAAGTCTTTCACTGACCCTTCAAGAGTTGCAAGTTAGTCTGAGCAACAGCACTGCTTGGCCAGAAATATTGCTTCTGCCTCACAGTGTCTGACTCCCTAGGCTTCCAGCCTGCCCTAGATCCATTTCCTGTGCCTGCCCCAGCCTTGGCCAAGATTGGTTCCAGCCCACTTCAGCCTTATCTTTGCCCTATCCTGCTCCTGCTCCAGCCCTGTTCCTGACCCTCTCCAATTTTGCACCCAACTCTTGACCCCCGCACCCTTGGACTTATGCCAACCTGTCTTCTACCTGATTCTGAATTCAATCCTGATTTGGCTTGTCCATGGAGTCTAACCCTGGTTCTGAAACATAGCCTGGTTTCAGCACTGCCCCCACCTCGGCCCGCTCCAACCCTACCTCTGGCTTTGACCACTGATCCAACCACCAGGCCTGACCGTCTAGAACACAGAACCTGACAGCAAGCCTCCATGCACTGGATATTAAAAGAGCTCTTGATTTTTACCTCAACAGGAGTGTAGGCCCTTTTGGGTTTCCCTTAGACTCTTCTTCTCTATTGCAGAACAAATGAAGTGAACAAATCCAATCTCCACCCACAGACTGTCCAAATGGATTGCAGGTTGTGTCCTGCCATACTTTGAAGCCTCAGGGCAGGGGTTCTTTCCCCTTCAAGAGTTATTGCTTATTCCACCAGGGCTCAATCTATCTCAGTAACCCTTCTCAAAAATGTACCCATCTCAAACATCTGCAGGGTAGGCACCTGGTTTTGCTGCACATGTTTTACCGGCATGCCCGCTTCCAGGACTGATGTGGCCTTCGGAGATGCTATCCTACAATCTGTACAGAATCCGCCTCCTTGACACCTTCCTCCATGATAGAGGTACTGCTTGGGCATCTCCTGACATGGAGTGCCCATAGGGACGCTACTCAAAGAAGGACAGTAACTGGAGTTCTTCAAGGTGTGTATCCCTATGGGTCCTCCATTACTCACCTTCCTTCCCTCTGCCTCAGAGTCTCTTTCATGGGACTTTCGAGGTTGAGAAGGAACTGGAGTGCTGGTGGGTCCGTCCCTGTCTATATACCTGATATGAAGGTTACGAGGGTGTCTAGGGTGCAGGTGCGGATCCACGTGCACTGCTGACAAAAATTTTTGATTAAGATTGCTCAGGTGAGTGCATATCCTGCTCAGGTAGAGCACCTACAGAGGGACACATCTTGAAGATCTCAAGTTACTATACAAGGTGAGTAACCTCTCCATGCTTGCCCCATGCATCCCCTGGCTTAAACCCTGGTTCTGTCTACTTCAGCAGTTGTATCGTGAGGAAACACACACACAAATCTGGTTTGTTTGGACAATGGCAGCTACAACAGTGGAATTTGGTGAAAATTGGAACCCTAAGAGGCTGCCTCATTAGCCTGTATGCCTAAGTACTCCTTGGTACAGCTTCTTTTTTAATTAGCATGAGGTACATAGGAGCAAGACTATACTTGTCCCAAATCACTACATGGTTTTTAAAGACCTAAGATCTTTTAGGAATTACCTGAAGTCTTCATAATGTTTTGGTGAGTGTTTTTTTACATTTGAAACATTGTTAGCAGACATGAGTGAATATATATGTATTCAACTATTGCAACACAACAGCACCACAGAAAGCACTGAATAAACAGGCCAAAGTTGCCAGGCTCCTATCCGGCAGTGATGAAGTGAGAGGAGGAGAGGAGAAAAGGAGAAGGTAATGTGTTTAGCAGACTCTGAGTCACATAATATTCTCAGTACTACATCCTAACTTTCGGTTACATTGTTTTGCACTTTGATGATGCTAAGTTCTGATGATATATCATAATACAAATATCACAATAGAGTATCAGGGTAAGGTACCATGGCTAGTTGGTGGCTCTCTGAAACTCCAATAATTGTGTCTTATCAGTTGTGATAGTTCATAACAAAGCCATCCTGCATTTTAATCATTTTGATATCTATGGACCAGATTGGCCCCCCATTAGATCTGTGCACAGAGGTGTCCTCCGTGCACGGATCTCTCCTCGTTTTGCACACAGGCGTCATACACCTGTGTGGTGCCAATTCTTTTCCAACCCCCCACAACAAGGACCCAATGGAGCCATCTCCACTGAACTAGTGTAGGGGGCAGGGACTGGACAGGATAGGATGGAAAAAGGTGTGGAGGGGTTAGGGAGCAGGTGTTGGAAAGCCTGACTTGGAAAAGACAACACATATGTATGCTGCGTTACCTCCTTTTCCTCAATCTGCTGCCAGGGAACCTGTGAGGACACATGGCCTACCCAGAGATGGCCCAGTGGTCTGCTAGGTTTGGGGTCAGGCCCCACCCCCTTTTCTGCTTGGGACAATTTCTACATTCCCTCAATGGAAGACATTGGGGGAATGTCGTCTCCTGCCTCCCCCCCCCCCGCCCCCCACAGTGTTCAACCTGGGGTGGGTAATGTGACCCTGTATATTTTAAATCTCTAAAATGCCATTGCTTTTATAACACCACATCCGAGGAGGCTGATAACTTGATTTTAATTTAAGCTAGTATTAGCCTGGACAGAAAATTTCCTGTTAGGGATGTGCTAAAACATCTTTTCAGTCCAATCTCTCTCTCTCAATTTGTTACCCCAGTGGAGCAGAATTGTTGTGGATGTGATGTAAAACATTATTTTTTGCCATATTATCACAAGTCTAGTGGGAAAATGTCTAGATAATAAAACAAGTACATTAAGACAAAAGGTGAGGTATGGGACAAAAATGTTAATAAGCATTCATATTTGCTTTCCATGTTTTATATTGGCACTTAATTATTTAAAAAATAAAGCACGACCAAACTCTCGCTATATTTTTATCATTGGAAGCTGGAATCTAGAGACATGTACAAACTATTCATTCTTCATTTTATAATTTATAATGTCATCAGAAACTAGAGTTTAGTTACCAAAACCTATAGGTCTATGTGCCATGATGTTAAACTCCAATATGGCCTACATCTAAATTAACAAGTATGAACTGCAGGGGTAAGACTACTCGGAACTGATCCTGTGAGGCACTCAATACCCTCAATGCCTGTTTGCTTCTGTGGGAGTTGGGGGTACTTAGCACCTTGCAGGACTGAGCCCCTGATGAGACTGTGGGTCTCACACTGGAACTTTGGATTTGTACCCCTTCAAACTTCAAGGAAGTTCAGATCTGGTCCAAACTTTGTGACTCAGGGCCATCTCCATAGAAACCTTCTTATATAGTGGGACATCATTTACTCTGTTGCTGTGCTATATATAATAAGGTTTGTGTGTCAAAAGTTACTTTTTTAAACATGACAACTATACAGGTGTTTGCTGTCAACCCTATGCATTAACATATATTTTGATAACCCTGCCTTTCACAATCTCATTAGCAATTTTATCTTTTTATTGTAGTTCATCCTCATTAATTTAGATGTAGGTCATTTTGGACTTTAATAATATGTAATACATCTAAGAATTTTAGCAATTAGCACTTCTCCTTAATGTTAAGGAATTTTCAGTCAACCGACATTAAGCAACCATGTTAATTGTTTCTTTGGTTTTCAAAAGACAAGCATAGTTATCTCTTCTTGTCATATGCAAGTATAATTAATGCCTTGTCATCTGTAGATGATGTTTTCAGCATTTACAGTATAACTGTTTTGATTAGGGTACATTCAATAAAAGATCCTGAGAAAAAACAAGTAGAAATAGGAATATTTTTTGGTGAATAGTATTGCAGGAAATAAACATAAGTCTAGGTCACTATCTATATGAAGTTAGATATTTTTTGGACAAGTGGACCCCAACTGGTCCCAGATTCAGAAAATCTGAAGAATGCTGCATTCAGAGATTTAAAACCACTGGCCACACATTTTCTACTATGATCCCATACCTGTCGCACAACTAAGTGGTGAGATGTCGTAAGGTCTGTGATGGGTATACAAACCCCATGGTGCCCCAGGCGGTAAGGGGGCAATACTAGGCCCAGATAGCTCCACCTGTCTGGGCCTGCCAAGTATGCTCTGACTGGAGGAGCTGATTAAAGCGGGGGCTCAGAAGTCCAGGAAAAGGGTGGTGGACAGGTTGCAGCAAAGAGGAAGCCTTCTTCAGGAAGTCAGACAGGAGGCTAATGCCTGAGAGGGGATTACAGGGTGAGTAAGACTCTTGGGCAGTACCTTCTCTAGCCACCATCCCCCCACTGAGAACCTCCTTTGGACTCCCTTTGTTGTTGTTGAGTGACTGAGTGTTTGGACTATATGGACCATGCCCCAAACAGAAAAGGTAGGAAGTAGCCCAGAGAAACAAACTTAGATTTGCTGCAGGAAAGACCCTGCCTGTGTTCCTTCCCACAGGTCCCTGGGCTGGGACCTGATGGAGAGGGAAGGCCCAGGTACCCAACAATACCCCCTTGATGGCCAAGGCCTATATGCAAGTAGAAAGCGAAAGCCTCTACAACCCTGACAGAGAGGCAAAGGCCTGGAAGTTGTGTGTGTTAACCACTAGGCCACCAACACCCCGAACCTCCTGTAATAGGGTCATTGAATACTTCATAAGAATAGAGATCGGCTTTAAGTTAAGCTTTCCTGTAACCACCTTCAACTGAAAAAATGCAGAAATATTCAAACTCGCTTTCTCCATGTGTTGTGGTTTTCAGCATGAATGGACTCAGGCCTCAGATGCTAGGCAACAACAGTACACACCTGTCATATCACCTACATTTGTATGAAAAAGGGGAATGCTTTAGGTTTAATTTAAAAAGTTTGCAATGGAGATTAGTAGTTTAAACTAAATTGGAGGGTCACCCATCACAGGTGCATATATGATGCAGAGCAAGGCAGCTAAAATTGTTGTAGTTCAGTGGGCCATACAGGAGAAATTTTCTGAGGTTTCCATTGACTGTTCTGAACTCCATCTATCTGAGTAGAACAAATCCCTGTGGCTGGGTTAGAATACACAAAGAACCATTTTTTATTAAAAGGAAGCTTTTAAAAGTTCTAAGTTTGCCACAGGGATTTCCACTACATACAAAGAGCTGCTGTAGAAGCTTGGTTTCTGTTTGAAACAGTTTCTCTGTGTATTTTAAAACTTTTAAAAGTTTTTTTAAAACTTCTGATCTGACTGTGGTGATTAAGTGAGTGAGAATATAAAACCATGCTAAGAGGTATACAGTCCATTTTATTCCTTGTCTTATTTGAGAAAGTAGGACTGGAATAGGCTGACACTCCCAAGATACTTAGCTTGACGTATTTAGACTTAATATTACAAAATTCTTTAAACTTCCAGTCACTGTAGAGGAAGTACGTACCATCGACTATTTGTACTGTGTTCTTCCTGGTAAGTATTTCTATACGTATTGCATGCCACCTTGTGGTTATTAACTAAAATGAGGCATATTCCATTTATCAGACTCGACATACAGGAAAGATTATGCAATAAAAATTACATCTAGGGACGTATGAAACGTGAAAAACTTAAGCATGGTCAGATTCCAGCAAGGTTCTTAAAACCTTAGATGTTTTCCATATCAAATCAGGATTAGTTTAGACCTGCAATCTATTCTCATGATACAAGATATGCTATAGCAATCTTTGTGCTGTTAAAGAAAGGCAAAACATGAAAGGAGTAGCAGATAAAATCTGCAGGTATAAATCCCTCCAAATTAAAAAAACACAACAAAAAATTCCCTAGGACCTGTTAGATCTGTAATAGAATTAAATCCATTGTTCAGGTTCAAGGTCAATGGCTTTGATTCAGTGACACTTAAATTCTGTGAGCTGGTGTCATGAGATGTTCACTCCAAATGATTGATCTTGAAAGAATGCTGATGTCATCATTCATCTTGGAATGCTTTAAATCTTATAAGATCAGAAATTCTCATGAGACTTTTTTTTGGCAACCTGGGACCTTTTCTGAACTAGATCCAGAAAACAGTTAGCATTTTGACCAAAACCTTAGGAGGTGGATTCAGATCAGACATTTGAAGCTAACCTCCACCCTGAAATCTTGGGGTGATGGGACTTCAGATTCCATGTTTGTTTTGATCTTTCTCTACAGCTACTAGTTTTGAAATGTTTCTAAACACTTATTATTTGTAGTATTCAAAGGCTCCAGTTGGACTTACGGACCAATGTACTCAACACAGTACAAAAAACTCAGAGAAAGATATGCTCCCTTCCCTAAAGTGCTCTCAATCTAATTTAAGACAAGTGAGAGTGACAAAGAATAGGAGCAAAAGGAGGAACGGAAGATAAAGAGAACAGCAACATCATGTGCTAGCTATATGTGCAATTTGATAGTTCAAAACCTTTCTAAAATGCTGTAGTGCTTAGTGAAGATGCTGCCTATGTTGATGGGAAAAGCCAGAAACCCTCTCCCCGCCCCCCAACCCTCTTGTCAACATAGTTCTGTCTATACTGGGAGTTAGGTGCACACCCCTGAGCAACGCAGTTATACCAGCATAAGTCAGGGATGTGATACCCATAGGAGTACAGTTCTCACACACATTTATTATATAAAAGTGATTCTTTTCTACATTTTAGAGCAGCAAATTATACTTTTTTTGTTTTATTTTCAAATAAATGTTTCTTAGTAAGTTTCAACCTATGAGGAGGTAGGGTGCTGTTCTGATGTCATGCAAGGCATAGAAGAGCATGAATGGTAGCTACAGAACAGACTAGTTTTTATACAGGGGAATGGCCAGATTACTTAGAAAAACCTGTCAGCATAGTCTGTGTGGTATGTAGATTGTAATGGATTTTTTACCTTCAGTCCTTTTGGTACGATGTCCATCTGTTTGCATTTGGAAAGGAAGATGATGTCTGTCTGTATCTGTACAAGTTTTTTCATGCAGTTGATAGATTTCCACTCCATACGGCTAAATGAAGTGCCTTGCATAATGACAGGTTTCAGAGTAACAGCCATGTTAGTCTGTATTCGCAAAAAGAAAAGGAGTCCTTGTGGCACCTTTAGAGACTAACCAATTTATTTGAGCATAAGCTTTCGTGAGCTACAGCTCACTTCATTGGATGCATGCTGTGGAAAATACAGAAGATGTTTGTTTTTATACACACAAATCATGAAAAAATGGGTGTTTATCACTACAAAAGGTTTTCTCTCCCCCCACCCCACTCTCCTGCTGGTAATAGCTTATGTAAAGTGATCACTCTCCTTACAATGTGTATGATAATCAAGGTGGGCCATTTCCAGCACAAATCCAGGTTTTCTCCTCCCCATCCCCAACAAACCCACTCTCCTGTTGGTAATAGCTTATCTAAAGTGATCACTCTCCTTACAATGTGTATGATAATCAAGGTGGGCCATTTCCAGCACAAATCCAGGGTTTAACAAGAAAGTCTGAGGAGGGGGAGGGTGGGGGGGGGGTTAGGAAGACAAGGGGAAATAGGTTACCTTGCATAATGACTTAGCCACTCCCAGTCTCTATTCACAGACTATGCTGACAGCTTGTGCCACACGCTCTCAGAGAAACTGCAGAACCACCTGATCAACATCCTCTACAGCAAACAGGGAAAGATAAAGAATGAGCTCTCAAAAATGGATACTCTCATAAAAAAACCAACCTTCCACACAAACTTCCTCGTGGCTGGACTTTACTAAAACTAGACAAGCCATTTACAACACACACTTTGCTTCTCTACAAAAGAAAAAGGACACTAAACTTTCTAAACTACTACATGCCACAAGGGGCCACAGCAATGGTTCCCTCAACCCACCCAGCAATATTGTTAACCTATCCAACTATACTCTTAGCCCAGCAGAAGCAGCTGTCCTATCTCGGGGCCTCTCCTTCTGCCCCTCCACCCCCACAAACATGATACAGTTTTGTGGTGACCTAGAATCCTATTTTTGACGTCTCCGACTCAAGGAATATTTCCAACACACCTCTGAACAACATACTAATCCACAGAGACCTCCCTACCAACACTACAAAAAGAAGGATTCTAGGTGGACTCCTCCTGAAGGTCGAGACAGCAGACTGGACTTCTACATAGAGTGCTTCCGCCGACGTGCACGGGCTGAAATTGTGGAAAAGCAGCATCACTTGCCCCACAACCTCAGCCGTGCAGAACACAATGCCATCCACAGCCTCAGAAACAACTCTGACATCATAATCAAAAAGGCTGACAAAGGAGGTGCTGTTGTCATCATGAATAGGTCGGAATATGAACAAGAGGCTGCTCGGCAGCTCTCCAACACCACTTTCTACAAGCCATTACCCTCTGATCCCACTGAGAGTTACCAAAAGAAACTACAGCATTTGCTCAAGAAACTCCCTGAAAAAAACACAAGATCAAATCCGCACAGTCATACCCCTGGAACCTTGACCTGGGATATTCTATCTACTACCCAAGATCCATAAACCTGGAAATCCTGGGCGCCCCATCATCTCAGGCATTGGCACCCTGACAACAGGATTGTCTGGCTATGTAGACTCCCTCCTCAGGCCCTACGCTACCAGCACTCCCAGCTACCTTCGAGACACCACTGACTTCCTGAGGAAACTACAATCCATCGGTGATCTTCCTGATAACACCATCCTGGCCACTATGGATGTAGAAGCCCTCTACACCAACATTCCACACAAAGATGGACTACGAGCCGTCAAGAACACTATCCCCGATAATGTCACGGCTAACCTGGTGGCTGAACTTTGTGACTTTGTCCTTACCCATAACTATTTCACATTTGGGGACAATGTATACCTTCAAATCAGCGGCACTGCTATGGGTACCTGCATGGCCCCACAGTATGCCAACATTTTTATGGCTGACTTAGAACAACGCTTCCTCAGCTCTCGTCCCCTAACGCCCCTACTCTACTTGCGCTATATTGATGACATCTTCCTCATCGGGACCCATGGAAAAGAAGCTCTTGAGGAATTCCACCATGATTTCAACAATTTCCATCCCACCATCAACCTCAGCCTGGTCCAGTCCGCACAAGAGATCCACTTCCTGGACACTACAGTACTAATAAACAATGGTCACATAAACACCACCCTATACCGGAAACCTACTGACCGCTAGGCCTCCAGCTTTCACCCTGACCACACCACACGATCCATTGTCTACAGCCAAGCTCTGCTATACAACCGCATTTGCTCCAACCCCTCAGACAGAGACAAACACCTACAAGATCTCTATCAAGCATTCTTACAACTACAATACCCACCTGCAGAAGTGAACAAACAGATTGATAGAGCCAGAAGAGTTCCCAGAAGTCACCTACTACAGGACAGGCCTAACAAAGAAAATAACAGAACGCCACTAGCCGTCACCTTCAGCCCCCAACTAAAACCCCTCCAACACATTATTAAGGATCTACAACCTATCCTGAAGGATGACCCAACACTCTCACAAATCTTGGGAGACAGGCCAGTCCTTGCCTACAGACAGCCCCCCAACCTGAAGCGAATACTCACCAGCAACCACATACCACACAACAGAACCACTAACCCAGGAACCTATCCTTGCAACAAAGCCCGTTGCCAACTGTGCCCACATATCTATTCAGGGGACACCATCACAGGGCCTAATAACATCAGCCACACTATCAGAGTCTCGTTCACCTGCACATCTACCAATGTGATATATGCCATCATGTGCCAGCAATGCCCCTCTGCCAGGTACATTGGTCAAACTGGACAGTCTCTATGTAAAAGAATAAATGGACACAAATCAGATGTCAAGAATTATAACATTCATAAACCAGTCTGAGAACACTTCAATCTCTCTGGTCACGCGATTACAGACATGAAAGTTGCGATATTACAACAGAAAAACTTCAAATCCAGACTCCAGCGAGAGACTGCTGAATTGGAATTCATTTGCAAATTGGATACAATTAACTTAGGCTTGAATAGAGACTGGGAGTGGCTAAGTCATTATGCAAGGTAACCTATTTCCCCTTGTTTTCCTACCCGCCCCCCCAGACGTTCTTGTTAAACCCTGGATTTGTGCTGGAAGTGGCCCACCTTGATTATCATACACATTGTAAGGAGAGTGATCACTTTACATAAGCTATTACCAGCAGGAGAGTGGGCTGGGGGGAGAGAAAACCTTTTGTAGTGATAAACACCCATTTTTTTCATGATTTGTGTGTATAAAAACAAACATCTTCTGTATTTTCCACAGTATGCATCCAATGAAGTGAGCTGTAGCTCACGAAAGCTTATGCTCAAATAAATTGGTTAGTCTCTAAGATGCCACAAGTACTCCTTTTCTTTTTAGGGAAGGAAGTTTAAGCCCTGATTCTGCAGTCTAATTTCTGCAGGTGTAACACTTCCCTTTCCTGTCTTCTTTTTTTTAAAAAAAATAAAATCTTGAAATTATTTTTTTATTTGAAAACTTCAGTTAATATTGAGCTCACCGATGCAGTACAAAATAATATGCATGTACTATAACTTAACAGAACAAAACCTTTAAATCCCCCAAATGGCACTTCCAACATGTGTTACAGGCAGCTAGCAAAACGCTTTGGCAGCTCTCCCTTAGCTGTGTTGGCTGTGCAGTGCTGGCAGTAGCAAAATGCAGTTAAAAACTGACTTTCAGCACTAAAGTAAGGAGATATGACTGAATCCACAAGATGTAGGTTGAAATCTATTTCAACCCTGTTGAGAAAGAAGGCACCAAGTTTACATATTCGCTTTGCAGAATAGAACCACACTATATATGTAAGCCATTGTTCCCATGGCCTGAGGGCCTGACAATACATATTAACATATATTCCTGTTATCAGACTACCTTGTGACAACTACATTATTAATGCATCTCACCACTGTAAAAATGCTGAATGGGCTTTGTTTGTATCAATGTCTTTTAGCTGTTAGTATCATGCACACAATATTCCACATCTGTCAGGCAGAAGAGACAGAACTAAATTACTGACAGAATGCTCATGCAAGGAACTGTTTCTAAATTATTTATTATGGCATTACATTTTTCTGCACTGTGATGTTTTATATGTGTGTAAAAGTTGTTTAAATTATGCAATGTTACTACTGGATGAGCACCAGAATATCTGTTTGGAGGCCAATTTTTAAACAAAATTTCCAATTTTTCTGCACATAGTGTGTCAACAAAACAGCAGTGTTTCCTGAATGCCAGCCTAGGAATTAGTAATATGATGAATATCCACTTAACATTTTGGGTGTCATAAACCAGTCTTGACAATGCCAGGCAATACATAGTAACACAGGTGAGAGGGTTTTGTTGTTATAATTACCCGTCTGTAGAGGGCACTGCCATTTTAAATTATGTTGTGAGTGTCACTCTTCTGCCAGAGGGAGCCGGCAGCAACGAGATCTGGGTTCAATATCTAGGGGTTCCTCTGAATAATACAAAACAGAATTGGCTCAAGCCCTCACCCAGTAATCTGGGAAAACTTAACATCACCCCTAGGTGCCCTTAAGAGGCAATTCTTCCCTACTGGCAAGCACAGAGTCTGTGCATAGCAAAAGAACTTTTATTAAAAAGAAAGGGAACCACGCATTAGTTTGGGAGATCACCACAACCGCATTCAAAAGCATGTGACCATAAGCTAACCTGACCCCACAGTGTGTTGGGCAGTGCCCTTTGTGGCGGGAAAATCCAGCAAACGAATCTCCCTTTAACACATCACTCCCGTCTCCCTCTGTTGCACCTCACTCACAGTTGGCTGCTCTTCGTTAGTGAAGACCCAGAGTTCAGAGGTGCATTCACAGGGGTTCACTTCCCATCACAGAAAGAACAGGATGTGGGGAGGTGTGAAGCAATGTCTCCTTGGTTACTGTGGGTCTCTGCAGCTGGATATTTGCTGATTCCTCCTCTGCTTTTCTCGGTTACTGCTGGTTGCTTGCTGCCGCTGCTTTACTCCACTGCTGCTGTTGGATTCTCACTGCCACTTCTGCAATGCCGTGTGGAGAGGTTCCAGCCAGGTTGTTAGAGATTTCGGTTCATAGAATCATAGAAGGTTAGGGTTGGAAGAGGCCTCAGGAGCTCATCTAGTCCAAAAGCAGGACCAACCCCAACTAAATCATCCCAGCCAAGGCTTTGTCAAGCTGGGCCTTAAAAACCTCCAAGGAAGGAGATTCCACCGCCTCCGTAGGTAACCCATTCCAGGGCTTCACCACCCTCCTAGTGAAATACTGTTTCCTAATATCCTTTCCTAATATTCTTAATGATTTCACCGGGTAGCTGGGAACCTCACTACCTATACAGCCTTTACATTGTCTTTCATTTCACCACTGTCCCTATAGCAGGTCTAAGGCCTAGTCTCCTAGATGGGAGATTTGGGGGAGGTACCCAAACGGGAGGGCAGCGTGTGGAGCCCTCTGCCCCCCTCCCCCAGGGGCCACAGGGATGTGGTGCCATCCACTTCCAGGAGTGGAGCGGAGCCATGGCAGGCAGGCAGGGAGCCTTCCCTGGCCCCGGTGTGCGCCGCTGCTATCCTGGACCTGCTCCAGATAAGCGGTGCTGGGCCGGAGTCCGCACCCCCAACGCCCCCTGCCCCCCAACCCCCTGCCAAATCCCTCCTGCACCCCAGCCCGCCGCTGCACCCTTTCTGCACCCCAGCTCCCTTCCCTGAGCCCCCTGCCGCACTCCACACCACTTTCTGCACCCCAACCCCCTGCCCTGAGCCCCCTCATATACCCTTCACCTCTCCTCCACCCCAACCCCTTGCCCTGAGCCCCTTCGGCACACCCCCCCACACACACACCCATCTCTCCCTCCCACACCCCAACCTCCTGCCCCAGCCCTGCATTCATGGTCCTGCATGCAATTTCCCCACCCAGATGTGGCCCTCTGGCCAAAAAGTTTGCCCACCCCTGGTGTAGTGGCTTGTCTACACATACAGCACTGCAGCTGTGGTGCTGCAGCACATCTGGTGAAGATACTCTGTGCCAATGGGAAGAGCTCTCTTGGCATAATAAAACCACCTCTGTGAGCGGCGGTAGCTATGTCGGCCAGAGCAGCAGCGCTTATGTCGGTATAACTTATGTCACTCAGGGGGATAGTTTATTCACATCCCTGAATGACATAAGTTATGCCGATATACGCTGCAGTGTAGACATAGCCTAAGACTCTTTAGGCAGAGCAACCACAACGAGGTAGGAACGCCTGTGCACTCTCATATCCACTCTCTCTTTTACTGGGATTTGGCATCCCTACCTCCCTGCTTAGCGAGTGAGGTTCAGTTTAGGGTCAGCCTTTCAAGCAGGGCTGGCTAAGTATAGTTCTGCTGCCCTTTACTCATACAATAAGGATAAAAACTTTTAATTACCTCTGCACTCAACACTAAAGTGATTTGTAACTCAACATCTGCCAAAAGTGATCATTTTGGCAAAGCAGCTCTATAATGCTGTGCACCTAGGCAGAGTAGTCTATGCAAACACAGTCTGTGCCTGAAGTCTTTTCCCCCAGCTCATCACTAGGTGTCAGGGGAGAACTCATTCAGACCTTGCTTACATCCTCCCCCCTGCTGAGAATTTGTTGTTCTGGCAAATCACACACCACGTTATACCAAGTCCACTAGTTGTCTCCAAAGGGTCTGAGGAAGCCTACTCTGGCCACAAGTCTGTGATCTAAGTGTATTGGTTCTTCACTGACACCTCAGGTAAATCATAAGTTAACCTGCTTACTGGCCTTATAACCCTGTCATGCTGATTGAAAGTGGGCATTGCAGGGGAAGGGGGAACTTCTTAGGCTAGGGATGGTGAGGGTTTTTCCTTGAGGGTCCCTCAGCTATTTTCATAGGCCGCCATATCTCTTGTTCTAGTACTGGAGTGTCTCAGGCACCAGGGACACCTTCCACCTGTATGTCACCACTATCCAACAACCTAAGTGTGTCATCACAGGTTTGTCTTCTTCAAAGAGGCCTGGGAATGCTGGTGGGACAGACTCATTGTCCCAAGCTGGTTTTGTAGATGTGCCAGCAATGGGCCTAGATGCTTCCACCATGGGGTTTAGGGTCAAAGAAGTGGTGCTCTCACTATGTCCCACTGATCGAGGCCAGAATCTGACCTCCATTCTAAGATACATTGTGGGAGTGTCCTCCTCTTCACACTGACTCTTAGATTTGCTGAGTAGGGGGTAGATTAGCCCCAAGTCTGCACCCTTTTGCCACTTAGGTGTACCATGTCATAGTCCATTTCATAAGGGGCGCCAACTAATTCCCCCACAGGTAGTAAGAGGTTTCTATATATTGTTTTTATTTTTCCCTGGCCCCATTTCATGTTTAATCTTGTAGCCCAGCAGATCTTCCAGCTCTTCCACCACCAGGTAGTTATTGCCTTCCATCTGTTGGTTATCTTGTGTTTGCAGCAACACCCACATTTCACAACAGAACTCTGTCCCTGGGCTGGAGCTCCTGCGAACGAACTCTAGCATCATACCAGTGCTTGTTACTATCTGAGTTGCCCTAGCTTTTCAGCACACAAGCCTCCATACCATCAGCTGCACCCTAACTTGAGATCTTAGCACAATGGCTGACTATTTCCAACTCTGGAAACTTAGGCCTAACCCAAAAAAACCCATGGTGACTGCTTTTCATCTGAACAATAAAATGGCTAATACCAAACTTGATGCACAGTTCTGTGGTGAGAGCATCAGCCATCAGGCTAATCCAAAATATTACACTGGACCAGAGTTTGACATTTGGGAAACACCTCGAGAACACCCACGATAAGGTCATGTCTCATGTTGCGCTTATCAGGAAATTGGCCAGAACATCATGGGGCTCTAATCCATGGACCTTATGAACCACAGCAATTGCCTTCCTATATTCTGAGGCTGAAGACTGTGCACCAGTGTGGTCTCACAGCAGTCACACTAAACTCCTTGATACTCAATAACGCCATATACATAATGTCAGGGATGCTCAAATTGACTCTATTCGAGTGGCTACCAGTCCTATCACACATTCAGCCTCCTCAGATCAGAAGAGCTGCCCAGACATTTCACTTTCTCAAACACGAGGATCCCAGTGCATGACCTGCAGAATCCACCAAAGACAAGATCAGAATCCCGCAACCCTCTATGGAACTGCGTCAAGACCCTTACACTCAACTTCAATACCGAGGCTCAATGGAGAGCCACATGGAGCATTCTGACTGCTCAAAACAAACAGATCATCATTGACCCTGCCCAGGAACCACCACGTTTTGATTTTATGTCAGAAAGACTGGTTCAGATTGAACTGCATTAGGACATCTCATGGGAGATGTGGACAAACCCTTCTTAAATGGAAAATGAAGCAAGCACTGTATGTGACAGTGGGCACCAGGAACAAACGATGGAGCACATCATATCTGAGTATCCCTTTCATTCTTTCACTGGAGGCCTGAAGGACATTCACCAGCTCACCGCTGCGGCAATGTGCTGGCTATCAAATCTAGATATAAATTTGTAATTGTTGCTACCTACCCAAGCCATACGAAAGAAGATGATGACTATCGGAGTTCTTGTGGGCTGCAGCCATAGCTAAGTGATAAGCATCCCCCTGATTTTCTCTTAATTGGGAGATATATTGCTGATGCATCTCATAGCTATCTCGACCCTCTGATACACCAAAGCACAAGTCTAGGGGTAATCCAGGTTCTTGTTCAAACATCAGGAGATCTGGGGTGACTCTCATAGCATCGTTCTTCATGGCATTGTAGTCATGCATCAGAACTACACCGTGCTGGCTCCAGATTGCCTTCTGTTCTGGATGTAAAGTCCTGATCTTATTCTACAGAGTTGGATTAAACTGCTCTGGCTGAGGGTCACCTTGTGGCTCATAAGGCATTGTACTGGACTTTCTAGTTTCTGCCATCCTCAGCACCTCCTTCAGAAGGTCACTCTCAAAGTACCATTCCTGGTTGGAGTGTGTCAGAACTGGGAATTCATACACTGAAAAACATTTCTCCCCCAACACTTGAGCAACAGTGGTGGCCTTCTAGTCGCATGTGGGATATGCCTGTGCATACTGTGTAAAATGGTCAGTCACTCCTAAAATGTTCCCAACATTCCTCCTGCCCACTTCTAAAGACAAGAAATCAGTGCATACCAGCTCCAAAGGTTTTTTAACTCTTGTTCCACAGCCTGCCGGGGATGTTAGTTGGTGTCTCCTCCATGGAGTCATGAGCACAGGTGTGTACCTGCCGTTGTTCATGAACTCTTCCAACACCTGTCCCTTTTGCGCTGAGAGGGAGACCCTGGGGCAAATCCCTGTAGGGTGCATCAGCTTGCAGCCTCTCTGCTGGCTCCTCTAGGACCTCTTACTGAGGTCTGGCTGCACTTTTCCCCACACCTTCTGATCTCTTCATCAACCTCCTGTCTATGGCCATCCATCACTCCTGGAGGAGAAAGCTGGGCTGGTGTGGGGTACCCTGCAACTGTGGAGCCTATTTCTGGTCCCTAGTCTTCTCACATCTCCAGGCAGAGTTCTTCTGGATGGTGTCCACTGATTCCATAGGCACCGCTGAGGAGCAGTGGGCACTGTTCATGGTTCTCTGCTCAGTGTCTTCCTCTGGATCCCCAATTTTCAATTTTTCCCCTCACTTCTCTCCCTGCTTTTTCCTTCATTGTCCCATGCACTCACTTGTAGCCTGGGCTTAGTTGTTCTTCCCCCTTTAGTTGAGGGCCCCAGCGTTTGGTTTTGGGCAGTCTTAGTCCTGCCTCTACAAGATCTGCAAATAGTACACACCTTTTAAGTTCTGCAATAAATGAGGCAAGGGCCCTATAGACAGTAGTCTCATTCACTGTGCAACCATGATTCATCCCCAATTACATCATCATATAATATTTTTCCCACAGAATTCCCAGTCCATGGCTCCTTGCCCAACTAGCCCCAGTCTCATCTGGCTCCTAGTCCCAGTTTCTTTCTTCTCCTCTATATTCCATTTCCCAATTTAGTCCTTTCCGTCACCTCAGTCAGCTAATACCCCCTCTGCATTTGAGTTAGGCATTCCCTCCTCCATGCTGCCTGAGTGCCAGCAGGGAGGTCATTAAGAACACAGTCTCTCTGCTCTGAGTTCCTGTGTCCAGCCCCACCCAGGTAGGTGTGATGGAGATTCCACAACCTTCCCTTGGAAGCCTATTCCAGAGCTTAGCTACCCACAGTTAGAAAGTTTTTCCTAATATCTAACCTAAATGTCCCTTGCTGCAGATTAAGCCCTTTACTTCTTGTCCTACCTTCAGTGGACATGGAGAACAATCTACCACTGTCTTTTTTATAATAGCCATGAACATATTTGAAGACTTATCAGGTCCCCTTTCAGTCTTCTTTTCTCAAGACTAAACATGCCCAGGTTCTCTCAACTTTTTATCATTTTTGTTGCTCTCCTCTAATTTGTCCACATCTTTCCTAAAGTGTGGCACCCAGAATTGGACACAGTACTCCACCTGAGGCCTCGCCTGTGCCAAGTAGAGTGGGACAATTACTTCCCATATGTTGCAGATGACACTCCTGTTAATACACCCAAAAATGCCATTAGCCTTTTTTGCAACTGCATCACATTGTTGACTCATTCACTTCGTCATCCAACCAGATTCTTTTCAGCAGTACTACTGCCTAGCCAGTTATTCCCTATTTTGTAGTTGTGCGTTTGATTTTTCTTCCCTAAGTGAAGTACCTTGCACTGCTCTTTATTGAATTTCATCTTTTTGAATTCAGGTCAATTCTCCAATTGCTCAAGGTCATTTTGAATACTAATCCTGTCTTTGATAGTGCTTGCAACCACTCCCAGCTTGGTGCCATATGCAAATTTTATAAGCATACTCTCCACTCCATTATCCAAATCATTAATGAAAATATTGACTAGTACCTCTAACGATCTTGAGGTTTATTAAATAACAAACCCCTGAATGAGAAAGAAATACATTTTTATTAAAAAACAGAACATATCCGTGGTAAACTTCTGTACACAGCTATCTTTTGTTATCCACTCCCCTGCTTCCAGGGCATATCTGAGAATTCCTAATTTCATAAGACTATCTCTTATGAGGGAGCCTTTCTACATTGTAATCTTTCACAAACATTTCTCTACTTCTTCTCTCCTAAAAAAAGATCATGTAATAACTATCTAATAACATATATATTAAATTCGCAACCCAACTAGTAAGTTTCCATGAACTAGAATCCATATACCCAACATGTCAACTACCTAGGAAGGAGAGGTTACCAGAACATCATTCTGGAGTGAGTCTTTATCACTCACTTCGTCTAAGTACCCCTTCTCTAGGCAGATTAGCAAGTCACTATTAGTTTATCAGGCTGTTTGATCTCCCTTTATGAACTTCTCAGTCACAGCCTTTCATTAGAGTCTGAATTGCTCTCTTGTTCCTTGCCAGTTTCTCCTTTGCCTATTGATGATAAATGATCAGTTGGTTGATAAATGCCAGAGTCCACATTCACTATCAATGTTTTGACATTTATGGGATTACTCTGGGATCCCTTGAATTACACCAAAATGTGTCCTCTTGGTCTGCCTGGGCTACACAATGTCTTGGATACAGCAGTTCTTTAATGGTACACCTCTACCCCAATTTAACGTGGTCCTCAGGAACCAAAAAATCTTACTGTCTTATAGGTGAAAGCGCGTTATATCGGGGTAGGGAGAGGAACCGCTCCCCACCCCAGCTCACCTCCACTCTGCCTCCACCTCCTCCCCTGAGTGCGCCACCGCCACTCCGCTTCTTCCTCCCTCCCTCCCGCCCTTCCGGGCTTGCCACACCAATCAGCTGTTTGGCATGGGAAGCCTGGAAGGAAGGTGGGGGGGGGAAGTGGAGGGGCAGCGGTGCGCTCAGGGGAGGAAGCGGACCGGAGGTGAGCTGGGGCGGGGAGCAGTTCCTCTGCGCCCCCTCCCCTTTACTTGCTGTGGCCAAGCTTGGGAGGGAGGAGAAGCGGAGCTGAGGCTCGCTCGTGGAAGGAGGCGGAGCGGAGGTGAGCTGGAGCGGAGGGGCCACAGCAAGTAAAGGGGGGGCACAGAGGAACTGCTTGCGGTAACACGAATTCAGATATAACGAGGTAAAGTAGCCCTGCTCCCTGGACACTGCTTTACCGTGTTATATCCGAATTCACGTTATATCGGACCGCATTATATAGGGGTAGAGGTGTATTCCTTTGGCTGACGTATTAGCAGTGTGATCCATCAGGCACATTCTATCACCTGGGTGAAGAGATGGGAAATCGTGGGTCCTTTTGCTAAAATAATATTTCCACTTCTAAGTTTTTCATCTTCTGTGTGGCTCTATTGTCATGAGATTTCAGCAAGCTACCAGTGTTTAGTAAATTAGATCTGATCCTTCTTCCCATTAACAGCTTAGCTGGAGAAAAGCTATTTTCCAGAGGTTTGTACTTTGATAAACTAATGAAGCTTTATGCAGAACACCCCCACTGTTTAAAGTTTTTTTCATAAAGTTCTTTAGTGTCTTTATAGACCTTTACACATGTCCATTCGATTGGGGTTAATTTGGACTTGATATTTTGTGACAAAAATCCCGATTATGGCAAATTGCTTAATCTGTGCTGGAAAATTGCGACTCATTATTGCTAAAGACTTGATCTCAAATTCCATGTCTTGAAAATATTCCCTTAATGCCAGCTGTCACTGACTTACTACTAGTACTGTGAACTGTGCACATTTCTGGTGCAGAGAATAATAATCTGTGACTATTAAATAAACCCTTGATTGCCAGGTAAATGTCAGTTCCTACCTTCTCATAAATCCTGTGTGGACCTGGGTGAGATCTCAGTGGCTGACTGTTGGAATGGCTTGTATTTCAAGGCCGAGAAGCAGTTTCCTACCACATTAGTAATGTCATGATTGATCTGTGGTCAATACATCACCTCTCATGCTTGTTGTTTGCACTTCTCAATTCCTAAATGACCCTTGTGGATCTTCTGTAGCATTTCTTTCCAGAGGCTCATTGGTATTACAACCTTGCTACCCTTGAAAATAACCCCATCTATCACAGTAAGTTCATGTCTGCAATTCCAATAGTCTCTTAGACTTGGATAGCAACTGCTTATTTCTTCAGCCACCTTTTAATTATCACTTCTTTAAGGATCCCCAGTGATTCATCATTCTCCGTTTCCCATCTTATTTGTTGAAGTTTTTAGTTAGTGAGGGCAACTGATTTTACAATCAGATTTACATATGCTTGCATCTCTATCTCTGAGGTCTTTTCTGGTTTCATACTAGGAGTCACCACTCGGGAAAGTGCATCCTCACTCAGTAAATGTGAATTTACCAGGCAAGTAGGTCACAACCAAATCTTATTTTTGAGGCTTTATCATCATTCTTTGAATCCTTAAGATACAGTCATTTAGCAATTTGCCAGATAATGCTCTCAGGGGCTTGTGGTCCATTTCAACATCCATTTTCTGACCGTAAATATGCTGATTGAATCAGTCACATGCAAACAGTATTCCTAAAAGCTCCTTCTCAATCGGTGCATATCTGGTTTCTGCACCAGTCAGTGAGCTGGATGCATACTCCACTAGTTGCTAACAATCATTGTGTTTCCGTAAAATCACTGCAACTAAATGAGATTGTGAAGCATCACCTGAAATTTTCATATGCCTGTCTGATGTATAGAATTTCAACACTGGCTCTTGTATCAGTTGTTTCAAACCTTCCCATGATTCCTCCTGTTTCTATTTTCTAGGAGTTTCCTCAAAGCTAGTGCTTTTGTAAATAGATTAGGCATGAATTTTCCAAGATAATTAACATTTCCAGGAACCATTGGAAAACTTTCAAACTTTCTTTGGCTGGGAATGGAGCATCATTTCAATGGCTGAAACCTTATTCTTATCATTTTACATCTTCACTGGAAACAATATCTCCAACAAAAATCAGTTTCATAACCTCTAAAACATGTTCCTCCTGATTTAGTTGCAGCTTTAATTGAATCCCAAACTTCCTAAAGTCTACAATTATGCTCCTCTTTTGTTGAGCCCCAGATGATGATATCATCCATTGAGGTGTCGACATAGTTAATATGTTCATAGACAATAAGTATGGTTTTGTGGTTCACTGCTGGTGCTGAAGCTATGCCGAAGGGTAGGCATAAGTATCTGTATCTTAAAAATGGGGTATTAAATGTGCATAGTTTTGAGCTTTCTTCAGTTAATTTTAGCTTCCAAAATCCTGAAGAGACATCCAGTTTACTGAACTATTGTGCATTTACAAATTGGTCATAATCTCTTCTCTAGTTGGCAATTTGACATGTTCTCTTTTTATAGCCTTGTCGTGGTCTTTCAAATCTAAGCATATATGTGTACCTGGCTTTTACTTTTCTCCACAATGACTAAGGCGCTCGCCCATTCTGTTGGTGCCTCAATTTTTTTTATTATTTGCATTGTTTCCATCCTTGTGAGCTCAGCCTTGAGTTTAACACAGAGTGCAAATGGCACCTTTCTACGTGGATGGATAACTGGAGGGACCTGCTTGTTTATCTGGATTGTATGTTTACCCTGCAAGCAACCCAACCCTTGAAATAGTCTTTATTACAATGTATGGGCTGATCACATAGGCCAAGTGGCACTAATAAGGATCAGGTAGACTACAGATTTTCTGCATCCTTTAACTGCTATATAGCCATATGCTAATGGCAAATTTAATAGCATTGACATGAATAGACTTTCTTTGGAAAGCTCTTCCACCCAGCACTATGAAATGGTTCCATTTTACTACCTGCTACATTTTTTGCTGTTAAATTCTTTCTAAAGAAATCACTCAGCTAAATTGTCCATAGTAACCTGGCATAATGAAAAGTAGTGGAGTTAGTCTCTGGAGTACAGAGTCACATATTTGGTCAAGCCCCATCCAGAATTATTAAACAGATGTTCAGTGACATCCATGCAAAAATGGAAGCAGAGAGGTTGCAGGGATTAAGTTGGGATTTTATGGGATTTTAGGTAAGCCCTGTTAAATTTCAAAGGGAAACTTACAGGATGAGTAGAAACTGCATAGGTTTCTCCACATGCTAGCAGTGTATGCTTCATAGATGGCCTTACATTTTTAATGAACTTTATACCAAATGCTTCCTGCTGTATAGGACTATTGTATACATACATTAGATATACCTCTTTATATATCACTTATAAAAATAAAACTATTAAGATGTTTTATGTACAATTATATTAAAATATTTTTACATTATCATTTGGTAAAATATTCTACTGTAAAATTGAAAAAAAGAACAACTAAAATATGAGTTAAAATAGATTACCTACGGTAGCATAATACACTCTAAATATAGATAGATAGATCGATATATTTATTATTAGAAGATAAAGCAATACCAATATATAAACTCAAAAATCCTTATGGAAGATGGTATGTTCTTAATCGACATTTCAATATATGCACACATACAAGTCCGAGGAAAGGATTTCAGGTGGAATTACTGAAGGGCCTAACCCTCATCAGAATTAACAGGTACCAGGCAAGAGAGCAGATAATTATTTCTTTAGGCCACAGTCTTGCAATAGGACTGCTAGTGCTGACTTCTGCACCCACATGGAGCCCCAATGGCTTCAATAAGACTCCACAGTTGCAGGGCTCCAAGCAAGCAGATTCAGCACAGGATTGGGATTTTAATAGCCACTTGAGAAATCTATGGTTTATTAAAATGGAAAAATGCCTCATGCTGCCTGTTCTGGTTTTGTTTTCGTTTTAACTTGCTTTCTTAGATTACACTGTCTTCAACACTGATTTAAAATACGAACATCTTCTATACTAACCTAAAATATTGACTAAGGTTGACTTTATGCATATTCTTTCAGATTTTATATACAATATTTTGAATCCCATCACAAATATAATTTTCCTAGCCTTTATAAATTTTAATTTGTTTTGGCTTAGTATAATACTTCATACCACAGTTTTAACGTTAACCCTGCTGATCTTCTCCATGCCTTTTTAAATGCTACAATTAATTACAGAGTTTTATTATTGCACCTCTGATTTATATTCTGTGGGCTTAGTTTTGTATTCTGTGTTTAAGTCAGCTCTTTCATTCGTTTCTCTGACATGTAGCCATAGTTTAAGAGTAGGTCATGTTTCCTTTAATTATTTGTGTCCTTTTCAAAGTCTTTGCACTTTAGTTTAAATCCATTAGTTTGTTCTTAATTATTTTGTCCAATGTGTATTTTTCATTTGTAGATGTAACATTTCATTTGCCAAAGGTCAGCACAGGTGACATGCACCCAAAACCTTTTTCAGCTGGACACGTTACTTGCTCACGTGTGTCATAAGTTGACTGAAAGTTGTGTTAGGATAACATGGTGGATTGAGGTTTGCTTTAGTATACTACTGCAGTCATCCAAACACACATTAACACATCCTTTATTCTTTTCCCCTGCCCCTTAGGAATAGTGACTGTCTGTGGTACTCTCTTTAAATAAATATATTAACTAAGAAACACTTCCAAGGATGGGGGGGGGAGTTGTTAGAAATTCTTTAACATAACATAAAAACGGCCATACTGGGTCAGACCAAATGTCCATCTAGCCCAGTATTCGGTCTTCTGACAGTGGCCAATGCCAGGTGCCCCAGAGGGAATGAACAGAACAGGTAATCATCAAGTGATCCACCCCCTGTCGCCCATTCCCAGCTTCTGGCACACAGAGGCTAGGGACACTTCAGAGCATGGCTTTGCATCCCTGCAGGGCCGGCTCTACAGTTTTTGCCACCCCCCCAAGCAGTGAAAAAAACTGCTGTCACGGACGGCAAAAGGGAGAAGCTGCTGATGATATGCTGCGGCGGGCAGCAGAACAGAGAAGCTGCCGCCGAATTGCTGCTGCGGCTGGTGGGACAGAGGGGCTACCGCTGAATTGCCGCCTTTGCAGAAACTCTGCTGCCCCTTTCTAACTGCCACCCCAAGCACCTGCTTGGAACGCTGGTGCCTGGAGCCGGCCCTGCATCCCTGCCCATCCTGGCTAATAGCCATTGATGGACCTATCCTCCATGAACTTATCTTACGGTTCTTTTTTGAACCCTGTTATAGTCGTGGCTTTCACAAGATCCTCTCCTCTGGCAAGGAGTTCTACAGACTGAGTTGTGTGAAGAAATACTTCCTTTTGTTTGTTTTAAACTTGCTGCCTATTAATTTTATTTGGTGACCCCTAGTTCTTGTGTTATGAGGAGTAAACAACACTTCCTTATCTACTTTCTCTACACCAATCATGATTTTATAGACCTCAATCATATCTCCCCTTAGCTGTCTCTTTTCCAAGCTGAAAAGTCCGAGTCTTATTAATCTCTCCTCAGATGGAAGCCATTCCATACGCCCAATCATTTTTGTTGTCCTTTTCTGAACCTTTTCCAATTCCAATATATCTTTTTTGAGATGGGGCCACCACATCCGCACCCAGTATTCAAGATGTGGGCATACCATGGATTTATATAGAGGCAACATGATATTTTCCGTCCTATTATCTATCCCTTTCTTAATGATTCCCAGCATTCTGTTCGTTTTTTTGACAGCTGCTGCACATTGAGTGGATGTTTTCAGAAAACTATCCACAATGACTCCAAGATCTCTTTCTTGAGTGGTTACAGCTAATTTAGACCCCATCATTTTATATATACAGTTGGGATTATGATTTCCAATGTGCATTACTTTGCATTTATCAACATTAAATTTCATCTGCCATTTTGTTGCCCAGTCATCCAGTTTTGTGAGATCCTTTTGTAGCTCTTCACAGTCTGCCTGGGATTTAACTATCTTGTGTAGTTTTGTATCATCTGCAAATTTTGCCATTTCACTGTTTACCCCTTTTTCCAGGTCATTTATGAATATGATGAATAGGGCTGGTCCCAGTACAGACCCCTTGGGGACACTACTATTTACCTCTCTCCATTCTGAAAACTGTCCATTTATTCCTACCCTTTGTTTCCTCTCTTTTAACCAGTTACTGATCCATGAGACCTTCCCTCTTATCCCATGCTTAAGAGCCTTTAGTGATGGACCTTGTCAAAGGCTTTCTGAAAATCTAAGTATGCTATATCCACTGGATCCCCCTTGTCCACATGCTTGTTGACCCTCTCAAAGAATTCTAGTAGATTGGTGAGGCATGATTTCCCTTTATAAAAACCATGTTAACTCTTCCCCAACAAATTATGTTCATCTAGGTGTCTGACAATTTTGTTCTTTACTATGGTTTCAACCAGTTTGTCCGGTACTGAGGCACCCATCTTATTATTTAGACTCTACCATTTGTATATATCATTTTAAAAACTTGTCACTTTTTAGCTGTTTGCCATTACATGATGTAATTGAATGAGACTCTTTGTCATTTGACTGTTTTTCATAAGTTCCGACCTGTATTTTATCATCTTCCATCCTCTCCTCCTTACTAGGACATAGAGAATTTCCATTAATAGATCCCTCAGGGATGTCTCTCTCTGAACCACATGATCCTCCGCACCTGTCGGCTTTCCTCGAGCCCTTCGTTTAAAAACTGTTCTACAACCTTTTTAATGTTAAGTGCCAGCAAACTGGTTCCATTTTGGTTTAGGGGGAGCCCATCCTTCCTGTATAGGCTCCCCCTTTCCCAAAAGTTTCCCCAGTTCCTAATAAATCTAAACCCCACCTCCCTACACCCTTGTCTCATCCAAGCATTGAGACCCTGCAGTTCTGCCTGTCTAACTGGCCCTGCATGTGGAACTGGAAGCATTTCAGAGAATACTACCATGGAGGTCCTGAACTTCAATCTCTTACCTAGCATTTCTTACCTCAGTTTGGCTTCCAGGACCTCTCTCTTATCCTTCCCTATGTCATTGGTACCTACATGTACAATGACTACTGTCTCCTCCCCAGCACTACACATAAGTCTAACTAGATGTCTTGAGAGATCCACAACTTTCGCACCAGGCAGGCAAGTCACCATACGGTTCTTCTGGTCATCACAAACCCAGCTATCTATGTTTCTCCAGCCTTTGGCAACTAAGGCCATGTCTACACTAGAGACCTTACAGTGGCACAGATGTACCGGTGCAGCTGTGCTGCTGTAAGATTTTCCGTGTAGCCACATCCTCAATGACCTAGAGCTGTCCACACTGGCGCATCTGTTGGTGTAACTTATGTCGCTCAGGGGGGAATTCTTTACATACCCCTATGCAACATAAGTTATACTGACAAAAGTGCTAATGTAGAGAGAGTCTCTGAATATCTATAGTGATTGAATTAAAAAATGGAAAACCCTTTTAAAATAGAAAGAGCATTCAGAATTTGAGGGACAGTCTGGGGTAGAATGCTGTCTGTGAATCCTGGATCCCTCCTATAGTTAGATTGTACACTAGGAAACTGTTTTAAGGCAATAGGTAATCCTAAGAAGAAAAGGGGGTTTTATCTAATGTGAAAGTGTAAAGCCTGAGTTTGTGGCTATATGTTTATTTTCTGCGTAACTTGTATGTTTGCTTTCCCTCACCATTTCATCTTTGAATCTGTGGTTTTTCTATTAAATACACTTTTTATTTATTCTTATTCCAATCAAGTCTCTGGCATGCAAACTATGTGATGTGTTTATGCCAAACTGAGCCGATAATTGGGGGGCTGGCTTCATACCTTCGGGGATGAAGAAGCAGAGGGGAATGGTCTGAGTGTCTGGTAATTAAGAACTTGGGGAGGACATATTTGGAATATTTGGACAGATAGTGAATGACATTATAAAAGGAGAAAATATTGACAAAGAACCTATCCTTTTTATTTTGGATACATTATAAAAAGACAGTCAACTTTTTATGGCTTTTAATGATTTTTCATTCTATTGTTTCTAGTACTCCCCTAAAAGTAGTTCATTATTCATTAAATCATAGAAATATTTGGTTGAACTAATTTAAAGAACTTCAATTTCTATGTTTCCTACCATATTGCAATGTCCTATTAAACAATCCTAAGGTGTAATATGCGCTTATTAGCAATATTTTGTTTTTTAGATGTCCATAAACAAATTTTATTTTAGGCAAATACTCTGAATTCCAGGATATCTAATATTTTGAACAAGAAATAATTGCTAATTACTATTACTATAGTATTCATCGACAATATTTCTCCTAAAAAAAAAAGAGAGAGAGAGCGAGTGCGTGAAACCCCTGGTTAGAATAAACCAAACTGTAATTTTTTTGAATTAGAAGTCAGTGTTGAACTGAAATATTTTACCTTAAAAAAACAAAGAAAATCCTACTTGTGTTGTCAAGCTGGACCTTTTCCAATTTAAAAACACAGAAAACAGGGGGGGGACCCCAAACCCTGGCAAGAACCAACTACATTTTCAATTGAGAAACCATGCTGACAAGAAACAAAATTTCCCTTTGAAACAAAACAATTTGTCCTTGACAAGCATTTTCTATTTTAGAAATAAAAAACTACTTAAGTTACTAAGGGCCTGATTCTTATTTACATTAAGGCCCTTTAAAATGGCTCTGGCAGCATGAAGGGGCATTACAATGGGAATATGTTATACTTACAGACACTTTAAGGCCCCTTCATGCTGCCAGAGCAGCGTGTAAGGTCCTCAGTGTACGTAAGATTATGCTCTAAATTTTCTGTCTAAGGCCCCTGAGTCTGCAGACACTTGTGCATGTGTTTAACTTTAGGTACATACATAAAGTTACTCACATGTGTGCTTGCAGCATCAGGGCCTGAGGTCCCCATCCTACAAGCTGCTTCACCTGGGCATCCCTTCAAACAGGCTCTTGGTGGTGCTAGGGGATGTCTGTACAGAGTAGTTTGCAGAGTAGGGGCCGGAAACATAATGCAGACACCAAAGCGGAAAGGCTTGTTTTAATGGAAAAAGAAAACAAAGAAAAAGAATTATAAATGTTTTGGGTTTTCTCTCCTGTTCATGTATTTCGCTAGTTAGTGCAGGAGGATCAAGCCCCTAGTATGCTGCTGGAGTTGCACAAGTAATCAATTACAGAAAGAGTATTCTAGTATCAGCTGTAATGTGGCACACAATGTCTCTTAGAACTGGTGTTGGCATATCTGCACAACTCTTTCAGAGGACTGTAGCTTTCAGCCACAATGCAGCCCTTAATATTTTAATATTTATCTAATCATAAAACAAATATTAATTCAAATTATACATTATTATATATATTAATACATTTCCAAAACAAACCTGAACTAGGGATAAACAACCACAAGATAGAAAAGTAGATCTATATTCATTTTACAGATAGGTAGACCAATGCACAGGTAGGTAATGACTTATTCAAGGTCACAGAAAAACATCACTGGCAGAGGCAGACAGAACCCATGGATGGTGAATTTGAGTCTCCTGCTCTAATCACTAAGATTTTCCTACTCCCATTTTTTCCAGGCTTTTGTAGTACACCCTAGTTAAGTATTTTCCCCAGAGTTTCACTTGTTCCACTATTTGTCTTATTCCTTCAACGTTTCTTAGTATCAACGGTACCATTATTTCTATATCTGTTTTTATTCTCCATGCCTCTCTTACTTTATTGGGTCCCCACATATTTGTCTTTCATTATTTGCCATTTCCAGTATTTGCCTTATTTGACTGTCGCTTGTTCAGCCGTTCATACTTTCAGCATTTGTCATTTCCCTTTGTATTTAATTCCAGTATTTGAAAGATGTCTCTTCTTCTTCCCACGACTCATCACTCATTTGCTCCCAGTGCATCTGCAAATGGCTGCAGGGTATATTCATGTGTAATGTGGATTGTTATAAAGTCCAGGGAGATGGCTCACATTCTTATTAGTGTACATCTTCTTGATTTTAACTGAAAGGCACATGGGAGCAAAATAAATGTATTATACAATGCAGCTTTCTGACTTAGATTACCATTTGATTGTTGTTGGACAATAGTTCTTGATGAATTTCTCATTCCTCACAGAAGGACCTGTCAAGCCTTTGATACCCGAACATGCTCACTTACTAATTTTGAGAGTATTTCTACACTATTTCCTTGAATTGTCTGTGTAGGGGCCTGAGCCAAGGCATCATTTTGTTAAACTTTTCTAATTGTGCATGTTATTAAATAGACTGAACAACATTAACAGAATTGTAACCATTCCCTGTTTAATTGAATAGAAAATGAGTAAACCCTGATGCTTAAGGAATGACAGATCTGCTATCACCCTTCAATGAAATAGGAACAATTTTGCCCCCAGTTCACAGCACTACTCTCAAATTTGTACTGGTTCAAAGAGATGCTCTGTGTTATTTTACATGTGCATGTTATCAGTACACAGTTTGTTTAATACACTTTTACCTACAGGTTTATAGGTAAATATAATGTCAATGTATCATGGAATCAGAATTTAAAATGAAAGATCTGTAGGGTTATTTTATAATAATACGTAGCTCTTACATTGTGCTTTTGAAGCTCTCATAGCTCTTCACTGAGGAAGGTAAATATTTCCCCTATTTTACACAAGCGGAAACAAACTCTGACAGGTGAACTTGTCTAAGGTCACAAAACTGGTCAGTAGAAGAGCTGGGAATAGAATCCCAGGAGATAGGGAGAGGGCCAAACAGAGCTGAAAAAGGGGGAAAAAAATAGTCAGCTCCCTCTGAAGACATCAAAGAAAAACTCAGGCTTTGTGCTCTTGGCTGGCTTTCAGGTGTTTAACTACCCCCAGGCTGGTTTCATTATAAAAGTGACACCCAGGTCTCGTTTCAATGCTCCATAAGCCTAAAACCTTGTGTTGTACACTGCCAGCACATCCATCAGCTGTCTCTAATGTTAGTGTTCTCCTTTTGTTACTCACAGTTGACAGTAGAAGGAGAAGATCCCAAGTTCAACCCTCTTTCCAGCCTTGATTCCACTGAATCCTCCCTCAGTTTGCTCCTTTGAGAGTCATAATTAGCAGGAATTCCCCAGAAGAGAGAGGTCTTCACTCATTTGGAGAATATATCATTGAATTTTGGCTATTTTGGAGGTACCCTCTACCATCGGAAACCAAAATTCCAAAAGCTAATTGAATTCTTATAGTGCATGCATGAATTTCTAGTGTCATTTTGGCACATTTATTTTTATTGCAGTTTCATAAAATCTCCCAAACAGCAGTAGATGTCACTGCAGTCAAGAGAAAGTACACTAAAGCCTTTCAATAGAAATAAAATTGTTTGGCTAATAAAATATGAATGTGCCATTATTATTGTTAGACCTACTCCCAAAGTCCTTCCTTAGTCAGACAAAGCTCCCTAGAGGGAGGGATTTGCCTCAGTAAGGAATTCAGGAGTGGGACCCATCGTCTTAAGATTTTCCAAAAATCATCTTTGATGTCCTTTGCAAAGCAACAATCCTTAGGGAATGAGGATAGTGTTGTGGTTAAGGCCCAGGGCTGGCTGTCAGGAGATCTGGGCTCTCTCTTCAACTCTGCCACTGACTTTTTATTTGACATTGGGTTACTCACTATCTACACCACAGATATTCTCAGATATTAGGAATGGCAATATACAAAAACCTGTAGGAGAACACTTCAACCTCCCTGGACACACAACAGCAGATTTAAAGGTAGCCATCCTGCAGCAAAAAAACTTCAGGACCAGACTTCAAAGAGAAACTGCTGATGGAACTCTCGTTATCCCTAGCCTGATTCTTGCTTGCATATGTATACCTGCCTCTGGAAATTTCCACTACATGCATCCGACGAAGTGGGTATTCACCCATGAAAGCTTATGCTCCAATATGTCTGTTAGTCTACAAGGTGCCACAGGACTCTTTGCCGCTTTTACAGATCCAGACTAACACGGCTACCCCTCTGATACTATCTACACCACAGTTTCCTCATTGGTCACATCAGGATAATACATCCCTTCCTCAAAGGACAGCTGTAAGGCCTAATGTATTTACTTTTGTAAAGTGCTATGGGATCTTGAGGGGTCACATATAAATGAAAATTATTATTGATAACACCACATCTGTATTGCAGAAAGACTTATGCTAGCTTCAGATAAATGTACTATATTATAGAAAAGCTCACTGTGGCACAGCATGAGGAAAGTATGTACACGTAACTCATTTAAGATGAGGCAGAGCATATCTAATCATCTCTGCTATCACTGTCAGCTAGACCATGGTTGGAACAAGTGATCAGCTACCTGGCCAACTAAATTCTAATGTCTTAATGATATAATAATGCTGCATTAATCTCATGCAGCAGATTATTTCTCATATAAAACAAATCGAAAACAAAAAAATTCAAAACCCAAAATGGACACCTTCAGAATCAGGCTTCCAGACATGGCTTGATAGAAACTTAAACTGCAGTTTCCAATAGACTCATGTGGATAAGTGAGATGGGAAGAAAAGATGGTGGCTTGTCTCAGTTGTAAAAGAATGATTGTGCCCAATTCTCTACTCACTTAGTGTTTCAGTGGTTTCAAAAAAATCACTTTTGGACTTCACTGATATTGTCATAAGTAATAGGCAACTTGCTTTTCAATTGGAGGACATGGAATTGCACATCACAGCAGAGGGACTGCTGAGTGGGCAAAGGGTTAAGTTCCATATGCTTTCACATGTTTTTTGCCAGCTGAATCTTACCGTGTGGTTGGTACCATTCTCGTAATGCGGGAGGTAGAGTGGGTACAGTAGGAGATCAGGCACATAGGCATGAAAAGAAATCTAAAGAGAAATATATGACCAAATATTATATAAAAATTGGCAGCAAATTGTTGAACTCTCCTTTCACCTCAAGAGAAGGTTGTCTCCAGGGCAGGAGTCTATTGGTGGGAAAATGGGAGGAGGAAACTCGCAGAACGAATGGACATGGAGGTCACCACTGTTCTTTTTCTTTCCTATGTTTGTGTTTTGGACAGATAATTAGCTAGGGCTGGCCTTACATACAGGCAAACCAGCAATGGTCTAGAGCAGCAAAGCATGAACACTCAGTAACTGGGCTAGGTAGAGGTGGACATTTGCACGCCTGCTTAGTGCAGCTAAATCCCTAATATTGGCCATGAAATCAGAGGCCTGGAATTGTGACAAGAGTAAATGGGTTAAAAGGAAAAGAAAGAGGGAAAGGGTAGATGTGGGCTGGAGAGGATGAATTTCTCTTCAGCTTAAAAGAGGCATAGCAAAAGTAGATATAGATGTTACCACAGAAAGCAGCAGAAGTAGGAATTGTTACGGTGTATAAGGACAGATGTTTTAAACAGCAGCTGCAGAGTCAAAGGAAGCTGTTGGAAAATACACTGTAACAACAGAAACCATAGTTAGCACTGCACCATCTCCTGCTGGTCTCAGCAGAAAGAATGTCTGCTCCTGTCAATTTAAAACAAGGTCCAGCACAAAAGTTAGTACTACTTTTGTTTAGAACTAACAACAGTATAGTGGCTTTAAAATTCAGACCAAAACAGATATGTAGCCATTCACTTAGGGCGTGATCCAAAGCTATTGAAGCCAATGGAAAGACTCATCTTCACTTCAATGGGCTTTGGATCAAGCCCTCAACAAAAATGGAAAATGTGTCTGAGCATCCCTCCCAGGGGATCAAATAAAACCGAAAGCACGCAAATATATCATGAACAGTCCTATGAAGGAGCACTCACCAAGACTTACACACCCAGTGACATTTCACCTACAAGTCAGAGGATGTCAGAAGTAAGCTTTAATTAAAATTTGACTTTTCCTTTTGCAGTAGCGTGGTTAAGCTTTGTTTGTGGTGCTATTGGAAGCATGCATCTACCATCAACTCTTATTTTTAATCCATACCTATTGCTGTCTCAACACACTTCATTTCCGTAGAGTTTCTATAGAACGAGCACAGCAGTTGCCTTCTACTAACTTGCCAATATGAGAGTCATCCCTTAAGGTCATTTTTAATTACTTACATCTGCTTAATCAAGGGTTCATCATTAATTGTCTTCTGTAAATCTGACTCCGCCTTTATCCTTGCGCTGACTCATAGAATATCTGCTAAAAGGCACAGACTGGGCAAGCTATTAGGTTCAAAGTAAAAAAGAATAGCGGACAGCTCTTGCAGTGGAAGAAACTGGATTTGTGAGTGATGATGCCTCTATAATCAGCCGCTCCCCAGAAAATGAGAGCAAAGCTTTTCATTCTTTTTTTTCAAATGAGTTACTGTTTTTTTAAATATTTTGTTGTTGTTTTTGAAAATTAACAAAAAATGCTACAAAATGTATAAAATGTGTGTTGCCCTTCAGCGAGATGTGAGGAAGCTTTTACACAATATTTGTGGCTCTGTTCTTTGTTTCAATGAGGTTTTCACTTTTTTGCATGATTCTCCATCTGCTGATTTTTCTGTTGTCAGATTTGCTGCTACTTTTTCTTTCCCCCAAGTTTCCAAGTCTGAGCTAGGTAACTATGGGTCTGACTGAACCAAAGCCTAATGAAGTCAATATACTGACTTCAGCTGGCATTGGAACAAGCCCTAAAACAGCACTAAGGCCTGAAGTCTGATCCCCTTAGTCATACTGTGGTGCAGTGACTCATCTAAACAGTCCCGCTGCAGTCGGTATGGACTGCTCAGGTGAATACTGCTCACCGACCTGAGTTGGGATTCACAGTCTGGCCCTATGTGAGGAAAGGGAGGGCAGAAAGAAACAACAAGAAGGGAGAGAAAAAAAGGGAGTGCACTAACTGATACAATAATAATAGAGTGAAGAATTACTATTGCACTGTGGACCTCTTAACTCACCATGCATCACAAAGGGGAGATTTCCTGAAATTGAAGTTGATAGCATTCAATTGCCCACTCCTCTTTGTGGGGCTCTTGCTTGTTTCCATTGTGGTGTTGTCAAATATCACGTTCCTGACAGGTTGGGAAAACTGCTATTGGACTTGGCACTCCTTGTACATCTTTTCATTAGTGTACAGTACAAAATGGAGTGTAACAGTAGTTCTCTAGTCCTCTGAGTATATAAAAAGATGAATTACATCAACAGCTGAGTCAAATATACTGTATAAGAGGATTTGTCTTATTCTCAGAAGATGTGAAATTGGTTCTTTTGAGGGAGTTAGGTAATAAGGAGAGCTCAAAAAAACCCCAACCCAGACCAAAACAAAGAACCCAAAAAAACCCCAAAGACCAGTGGGTAGAGTTGGAAACAATGTTTAAAGAGATGCTCATTTCCCCTTTAACCTTATTTTAAAGCTGACAGTGATATTGTAAAAGCAACTGACGGATGAAATAACAGTTTCTGTGAATGGGAAGGGGCATCAAGGCTTATGATTTTGCATTAGAGCCATAGGCAGCGGGACTTTAGCCTAATTAACGTAAGGAATAACAGAAAAACATGAAATTAATTCAGTAAAGCATACAACTGTACATACATTCACAACTGTGTCACACTTTCCAATGTTCTACAAGGTCAATGCTTTCCTAAACAATTCTCAAATGGAATTCACTTTCATGACTCCTGTTCTTCTTAATTTCCAACATGTACTTGACTGCGCACTGACCTTTATTTATTTAAAACAAAACAAAAACTCCTTCTCAAAACGCATATAGACATATGACTCATGAAAACAACCTGTCCCTAGCTAAAGCACAGAGTATCTAAAATCAAAATCACAATTATTTATGCTGACATTTGGGAAGAGATGCCTTGAAGTATATAATTGCCAGAAGACAGCCATCCAAAGGAAAAATGCTAGCTGCCAGTATTCACAACAGGGTCAGTGTGGCTTAATGACAAAGTTCTCCCAGCATTCAGCAACATACAGACTATTATGCTGATATGAGGGGGGAAATGCTAGACTCGTGCTATGTTTCTATTAGTATAAATGACAACTCAGGTCTGGAAGCACTTAAAATAATATTTCTTTGGGACTGTCTAACACAGGACTGTCTGGAAGAAGGGAAGGATGATGCAAGATTTTACATCTGAAACTTTACATTAAGTGGTTCTTTCATTTTTTATTTTAATATTGCTTCCCAGTCTTTGCTTCTTCATATTCTGTCAAAATAACCCTCCAGCAGCACTTTACAATAAGAGCAGCAAACAATCTTTTTGTTCTCAGTATATCAATATTTAAAGGACACTTTCCACCACTTTCTTCCACTGCTGACACAGACAGAAGATTTATCTTCATAGTATGTGGCATTTTTCTAATTTATGGAGAGCCATCTAACTACCAAATGATGATCATATATCTCAGTTGCCAAAATGCACTAATGTCAAGGCCTACGTCCATTATCAAGCTACCAGAGACTCTGGAAAGAAAGAGTAGTCACAGAGTACCATAAACCTATGTGAGTTTAAATGGTGCATGATTTGATATGCTGCGGCTTGCCATGGCTAGAAGTCCATTCTACCTTCCTCTTTGCGAAATATAATCAAACTATATCACTTACAACAACACAACCCCTCATAGTTTTCAGGAAGCAGTGTCTATCTTTTGAAATCAGAGAGGGCCACCCACGCCAGGACAAATTCTAATTATGAGGTCAGATGTTGCACAGATATGGCTGCGCTACTTAACTTAAACATATTTTCCATTTGTGTACAATGCAGAAACTGTGGACGGCCTTATACTGAGGCTAAATACTCCTGATGGATAATCCTCTGATTATTTTACCAGGATGGTCTTGATACATCAGCAGTTTTAATGTGCTTGATGGTTCACGGGTGGGTGGCTTGTAATTTGTAACAATTGAGAGAACAAACAGTTAAAAACAGCAATGCAGCAAAAGTTTGATGATGATGGCTGGTCAGGATTTTTAGAAATTCAAAATTCTGGTAAAAAGTTCCATCAAATTGTTGATTTTGGAAAAAAATAATCATCTTGCTCTAAGACTTGTTCAAGAAAAATTCTGACATTTTCATTTTCTTTCCAACCAGTCCTAGAGTTGGATGAAGTTTTTTTAAAAAAAGTCAATTTAAAATTATGACAGAAAAGAGGGGTGTTTGTTTGTTTAGAGGATTGTGAAAACTTTCCCCACCTCCATTTTTAGACCAGCTCTAGTGGTGTGCACTGCTCATTGTTGGCTACATCATCTGTGCAAAACGTTACCCAGCCTCCTAAGCCATGTCACAGCTTGGTGGTCTCAACTACACTTATGAAAAGTTGCATTCTGCTATAGAAACCAAAAAGCCCAACTCTTCCCATTTTGATTTTCCTTTTTCTTCTACAGAAAGTCCCATTTAAAAAGGCAGCAATTATATGCAAATACCTATGTTAATGTAATGTCAAGGCTGAGATTTTAAACCAAATTAAGATGACTGGTTAGAATAGAAACATTTTCACACACTCACTTGTCATGGGGCACTACTGTCAATCTCATCCCACTTTCTCCACATCCTGCAAATATGAACTGTGTTAGCAATTAAGTAATGACAGGCAGTACACAGGTCTCTGAATTTGATATGCTTTTGCATTTCAAACTGTGTGGACTACATTTGGAAGGGAGGTAATTGATGGTATGAATGAGTTCAAGCTGGTTTATATTGGAGTCACCTATTTTCTGAAGAGAAGAAAGGAAGAGAAAGAGAGAGAGAGAGAGAGTGGGTGGGGTGACAGGGTGGATGTAGAATAAGTAGGGAAAGTAACCAAAACTCATCATTCTTATCAAAGTCTTTGCTCTTCATATCTTTTCCAACACATTTGACAAAATCACTGTTCTCCTTGACCTCATGCTCACACCCTTGGTGCCAGCATTTACTCCTTTCTTCTGCTCTGCTCACATAAATATTGTCAGTAAATCCTGCTGCTTTTTCTATACAAAAAGTTCCAAAATCTGTTCATTCTCTTCCATTGCAACTGCCAAAACTCTTTTCCAGGACCTGATTATTTCTTGCCTTTATAACTATCACCAACCAGCTCTTTACCATCCCAGGCTATCACCTTTCTCCACTTCAATCTATCCAAAATACTGCTGCAGAAACTATGTAACTGGCATGCCACTCTAGCCATGTCCAAACCTCCAAATCCCTCCACTGGCTTCCCTTTGAATTCTGTATCAAAGTTAAGTTCCTTGTCCTAGTTTTCAAGAGCCAGAACAACTTAACTTCTGCCTACTTCTCCAATTTCATCTCCTTCTGGTCCCCTACATGAGTCCTTTGCCTGGTCCAATCTACAAGCAGACTTTAATAAAAAAAAATTTCTACACACCTATGCCACTGCTGAGATGTAGTCCTGGAGCATTCATGGCAATCAGGGCCACCTCCTTTGAATCTGACCTTTGTCCTTTATGAATGATGGAAAAGGGTGGTGAACATCTGGGGCCCCTTTTAGCAGAGACTGTCAACACCTTTGAAGAAACTCTGCCACCCACCCTAAGACATGAATAGTCTAACCAATACTAAAGAAACCATTATTCAGTGCCAGTGACATCACATATTAATAACCAGTGTTTACAAATCTCCCTTTTGTCAGCAAGGTAACAAAGATGCTGGCAAAGAACCACCTGTCAGTGTTCTTGGCTTCTCTCAGTTATGGCACACAAATAATAGAGAAAAAACAACATGAGGATGTGAGAAGATAAAGTGGGACTGCTACATTACCTTACTGCTTCTCACACCCTGGAGGAGGTCGCTTCCTATTGCAAACCTATCCTTCCATGCCAACCACACCAGTTTATGCACACATAATATTCACCATCATGCACATGTCCTGTGAATTTGGACCCATGTCTGGAATCATGGCAGTCAGTTGACTGTAATCAAATCAATGGAAGGAACCTGCCAGGGCCCATTCCTGCCTCATTTGACAGGCCAATGGGCTGGTGGTGTCTTATTTCAAATGAGGATCTTTTTTTTTAAGTCCAGCTGCAGGAGTCATTAGACACTATACTGGTTCCTCTCTAGGCTGCAAGCTCAAAAGGCACAAGGAAGTGGGGCATTTGCTCACCTGTGGGCATGACTTCATTCTGTGACCTTCCATAAGAAGAACATAAAAATATCATTGACATGTCTGGTTTAGTGCTAAGAAAGAATCCCAAAGCTGAAGTAGGTTTTTCTGACATTAAACTCTGCCCTTGTTCAGATTCAGACTCTAACACATCCATCTTACTGAAGTCTAACTGCACTGTTTGAAAACAACTCTGCAGCTTGAAGATGCAGATTAGCTCGGTTTTGAGATGGTAAAGACTTTCTGTACATGAGGGGAATTGGTAATGGACTCTTTCATTTTTACCCTCAGTCCCTGGTTCAGCCTGGGTTGGGACTGGTAGAGCGCTGTTAAAAAAGGTGAGTAGCACTAGTCAGTCACGTCAATGGAGTGCAATCCAGAGGGGTTGCTCCTGCACTCCTCATCCAGGCATAATTCTCACTTAATTCAGTTGGGCCCATATTTATTAGAGGCTAATACTCCCGCCCCTAGAGGTAGTAATTCAGGCTCAAGATTGAAGATGTCTGCACTACCTGTGCTCTACCTTTTCCGGGCTAAGCAGAGAACGTCAGTCTTTAGGGCTGGTAGGTGAACTCTTTTCACTGTCAGGTGTAACCCACACACCTCCTGGGTTTGGTGTTCTGTCCCATGTAGTGGCACCGAGACCACTTAGAGATTAATGAGTCTGCTACAGCCTTAGCTAAGGGGCACGTGGCTTTGAGATCATGCAGGAGAGGCTCATGCATTTAACTTCAGAGGTCACCTGTTCAATCCTGCCTGCCGATGACCAGGGTCTGTTGGTGTTACACATGCATGCACTCCCCTCTACCATACACGAAAGAATAAGTCAGTTTGAAATGTTAGTGCAACCCAGAAATAAATTACTAATGCATTCATAGCTAAATATATGCCTAAAACCCAAATATGCTACTCAAGGCTGCATGTGCAATGACTGGATTTTTTCTTCTTTACTAAGAAAATTCCAGTATTTGGACTCAATTTTATCATCTAAGCTTAGTTTAAATTGGCACTGAAAAAGTTTTGGTAGACAGTCTGTATAATAGTAGTGTTTTTAAAGTAATTACTGCACCATTATGTTATTTAGATGCAGTGACAAAACTTGCTGAGGGACATGTTAGAAATACTTAGAGAGAAACTAAAATCACATCTCTGCATTAAAGCTTTATTCTGACAGAGGCTGTCAACTAAACTTGGGAAGAAAATTGTTAATTAACACTCCCCAAAATAGTATGTCTTCCCTCTTGGAAGTTATAAAGCCACACATTTGGAGGAATGTCTTTGGAATTATCATGATTTACAAGTTTGTACACCATTAGTTCTTTGCTGTGGGACACCACTCATGACACTGTGACCTAAAAAATTCACCAAACCAGGGGAACACTCATTCCCGTGCTGAGTTCACTAGACCATAGTAGAGATACAGACTCATTGTTGAGCTGATGCTTCCTGTGACCCACAGCTTACAGCAGCTGCTCAGAAGAAGAGCCAGCAGACGGGGACAGGTTTTCCTACTTTGTGAGGAGTCTGTCCAAAGAGTCTTAGGTACAATTTTACCTTCTCCTTGCCAGTGTTTAAAGACAGAGCTGATTAAACTCAACTGAGAGTCATTGTTTCTGTTCACAAAAAGAAAAGGAGTACTTGTGGCACCTTAGAGACTAACAGATTTATTTGTTACCCATTGTTTCATGTTCTCTATGTGTATAAATCTCCCCACTGTATTTTCCCCTGAATGCATCCGATGAAGTGAGCTGTAGCTCACGAAAGCTTATGCTCAAATAAATTTGTTAGTCTCTAAGGTGCCACAAGTACTCCTTTTCTTTTTGCGAATACAGACTAACACGGCTGCTATTCTGAAACCTGTTTCTGTTCAGTGATTACCAGAACCGAATCACTGATAAGCAGACCTAAGGGCTACACCTTAAACCTGGTTTAGGGACAGTGCAGGCAACAACCAGAAGAGAGCTTGCTGCCATCCTAATGCCACTGGTAGCACCCAGTATCCTCAAACTGGTTTAGGGTGCTCTCAAAAATAGAGGGACCCATAACCATGGGTTTCACAGACCCTAAAGGACAGCCCTGGATGCCGGTAGGGCAAGCTGAGAATAATCCATGAATGTTACGAAAAATCACTACGACAGACATTCCCTCTGCAACAAAAAGAGCTTGTCATTTTCTTTAGATGACAACTGAGGTCAGCTGTGATGTTGAGAGAATCCTCGTGGTCAGGGGACCTGAAATCACAGGCTTCACAGGAGGCTCTGCAGGAGCACATCACAGCTTGCAGAGCTCCAAGTCTGAAATTAGGAATGCAGTGACACTTACCAATTAGGACCATTTTGTACCCATTAACAACGGCCTTACCTGCAGCAATTTCTTTAGCATAGGGACATACTTGAATCCTGGCATAACTGGGTCACTGAATAGCACCAAGTGAGACGACAACATGGCAAAAATAAACGTTGCTTGTCCTTTTAGTTAAAACAAAAAAAGGCAAAGCCCAAAAGTGGATCATTACTTTGTCTGGTATAATAAAGAACTTGTATGATCTATGGTCTTTCTTCTGTGTGTCGTTATAATTTGGAGTTTATGGCATTTATATCCAATGACTCCCTGAGCAACTTGCATTTGCTTAATACATACAGGATATGACACAACATTCTACTTGTACAGCATTTTTCATCTTCAAAGTGCTTTAGGGTTATCAAGGAAATCCTCATATAACCTCTGAAGCAGATAAGTAAATATGATCATCCCCCATATCAGAGTCTCTAAATGGCAGCCATTGCATTTGTACTGGACCTTCTATCTGTGGTGTAAGTAGTTATGGAATTGGAATATCTTTTGTTTTCTCAGTTCTGCATCTTTAGATTTGTAAGAACTCTTTCTGTGTGCCATGACAGCTGGTATTCTGTCCTCAGAGTTGTGGCAGCGTGTTATAGGGAAAGACTCCCATACCACTTTGCTTTCTCTGCTTCTCTGAGGGCTTTACTTTAGTTCTTTCTTGTTGTTTTCCTTAACTAGGGAGTTCTTAGGAATTCATTAACTTTCTTCTAAGACATAAAGCTCAGTAACCCCTAGTCACTTATGTAGGCCTTGCAACATGATACCTGCCCCAGAGGCTTAGTGCAGACTCAGTTCACTAGCAGAAAGTCTCTATTCTGCTGCACTTTTCTTTGCATTTCTTTATTATTAGTAGTATTAATGGGCTATTACAGGCTCCTTTCTGGTAGGTCAAAAGACCCCTGGGTTTGGTCAAACCTATGTGTGGTTCTCCTCTATCCCAAAATGGACAGGTGATATTTTCCAAAGACCCATGGAAGATGCCACTAGACCCAAGAGGTAGTGGGGTGGAGAAAGAGAACATCACCAACCCACTCCCTCAAGCTAGTAATGAGAAATAGTGAGTCTGGGACTTGGGATGTTCCCTTGGGGTTTACAGATTGGGAACTCAAGCATCTGAGCAAACATTTAAGGACTGTCCCAGGCCTTGTCTTCACTGCAAAGTTAACTCAAGTTATAACTTGAGTGTTGCCCCTAACTCAAGTCCCATCGATGCACAAAAATACTTACCCTAAGGGCAGTAATGTTTTTAATCCAAGCTGGTGAGCCTGCTGGCTGGAGATATAGGTTAAAGGTAGAGTGAGCACAACCTGTAAGCTCCTAAGACTACCACCTTACAATGTCGATGAAGGCTAGCTCCACTCCAGTACTGCTAGCCCTCCGGTGTGCCCAGGAAGGACAGACAAGTTCTCCCACAATTCACTGGGAAAATAATTGATCAAGAGGCTCAGCTACTTCAGCATAAAGACCGACGGGGTGTGCCTCCAGACGTCTTAGTGCCCACAGGGGAGTGCAGCAGTTGAGTGAGTGTGGACTCAACAACTCGACTGTTATTTCACAAGGTGGCTGCTCTCTCTTGAGCTAAGCTAAATTGACAACAACCTGACTGTATGTATGTAACATGAGGTAACTGCAGTGAAGCCAAGCCCCCACTGCTGATCTCTGGCAAACCAAACTGCAAAACTATAATCAGTTTTGAGAATTTCAGTGATTTCAAGTTTCAGAGTAGCAGCCGTGTTAGGCTGTATTCGCAAAAAGAAAAGGAGTACTTGTGGCACCTTGGTTAGTCTCTAAGGTGCCACTAGTACTCCTTTTCTTTTAGTGATTTCAAGAACACCCAATGATGAGCTATCAATATTTCTAGTGAGTGCCCCACAATCCCCCTCTAAAATCCAGATTCTAACAAATTATGGGCCTGATTTGCTGATGCTGTGCATCCCCACCTTCCGTTGAAGTCAGGACCTGACTTGTTTTGAATCACTTCTGTGGCTAATGCAGTACTGTAGTGGACAAGTGTTTTTTGCCCGCTACTTCTCCTGGTGAAACTGTTTAACTAGATAAGTTGTTAAATTATTGAAGAACTAGTTAGGGAACAATCCTTTTTTGTAAACTGGTTCAGCAGTTATTTTCTGTAAGCCTTTATAATAAATTCATAGCAAATGTGCTCCTTATGAGATGAAGAATGTGTGTATAAGTAGCAGCTGGAAAGGAGACAAGGTAGCTACTGGAACAAAGGCAGCCCTGTAATGTGAGGAAGTAGGTTTGGCAAGTGGGTCCTGCTGGCAGATGCATTTTAGTGAGGTGTCTGAGTCAACTTATCACATATCTGTTCCACTCATATTCTGTAGAGGCACTTAAGGCACTAGATGGCTTATAATAGCCCTGGGGCTTTGGCTAAATTATACCCCATGCTTGTACCCTCATCTGCAGAATAGTAGTTCCACAGTTTGAGAGATGATTATGAGGTTTAATATATGAATAATTAGAACGTTCTTTTAAAATAATGTTGCTGGTTTAGTAGGTTCAATGAGTAGTTTTCATTGAGCCTTAAATATAATTTTACAGTGTGAACAATATGTACAGCACCGCTAATGAAAGCTCTGTACTGATGGCCAAGAGAGGTAACTTTTAGGTTTGAAGATGCTGATTTTAAATGCAATTTATACACTTATTTAAGATTTAGTTTATGTCCTGGGTGCATTTCAACCATTGGTTGGATTTTTCTGATCTAATCATCCCTTCTTTGTTTGGTGTGGTCACCTAACTAATTAGACCAGTCTCAGTTAAAGATAGTAATAGCTGAACCTTAATGAGTTTCTACCGCAAGATTGTTCGCATTTACTGCAGTATTTGTGGCAAACAGCAATACACATAGAATGAAAGACATTTCCCAACCTCTTGCTATCACTTGTAAAATTATCAAATTTGGTTGCCTGCACATCTCTCCATTGCTTCTTTCAGAATTCTACTGAAGAATGAAGCACCTGTTTTTCACCTCATGTGCAATCCACTCCACCTGCATAGTCAGAGTAATTAGTGGGTGGTAGGGTTTTTTAGGAGTGGTGGGGTGCCTGGAGATGCTGGAGGCATCGGTTCCCCTGGGCAGCTGAGGTATCCTGATGTTGTTTGGTGGTTGCTGAGGTGGTTGTCTTCGGAGGGGCATATTAGGGTGACTGGTACTGAAAGGGAGGAAGCTGCTCTTCTGGGACTGCTGCTGGGAGTTCAGTGGTTGGCTGGTGCTGGGTTGCTGCTGATGGGCTTTGGGGAAGTCTAGTGCACCTTGCTGGGGAAGACCTGAGGGATCCTAATACCAGTGCTGGGCCCCTGATGCTTTGCTGCTGCTGACATTGCTTCCTTTGGCCGCTACCACGGCTTAACACTGCTTCTTTTTAGGCAGGAAGCATGGGGTGGCGGGGGATGGAGTGGGGAGTGTTACCCAGGGTTTTCAGAACCCAAAGCAGTGGTAACTTTACTGTTACGCTCAAGGCACCGTCAGGAATAAATCAGCGGGGACACAGCTCCTCTATCTGATCTATGATTGACACAAACCAGAGTGCTTTTACCTAAAACTGCTTTATTAGTTCTCAAGCACATGCATGCACGCACACACACACACACATGCTGTAGCAGTAAGTTCAGAGCATTCCAACCATTTATATTTACCATGAAATGGGTTTTGAGTGATCACCAGCTGGTCTTCTGGGGCCCTTCCTTCCATTCAGCTGATAGGGAACTTTAGGTGTCAGATCCTTGCCCAGAGAAAAGTTTCCTCAGACTGCGCCAAAGAACGCTTTTTAACCAAACGTTTTATACTTTTTCTCCAGACAAAGCACATAACTCATAATAGCCCCTAATAGGCTAGCAACTTCCCTAGCAACAGGCAATAAAATTAATTATTCTCCTTATCAGCAAAGCATTTCTAGTCAGAACAACAATAAAACTTACATGTCAGAGGCACCTAAAACCAAGGTCAGCTGTCCAAACATTCCTTCTATTTTCATGGACCATTAACTCCTTGTCCCAGCCTCCCATGCTGATTAGCACAGCTGCAAACATGCAGCTGCATGGCCTTGCCTCTCATGGCTTAAGATTAGTCCTAGCTAAGTGATGTTTGGTTTTCAGCTGGCAGTGGCTGAAAACAAACACGACGGCTGACTGCAGTGCTGCCAAATTCCAGGGTACATGCAGGAGTATCAAATTCAGGAGCTACAGGAGCATTGAGAGAAAGGTGCCACAGCAGCATGTGGTGGCTGACAGGGGACAACAGCTCCTGACCATAGCTCAGCAGAGATGCAGTCAGGTGTGAGTGACAGGTCTGACAAATGCATGAGTGTCATGAAGGCTGTGCAAAACTTGGCAGCCCAGCACAAGTCCAGAATCAACTCAATTAAACTGATGCTGGATTCACATAGTACCCTGTTTTTTAATCATAGATTTTTTTTAAATTCTTTTACTACCACTCTAGTAACAATGACCAAAAGCCATAAGTAACTTCTAAGTTTATTAAATTATTCAGAGCTATTTGGATTTCTATACTGAGAAATGCTTTAGTAGATTTAGTAGTGCTTATTCCTTCCCAACCTGCAGCAGACATGATCAAGTATTGTTTCCTTTAAACAAAAAAGATTGAAGGAAAGGGTAGAATTTTCAAAACTGCCTAAATAAATTGTCTTGGGGCGTGTCTACACTGGGGCTGGAAGGTGTGATTTCCAGCCTGAGTAGACATACCCATACTCACTCTGATTGAGTTAGAGGGCTAAAAGTAGAAGTGTAGCCACAGCAGCACAAGTGCTGGTAACGGCTAGCTGCCTGAATACACGCCTAGGTGTCAGACAGCATTGTACACAGCTAGCTATACCCTTAGGAGCCTAAGTCCCTTTTCAAAAGTGACTTAGGGCAGGGAGCTAGACAACTACTGAGATTCTCAAATCTGCATTTTTGGGTGCCTAAATACCTTTGAAATTCTGGCCCTTAGCCACCTAAAACAATTACGTACGTTTGAAAATGTCCAAAAATATTTTCCAAGTTTTGCAGTAACAAAAATCCTTAATACATTAGCTTTGAGGCATCAAATATGTCTGATAATTTTAACCTCTATTATGCCTTTGTAACATGTGAACACTGTATTGCTTCTTCATTGCACTTGATTGACAATCTGTAAAGCTGTTATCAGAAGATGTATACAGTTTCACACATTGCTGAGGGCCTGATCTAATGTTCACTGAAGTCAGTGGATTAGGCCCCAGTTGCACATATTTTATGCACTCCTGCCTGTTGTCACATTGCCTGGTATGGGACACAGCTAAGAGCTCCAATCTCAGGTCAGACTGCCAAAATACAGGGTATGTACCCCAAACTGGTAGTATATTCTATCATAAGATTTCACCAAGCCAGTAACAAAAGTGAGCTCTTGTGTCACTACACTTGTTCACAAAGTGTCACACGGCAGTCGCCTAGGCACTCCAGCCCCTGGTTACCACCCAGACAACCGGACTTGGTGATTGAAAGTGATTAGAACCAAAATTCACCACACATTAGGTTTTCCAATCCCAAAGGATCAGCCACTCATCCCCAGGTCAACATGTACTTTCAGGATCTCACCAAATACTACACTGCAGCCAATCATTAGTAAACTAACTATTTTATTAATAAAAAGAGAAAAGAAGGGGGTTAAGTGGTTAAAGGAATCATATACATTACAATTGATTTCAGAGTCTGAAGGTCAGGATAATAGCAGGGATGGTAATTCTGCTAGCTTGCAATAAATCTCTCTGGATCACCCAAAAAATTGGGGGTCATCAGTCCTTTGTTCAATGCTTCCTTTCTGTTAGAAAATCACAGTCCAGAGGATTGAAGACAAAGAATGATGTCACAGTCTGCAATTCATACCTCTTAGTCCAGGTGCATGGAAAGTTACTGGCACAAACATGGAGTCTTGGGTCATGAGTGCCTTGCTGAAGCATGAGGCATTTATTGGAGGGGACCATTTATTTAGGAGGGGACCACTGGAAGAGTTGATACTCCTTAATAGGCCATCAACACCTGGCTAGCCAGTCTATATGTAAATCTGCCCTGTAGGTGTTACCCAGAAACACAAACAGGTTTCAGATACAAACATAGCAAATATTCATAACTTCAGATACAATGATGATACATGGATTTAAACAGGATAAGAATAGACTAATTTTTCTATTGATACTTTACAAGGCACACTTTGTAGAAGATTTACCACAATTGTGCAACAGTGAAAATATATTAGTGTAAACATGATCACCTTTCTTTTATATAGCATCACACCTGTGCACACCAAATTGTCATGTGAAAAATCCATCAGGTACATACATACGATAAGGCACAAAAAGTGCACTTGAAATTGTGAGGGCGCACAAGTGGAGGCTGGGCTGAAGCCACATGTATGATATCTGGATTGTCAATTTGAGAATTACCATCATGACTAAAATTGCAAGATAAAACTATTATGTCAGCAGATTAATAAGTGGTCACTAGCAGTGTGTGAATCCTATTATAAGAATAACGTGCACCAAGTACTTGACTTGGATCTATACTTTCACCTACAGTTGTAATGATTACATAGTATCGGACAACGTAGATGTCATTCAGAGGGTAAACTTGCTGGTCTTGCATTTATACTCCTCTCAGAATCAGTTTGGTAGACTAAGTGTTCTTATTAGCTGAACATACTATCCAGGAGGTCACAACAGTGACTTCTTCAGCATCCAGAAGTCAACTAGCTATGCAGTAAACTCAATTTCACTTATGCAGTGCTTGCTACTTCACGGAAATTCCCTGCTGTAGCTTTTCAATTGTATGGATAGAGAGCTGTCTCAATCAAGTTCAGCCCCATTGCTATTACAGTAGACATACAAAAGCATATCATATTTTCTTTTGTAGCCTACTGAATGGAGATGTGCTAAGATACTGAAAACTGCAATTCCAGTTCCCTGGACACTGGGGAATTAACTGTCTGGCCAAAAGCAGAAAAGGTAATGACCTTCTATACCTCTCTCTGATGAGAAGGATCTATTATATGCATTACAGTAGCACCTCCAGGCTCCCAATCAAGAAGTAGAACTCATTGTGTTAAGCACTGTATAATCATTTAGTAAGAGTTATTGCCTATGGGCTTTCTCTAAAGTCTGTTGAAGTCAATGGGAATTCTCCCATTGATTTAAAAGGAATATGGAAGAGACCCTTGAAGAACTTAAAATTTAAATGGACAGGAGACACAGATCTCCTGGGATAACAGAAATCTCCTGGGTGGGATAACTCACATGACTGGAGTACTGTCATGGATGGATATAAACTGTTCAGGAAGGACAGGCAGGGCAGAAAAGGTGGGGGAGTTGCATTGTATGTAAGAGAGCAGTATGACTGCTCAGAGCTCCGGTATGAAACTGCAGAAAAACCTGAGAGTCTCTGGATTAAGTTTAAAAGTGTGAGCAACAAGGGTGATGTTGTGGTGGGAGTCTGCTATAGACCACCAGACCAGGGGAATGAGGTGGACGAGGCTTTCTTCCAGCAACTAATGGAAGTTACTAGATTGCAGGCCCTGGTTCTCATGGGAGACTTCAATCACCCTGATATCTGCTGGGAGAGCAATACTGCAGTGCACAGACAATCCAAGAAGTTTTTGGAAACTGTAGGGGACAATTTCCTGGTGCAAGTGCTGGAGGAACCAACTAGGGACAGAGCTCTTCTTGACCTGCTGCTCACAAACCAGGAAGAATTAGTAGGGGAAGCAAAAATGGATGGGAACCTGGGAGGCAGTGACCATGAGATGGTCGAGTTCAGGATCCTGACACAAGGAAGAAAGGAGAGCAGCAGAATACGGACCCTGGACTTCAGAAAAGCAGACTTTGACTCCCTCAGGGAACTGATGGGCAGGATCCCCTGGGAGAATAACAAGAGGGGGAAAGGAGTCCAGGAGAGCTGGCTGTATTTTAAAGAATCCTTATTGAGGTTACAGGAACAAACCATCCCGATGTGTAGAAAGAATATTAAATATGGCAGGCGGCCAGCTTGGCTTAACAGTGAAATCCTTGTTGATCTTAAACACAAAAAAGAAGCTTACAAGAAGTGGAAGATTGGACAAATGACCAGGGAGAAGTATAAAAATATTGCTCAGACATGCAGGAGTGAAATCAGGAAGGCCAAATCACACTTGGAGTTGCAGCTAGCCAGAGATGTTAAGAGTAACAAGAAGGGTTTCTTTGGGTATGTTAGCAACAAGAAGAAAGTCAAGGAAAGTGTGGGCCCCTTACTGAATGAGGGAAGCAACCTAGAGACAGAGGATGTGGAAAAAACTAATGTACTCAATGCTTTTTTTGCCTCTGTCTTCATGAACAAGGTCAGCTCCCAGACTACTGCACTGGGCAGCACAGCATGGGGAGGAGGTGACCAGCCCTCTGTGGAGAACGAAGTGGTTCAGGACTATTTAGAAAAGCTGGAGGAGCACAAGTCCATGGGGCCAGATGTGCTTCATCCAAGAGTGCTAAAGGAGTTGGCGGATGTGATTGCAGAGCCATTGGCCATTATCTTTGAAAACTCATGACAATTGGGGGAGGTCCTGGATGACTGGAAAAAGGCTAATGTAGTGCCCATCTTTAAAAAAGGGAAGAAGGAGGATCCTGGGAACTACAGGCCAGTCAGCCTCACCTCAGTCCCTGGAAAAATCATGGAGCAGGTCCACAAGGAATCAATTCTGAAGCACTTAGAGGAGAGGAAAGTGATCAGGAACAGTCAGCATGGATTCACCAAGGGCAAGTCATGCCTGACTAATCGCTTTCTATGACAAGATAATTGGCTCTGTGGATGAGGGGAAAGCAGTGGACATGTTATTCCTTGACTTTAGTAAAGCTTTTGATATGATCTCCCACAGTATTCTTGGTAGCAAGTTAAAGAAGTATGGACTGGATGAATGGACTATAAGGTGGATAGAAAGCTGGCTAGATCGTCGGGCTCAACGGGTAGTGATCAATGACTCCATGTCTAGTTGGCAACCGGTATCAAGCAGAGTGCCCTAAGGGTTGGTCCTGGGGCCGGTTTTGTTCAATATCTTCATTAATGATCTAGAGGATGGCATGGACTGTACCTTCAGCAAGTTTGCAGATGACACTTTAAACTGGGAGGAGTGGAAGATACGCTGGAGGGTAGGGATAGGATACAGAGGGACCTAGACAAATTAGAGGATTGAGCCAAAAGAAATCTGATGAGGTTCAACAAGGACAAGTTTAGAGTCCTGCACTTAGGACGGAAGAATCCCATGCACTGCTACAGACTAGGGACCAAATAGCTAGGCAGCAGTTCTGCAGAAAAGGACCTAGGGGTTACAGTGGACAAGAAGCTGGATATGAGTCAACAATGTGGCCTTGTTGCCAAGAAGGCTAACAGCATTTTGGGCTGTATAAGTAGGGGCATTGCCAGCAGATCGAGGGACGTGATCATTCCCCTCTATTCGACATTGGTGAGGCCTCATCTGGAGTACTGTGTCCAGTTTTGGGCCCCACACTACAAGAAGGATGTGGAAAAATTGGAAAGTGTCCAGCGGAGGGCAACAAAAATGATTAGGGGACTGGAACACATGGCTTACGAGGAGAGGCTGAGGGAACTGGGATTGTTTAGTCTGTGGAAGAGAAGAATGAGGGGGGATTTGATAGCTGCTTTCAACTACCTGAAAGTGGGTTCGAAAGAGGATGGATCTAGACTGTTCTCAGTGGTAGCAGATGACAGAACAAGGAGTAATGGTCTCAAGTTGCAGTGGGGGTGGTTTAGGTTGGATATTAGGAAAAACTTTTTCACTAGGAGGGTGGTGAAGCACTGAAATGGGTTACGTAGGGAGGTGGTGAAATCTCCTTTCTTAGAAGTTTTTAAGGTCAGGCTTGAACCCATTCCAGTGCTTCACCACCCTCCTAGTGAAAAAGTTTGTCTTAATATCCAACCTAAACCTCCTCCACTGCAAGTATTGGCAGGGATTTCCCTACACCCCCCTGGACTTCCCCATTCCCGCCCCCCCCCCCCCAGTGATTAACTAGTTACACGCAGTGTACCAACATGGTATCTGAAGGTTCAAGTGGTGTATCTACATCCAAACAGCCCTAAGCACAAATACAGCTACTTACTGAAGAAACAGTGCCCCCCACAACCTAAAGGCAGTTCCTGATATTTGTCAGTCAAACTTTTCCCAATTCCTGAATCTAGATGCACCTATAGCCATCTTTTCTCTCTCATAAAAAAAGCTTACAAAGAAGGAAAGCTTCCCTCTGCTACAACTGGTAAAACTGGAGGAGCTTGGTTTGCCAAACTGATCAGCAAAGCCAGTGCTGACAAACTATGTGAAAAGGCTACAAAACATAAAGCTTCTGGACTGCATTGACATGCAGAAAGCCTTATAAGCCAGTCACTGTCAAAACCAATTTTAGAAATACTTAATGAGGCTGTTAAGAATGCTGAAGACACAATACAGATTATGCAAACAAACATGGCTGTCACATCATACTTTCTATGTAAGCAGGAAATACCACACACTACAAACTGGAGGCCAATGTTAAATGCATTGTCACTGGTTAATCCTGAAGTTGGACACTGATTCCAAAGACGACCGGCAAATGCTCACTATCTTTCTGCAAGAAACTCAACTGACTAGTTAGAAGCATGCAGTGCAACACTGAAGGACTCTCTGACCACAATCAAAAAAATTGCATACATGGCTGATGATGCCAATTTGCATTGGTGCATTCAAGTATTAAGTCATTGTGTATGTTATCTTGATGTCAGTGGTAGGCTAGTAGCTGCATTTCTAGATATTCAGGTTAAAGAAGACACATCAGCAGTATCTGTGACAAGCCACATCTTAGAAGAGTAAAATGCTTGCAAACTGGACCCCCAAACAGATGGCTGCTTGTGCATTTGATGGACCTGCAAATTTCTCTGGAAGAGATGGTGGAGTACAAGCTTTATTCAGAGAACAGCATAACATTAATCTCTCCTTTACACACTGCAGAGGCCATTTATTCCAACTAGCATGAGCTGCAGAATTTTCAAAAGACATTAAAATCTATAAATGTAATGTCTTTGTTATACTTTTTTCAAAAAGAGTCCAAAAAGACTGAACATCTTGGAAAAAATAGAAGATGCTCTGGGACTGAAGTTCAAATTAGTCCAAGCTGGGAAAACCCGCTGGCTTTCTCATGAGCAATCCTTGGCTGTTGCCTTAAAATTATCGCAACCATTATTACTGGCTTTGGAAAGTATCTACGAAGATGGGACAGATCTAAGCAGTGAGGCTGGTGGACTATGTTTGCTGCTACATTTAGAGAAGACAAATTGCCATTTTCACTTGGATCAGAGAGATATCCATTGAAAACGTACTTGGAGAATGTCACTGTGCCTCAGTGAGAATACCAGATTCAGGACAAGTTGCTGAGAAATAGGGCAGACTCACCCCTAAACTTGTGGCTATTCTTCCATAAGATATACCAAATCAGTAACAAAAGTAAATTTCTGTCTCACCACAATGGTCAGAAATGCAATCTCCTTAGGTATCCCAGCCCTTGTCTCAACACCCAGATACTAGACTTAATGATGAGTGGTTATTTAAAACCAAATTTAATCAAATAAAGGGTTCTTCTGATCCCAAAGGATCAGCCACATACCCAGGTCAATGTATAACTCACATCACAGGAGCTGACTTTCTGATTTCCCTGGGGGTGCTCGACCCCCACTCTGCCTCCAGCCCTGCCCCCACTCCACCTCTTCCCCCAAGGCCCCACCCCTGTCCCGCTTCCTCCCACCCCTGCTCTGTCCCTTCCCGCCCCAGCTTCTCCCTCTTACTCTTGTGCCTCCTGCCTGCCTCTGAACGGCACCTACAAAATCAATGCCTATGACTCACATCTTACCCAATAATCACGCTATTGCCAAATCTTTAGTATCTAATATCTAAAGGTTTATTTATAAGAGAAAAGAAAGGAGCATGTTGAAATGGTCAAAGGAATCAAATACATACAATAATTGCAAAGTTCTTGTATCAGGTTTGAAACAGTGATGGAATAAAACTGCTGGCTTTTATTGTCTCTGGTAACATTGAAAAGATTGGAAGGTCCTCAGTCCATTGGTCGTAATGCTCCTGTTAGTATAAGCCCAAAGTCCAGAGATCAAAGCAGAAAAGAGGCAAAATGAAGATGTTTTTAGGGCCTTTTATAGCTTCTCTCTTATGGAGGGAAACTCATTGTTCCAAGCAAAGCCCCCAGCAGTTTGTGGAAAAGTATAGGCAGAAGATGGAGTCTCAGGTCACATGAGCTGGTCACATGCCCTTGTATGCTTCAATGAGTCATAGCCAGGGCGATTGTCCATATTCTGGCTAACATCCACAGGAAAGTCCATTTCGTGAGGATAAGCTTCTTCCATAACCCATTGTTTTCCTTAACGGGCCATCAACCTGAATGGTTCACTGATAATGTGCTGGCTAGACTGGATGTAAACTACCTTGTGGATGTTACCCCAGAAGCAAACACATTTGAAATACAGTTATATAGTCAATATTCATAACTTCAGATGTAACAATAATACATGCATACAAATAGCATAGTCATTCAGCAAATCATAACTTTTCTATTGATATCTTACATGACATACTTTGTACAAGATTTGTTGCAATTATATAACAGTGGTAGCAACAATGATATACTTGGTCATAGTTCATTCATAGAACATCACAGAGAAGCAAAGACGTCAGTCCAGAAGTTGACTAATGGAGGCACTTGTATTGAATCCTTAAATGAATAGGACAACCAGTGTTTGTTAAGCTAGTGGAAAACATACACAGACTTGATCTTATAAATCTACAACAGTGACTTCTAGATTCTACTCAGCCTCTATGGAGCTTTTACAGTTGCGTGTCTTATAAAATACTGACAGCTGAGTGGAGAGAGGCACTACCAGCAATGGGTTCCCATGTGATCAGGACAGACTAGAGAATTTGAACACAGGGTAGAATGTCATCTGATAAATGAAAGAAGATTTGACTTCAACTTCTTTTTTATCACTAGTGGCTCGGCCTGATCTTTGCTGGGAATAAGGAATTCATTTCTTGCCACTCCCAGTCACAACAGCTATAGGTGAGCATCCTTTTTTGGCATTGAATAGAATTTTGGGTTCTGAAGGAAGTCACCATCTGCCTGATCATGTGAATGAACTAATGAGCGTATGAATTGAAGTACCGGACATGTGAGAAGCCCCCAAAGATGAACGTACTGCGTTTGAGAAGTTCATTAACAGAGTTGTACAAAATTACAACAAGAAACCAAGAAGGGTGCAGATGTACTGCTCCAGAAGAAGGCTTTAATTTGAGCGATGATTTTAAAACATGAATTAAATCTAATAAAATAGTCATGAAACATTTTTTCAGTTTTTACTATGGTGCGATGCAGCCAACCTTCATCCTCACGGTCTCATCCCTTGGCTTTCACCCTCCTGTAAATTCGAACACCCACTCTGATTTCAATTCCTGAGGAAAACCCTGGCTAACTGCCTACCAGAATGGACCCTGCAGGCAGAATATTCTCAGAGCCTGCTTAACTCCACACAAAATGAGCGGGGGAGAGAGAAGGAGAAGGAGCACAAATGGGGATGGAGGTGGTGGTGGCCTCCCTTATAACCTTTAGCTTAGTGATTAGCTGTTCATCCCAGGGGTTCAAATTGCCCTCTCTGCCTGATGCAGAAAAGGGAATTGAATATGGGTTTCCTTGCTCTTAGTAAAGCGCCTCTAACATTATAGTCTAGTGCAGAGGTGGGCAAACTACAGTCCGCGGGTCACATCCAGCCCACAGGACCGTCCTGCCCAGCCCTTGAGCTCCTGTCTGGGGAGGCTAGCACCTGGCCCCTCCCCTGCAGCCTCAGCTCTCTGCGCCACCAGCGCTCTGGCTCGCTGCTCCTGCTGGGCAGCGTGGTGGTGTGGCTGGCTCCGGCTGGGTGGCAAGCTCCTGCTGCTCTGAGCGGCATGGTAAGGGGGTGGGGAGGTTGGATAAGGGGCAGGGGGTCCAGGGGACAGTCAGGGGACAGGGAGAGTGGGGGGGTGGATGGGGCTGGGGTTCCAGGGGGCGGTTAGGGACGGGGGTGTGGATAGGGCTCGGGGCAGTCCCGGGGGGCGGTTAGGGGTGGAGGCCCCAGGGGGGCGGTCAGGGGGTTCGATGGGTCAGAGGTTCTGAGGGGGGCAGTCAGGGGGAGGGAAGTGGAAGGGGGCTGATAGGGGCAGGGGGCAGGCTGTTTGGGGAGGCACAGCCTTCCCTACCAGGTCCTCCATACAGTTTTGCAATCCTGATGTGGCCCTCGGGCCAAAAAGTTTGCCCGCCCCTGGTCTATTGTTTGTCTCATGCTCTCTCTGGCACAATGTATATTTAATTATCTATCTACAGTGGAACAGCTTCAACAGGAGAGACTGAGGCAGCCTCACACCAGGTACCCCAGAGCCCAAAGGATAGGGCTTTTGACTAAGAAGAAGGAAACCCAAATTCAAATCCCTCCTCCACTTCAGGCGGGGGGGGAATATTGAACTGAGCCCTCCCACATTCTGGGTTAGTACCCTAACTGCAAGGCTAAAGTCTTTAAGGGTGGGATGCTCCACTTTCCCCACTGTTTCTTGTAAAAAATAGCTTACATACCCAACTGCGTTAAAGGCTCCACAGCAGAGAATCCCAAGCAGAGATTGGTACTTGCCTGTGGCCTGGATTTAGATGCCTGATTCCCTGAGGGGGTGGGATTTAGGCCATGCCACTCTTCTCAGCCTTTCCTACTGGTTTAGGTCAGTGGTGTGTAAACTGGGGGGCACAAGAGGTTCGCTGTGGGGGCTTGAAGAAACTGGGATCCTGGGGGTCCTGCAGGACCCTCTGCCATAATAGAGACAGCAGGATAACAATAGAGTAGGCTTTGCAGGGCGGAACAGGGGTGGGATTAAAAAAGAATTCCTCCCATGCTGCAAACAACATGAGTGCCCCGGGCAGCAGCTGCCTGCCGCCAGCAGCAGCACAGAAGTAAGGGATTACTACAGATTACAAGTAATGTGGGGGGCGGGAGAGGGCGCATGACAAATTCTGTGAATGGTAAGCGGGTATGACTGGAAAAGTTTGCACACCACTGGCTTAGGTGACTCCCTACTTTTTTTTGCTTTTGTGGATCCCATTTGTAGCTCCTCACTCTCCCCATGCGTTGCAGAGGGAGCCTGGGTGTCTAATTTAGGGCTGTGGATTCAAGTGGGTGGCAAAGCACTGAAGTCCCTTTGTGGATCTGGGCCCTATTTTTTCTTTCATCCCAGACCTCTTGAATTCTCTGCTATTGTAATATGGTTCCAATTGTTATTAGCAGCTATTTTTTAACTGCATTTATAAGCCTTGTATATGTCACAGAAGATATGGTAATACAGAACAGGAGTAAAATGCATCTCTGTGCAGAGAGTCAGGACAAGGCTCAGGGCACCATTTAAGTGGGACAGAGTTTTCACAGGGATGAAGTTTATCTTAGAAAATTTTAGGCCTAATAGCCCATATTTAATGAAAAATGTGTACATTTCTTATAGCCTTCTTTCGAACCCTAGTGTATTATCTTTGTCATGCTGTCTTTTACTTAAAAGGCATAATGCTGATGAAACAAATATTTGTGAGTGAAAAATGAGCTGCATGTTGTTTAGAAAGAATTACAGAGATTTCTACTTCCCAAGGGTGAAACACCATCAAACTCACAGCAATATATGACCGTTTTCATCTCACGTTGGATAACTGAAAATATATTCTAGCACATACCAAGTGACAAGGGTAAATTCATCTCCACTCACTTTCACAGTGATCTCCATTAGTTTGTATTTGTAGCCAGTGAGCCATGGTTGGCCTTGGCCAGTTGAAGCCCCAATTTTGGCATTTTCAAAGCTGACCTTTCCATGTTGTGGCAAATCAACCACAATCACTTCATACCTTATATAATCTGCTGTCTATTCGTATTTATTGTGCTTTAATAAGCATTGCAACCTGTGTTTCTGAGTTCTGCTTTGAAAACCACCACAGACTTTCCCCTGCTGAGCGTAATAAAATCCACAATGGGGATTTAAAGGAAATGGAAAAAAGAATTAGAAGAGAACACAAATAATGGTTGAAAATATAAACACATTTGTTAACTGCTGTTCCTTGCTGTTCCATAATGCTGATGAATTACTCAGCCGTGTTATGTTGCTAGGTGCCCATCAACCTTCAGAAACTCCACACACTTCAGGCACCGCATGTGTTTTAATTTAGAAAGAAATATTTTAGCACCAGCATGTCAGACACTTTTGTCTTTCTTTAACAGACAAACAAAATGGTTCCGTAAAGGTATTAAAGTGAAACAATTATGGTTCAAGGAGGAGAGTTACAGGTGCGATTCAAAGCAAATTCCAAACGTACAGCATACTCATATTTTCATCTCGCCTTTACTGTTAGTTGTTGTTGTAAAGATAAGTGCTGCTCACTGAAGTGACCGACCTGCAAGAGTAGGACACTATGGAAAATTAACTTTGTTTAGTTTATGGTTTTTCATAGATTTTTAACAGAGGCAGTGGAAGCTTGCTGGGAATGGTGGTGCAGGCAAGAGTCCTGGCAGAGGGGGGAAGCTGGGGAAAGGTAGCTGTTTCTAGGCCCAACCCAATCACCCGGGTTCCTACCTGCTCCCTGGCTTTATCCTGGGTGCCGCAGCAGCCGCTGCAGACTGTCTGGGTCCTGCTCTCCCCTCAGCCTCCAGCAGCTGCAGGAACCCAACCGGAGTGGCCTGGTTGAAATGGTTTGACACACATGCAAGGGTGTAAACACAGATCACCCCCACAGTATTTCCATCGCAAGGATGCTAGCCCCCATTGCCCCCTGCCCTGGGTTCCGCTGCCCCTGGATTTTAAGGCCAGAAGGCACCAATTTGATCATCTAGTCTGACCTCCGGAACGACACAGCCTATAGAATTTTACTCATTAATGCAACCCATCATTTTTGGATGAGCGACAGCATACTTTAGAACCTCTCTTAGCTTGTATGTATGCCATTAGCTCATCCTGTTGTGCATGCATGGAAGGACTAGTCTCAAACTGAACCACTATTAGCCAGCTAGGGCCACGTTTTCAAATTTGGGCATAATGAGTTCATCTGCAACAACGTATGTGCAGACCTGCACATTTCGATGTGCAAAATTGTTATTTGTACGTACAAATCACTGAACTCGGACTACCTATTTGCATACAAACATGATACAGGGGTGTGTGGGGTGGGTTGTACGACTGCAACACCATATTTTCCATGGGCACAACAGGTGTATTTGCAGTTTTTGCAACACCCTTATTGTGAGCACATTTTGATTGTCTGCCCCCCACAAGAATGTCAAATTGCTCCAGTTTTAGGGTGGAATGGTAAAAATTCATGATGTCATGGAGGTCACATTAAGGGAGCATGACCTAGTAAATTAAGTACTACACTAGGATTTGGGAGACCTGGGTTGTATTCCTGGCTCTGCCACTGGTCTGCTGTGTGATTTTGGTCAAGTCACTTTCCCCTCTATGTGCCTCAGTTTCCCCACTTGTAAAATGGAGATAATGATACTGACCTCCTTTGCAAAGTACTTGAGCTCTACTAATGAAAAGTGATATAAGTTAAGTAGTAGTTTTATTATTTATTATTATTATATTCTTGTCCTGACTGCAATTGGCAGTCTAAGGCCCTATGGTAAGGATGCGGATGTGTTAAAGGCAAAGGCACTTTCATTCTAAATTTTTAATTTTCGTCATATTGTCTCAATCCAATGAGCACTTTTGGGTTCCAAAATATTATGGACCCCCCCTTCCCCAAAAAAAAAAGATAAGGAGAGACTGCCTCTGGTTGGACCTCAAATTTTCCTGTGCATCCTTTAGCTCCCTGAAGCTTCTAACCCAAGTCTCCTGCCCCACTAAGGAGCCGCATCAAAAACCCATTGTACAGGAGATGGTAAAGTAACTGGAAAATGTATTCACTAACTTGTGACTCATGATCCACTTTGTATTTGTGCACCTTTGAGTCTGGTTTTCTGCACACATTCAGATGACTGGCTGTGTGTGCACAGTTAAGGTGCTACAGCTTCCTCAACTCCTGACTTGCACCTAACAATAGCTATGCTTCTGGCTGACAAGAAAATATAGCAGACAGTAGCTGGATTGTCACAAAGTTAATGAAAAAATACATATATTAGAGAGGCGATTATGTCAATAAAGATGTACTGGAGCACCATGAGAATGAAAACAGTGTAAGAATACAGAAATGATATAATACTATGAGGTGTTCCACGTGTATTTCAAAGGCAGTAGAAAACTGGCTGACAGTATACAGGTTTCAGAGTAGCAGCCATGTTAGTCTGTATTCGCAAAAAGAGAAGGAGTACTTGTGGCACCTTAGAGACTAACAAATTTATTTGAGCATAAGTTTTTGTGAGCTATAGCTCACTTCATCGGATGCATTTCCATTGAATGCATCCGATGAAGTGAGCTGTAGCTCACGAAATGCATCCGATGAAGTGAGCTGTAGCTCACGAAAGCTTATGCTCAAATAAATTGGTTAGTCTCTAAGGTGCCACAAGTCCTCCTTTTCTTTTTGCTAACAGTATAGTGCGTTATTTGAGAAAAGGCCTGGGCTCATGTAGCTAAAGTGTTTTGTAATGAATAAAAAAGGGAGCAGAGTTAAGTTTGCATGTGCTGCCTTCACTTTGTTAGTTTGTGATTTTGACTGCCTAACTGTATAAACATTATGTTCTCTTAATATAGCATCCTATAGGTAACAAGAAATGAATCCTCGCAGAGGCATACGAGATATATAGAGAGGACACATGCTCTAATGGGTAAAGCAAAAGGCTGAAAGTAAGAAGATCTGGATTCTACTCTTTGCTCCGGCAGTTGGACTTGGGCAAGTCATTCTGCCACCTTTTACTCACATTGAGTTGTAGCTGCCTCGAGAAAGCTGATTGGTTGCAATGGACTGACTCAGAGTAACTGTCTGAATGAACATTTAGCTCGTGACAAGCTGCAGTACAAGTACCTCACACTAGGCTGTTGCACACTGAGAGTAGGTCTATACTGCAATTAGACACTTGTCACTGGTCTGTGCCGGCTGACTTGGGCTCACGATGCTCGGGCTCAGGGGCTGTTTAATTGTGGTGTAGATGTTCTGGCTTGGGCTGGAGCCTAGGCTCTAGTACCCTGTGAGGTGGGAGGGTCCCAGGACTCTGGCTGGATACCTGGGACCCTCCCACCTCACAGGTTTCTAGAGCCTGGGCTCCAGCCTGAGCCCAAACGTCTACACCACAATTAAACAGCCCCTGAGCCTCCTCCAGCTGGGGGGAGGGATAGCTCAGTGGTTTGAGTATTGCCCTGCTAAACCCAGGGTTGTGAGTTTAATCCTTGAGGGGGCCATTTGGGGATCTGGGGCAAAAATTGGGGATTGGTCCTGCTTTGAGCAGGGGTTTGGACTAGATGACCTCCTGGGGTCCCTTCCAACCCTGATATCCTATGACTGGCCAGCCACTGTTTTTTAATTGCAGTGTATATGAACCTTAAGTGTCCATACAGCCTCTGCTGGCATGCATTAAAAGTTCCCTAGTGTGCTTTAATCTACTCCTGTTTCAAAGGATTTCAAAGTTTCTACTGACCTTGAGAAAGCATATCAAAATTTGGCTCTGTTTTTCTGTGCCTCGGTTTCTCAATCAGTAAAATGGGGATAATAGTTTCTTCAGAAGCTTTACATGTAATAATATTTATAAAGGACCTTGAAATCCCCATATAGAAAATCCTATAGTAGCACAGGATTACCTTAAAGTAATGTCAGTAAAAAAATGAATGAATATGTCATGTCAGTGATGACCTGGGAGATGTCAGTCTTTACTCACATCTGAAAGTTTAGATTCTGTCAGATGGGACATGAATTTTTAAAAAAGTCCTACAGAAATATTGGATTTATAAGACATTCACATTACAAAGACATTATAAAACATAATAATAATTAAGATTATAAGATTATTTAGAAGACATTCCCATTATTTTGGACAGTTCTCAAAGTACCACAGTGGAGAAATACATTTACTAAAGACTCACATACTATGGCAATTTTTAAAGTGTGTATTTTTCTTCTACTTGACAGACTATCCGAGCTCTGAAGTATGTCTATATACCCAGGTACTGTAGCATGACGACAGGCAGTGAATCAGATTCTTTTGTCTTGCTTTACCAGTGAACATTTTAATCAGTTTTAGAATTAATCTTTTCTTTATAAACCTTGAGGATGACATGAGAGCACTGAAACATGAATGAAGCCAAACAAGTAGAGCGGTTGCGAAATACCTAACATGAAATGTATTTAGAAATATGAGAAAAATAAGGGGGTCAGGGCCAGGGTGAACTGTATTAAAGGGCCACACCATCAGATTTCAAAAACGAAGAGACCCATGAATCCAACTTAGCAGGCGAAAAATCATCATCAAAAAGAGTAATCAAATACTCTCTTGAAGGCTTAGATTTTTGCACACATGTAAGCATGAGTAGGGGTGGGGCGGGGATGTCAAGATCCAGGGAGAACAATCTACCTCACACGGTAGTTCCTGCTATGAGAATGGTCACCATGCACATTCTGAGAGTGAAGGGTACTCAAGGAGAATTAATATTTCCTTTTTATAGGTCAGTCTGTTAGTGACATCCTGAAACACATTAAACAATGTAGAATTCACAAATGTTGACTCCCTCAAAAACAAAATAGGCCATACATTTTTCATTCAAGCAGAAATGCTCGTGTGTGATATGAGGAAGGAGAAATGGTCTGCTTCATCTAGTCTCGGGGATAGGGGTACTGCAAGGCAGTTATTCAAAACTGCTATGCTTTGCTTTAGGATCAAATCTGTAAGAGCATATCTTTTTTTCTTTCCTCACACTCATATCAGAGGGCTGGATCAAGCTCTTACGGAGGATTTTATGAAATATCCTTCTTTTCACTGCACCTCAGCTAAATTTTTAACTCTTGCATCTTTGTATAGTTCCTAGTTAAAAATACATATGCTACTCCCAACTTCAAGCTGGGGGGAAAAAATCCACTTTAAGAAGTGCCTTACTGTTACAAAAAAAAAAAAAAAAAGACACACAAAAAACCAGTGAAGAGAATGGAGAGGGCCAATTTCAGCTCACAGATTGCAGACTACACCTTTGTCAAAGGCTATTGTGCAGAAAAGAACACAAGGGAAGACTTACAAAGACAATGCTCATCTGTGCAGAGTGATGCACTTCAGTCACCTGCTGGCTAAGATCAAGTGACTACAGTGGGAATTCAGTATGCACCAGGTATGCAGGGACTGACTCTCCATATGTTTTACTGGACATAAAACACGAATCTAACTAAACAAATGGTCCGTATAGTATTTTTGTCCCAATGCAGTTTTTTTTAGGATTGAATAAATTCCAACATTTACAATAGCTATCCACCCACGTCTCCCTAAAGATTTTTAAAAATTGATTTATGAGTAAGAGAATGACTTGTGTTTATGATAGTGTTTCCTGTAAAATAAACATTCAACATTTGGTTTGTCTCAGGACTAGCAAATTATTAAACCATAATCAAACGATACATTTGCCAAGCATGGCCTTTTTTTGTGGTGTGTGTGAGGATGTGATCAAATCACTCAAGTCTTGTAGTTTGTCGTGACTCATGATGTTTGATTAAAAGAAGCAGTTTATTACAGGTCTAAAGTATATTAGGGCAGGCACTGCAGCCTAGTGGATAGAGCGCTAGAGTAGGACTGAGGAGATCTGGCTCAGCCTCTCAATGACAATGGGTAAGACATTTCCTCTCTCTGTACCTCAATTTCCACATCTGTAAAATGGGGGTAATCCTCTGTAAAGTGCTTTGAGATGTACTGACAAACTATACTCTATGAGAGCTAGGTATTATTATACATTACAAGCAAAGAGACTTATGGTCCTGCAACCTAAACTCACGCTAATAGTTCTCTTGAATCAATGACACTTATTCAAGTAAGAGTTTCAACAGGACTAGGCCCTACTTTCAGTCTGGGCTGTGATCCACTGATTACATCAGCTCTGGGTGTCTAGGCAGCCTCCACTACCTAGCTTCAAAAATTGCTATCTGCACCACCAACCAAACTACTGTTCATATCAGAAAATGCATGATCTGGTATGTAGGGAAAAGCACCTTGCTTGAGTAATTCATGCTTTCTAACTGGTATATTTATCTAAGGTACTTGTATGGGCCTTCACTAGTGTAGTATTTGAGCACCTCACCATCTTTATTGTAATAATTCTCACAACTACCACATGAAATAGCGAAGTTCTACTACCCTCATTTTATAGGTGGGGATCTGAGGCCCAGAGAAATTAAAAAGGACTTGCCAAAGGTCACACAGAGTCTGTGGCAGAGCCTGGGATTGAACTTCCAACTCCTGAGACACCCTCCTGTATCATAACCACAAAACCATTCATTCCTCTCAAATAATGACAGTGATGTCATAATCAGTTATAGATATGGCAGGTGTAGTAGAAAGAGGGCCTGAGACATAAGGCCTTGTATCAAAGGCCTGGTATGAGGCCTGAGCTAAAGTAGGGGGTCAAAGCTTTACTGCTATAAAGTAAAGTTAAGTTGTGAGCAAGAGGCAGGCTCTGTCCACAGAATTTGGCAAGAATAGGGCTGATACCGCAGAAACACATATTCCTCAGTAGTGCTAGATACAAGATTATACCCACAAACACATTCCAAAAGGTGGTACCAGAACACCCCAACACCAGCACATTCACCAAAGACAACAGGAACATGCTGACCCATCTTAAAGATAAGGTCAGGATGACAGCATCATGGATAAAGATGTTTTGATTAACCCAACAGGTACAAGGTAATGGGTGGCACCCAAACACGTCAGAGGGTGGCACATAGATACATCAGAGGAGCAATATGTAATTTGTTTTTGTATTGGTGTATGAAGAAGTTATCTCAGAGGGAGTGTCTTTGGCCAGCTGAGGGCACAGTGGAAAGTCCCAACACTAACTGAGCTGCGTCCATTATCATGGGTATACATACACTGAGCGTACTTGTAGCAAGTATAAGGCACCAATACTGTGCTTCATTGACAATAAACCTGACCAAGTTCCTTCGCTACGAACTGATTTTGTGGTTATTGGGCAGTTCAATCAAAGTCTGCTATCTCTGCGGAACTGGGACAGCATGCTGAAAGAACACACACACAGCCAAAAAACTGACCACAGCAGGCAGTAGGAGTTATACGTTGAGAGGTATTGCTCAGCGATTATGGAAATTTCTTACTAAAAGAAGGCATGTATTGACCAAATGAAAAATTACCCTTTTCCCCTTGCATACACACACAAATATATGTTCTATTTTTTCCTCCCCAAAGTTTTCCCCATTGTGGAAGTTAGCCAGTAAAATGCTGATGCCTCTGAGAAAGCTCTGGAAGTTATTATATTTAGAAAAAAAACAACTTGTCTATGTCATTACTCTGAAGGGCCTGGGTGGGTCCTTCTCTGATTTTTGTTTTTAATTAATATCCAGACCATCTTGAGTGAAACCATCTTTGCTTCTGAAGGCTTAAAGCAATCTGAAATTAGCTTTTGTGGTAGCTGGCACTTGGAAGCTCACCAAGAAAATGGTTCTTTTTTTAAAAAAAATATCTCATAATGAAATGGAATCTAGAGTGCAGAGTACATTTTATACATGATACTGTGCTCTGCTGTGATATTTATCTTCTTGGCTACTGAACACTGCTCAAGGGTTATCCTTCTCACTATTGTGATGATAAATGCAAGTGCACAATAATCCATCATGTATTCTTTCTCTAGATATATGGTATAGACGCAGAGAGACATTGTGCACACTTTGCTGACAAAAGAGAATTTGAGAACAGGTATTAAGAACACTTATTTCATCTGAAACCTGCACAGATTCTAAACAGCAAAGGTAGAGAATAGCTGGGACCAAAATGCAAGGGGCCACACCTTGAGACTAGCAACATTTGCAGCGTGAGATCTGCAAAAACTGCTTGGCCCATGAGGGCTGCATATCTGCATATGCTTGGAGTGGAGTGACTGCCTTCAGCATGAGTCTTAAATGGCTGATGAACTCCTTCCCCATTCCTTAGTACAAGAGGCTGTGATTTCCTTCAGCCTGACTACCATACATATACTGCAATGAAGCAATAGATCCTGATGTCAAAGGAGGCTGTATGCATGCAATAGTGGCCTCCACTAAGGATCAGGGCCCAGGGAAGGGAGAGAATTAACGGAGTGAACAGCCCAAGAAATACTGTCCTGTTCTGAGAACACCAAAGTGGAACTAGCTCAATCAAGGAGAAGAGACAGGAGTTTAATGGGATAATAAACAGTTCCCACCAAGTCAGCAGGGGGAAGTTGCAGGATTAGAGAAAAGGTTTTTAGTAGGAAATCACCTCAGCACTTTTTTTTAAAAAAAGTAAAAACAAATTATACTATTCACAACTTTAATATCCCTTCCCCCCTCCATCATCAAAATTTGAATGCTAAATCTTCACCATTACAGCACAAAGTGTTACCATTGGAGCTACTGGACTAACTACAGTAGCTGGCAGCTATATTCTGTGTAAACAAGCTACTAAAGGAGAATGCATAACACACAGGAACTGAGTTACCTGTGAATGAGGAGCGCTGTTTTACTGCTAGAATAGCCAAGGACAAATACATGAAAGATTCTAAGAGGACTAACGGCAGAGTTAATTTGGGCTCTCACTCAGGTTTTTCTCCTGACCATCCTCCCACACACACACACACACAAACTCATCTCACCTGAGTTTGGTGGTTCTTTCAACCTGGGCTAACTGGCCTGGCTAGGATGACCAGACAGCAAATGTGAAAAATCGGGACGGGGGTGGGGAGTAATAGGAGCCTATATAAGAAAAAGTCCCCAAAATCAGGACTCTCCCTATAAAATCAGGACATCTGGTCACCCTAGGCATGGCTGAGGGTGTGCATTAAAGCCCAAATGCAGCTTTTTCACTTGGTCTGGTGACCTAGCTGATTTGCAGTTCAGATACAGGCTACATCATTAGAGTGCTGATAGCTCTCCAATGCCTTTCCACAATTTCCTCTTTGTGCCCAGAAGGATAAGCAAGTTTTCTCACAATACATTGGGGAAGAGTTCTAGAGTGACTTAGTTTACTGCAGTACAAAAAACCATGGGATGTGGTCCCAGAAGTTCTAAGAACTCACTTAGGACCAGTTGCTAGATGTACCTTTGCAGCATAGCAGCTCTAGGCTAATCATGGTGCTGCTCAACTGAGTTAACGCTACGTTGAAGACAAGAGGTCAGGGTTCTATTCCCAACCAGTGTAACCTCTTGCAGAGGTATTGGTTAATAATGACTGGAAAGGGAACATAATTAGCATCCATCAGCAGAAGTAGGTCTAGAACTCATGGTGTCCTAATTCCCTGTTGTTGTTATTATTTGTATTATAGCAGCGCCTACCCCTATCAGGGATCTACCACAACCTGAGTAGTGGGGAGAGGGCATCAAATACATTTGTATGGGGTGGGTGAAGAGATTATTTAAAGGAGGTTTCTGCTCACAAGTAACTCCACATAAATAAGCATACCTCCTTTCATCATTTCTTACATACTGGCCTGAACATACCCAGGATTGGTCAGGTATGATACATAAACAAAAAAAAATAAAGGTCAACCAGGCTTTAAAAGCCATGGAATAGATACAGCAGATGTGCATTACTATTTCATTGTGACCTTGATATTGCCATGATGAGACAGTGCTCCAAAAGTAATACATTTCATGCTTTCCTATGTTTGGTAGGCTCTCTGATGAACCTGCATGCAAACGGGATCTTAAGTACTTGTAATCAAGATACTATTATCTCTGAATGGGCTTTCCATTCAGGCTGCTATTCTTGTAGTTTCTAAATTAAGAATAAAAAGGAAATGTTTCAGATTCAGAATATTTCACAAATTCAGCATATTCTAATTCAGCTACTAAGAAATTTCTAAGAAGAGGGGCTGACTTCATTCTAAGAAATTGCATGGAGATGAGAGAGGTTGGCCTAATTGTTTATTGTATAATCTGAGTTTACATAATGAAGCTTTCCTGTCTCAGGTCTTGTCTACATGGGGAAACTGACCAGCAGAGTAAAGCACAATAAACTATTCCACTATCACTATTCCAGAATATGGACACACTATTCTGGATTAATTACTTCAAAAACTTATGCTACTATAGCCCTACGGATCAATTTTCCTATGTAGACAAGACCTGAAATAGGAAACCTTTGCAGTATAGATTTTATATAACAAACAGACCAGCCAACCCCTCTGCTGCCCTTCTCCATTTTCCTGAAATTCCAAATAACAATTTATTATTATTATTTTAAAGGAAAAAAAGGCAGTGTTTTCTGGTTAATAATGATACAATGAGTAAGTTTATAGCCCAGCTGTTTTTCTCCCCTAAATTTCAATTCTTTAATTACATAAGACGGTAGGGTAAAAATGTCCATTAATGCACTTTTGCAAAGGAAGATTCCTCAGAAATAAAGTATTTGCTTCTTCTGAAGAATTCCGATTCTAATATTCTTAGTGCTTTTCAAATGCCACTTACCTTTGAGTGTGCCCTGGGGGTATTTACATGCAAGACTCTACAATCGCGAGCGACATTTCACACACAAATTGCTACCAACAATGTTCCTTCTTACATCAGCAATCATCCTTAATATTGTCTATTTTTGGAGTCTGCATTAGAATATCCCTTCTGGATTAATACATTCATATTAACACGATTTATTTTCAGCAAATAAAGAATACATGTACACACTAGATAGCTGGTGTTTACACATTTACCAGGCTATTAGTATCTAAGACTATAGCACTGTGCCACCTGTGAACCTGTGAAAAGAAGGAACAGGAAAAGAATATTTCTGTGAATTATAGCAAGAAAAATATTTAAAGCAAACATGAGCCTATGGAAATGACAAAGATTTCTTCTCTAAAATGGATACCTTTACTGAATGAGTATTGAACTTCGGGAACTGCATAGAGAAGTTAACATTTATATGACTAAATTTCATCCACTACAAGAAATAATGAATATTCTGCATAAATACATTACTATTAGTACATTTCTAGTCACATAGCACTTTGAGGATCTCAAAATATTTATATGAATTTATCAAGCCTCACAATAGACTTCTTGAATAATTAAATATTACAAACATTTTTTTAAAAAACAACCCTGAGTCACAATATGGTTGAATCGCACATTAAGGGCTTGTCTACATCAAGTAGTAATGCACTCTATGGGAATGTGATTTCTATAGCGTATTAACGTACTGCACATTAATTGGTTGGTCTGTGTAGATCCTGCTGGTGCACACTAAGGATTCCTTAGTGCACTTTAATGTAATACTGTTTGAAACAGCACTACATTACAGAACACTAGAGAACCTTCAGTGCACACCAACAGGGTCTACATGGAACAATTAATGTGCAACACGTTAGTATACAGTACAAAACACACACCTGTGGGGCACATTGCCAACTGTGTACTTGAGCCTTCAGTTAATGACAAAGATGGAAATAGAATCCATGACATCAGTGGGGAGTTCTCCTTAAAACTAATGGCATGGTTTGACTCCCAGTCTCCTGCCTCTCATTACAAGACAAAATTCACCCTTGTCGTTGGAAAATATTATTGAATAATAAGCGTTTTAGAGAGAAGGAGGGTGAGATAATATCTTTTATTGGACCAACTTCTCAAGCTGAAGATATTACCGCACCCACTTTGTCTCTCTAATATCCTGGGACCAATATGGTTACAACAACACTGCATACAAACAATGGAAAATATTCTAATACATTAGAATGTAATAGGCTATTTGTGTTATGCTTATAAGAAGCACACAGGATTTTTTCGGGGAAAAGACAATACGCAGGGTTTATTGAAGATACAACAATTAGTATATGCATTTAATTACACACACACACAGACACAGACACACACACTGTTCCTCCAGTTGATGTTATAGTTATCAGTTCAGAGTTTGGATCAATGTAAGTGGCCAGCTAGATTGATCATGGGTAGGGAGGAGCAGGGTTTCGTCGGACGTGACACAGTGCTTCAGGGAAGTCTTGGCAGGATGAGCCCAAAGTTTTATGGCAAGGCACCCTGTTTATATAGTGATTTTTTTTCATTAGGACCAATGACTTTTGCACCATTATGCTGTCATTAATTGTTGTTTGATGAATGCTTGGTTTTTTAAATTGTTGTTTTTATTTTTTATTTTGTTTTTTTATTAAGTCTTTTAGGGAGTTATTTTATGCTGGTTTTGATTACAGCTATTTTGTTTGTATTGATAGGTGCTTGTTTTATTTTTAGAGTTGTTAATTTACCCTTTTTGACATTATAATAGGGGCATGTTGCAGCATTTTGGCACCCTTGCGTTTTCGGGGTTTTTTTTGTACATTTGGTTCAGCGATGGCTTTTATACTTTTACACACATTTTTTATTTACACACAAAACAGAATTAATTTACACAGAACATTTTGAACAGGAACATTACATTGCCGTGCAAAAGAAAACAATTATGGCATTCTTTTATTTATTTTAAAATGCTAAGCCTACAACAAATTGGTGACCCTAAAAAGGTTTGTTACTGCCTTGAAATTAGCCCAGACACAGATTCCAGTTGATGCATTTTTACTCATTGGCCCATTAGGCCATTCCTTTCTGTTATTTAAAAAAGGTGGCTGGCAGGATATGATTAAATTATACACCAATACATTTAATACATGCTACATTATTATTTTTTATTTTAAATTATATAAAATTGTGTTGTTTATGCGGTTTATGTTCTGATTAACCCTATGTTGGAGGGTGGTTTTAGTTTTTTATAACTATTTAAGCCATTGAAAATAATTATGCTGGGTCATATAAGAGGGTTTTTTTTGACCCTGTACCAGATAACTAGGATTAATTATTAGGTGCATTGGATGTTTAAACAGAATTTGGAAGGGTTGAATTTTTGTTTTTAGTTTATTACTGCTGTGGATGGCAGCCAAAATTAGAGGCAGTTTATCCGGCCAGTTTTTGTGTGTGTGATTTACTACCTTTCGGAGAGCTTTTTTAATAGTGCGATTTATGTGCTTTACTTGGCCTGAGGACTGAGTATATGGTATATGGTATCTGGAGCTTTTGTCTAATTCTTAAGGCTTGAATTATTGTCGTAAAAAAACAAAGGCTCCCCCATTAAAGAACTTTTTGGCCACTACCCTGGTGCTCTTATTTTTGGTAGGAAATGCCTTTACCCATTTTGGAAAGGACTTAATTATTACCAATAAATACTGGAATTTTTTTGAACTTTTTGGCAATTTATTATAAAATTAACTTGAACCCTGTGCTACAGCCCAAGCCTTTGTTGGTGCAATATGGGTTGTCAGTGCGGAGGACGAGCCTTGTCCTGAGCGCACAGCACACAATTTTGCACCCATGTTTTACCATTATTTTGTATACACTTTTATTTTGCTACTTGCGTTAGCCTTTTGAAAGTTTTTCTTTTTTTTACTTTTTTATGCGCAAACTGATGGGCTACATTAAGTATCTTTTGGGTTTTTTTTTTTTTTTTTTGGAACTTGGTTAGGACGACTTGTAGTGCCATTTGTTGGCTTAGATGTGTTAGCACAGACATTTTTTTTTTTACTTTTGGTTATAACTGCGATGTTATGCTGTCGGGCTATTATATTTACCTGATTATTTTAGGTGGCCTTTATATCCGTTTTTTTACCGTGTGCTTTTACATGTTGACCTTTAACTGTTAAGGGTTTTTTTGTTACCCACTGGTAAATTTATGTTTATTTTTTTGACTGTGCAATATTTTTTTTATATGCTGCTTTTTTTTAGCAGCATTTTTAAAGAGTGGGCTCTGGTAGGGCCGGGCATTTTTACCAGTGCCCTTACCTTTTTTTGATTTACTTATTTTTTTTATTTAATGACTATGCCCAGGTATATAACCTGAGGTAGCACCAACTGAGCCTTGTTTAAGGCTACTTTGAACCCCATTTTTTGAATTAGCGCCCAAACTTTTTTTGTTAGTGTTTGAGTTTGTACCTTAGTTTTTTTTTATACAACAGACCAAGTTTGTAATGTTTTTGCATTTTTTTTACCCATTTTACAATATGCATTTTCTTAAATTGTCCTTCTCATCCTTTATCTTGTTCTTTCATCAAGTTCCTCAGGAAGTTATTCCATGCTGGTTTTGATCACAGCTATCTTGTCCCGATTGATAGGTGCCTGTCTCGTCTTTAGAGCCGGCAATCTGCACTCCTCTGACATTTCAATAGGGGCATGTTGCAGCCTCCTGGCGCCCTTGCATCTGTCTCTGGTTCCTCCCTTGTACATCTGGTTCAGCCATGGCCTTCACACTTATCTCTTAACACACACATTCCTCATTCACACACAAAACACATTAATTTGCACAGAACATTTTGAACAGGAACATCAAATCGCTATGCAAAAGAAAACAATCATGGCATTCTTTTACTTATTTTAAAATGCTAAACCTACAACAAATTGGTGACCCTGAAAAAGTCTGTTACTGCCTTGAAATCAGCCCAGACACAGATTTTGGCTGATGCATGTCTAACCATTGGCCCATTAGGCCATTCCTTTCTGTTATTCAAAAAAGGTGGTTGGCAGGATATGATCAAATCATACACCAATAGATTTAATACATGCTACATTATTATTCTTTATCCTTCATTTTAAAGTATATAAAATACAAATATAAAACCCTACTACTATAATTAGGGACCTTTTCAGCACAGAAATCCTTCCATCTTCCTGTCTCCACTTTTTATATGGAGCTTCTGCTGGCATGCCCAGGATTAAACAGAGTGGATTTTTTGCTGGGTCAGAGCCTAACAGATTACTGTGCAGGGAAGGTCTCAATATTCTCAGATCTCCCTTGTTCCCTACTTCTTGCTGTTTCTTGATATCTCCTTCTAAACGGATAAAAGCCTCACTTGAGGAAGTGGGCAAAATGACTATGAATTTAATAGGTTTTTAGAAACTGCAAGTGATATGGCATAGAAGAAAAAAGTTTTTATTCCAACTATGAAATCTCTGCTCTTATCAAAAGATATAAGGACTGGATGGAATTTTGAAATTTCTGATTTACTTCCCACTTCACCATTGCTCACTTTCATGCTATAGTGCTGATCAGCAACAATACCCTGTTATCTAAGGAATGGGGGCCTTGTAACAGTATTTGCAGAGGAGGCAGGAAGGGGTGCAAAGGTGGCTTTAATGAACGTTTCTAACACCCCCCGCCCCCCGCACTGCCAAGACAGTCCTGGCTAGTGCTTAATTTGTCATGGGCTCAAGCAATTTTTTTTACTTTCATAACTGATGCAGCAAGCCTAGAGGTGCAAGGGCTATGAACTGCCAAGCCTAGAGGTGCCGGGGCTCAGCCCTGGCAAGCCCTGGCACAAATTAAGCACTGGTCCTGGGGCCATTTTGCATCCATCTGGTTAGAGCACCTGATCTCGAGCACCTAGAGCAGCTAGGCATTGTGAGGGCACAAGGATGCCCCAGCCATATATTTTTTCCCTAGGCCATGCCTTCTACACTGGTCTCAAGGCACTGTGATATAAGAGCGTATAGGGATTGCAATGGAGAGTATAATAATGACATTATATAAATCAATGATGCAGCCTCAGCTAGAATACTGTGTGCAGTACTGGTCACCCATCTCTAAAAAGATAGTACAGAATTAGAGAGGGTTGAGAGAAGGGTGGCAAAAGTGGCTGATGACATGGAAAAACCTACCATATGAAGTGAGATTGAAAAGATTGGGATTCTTTACCCGAGAATGAAGACAAATATGAGGGACCATGATAAAAAGATATAAAACTATAAATGGTCTGGAGAAGAAAGATCAGGAGCTTCTGTTCTCCCTATCTCATAATGCAAATACAAGGGGACACTCAATGAAAAGTAAAGGTGGCAAATTCAAAACCAATAAAATGAAATATTTTCTCATGCAACATGTAATTAAACTGTGGAACTCACTGCTAGAGGAAGTCCTTGAAGCCAAAATTTAGCAAGTTTCAAAGTGAAATTAGACAGTTATATGGACAACAAGAATATCCAGAGTTACAACAGTTAATGCTGACCTAATTTGGAAGAAGAACAGGAGTACTTGTGGCACCTTAGAGACTAACAAATTTATTTGAGCATAAGCTTTCGTGGGCTAAAACCCACTTCATCAGATGCATGCAGTAGAAACTACAGTAGGAAGATATATATACAAACAGAGAACATGAAACAATGGGTGTTATCATACACACTATAACAAGAGTATTAGTTAAGGTGAGCTATTACCAGCAGGAGAGAAAAAAACAAAACAAAAACCTTTTGTAGTGATAATCAAGACGGGCCATTTCCAGCAGTTGAGAAGAGCATGTGAGGAACAGTAGGGGGGAAAAATAAACATGGGGAAATAGTTTTACTTTATGTAATGACACATCCACTCCCAGTCTTTATTCAAGCCTAATTTAATGGTGTCCAGTTTGCAAATTAATTCCAATTCAGCAGTCTCTAGTTGGAGTCTATTTCTGAAGTTTTTTTGGTGTAATATTGCGACTTTTAGGTCTGTAATCGAGTGACCAGGGAAGAGATATTAAACTTCATGCTTCAGGGTTTAAGCCAATCTCTAATTATTAGGGATTAGGAGGATACCTAATGTGGAGGGCAGATCACCCCATATCTGCCTAATGTGACATTTCCTGCACCTTCTTCTGAAACATCTGGTGCTGGATTCTGTCAGAGACAAAATACTGGATTAGATGAACCACAGGTTCTGTTCTAGTGTAGCAGTTCCTATGTTCCTGTGAAGGATCTATGTGAGTTCAGGATCTCCCTACGCTGGGGTGATCCTCCTGTGGCCATTTATACTGGTGTTAGGACATCTTTATGCCAGCAAAGGATCTGGCTCCAAGAAACCAGTTATCTGAAGTGATACTTTTTTTTTTAAAATAGGCTGCTAGACCAGAGTGAACTTGCCATAGTAACTACAGGAGTGCTATATTTTAGATCTAATTTTCATCTGACTGATCTAGTGAATAAGAGTCCTAATTTTGTATATTCCTTGCCAGGAATTTAAAAAAAAAAAAAAAAAGACTGACCACAGCCCCAATCTTCCTGTTGAAGTCAGTGGGAGTTTGCTGTTGACTTTAGTGGGAAAAGGTCCAGGCCTTAACTGTTCTAGAAAATAGTAACGTAATCTTCCCCATACTTATAGAAAATAACATTGCCCATTGCTGATGACGTCCTGAGAGAGCTGCAAGTCTTTCTGGGAACTGTATGGCATACGCCTGTTCCGAGAACTTTCCCACATTCTTGGCAAGCAGTGCACCTCCATTTCTCGCCCTTTCTCCTCTGTAAGAAATACACCAGGGACCTGATCCAACTCCCACTGAACACTTCCCATTGGTTTCAATGGGTGTTGCATTGCCAGGATTGCTTCTAACATTCCAAACCTCTGAGCGAAGAGCTTCCATTTTAAAATCAAATGACCGCCTCCTCCTGCAGGGAAAAAAAAAACCCTCAGAAATAAAACATCCTGCCAGAGGATATTTCCTTCTTTCCCCCAAATATGGATTTTGCAATCGAAATGACACTGACCCAAAGACCGAGATGGGCAATATTCAGTCCTGGACCAGTGTAAAATGCAAGGTCCAGTATCTCCCTAGCCATTGGAGCATAAAATGAGTGCCTCATACCATTAGAAAGCCAGATCTGAGCCTGATTATGTATGGAAAAGCTATGTTAAGGGAACTCTGGATGATATTAGCTCTGCTGTTAACAAAGCTGATAATATATAGATACTGGCAGGACAACAAACCTACCAGAGAGGAACAGTGGCCAAATGCAATGACTGATAAGGTGAACCATTAAAATATTCCACACCGGATCGATTCTCAGAACAGAGTGATCTCATTTATTATTCTAGTCACCTAACCCTCCTAAAAACAGCAACTTAGATCAGTAAAATTGAAAGAATTTTAAAATCTCATTTCCTTTTCACTCTTTGTTCAGTTTTTACAGTTGACTCCGCTTGGCTACTGAAAATAAACCGGACAGTTTCATTTTCTTTACAGTGAGTGCTGGTGTGCCTTAATATTAAGATTTTATTGGCATTCATTTGGGATGACCTGCATTGCTTTTGCATCGTAGCCACTTATAAGTAATATGAGCATGCCAAATCCAAGCCAATAAAACCCCTCACAGCACACCGTGTATTGTTTCATACACACACACACACACACGTATATTCATCAGAAGAGTGAAGTATTGTCCTTTTAGCACAGCAGCTAACAGCGACAATATTTAGATTTAATACTTTAGCACACACAAATACCCTGTAAGAGTAGAAGTGCACGGCGTGAAAAGACTACAGTCTCTGCTAGCTGAGCATAACTAAACCTGCATTGCACATTTAATTGCACTGATTCAGGTGGAAGTTTAAAACATAGGAATTGCCATATTGTATCACACCAGTGATGCATATAATCTAGTGTCTTGTCTCTGACAGTGACTAGCAACAGCTGCTTCATGGGAAAAATCTTATGGGATAATTTCTCCCTGGGGAAAGTTTCCTCCAAACTCCCAATAGTTCGAGGTTGACTTATGCCTCAAAGCTTGAGGGTCTATCTCCCTTCCAAAGCTTTTTTATTTTTTAATATTTATTATTAGAACACTGCATATTTGTTATCCAGCATTTGTTTTCTTTATCATAACTTGTAGGGTAGAAGGGAGAGATGAATAATGTTACCTGCTCAGTATGAACACTTATTTTCAGGTTTCCAGGTGGAGCCAGGATTGCTGCTGGATTTCTCATTATCTCTGTCTGTTTCAGCATATAAAAGAGATAAAAAATATTTACTTTTGACACTTTGTTTTGCATATTTTAGGCCAAAACTTGGAGCCCAAATTCATCAAATGTGTAGATGAAGCTACTGCCAAAGTCAATGGGAGTTACATGTACAACTAAAAGATAATCAGGACCCAGGATTGGATCTAATAAAGATAAAGATACTAAAACCACTAACAAGACTGCTAGTTCAGAGGTGAATCTTTGCCCTATTGAAGTCAAAGAGAGTTTTGCCACTGATTTCTATGAAACCAAGGTTTCGTCCCACATCTCTTTAGCCTATGGCAGATTTCCTTATTTTTATAAAATGATTCTATAAATATATATATTGGAGGTGGTGCTTGTGTTCTCGACGACTTTATTTTCAGATCTGATATGCTGTGCTATTGGAATTAGTTATGAAGCATTATACATTATTTGAAGGGAAAACCTTATATTTTTATTAAAACAATAATACAATATGGATAAGTGCCAGACTGTTCATTGTATTTATTTTACTGGATTACGAAAATAAATAACTTAAAAAGAAACTTCAGACAGATGCATGTAAAACACACATACATCATGTATATTACACACGGAGAGCAGCGCTGTGCAGGAACTGAATTTCCATTTTGCGGGAACTTCTGCAATTTCAAAATTGAAACATTCTATAGGATTTCAATTTTGTCTCAATTTTGACAAAATTTCATTTAGAAAAAAACCCTCCCTCCAAAAAATGACAGTGTTTCAATAATATTCCATTTTGACATTTTCAGAATAGAACATTTCAACCTTTTGTTTTCAAAATGACTTTGTTTTGAAATGTATTTTATTTTGCATTATAAAAAATAAAAAAGTCAAACACAAACCACTGAATAAGGCTGGATTCTCCCCTCTGATACATGGGCCCCACACTACAGGAAAGATGTGGAAAAATTGGAAAGAGTCCAGCGGAGGGTAACAAAAATGATTAGCGGGCTGGGGCACATGACTTATGAGGAGAGGCTGCGGGAACTGGGGGTGTTTAGTCTGCGGAAGAGAAGAATGAGGGGGAATTTGATAGCTGCTTTCAACTACCTGAAAGGGGGTTCCAAGGAGGATGGATCTAGACTGTTCTCAGTGGTAGCAGACGACAGAACAAGGAGTAATGATCTCAAGTTGCAGTGGTGGAGGTTTAAGTTAGATATTAGGAAAAACTTTTCACTAGGAGGGTGGTGAAGCACTAGAATGGGTTACGTAGGGAGGTGGTGGAATCTCCTTTCTTAGAGGTTTTTAAGGTCAGGCTTGACAAAGCCCTGGCTGGGATGATTTAGTTGGGGATTGGTCCTGCTTTGAGCAGGGGGTTGGACTAGATGACCTCCTGAGGTCCCTTCCAACCCTGATATTCTATGATTGTATGACAAAACTCCCATTAGAATTGCATCTGGGTAAATAAGGGCAGATCTGAGTCTTTGTTTTTAATCAGATATCACAATAGCCACCCCATTAAACCAGCTAAACAACTCATTTTCCCCCTACTGATGATGGATGAACTTTATCAGGCTGAATTCAGACAAGCCCAGAAGAGGTTGGATACTTAGACAAAACTTTTGAGGTCTCCCAACTCAAAGAATAAAATGCAACAGCAGACAGGCCATTAGCAATCATGTGTTTTAAAGCTCATGTTTGCTTTGGACTTGTCTCTTGACCCTGGAGCTGGTAGGAGATAGCACGGTATGAATCCATCCAGTAGCCTGGATGAAGAGCCCCACTTTTGCTTTGCCGCCAACCCCAACACCGAATGTTTGTGAACATTTCAGGTTGTTTTAAATTAGTTCTCCCTTTTCCTCTCTGGTTGCTCCAACACCACGCCCCAGGCTCCATATACACCGCTGTTATGCCGCTGTGTAAAGGCTGCAAAGTCTCCTTTTTTTTTTTTTTTTGCAAAGATACCACATAAATCTGATTGCACTGCTGAAATCCACAGAAATGGTCATTTTCCTGCCATCTTCCAGCTCCTCAGCTTGTCTACCTGCCTTTTTGCCTTTGGTCTCCATGTCTGTGTGTTTCTCTGTGTTTTCCCCACAAAGTGGATTCTGTGGGTTTCCTGGTCATGCTCCTGTGTTTGCTGATTAACGATGAATGAATGATAAGAGGCTATTGGAGGGAGATCCTTCACAAGTCAGGACAACACAACTAGGAGGGACCTATCCCACTGACAGTCTTTTGGGGGCGGGGGAGGGTACAAAGGGATTGAAGTACTATTTAACTAACCACTAGAACAGTAGTTCTCAAACTTTTGTTCTGGTTACCACTTTCACATAGCAAGCCTCTGAGTGTGACCCCCCCCCTTATAAATTAAAACCACTTTTTTACATATTTAACTCCATTATAAATGCTGGAGGCAAAGTGAGGTTTGGGGTGGAGACTGACAGCTCGTGACCCCCCATGTAATAACCTCACGACCCCCTGAGGGGTCCCAACCCCCAGTTTGAGAACCCCTGCGCTAGAATTACTGTTTTGCCTACAGTCAAATCTAAAGAAATAGAACAAAAGCACAGAATGAAGCATAAAATGCTTGCCTTGCCTTATGAGGGGAGGCGAAGGCCACGTAATTCTTTATTACTGCAGTATCATTTGCTCTCCTATAGGCAAGGTTAAGTCAGTGCTTGCAGTTTAAATTCATATTTTCAGAGGTTAACAACTCAGCTGTAAAGATTCAGTCTCAGCTTAATACCTGGCAAATAAAGTTGCATCCTTGAAATAATAGCTTCTGTTCATGTCTTCATCACTTCATCCCTGAGGATCCCAAAGCATTTTAACCCACTGAACTGTAGATAGAAGAATTTCACCTACCACTGAAATACAACCCTTTCTGAGGTGGAACACAGCAGCTGTTTAGCAGCATACAACTGCCCTACACAACATTTTAGGACAGGGAACAAAGACTATATTGAACTAAAAGAGGAGTTCAGGCAGTAAAAATGGAAATATAATGATATATAGTAATAGTCCTATTCTTAATATGCAAATACAAGTTCACCTAAGAGATTTGTACTCCATTTCACAGCTTCCCTAGTATATTAGGTAAGGATCATGTTTATCACTTTCCATAAACATGTTTTTGAGAAACATAATTATGGTACAGCAAATGCAGACGCCTACTACATGTTTAAAAGGACATAGCCAGCTTTTTATTAGTCTGAATTCTTCCAGTCACTCCTGTTTGTAAGTGCCTTTCTAGTAGCTTTCTTTTCCAAGAGATTATGTTTTTGTTAGCAAGTATTGCTGAAATGCTCACAGTATCTTTCACCAGTTTTCAATGTAGTCAAATCAGAATCAGATTGCAGAAATTGTAATTGAGCTAATAAACATTAAACTCAGCTGTAATTAGCACAGTTGTCTGTATATATTCTTTTATTTTTACTGCCACAGTATCAATGCCACAGTATCAATTTCCACTGAATGCATCGGATGAAGTGAGCTGTAGCTCACGAAAGCTTATGCTCAAATAAATTTGTTAGTCTCTAAGGTGCCACAAGTACTCCTTTTCTTTTTGCGGATACAGACTAACATGGCTCTACTCTGAAAAGTATCAATGTTGTCACTGAACACACAGGAATAATATATGTCAATCTATTCCTGAGCCAAAAGGAGATAAACAGAGACAATTGTGACCAACACTTTCAAATCTAAGTGTCTATAGTTAGGCATCTAACTCCATATTTAGGCACCTAATTAAAAGTGCTCTGATTTTCAGGGGTGTTGAGCCTAACACCCGGTAAAGTCTGCAACTACAAATGCTGGTGTAACTTCACCTATAGGACTACAAATAGGAGATTGATGTATTCATTCTTGACCTTGATTGAATGTGCATTCTTCTAAGTACCTGAAAAGGTATGAATTGATTTCAGTGGGTGTTGTGGGAACTCGTCACCTCTGAAAATAAGGCCACTTTTATGTAGGTGCTTAAATACAAATGTGGGTGTTTAACTTCAGACAACCAGGTTTAAAAATATGGGCCTTACATTTTATTTAATTTGTTTTCCTGGGAGAAGACAATACATTTGAAATACTTAAAATGTTTGTTTCTGATCTTGCTTATATTGGCATGAATCAGAAGTAACCTCAGCTGCAGACAATGGAATTACATCAGTGTAAGTAAAATCAGGATTAGACCAATAGCACTTAAGTACAGTAGAACCCCAATCTTATGAACATTGATCTTATGCCACCAAATGTGACTTTAGCCAATGTTCAAGTGGATGTACAGGTTTGAAAAGACAGAGATTTGGCAGCAAAGAAGAGTTGCAGTTCTGTCAAACAAAGAATAATCAGGCACACTGCTATATATATTTGTGACCATTTGGTATGTCCACTGAGTGATTTATATATTAACTTACACACTGTACCCCCTATAATCTTGAGATGTTCAGTTTTATTTACTTTTCAATTTTATTAGCCACTCAAGCCCCAATTAGTTCATACAATAGTAGTTCTACTGTTTCTGTAGAATTCCTCCCCCCACCCCGTACTGGTATAACTTCCAACATTTCCAATGGCTAAAGCAAGACACAGCTCCGCCCAGTTTTGGCCCATCGCCCCTCTGGAGATGGAGGGGCAGCCAGACCAAACATAAGTGATGCTGTGAACCCATGTACCAAGGTTGCAACACTGCTTTGGAACCCTGGGGCAAACTGCCCCTCAACTGGGACATGAGGGTTGGGGGATCAAATAGGGATAGTCCTGTTGTGAATTTTATAGATAGGTTGAATTCTGGGCTTGAGCCACTTGACAGTGTCCCTTGAGAAAATGTTAATGTATCAAACTATATCCCCTAAAGGCTGCCTTTGTGACTGCTTTCTCAAAGAAGCTTTCTAGGCTCTGCAGCCAGGAGCTACTGATTCTGAAGGGGGGGGGGGCGGCTGAAGGGGGAGGGGAAGCAACCCAAACAGAATAGCCTGGTGGTTTCTAGTAGTCTAACATGGGAGTTGGTTCATCTCTGACAGACTAAGTCAGCATTTAAAGGGCCGATAGATCAAACTGAATTTGCCCTGGCTGATGGAGGTGGGAAGGAGAGAAGATGATGACCTAAACTTTCAAAAGTGACAAATGATTTTGGATAGCTCAGTTTTAGGATGCTGAACTTTAAACATGTTAAAGGGTCCTGATTTTCAGAGGGTGGTTGCTCAGAATTTTCCCCAAAGCAGGGCCTTTTATGATGTCTTATTGCTCCCCCACAAAAATGAGACAAGCTAAATCAACAGTCACTTTTGAAAATGTGGGCCAATATACATGGATCAAATATCAGGATATAGGAAGTATGGAGCCTATTTGCATTAATTCTCCTCATTCCATCCCCACCAAACTTACCTGCACCAACTCCTAACCAAGATTTTTTTGGTTGTTTCTTTGAGGCATCTATGCCAGCTGACCTGTTTCACTTAGTTTCTTAGGCTGGTCCACGTGGAACAAGCTTCTTTACGGAGCTTGGAAAGCAAAGGATTATTTTGTGCTGGATCAGGACGACTGACTGACATTCTGTCCTCTACATGCCCTGTTTATGTGAGCTGTTGGGATATAGATATTCAGGCCCGTCTGTAAAGCCCTATACTCTAAGAATTTAGGTGTATTCTTATCACTTAGCTAGTTATAGAGGTATAAAAGAAAGAAAGAATCAAAATCACTGTCTGCCGGTGTAAGGGCCTTCTCTTATTGTGACAGTCTGAGGCCCTGTTCTTAGGCTAAGGCCTTTGGCTAAGCAGCAGAGGCAGCCATAAGTTGGGAAGCGAATGGTCAGATCCTCACATTCCAAACTAGTCACATTGAAATAAGGTGCTATTGGGCTGTTAGGAATACAATCCTGTCCTGATCATGCCTATCACCTCCAGAGAAAGGGAAGTGCCTAGAAGATGTAAAAGGAAACTTAGTTTGATAGCATCCTGTCTGGCAAGAACTCACTTATCAATAGCTGGGATGTGAAATCCTCATTTGTTTGTTGTTCTATCACTGAAGCCCCCATTTCCCTATTGTTTGTCTGTATAATCTCTGTCTGGTTCTGTGATTGTTTCTATCTGCTGTATAATTAATTTTGCTGGGTGTAAACTAATTAAGGTGGTGGGATATAATTGGTTAAATAATCATGTTACAATATGTTAGGATTGGTTAGTTAAATTTCAGTAAAATGATTGGTTAAGGTATAGCTAAGCAGAACTCAAGTTTTACTATATAGTCTACAGTCAATCAGGAAGTGAGTGGGTGTGTGTGGGGAGGGAATGAGAACAGGGAATGGGGGTGGGGAAATTGGAATCATATTTTGCTAAAGGGGGAAATGGGAACAGGGAATGGGTGTGGGGAAATTGGAATCATGTTTGGCTAAGGGCAGGAATGGGAACAGGGACACAGGTGTAAGGCTCTGTGGTGTCAGAGCTGGGAAGGGGGACACTAAAGAAGGAAACTGGAATCATGCTTGCTGGAAGTTCACCCCAATAAACATCGAATTGTTTGCACCTTTGGACTTCGGGTATTGTTGCTCTCTGTTCATGCGAGAAGGACCAGGGAAGTAAGTGGGTGAAGGAATAAGCCCCCTAACATGAGCAATTGCAGATGTCTCTGGAAACTATACAATCCCACAGTCAGTACCATATGGGATGCAATTACAAGGCTTAATGAGGTGCTTTATGGACATTATCAACATTATATGGCTTTTGTTGATTTTTGTCATTTTTCAACATTTTTCAAACACAGAATTATTAAGTTAAAAAAAAGAAAATTTCTATTTTAACCAAGATTTATTATGCCCCAGGTAGATAAATCTTGTTTTCATATTTGAAGAACAACATGATTTATTTCCACTGCAGCTGAATGGTCAAAAAAAGATCTGAATGAAAATTAATAGTGGCTTATGTAAAAAGGCAGACCTTTTCAGGAACTTGGACCTAAAAAACACTCCTTATTCAGTTCCAAAAATGAATAGATCAAGCTCCTAGTTTTCTCAGTTTAGTGATACATATTGCTTACCGTTAAATATAGTTTAACAAGAAATAACACATCTTATCTCTTATTGTCAGCTTTCTAGGTGCCAAAAATTCCTCTTGTATTTGGTTCTTGCTGTAGTAGGGGGCAGACCACCTTGGATTCGTTGAAACATAGCTTAAATTATTTTTTTCCTTTTGGTGGTGGGATCATAAACTTCTAATTTTATGTAACCCCAAAGGGGCAATGGGGAATAAGCTGTGTGGAATCTGTTCAGGCCCCTGATGGAGTTCACTGGCAAAATCCTGGTAGTGGGCTGTAAGTAAGTGCTGGTACTTCAAATGTAGCTGACAGACTTCTCGTTGTGTCTGAGACTCTTCTCATGTTTGTACAGCACCCAGCACAATCAAGTCCCAATCGTGGTTTGCCTGTGGATGCCACCATAATATAATGATTATGAATTATAGGGAACAAGGAGAAACAGAAGTGGCAAGTAGAGAAAGTGGATATCTGGCTGCCTAGGACCCCAAATGTAAATGGGGCATGTGAGACTCTCAGAATCCCACCTAGAAAGTGTGTAAGGAATAGCTTATATGGGAATATTACAATTTTATGTTTAAAGTGGGTTTCAAGTTGATTAGATGAAAGTTGGAATTTCTTCTCCAAGAGAAATTCTAATTTTTTTTAAAATGTGTTTTGGAATGAAAAAGTTTAGTTTCAAAATTTCCTGTGGAAGAGAAAATCCAAAAAAATATCATTTCCAAGTAATAGAAATGTTTCATTTTGAAAATTTCAAAACAAAATTCTGCCTGGAAGCCCAGATCTACAGCAGGGAACCTGGAATCCCTGAGACAGCCTAAGGTTTCTCAGCTTCCAGCTCCATGGCTGAAAGCCTGGTCTCCTGCTATGCAGGATTCTACTAGAAGACTAATCAAAATCAACCCATTTCTGTGGAATGTTTCATTTCTGATGAACTGCCATTTTCTGAAAGAAAAAAAAAACATTCCACTGGAAAAATTTCTGTCCAGCTTTCATGTTGATGAGTTTTAAAGTAACTTTCATCTATCAGGATGAAGCTTTCAGAAGAGAAGCTGTTTGACTGATAGGTCACTTCCAAAATAGGGAAGTTACTGTAAATCCCTATTTCTAAGAAGAAACTGGAGGTGATAAAAGTGATCATAAGTTTGAATAAACTTACTTTATTTTTGCTGATGGATGGATGGATGTTGAGCAGCTGATTGTTACTAGAACTCTTCTTTCATTCAGCTGTGTTTAGATGATATTGAGCTTTCTGTAAACAAGTGACATATTGTCATCTCAAGACCCTTTTGCCTGGATAAGACCATGCCAGTGTCCTCACGTATCCATCTAATGTGTTTGTACTTTTGATGTGAGTGACAGGCTCTGTGGTATATAAAATACCAAATAGTCTTAAAATTGCTGATTTAAGCAAGACTTCTCCAAAATTGACACTAGCTAAGGATGACCTAATTTGAACGTGATTGGACCAACCTGCATGGCTCCAAGGTATGTCTCACACCTGATTTGTCCAAAGACCTTAGCAGGAGGCACTGAAAGGTGGAGTAAGTGAATTTGCAAACTAGAAGTCCCAAGAAGCCTCACCTTTCAGGTCAACAAGCCACGTGAGGGACTCCTGATGTTCCAGAACCTCCAAGACTGATCACCTTGGGGAGAGGAAGTCATAACATAAAAAAACAGCCTGTGCCAACCTTTGACTAGTTTCCTTGCACCCAAAGAATGTCCATTGGCAAGAAATGTGAAGCCAGCAAAACACTGCTGTCTGGAACCTTGTTTGCAGTTCCAGCTCCTACTCTACAAGAGTCCAGAAAACAAAGCTTAAGAGTTTGGAAAACCTCCAGTTATTTAAAGTATCTTATTTTTCTTTTCATTCATAGTGGCAATTCAAAGGGCTTGTCTACACAATGAGTTAGCGGACAGCAAGCCAGGGTGTAAATCTACAGATCACTAGCTTGCTATCCACCAACTCACCACGTGGATTGTACTACAGCACATTAAAGTACCATTGTGCTCTTTGACCTACTGCTTTTTGAAGTGGGAATATGTCAAAGCACACTACAGAAATTTTGGTGTGCTTTAGCAGGGTCCACATGAGATGTTACTGCTCTGCAAACTCATGCGCTGTATATTGACATCTTAACTTGCCACACACTAACTTGCTGTATGGAGAAGCCCATGGTCATTCATGACAACAAATAGCAATTAGGTCAGGGAATGAGTGAGACTGACTCTACTGCCCTGCAGTTAGAGCACTCACCTGGGATGTAGGAGACAAGTCAATTCCTTGCTCCATATCAGGCAGAGAGGAACTAAGCCTGCATCTCCCACATCCCATGTAAGTGCCCTAATCACTGGGCTAAAGCTTATAAGGGGGAGATAGCCGCAGCAGGTACTTTACCAGCCTTATAGTGTCACAATGCAGACAGTTAAGAGTATCTCCTATGACGGAGAGCAGAGATTATAAATCCTTTTGTGTACCAGCAAATTCTGCTCCTTCCTGTTTCACACACTAACCACACCTCAGTTTCAGTCAGGAAAGTATGCTGCTCTGACCTTTTAGCTCCAACAGTGCTGAGTAATTTATCCCAATTAGTTCAGTGCTGTATCCAGTTTCAATAGACGGTACCGCACAATACTGTAACCTTGTGGTAACCCATAAATTACATCATCAGGATCCTGCTGAGTCCATCAGCATTTAACTAGTCTTTTTTTCTGTGTCTATAACAGCAGAATTCATATTCACATTGAAATCCCCATCAGAATCATTAGCTTCACTCTGAAGATTCTCCTTGAATTCTTAACCGCAGCCTACAGTGTCCGAAATAACAAAAATGGAGGACACACTTAACAAGTCTTTCTTTCTGCAAGATATGGAAAGAGAGACTTTCAGCTGAGGCAAACTAAATACCAGCTCCAATCTGCGCAGGTAGGTTGCCATTTGGCTTCTGGTTTCTGCCATTAGACTACAGGATTCTTGGTTCAAGTCTCAGTTGTGCTAATAAGCATACATCAGTCCAGCCCCCAGTTGAAATAGATAGATAAACAGCTAAAATGTAGCCTCCCATCTGGCCAACAACTGGGAGATATAACTCATTAGTACTTAAATCACAACTAATATTCAGGATGAGGTTTTTCAATCCAGTTGGGATTTAGGTGCTTATCACTTTATGTTCCTTTGAAAATCCCACCCTAAGCTCCCACAGCTATTTATTCTATACACAGACACAAACATACATCTAACGAGGAAGGGAGACAGGGGAAGGTCTGATGCAGCACTTATGTGAAGAAATAGAGACAATAATAGTTTACACTGGGCTAATCAGGCTTTTATTTAATCTATTTGTTTTTGTGCATATGAACCCCTGCAAATTACCACTGTTACACTGGTGTACCTGTGAGCAGAATCTGGCCAATGAAGTCTAGAAGATAAATGGGGATGTCAAGCTATTAAAAAATTAAGTGTGATTACTTGCATGATTTAAAAAATTAATCATGATTAATCGCACGATTAATCATACTGTTAATAACAGAATCCCATTTTTATAAATATTTTTGAATGTTTTCCACATTTTGAAATATACTGATTTCAATTTCAACACAGAATACAAAGTGTACAGTGCTCACTTTATATTTATTTTTTGTTATAAATATTTGCACTGAAAAATACTATTTCTTTTATATTTACAATTCACTTAATACAAGTATGTAGTGCAATCTTTTTATCATGAAAGTTGAACTTACAAATGTAGAGGTATGTACAAAAAAATAACTGCCATTCAAAATTAAAACAAAGTCCACTCAGTCCTACTTCTTGTTCAGCCAATTGCTCAGACAAACAAGTTTGTTTACATTCGCAGGATATAATGCTGCCCACTTCTTTTTTACAATGTCACCTGAAAGTGAGAACAGGCATTCACATTGCACTGTTGTAGCTGGAGGACATGTGTCCATGCTGAAGATGGGTTCTGCTCGATAACGATCCAAAGCAGTGCAGACCAACACATGTTCATTTTCATCAGCTGAGTCAGGTGTCACCAGCAGAAGGTTGATTTTCTTTTTTGGTGGTTTGGGTTCTGTAGTTTCTGCATTGGAGTGTTGTTCTTTTAAGACTTCTGAAAGCATGCTCCACACCTCATCCCTCTCAGATTTTGGAAGGCACTTCAGATTCTTAAACCTTGGATCTAGTGCCGTAGCTATCTTTAGAAATCTCACACTGGTACCTTCTTTGCGTTTTGTCAAATCTGCTGTGAAAGTGTTCTTAAAATGAAGAACATATGCTGGGTCATCATCCGAGACTGCTATAACATGAAATATATGGCAGAATGCAGGTAAAATACAGAGCAGGAGACATACAATTCTCCCCCAAGGAGTTCGGTCACAAATGTAATTAACGCAGTATTTTTTTCATGAGCATCATCAGCATGGAAGTATGTCCTCTTGAATGGTGGCCTAAGCATGAAGGGGCATATGAATGTTTAGCATATCTGGCACAGAAATACCTTGCAATTCTGGCTACAAAAGTGCCATGTGAACGTCTGTTCTCACTTTCAAATGACAGTGTAATTAACAAGTAAATGTAAACAAACTTGCTTCTCTTAGCGATTGGGTGAACAAGAAGTAGGACTGATAGACTTATAGGCTCTAAAGTTTTAGATTGTTTTATTTTTGAGTGCAGTTATGTAACAAAAAAAATCTCCATTTCTAAGTTGTGCTTTCACGATAAAGAGATTGCACTATGGTATTTGTTTGAGGTGAACTGAAAAATACTATTTTATCATTTTTACAGTGCAAATATTTGTAATAAAAATATAAAGTGATCACTGTACACTTTGTATTCTGTGTTGTAATTGAAATCAATATATTTGAAAATGTAGAAAAAACATCCCAAATATTTAATAAATTTCAATTAGAATTCTATTGTTTAACAGTGCAATTAAAACTGCGATTGATCGGGATTAATTTTTTTTCCCCCAATTAATTTTTTTGAGTTAATTGCGTGAGTTAACTGCAATTAATCGACAGCCCTAAAGATAAATTATATTCTAGGTCAGTAAATTATGTATTTCCAAGTGCAGTTTGAGCCTCCTGTATACATTTTACTTTATTGCTCATTTTCTGAGGGAGAACCTATGTCATTGTTTCTTACTTATGCCTTACTCTGGCCATAGGGGACTTATCCACAGTGCATTTATAGTGGCATAAATTGCATTAATAAAAAATGAGCAGGGCAGCCCCTTTTAAGCAATAGGAGGAGAGGATGCTTCTCAGGTTGTTCTCTGTAAGGCCTATGTGTTTTGTAATGTTGCTATATGGAGGCCTAAAACCTAAGCATTTATCACGGCTATGCTAAAAAGAAAACTGCCATTTAGCATTGCTTTGTGCAAAGCTTTAAGAGCAGATATAAAATTATCAAAGAAGAGCTAAACTGCTTGTTAAGTGGAAATATGTTTAAGAGCATAACCTTTTGTAATAATTGTCTAAAGTTTTTAATAGTATATGTGCTTGCTAGATAAAACATGTTTGGCTAAGCAGCATGAATTACAAGTTAGAGGTTTTAATGAAAACCTCAAGAAAGGGATAAGTAGATAAAAACCATTATAAAAAGAAAAAAAACCCCATGTTAAAGTAGGTAAAACAACCTGTTGTGACCTTTTGTACACTGGAAATTTGGAGTTTATTAAGGCATAATCAAAATATAACTGTATGACCATGATCACTGGAGGGGCCACCCTGAGAATGCTCAATCAGGCCAAACTGCAAAGAATGGGCTAGATGATCCCTCAAACTGGTGCCTTATTCTTATAATTAGATTCACCAAGCCAGTCACAAAATAGTTTCTGTAATGCCTTACTGGTTACCACGAAGCCCAAAATTACATTTTCCCTTAAGCAACCCAGCCTTTGGCTCCCACCCAAACAGCCAAGTCAAATATGGTGAAGATTACTTAAAATCCTGTTCACAATTTATAAAGTTCTGCCAATCCCAAGAGATCAGATACATTACCCAGCAGGTCAATGAATATTTCAGATCTTACCCAAATACATGTTTACAGCCAAGTCTTATTAACTAAATTAAGATTTATTTTTAAAAAAAGAAAGTTACTGTGGTTAAAAGATTATGCATACAGATATGAATAAAATTCTTAGGTCAGTTTCATAGCAGAAATGATGAGCAGCTGATTTTGTAAAAGTTCTTCCAGAATCAATTTAGTAAGTTACGGTCCAATAGCCAGTCCATGTGTAGAGTTTGTTCAAATTCTTCCATGAGAATTATCAGGGTAATCCAAATTGACCTGGAGACCTCAGTCTTGCAGCTTGAACTTCCTCTGACAAAGTTTAAGCAGATCTGAGATGGCAAGGATCAGGCCTGAAGCTTCCTTTATAGTTCTCTAGTGGGCTAATAGCCTCTTGACAGCAAGATCACTGGAGTGGCCTTCCCAGACGAAGTGGCAGTGAATATTGTTGCTTTGAAGCTAAACTTCTATTTCCTATGTATACACAGATAAACTAGTAGTATTAATTAACATAAGGCAATTATCCATTCAAACTCTCAAGGCACTCCATTATGGCACAGACCATTTAAGCACAAGACAATGCAAGTAATATTTCCTGCAATATTTTACATCTTTGATCTTAAGGTTAACTGAATCACCCACGTGCATAATATAATGTAATTAAGACATGAAAGGGAATTAGCATCCACAAGTTAATCTGGTTACATTGTTAATAACATCTAACAAGATATAGGTAAACACAGACAAATACAATTAGTATTTACCTCTAATTCTCTAACAATACAGAACTCTCGTCTATTTAACCTGGCTTTGATACTTAGGGCCATTTCTTGTAGATGTTTACCATTTTAATACTTCTCTAATATGTCCTTAAAAGTTGATTTTGGATCACTTAGCCTGCTGGTTGTTTAACCCTCGCTGGCTCAGTGTCAAACTGTCTAGACAATTAACTGCAAGGTAAACATACAATTGTAATTGGACGAACCACAAAAATTGTGGTGTGGGATAAACAAAGGAGAAAGTCTATGTAAATTCTCAGGGTCATTGCCCTTGGATGAGTGTGGGGGCAGGTCTAGAACCCCCGAACTGGTAAATTAGCCTTTTCTGTTTGTGCTCTTTGATTGTAGACGCCTAGTCTTATGATTAATAAACCAAATCTGACCTTGACCAGCTAATGTTTCAAATCAATAAATAATCTAAATAACCCATTAAGTTACAGTAACAAAGGTTCTAAATTCTGGCAATGTAAACAGTGGGAAAGTGGAAGGTTGTATTTCTTGACAAGTTCATGAGCCAGTATTGTTGGATGCCAAATAAAATCTTCCTTTATTGTCATGCCACATTTTGACCATTTTTATGTGATGTTATTCTGCAAAGGGGTAAATTAAAATTGCTTAATACATACAGGAAAGTAAATGCTGCTAGAGATTTGGCAGTGATTGATTCTAGGGATGAAATAATGGCCCACTGAAGTCAATGGCAAAGCTACCACTGACTTTAGAGAAGTAAGGATTTCACTCCCGATCTTTCTTTTCCCCAAGTAAGATAGTGGAGATCATAAAAATTGTCCGTATCTCTTGTTTAGTATACAAGGATGGAATCTTCTGAAGCAGAGTACAAGCGTTTAGGCATGGAATTCATTTGCAGCACTGAGATACAACATCAGAATAAATGTAGAGGGAATCATGAAAAGTTTGACGTTGTCAAGTGTAGGGATTTTACATTAGTCAATCTGGCATTCTTAAAATAGGTTTCAAGGTAAGGAAAGCTGATGTAAGAATTTGGAAAGATTAGTATCAAGAATGATCTGAAAGCTAGAGACCCATCATAACACGCTTGTATTAACACACAGTTAGTTAATGCTATATTTACTATTGAGACTGAGAGAAGGCATTTTGTTGGGCCCATCAGCATCCTATCAATAGAAAGTTCATGTTGATGGAGAATTTGCAGTTACCGTTATCTCAGCAGTGCACTCTTTAGAGCACCTCCATATTTTTTTTTTTATTGTGGGGGCAGGAATTAAAATTGATACTTACAGGTTGATTGGGTGAGTTGCTGTAATGTAAAGATGCAAGAAGTGAATGTCAAATGTTGACTAAGTTGTAAAAAGCGATGAGATATACAATTAAATAGGTCTATAAATATTCATAAGTCATGATTTAACCATCTTACCTGATTGAAAACTGATATGTCCATGGAAGCAATAAGACTTGTAGGTGAAAATGTGTACTTTTGTCTATATGGGTAAGGCTATTATATTAAGGACATACAATAGAAGAGATTAAACAGATGGAAGGGAATGTTAGAGTGGTGGAAAAGCGAATGAATGGGATTATAGAAAAGGAAAATGAATGGAAAAGTGGATGAAACAATGAAAGCAGCAAGCCGGAAGAGAGTTGCATAGTTCTAGACTTGTGTAGTTGCTACCTACAAGGTATTTGAAACATCAACAATTGCTCACGCTTTCTTTCTCCCCAACCTGCAGGAGAAATAGCTTGATTAGTTTATGTACTTTTGGCTTCTTTATTTCTGCTTGTGTAAGGATGTGGGTTCATTGTGCATGGATGTGTGAAGAAGTTACTAAGGGCAAGCTAAGTTTTACATTTAGTTCTGAAAGTGGTGAGATCCAGGGTCCTCTTTTTCCCTTGTGCGGATGATCTCTATTGTCTAAGAGTATGTCCAATACTGGAACTGAGGGTGTAATTTCCCACTTGAGTAGACATACTACGCTAGCTTTAATTGAGCTAGAGCTCTAAGAATGGAAATGTAGCCATAGCTAAGTGAGCAGCAGAACAGCTAGCCACTGTGAGGACGATCCCATCCAAGACTCTAGATATGTACATGGGGTGACTAGACTGCCTATGGCTGCCGCTGTGGTTACACTTTTATTTTTAGTGTGCTAGCTCGATCAGAGCTTGTGCAGGTATGTCAACTCAAGCTGCAAATTATTCATTCTAGCTCCAGTGTAGACACAACTTGAATCTTGGTCCTGCAGAAGGTCTCCTACATCCCATTTACTGATCAATAATTTCACAGTTCCAGTGAAGCATAGCTGTCCAGGGTGGCAATAGCCATGGACGGAGAAGGGGATCTTTCTTGTTAGGGGAGCCAAGTAAGCATATCACCATAATATCTGGACCTCTTACTGGTAGATACTGATCTGTCCAGATTTGTGCCTGATAAGGTGGACAGAATCTTTGGGCCAGCCACATATGGAAGTTGTTTTTCTGCCATGAAAACATCCAACAGCATTGAGGAGAGCCACCATCTAAAATGTTCACATTGGAGTTACTACTAGAGCTCTGTGGAGCACAGAAATCCTGTTTCACAAAGGATTTCAAAATTTGGTTTCATTTTGAGTAAGAATAACCCCCCCAAATCTTAACATTTTGAAATTTTTCCCCACAGGAAAATCCCCCCCCTCCATTAAATTTTAGATAAATCAAAATGTTTCATTTCAACAGAATCTAAACATTTTGATTTTGACTTTTTAAAATTTTACAGTATGTAGTATAGCATAAAATAAAATTCAAAACAAAAAGTCATTTCAAAACAAATCAAAAATTGCAATGTTTCCTTCCAGAAATATCAAACATGGGACATTTTGACATTATTGGAACCTTTTACCAGTTTTTCTCCTCCACAAAATTTCTGTGAAATCAACACAATTTCATGAAGTGTTTTGATTTAGGTGGAACTGCATTTTCTGATGGAAAATGGTTCCATTGAATTTTTCTGATCAGCTCTAGTTACTACCACAAATAAGGAGGAAAGTACAGATTAGCTCCTCACGCAACAGCTACATGTGAAATATGAAAGGCTTAAGTGAATGATTCATGCAGGATAATGTTCAGCTACTGTCAATTTTTCTTACAAAAATGTAAGCGCTTCTGAACAAAACCATCATACGACCCTAATGAGTGTAGCTATTAGCGCATATCACCAGTTATAGCAATGTGACTCTGATAATGAGAGGTCCAAATCATTTAGTAGCAGGGATTAATAAATGAAATTGTTGAAATAAGAGAAGAGCCTGAATCAAAACCCAAGTTACAGATGCCTCCACATTTTGAAAGAAGGTTTAAAATCTGTATCCAAATTATGCAGCTCAGGTCCATCTCTAATTTAAACACATTGAGCAGGAATTGATAGGAGTGCCTTTACTTTATTTTTCAGCAGTTCATTAGTTTGATTTTCCTTGGTGATTGCACAAAGAGGATGTTAGTCGGCAAGAGGTTACTAGGAATTATGAATCATCCCAATCCTTTGTCAGGCACAGCCATTTCTGTTAGAATTTGACTAGAAAGATAGCTCCATTTTATTTAGAGACAGCTAACACCACATACTGATCCTCCAAGAACGCTGTTAACCTAAAATAAGCAGAGCTTGAATGCTACAAAATAATCATAATTAGCACAGGATGCACTTATCTTTTATTTGAGCATTTTAAAGCTTTTCGATTTTATGGATGGGGAAACTCAGGCAAAGCTTAAAACCTAAATTTTCAAAAACTTTAGACACAAATCCTACATGAGAGCTTGTTTTATAGTGCAGGAGGGAGAGGGGCTTGCATGAGATTTTCAAAAGGGCATAGAAGGGTGAGCTTTGGGCATGCACAAATGGTCTGGGCCACAGGATAGGTACTTGCCTTCAGAATTGTGAGGGGGCTACCCAGTTGAATTTAGGAGTACAGCAGCTACTTGTGGCCAAGTCAGGTGTAAGTTAAGAGGCACGTGAGGAGAGAGCCCAGCAGCAGGAGGACTGAACAGGAACTACAGCTCAAAATAGGCAGCAGCTGAGGAATGGAACTCTAACCCCACAGCCAGTTTACTGGAGCAAGAGAGACAGAGGAAGGGCTTCAGGGAAAGAATCAAGTTTATAGGAGAGAGGGAGACCGACAGTCAGATTAGTGGTGGTGAGAGTTGAAAAGGCAGGGGATGCACTCCAAAAATCTGTGGCTATACTCTTGTCTAGACTAGTTTCTGAGAGAAGCATCAGAAAGCTTTGCTGCAGGCTGGTGCAAGGTCTTTGAAAATGTATTCCTAGGAGACTTGCCTAAGGGCACACATCAAATCAGAGTCAGGAATTGAAACTTGTCTCCTGCCTCCCGGGCCCCTGCTTTAAGCACAGTGCTGCCTAACCGGGAGCTCTTCTTCCTTTCCATGCATATTTACTAAAAGCACTTACTTTAACAAAGCAACATGCTTTTCCATCCCTCAATCCTAGTCTTTCTCAGTTGACACACACGATTAGGATAGATGAACTCTCAGGTGACTTAGGTTGCTCTGCTTTACTCTGTGGAAAGACAATGCTATAATTGTGTCCAACTGTTGAAAGAACAGCTCATTTAAAGAAACAGAACACTTTCTCTCAGCATTTACTTCCATCAGCCTGAAGCCTTGGTTCCTGAATTTTGCACATAGGTGCTTCACTGGATTTTGTTTTCATTGTTTGTGATGGCAATGTCACTGAGGCTGATCTGCCTGCAGCTGAAGATATTGAAGAGGACCAGGAACGCACAGATACAAAGGGGAGATGCAAATTAAATGACTTTTTTCTGTAAAATGTATGGTGTGTACAGAAACAAACATCCTGAAAAGAACAATTTTCTAACAGTAATTAAACAAGAAACCATCCACCTTCTGTATTCATTAAATACCCTTTATAACACTTGATGTAAAAGTCCTCTGATCTTGCTTCCAGCTGATGTAGATAAAATCTCATTATGAGCTCATCATTAGGTGGACTCTGGAAGTTTTTGCCTTCCCCTGACACATCCGGTACTGGCCTTTGCTGAAGGCAGGATACCAGATTAGATGAATCAATAGTTTGATGCAGTATGGCAGTTCCTAAATCCCAGTAACCTTCATACTACTTTCTTTATAGCACTTAAAATGCTTAGTCCCACAGGATGCAAGTTTAAAAAGATAGTAAGATATCTGAGAAGCCTATGTATTTTATTTAGGGATTAGGTGGTGCTTGGCTTATGCTCGCCCTTTGTATCAGGGGGAATTTCACCTTCAGTGTCTACTTAGTCCTTATTCAGGCAAAAACCCCAATTGAGAACTACCTATAGTAATGAGTTCACTGGAAGTTTACCTGACTAGGGCCAAATAAAAATTACAACTTCAACATTTGGTCCAAAATGAGCCTGTCAAGTGACTGTGCAAAGACATTTATTTTCTGGTTGTTTTACTACAAGAAGTTATTAGACCAACCTATGTGCCATAGATGATGCCTATTATAGGCCTGAGGTCATTGGGACTACTCTCCTGAGTAACTGGTAATTATTGTATTGGGGGGGGGGGGGGAGGGCTGCAGATTCAGACTCTATGCTAGAGTATCACCTCAAGAGAGAATGGTGAATCATAGAATATCAGGGTTGGAAGGGACCTCAGGAGGTCATCTAGTCCAACCCCCTGCTCAAAGCAGGACCCATCCCCAATATTTGCCCCAGATCCCTAAATGGCCCCCTCAAGGATTGAACTCACAACCCTGGGTTTGCTGCAGGTAATGCTCAAACCACTGAGCTATCCCTCCCTCCCAGGGAAGGGAAGCTAAGTAAAACTGGCATCTACTATAAGGTGTGAATGAAGCAGAATTCTTATATCAGAGCAAAAGCACCAGTTATGTACACTTAGGTACCTCTATATGGCATAAAGAGGGAGATATTTTAAAATTAAAATATCTTTTCAGTTTATACATATTACAGGTGGAGCTTGTAGTAATGCGGACAGCTAAGGTTGTCCAGTACTGTCCATTATAAGACCCTGTTTTAATTTATTTATAAACATATAACATTTGGGCAGAAGTTCTCCACACCATCTGTCTGCCTCAGGCTTAAGTTTTAAGAAAGTTTCAGCCAAAAGTATTCATCTGTTTCTCAGAACAAGGTTAGGGAAAAATAAGTTGTTTTGCCAATGCTAAAAATCCCTATAAACATCACATTGAGAACCTTTAGCACCTTCATGCTTTGGAGCAAGGACTAAATTTCACAGGGGGATTGCCCTGATGTTAAGGATGTGCCTTTTGTCATCCCTGTGAAAATTAGCCCAAGTTATAAATCTCTGAAAATCTCAGTTCACACATGCTCAGTAGAGATTTGTTAGACTGTGGCAGCAAAATTCCCTGAAGATTCCCTCTACACTGAGTATGCTCTAGACCAGGACTGCAGGTTCTGAGAAGGACTTGCCCTGCAATTGCTGCTCCTGGCAGCCAGAGACAGGTGTGGCACGGGAGTGAGGAACAGAAAGTAGTAGTGCGGCTCTCTTCTGTGTTCTCAATGCTCCCACTGCTGGTGCCCAGGCAGCAACGAGGAGGAAGAGAAAGTAGTGTCACTGGAATGCCAGGGTGCAGGGGTGCTGAGAGGAAGTGTCTGGAATAAGGGAATTGGGGCATGCGAGGGGGCAGGAAACAGACTGGGATAAGGAACAGGGAGTAGAGTCTGGGACAAGGGGATGGAAGTGCAGGAAAACTGGAGCTAGGAAGTGGACCGGTTGGGGGTTGTGAACTATGACTAGGACAGATTGGAGGGGCTAAGGCAAAAAAGGGCAGGCAGGAGCAGGGCAGAAAATACTCTCTAGAGTACACTCCCCACTCAGATCCTGGAATAGACATTCCATCTGCCATCAATAAATAGCTGTGAAACCCACTGCCAAAATATATGCCTCATCTCCCATTAGTGTTTGCCCTCAGAGGATGGCAGCCCACTATTGCTATCAGTTGCAAATGACCTAGTGAGGTCATAAGTTTTAATCAAATAAATAAAACAAAAATTATTGCCATCTAACAGCATCTATAAGCAAATATGTTATACTGGCACAACTCTTGCTCTTCCTTCCTCCATTGGCCCCCCTGTATTTTCTGCATTTGCTTGAGCCTCTGAGGGTTTGTCTATATGAACATAGTTCATGGGAAGCTGGGGTGTAAATCTACCACATGCACTAACCAGGTGGACCCTGCTGCTATATACTAAAAGTTCTCTAGTGTGCTTTTATCTACTTCCATTTCAAAGGAGGGTAGATCAAAGTGCAGGAGGGAACTTTTAGTGTACAACACCAGAGTCCACCTAGACACTTAGTGCATGACAGCCTAGTGCATGTAAGATTTACACCCCAGCCTGCCATGAACTAAGTGTTTGTACAGACCTGCCCTGAGCGACATCCTCAGCTGGTGTAAAGATGTTTTGCTACATCAGCTCCAATAAGACGTAAGCATGTGCACAAGTGTTTTACTGCGACGAGAACTTGAGCTACATACCATGCTCCTGGAGTAAAGATACAATCCTTGCACCCAACTGAGCACAGTCTGAGTGTGGGCCCCAAGGCTTTTGAAATAATTTTGTTAAATTGCATAAGAAAAAAGTACTTCATTGACAAATGGTGCTAATGTGTTGATGGCAGAAATTACAAATAGGAAATCTGTTTTTTGTACATTAATAAATATAGAAAAATCTGTTATCTGGTATATGATCAATCCTGGTGCTTTATGTGACAAAGATATTACATACGGAGACTTTTGTGCAGGTCATATATCAACATTCTGTGAACAGCTGTATCTATATGTGCATGCAGCCTGCTGACCGTATTTCACAAACATGCACTTGCCATACAGGGATGTGTATATTTTTATAATATCCACTTTATTATTTAGAAAGGGAATTATAGAAGGTGTTTACATTGCATAAGTAACTTTTTAAGTTACAATTATATACTGGCTCTAAGCTTCTTTGAAGTATGAGGCACTGTGTGCCATAAAGCTTTAATAGGATATAAAATGCTTCATTAAGTATTATCTAACATGTCTAAACCCAAAATGCAGGCTAAAGATGCGGTACTTTGAATTTTATTACGCTTTCCCCAAGCATCATATGTATAATTACAGTCCCAAATGATTAATTTCCATGCTTAAATGTAAGCAGAAAATGAAGTTCTAGGGTTGACTTTGGAATATAAATGTGTTGCAGAGTTTGGAAATAATTAGAGTCCTGGTTCTCTAATCCGGTCTGTGCAGGCAAACTCTTGTGAATGCTTGTAGCCACATTAACTTCAATATGAGAGTAAGAGCAGACTGGCACCTTAGATATTGCCAAGCAGGAGGATACCACAGTGGCAGAGTGTGATAAAGGACACTCTCATGAGCACCTCTTGTTGGCTGGATGCAAACCTGCACTCCCTCTCTCTCTCTGCTCCCGGTGCCCCCTGTCAGCTGTTAACTTCATCAGGTGGGTCTTTGGTGGCCCAGCCCTCCAGCCAAGTCAGACACAGTCAATATATACAAACAACCCCCTTTCAGGGTAACAAAGGTCCAGCCAGGACTATCACTGAGCCCTTGTTGATATCTGAGGCCCTGTCTCTGGGCTCAGTTCTCAGCCCCTTTGGGCTAGCTTTAAGTCTGTCCCTACCCTGTTATAGAGCAGTGCCCCCAGAGCTTTCTCCATGGAGACTCTTTGCCTTTTGTAATTTCCCAGCTTTCCAGACAGGCCACTTCTTAACTTCAGTCCCCTTCTGGGGGTAACAAAGTTCAACAAAGGGTTGACCTTCTTCAGGGTCTTCAGCCCCATCCCTGGGCTTGTTTAAACTCACAGCCCCTTTCTTGTGCTCCCAAAAGAAACTTGTCCCCTTCTCAGGGCTTTTGCCATTTCACCAGTGGAAGGATCCGTGCCTGCCCACTACTCTGGGTCTCAGCCCAGGGATCCTACAAATAGCAGTCATGTGCTGCTTCCTTTGATAGTTGCTGCTGCTTTACCCTGGGCTGCTTCCCATTCTGTCCCATCACCTCCATCTATTACCTTAGGATTATGGTCCTTAGGTTCATTGTCTGTTCCCTGCTTGAGCAAGTTCTCCCCCCAGGTGTCCTCACCTGGAGAGTTTCAGAGTCTTCCAGTTCTTCCTCACCCTTCTGGTCCCAGCCAGCAACTAACCTGCTCAACCCTTGCAACTCCTTTTATCTGAGCCTCCTGTGCCCTGATTGGCTGCTTCCCTGCAAGTTTTCTAGGCAGGCTTGGAGGACCCATCTTCACTGTTCCTTTTCTGGGGCAGGGTGCAGTAGGACCATGAGGTCTGCAGCAGGGGGCCTCAAAGGGCTCAGCATACCCCAGCACAGAGAGCTTGGGAGGCAATGGATCATTGGTGTTGCCACCTTCAATTATACCTGTTAGCTTGAAAAGGCACCAGACACCTAAAGCCACTGGGAGACAGTCAACTCCCCTTAGCTCTGCCACTGTATGCCCTTGTAACAATTGTACAGTTCTTCAGGTATAAGGGACAATACCAATTCAAAATCTAGTCACTTGAAAAAGAGTTAAAGATGGCATTATTTGGGTGAGAGGGAATGTGGCATACTTGCAAAATTTGTAGGCCCAAAATGAGAGGCAGGAACAAGGCTGGAGGGAAATTGACTTGCCAGATCTATGCAAGGTACATAAAATACTCTTGTTAAAAAACAGTATTATGGCTAAGGGGTTGATTGTGCAAGACTGGAGAACAGCTAATAATTGAAGAAATCTGCAGAATGGTTATTAGCAGTAAGTCATCTGGATAATGCAGAGCACATCTCATCAGGTAATGCTGAGTTTTTGAGATATATGGTCTTGCTTCCTTGAATTATGATTAAGAATAGTTAGTAACTAAATATTTGACCTGACTTTCTCTTGTATTCATTGATATTCTGGTGTAAGTAAACTCTCTTTTGAAATCAATTTTTCATAGGTTGACTTCACTTAGAGTGGAGTTTCATTATACCCAGAATAACTGGGGCATGATGCCTCTATTCTTGATGCAGGGGTGAGGAGCATCCAGACTGTCTTTGTTCTCTGCTCTAAGGATCCTCAGAATATAGCTCCTCTTTACTGCCCAGCCAGGTAATGCTAGCAGGGCTACCCCGTGTGGTTCCAGAGAGTAATAAACAATGGCTCTCCTAGGCTACACTTAGTCTTGTGAATAAATTTTGACTAAATTTTATCCCATCCACATGCACAAATGTGTTAGCAGAGAACATTTTTTTAAATTATGCCCCAGCATAGATACACTGGTTTGTACTTCTCCTACTTAGCCACATTGTTTTCTGTTTTCCTGTCTGATTTCTTTTCAGGTCTGTATTTTGATTTTATCCTTGCTAAATGTCTTTTAAATACTTCTCTATATCCCTCCCACCCCCAGCTCCCAAGGTGGTACTAAAGTCACACCAGTTTTCTTTAACTTATTTCACATTCCTTAGGAGTCTGATTTTCTAAAATGCAGCACTGTATCTTTGTTATTGCCCATTCTACAAAGCCTTATCAGCACTTCAGACCTGATATTGTGATCATTAAATCTTCTAGGCTCCCTAACTTTCACAATATTTGTCATGTCTGGCTCATTTCCAGCTACTACATCCAGTATATCCTGTCATCTGGCCTGGCTGGTATTTGACACATACTCTGTAAAGGAGCAATCCTGCACTCCCCTTCAGGTCATGCTTCCTTCCTTAGGTTTCCCACTGTCTTCCCAGTCAACATTTAGGTAATTGAACTTCTAACATGATCACTGCATTGGCATTGTTGTAGACTTTCTTTATCAGCAAACATTTCCTGGTGTGCTTTCTCATCCTTTCCAGAAAGTCTCTGGTTACAGCTACAGACCAACTTTCTCATATTTAATTCTTCACTTCGCTCCATATGGTCCCTGCTGTGTTGGCCAAAATCCTAGTACCGTTTATTTTTGTTTACTCAGTATTCCCCCTACTCATATTGCTGTCCCTCCACCTACTTTTATTTTACCCAGCCTGTCTGTAAACTCTATATGTTGGTAATTTAATCTTCCAACTGATAAGTTGGCTTAACTAAGTCTGTCATTTCAATTAAATCACACTTCTCCCTCAACATATGTTTCTAATTCAGCAACCTTGCTATATATGTTCCTAGCATTTGCAAAACACATTTATCCCATTCTTCTTTGTCCCATCTCCCCACTTTTTCTTATAGCATTTGGAGTAAGAACAGCCTTCCACAGAGCCTTCCCATTGAATCATAGAAGATTAGGGTTGGAAGAGACCTAAGGAGGTCATCTAGTCCAATCCCCTGCTCAAAGCAGGACCAACACCAACTAAATCATCCCAGTAAAGGCTTTGTCAAGCCGTGCCTTAAAAACCTCTGAGGATGGAGATTCTCCCACCTCCTTAGGTAATCCATTCCAGTGCTTCATACCCTCCTAGTGAAATAGTGTTTCCTAATATCCAACCTAGACCTCCCCCACTGCAACTTGAGACAATTGCTTCTTATTCTGTCATCTGCCACCACTGAGAACAGCCTAGCTCCAGCCTCTTTGGAACCCCCCTTCATGTAATTGAAGGCTGCTATCAAATCCCCACTCACTCTTCTCTTCTGAAGACTAAGTAACCCCAGTTCCCTCAGCCTCTCCTTGTAAGTCATGTGCCCCAGCCCCTAATCATTTTCATTGCCCTCTGCTGGACTCGCTCCAATTTGTCCACATCCCTTCTGTAGTGGGGGGACCAAAACTCGACACAATACTTCAGGTGTGGCCTCACCAGTGCCGAATAGAGGGGAATAATCACTTCCCTCCATCTGCTGGCAATGCTCCTACTAATACAGACCAATATGCCATTGGCCTTCTTGGCAACGAGGGCACACTGCTGACTCATATCCAGCTTCTTGTCCACTGTAATCCCCAGGTCCTTTTCTGCAGAACTGCTGCTTAGCCTGTAGCAGTGCATGAGGTTCTTCCTTCCTAAGTGCAGGACTCTGCACTTGTCCTTGTTGAACCTCAGATTTCTTTTGGCCCAATCCTCCAATTTGTCTAGGTCACTCTGGACCCTATCCCTACCCTCCATCATATCTACTTTTCCCCCCATCTTAGTGTCATCTGTGAACTTGCTGGGGGTGCAATTCATCCCATCATCCAAATCATTGATAAAGATGTTGAACAAAACTGGCCCCAGGACCGACCCCTGGGGCACGCCACTTGATAACGGCTGCCAACCAGACATCAAATCGTCGATCACCACCCATTGAGCCCAACAATCTAGCCAGCTTTCTCTCCACCTTATAGTCCATTCATCCAATCCATACTTTTTTAACTTGCTGGCAAGAATACTGTGGGAGACCATATCAAAAGCTTTGCTAAAGTCAAAATATATCACATCCACTGCTTTCCCCATATCCACAGAGCCAGTTATCTCATCATAGAAGGCAATCAGGTTGGTCAGGCATGACTTACCCTTGGTGAATCCATATTGACTGTTCCTGATCACCTTCCTCTCCTCCAAGTGCTTCAAAATGAATTCCTTGAGGACCTGCTCCATGATTTTGCCAGGGACTGAAGTGAGGCTGAATGGTCTGTAGTTCCCCAGGTTCTCTTTCTTCCCTTTTTAAAATATGGGCACTATATTTACCTTTTTCCAATCACCTGGGACCTCCCCGATCACCACAAATTTTCAAAGATAATGGCCAGTCGCTCTGCAATCACATCAGCCAACTCCCTCAGCATCCTTGGATGCATTAGATCTGGACCCATGGACTTGTGCATGTCCAGCTTTTCTAAATAGTCCTTAACAGTTCTTTCACCACTGAGGGCTGCTTTTACTTCCCATTGTTCTCTTTTAGTCCACAGGACCATCACGATCCTTATCTTTTTGTCTTTATGAACTCTGGTTGTTTGAGCATTAAAAAAGAATGAAGTCTCCTTCAGTTACTTGTTTCTTCACAATTTAAAGCTCTTCTTATAAACCCAGTCATTTTTGTTCCTGAAAAGTTGCTAACCCTTCTTTTCAAGCAAGGATCCTCATAACATTCAGAGAAGGTTTTGGTATTCAGAAAGGAAAGAATCAGTGGCTGGTCAACAGGATTAGTCTTTTTCTTTCTTGATCCATAGCCAGCCCTGGAAGGATACCTAAGAAGTTTACCTGTATCATTTCTGTTCTTTTTTTCCCAGTTCCTTGGAGTAACCCTCGATTCTGTCAAACCTCCTTCTGAGTTATGGTCTCAGCTAAGACTATAATTACAGGAAATTTCCCAACATCTTTATCCCTATCTTGCAGGTGGTTCCCTCGAAAGCAGCATACTTAATATATTGGTCTGGGTTATATATGTCCCAGTTTTATTTTCTTCGCTATTGAGTCAGCAGTTGGCTTTAGTATTCTCTGTGTATTACAATGCTAAATATCACCAACAAGTTCTTGTGAATAATTTATGAGAATAATCCTAATCTTAAAAAGAAGAAATTGTTCATCTGTAATATCAAAATATGTACAATGCTTGTCCAACTATTTTATAGTTGTCCATGGAAAGACAGGGGTTTAGGCCAGAACATGGGGATAATTGAAAGCTGACAATTTACTATTTTGAACTGGAATAGTCTTAATTAACTCTTTTGGCAATGCTGCCTATCAGTGCAGCAGTACCTTTACTATCCAGATGACTGGTTATATCAGTGATTTACAACAGTTCCAAGGATATTAAGGGTTCTATCCGTCTCCCCCCAAAATCAATGGAAGGCTTTCCATTTACTTTCAATATGGCCATAAAATAATTCCACTTGAAGAAAAAAGATCAGATTTATAGCTTCTATTTTCATCTATTCCCTCCCCACGCCCATCTTCTGTATATTGTCCATAGCTCTTCGCCTTCTATTTCACTGTGTCTTACTTATACCCATTATTGCTCGATTCCCCCCCACTTCTTTTCACATACTTGCCTATATCTTGTCTACATCTATTCGAACACCTTCCATTTTCTTATCTTTGTCCCCTACTGTACTATCCCCATCTCTTCTAGTTCCATTCCTGAGGCATTTTGCAGCACACTTCTGCTTAGCTGCATTTTCCCAGAGGAGCATAACATTCCTGGCAAGTCATAGTTGGGGAGTTGGATCCTTGAGTAGGTGGGATGAAGTGCTGGAAAATTCCAGAGACTCTTCTCACTCTTCACATGGCTAGAACACTACTCATGAAATGTTTACTTAGGACAAGAAGTTAAACATATCCTATCACAAGGAATTTAGTTGGGCAAAATATATTCATCCAACTTGGAACATGCTCTGGACATTGGAGAGGAAATCCCTGTTCTTGCAAAAGGTGCTACTAGATCTGAAGCCAGAATAGACATATATTGTGGGCATAACACTGACACTTATTTGTAGAAATTGGGCCCTTAATGGCCACAGATGATCAGATCTTCAATTTTATATATCATCTAAAAAAACATCTCCAGGGGGCATATTGTCCCTAGTATCATACTGGTTCCTTTGTTCAGTACTGGCTGAGAATCTGAATCTACGGAATCTTCAGCACCACTTTCTACAGCATTTTGGGTATTCCTTGGAATGTCCCATCCACGTACAAGTTGAGACATAGGGTACATCTACACTGCAATCAGGAGGTGTAATTTCAGCTTCTGTAGGCATAGTGTTACTCAAGCTATCTTGGGTAACACTATCAGCCCCCACAGCAGGGGTTGCAACATGGGCTTGCCTCTTGAGCACAACACTTCTGAGGACCCTGGGTACCTACTCAGGTGGTTAGCCACCCATGCTGTCACATATGCATTGCTATTGTTACTTAAGCTAGGTTGGGTATGCCTAAATTACTGCAGTAGAAATATCCATAGTTAAAGCAGAATCAGGAGCAAGAAAGTTATCAAAGGGGGAAAAAGGAACAAGAAAGAGGAGAAGATGAGCTGCAGTACAGATGGGGTTATGAAAAAAGAAGTCACTCCCAGGATAACAGGAAAGAAGAAGAAGTGCATGACAGAACAAGACAGGTAGACAATACAGAAAGGAAGTGAACAAATGTAGAGGAACAAACAGAAATAGAAGTAGAGCTGGCTGGAAAAAGGAATTCCTCTGTTGCAAAAAATTCAAATTTTTTTGGAAAGAAGTCTTGTAGAACAGGAAAAAAAGCCAAACATTCAAAATTTCAAGAGAGGAAAAAAATCTTAAATTACATTTCAGAAGAACCAAAACAGAATTTTTCCATGCTCCCAGCTGCCCAACTCTGCATGCTCTGCCTCCATGCAGCAGCCTCCTGGGACTGCCTTATACCCTGGGCAGTGTAGGTAGGCAGCTTTCTGGACAAGCTGGCCAGCCTGCCTGCCTAGTTTCTATTGAAAGTTCCGATGGAATCAACATGTTCCCATGTAACATGTCAATTCCATCGAATCAACATTTTCTGATGAAACAGTGTTCTGTCAGAAAAATTCCAACCAGCTCTCAATAGAAGAAAAAACAATATATTTATTGTAGTACTGGAATAAAGAACAGAGGAAGATACGATCAGTTCCAGAGAATGAAAAAGATGATGATTACAGAAAGGGAATACAATGTTTAAAAACATGTGACTAAATAACCTATTCCTTTAACTTGACAAATAACAAGGCATCAGTGGCAAAAATTAGTGTAGAACTGTTAGCTTATGTAGTGTTAAAAGCATAATCACGTCAATTGCTTATTTTCATCAGTTCCGGTATCTACCAAGAGCTGAAATGGAAATGATTCATTCTGTGGCAATAGTATTTTTGCATCTTTGAGAAAAGTCACTAGGATTTTGCTGCAAAGAGTTCTGTAGTAATTCAGTGAGGGACCTGTAAGATGGTTATATCACTGGCTCTTTTGTGGATTTTATTCTGCCTTGTAAAGATTTTTTTAAAAAGTATAGTAGGTCACAATTTGGAGTGCTACATGATTTTTTAAAAATTATTTGTGCCAATTTAGAATCTCATCTCACTCCCACCATGAAAGATCTTGAAAGTGACAGATTCTGGCCCAGTGTGTCTGCACAATCACCTTTGGTGTCACCCTACTGAAATCAGTGCAAGCTGAGGAAGCTTAGCACGTTCCATAAGGGGCTCAGTACCTCAAAGGATCAAGTTCACAGCGCACAGGTGGTAGTCAGAAGTGAGGTGAAAATATGCACTACTAGTGGGTATTACTTGCTAAGTTCACTACCTTCTGCACAATCAATACAGCCTTTGAAAATAAAGAATTCCTGTCATACAAGTCAGCGTGAACAGGCAATACGTGCACATAGGGCAAAACGTTGCCCTTCAGTATGAATGTACATTTATATTTTAGTCTCACTGGGAGCTGCACATACTTAGGGCAAACTTTGGCCTATAGTGTACTAACAAGGACTTGCTCACATAAGCAGTTCTTTGGAATATTTAGCCCACTCTGAATGATCTGCATGAGCATTTAGAAGAAATACAGCTTGTCTTCAAAGTTTAGTTAACATTCTATATAGGCTGCTTGCCATGATGACTAATGTACTGCAACCTTGCTGCTATGCATTAAACATCATGAAAACGTACATCTGCATTGGATTTTCTCTTTCCTTTGTTTCTAAAGTGCTGAGTTCTGCTAAAAAAATTGGATGGAAATAAAATCTGAGAAGCCTTGCCAATTTTAGTGAAATGATAGCACAGTTATATTATCCCTTAATGAAACATGCATAGAGGGCTGATTGATTTATGGAGCAATTTTTTGCATCATTACCTAACTTGATTGTGTACAAATAGTTTTCTGCATTCACTACTGTAGTGTCCCTGCATTTCTTTTATGTTTATTTCAAGTTCTGATGTCTCTGTATGCAGGACTGAAAGATCTGAAGCTTTTAAACTAAACTGTGTTGATACCATGTGAAGCTGTTTATTAAATTTTTAAACATTTTAACAACATCTCCAAAGATGGCAGACAAATATATATATATTTTAATTATATGACTCAGTGGATCATAGAGGGAAACTTTAGACCCTCTGAGTTTCTTTCCTTGCCTTTAGGCCCTGATCTTGCAAAAAAGCCCATGAAATCAATGGGGCTCCACATGGATGCAGGAATTTGCCAACCTGGAACTCACTGCAGGATGTCAGGTGATCTAGTTACAACATGGTTAAAAATGGTAGTCTAGTTAGTAACTAACTACACCCTCATAACTAGGATGAACTTTGGACTGCCCAAAAGTTTTAACTCTGTTAGAGGCATGGTTATGCCCTATCCATCATCATTTAATATTTATATTCCCATAATGGTAAGAGGCCCAACCAGAATCAGATTTTCTTTTTGCAAAGTGTTGCATGAATGTGACAGAAGACAAAATCACTGCTCTGAAGAATTTACAGTCTCAGCCAGCCCTTTAGCCATGAGTTATCCCTTGATTTGATTATAGGTACAGTACAGATGGGTCTTTATTTGTTTTGAAATTTTTGAAAACACTTTCAAAATTCCAAGATATCTAATTTTGATGATCACATATGATGGCTGATCCCTCTCTGTGTGGGCCTGATTCTAATTTATACTAAGGCCACCACTTTACACTACTCTGGTAGAATCAGAATGATAGATTCAGGCCATGTGCATAAGTGAGAAAGAGAAATAATTTAAATGAATGGCATGGAGGAATTGTTCACTTCAACAGGAAACACCTCAAAATGTTTAAATATAATGGTCCAAATTCACCTCTGGAGTAATTACATTGTCATTAAATTCTATTATTCAGGGATGACTTTGACCTGTTGTAGAAAAAAGCAGAAAGTGCTATTGCTACCCAGTGGTAGGAAGTGTCAAAATGATTCACACATTCACAATTTACAGTATAGTGTGTGTGTCTGTGGGGGGGAATTATTCTTCCTTTGAATTTGTTTCAAGTGTTTGTAAATATATACTTTTCTATATGGAGCTGTCATTTCTACCTTGATTTGGGTAGATTTTTAATTCTGAAGGGAGTCACCTGGACTTGAAAAAGGGACCCCTAATAGCTTTGTAATGGGGTTGGTAAATTCCACAGTGAGCCACAAGCACATGAAGGGTTCCATTCTGGGTGGCTATTGCACAGGTGCTCCAGAAGGAAGCATTCTCTGCTTATGCTGTTCACATAAGTATCAGGCAACATCACAATCTTTTCCATCCCTATGGAGCACCCACAAGAGGGTGGGTGTGGGGAAAGGCATCTGCCCAACAGTCCAGCCACTTCCCCAGCAGCAAGTTGGGAGGACCCAGGCCTGCTCACCACACTGGGCCCCAACCCATGGACCCTGTAAATAACAACCTCTTGCTACTCCTCAGAAACCTCTGTCAATGCTGCTCTATTTCCCTGGGCCACTTCATTGCCTCAGCACCTTCTTTGCCCTCACTGCAGAGCACTCAGCTGCTCAGTCCCAGGAGCCAGCCACGGCTCTGTCCAAGGTGCTTACAGTACTCTCAGTCCTCCAGGGGTGCAGTTCTTACTCACTGGGCTCCCAGCAGCAACTGATCCTATTCTACCCTGCAGCTCTCTTTTATGTAAGCCTGCTGGGCCTGGATTGGTTGCTTTCTGCAACTTGTTCCTTACTGGCTGTGCTTTATGCAGCCTCTCTGGGCTGCTAGAAGGACTCACCTCCATTGCTGCCTCTGGGGAAGGGCAGGCATGCCCTTCTATGCCTGTGTGCCACAGGCACCCCATCACAGCTCAGTACAAATGAAAGAATAGAAGAGTGCACTTACAGCATGCAGGCACATCGCCTTCATATGTCATTTTTTACTCAGAAGTACCTTTTATATTGCATAACTTAGGCTGCAAGTCATATAGCCACAGTCAGGTGAACATGAACCCCCTGTTGTTGCTGCTTACTGGATGTGCTTTCATTTTTCTGAGCTTGGGAGGCCCATGCTCTCACAAGGCCCAGGACAAAGACAGCACTGTGTCACTTGGTTTTAAAAATGAGCACACAAACCAGTACCTACGGCTTGGCAGCCAGAAGCCGTTTAATAAGTGGTTCACAGCAAGCAGCATGACACCAGGCTTCTTTCTTACAGAGAGAAGTAGGAATACATTGACAGTTTTCAGTGAGGAGAGCGATCTCTCGCTGTGCATATTGCACAAACCTGTTGGTCAGGGACTCTCTCAACACGAGTAGGTTGACCTAATTGGCATTGTCAAAAAAATCTGCTGACACTTTTCTCACATAGTAAAAGCCAATAAAAACACTAAAAGCTCTGCTGGAGTGGAAATCTCTCACAGAAAGCTAGCTGGGGAAAAAAAGATGTTGCCAGGAAGCTGAATTCTATGTAGAGTATTATATGCTGGAGAGGCTCCAGGGACAGCAGTTGACTGTGGATGATTATCCACAACCAACAAAGCTGCTAGTTGAAGATATTACAGCAATTTAAATTTGTATAGCACCTTTCATATCAGAGAAAGACCCAAAGCTATTCACTACAACATGCTCTAATATTGACACAGTTCATTGTGATTCAAGGTGAAGAAGATTTCAGTGCAGACTGGCTCTGGAGTCAAGCGAGCATTGAAATATTTGCTAGGCCCCCCACAGCATCAAAGGTTAGATTCTTTAGGGATAGTTGGGAGCCTGGTTGGGTGAATAGGAGTGTTGGAGAGAGGGTTGCTAAGAGCCTGGGGAGAGGGTCAAAGTGCGTGGGGTTCTATGCAGCCGAGCCATGGGCTTGGTAACTGCTTGTTGACATGACTGCAAAGAGAAAGAAGCCTATATATGTGTGCTTATATATGGAAGTGGAAGCTGCAAGATAGTTCCCTTTCCCACACTCTGTGACCTATCAATTGGGTCCGAACAAGATTCAGATGTGCATTTCATTTTTAATGCATTTAATTTGTGTGTGTGTGTGTGTGTGTGTGTGTGCGCGCATGAGCAATGTTCTTTATTTGGAACATCTTGAGTTTCATACATCACTGGTCAGTAGGCCATACGAGATGCAAAGGCAGGGATCTGAAGGTAGGATAGGAGCTGTGGTGGGTTGGTAGTGCTTGCTGTGCTCACATAGCACCAGAGCTACCTAGCAATAATATCCTTCCAGAATTCATTATACTCACTTTCTCCACTGTAAAACAGGAATACACATCACTGCTTTAAGAACATGACCTGTGGAAGCATAAGGGACTATAATTTAGCCAGGCAGTTTTAGGAAGTCCAGATTATAAAAAAAACCCCAAACCATAATCAATCCTGCGAGAAACAGAGGTACACACAAGGTAGTAGCATCAGCATCTACATAAGGATATGATCTCACGGGATTTAGACAGTGGATGTGCAGTACTGTGTTGTCTTAGAAACAGAGCAGATACAGAACTGACTGATTTCGCTATAATAAGTGTTAATAAGCATGAGTATGAGATTGTTATTAGAACTGCTCAGGAGACCCAATTAAAATATCCTCTGTCTTTCCAAAATTTTACCACACGAAAGTAACACTGCTGAAGGTGGGGTAGAGGCAGTATCTGCAGATCTATGTGAAAAATGAAATTGCTCATGATTATCAACACTTGGGGAAACCAACCAAGAGTAATAGCAATGGCAGCCAGATCACAATTCTACAATAAGTTATTAGAGGAAGATTATAGTTCATTAAATTATCAGCAACGGTACATGAAAATCTTAGAATTCCAAATGCATTCATGTATTTCTCCTCACCACACACACAGAGAGTTAACTCCTGTTGGTTCCACCACAGCTGCTGCCATGCAGTCACGGGGATGGGAATTTAAGCCAAACTCAGCATGGAGGGCGTGGAAAGCAGAACAAAGGCTTTGTGATCTGTGGGCCTGAGGATAGCTCCCCACAGATATTTGGCTTTCATTAGGTTGCAGGCCTAGGGCCGCTGACTTCTCCCTAAACTTCCCATTCTCACCCAAGGATCATATGAAGTTAATGTCATAGGGTTCAGCTCATGGCATTTCCAAGGCCATTTCAGGTACAATATGGCCCTATATGATTAGTTCAATCCATGGCAGGTTAAAATGGTGCCTAATGACACATTTCTCTAAATCTGCTTTTCAACAGTCAAATTTTTGTTCTGCTTCCACTATTTTAGTATTTAATATAATAAAAATAGTCATTAAGGCCCAGATCCACAAAGGTATTTAGGTTGCTAACTTCATGTACTGTCTTTTTAGTCTTATTTATCATTTCTTAGGTAAAGGTCCAGAGTAACCTCTGTCTATACTGTCTATTTAATAAATACTGTTTAAAAAACCTTATCCCTTCACTCTGGGCTATACTTCCTCTAAGTTGTCCCATCCTTTGTCTCTGGGTAATTCTTATTACAATCAAATTTGTCAATAATTAAGTCTAAACTAATCAAGCTCCCCTAATCAGAGTTCTAGCCTTTCTGAAGAGATCACATTGATATATCTTGGTCTGATAAAGAATGATGTAAACCAAAATTGTTGATGGCCTTATAGGCTTCTCTTAACCGCATAGCTATTTCCCAGTCTATTTTCTCTAGCTGCTCGCCTTTAAATTGTCCTTAATTTTCAGTCAAACTGTCTCTGCTATGCCAACCATAATGCTTGTATAATTTATTTATTAACATTTCCCCTCATCAATACTGTTGCTATTTCTGTTCCTGCTTCATTTTGTCTGAACCCCTGTCTCTTGGTAGTTTATTGCCAAATTCTAGTTCCTTAAAATCAATGGGGCTACAGAGGTGTGTGTGACAGCGGAATTTGACCTTCAGTTATTTTCTGGGTTCAACCATGTATCTGTTATTCCAATACTACCAAATTATTCATTGAAATTAAGCAGTTCAGGATCACATTTTACAATATTTTCCCATTTTACTTTAGTCCAACTAGAACTTGTTCTGGATCCAATTATTTATGAGCTGAGAATATTTATGAATATATTAATTTAAGCAAATATTTGTCTGCAAAAAAAAAAGTTACATAACTTTCCTGATTTGGGGAATGTATTGAATAGTCATAAGTATTCATAGCTCAGACAGTGTTTTCAGAGTATAAATGGGTCTTGAAGTGTTCATTACAAATACTACGGCCTGAGCTTTGGGAACAATAGTACCTGAGTTCTCTCCCCAGTACTGCTGTGACGTTCTGAGTGATCATGGTATGCAGCATGCATACTTTTAATAATCAGTTCTGACTATATAGCACCCCTAATATATAAATGCATGTCTTAGAAAGCATTAACACAAACTAATTGCTGTCTTATTTCCCTTTTATTCAATAGAACTGACCTCCACCTTCTACCTAGGCATCCCATCATCCCAGGAAAGATTCCTCTACACACTTAAGGACTGGTTCAGTCCTTTTCCTTAGTTTTTCATTTGGATAAGGGTGGCAAAAGTAACATTTTGTTCTATGGTCACTGAAATTATACACTATCTAATGGGAGGGTTACTATTCTCCTACTTATGATTCAAATAGTCAGGATGATAACTAGTGATAGCTTTAACTGGTGCAAAGACCATGATAAAGAAAATTGACACTGAAAGTGACTGATCATTAATCAGGTTTATTTGTCTACAGCTATTCCTCTCAATGGATGTCATCATCTACTGACAATTAAAACTGCAACATGTGCATAAATCACTCTCCCCTTCTCCCCCTCTCCCCAGCATTTCTACAAACTCATAAGGGAATATAAATGGTTTTGTTGCTACATGGCATATAACTATACTACATAATAATCTGTTCACTGCAGCTATTCTTCCACTACTCTTTTGTTCTATTTATCCTGTTATTATTACAGCACATTTTTCATCTGTGTAATATTCCAGTGGGACAGACCGTGTTGTTCACATTCCAATTACATACAGTCCATAAATTAAAGCTGCTAAAAGCAATTGCCACAAACTTGGCATGATCGGTATTCTTGTAGTTTGGAATTTACAAATGTTTGAGGCTAAGCATTTGTTCACTTTCTCTCCCCTTCACTTAATTAAAGCTAAAAGCAAGGGAAGAATAAAAAATGCAGCAAACTGCAAGATACAGCAGGGGGTGAAGATCTGAGGGAAAAAGGAGGAGTTAAAGTTTAATTATCAAAAGCTACTTACTAAACCAATGCTTCTCTCTTCCCTAACAGAAAAAGAGGGTTAGAGAGTTAGGGTCCATTTAGTACTCTTAATACATTCAGAGAACTCCCACAGCCACTAATATTAATACTTGGCTCAGAGAAATTGTTCAGATTAAGGGCCATATTTGTGTGCACACAGAGCCTTCAGGTGCCTGACTGCCCACCTGTCTCCACACAGATATTTGATTTGCTGGCACATATTTACAAATTTGTTGGCATCTACAAATGTTTGCATGTGCTTAACTTTGAAAATCTGGCCCTAAATTACTTGTTCTGTGTGACCCAGAAAGTCAATGGTCAAGCTGTGTCTGGACACTATGGGTGAAATCCCAGTTCCACTGAAGTCAGTGGTGCCAGGATTTAAAATCTGGTTTCTGTCTCCTTTCCCTATGTTCCATACATAGTAGCCCACTCCTCCCAACAGAAGCTGCAGACATGGAACAAGAGCAGTATATGTGGTTTTGCCAAAATAACTGAAAATTCCTGGGGGGAAATGGGAAGAGAAAAAATCCAAGTTAAAATATTGTTTCTATATTGTTCCTTTAGCTGCAGTTTGAACATAACAAAGAAGATCAGGAAGTGTAAACATATAAATCTGCAGATCATGCTGTAGCTCCTGCCATGGAGGATCTGGCCATCTGCCTCTCTCTGTTTCTTTCTCCACACAAAGTACAATCTATCCCATGTTTTCCAGGCTCAGGCCCCCTTGCGACTGCTTTATCTGAACTCCATTGCCTTGTGGATTCCTCATATGATAGATCTCAACTTGCTCCAGCAGAAACATTCTTCTCTATTGCATAGATGCAGCTGCTGGGCCTGAAGGCAGGGCTCAACGCAGTTCCTATGCTATACAACTGTATACAGAAATTATTTTTATATATAACTTTTGACAAAAAAGTTTTTATTTATTTTTATTTTTTTAAATCGCTGCAGGATCCTAAACGCATACTTTGCAAGACACTTTTAATGGCTACATTATAAATCCCTGAGACCAGAGATCTTAAAAAAGCAGCTCTGAGAAATTCTTCCATGTGTCTGAATAGTCATATACATATCTGTCATATACAAAGGTACAAATAGCACTATTATAATAAAGCTACAGGACTCTGGTCTCCTACCTCCACCAACATCCATTAATTCTAAGTGTATCCTTTTTAACACACTCCTCATTATGACTCAAGTATCATGGTCTCCCAATAGCAGATGGAGTGAGTGGTGTACTCTATGTAATAAGCTCAAAATTGGAATGTAAAACTGAACTGATTTTGTTTCACCTGCACAGAAAAGATAAAAATTGCATGAATGGCACAGATCTGGTTGCTAATTCCTCAGATATGAATGTTAATTAGAGATTTGCTGGAAATGAAATATTGGGGCTTGTGCAGTGTTAAGGCATTGTGACACATTCCCCTCTCCACAAATACAGCACTCATTTCTTGAATTATCAGTCCAGCTTTAAGAGCAGGATGTGGCTAACAGAACAAAACAACAATTTCTAATTTTTTGGGAGGAGGGGGGGATTGCAGTGACACAAAGGGCAGGCAATTAGACTCCTGGTGGTCACTGAGACTCAATGGGAATTGGGTTCCTAACTTCCATTTGCGCCTTTGAAAAAATCTCCCCCTGAAAGTATTTTATCCCAGATCTTCACCCTGCAAAAAGTGTGCATGTGTGTGTGTGTGGGGGGGGGGGTCAGGCTCAGTAAATGCCTGATATGAATGTAATTTAAGTGCTATTATTTTTATAGGAATCACCAGCAGCCTCTCCCCCAAAACAGGAATAAATCCTGTCACCTGCTCCGACATCTGAAAGGGAGAGTCCAGGATTCCCTCACAGCAGCATTAGTAGAGGAAGAGTCAGACTGATAGAAGTGAGGTGGTGGTGGTGGCCCAGGCTCAAGCACTGTCTTCCTTCTTACATGAAGGAATCCACTGAGGGGTGGAAGTAGTTGCCATCAGAGACAGGTACGGTGTACAGGGAGCACTGCTTGTCTTGGAAGGGGAAGTGACACTCAGTAGGAACTAACCCAGAAATGACAGTGTTATGCTACACAAAGCACACGGGATCTTTTATAAAAGAGAAGGCAAATAGGCCATATTTATTGAAAATACAACAGTTAGCATATGCTTTTCGGTCACACACACATACGCATCATGCATACCATCCTACCAGTTGATGTTTTTATAGTTACCAGTCTGGAGTCTGGATCAATCTAGTGGCCAGCCAGATTGGTCACAGAGGGGAGCCGGGCTTTGTTGGTTGCGATCCGATGCTCCTGGAGTAGTGGCAAGACGAACCCAAAATTCCATGGCAAAGCACCCGGTACTTATAGTTCTTTTTCTCTGTTGAAGTCTATGGATTTTGCTGTGTCACTTTGTGACAGGTTACTCCTTAACTGGTGTATCTTTTGATGTAAACATTCCAAAACACCTCTGAGAGAGTGTTATCCTGTCCTGGTTCCGATTTAATCAATTGTCCTGTCTTTAGGGGTGCCAGCCTTCACCTCAGGGTCAGGTTTTGTAAAATCCTCACCAATTTGCATAGGTGATCACAGACCCAAACCCTTGGATCTTAAGAACAATGAAAAAAGCATTCAGTTCTTGGAAAGAAGAATTTTAATAGAAGTAACAATAAAAAGAATCACCTCTGTAAAATCAGGATGGTAAATACCTTACAGGGTAATTAGATTCAAAACATAGAGAATCCCTCTAGGCAAAACCTTAAGTTACAAAAAGACACACAGACAGGAATATTCATTCTATTCAGCACAGCTTATTTTCTCAGCCATCTAAAGAAATCATAATCTAATGCATATCTAGCTAGATTACTTACTAAGTTCTAAGACTCCATTCCTGTCTGTCCCCGGCAAAAGCATCACACAGACAGACGGAGAGAGCTTTGTTTTTTCCCTCCCCCCAGCTTTTGAAAGTATCTTGTCTCCTCATTGGTCATTTTGGTCAGGTGCCAGCGAGGTTATCCTAGCTTCTTAACCCTTTACAGCTGAAAGGGTTTTTCCTCTGGCCAGGAGGGATTTTAAAGGTGTTTACCCTTCCCTTTATATTTATGACACTAACAAATCCACAAGTACTCCTTTTCTTTTTGTGGATACAGACTAACACGGCTGCTACTCTAAAACAAAAGGGTGACCATAATCAGTCATAAGGATTGTTCTGGTCTGTCCCTGCCTTAACATCAGTACAGACACTGGCAGTCTGTCAGATGAATTCCTACCAATGTCCCAGAGGGTCATTCCTTTCTGCTATTCAAAAAGGGTGGCTGGTAAAATGAAATCAAGACATACATTAGTACCTCTATTCTTATAGTACAATTATAAAATCCTGCTCCTACAATAGCTGCGTGGGGTAAAAGGGAGATTGGGGTAACAGGGAGAGTCATGGCCAAAAAGATCACCTTGAGCTCTAAACTCAAGAAGCTTGGAATGGGCAATAGGGGATGGATCACTTGGTGACTACCTGTTCTGTTCATTCCCTCTGGGGCACCTGGCATTGGCCACAGTTAGAAGACAGAATACTGAGCTAGATGGACCTTTGTTCTGACCCAGTACGGCAATTCTTATATTCCCCATTCCCTCTCTCCTGGTGCAGGGAGGGCCACACCAGCTTATTCGATTCTCTGCCCAAGGGGGCCCTTTGAAGAACTATGGGAGAGAAGAACTACAGAACATCAACTTCCCTCCACACCCTCTCCATGTGGAATGCGATATGTGTGCAGGGGCTTATTTCCTGCAATCTTCTGAGCACCCAGGAGACATTGCATTACTAAGTCTTCATTTCCCCAGAGGGAAGTACAGGGAAATTGATTTTAATGGGAGTTAGGCACCTAATTACTTGTGTGGATCTGGGCCAGAGTGACTGTTCCTAATTCATGAGCAAATTTCTTTTCCACAAGGATTTTTGATGAAAGCAGGGTCTGAATGAGCTCTCTCTGACATCTAGTGATGAACTGGGGGAAAAGACTTCAATCACAGACTGTGTTTGCATAGACACGCCTACTCTGCCTAGGTGCACAGCATGATGGAGCTGTTTTGCCAAAATGATCACTTTTGGCTGGTGTTGGGTTACAAATCACTTTAGTAGAGTGCAGGGGTAATGATTGTGTGAGTAAAGGGCAGCAGAACTGTACTTAGCCTGCCCTGATTAAGGGGTCAACTAAACCTTACTTGCTAAGCAAGGGGTAGGGATGCCAAAGGAGGGAAGGGGTAGTGGGTTCTGCCTAAAGAGTCCTAGACAGCATTTGACCTCCTTCTCTCCAGTGTTTAAAGACAGAGCTAATTAGACTTAACTGAGGGTCATTGTTTCTGTTCAGCAATTACCAGAGTGGCATCACTGATAAGCAGGTATAGGGGCTACACCTTAGCCCTTGTGCTGGGACAGAGGTGAAAGGAAAAACGATGCAGAAGCTGTGCTGGCAGGGAGGTTCCCTGTTACCGGTGAACTCACTAAGAGCCGAAATCACTAACAACCTGGGTTAAGCAGTGGAACTTCAGAACGTGGCATTGCAGAAGTGGCAGTGAAAGTCAAGTGGCAACCTGTGACCAGCGTCAGTAGAGTAAAGCAGTGGCAGCAGCAAACAGCTAGTTGCAGAGGAGCATAGCAACCACAGAGATGTTGCTCGATGCTCCCCCCCCTTTTTCTGGGGTGGGAGGCGAACCCTTGGAAACACACCTCTGAACTCTGGGTCTTCACCAACCAAGGACAGCCAACCATGAGTAGGGTGCAGTGGAGCAAGAAGGGAGTAACATGTTAAAGGGACATTCATTTGTCGGACTTTCCCACTGCAAGATGGGAAACTGAGGGAAAAGACAAATGTAGTGTGGGGTTGGGTTTTGCTTATGATTGCATGCTTCTGAATAAGGAAAAGGAGTACTTGTGGCACCTTAGAGACTAACCAATTTATCTGAGCATAAGCTTTTGTGAGCTACAGCTCACTTTATCGGATGAAATGCATCCGATGAAGTGAGCTGTAGCTCACGAAAGCTTATGCTCAAATAAATTGGTTAGTCTCTAAGGTGCCACAACTACTTCTTTTCTTTTTGCAAATACAGACTAACACGGCTGTTACTCTGAAACATGCTTTTGAATGTGGTTGTAGTGTTTTCTTAAACTAATGCTTGGTTCCCTTTCTCTTTCGTTATACACAGACTCCCTGCTTGCAGTGGGGAAGTATTGCCTCTTAGAAGCAGACGGGGGTGGTGTTAAATTTTCCCAGATTATGGGTTGGGGGCTTGATCCTGTTCTATTTTGTATTGTTAAAAGGAACGCTTAGATATTGAACCCAGTCCTTGTTGCTGCCGACTCCACCTGGCAGAACGGTTACATCCCCATCTCTAAAAAGGCCCTAGGCACTGCATCTCATCATATCTTTCAAATGTTTCTAGGACAAGGCAGTTGTGCAACAAGTCATGGCAAAAATAAACTAGAGAAGTTTTCAAGAACAGAATTTGCAATTAGTTCAACATCTGGAAAAACCTGGAAAAATCATGGAGCAGGTCCTCAAAGAATCAATCCTGAAGCACTTGCATGAGAGGAAAGTGATCAGGAACAGTCAGCATGGATTCACCAAGGGAAGGTCATGCCTGACTAATCTAATCGCCTTTTATGATGAGATTACTGGTTCTGTGGATGAAGGGAAAGCAGTGGATGTATTGTTCCTTGACTTTAGCAAAGCTTTTGACACGGTCTCCCACAGTATTCTTGTCAGCAAGTTAAGGAAGTATGGGCTGGATGAATGCACTATAAGGTGGGTAGAAAGCTGGCTAGATTGTCGGGCTCAACGGGTAGTGATCAATGGCTCCATGTCCAGTTGGCAGCCGGTGTCAAGTGGAGTGCCCTAGGGGTCGGTCCTGGGGCCGGTTTTGTTCAATATCTTCATAAATGATCTGGAGGATGGTGTGGATTGCACTCTCAGCAAATTTGCAGATGATACTAAACTGGGAGGAGTGGTAGATACGCTGGAGGGGAGGGATAGGATACAGAAGGACCTAGACAAATTGGAGGATTGGGCCAAAAGAAATCTGATGAGGTTCAATAAGGATAAGTGCAGGGTCCTGCACTTAGGATGGAAGAATCCAATGCACCGCTACAGACTAGGGACCGAATGGCTAGGCAGCAGTTCTGCGGAAAAGGACCTAGGGGTGACAGTGGACGAGAAGCTGGATATGAGTCAGCAGTGTGCCCTTGTTGCCAAGAAGGCCAATGGCATTTTGGGATGTATAAGTAGGGGCATAGCGAGCAGATCGAGGGACGTGATCGTTCCCCTCTATTCGACACTGGTGAGGCCTCATCTGGAGTACTGTGTCCAGTTTTGGGCCCCACACTACAAGAAGGATGTGGATAAATTGGAGAGAGTCCAGCGAAGGGCAACAAAAATGATTAGGGGTCTAGAGCACATGACTTATGAGGAGAGACTGAGGGAGCTGGGATTGTTTAGTCTGCAGAAGAGAAGAATGAGGGGGGATTTGATAGCTGCTTTCAACTACCTGAAAGGGGGTTCCAAAGAGGATGGCTCTAGACTGTTCTCAATGGTAGCAGATGACAGAACGAGGAGTAATGGTCTCAAGTTGCAATGGGGGAGATTTAGATTGGATATTAGGAAAAACTTTTTCACTAAGAGGGTGGTGAAACACTGGAATGCGTTACCTAGGGAGGTGGTAGAATCTCCTTCCTTAGAGGTTTTTAAGGTCAGGCTTGACAAAGCCCTGGCTGGGATGATTTAACTGGGAATTGGTCCTGCTTCGAGCAGGGGGTTGGACTAGATGACCTTCTGGGGTCCCTTCCAACCCTGATATTCTATGATTCTATGATCTGTTTTATAATTAGCTGAGATTTGCGGGGGAGGGATTACACTGTCAGCTAAGCATAGGCCATCCATGCAAAATCTAAAGTGGAAATTACCTTTTTTGAGGATTATAGAAGGGAGTCAAAATCTGGCATTTAATGAAAAGCATGTTTCAACCTTAACTATGGAGGGAATACACCCTTTCCCATAGTAACGATTTGTTCACTGATTTAACCTCATCCTTTAGGGCCTGATCCTGACATTCTGAAGTTAATGACTAAGTTCCCATTGATTTTAATTGTGTAGTATTAGGCCCTTAGGGTACAAGTATCAATTCTTAAAATTCACTACTGGTTTCTTGACTTCCATGTTAAAAAATTATCATTTATGTCTGCTTTTAAAGAATTGAGATTAGCTTCTGGTTCCCTGGTGAACAGATTTTAAATAGTTGTTTACCAATGCATTCTTTATTGTATTATTCAGTGACATTTAGCCAGCATAATTTCTGATTGCCATCCAACTAAGGCTCGTTGATTTGACAGGAAAACATTTTTAATCCCTTTTTGTAGTTAATCTGCTTTTTTTGATGGAGCACTTTTAGTGATATTCTATTAGGTTACATGTTTTGGAGTAGTCCTCTAACTGAAATGCGTTTTAGAGACCCTAATGCTCATTTTCTTTAAATCCTGGTATATTTTTATAGCAGCATTTTGAAAGATGGGTATTCAATGTGTCATGGAAAAAATATTTCAATTTTACATGTACAAAGGTAAATAAAAACCCATACAATAGTTCAAATCCTGCACTAATAGCTTGAATTTTTTAACATGAAAATTGAATCTGTTTTTGAAATATTGAAATGCAAGGATAGATCACAAACTGGCAGACAGATATTTTTTCTGTCATACTCCAGAAAAGAAGAGGTTCGTCATGGAAATGCTGACAGACACAATTTTATGGGCACTAACAGCTACTGTTATAACAAATATATCCTGCAGTGTTTTACAGCAATTTCTGTAATAACATTCCTACCATTTATGCTACCTGGTAACAGAATGCTAAACATAATGTAGATCAGTTTATTTGAGAGAGTGAAAGAAACCGCTGCATATATGACTCCAGTCTAAGGCCCTATTTTCAGTTGCTCATAAATTGATGAACCTTTTACCTTTTGGTTTGATATTTTACAGGCATGGTCTTTATGGAGATTTGTGTATAAACTGTTCAGCCACTTTGGAGCATGAGGAGAATGAAAAGTAGTATTATGAACATAAAAATACCCACTGCACTCTTTTTCAGAGAAAATCATTGCACTCTCTTGCTGAAATGGCCGGAGGCAGGAAACGGAATTGGGCAAGCAAACAGCCCCTGTCAATTATCTCAGGCTCTTTGTGTCTTGTAAGGTCCTCCTAAAGCTGAGTTCCTAACATGGGGCAGGGGAAGGCCTCCTTTCCAGTGAACTTTTGTAAGTTCTAGAGGAGAAGAACTCTTCCCTGCACCTCCTGGTGAGACAGGGAGCCCCTTTTTTACAGACTTGTTGTGCGTAGTCGAGTTCCTTTCCTCCCACTCAGAAGGACATTATGTAGTTCCCAAGAGGTGGGATGTTGTAGCCAGTTGAAGCTTGGCAGGGGGGCAGCGTAGGATGGATGGATGGTCTAGTGAGACAGCTGGAGGTGGAATGGTGGTGGTGGTGGTGGGGCGGCTTGCAGTAAAAAATGCCTACTCAGTGGAGTTCCAAGTTTTGCTGACAGGTACCTACCCCCACTTGTGCAAGAATAGCACCCCCTTCCTTATCCATGAAGACTCCTGACTTATTAAGAAAGTGTGGAAGAGAGGGAGCATATAGTGGGGACATGATTCCTCTTGTCCTCACCCTTCTAAACTATGGCCCATTCCCAGGGGTGAAAGTAAGTCGAGTGACTTACCGGTACACTGGGGCCAGCTCTGGCCCCCAGAAGGGGCGGGGCCTAGCGTGGAAGGGGCGGGGCTGAGAGGGGGCAGAGCCAGCCGCAGCCGACCCTGTAAGGTAAGTGCCCCCCCTTCTCCTCCTCCCCCCCTCCCAACCGAGGTAGCAACAGCAGCCCGGGGCTGCGGGGGCTATTTAAAGGGCACGGGGCTCCCCTGCTTCTACTGCCCCGGTCCTTTAATTAGCTGCCGGAGCCCTGGGGAAGCAGCGGGGCTCCAGCGGCTACTTAAAGGACCGGGGCGGCAAAGACACCTGGAGCCCTGGCCCTTTAAATAGCCCCTGGAGCCCCTGCTACCCCAGGGCTCTGGGGGCTATTTATAGGGCCCGCGGCTCCCCTGCTTCTACCGCCCCAGTCCTTTAAATAGGCGCCAGAGCTCCGCAGTTGCTATCCCAGGGCTCCAGCAGCGGGGCTCTGGAGGCAATTTAAAGGGCCTGGGGCTTAATATGGCTACAGAACCTTTTACTATTGGTTTTAATTCCCTTTGCAAGGTCCAACTCTACTTGACTTTTAGCCTTTCTCACTTTATTCCCACATGTTCTGACCTCAATAAGGTAGCTTTCCTTGCTGATCCCTCCCATCTTCCACTCCCTGTATGCTTTCTGCTTTTTCTTAATCACCTCTCTGAGATGCTTGCTCATCCAGCTTGGTCTACAACTCCTGCCTATGAATTTTTTCCCCTTTCTTGGGATGCAAGCTTCCGATAGCTTCTGCAGCTTTGACTTGAAGTAATCCCAGGCCTCCTCTGCCTTTAGATCCATAAATTCTTCAGTCCAATCCACTTCCCTAACTAATTTCCTTAATTTTTGAAAGTCAGCCCTTTTAAAGTCAAAAACCCAAGTTGCAGATTTATTTTTGTTTATCCTTCCATTCAGTTTGAACTGAATTAGCTCATGATCACTTGAACCGAGGTTGTGCCCTTCAACCATGTCTTCTATGGGGTCCTCACTACTCACCAAAACCAAATCTAAAATGGCATCCCCTCTTGTTGGTTCAGCAACTACTTGGTGAAGGAATCCATCAGCTATCGCATCCAGGAAAATCTGAGCCCTATTATTATTACTAGCACTTGTCCTCTAGTCTATATCTGGGAAGTTAAAGTCTTCCATGATCATACAGTTTCCATTAGTATTTACTTAATTAAAAACATTAAAGAGGGCTCTATCCGTATCCAAATTAGATCCCAGCAGTCTATAGCACACCCCAAGCACTATCACAGGTGAGGCATGTGATTTTTGCCCAGACGGACTCTGTCTTATCCATTCCATCGCTTCTTATTTCTTTACATTCTACCTCCTCACTGATATACAATGCTACTCCACCACCTTTACCTTTATTTCTGTCTTTCCTAAACAGCACATACCCTTCAATAGCTGTAGTCCAGTCATGACTCCTATTCCACCATGTTTCTGTTATCCCTATAATATCTGGTTTCACTTCCTGCACCAGTAGCTCTAGTTCCTCCATTTTGTTACCTAGGCTCCTGCGTTAGTGTACAAACATCTTAATTTTTGCTGTTTGGCCTCGCTCACATTCTGTACCCTATTAGGCACAGGCATTCTACCATCAGTATGACCTATTAGACTGGTATCCACACTGCCCTTCCTCCTTATGTCCATTCTCCTACCCACGGCTGTATCCTTTTTTACTTTGTTTTCTTCCCTCTCAATGTTAAAATCCAGCGTGGAGATTACCTGGACATCTCCCAACCATCTCCCCCAGATTCCTAGTTTAAAGCTCTCTTAATCAGTTGCGCCAGCCTCCATCCTAGAAGTCTATTTCCTTCCCTACTCAGATGAAGTCCATGAATGCCTCCCAGTGGCCATACATCCCAAAGCCCTCCTTATAGCACCACTGCCTGAGCCATCTGTTGATGGTCATAATCTTGTCACACCTTTGTTGCCCTTCTCTAGGAACAGGCAGAATCCCACTAAAGATCACCTGAGCCTCCATTTCCTTAAGCATCTTCCCCAGCCTAGCATAGTCTCCCTTAATACTTTCCAGTGAGAATCTAGCCATATCATTTGTTCCCACATGAAGGATAATTAGAGTATTCTTTCCTGCTCCCTTTAGGATCCTTTTCAACCTCAAGTCTACATCTCGTATCTTAGCACCTGGAAGACAGCATACCCTTCTATTCTCTGGATCAGCTCTGGTTACAGGCCTGTCCATTCTTTTCATAAGGAGTCCCTAATCATGTAGACCTGCCTTTTCCTGGTGATGGTGCGATTCTCTGGTCTGTCCCTCTGGCTGCAAGTCCTTTCCATTCCTATTCTCCCTTGTAATCCTCTTCAATGTAATCCCATCCTGTATCCTCCTGGGGCTCATATTTGGTGTTGTCTCCATTGACTCTTCTCCTTTTCCTATAGGACTAGCTGCTCTTCTCGTCTTCCTTGCCCTTCCACCTTCAGTGACCACCTGCTGAGCCCCTTCTTCATTTTCCAACTCTGCAAACCTGTTCTTGAGCTCTATTTCTCCTTCACTAGCCCATCTTTTCCTCTGCCTGGTTCTCTTAGTCACATGCTTCCACTGTCCATTTTCTTCACCCAGCAGTCTCCCCTCAGAGTTCTTTGGTCTTGCTTCCATCTGCAAGTCTGAGCTTTTCCCATCAGCCGCCTCTTGTCTTTGCTCCATAATCTCCTCAAACCCCCTTCTAAACTCAACCAGACTTTCCACCTGCATCTCCAGTCCTTGGATCTTTTCTTCCATCAGCTCTATCAGGCGGCACTTCATGCAGGCGAAACTCTTTCCAGGTACCCCCTCCAGGATCATGTACATACCGCAGCTTCCACAGCCAGTCATCTTCATTGTGTCTTCCACTACTTGGGTCATTACCACTGCTGCCTCTGTATCTGTCATAGCCTTCCCACCTAAATCCTGTTAGTCCGGGAAACAAACCACACCAAAACACCACCATCCACAGCAAAAACAAACCCCAAACGAGCACGGCAATACAAACTCCCCTTACAAGCTCCCACTCAAACTTCCCTGTTTACAGCTCTGTTTGCTGGCTCCTATGATGCTGTAGCTGTCTGGAAGTGTCCAGATTTTCCCAAGTGAAGCAAGCCAGCCACAAACTTAAGGGATGTAAGAGGTAATTTTGGAGTAAGGAAGAGGTGTGGAAGGACTTTGTGTACTGTGTGCAGACCATGTGTGCGGAACTGGTAAAAGCATTTATGTGGAACTATTCATGTTCTGTGCTCCTTTGTAACAAAGAAGAAGGGTCCTCTGTCTGGCAATGAATCCAGAAACAATTAAATAGTGATAGGTGTGAAAAAAATGAAATTAACAAAAACAGCAATAGTTTGCAGTTCAAGATTCATTGGCATGAGCTGGACATTGTAAGGAGAAATCACATATTGCAAATCACTGTTGCAATTTGCTTTTCTCTAGTGTTACAGGTTAGCCAGTCCTACCTAAATATGTAAAAACTAGAACTTGTTTATTTTATCTTGATATGTTGAAAGTGTGCTTATCCACAGCTCTCAGCATATATACACAACATTTGATTAGTTACATGCATAGTAATTGTCTAAATGTAAACACCTCCTAATTCATCCAGTCTAGGACTTTCCAACTAATCACTCACTCAGCCCACCTCCCAAACACTAGGATGAACAGAGGAACTATGTAGTGTGATGTGAAGGCCACATAATTCTAGCTCTGGAAGACTGGTGGGAGGAAGGCAGTTCCAGTGTTAAGGAATAATCACTGAAAACGCCCTGTTATTCAGCTCCCTCCTGCTTAAATTGGGGCTGTTAGCTCAAGCCCTGGTATCATACAGAGAGAGACAGCCTCTAAGGTACTCTGGCTTTTGTTTTGCATTTGATAGGATGTGTGATAAAAGGTTGCTTTCTTGCTGATTTGAACTTGTGTACAATAGACTAATTCAAAGGTCAATACCACACTTAAAAGTATTTTCAAACTCCATTCTGCTATAAATAACTACACGGAACATTTCATTTTATTTTAGGAAACCTACTTCGTGTGCATTAAGAGGATTATCAGGAACATAAAAGAAATGGAGAGTCAAGTGTTTTCAAGCTTGAGAGTACTGGTTGTGTTGGTTTTCATAAAGGATCTTTCCAGAGCACATACCTACAAAATCCCCACAGAGAGATACTACCCCATTCTCCTGGGGGTGATATGTAAGTGGTCTTCGTTAACCATTTAAGAAGTTCACAATACATTTATAAGACATCGTGCTTGCTATCTTTTTTTCCTCATAGTGTGTTTCCCTCATTAATCTAGTGCATCCCTTGTAGCATGTCTCCCTTTCTGTTCCTCAGCAAGTTCTGTGCTCTGAAAGGTGAAAAGATTCTACAATGCAAAAGTTGGAACTTGTGGATTTTGCATCCATTTCAGTTGGCAGCACTGTAGGCAGGGATGATTACCTGCTTAGATATCATTAAAATACAGATAAATATATCTCAAATGCACAAGCATGTTTCAGGATGAATAACTTTATGATTGCAGGTTTCAGAGTAGCAGCAGTGTTAGTCTGTATTAGCAAAAAGAGGAGTACTTGTAGCACCTTAGAGACTAACAAATTTATTTGAGCATAAGCTTTCATGGGCTAAAACTCACTTCATCGGATGCATGCAGTGGAAAATATATATATAGTGATACAGCATGGCTAGAAGGCAGCAGGAGAATGATATAAGAGAGATATTTAAGTCCCAGGATAAGGAGAAGCCTTATTCCCTGCAAAGAAAGGTTTCTATAGATTAATTAAAAGCCAATTAGAGCACCTGAAGCTAGTCACCTGATAAAAACCCCTTGCTTCAATCAGCCAGGGGAAGGAGTTGGAGCAGAGAACAGTTTGGAGGAGTTGAAGTAGAGGAGAGTTTGGAGAAATGCTGTGGCTGGCTAGAAGACCAAGACCAAGACCATAGGTAAAGAGACACCCAGCTTGTGCAGAGAGAGAGAGGGCAGGAAGCCTCACAAGCTGAAGAGCAGGAGAGGGAAGCAGCCCAGGGGAAGGAAGCACTAGTTCAAATGGTTTACCACTATCCCTAGGGCCCCTGGGCTGGGACCCGGAGTAGAGGGCGAGCCCGGGTCCCTCCCTCTCCACTATGCTTCTCTGGGTTACTAGTGGGACAGTAGATACCCTAGTTCAAGGGCAGGAAACTATGCCCTGAACCCCCACCAAGAAGAGGAAGTGTGTGACCCATCATAATTGTCCTGGCAATTTGCCACAATATATACAGAGAACATGAAAAAATGGGTGTTGCCATACCCACTATAACAAGAGTGATCAGTTAAGGTGAACTATTATCAGCAGGAGAAAAAAAAAACAGAATGGACATCACAACCTTTATGACATGTTTATCGTCCCTCTTCTCCCTCCTTTATTCAATGTTTTCTTTTTAATCCTTTCCTCATCCCACCCTAACCATATCCTTCTATTTTGTTTTTCTCTTCCTATAGCCTCCATTTTTACCTCCCAATCCCCAATATCTTTATCTTAAAATACAAATCCTGGCCTATAACTTCCTGTACCTCATAATCATCTCCTCAACCTTCAGCATGCCCATGCCCGTTCTTCTTCTTCTTTGCTAATCTGTAAATCTCCATGATGGAACCTGGGTTCATTCCTCCAGATGACATGCTCTCTAATGAATTTATTAGTAGCTCAGATTATTTCTATTCTATCAAGTCCTATCTATTTTAGATATTCTTATGATGCTAATCATGGTAGCATGCATGTAAGAACTAGCCTTTTAAAGGTGTTTGGGTTCCTAGACATCTAGTGGGATTTGCATAGCACCTAGCTCCCAAGAAATAAATAGAAGCTTGCCTAGACACTTTAGAAAATCCCACTGGGCATCTATCAGCATCTTTAAGTGCCTAAATACCTTTACAAATCTGTCCCTAAGTACTAGTTATTCTAGTTAAAGGATATCCAGCATGTACTTAATCAGAGAACTACAGGAGGTTACTTTCTCTATTTTTTCATTTTTATTCTTCCAAACATTTATTACATCACCCATAATTTGAGCTATTAAAACACATCTCCTCTTAGCTTTAATGAATGCTGAGTCAGTGCAAGTTATTTAATAATTCTACTTTAAAGGTTAGATAAAAAAATCACTGAGTTATTAAAATATAATTTTCAATTTATGATTTACTATGGGTTGTTTTCAGGCATTGCCCAGTGTTTTCAGTTTGTTTTTTAAAAGCTAAAATTTGAAATTAGGCTCAATTTTGAAATGAAAATTTTAAATGTTTCAGTTCAAAGTGGTCAAAAAAGTTTCAAAATGGAAAGTCAAAACTGTTTCAAAATGGCTGAAATGAGCCATTTAGACTTTTTTTTAAAAAAGAATGTTGCCCCCAATTTCCTTTTTAGGCCAAAACTAGTCACTAAGTTCAACCCAAATTCACACATAGTTTTGGTGCCCTGCAAAATGCATGTTTTGGCAAAGTGCAAGTTTGAATCTTTTTTGCCCAGCCCTAGATGTAGAACAGGAAAAAAAGATACAGAGGCAGTAGTGGGGAAGGAAATGAACAGGGAATCAAGACAGACATTGTTGGCCCTGTGGAGGGGGCCAACAAATCAACACACTAGGAGACAAAGTATAATAAGTTGTGAAGGGCTTAGAAATTGAGAGATTTAAACTTAATACGAAGTTTAAGGTGGAGCCAATGGAGTGATTCAAAGATGCGTGTTACCTGGTCAAATTAACAGACAAGGAAGATAACATTAGCAGCCACATATTGGAGAGACTGGAGAGAAGGGAGGAAGATGATCTGAGCCTGGACTGGTATTTTTGTCATCAGGACATAATGGAAGAGACAGATTTTCAGTGTTGACGGTGAAAATGTGGTGAGATTTGGATGTGGTCTAGAAGTGAGCAGAGAATGAGAGGGGAGAGGGAAAGATAACCATGCAAGTCATGAGCTTCGATGATTGGGAGGATGGAAGAAGAGAGGGTTTAGCAGGAAAGAAACTGATCATTTGAAACTCTAAAACAAAGTCACTAGTACATTCACTCATTCCATAGCCACACAAAAATCCACTGAAAGTCACATTTTCTTAGAAACAAACACTTTGCTGCAAACACTTTTCTAAAGGAAACAGTGAAATTGTGCCCTGCGAGTGGAAAAAGACAGGAAAACACAACTCGCTCCTCGATCAGTTTAACAGATTGCACTGAAACTTTGCGAGGCTATTTGGTTTTGTAACACGAGTATATGCAGAATAAAAATTGATAGAGATGTACATATACAATTTTTAGGAGCTCACATAATATTAAAAGTACTCCCATATCATGAAGCTCTTCTGCATGTGAAGACCCTTGCACCTAAGCAGGGTAGCTTACAGGATCAGAGCCTAAAATAATATCTAGTTTCAAGTATGTATGAATTTAAAGTTATTTTAATTAACACCTGACAATGAAATTTGGATCAGGAGCATTATATTAGTAAAAGATGAAGAAAAGTAGTTCTCACTTTTTTCCTATTGTACATTGTAATTGTCTGAGGTATAGTTTTTATAAATTAAGATAAATAAATCAGGCTGCACCAACCTTTTAGCTTCGATTTTCATTATGTAATGACAGGTAGTATGCACCCAGGACACCTCTACCGTTGTTCTGGGTTACTTTATGAGCTATAAGGTATGTAGTAAAGCTATCAAAGAGCAACCTCTGACCTGTGGAGAATTCTCAGGTTATTTGTTGTTCATGTCTCATTTACTGCTTCAGAAAAACAATGTGAACAGTTAAGTTCAGACTTGAAGGTCTGACTTATGTCTGCTGCCCCTGTGGATAAAGCATGAAGAATTAGCAATACAATAAAACTTGTACTGCACTCTGTCTGCTTTCTCTTCTTTCTTTATATTTCCATGCAAATTAATCATTCAGTGAACATGTAAGCCAGTTGTCCTTATGTTTTCTGAACATGATCTGAAAACATAATAGGTGGTATAGATGCTGCTTAAACATTAAGTAACAAAACCCCACAAAGAATAAATAAAATGAAATAAGATATATTAGTAACTATAATAACTTCCACTGAACCTGACCCTAGAAATGAGATTTTTGTCATTTAACTTCAATGGGAACAAGATGGAGCCCTAATGGGCCAGGATAGCTATTACAGGAAGAAAGGTGTGCAAGAAAAAGTATATTTAAAGAGATCCAGATTTATTAAGTTATGTACATCTTTCTATCAATTTTCATTCTGCATGTACTTGTGGTACAAAACCAAATAGCCTTGCAAATTTTCAGTGCAATCTTTTAAGGAGGAGTGAGTTGTGTTTTTCCTGTCTTTTTCACTCACATGTTACACTTTCACTGTTTCCATTAAAAAAGTGTTTGCAGACCCACTGAAAAAGTACCTGGTTTTGATTTTTGTTTCCAGTTTGGACTTTGTTCACTGAAAACTCTTTAAAGGCACATAGGATAGATGGGTGCAGTGTCAAATATGCAACTTTTCAAGACTTCTGACCAACGTGTCCATATAGCTCCATCCATATATACCCTGTTTTCAGAGTATACTCTGAGTCTACAGATGTCCGGTTCCCGTGGGCTGCCTCCTCCTGTTTCTCCTCCATCATTTTCTCTTCCTCCTCCAGAACAATCATTGAATCATTGAGATTGCCCAAAATGTTTATGGAACCTCACAATGACAAACTGTTCAGGAAAATGGATTTACTGAATTCCTGCTGGCCTCTGTCTGCTCCATAAAATGAAGTGGGGAAATGAGGCAATGTAGGTTTCAGAGTGTGAGCTGCTCACTATGTGCAGACGGCCATGAGTCCAAATTCTGGAATGAACAATGTGGGCCTCTATGACCACTTGTACCATTGTGCAGTCGTCTGAAAATTCCATAGGATATGCATTGTTATAGCCACACACCAGTGATGCATTTTGTGGGCATAACTCACTCGTTCCACTACTGTGATTACCTTGGAAAATGTTTAGTGAATGTAAATTACTCACACTTGGTGTTAAATCTGGCACAGAATCTTTGAAAGTTTAGCCCATTATGACATAATTTACCCAGTTTTGGATATATAATCGAGATATTAAAAAGCTAGAGGCCAGATCGTCAGCTGGCATAGGCAATGCAACTATGCCAATTAATAGCAGCTGAGCATCTGGGCCTTGATATCCCACAATTCAGAATGGCTATGTTATGTTTGCTACCAGGCCTCTATATATGGTTAGATAGTTGATGAAATATTGAATGGTCCTAAGGTCCTTTAGAACTTTATAAGAGGCTCGGTATAGACAACACTCAGTTTGAAAAATCCTAGAAGTCAAAGAATAAATAAAAAAAACCCACACACTCTATCTAGACAGTGAAATGTCTTAAAATCTAATAAACTGTAAAGCAATGAGTCACATTTTTATTAATCTGCCCCAAATAGAAGTAATAGAATAACAATAGTTTACAGTTACGTCTCTTGAGTGGGGCCAATATATCAAGTCATTCAGCTATAACGTTTGATAACCCCTTTTAAATCTTCTAAGATGCAGTAAGACATAATGCATACTAAACTCCCTATTGAATTTTTGGATAGTTTGCTTTAAAGGAAGAGAATAATTTACCATTTTAGTGCTACTTGCACAAGCTTTGGACTGGTAATTTAATTCTATATCCATTTAGTTTGAATTACATGGGGGAACATGTGCAATGATTCTGAACAATAACTACATTTCAAAGCCACTACATAGTAATAGCGAGAGCTTCAGGATTATATCAAAGCTAGAAAAGAAAAAGTAATAGGTACACGTACCAGGCGTTACATGAGAAATTAAATTCAAATCTTAATTGGGAACATGGAAGTTTGTCAGCGAGGAGGCTTTGAACTACTAAAAAGAGCAATGTAATAGCACGCAGCTTATCCATTTTCCTTTGCTTCGTGATACAGACAGTTACTTCATGCAATGATTCTTTTGTGTGTATTATCGATACTCAAACAGCTGTGTGGATAATGGATTTTCCAGTTTACTGGTCAAATGGAAAAAAAATTCAGATCAACCTGACATAGAAAATTTTAGTTTTCTCAGGGAAAAAAGCTGGAAAAAGTCATTTTGAGTTGAACAAAACATTTGTTTAAATTTTGGTCACTTTTTACCTTTTTAAATTAAAAGCAGAGGAAACTTGGAAATACTATTAAAAAATAAAGAAGGTAGGGCTCCACCACCACCTCTTAAATGATGTAGGAGGTTGTGCTCTCCCCTACTTAGACTCTATAGACCCATGATTAGAGTACTCCCTGGGGATGTAGAAAATCCAGGTTCAAGCCTCCGCTCTGCTTGATTCAGAGTAGTGATTTGAATTTGCAGCCACATTGCAAGTAAGTGGGCTATAGAGCATTCTGGGTTAGGTTCCCCAATCTTCTGCTTGTATCAGGGACAAATAACCCAGAAAGTGGGGGGAAAAGCCAGTAACATTAGCTCATTCTTAGTTTCTCAAATGTGTCCATAACATAAGGAAGAAGAACTCAGATATCTATTTTCTCTGCCTTATAAATGAGTCAGAATAGGCCCATATAGAATTTTCACTTGTCTAATTGTTTAGCCAACTAGAAATGAAAGGTTATTGCCTATAAGGGGAGAAAACGACTAATTCAGAAGTGTCCACTTTCACTAGTGACATGATGTTGTCAGTATATGAAACTGGTCTGATATTTTAAAGAGCTATTTTGGTGTGCTCTAATAACTGTCTCTTTGGTTGTAATTTAGATTTTCAAACTGTTCACTAACATCACGTTGCATCAGATGTTACTGCTTAACAAGAATGTCATATAACAAAATTATCTGACTCACAGTATAATTTTTTCCAGGGAATTCATCAAAGAAAAGAGATCTGCATCAGATTCTGCTCTCAGTTATATGAGTGTCACTAAAGGGAATGGAGTTACTGGCATAAAGGAAATACAGGATTGTACATATCAGACCTTGGACTTTGATGGGTTTTTTTTAAAATTGCAGTTAGAAACACATTTGATTGGTTCTTAAAAAATAAAATAGTTCACATTTGGTTTTCTGTGCCCCAAGCCTTTTGTGGAAAATTAACAATACACAATAGGCATTTAAATATCTGAGTTAACATTTCCTGAACTAGTACCAACGTCTCTTAGAAACTGCATGCATATTTGCTTGTCAGGTATATCACTAGCCAGTACAAATCTGAACAGAATAAAGACTGATAAAACTGTTTCTTGTGATTAGAATCAGACTAAAAGATTTAAAAAAGAGACTGGCAGAATTTTTTCCCCAAAAACAGGTGAACATGTGGCTCTAACTGGCAAGAGACTCGTTACTTTGTTATTAAGAGGCTACATTTTCGAAAGCACTATCTAATTTTGGATGCTTCCACTCTAGAGCACCCAGTATGTGACATCTTTGGCCTGATTTTTAAGTGCTCCAACCTGCAGCTTCCAATAACTACAAATGGAGCTGTGGGTGCTGAGCACCTCCGACGATCAGGTCCTCAGTGTCACAAGCTGTGTTCTCAAAATCTGGGGCATTCAAAATAAGTAGTTGCTTTTGAAAATTTGGGCCTTAACGCATTGAAATCCTGGGGCCAAAATCTGACCCTATCTAGTATAACTAAGGATATGTCTACACTGCAATTGAAGGTGGGAGTATAGCTCAGGTAGGCACAGCCACTCTAGCTTTAAACTAGCTAATTTGAGTACCAATAGTGTTGAAGCCATGGTGACACAGACTTCAGGGTGGACTGTAGAAGCCCACCTGAAACCCTGGGTATGTTTTTGCATTCCTAGCCTGCACTGAAGCCCACACTGTTGTGACTTCACTGCTATTTTTAGCGGTGCTAGGTAGATTACTGTTAGAGCAGGTATCGGTACCTGAGCTTCAATCAAATCTTTGACTTCAATGTCACCCTTCTGCCAGGGGGACTCAGCAGCAACAAGGGCTGGGTTCAATATCTAGGGGTTCCTCTTAACAATACAAAAGAGAACCATCTCGAGCCTCCCCCCACTGATCTGGGAAAACTTAACACCTCTGGGCTCCCCTAAGAGGCAATACTTCCCCACTTGCAAGCACTGAGTGTGTATAACAAATGAAAACGTTTACTAAAGGGAAAGGGAACCAAGAATTAGTTTGGGAAAACACCACAACCACATTAAAAGCATGTGACCATAAGCAAAAACCAAACCCACGGTGCGCTGGGCAGTGTCCTTTGCCTCAATTTCCCACCTTGCAGTGGGAAAGTCCAACAAATGAACACATCACTTCCCTCTCCCTCTGCTGCACCCCACTGACAGCTGGCTGTCCTTGGTTAGCCCAGAGGTGAGTTCACAGGGGTTAACGTCCCATCCCAGAAAGGGGGGAGGCAATTGAACAATGTCTCTGGGGTCACCGTGCGCCTCTGCAACTGGCTGTTTGCCACTGCTTCTGCTGGCCATGGGCTGCTGTTGCTTTACTCAGCTGCTGCTGGTTGCCTGCTGCCACCATTGGATGCTTATCGCCTCTTCTGCAAGGCCATGTTCTGAGGTTCCACCACTTAACCCAGGTCTTCTTTGTGAATTCACTGGCTAGCGGGGAATCTCACTGTCAGTACAGCCTTTGCATCATCTTTCCTCTGAGCACTGTGACGATACCGGCTCTACGGCATAGCCCCTGGACATGCTTCTCAGTGATTCAGCTCTGGTAATCACTGAACAGAAACAACGAGTCTCAATTGAGAGTAATTAACTCTGTCTTTAAACACTGGAGAGCGGAAGGTCAAATGGTGTCTAGGACTCCTTGGGCACAGGCCACACCATCAGATAGGAACACCTGTCCTCCCCCCCGGCACACTCTTTCACTGGGATTTGGCATTCTCACCCCTTGGCAGGGTTCAGTTGACCCCTCAATCAGGGAAGGTTAAGTACAGTTCTGTTTCCCTTTACTCATACAATCAGGATAACAACATTTCATAACCCCTGCACTTTATAGTTAAATGATTTGTAACCCAACACCAGCCAAGAGTGATCATTTTGGCAAAACAGCTCCCTCATGCTGTGCACCTAGGCAGAGTAGGCATGTCCATGCAAACATGGTGTGTTCCTGAAGTCTTTCCCCTTAGTTCATCACTAGATGTCAAAAGAGAGCTTATCCAAACCCCACTTACAGTAGTATAGATGTATCCTAAGATGTTGCATCAGATGTCAGCCAGGGTAGGATCTGGCTCATATTTCAGAAGAGAAGAAAGAGGAGATAACAGAGAAAATCGTATTAGAATACTACTGCATTACAACATCACCTGCTAGCACTGCGCCTTTTGATTAAAGGTCTGTCAGCATTTTATTATCCAGGGTTATACCTGAATCTGAAAGAATTCACTCTAGAAAGAAACTTGTCCAACATCTCAGTCTGGACTATCTTTCTCAAACACCAAACTTGATTTAAGCTGATCCTCTTAATGTTAACAAAAGACAAATGCTTTCAGATTGGCTTCACGTAAATGTGGTGTCAGATTTATGTTGGTTTTTTTTTATCATCATTTTCACCAACACTGTCTATGAATTTGCAGAGGAACTCTGAGTCCGTGGTGCTTTCCCCCCCTCCTTGCTGGGAGATGCTGCGTGGATGGGGATCAGTGTAGGGAGATGAAGGTGTGACATGAGCTGTGGAAGCTGCTTAGTGCAGCAGCCATTCTTTTCTAGTGCATCATCCCCCTACTCTCACTGCAGGGATTCCCCAAAGTAATATTGTCGCTGTCTGGATTAACTATGGCATTCACCTCCTCCAGGCAGGAGAATGCCATTTGAGGAAAGAAGTATTCTGAGCAATAATGCAGGCAGGAGAATCTTTTTGCAGCACAACTCTATGCAAGCAAGGGTGATGGGTCTGGAGGCAGAGAAGATTCAGTACAGATAGTCCTGGCCTCCAGGATCTGTGGGTTTTTCAGACCACATTTCTGCTTATTTCCCCAGAAAGAATTTCTGCTCTCTTTACAGAATAATCAAGGGGAAGGCTGGGTGTGCAGGTGGGAGGAAAGGTGGAGGACAGGCTAGGATCATCCCCTTGCTCTCTTTTTTATTTACGTGGCAGCCTAAATTATATCTGGTACTGAAAAGCAAGTAACAAATGATTCTTACTATTTTATCAGAATAATAGGAGCTAAAATTATCTCAAACTCCAGGGAAAAATAAATTAAGGTAATTAGACCAGTTTTTCTTCTGAAAGTGCCCCAGAGCTATAAATATGTTTTTAAAATGACACCCACTATTGCTGGCATGAGTGTGAGAGTTACCTGCCAGAGATAATACTCCTTTTTCAAACAAAGCTAATAAATTTTTTACTTTTTTTTAAACAACAACTATTGAAATAAGGAGGCGTTGGCATAGGTAAACATAATATTGTACTCTTTCATGAAACATCCAAGAACTTTTCCACCTTGGAAAGATTACATTAACTGTTTACTCTTCTGATCTAGCCAACCTTTAGACTTGATATTAAGTCTGAATCATATTATTCTGGATTTCTTTCTGACTAAAGTCTAAGAATTAAAGACAAACCAAAATAAAACCTATGAATTAAAATATCCCTGACCTGCAAGGAAATTCATATCCAAATTGGAATTAAACTTTGTGGCTGGCTCCAGTCTCTGCCACAAATCTCTAGATATGAGCACTCAGCACCTTGACAAAGTTTGGATCCAGATATGGGCCTGACCCAAAGTCCACTGAAATCTGTGGAAAGACCCCCCTTGATGTCAATGGGAAAATAAATCAATTTCTGTCCTACTACAGAATAAAATCACGTAGGTGCTTTTGAAAATCCCATGCACAGTCGCATTGAATAATCCCATCCACTTGACCCATTGAAATGCTTTTCTGGATCAGGGCGTCCCACTTTTTCTACTGGGAAAATAAACATTATCCCCTCAATGGAATTCAAAAGAAAGTGTGAATTGAAACTCCTGAGGTCTCCACTCTTCTATTCAGGTTATTCCCATACAGGGACTGAATGAAGTCCTAAGTGTCCAAGGATGTAAGTGGTGAACATAAAGTGGGTTGATTTTCATTTGTTTTATATGCTATGCTACTTTGAAAGATAAAAGCTCTGTATGATTACATTTAAAAAATTCCCCTCTAGTCTTTTGGTATCCTTGTATCTTTAAGACATTTTCCCAACTGGGACCTGTTTCAGGACTATTTTTGGATGTCCTAATCCTTTTGGCTGCCTTCAGTACATCTGCCCCATTTTCCTAAACACTTTTCCTTCTTCTGCTGCCGCAGCTTGACTTTCTCAGCTTCTGCTACTTGTGTTGCATCCTACAGTTGACATTTTGCTCTATGGACATTTTAACCAGACCTGACTTACTACAGCATTACCTACCAACATGATGAAACTCTTAGCCACAGTAGTTTTGCTCTACTTTGACAGTCTGATGAATTCTCCTGACTGTACTCTACAAACCACTTATTTTCCAGAGCAACATGCTGCTTTTGTGCCCTGTAACAAGGGCTAAATTGACCTTTTGTAGGCTGCAATTATCCCACTCACCAGGATTCCAAATAGCTAGGTGGCAGTTAAGAAGGAAGGGAAGAAATCTTGAGCCATCCCTCAACCTCTCCCATGTCATCCTTTACAGGAGCACTGTAATGCCTGAGCAAAATAGTTCAGCACAAGCCATTCTAAAAAGGGCACTCATTGCAAATAGTCATGGGCCTGTGTAACCGGTTGGCCCTCCTCTCTTGTGAACACCCCGTAGGCCGAGTGCATGTGCCTTCACATTCTCTCTGGCCTTCCATGGAGTCTTCAGCAACTCAGTCCTCTGGCCAAGTCACAGTCTGTACGGGAGAAAAAAATGAAACCCCTTCCAGGGTATAAGTCCAACAGGGGACCCACCTCATTGCCCTCTATAAGGTCCCTTTATCTGCAGCCCTATCCCTAGACTCGATCCTCAACCTGCCTAGCAGGACTTATCCCAGTACCCTGGTTAGGACTGTCTCTCAGCTCCTTCGGGGCTCTCAAATTGTCCCATCTCTTCAAGCACTTCTGGCCTTGGTGTGGGGCCACATCACCAAGGGCTCCCTCCCCAGAGACTCTTTGCCTCTCTGGGCCTTTCTGGTCCAAGCTCTCCAGCTGGGCCACTTAAACAGGTCAGTTCCTCTTCCAGTGTTCGTCAAATTCCAGGCCACTTCATCAATGGCTAGTGGGGGGAGGGTGCTAAAGATAGCAACCACCCATCATATCCCTTTAACTAAGTCGAGTTGCTACTATGATTCCCTGGGCCACTTCCCTGCAGCCCCAGCAAATTCTTCACCATTACCTAAGGGCCTTGTCCTGGCTGAGTCTCAGCCACCAGCTTGGAGCTCCTTTTCACTTCCACTGGTCTCTGCCATCACTGCTCTGTCCAAGGTCCTGTGGCTCCATCAGCCCGCCAGGCACACCATCCAGCATCTTCCAGCTCCAGCGAAGAAGCGAACTCTGTTCTGCACTGTAGCTCCTTTTACATGGGCTTGCTGGGTCTAGATTGGCAGCTCCCTGCAGCCCCTCTCTGATTGGTTGCATTCCATGCTGCTGCTTTAGGCAGCTTGGAGGACTCTCTTCACTGCCCTTTTCTGGGGCTGGGTGTGGCAAGGCCGAGAGGCCTGCAGCAGGGGGACTCAGTCCACCCCATCACAGCATTTCTATGGCTTTGACAGGTGGACTCTTGAGAATTTCTCATTTGGTCATTCTTCTCAATCTTTTATCTAAAGATCCTTTATATATTTGCATCTAAGTGTCCTTTGTACGAGCATGTCCCTTTAGTCAACTGTTCTCTAAGACCTGTTTTCCAGAGCTGTTAGGTTAATTACTGACTAACTTGAACAGACATTTTTGGAAGAATTACTCCCCTGATCATGAAAGCGACTTCCATTTAAGTATCTTGCCGAAGCAAATCACACTATTTCTCAACTTGAAGTTCTGTCCCATTACTCCTAGAAAGATACTGCCTCATCCATGTAATGTTCCTTTCTTGTTCAATGATTATGCCATACTTCCTATTTAATAATGCCCAGTAATCTATTATATAATTAAAATAACACTACTTAATCACTAAACTCTCCAGCCATTCTTATAACACTTCTCTAATAGCATTAGCACACCAAAAGTCTAATACTCTGGGACATTACTACTCCTAGTTCAGTGCAGTAATGATATACCAAAGAACAGCCCTTATTGCTGCTACAGTGAAGTAGGCATGACTCTTCCCTCCTTCACATAAGTTAAACCCAACTTTACATAGCCCTGTGATATTTCATTAAAGTCCGTTTTGCAACCAGGCTCATAAAGAACAAAACAGAATGGAATTGAGTAAACTATCTTATTTTACCATAGCCTGCTGTTATTGTTATTTTATATACTTGCTCATGAAGCTGCTTCAGGGCCAGGTTGGATCCAATTACAGTAATTACCTACTGTAGTATTTTGCTCAGAAACTGCATTGCTCTTTTTTATTCTCTAGTGACACAAGCCAATTAAGTCAGCCCACATCACTGTACGAAGTGTTGACCTGTTTAATGTATTCTAGTACACTTCTTTGCTTTCATGATTCCCCCCCTCCCCCGCCCCACATTTTTGTGGAACTTTAGGAGGCACATTAATATGGCGATCAAGGCCAGTCTCTCCTCCTCTGTGGTAGCAGTAATATCACCATAATGACATTCATATTTCCTTGCTAAATTTTAAGTGCTCATGAAAGTGACACGCCAATAACAGTGATGGAAGCAAGGCATAATGCCAGGAGATGTGAAAGTTTCCCTGTGCAGCTCTGCAAAAGCACTTCTCTTGATCTGCAATACCCCTGTTAATTCAGTGTAGGTTAATACTTCCAATCCAAGATGAATTACACAAAGCTGGATAGTGGTTGTCAAATGGGGAAAAAGTCCAAAAGAATGTTTTTCCTAAGTGAATAATTAAGCACATTTAAGGAATAACTTCACAGAAGAAAGTGGAGTTACTCTGGATTTACAACTATGTAAATGAGATCTGAATGAAGCCCCAGTGCACTAACACTATCCTACTGTACCATTTTGTCTTCATCCAAGTCCTCTACAAATATGTTTATTCAGGGCCTGATTCTCTAATATGTTCCCCTGATAAAGTCATTTACACAAGGGTTCGTTGAATTTAAGATACTATTAAATCAAAATGGTAGCATTTTACACCCAGTTTACACAGATGTAAAGTGACTACACATGATGCAAAGCAAATGCAGACTTAGTATAAATTATTAGGCTGCTCTTACTGTTGGTGTTCTTAGTGTTACACAAAATAGCTTTGTTTTTCTATAGTTTTGCTGCAAAGCTGATTATGTGTTTGGAAATGGTAGAATTCTGCATCAGTGTCTACAATGGGATTTAGATGTGAAAGCCTGTGAAACTGGGGAAACTTCTGCTAACTTCCCTATATGTTCTCAGAGTATTGCACAAAAGGGTTTTGCTGTATGAATCTGATTAATGTTAATGGGAGTCAAATAGCTAAGACCCAATGCAGTACTTTGAAACTGTGCCCCTTAATGTGTAAGTGTAGCCTACAAAAAGAGAACACATTATTGTTCACTGAAAATTAACTGGGAAAAAGTCTTCAAAAGAACCCAGACCCAGTGGCCACAGATGGAGTGGAGTAGCTCTTTTCCCTAAAATGATGCTTTCTAAAAAGAGCATGTTGCCCTTAGGTTCTCTGGGGCCATTCTGCCCTGCCTGTGGACACTTTGCTTAACTGCTAACATTTTAATCCTTCCCTCACTATGTATGACAAGAACAGGATGTTGTCCATACTATCCAGTCTTAACTTACCATCCAACTCATCAGTACTGCAAACAAACAGCACATTGTCAAGCTAGCAGCTAATGCAGCCTACATTGGGGAGGATGAAGAACACCCAGCAGAAGCAACCAAACCCCTCCGTCTGCACAGTAAATGTAGGCATTACAGAATGTCTTGCTTTAGACTCACAGCAACTCTTCCCAACTGCAGAAGTCAGGGACGTCGGTAAACTCACGCTACATACAGCTCAAAGCACCACATGCACAGCAGGGCACTATTTTACTATCTTTCCAATAAGAAATTCCAAGATATGTAAAAACTCGCCAGACACCAATACCCTAGGCTTTCTGAGCATCCAAGCATTCTGTCATCACTGTTTTGGCTAATAGGCTGGCTGCTGAATATTTGTATGGATGGATGCTTATTGATCAGGCCCAAGTTTTCAGATGATGTGACTCGTGTTTTTAGATGCTTCAATTTTTAGGTTCCCAACTTCACCCATCGTCCAGGGGCCTAATTTTCAGAAAGTGCTGAGCGTCCACACTCTGAAAGCCAGGCCCCTTTCAGGTGTGTGAAGTTGAGCACTCAAGAATGAGGCATCCAAAATCACTTGTCACTTTGGAAAATTTAGGTTTGTGTGTCTTTACTACCAACTTCAGTAAGGAGCATTCAGTTTCAACCACCATACACAGAATTTGAGGGCTGATCTAAACCACACTGGCTGACAGGTCCCTAGCAGGCCATCCATCATTCAGGGATAATTGAAGCACAACACTCTGGCCACTCACTCCCTACACCTGACACACATCCTGTGCTAGCGGTTCTATGGGAGGGATGGGATGCAAGCAAGGTATGCCAACCGGGGGCATTCCTGCCAATTTCAGAGGGCAAAGAGGGATGGAATTTTAAATCCCACTAAATAGACAATACATGTGGCTCTGCTTAATTCTCTACATCAGAGTGGCTGCATTTGTATATTTTTGAACTGATACTATAACATCTACTGCCCGTAACTTCCAATCAGAGAACAAACATGTTCTCATAGTGAGTGGCTATCAGAATCACTGTTTTTTCCCTGTATATTTAAGTCTTGCTTTGTGATACTGGCACTCTGAGTTCTATGTTAGTTCAGCTGGATTTATTTTCTTACACAGTATTATAAATGATCTCTTTGCTTCTGGGTGCTTCTCTGTGGACTCAGGTATGCTACCTTTTATCTATATAATATTCAGATCTGTTTGGTTGTATTCACAGTTTTTATTAGAAAATCAATAAAAAGAAAGTTAATGAAGCTTGCATGCTCTTTCATCTGTGTGTCAGAAGAAACCAATTTTCATCAAAAAATAGCAAACACTTTCAGGGTGTATATGGGTAAAACCTTCAGGTCAATAGTTCGATTCAGTATATGCATGCGCCATCAGATAAATGGACTCTGCAAATCTCTTGGCAGTATTTTTTTATTTATTTACTTTAATGTACTGTAATAAAGTCTTCAGTTACTTCAGATAGTCCAACTGCGGGTACGAGAGACTGCAGCCAATGGACCCCCACTTATCTTGACTGCTATCTCTCCAAAGCTATTTAGTGGTTTAAGATAGGTCTGGAAGTCTTTACTGGGCTAATTATTTTTTTCATATCTCCTATACTAAAGGAATTTCCTAGAATCAGATGTGTTCTATCAAAGCCCAGGATTCATAAGAACTGAAGTCAGATGTTGGAACAGTATGGATGCCAGATCTCTTGAGACTATCTGATAGATTTGGAATATCAATAAAACGGGGGAAGGATCTAGGCAACATACAAACATTGGCTCAAGATTGGGAGGTAAGGAAAAGAGAAATAGGGAAAAGAGGGGAGTCACTACTTCCAGTTTTATGGGGGTGAAGCTGCTGATAGCCAGAAGAAAAGTTGAAGAAAGAAGAGTGAAGCAGAGACTAGAGACTAGATTGGGATTTCACTTTCATTCCTGTAACTCAGGAGTAAATCAATTGAAGTTATGTTAATAGACTTACACCAATGTAAACTCAGTATATCTGAGATCAGAATTAAACCCTAAATCAGGAGAGTTGAGAGAAAGTGTCCTGTTGGACTAGGAGTAAGAGAGAGAGAGAGAAAGTGGGAAATAGAGGCAGGGATCAAGTGTGTAAAAATGTATTATTCTAGAATCTTGTATAGTTTTAGTACATGTCCATCATTTTGGGTTTCATAATAGGTCATAAAACTGTAGCAGCTAAGTCATACACAGGGTGCTCTTCTACGTATAACAACATATATAAAAAACCTTAAATTGTACTTTACTTTCTAATCTCAGGTGTTTATACATGCAACTCTCGTCAATTCCAATGAGCTAGCTATGCTTGCAAATCTTGAGTATGAAAGTGATGACATGAGCCTGATTGTCCTCTGACACTGGAGTACGTCCGTAGTTAACTCCACTGAGGTCAGTGGATTTACAGTACTGTAAAACTGGTGTGAGGAGAATGAAGCCCCTCTAAATACAGAACCTGAGACATTATTTCATTGAATGTGCATCTCAAACCAGTAAGGCTAATCTGAGCAATTTGGGCTAATTCTGCTTTGAGTAACTTAGATGTAGAGAGAGCCTAGAGTTCCCTAGAAAGTTGTTGAGTTACAAATGCAAAGTTAAAGTACTACAGCTATTGTATATAAACTTGGCCTCCAATCGCTCTCATAATTAATTTGGCATGATAGTCTAAAACTAAACAATAGCATAGCATAGTTACAGGCGGTGCCTCACATTCATACATTTTGTAGCATTCATCTTAGTTTATAATCCTTATGATCCATTCAGTAATTCAGTTCAAATATGGAGGAGGACTGGAAAGATTACAGAACAGAGTTGAGTATGTAAAATAATAAGAAAGCAAAGCAGAAGAATAAAAGGATTACTGCACACCAGCTTAATTTAAAAATGGGAACATTTTCAAACACATAAAAGGGGAAGAAAGGACTAAAGGGGACAGTAAGGACTGTAAGAAATGGGAAGACAGAAGAAACAAATTAATTAATGTAATTATTTGCCTTAATGTTTACAAAGGGACATAAGGAACAGATGCCAAAAGCCATTATAAATCTCCCGGGTTAAGAAGAATCAGCAATGAAGAAAAGTCGGGTTTTGCTAGAACAGGAAAGTAAGAAATTAAACTCTCAAAAGGCTGACATATCTATGGCTCAAAGGGCCTCATCTCAGAATTCTGAATAATATACAGGTTTAAAATGGAGTTAGCAGAGATATGTTAATGGGTCTAAATACTATATGACTTTAGCAGCAGGATCATCATAAGACGGGAAAACACAAAATCATCACTCTTTTCAATGGGAGGATAGGACGTTGTGTCCCCTTTCCTGCCTCCCAGCAGCCAACAGGGGAGCAAGTCACTCCTGTCTTCCAGCAGCTAGGACTAAAGGCATCCTAGAGTGATAGCAGACGGACTGCCACATGCAACCTAATTCTCACTCAGCAAACTCCACACGTATCCTTAGGAGGAGACCGTGGGCTCACATGTCATATAACTGGACCAGAATGCTGTAATACCAATGCAAAGTGAAGAAGTATGGCTGGGATGGAGGAGTCCAATTGTGGGGAGGGGAGAAATGCTGGGAGGAAGATTCTGGGGTAGGTGAGTGGTCATCTGGTTGAGATTTTGGTAAATTGATGACAATTATTCTGAGCTCAGCTCTGACTCCAGGCACCATGCGATTCAACCCCTTACATTGCTCTGTATTTTAATAGAGCATGCAAGCATGGCCTGGCTCGCCCGTTTTAATGTGATTATAATGAGGAGGTCTGCTTTTTCCATTCTTTTAAAAAAATAAATATCAAACGATTGTATTTTGTTGCCTTCTCCTTCCAATTCTGAAAATATTTAATCATGGAAAGGACCCCCCCCCCCACAAAACTGGTGAACATAAGAATGGCCCTACTCGGTCAGACCAAAGGTCCATCTAGCCCAGTATCCTGTCTTCCGACAGTGGACAGTGCCAGGTGCTCCAGAGGGAATGAACAGAACAGGTAATCATCTAGTGATCCATCCCCTGTCGTTCGTTCCCAGCTTCTGGAAAACAGAGGCTAGGGATACCATTCCTGCCCATCCTGGCTAATAGCCTTTGATGGACCTATCCTCCATGAATTGAATCCTATTATGGTCTTGGCCTTCACAACATCCTCTGGCAAGGAGTTCCATAGGTTGACTGTGCGTTGTGTGAAGAAATACTTCCTTTTATTTGTTTTAAACCTGCTGCCTATTCATTTCATTTGGTGACACCTAGTTCTTATGTGATAAGTAGTAAACAACACTTCCTTACCTACTTTCTCTACACCAGTCATGATTTTATAGATCTCAATCATATTCCCCCTTAGCTGTCTCTTTTCCAAGCTGAAAAGTCCCAGTCTTATTAATCTCTCCTCCAATGGAAGCCATTCCATACCCCCAATCATTTTTGTTGCCCTTTTCTGAACCTTTTTTCAATTCCAATATATCTTTTTTGAGATGGGGCCACCACATCCGCACCCAGTATTCAAGATGTGGGCATACCATGGATTTATATAGAGGTAACATGATATTTTCTGTCCTACTATCTATCCCTTTCTTAATGATTCCCAACATTCTGTTTGCTTTTTTGACTGCTGCTGCACGTTGAGTGGATGTTTTCAGAAAACTATCCACAATGACTCCAAGATCTCTTTCTTGAGTGGTAACAGCTAATTTAGACCCCATCATTTTATATGTATTGTTGGGATTATGCTTTCCAATGCGCATTACTTTGCATTTACCAACATTAAATTTCATCTGCCATGTTGTTGCCCAGTCACCCAGTTTTGAGAGATCCTTTTGTAGCTCTTCGCAGTCTGCCTGGGTCTTAACTATCTTTAATAATTTTGTATCATCTGCAAATTTTGCCACCTCACTGTTTACCCCTTTTTCCAGATCATTTATGAATTTGTTGAATAGGACTGGTCCCAGAACAGACCCCTGGGGGACACCACTATTTATCTGTCTCCATTCTGAAAACTGACCATTTATGCCTACCCTTTGTTTCCCTTTGTTGTGGGGAATATTGTTGTAAATTACTATTTATTCACAATCGTTATTATAAAGATTTTGTATTTAACACATTTTCATTTGATCCCTTTCTTTTTTCCTTTCTGTTCTATGACTAACTCTGCTCTGAGACCTCATGACCCTCTGCCCAACTTCCATCATCTCCAGAACTTCCCAGGTGCCCAGGCACTCTTAACTTCGTATTTTAATCGGAAATCAGGAGCTGCATAATGTGTTCTCCTGATTCCAAGCTGACCTTTCTTCAACAAGAACTGAAACCTGAATGAGGCTCAGCCATCTCTGAAGCACTGATGAGGGCTAGGAAGAAAAAAAAAAAGAGAGAGAGAGGGGATAGACTGCAGAGTTAAAAGAAATGACGTATTGTACTCTGCTCTTGTTTCTAACAACCATAGTTCTTTTAGTTTAATTTCAAACAGCAGCAGAAAGAGCCTCCTGCTCTTTTTTCACCTATTTTACCCAATTCATTTTATTTGCATATCGATGCTGCAGTATTGACTCAGTCCTAACTACCTTTAAAGGAAAGTATACTGAAAGCAAGGGGAGTTTTGTTAAGCTTAGTTAGGAGGAGAGGATCAAGCCTCTGAATGGGCAGAATTAGGCCCCTGGGTACATAAAAAAAGATAATCAAGTGATGTCGTATCCATGTTTGAAGGGGATTTAAACATGCTCCCCAAAGTCTTAACCAATGAATCATTGCTCAAAACACAATCAAAGCTGGTCAGTCCAAATTATTTGTCTTATTTAAGTCTGTCTGGTCAACTAGTATTTTGCTACTATTGAAGACAAACTCACTGTTTTTAAAGGTACTTTTAAAAGAAAAATTAAGGCATTGGAATGCAAAAAGCTCTTGCCTTTTTATTCTCTATAGAAACAGCACTTCTATACCTATGGTATTTGCATAATACCCATACATACTTTGCAAAAGCTGTGTAATTTCTGCAAAAATACATATTATAATATTTATAAGCTCAGAGTTTCTTTGGTGTAGAAATATGGTGCAGCCCCCAAAGAATAGCAAATATATTTCCCAAATGAATTATAAATCCGCTGTTTGTGCTTGTCTTTGCAATTGAGTAGAAGAGAGTTCCTGAAGATTTGTTCTCTGCACTTGTCAGTGGGTTCCAATAAGAAGTTGCTGATACTCTAACGATCAAAGCATGTTCCCAGAGTCTGGCAAGCTTTGGCATTTACCCTAGGGCCACTCCATGGTTGTCTTTTCCCCAATTGGCAGCAGAACAGAAGCAGTTCTGCCAGAGTCCTTCATTGTGGGAAAAGCCTATTGGATTGAATTGAAAATGATAAGCCTCCCATGAGGACCAGTATTTCATTCTGGTTTTGTATAGCCCTTGCACAATAGAGTCCTGGTCCACAGCTAGGGCTTCTTGGTGCTATGGTAATACACTTAATAAACAATATGCAAGTGTTTGAAACAGGGTGTAGAATTTACTAGAGAATTATATTCTTGGCATAAAGTTCTACAGTATAGTTCAAAAGCTACAGAAAAGGTCTCATTCTCTATTAAACTCTATAGGATTTTAGAATAGAGTAATTTCTGTGGAACCCAGTTTCCCTTTTATAGAAATCTAATGGTTTCATCCATATTCATTTTTGTAGGACTTTCCCATAAATGGTGGGACCCTCCAGACCCAAGAAAGAAGGAACTACATTTGGGGTTTAATCTGACTCTCACGAAAGCCAGTGAGAATTTACATGAGACTACTGTTTACAGAGTGCAGACTGAAGTTACTTTTCCCAGACATATTTCTGCAGAGGTTACATTTTTCTCCTACAATTCAACTGCTATTAAATTTGTCTTTATCTTTTTTTGTCTTTTTCTATCTTATTTTTTAGTTTGTAGCTCTTTTTGGTTACAGATGGAGAATTTGATGGTAGATGGACAAAGCTTGTTCACTGTGGGTTGTTTTGTTTTTAACAAAGCTAACAGGTCCATTTTTCAGTATTCATTAGTCACTATGGAGAATTAACTATTTAACTGATTAATCAGTGGTTGAATCATTTAGGATATGTCTACACTGCAATAAAAACAGCCACAGCTGGCCTGTGTCAGCTGCCTCGGGCTCATGGAGCTCAGGATGAGGGGCTATAAAATTGCAGTGTAGATATTTGGGTTCAGGCTCCAGTCCGAGTCTAAATGTCTACACTGCAATTTTGTAGCCCCACAGTCCAAGCCTGAGGCAGCTGACACAAGCCAGCTGTGGATGTTTTATTGCAGTGTTAATGCCCTTGAAATACAGTATAATTGGTTAACATTATTAATTCGCTTGTTTTTCTCTATCCTCTATTACTAAAGAGTAAAAAAAAAACCAAAACAAACCAGAGGGTACATTAAGCTTGAGAGTCCCATATGTGCCCCCAGAACAGATGAGAGAACACAGCCAAGTCCATATTCATCCCAGGCTGCTAGCTATTCTCTCTCTAGCCAAGTATTTTGTCAGAGGTTATAAATAATGCCTGGTTCATTTTTCATGTCTGAAGAACGAACAGGTTCATTGTTCATTTTTCAAAAATGAAAAATGAACCAGGTATTATTTCATAATAGTACTTGGCCAGACAGTGTGTGGTTCTATCCCATGATAAAGACAATTTCACTCTACTTTAGCATGTGTCTGGCAGGTAAATGTAAGAGTTATATTGGGGTCAGAAACTTGTCAAATTTGGTAGTTTGTTTTTCACTGAGGAAAAAAGAGGGTGGAAAACAGATTTGCAGCTTCCACCTACCTTCTGACTGTTGTAATATTCAAATAAATTGTCACTTATACATCTGGGAATCTTCTTCAGTTTAATGGATTTGGATAGGGAAAGTAAAGTGGAGATATTTTTTAGTTAGAAATAAACATTGTATTATTGCATCTCTCAGATATAACCCGCTGCCCTTATTCTATTCTCAACTTCTAGACAGCCTTGGGTCTACCTATATACTTATAAGGTTTCCACATCACTATTGCATATGAATTCCTTACAGACATTAATTAATTCTTACTAACCCAAATGTGGTACTGTATTATTATCGCTGTTTTAAAGATGGGCAACTGAAGCATAAAGAGATTAAACAACTTGCACAAAGTCACGCAAGAGGTCTAGGGCAGAGCTCGCAATTGAACCCAGATTGTTTAAACTCAAGTCCAGTGCCTTTACTATAAAATTTTGTTGCCTCGTAGGCAAGTCCTGTCATTATTTGAGAAGTATATAGACTGTTTTGTGCACTTTCCCAAACAAGCTATAAATGTTACCTTGCCTGTATTTCTAATATCCTAGAATCATAGAAATGTACAGTTGGAAGAGACCGCGAGAAGTCATCAAGTCCTGCACTGAGGCAGGACCAAATAAACATCAAGTCAGATATATTTAGGGAGGTTTCTGATTTTTCTTTAAAATATGCATGTTTACACTACAGGTTACATTGTCTCTTTTTAAAAAATACATTGTTCTTTGTTCACACAGTAGCAGCTCCAACTGAGATCTTGTTCTGTATCATATAAAATCTTCCAGATCCTATTGGGAAGTTCTGTTCCTTTAAAAGAACATTACAAATAGTACCTAGCTCTCATCATCAGGAGATCACAAAGCATTGTACAAAGGAGGTCAGTGTCATTATCCCCATTTTGCAGATGAGAAAACTGAAACACAGAGGTGAAGTGACTTGTCCAAAATTACCCAGCAAGTCAGGACAGAGCAAGGAATAGCACACAGGTCTCCTGAGTCCCAGTTCAGTGCTTCATTCACTAGGCCACACTAAGTTAAACTCATTATTTCACTTTAATAAGATTGTGCCGAGACATAGGTTGTTTGGTTCAGATAAAATCAGTGAGCATTTCTTCCTATTGAACCTTCACCACAGCACAAGTTGAAGGTTTTTTTACAGTTTGAAAATGTGTGGATAACATTTTTTGTTACATTTCATTTTTGCAGAGTGCGACCCTTCAAAGGTCTATTTTGGATTTCAAAAAGAGACACATGAATCACCCTGAAAGAAACTTTCTGTTTCTCTCAAGCAAGAAGAGGTAAGAAGTGCCTGAGAACTCATTTTCATGTGACTGCCAGGCAACTTTTACAGGGACAAGGTGTTTGGATATTTCAGATATACAGTACGCACTATACAAGAGAGAAGGTAGGTGAGGCAATATATTTTATTGGACCAGCTTCTCTGTTTGTGGAAGGTGTGAGCTGTTAAGCTAAATAGAGTTCTTCTTCAGAAGACAGGAACCAGCTCTTGCACCTTACATGCTCCAGAAGGGACCACATCAAACAAAAAATCATCACATGCTACCACACATTGGGAAGAAAAAAAAATCAGGAAACTTAACTATAGAAAAATCCTGTAACAGCCATCTAATACAAATACAAAAAGTGGAACAACTCCACAACCAACAGAACTGCACTTGCAGGAGAAATCAAGACACCATACCCCCACCACATTGACACTACATGACACCTCAACTTTATCAAGAATACTCCTACCCAGAACTGAAGCATCTGTACTCTCCAAGGGACTGAACTTATGCCAGCAGAGAACCTGACAACATACTACCACATGGAGAACTAGAAGAATTCTTCCGCTGACTCTGTCTCAAGAAATTCTTTCATAATAAAGGTGACACCTCCCACAACCACTACATCCCCACCATCAGCCTTTAGAAAAAGAATAAACTATTTCCTTCCCCTGCAGTGGAGGAAACCACATATTGGATCATTACATCGATTGCTTTGGGAGGCCGGGGAAGGGGAGAAAATCGACTGAAATTCTCAAACATCACATCCACCACAATCTCTCTACCACTGAGAGGATAACTACACAGTCCCTGAAATCCAACCACTAGATAGTGATACAACCTGCAGACAAAGAGGGATGCTATCATAGTCCTTAATCAGGATAACTACGTCCAAAAGGCCAACAGACAACTCTCTGACACCTCCTTCTATAAAGGATTCAAAAAAGACCCCACATCACAGTTTACACAGGAACTTAAAGAAATTATCAAATCCTCCTCCAAACAACTCCAAGAAAAACTCTTCAGTCTCACCCCCCCAAACCCGCCCCAAGCATGTTCTACATGCTTCCCAAGATAAAAAAGAGAACCTAGGCAGACCCATCATATCTGGCCATGGCACTCTTACTGAAGGAATATCAGACTTCATAGAAACCATCCTTAAATCGCTCACCATACAAAGGGCCATCTTCCTTCAAGCCACTACTGACTTCCTCCAGATACTCCACAACACTGAAAACTTCACCCAGAACACCATCCATGACACCATGGACATCACCTCCCTATACACCAATATCCCTCACCATGACTGCATCACAGCCTACCTCCAAAAACATACAAGTTAATGCCAAATGCTCAGAAATCCACCCAACACACATCACCAAACTCACCCATTTCATCCTCACTCACCACAACTTCACACTTAGGCCTAGTCTACACTTAAAAATTAGATCAGTTTAACTATCTCAGTCAAGAGTATGAAAAATCCACACACCCCTGAGCAGCATAGTTAAGCCGACCTAAATACCCATGTAGACAGAATTCTGTTGACCTAGCTACCGCCTCTTGGGGAGGTGCATTACCTATGCTGACAAGAGAATCCCTCCCACTGATATAGGTAGTGTCTACACTGAAGCACTATAATGGTGCAGTGGTAGCCTTTTAAGTGTAGATAAGCCCTTAACAAACACTTTTCCCAAACCATGGGAACAGCCATGGGTATTAGAATAACTCCCCAATATGCCAACCTCTTTATGGGTCACCTCAAGGAAGAGCCTCTGGAAAAAAGCACCACAACAACACTGCAATAAATAAATAAATAAATTAGTATAAGTATCCAAGCTTTGCATGGGCTGAACCTCAGTCAGGAGGCTTTATTCTATTCCCAGTTCTGCCACTGACCTTGTACAAGTCACTTGACTGCTGTGTGCCTCAGTTTCCCCATAATTAAAATAGGAACATTTCTCTCGCATACAGGTATGTCAGTAAAAAGTGCTATAAGAGCTAAGTGTTGTTATTATTATTATTAATCTCTATACATTTTAAGGTTTGTCTTCCACTTGCTGTGGCAGGAATAGCCAGAAGGAAGGACATTCAGAGTGAAAGTTTACACTCTTCATTCTTCACTAGCTCAACTGTGGCTAGGCATACAGGGTCATCAGATCGGCATTGTAATATTGGGACAAATAGGTGAATAAGTACTGAGCCTCAGCAATATTATGCCACCATCACAATATTATGAAGTTAAAAATAAATTATTTAAATCAATTTTCCCCTTTCCAGTGATGCAGCTGCTTCAGTTATTAAAATTGAAGGAATTTTTGATGTGTAACTAGCTCTAACTATTAAGGCTGATCTGTTACTTTTGCATTTAATTCAGCAAGGACAAAGAAAGTAGACTAGTCAAGGTTCACTGCTGACTGCAGCACAATGTTGTATGCGTGCACCGGCACAATGCTGCACTATCTGGGTTCCAAATGCTGCAGTGGGGGACGATTAAATCCCAAAGCAAAAAAGCTTAATTGGAATTAAAAATAAAATTTTAGGCACATTTTTATTTACCGGCGATTTTGTAAAAACAAGGGTTTTCAAAAGCTAAAATCATCCCGTGACAGTGTCTTTTAAACATGGGGGACAGGTTACGTTTTACATACAAATTGAACAAGACAGAGGTGTAGATGGCAAAGGCTACTTTATAGGATTCCATTAATCTAAACCCTGAGCACAATAATTAACAGTGACAGATAATTATACTTGTTTGAATAAGACAGACTGTTTTATTGGTTAAATTTGTGTTGCTTGAGCAGCACGGTATATCACTGCTTCTTTTGTCTCTCTAACAGTTCATCAAAGCAATTAACCCCTGATTCTCTCTTGCTTAGCTTTCAATTTCAGTCCAGCCACTTTTATACTTAATGTTGGACAGTGGATCAGATGGCACAGTTTCAGAGTCCATTTTCTTGTTACCAGCCAAATCTGAGCCAGGTTATTCATGATTTGGAGACATTAAATGCACTTAATAAATTAAAGTTATGCCTTCCCTTTATCAGATACTGATTGAAGTAAGAAGACAATTATGCAGATCAGATCTGTTGAGTATTGTCTTGACTCATCCTTTTTAATGGAGTTAAGTGAACTCTTCATTTCAAGCAATTTCATATGTTAACCCTTAAATTTTTACCCACGTATCTTCTTTATAGAAAAAGAACTAAGTTTTATTTCATAAGTGTAAAATAACTATTTAATCACTATCCATTAAATTCCCCCAAGTGCAGAGGGCTTGTGAAAGATCTTCCGCACCACTTAAGCCTCATCATAAGACTTGCGTATATTTTCATTCCGGATGAAATATTTATTCATTTTATTTGGTTTCTACATCAGATAATCAGCAGCTATACCCTGTGTGTTGCAACTGAATAATGTTTGGGAGGCCTGTAGAGACTGTTAGGGCATGTGTTGCAAAAGGATGTGTAAGGTTAGACACCCTAACAGTAACATTGATACTTCTCAGTAATGTTGACTCCTTTTGTGCTGATTTGGACACTGAAGAACTGGAAGAAGATATACATTAAGTTACACCTTCTTCCAGCCCTTTAGCATGTATAAAAACTACCCACATAAGAGTCAGGTGACAAGGTACAGAGGTTTCTAAATACCTCACCTTACATATCACCTCTGGATTTGCCCTTTGCTGTCATCTGTGTTTACTGTTTGTTGCAGTAACAGTGATTGAGATTTTCAAATCAGGTTGGGGAATGTAACCACGCAGGGTTACTATTTTCAAAAGCAATTCCATGATTTAGGAGTAGAGTTGAACTATTTATCCAAAAAAATAAAAATAAAAAATGTAGCCTATTCACCAAAAAATGCACAGATTTGTCAAATAGTTTTAGCCCTAGTTTTTTCCAGGCTAGATTCACAGGGGGACTGCGATGGGGTGTACTCCCCACATTGACCCTGGCAGAGTAAATTAGGCCTAATTAAATGTCCAGGCTGCACCTGAAGGTGGAGCCAGGGCATGGGGATTGATTAATTAGACATGAGGCTCAGCTGGGCAGGGCCAGGCAGGGCCTATATAAGCTATATAAGCTGGCAACAGAAGGGGGCTGCAGAGAGGTAGGCTGCTGTCACCCCCTGAGATGATGGAATTGGGAGGCTGGTGAACCCAGAAGGGGGGCTAGCCAGGAAGGTAGGAGAAGGCTCCCGGGGAAAGCATCAAGGCAGGACAGTGTAGACCTTGGCTGCTGACTGGAGGGCCCCTGAGCTGGAACCCAGAGTAGAGGGAGGGCTCAGATTCCTCTACCAGCCACTGGGGCTGTGGTACAGGCCAGGCAGAGGATAGCAGACTGCCTGGGATGGTTTGTCTGGGAAAGACTTTGTTACATTACCCCAGAAAGGGGAATATGTGTGGTGACCCAGCTGGAGGGCAGAGTTACAAAGAAGAGGCCACAGTTTCTGGAGCGAGAGGTGCCGCAGGGTGAGAGGATTATGGGAAAAAGACCGCCAGAGGAGGGTGCAATGCCTGGCCAGAGCTAATCCCCAGGATGGCCAGCAGGAAGCCACCAGCAAGGAGTGAACCCCGTGATAGGGACTTAGGTGTATTCACAAAACAGGAGGAAGTGGTGGTGGGAGTGGCATTTTGGGTCAAATGAAATGTTTTGTTTGACCCCAAACTGACTTCTGATTTGCCAAGGATTCAAAAAAAAAAAAAAGATTTGGTTTGAGCCAAAACCAAGCATTTTTATTGATATTTCAGAATTGCCACCAAATTTAAAAAAATAGTTTTATTCTCATCTCTACTTAGGAATACATTGACTTTCAGTGGACTTGTGTTCTTCAGTCAATCCCAGCCACGTCTCCCATTAAGAGTTGTGTGGCTAAATCCCTTTGTCAGTTTTAAGGGGGGATAAAACTCATCATTCCTATACATTGAATGCCTTTCATCCAAAGAGATCCTAATGAATTTTACTAACATTACATACAAGTTTATGTCCACATTGATTACAATAAACAAGCTTCCTGTGTCATGCTAATGAATGGATTTCCAATAGGACAGTGCTTCTTATTACCATAGCATAAGAACAAAGGACTCACAGAATTTGAGGACTGGTGAAGAGAGACAGCTGATATTTATATAAGTGTGGACAGTTTCCCTCAGCTAACCAGTACTAAAAAAAAGTGTTCAGTTGTCTTTCAAGGCATATTCAGAATGTGTTGGAGTGAAATCCTGCTTCCTTAACTGGGTTGGGTTGTACCTGTACCAGTAAGTCACATCTACATAAGCCACTGTTCTCTCTGTGTGGGGCAGACATAAAAAACAACCACCCAGGTGATGTTTTGAATGAGGAGACAGGATCTGAAGATTTAGCCATTCTCTGAACCACTCCCTTTAGGGCCAATCTAAGATGTTTTGTAAGCAATATTCAATATAATTTTGCAAAATGTTGCAGTTATTTGGAAGGAATTTTTGTCATTTTATTGAATTAATATCACAACAAATACAACAAGCCATCCGGTTTTGGTAGCAAAACTGGCACCCCTAATGCATTGCCTTTTTGCTATTTTGCAGAAATGTACAAAAATGTGCTAGTTTCAAATTATGCTTAACACTTGTGCAACAGCATTTGCACCACTAGCCAAGATAACTGCAACTGCACAGTTTAAACAGAGGGAAGACAAAGCCCATTAGCCAAAATATTAATAAAAACAGAAATTGACTACTATTTTGCTAGCAATAGATCAGCCCAGTAATCAGGTTTCAACATGAATGTTTTCCGGGAAGGGAAGAATCCCATTTATAATTGCAATTTAAGTTAAATCAAGAAAGATCCATGACAGAGCAAAAGAATAAATACAAAATTACAAACAGCTACAGAATGGAAACAGTGTAATTATAGATGATTTATGTCCAACTGGGGTTGAGGAAATGAACCGGGGATTTAGGAGGGTCATTGCTTATTCTGCCATTTGCAATTTGAATAAATGAGATAGACAGTATGTCCAATTATAAACTTGTTAGTTTGCTGAAGATACATAATTTGGTGGCACCTTGAACTTAGAGCAAATTGCAAAGAAAATGGAAAAAAGAATGAAATATGCTTGGTAACTGGCCAAACACTCAAAGTTAAAGTTATGTTGATAAATGAAAAGCACTGCTAATTGTTCTATGAACACACAGAATACAATTATAAACCTAATGAGAACAAATTATGGTAAGAAGATACTGAACATTTTGAAATAGTACCAGCAGCACAGAATTGTCTATAAGGACGCATGCAGTGTCAAGTAAACAAAATACTGAGGTAGAAGAACACAAATACAAGATTAGCGTCATGGGTCAAGTTTCTGGGCCTTATTCTGATCTATGCTGCACTGGTGTAAATCCTGACTTATTCTACTGGAATCCACTAAAGTAAACACACTCCACAATGCTCATTGTGGACTACTGCATAAATCCTTTCATGATACCACTGCCATCAAACAAGGGGAAAAACTACCGAGGTCACATTGAATTAACTTGTAATTTACCTCGGGCACCAGGATCTATAAACCAGAAATTCAGTGTTTGCAGTGTTAATTCTATGAAGTCAATTCCACTAGCAGTCACATATAAAAGTACAGCTAAGGTCCTGATCCTACAGAGGCATGAGCTTAACTTTATGTTCTGTGGGTAGTCCCATTGACTTCAAAGGGATTAACCTGATATCACAAAATATCTTTGAGAGCAGGAGCTAAATAGGATTCAGAATAGGATTAGACATTGTAATGCTTCAAGGTATAAGACAGCCACCACTGACTGGAGGAGTTAGGAAGAAATTTTGACTATAGGCAGGTTATTCCAGCATTGTGCATTGTACTTTTTTCTGATGTATCTGGTACTTTCCACTATCAAAGATAGGATAGGAAACAAGAGGGACCTTTGGGCTGCATCTCCACTATTATAACACATCCAATATTCCTATCAACACTAGATTTAATAAATAGTGGTTTTGTGAAGTCTAAAAAAGGGACCCGCACCCTGCTGTTCCCATTGACTACAAAGAGAGTGGTTGGGGGCTGAGCATGTTTGTGGAAATCGGGCCATTTCATTTAGATTCTTAAATTGGAGTGGAGCTTTATTGAAAAGCAGGCCACTTGTGGAGTTCCCTAAATCCCTGTAAGCATTGACCTTTTTGAACGTCTGGCCCTGAAGTGTTAGAATTCTGCAGTTAGATTACAGTAAAAACTGCCTTCACGACTGTCATAAATATAAAGGAAAGGGTAACCACCTTTCTGTATAGAGTGCTATAAAATCCCTCCTGGCCAGAGGCAAGACCCTTTCACCTGTAAAGGGTTAAGAAGCTAAGGTAACCTCGCTGGCAACCTGACCCAAAATGACCAATGAGGGGACAAGATACTTTCAAATCTGGAGGGGGGGGGAAACAAAGGGTTCAGTCTATCTGTGTGATGCTTTTGCCGAGAACAGATCAGAAATGGAAGCCTTCCAACTCCTATTAAATTAGTAAGTAATCTAGCTAGAAAATGCATTCGATTTTCTTTTGTTTAATGGCTGGTAAAATAAGCTGTGCTGGATGGAATGTATATTCCTGTTTTTGTGACTTTTTGTAATTTAAGGTTTTGCCTAGAGGGATTCTCTATGTTTTGAATCTGATTACCCTGTAAGGTATTTACCATCCTGATTTTACAGAGGTGATTCTTTTACCTTTTCTTTAATTAAAATAATTCTTTTAAGAACCTGATTGATTTTCCATTGTTCTTAAGATCCAAGGGTTTGGGTCTGTGTTTACCTGCACCAATTGGTGAGGATTATTATCAAGCCTTCCTCAGGAAAGGGGGTGTAGGGCTTGGGGGGGATATTTTGGGGGAAGATGTCTCCAAGTGGGCTCTTTCCCTGTTCTTTGTTTAAAATGCTTGGTGGTGGCAGCATATAGTTCAAGGACAAGGCAAAGTTTGTACCTTGGGGAAGTTTTTAACCTAAGCTGGTAAGAATAAGCTTAGGGGGTCTTTCATGCAGGTCCCCACATCTGTCCCTAGAGTTCAGAGTGGGGAAGGAACCTTGACAGCGACCACATCTGAAGAGAGACCACCTGTCACAAGCTACTACTTGCAGAGGGCACGGAACATTTTCCCTCTATAATTTAAATGTGAAGAGCGACAACCTATCATCTGTGACCAGCAACCACATTTTCTTACTCCCATCCATAAAAACCTGTAGCAGAAACCCAACTTCCTTACTTCTGCACTACTGCTGGTGGCAGTGTTACCTTCGAAGCTGGGGGCCTGGTCAGCAGCCACCGCACTCTGGTGTGCAAACCTTTGAAGAGAGACTACCTCTTAGAAGCGATCACTTTTGCTAACTCCATGAGTGGTGGCTCTTGGCAGGTTCTACGCATATGCTGTTGAAATCTATTTTCAAAGCTTGGTAGAAGGCAGTTATATTCCCTGTGGATATATTAGTGATGTATGTTTTTGAAACAAGTATTGTTTTCTAATTGTTTTTGTACAACATTAATTACTGTTTGTTGATATTGTATGGGTCAGAAGAAAGATTTTTACTGTAATGTCTAAAAAGCATTTTCACAATTACCAATTTTAAAGAAAGCCTAGGAACAGTATAATTTAAACATATTCAGCTAAGGGAAGTCAAGGGCCTTGTACTGGGGATCAGTGGGGATCCTCCCCCAAAAGAATTTTTGCAGCTCTGTCATTTGTCGTCCTCTGGTGCATTTGTAACCCACGTGCCTAATAAGGGGATATCGCTAAGAGATCTATTGGGGAGTGGGTACGAATGCGTTGTCTGGGTCATTGTTGCTAGGCAGATACACAGTTAGCTTTCTATACGTAGATGTTTCTGGGATTGGGTTTTGGGTATGCTCAATAGTTTTGGGCATGCTCAATAGTTTCCCTGTTGCTGGACTCAGACTCCATGAAGGCAGCTGGTTTGCAAAAGGCCATGTGCACTGTGTGGGTTCGGAGAAGCTGAGCCCCAGGAACAGAAAGGAGGCTGTTTTCCCTAACTCTGAATCATTTTGCAGTAGGTTAGTGATATTGTTAACCCTCCAACGGGGACACCCTGACAATGTTAAGTATAGAAAGTGAAAATTGGGAGGGAAAAAAATGTTTTAATTCTATACTTTGAATGTTTGATTTTAACCAAACTGTTTTAGTTCAATTGTGTCAACTAGTATGATTCACCAACTCTTCTTTTATTTAAATGTGATGATGGGGAAAGTCATTTATATTTTGATATTCTCAGTTATGTGTTTTCTTGTAACAGGGCTTTTAAAAATCTATATACTGAATGGAATGATTTCAGCAGAGGAGGAGGAAGAGTCTGCATGGATTCCAGCTGAAAATTTCTACGAGCAGGTGGAAGGAAGATGTTGCTTTTGAGTCATCAGACTGTATAGATTTGGTGATCAAAGACTCTAACTGAGACTCAGGTGAACACAGCCTAAGTTTTTGGGAACTCCGAGTTTCTTCTCACTGTGTTTCTGTGGGGACTGATTTGCTTAGATTATTTTTTTAATTTATGTTTATGTATAACTGTGAAAATAATGTATGTAGCTTATAAAGTAGTCATGTTACATTGTATAAATTAAGTTGTTGTTTATTATGTTTCTTTATAATAAGATTTTGTCAAGCTGGTAAGATTTAAGTTAATTCCTTTTGTTCTTTTGAACCTGGTTGGGGAGGTTGACCCCTGTGCAGTCCTTGCTGAAAATCCTCAGTGACTGAAATCTAGGTCTCCATGTGCTTTTCTATGGGAATTGGGTTTTTAGCACTGCAGAAGGGCAATGAAGTAAACTCTAGCCCAGCTAAAGGGTGAACATTCAAAACTCCCCTGCTCTTCACGGGATCTAAGGCATGCTCTGTCCTCTTAAAAAAATGTTTTTCTTATCCACCCTCAAAACTCCACTTCCACCCCAAAATTCCTTTTAATCTTCTTCTCCCCCACAAAAAAATCATTCAAGATGTCATCTTTCTTTCCCCTCACTTCAACAATAAAGCAATTTCTCAGTCTTTACTCCCATCCAGGCCCACAAATTCTATATTACTTTCCTCCACAATTCCACCCTATTTCTCCCCTTCAACGCAAGGCCATGTCTCATTGTATCCAGCCTTCTTATGTTCACTGCATCCACCAACTCCATATGTGCTTTTGTTTTGTTCCTCCCTAGTACTATCTGTTGGTCTCTGGATACTCACCCCAACATTTCCATGCTTATCTAAGGCAGTAGTTTTCAAAATTTTTGATTCTGCAAGATCTGTCTCTCATAGCCCCCATGCTTTACCAATACTCTAATCTCCTAAAGCTTGGTTCCCAAAATTGCTCATTCTGGGTAACTCCAAGGAGGAGTCTATGGAAGCTACTTGCTTAAGGGCTAGTAGAGTGTAAGAGGTTTATTTATGTTCTTTAAGTTGATGAAATGCATTAAGGCACAAATGAATAATTTTAAAGCACATAGCCATAGCCTTTAATAGCTTATACAAAGTAGCTGATCAGCTGTGTAATGTGTGTTAATTTTTATCAAATGATATTCAACCATGGTGATAATTCTGTGTTAATCTCTGCATTTGTTAATACTAGGCTTTGGTGGAGGGAGCCAAAAATATCACTTTGTAATGTAATCCAATAGGACTTTACCTAGAGGACTGGAACTGTACACATGCTTGCCAGTTCAGAGTAGCTATGTTCTCAGCTATCCTGAAGCAGTGTATGGAATCACACCAAGAGCAAATAAAAGGGAGTTAGGTTCTCGACAATAGTCACTGAATCTGGAATCAGTGATATTTCTAAGATATACTAACACTGGAGCTGCTTTCACACTTCAGGTGCCATTCTGTGCACACAATGTATAGGAACATTTTTTTCATTATTATTATTTACATAAGGACAACAATGATTTCAGTGTAACAAAAAGGCAGTAAGTCACCATCTGAGTTTAAAATTTAGGTAGAAAACAGATTCAGGGCTAGGTTTTGCCTTATGCAGCTGCACAAGAATGGGAAGGGAGTAGTAAGGAATCTCCCATACCCTACTGTGTGATTTGCAAAAGGGTGGCCCAGAATAACAGGCACTTTAGGGAAGCACTCATTTAAAATCTCTTGGTAGTTAAAAGAAAAGGAGTACTTGTGGCACCTTAGAGACTAACCAATTTATTTGAGCATGAGCTTTCGTGAGCTACAGCTCACTTCTGTGGAAACTGCAGAAGACATTATATACACAGAGACCATGAAACAATACCTCCTCCCACCCCACCCTCCTGCTGGTAATAGCTTATCTAAAGTGATCATCAAGTTGGGCCATTTCCAGCACAAATCCAGGTTTTCTCACCCTCCGCCCCCCCCCCCCCCCACACAAACTCACTCTCCTGCTGGTAATAGCTCATCCAAAGTGACCACTCTCTTTACAATGTGTATGATATTCAAGGTGGGCCATTTCCAGCACAAATCCAGGTTTTCTCACCCCCCCACCCCCCTCCAAAAACCACACACACAAATCATGTTTTGGAGACAGCTTGGGACTGGGAATGTGTTGGAGTCACCCTGCAGGTAGTAATCAAAGCTGTTGGAAGCCAAAGTGTGGCTGGTGTGTCACTAACTGACTGCTGGGGTCACTGTTGCTGGACCAAGGCTGTGGCTCTACACAGACATGAAGGGTGTGTCCTGCATGCTGATTGGGAGCAGCCCATGTAGAGAGCTACAACAGCAAAGCCTTGTGAGGCACCCAAGATTGCAGGGCAGATGGTGACAACACTTCACTGGACTGGATTACCCCAGAATGTGATCCACATTTTTCCCCATTCATTGCTCGTCTGGCCATATCTACCCCACTGATTATTTTACATATTAATAACTGATATCACCAGTTTGTCAAAGGTGAAATGCCTTTTCCATCTATTTATTTCCCTTTTTCTTTCAAGGGGTGAACTTGCTCAGAGACGCTGGGCTCAAGGCCAGAAGTGTAGGGGCAAATTAACCATTGGTGGAGTTACACCAGTGATTATCTGATCCCTTAAAGACATTAAAGGTTCTATCTCCTTTAACTTATGAATGCATGTCTCCTCCACTGAATTTTAATCTGGCTATTTCATAATTGCCCAGACCTGGCTATAAAACCGGTTTCTTCCAGACTCTTTTAGTCCTCCACTCACACAAGTTTCCCACAACAAGCTTGCTCTCATTCCTCTTAACTCATTCCAAACACACTTTCTGCACCTAATAGATGAACATTATATCTGAGTATTTTTAGTTCACATTCATCTGCCTCCACTCAATCCTTCTTTCCTATCCTTCAGACTCCTGAACTACTTTTTAATATGGACAACCTGGAGAGTGCTGCAGAGAACACGTTCCCAGCTGCCAAAAACCTGTCAGCCGAACAATGACTTCTCCATTCTGATGGTGGTGTATGTGGCTTATTTCCTAACCTTAGTATGCAATGGATTTGTAAATAGAGAGAATGTCACCTTCCTGCTGCAAAGGCAGTGGCCATTTTGTGTTCAGATGTAGCCTTTTGCCTAGGAGACACACACACTTTGTCTCATGGAGACCTTCTAGTGATTCTTTTATTTTGTTGTTCTATTAATGTAAAATAATAGTGATTCTGATTGGCAGTATATGGCTGTTCTTTGTGTATATAAAAAACCTCCCTTTCTTCCTTGATAGCGCCAATGAAATGCTTTTTAAAACTAAAGAGCTAGTAGCGCGGGGTGGGGTGAAGTTTGATTCTGCTCTGGCCTGCACCCTGTATAGTCATTTAGACCAATCTAAAGTGAGCGCAAAATACTATCAGTCTGATTTAGTAGCATATTACACCCACTTGGCAATGGTGAAGATGACTGCATACCATGCAGGATAACAGAGAATTGAGCCCAGAGTTTGTAACTATCTAGGTAAGGCAGGACTCAAGCTGCATATCTGTCACAGACAGAATGAATGGCTTACTCAGACGTTCTAGAAACAGAGTGCAGTACCTGAAAGTAGGAAAATAACCACTTGAGGAAGTCTGGTTGACAACTGAGCCTGGTTAAAATTAAGAAAAGTGAGCACACACAAAGGTTTATGAAGCTATAGTTAAAAATCAATGGAAACGATAATACTTTGAAACAAATAACCTTTTGTTTCTTGCCACTTTTCTTCCCTACCCTCCATTACACCATTTAGATAATATGCAAATGTTTGTGATCTATTTTCAGCTTATTAATTATTTCCAGCCAAAGGCACAATAAACTTGAAAACATGAAGATGTTTTGAATCCCTGGCAAAAACATAACATGATCTTTTCAAAAGAGGTGCTATTCTACATGCACGACCATGGATGGGCCCTAACTTTGTGTGTCGAAGAAGCAAAGTAGCACAGTGAGTTAGTTTACTAGTGTGACAGAGCTAATTTGTCACTGGCAGGAGAACCACTAGTGTGTCCTTCAACAACCACAATCATGGTTTAATAAAAGAGACAGGTGAAGAGCATACACGCTTACCTGGCTGTACAGCTAGCTAGGAATTTTCTGTTGAAATATTTTTTTATTGGGAAAATCTAAATGAAATATTTCATTTTGGGTTCAGGTTGACATCAGTCTGTGTTTACCTGAGCTGCCGTAATGCTTCAGGAGAGCTGTAGTTTGGGCGCCTCCTGCCTTCGTTCTCCTCTATGGACTGGGTTCCTGGGCTGGACTACATCTCACATGGAGCATCAGTCTGCCCTCAGTTTGAATTGACATGGTACATCATGGGAGATATAGTCCAGCCAAGGAACCCAATCCACAGAGAAGAAGGAAGGCAGAAGGCACCCATATTGCAATTCCCATGAGGCATCCTGCAGCTCACAAGGACACAATTTAATGTTGATCCAAGCTGAAATGTTTCGATTTGGTATAACAATCCAAAACAAAATACTTCAATTTGTCCAGAAATGAAGCAGTCCAAGATGTTTCAAATTAAAAATGTGAAACTTTCCACTCCGAAAACAAGATATTTTAATTTTTCATCCCATTTTGGTACAAACACCAATGTTGACGTGTTGACCTTATTCATTAATGGCTTGTACAGTGGGAGTGGGGTGGACTTCCATGCAAATGTGCTGAGAACCACTGCTCTTTCACAGGTGGGAGGAACACTAACAAGCATCCACTAGGGATACGGTGGAGCATGGTGTGCAGTAGTAACAACGTGAACCGAATACTTTAGAAATGCTATTGCTATATGTCACTTATTTTCCTGTAGGGCAGAGGTGCTGGAACAATTTTTATAGTGGGGGGTGCTGAGAGCCATTGAACCAAATTGTAAACCCTGTATATGATGAAAACCACTTTAAGCCAGGGGGGTGAAGCAGCACCCCAGTTGGTGGCGGGTGTGAGTGAACCGGATTGGAAAAAACAAGTGTGTCTAGAGGGAGTCACATAATGTAACTCTCATGCAAAAGAGAGGAATGTGTAGTTTAAAAAAAGTAAAAGGATCTAAGGACGTAAATTAAAGCAGCCTCCACCATCCTTTAACTTAATGGTTCTTCCAGCTGCTGGGCATAAATTACAGCAACATAGACTCCCTTATACAATGGTAAGTGGTATAAGTAGGTGTGAGTCTGAGTGTAATGGAATCTACTTAACAACTTTTATATATATATATCACATCTGATGAATACTGCACTTCAGCTGTGCTCCTCCATCTGCTACTAACTTGTTCCCTTTTTTGTGTCTATTTTAAATTCACTGATAGGAAGGGCTTAAAAGGCCACCATAGTGACCAAAAATATTTAAAGGATATAAATCTACACTTTTGAAGCTTTGCCTTTTTTTTTTTTTGCACCCCAATGGCACTGTAATTAAATTGTAACAGCACTTTTGGACCTGCAATTATTTTTAGTCTAAAGCAATGGCCTTTAGATGTCTAACTGCCCAGTGTGCGGGTGCAGTCAGCTACCTATACATTCAAATGTCTCATTAGGTTAGAAATGCAAGCATAATTGCAATGACTAGTTAATGCAGCATCTGCTAAATACAATACTAAATGAAAGTGATATTGATTATGATTATATCAGTTATAATCCTCATAATGTTGAGACCTGCAGTAGGAACATCAATAGCAAATCAGGAAATTTGCTTAGAAATCACAAACAGCAAGACAGACACAGCTGGAAGAGTCAGGGTTGACAGCATGATCCATTTTTTCCCCCACACAGAGCTGATTCATGGATCAGCTTATCCATAGCAGAAAGCAGTCCTCACTGCGATAGCCAGAACAGAGAGAGTTCTGGGTTGAAGAAACGTGTTGGCTCATTTTTATTGCAGGTCAGCTGATTCATAATAGATTCATTGCAGGTCTGTGTGTTCACTGTTAAGTGCACATATGCGAGAGGGACAATTTTGCTCATCTAGACATCAGAGATATGATCATGCACTTTAAGTGTAATCATCCAAATGAAACTTTTGGCCTCATGTCTTCAGCTGATGCAATATGTCATTCTCCAGCTGCTGCAGCATAGAAGAGTTGGTACAGAATGGAATTCCTCCAGCTTCCCAGCAGCATGTTATTATTGTCTTCCAAAAATCACTTGTACACCAACATGTCCCACACAACTGGGAATAACAGCACTCCAGAGCATGGGAAAAAATGACCTAATGTACACATTTTGTGGGGGGTTCTGAAGAAAAAACATCTACAGTCATTGCCCATTAATCAGAGTGTAACAAATAACTGGTCTTGATTTAGTCCTATCTGCCATTGTAATGGATATTTCTAAACAGGGTTAGAGCACATGGGATAATGATGTTTCCTCCTTGTCTTTATGACATCTTAAGACAAACGTTCTCAGACGGGACCGAAGTCAAGGCAGGTCATGTAATTTGCTACAGATTTACTGTAAATGAAGGAACAGCCCAGGATTTGCATCTCTCTCCTTCACAGGGTTTGTTCTAGATACTTTGGACCTTAACATCAATGCTATCAAAACACCACTACCTCAAAAGAGTGGGTAGTGAAGCCAGCAGCACACTGAACTAAGGTTAACAGGTGTCTAGATTACAGTCTATCTGCAGCCCTGCTGCCCAGAGCATTGCACCACACGGTGGCGTGGCTGCGGGGGAAGGGTGGACAGTCTCCCGGGCCAGGAGCTGGGTAGGATGGTCCCACGGGCCAGATGTGGCCCGTGGGCCATAGTTTGCCCACCTCTGAGATAGACAGATTCAGACTGGAAATAAGATGTAAATTTTTAATAGAGTAATTAACCATTGGAACAATTTACTAAGGGTTGTGGTGCATTGTCAATCACTGACAATTTTTAAATCCTGATTGAATGCTTTTCTAAAAACATATTCTAGGAATTATTTTGAGGAAGTTCTAGGCCTGTGTTATACAGGAATTTGGAGTAGATGATCATAATGGCCTTAGAAACTCTGAAAAGGCTAAACTATCTGGATTCCACAGAGTACATTTCCCACAAATTTGAGAACACTCAGAAAGACCTGGAATGGTTCATTAATGTTTGGATCACCTCACAAGGTATTTTACATTAGCTTTCTTCATTGCAGACAGTGATAACAATAAAAGCAGACAGGCATTTAGCTCTGACTTCAACTAGCACTCAGGGAATAATTTGTAGCAAATAATTTATTCAACTAATTTTGCAATTGTTTCAATTCAAATTGTCCACAAACCATTTAATATTTGCCTGAATTTCTCTCCCAACCTCGTTCACGGAATAACTTAAATAAATAAATTCTTGATCTATACATTGCTCCAGAGTCATTTCCTGTAGCTATTTCATTATTAAAATTAAAATTAAGTTAATTAAAATTAAGCTGTTTGGATTGGGTTTCATTGGACACAGGTTATAATTTAATTGTTTGACCGCAACTCTTAGAATTAGGTCACTGATGTTTGGATAGATAATTTCAAAGTTATTTTTCAGTGAATAATGTCTAAAATTTGCTCAAAATTAACTTTTCTGCTAGTAAACTTGTTCCCTAGAATATTTATGGAAAGCAAACACCAAATGGGCATGAACTGGAAGCAATTTCTTTGTTTCAGTGACTATGTGGACAGGAGGCAATTGAGTTATTCACCCAGCTGTACTTACACTCATTAATTTGGCTATTGTCTTAACCTGATGGTGCACGGTTTGCATCTATTTTAAATTATGTTAAAAAAAAAGTCTCAGGAGGCTGTTTTGGGAAAACCAGATCTCCTCCTTCCACTCTTCAAAATTTACAAAAATGGAAATTTTGTCTACTGAATCATTACACAACTGTGTCAGGATACAGTTAACATTGGCCATATGACATGCAATGACAATGGAAAGAGTTCCTCATGCAGAGGAACTGCCAGCACAGAAGGCAGTGCTGAAAAAGCTCTAGCCTGATTATTCATTAGTATTAGGGTAGTGCCTAGATGCCCCAGTCCAGATCAGGACACCCCTATATTAGAGGTGGAGAAACACATAACAGTCAGTTCCTGATTCAAAACCATACCATCTAAATAGAGGAGACACGCAAAGGATCTGAGGGCACCCCAGAAGTAAAGTTCATACATCAGAGGTGGCCGAGCTGACAATAAAACCCATTTCACCTAACTCCCAGCCCAGAGCCTCATCCCCTAGATCACACTGCCTTTGCACTTGTAAAACCCATTGGTTGGTGTGTGTGTGTTATGCGTTTCCCCCGCCTCACTACACAGACAATGAGAGTCTGCCACAGCCCCTAACTACAGGGCCTGGTTCTTTTGCTGAGGATGTAGAGTCTCATGCTTTTAGCTCTGACAGTCCCTGCTCAGTCCTTGGTGTTGGCTAAGATAGCAGCTGTCCGTCACACTTGTACACATTTGCACACATATGCTCTGCCCCACATGCAGGTACTGAACTCCCACACAAAGGAAGAGGGGCAACACCCCCCCCTCAGCTCTTACTTTGTGTGTGCGTGTGCGCGTAAAGGCCTATGGCAAGTGCTGCCATCTCATCAGCACTGCAAAAGAGTTTCTACTCTCATTCTGCCTGTGCACCTCCTGAACCTCCCCATGTCATCTGTCAAGTAGCAAAGAATAATGAAAGACACCTTCTTGCCAAGCATGTTATCAGTGTCATCCTGCATGGAGCAGACAAGAAAGCTCTTCCTGTCAAAGGCCAGTAAGTCAAGCTATTTTATTCATCCATCAACTGAAAACTCAGAAAGTACAGCTATATATGCATTACATATAGTTTGTTGCTTGTCCATCTATATGCCAAATAGCTGCTTGCCATTTTGGTAACTTCCTGAATGATCACTAAAATGACAGAATAAAAAACAACAAATCAGCCAAATTTTCCCCTCAGAGACATACTTATATTATAATTTTAGGATCTTCCATTGCATCTCTCAGAACTAAGAATCTTACACGTCAGAGAATTTTATTTAACAATAATTATATTTTGCCTTTCATTCAGGATCATACAGAGCATTATAAAACAAAGGGTTGTCATTAGCCCCAATTATCAGATGGGGGAAGTGAGGCACAGATTTTAAGGCTAAACTTTTTAAAGAAGTCCACTAATTTCAGATGCTTCAGTTTTTAGGTGCACAAGTCAAGACACTTCGGTTTTGATTTACAGAGGTGCTCATCATTCACTTCAATGGGGTACAGTGGCAGATTAGCCACTGGGCCAACAGGGCCCATGCCCAGGGGCCCCGGCCAATTGGGGAGTCCTGGAAAAATGGGCACCTCCGGGCCCCGACCCAGTCTGCCTGACCAGTGCTCCTGCCAGGGAGCATGGTCGGGCATGAGGGTGACAGGCAGGCAGAGCATAGCAAGCCCCCGCACCTTGACCCCACTCCTCAGCAGGACTGCCAGGAATGCAGAGTGAGGTAAGCCCCCATGCCCTGACCCCGCTCCCTGGCAGGAATGCTGGGGGGTGGGAGGGACCCCACAAAAAGGTAATCTGCCTCTGATGGGGTACCTTGAGTTAAGCATAGGAAAAAAAAAATATCACAGGAGACTTTTGAAAATTTGCTCCTAAATGAATTGCCCCAGGTCTCAGTCACCAGCAGAACTGGAAAGAGACATTGTTTCCAGGACAGTCATGTGATGCTGTATGCAGAGAAGTTGTAACAGTGTTGTTCCCAGGATATTAGAGAGACAAGGTGAGTGAGGTAATATAAGGTCTCTGTGTGGCTCAAAAAGCTTGTCTCTCTCACCAACAGATGTTGGTCCAATAAAAGATTCTCTCAGCCACCTTGTCTCTCTACTGAGATGCTATAGTTAGATACAGATTTTGGGCAATTTTTACCTTGGGTGAAATCTCTGAAATTTTCAGTGAAGAAAGTTGTTTCTTTCCCAGCTACAGCAAACCATCCAAAATATAGTACACTACCTGTACAGTTTTGATAAACAGCAAGTATGGGCATCTAAAACTGCTTAGAAATTCAAGGGTAGAAATGGTGAAAACAATATAATGGAATACAGGTAATGATATATAAGACAAGGAGGAGGGAAAAGGAACTATTTCCTGTGGTACTAGAGGAATAATTAGATTAAAATTATAGGGAAATATATTCTGAATATTACAAAATGTTTCCTAGCAGTGTTATCTGCTTTTGACTGAATTTTAGCCCACTTCTGGAGGCTCAGGATGTTTGGCTAGTTCAGATAAGCATTGCTATTTTGATGTAGCTTATTTGAACTAAACTACTAGACTGTTTATCTATTTAAAAAAATCACTGTACTATTTTAACGTACAGTAAATATGTTCCAGGGTACTTATAGTTCTTATCCCTTTTCAACATTCCCAGCTTTCACTGTTTGTGCTTCTGAGTCAGTTTTCTGATTGTACAGAAAGTGAACATACTGGTTTGGTGTAAATGTTTAGTTTCTAGGACTGGATTTACTATCTGTAGGTATGAAACACTAATTTTTAAAATCCTTTTAATTTTAAAGTGACCTGAGTGTTTTCTATGACGAACAACATTTAAATTCTGCTTTTAAAAATTTTTTTGGATTGAGCTGTCTTGGGTCAAATCTACTAAAGTAGCCTCTGATCCTTTATCCTCAGAATTTGGTGAACACCAGTTTGAGTGTGTCACTGTGCCTCTGTGGGTCACAACTAAGAATATCAAATTCAGGACAAAATGCTGAGACATCCCAGAACTGGTGGTTATTCTCCCATAAAATATATCAAACCAGCAACAAAAGTAAACTTCTGTCTCACCACACTGGCTAACAAGAAGTCAGAAAAGCAGTTTCCTTAGGAATTCCAGTCCTGGATTCAAGACCTAGACACTAGACTTAAAGCAGAGTTGTTATTTAAAACCAATTTCATCAAACAAAAAAAAGAGTTCGATCCAAAAGGACCAGCCACACACCCAGATCAATATATAACTCAGATCTTACCCAATAATCATGCTGTTGCCAATCCTTTAGTATCCAATATCGAGAGAGAGAGAGAGAGAGAAGTTAAAATTGGTTAAAGGAATCAAATACATACAGTAATTGCAAAATTCTTGGATCAGGCTTGTAGCAGTGATGGAATAAACTGCTGGCTTGTTAAGTCTCTGGTTGCTTCTAAATCACTGGAAGGTCCTCAGTCCTTTGGTTAGAATGCTCCCATTAGTATAAGTTCATAGTCCAGAGATTTGAGCAGGAAAGAGGCAAAATAGAGATGTTTCCAGGGCCTTTTATAACTTCTGCTAAGTGAAGGGAAACCCATTGTTTTCACCATGGAAAATTACAGGTAACAAGATGGTGTTTGTAGTCACATGTCCCTGAGTGATTTTGCTTAGTCATAGCAGAGGCCACCACAGGAAAGTCCATTAAGTGTAGATAGGAGTCTTACATGGTCCAGTATGAGTTAAGTGTTCCTTGATGAGCCGTTTAACTTGAATAGTTCCTTCAAGATGTACAGGCTAAATAGCATGTGTGTTTTACCACAGAAGCAAACATTTGAAATACAGGTACATAGTTAATATTCATAACTTCAGATGAATTCATACAAATAGCATAATCATATTCAGCAAATCATAACTTTTCCATAGACACCTTACTTGACATGCAACAAATCTCGTACAAGGTAATTATATACTAGTGGTAGCAACAATGATCTACATCGTCATATTTTAATCAGATAACATCACAGAGTGCAAAAGACATCCTTATTTGCACATGCAGCTCTCACAATTAAGTCTCTAAGCTCCTCATTTGCATTTGCAAATACCCACTTGATTATGCAAATTCTTGCTTTTACAATTTAGAAGTTGCAATTTGAGGTTACTTTTAAATACTGGGCCATCATGCCCAGTTTGAATTTGTATCATTTATTTACCAGCAAGCTCAGAAGTACTGTTGACAGAACCCACTACTATAGAATTATCTGGCACAGTATATTACTGAGAAGAAAAGTACACAACAGAAGACAGAAAGAAAGTGGGCAGTTGGGAGAGGGGGGAATAGAGGAAGGAGCTTCTGAAGAGGGTCTGAATGGGGCTCAGGAGTTACAGCCATTGAAACAATAATATTTTGGCCTTAGAGGTAATATAACCTTGATGAAATTACTGTACAGTCTGTATCTTGTCCTTTGTGACCCTCTTTTTGCTGGCAGAATATGAAGTTGTTAATTAACTAGTCAGTGACTATACATTATACATTGATTTACAACATTAGGAGGTACATGAATGCCTTACTTTGCTCAGCTCAGCCAATTTCAAAGTGGTTTCTTTTAATCTTTTACAGGAATTTCACTCTACCTCTTACTAATATTTATGGCAAGCTGTCTGCTGCAGTGATGGGTTTCAGCACCTTTTGAAAGTTGTAATATGGATTTGGCAATCTTGATTTCTAGAGCACAGAATCAACTCAGGAAGTTTAGGCACTATACAGGTGGCTATGAACTGAACAGTTTGTCCTACACTGCAATACCTATATGTAGGACATTGGTATTTAATTCACAAACAGATTAGTTTATATAACTCTCTCTAGAAGACAGACAAAACAATGCTGTACATCAAAATAGAGTCTAGAACAAAAAAAATCTGCTTAAGAATATTTATTTCCCTTGCTTTAAAAGCAGATTGATTCATTAAAACAATTGTGTTAAAACTGCTAATGACTCTCCTGTTGCCTCTGAGTAGCAAGAGCTAGTTACTGTATTAGTACTGTACTAGTCTGTTTTTGAGCTAAAAAAAATCAGTTCTTAATTAGCTGATTGTATTGAACACATTTTAGCAGAGTACTTTCCACTTAAAGTTCCAAATACTAAGTTAACTTAATAGATGTTTCCATGATCATTTGCAAATTTCAACATAAACCTGTATCTCCATGTACAGTAATTGTGATCTGAAAAGCTCTTTGGTATATTGCACTAGATTTTAACGTTATGCTTCTATCACACCTGCCACTGGTGAAGCAGTTCAAGGCAATTCTGAAAAGTTAATTTGTTATATGCTTCTACATAGAAACCAAAGTAATAGGATGACATGAGTAAATTCATCTGGTAACTGTGCCACCATGCTGACATACTAGAGCCACATTAAACTCTATTTACTTCTATTATTCTTCATCAGGTGTATGGCTGCTGTATCCATTATGAACACACAACTCCATTTTAAGATGCATGAGGGAAGTCAAGCATACATTGCAATATTCAACTGTTTGTTAAAGAAAATATAATGGTAAGAGCATATCTTTTCATAAGCTTTGTTTTACTACAGTAGAGAAGTCACTTAATTGTTTCTGTTCTTTATGCTGCCACAATTTAATACATAAATTCTCCTTGAATGGCTGAGCAGCACAATGGTTTGTGAAGGTTAACTGTGAAAATTGATAGGATTCTTTACAGTGATTTTTAACATCATAGCTAGATGAAGGAAACAATAACACCATCACATTAGCTGCAGTTGTGTATTCACACTGTTATTTTCCCTTACCTATTGTGAAGGGACAGATATAAAAGACAAAAGAACAGTCTGTGTCACCAAATGACTTGGAAAAGAGGAAATAGCTGTTTTCAGAATAGGCTAAATGCAAAAAGCTGATGCAGTGCCACACTGTTGCGTTATGCAACTTTCCAAGGTCACCCATCCAACTGCAAGAGTTCATACATGAGAGCACTACTGTACATATATAGAAATAGCTATATGTGAATAGATTACATTGTGGATAGTGATAGATACCTAGCAGTCTGACACCAGGGTTATGGATGTATTATATGTGCCTAAATAGATTGAATATATAATAGAATGTGCAAACTATGCACATGGTAACATTTTCAAAAGCACTTAAGTAAATCAGCTGGTTTCAGAGTAGCAGCCGTGTTAGTCTGTATCCGCAAAAAGAAAAGGAGTACTAGTGGCACCTTAGAGACTAACAAATTTATTTGAGCATAAACACCTGCAAGATCTCTATCAAGCATTCTTACAACTACAATACCCACCTACTGAAGGGAAGAAACAAATTGACAGAGCCAGAAGAGTACCCAGAAGTTACCTACTACAGGACAGGCCCAACAAAGAAAAGAACAGAACGCCACTAGCCATCACCTTCAGCCCCCAACTAAAACCTCTCCAAAGCATCATCAAGGATCTACAACCTATCCTGAAGGACGACCCATCACTCTCACAGATCTTGAGAGACAGGCCAGTCCTTGCTTACAGACAGCCCGCCAACCTGAAGCAAATACTCACCAGCAACTACACACCACACAACAAAAACACTAACCCAGGAACCTATCCTTGCAACAAAGCCTGTTGCCAACTGTGTCCACATATATATTCAGGGGACATCATCATAGGGCCTAATTACATCAGTCACACTAACAGAGGCTCATTCACCTGCACATCTACCAATGTGATATATGCCATCATGTGCCAGCAATGCCCCTCTGCGATGTACATTGGCCAAACGGGACAGTCTCTACGTAAAAGAATAAATGGACACAAATCAGACATCAAGAATTATAACATTCAAAAACCAGTCGGAGAACATTTCAATCTCTTTGGTCACTCGATTACAGACCTAAAAGTGGCAATTTTTCAACAAAAAAACTTCAAAACCAGACTCCAACAAGAGACTGCTGAATTGGAATTAATTTGCAAACTGGATACAATTAACTTAGGCTTGAATAAAGACTGGGAGTGGATGTGTATTTACACAAAGTAAAACTATTTCCCCATGTTCATTCCACCTCCCATCCCCCACTGTTTCTCAGACGTTCTTGTCAACTACTGGAAATGGCCCACCTTGATTATCACTACAAAAGGTTTCACACATCCCCACCCCTGCTCTCCTGCTGGTAATAGCTCACCTTACCTGATCACTCTTGTTACAGTCTGTATGGTAACACCCATTGTTCCATGTTCTCTGCGTATATAAAGTCTCCCCACTGTATTTTCCACTACATGCATCCAATGAAGTGAGCTGTAGCTCACAAAAGCTTATGCTCAGATAAATTGGTTAGTCTATAAGGTGCCACAAGTACTCCTTTTCTTTTTAAATCAGCTGGGTGATTTAGAAAAATATTACCCGTAATTACTAAAGCTATATTAAAACCTAACAAAAATCAACATATCATCTAAAAATAATTCAATAAATATCCTACCAAAGACACTCAAGCCCCCTCAGACAAGCACCTATGTAACTACATAAATGTTGCAGTGTATCCTGTAGGTCAGTAGGCTCAGGCTACGCTTCCCTAAAGTAGAAAAAATAAGTTCCAGAGTCTAGGGACCTTTGTTAAGGTACAGGCTTCCCCCAACCATTATGTGCATGAACCTCGGTACCATTGGTAAGAGAATCCCACCTGATATCAGTCGTCATGATGTATAATGGAGCCTGTTTTCCGCACTGAAGAGACATAGACAATGGACGCTGTGTTCTGACCACCCCTTCTCTCCCATCCCGGGTGCTTTATTAGAACAAAAACACAACAACCTCTTTATCTATGGTCTTTACAATAATCCAGCTGCAGCAATCAGAAAAAATGAACTCTCCACTATATATGTAAAACCATGTAACAGGGAACACTCACCAATGGAGGCACACCCCTGTGGCTAAGTCTGGGTATCTGCTCTGTTCTGGTCTAGCACACCTTCCATCTCTTGCTTGTCCCATGGCCCCTTTTGCTCTCTGGAACTTGGGGTGCCCTCTCTTCAGAGCTCAGCCCTCCAGTCAGGTCACTATGTAGTTTCCCCTTTCCAGGATATCAGCATCTTGCTGGATCAACTGTCCAGACACTATCTTCATCAGTCTGTGCTACTTTCCCAGTTGTTAGAGTAGCAGGCAGCCCTGGGTTCCCGCCAAGGGACTCTAGAATCAGAGGCCAACATCTGCACAGTCTCACTCCTCTCTGTTCTTTCCCTAGGCTTCTTCCTACTCTGCTTTCTACAGGCTTCTCTCTGCCCTCCAATTCCTCTGGGTAAAACCCTTCCATCAGGGACAGGGCTTTTGCTCCTCCTGGGTTTCCTCCTACCCACCTCTCGGTGCTCAGGAAGCAATTGCAGACTCCCCCTGAAGTCCCCTTCTGCTTGCAACTTCCTCTCTTTATAATCCTCCCCCAGCTATTCTTCATCTGCAATTAGAGTTTCTCCATCAAGCCTGACTCTTCCCCAGGTGTGGCCTATAAGGTTAATTGGCCTCTTCTAAGCCACCTTAACCTCTTCAGAGCTGGAGAGAAGTGAACACCCCATCACAATTCCCCTTCCAGCCATTTGGTTAAGAGACTTCACTGTTGACTCTCAAATTTGTGCGTGTCTCCCCCAGTCCTACCAGCACCAACCCAACACTTTTATGTCTTAGCCTAAGCTAGAGGTAGCACCCTGATGGTGGCACTAAAGGATACAGCTTATTTGCAACTATTACCAGATGGGTGCTAAATATTGTATCCATTGCCTCTTCTGGCATATCGTGAGCATTTTGGTCACTGTCAGATGGTAGAATAGGTATGTGTGGAGGGACAAGGTGGCTATGAGGGAGGGAATATATGTTAAGAGGGAAGGGCTGGAGTCAGGGTGGGTCACAGACATCCAGAACTCCTAAATTTAGAGGGCATCTTGTATGCCAGAATGGACCCCCTTCTATCATTTGTGGCAACTTATAAGGCAGGGGCTTCAACTTCTCCCTCCCAATCCTCTTTTGTGATCTTGGCACTACTGTGTCAGTGGACCCCACCTGTTTGTTCTTCACCCCACAAGAATAGAGCCTGCCCGGGGCACATAGCCACTATGTGTTCCCCTAATATTAAACAGTCAAATCCACAGGATACGTGCAAGTTAATACTCTGTTATGTAACCCTTATGCCAGGTGGAGCCAGCAGCAACAAGGGCTGGGTTCAGCATCTAGGGGTTCCTTTTCAACAATACAACACAAAACCAGCTAGAGCCCCACCCAGTAAACTGGGACAATTATACACCACCCCCTGGGCACCGCTAAGAGGCAATACTTCCCCTCTCGCAAGCACAGAGTCTGAGTGTAGCAAAAACTTTTAATAAAAGGAGGGAAGTAACTCAGCATTAATTTGAGAAAACACGGCAACTAGGGTTCATAAACATAAACCATGAGCAAAAGACCCATCCCCCAAGTTAGTTGGGCAGTGTCCTTTTCCTCTGAGGTTCTTATGTCTAGCAACCCAAAAGTCTCTTTAATGTGCCCATCCCATCTCTGCACCCCACCCACCTCCCACTTTGGGTGCAAGGGGGGGTAAGGAGGCACCTTACACGTGCCGCTTGTTGGGCACTCACTTGTTGCCCCACTGGCCAATTGGCACACCTCTCTGCAGGGATCTGCTCTGGCCCTGTCCGCTAGCCACCTGCTGGCCGCTTGCTGTGCCTCTCCACCAGCCACCCTGCTGGCCAATCATCGCGCTTCTCCGCCAGCCACTTGCTGGCTGCTTGCCACACCTCTCCATCAGCCGCCCTGTTGGCCACTTCCCCTGCCTCTTCGCCAGTCACCCTGCTGGCCACTCGCCATGCCTCTCTGCCAGCCACCTGGCTGGCCGCTTGCTGAGATGTCTTCAGGGCCCATCACTTAACACAGCTCTCAGGGGTTTCAGCTGTTAGTGGGGGAGCCTCACTGCTGGTGCACACTGGCAGTCTCTTGCAATAGAGATACTATCCCAAAGTATCAGGGTTACTATCCCAAGTAACCCTAATACTTAGACATAGGTATCAGTGATTTCAGCAGTATGTAAAAAGACCCTCAATTGAATCTAAATTTGCTCTTTTATTATACCATAGAGAGGGCCAAATGGCAACTAGATACAAGTACCTGTCCTCACCCTCTCTCAACTCATTGGGCTTTGGAACCCATGTCTCCTGCCTAGCGAGTGCCATTAATTTGAGGGTGAGTCCCGCCATCGGGGTATGCCAGCTACAGTTCTGCTGCCCTTGGTTCACACAGCAGGGATAGCAACCTTTATTACTCCTGCCCCAATAACAAAGAGACTGGGGATCCAACACCAGCACAAGTGATCACTTGGGCAAGAAATCCCATCATGCTGAGCACCTAGGGAGGGTGGATGTGTCCATGCAAATGAGATCAGCTCCTGAAGTCCTTTTCCACAGCTCACCATGATATGTCAGGGGAGAGCTCATTCAGACTCTGCTTACAGTTATATACGACTAAGAAGAGAGAAACAAACGGAAGAAAGCATTTACTTATATCCAAGTGTAAGCACAGTTTGGGACACAGCTACTTGTGCCTCCATGGGTTATAAAAGCATATTAAGTTTTGTGAAATGGCAATGTTTTCTGTAACAATCTTGGGGTTCGTTAACTAACAAATTAGTGAATGAGAAAGGAATCAAACTTTAATAAAACAAACTAGAAGGTAGAGCATGGCAGCTGGATTCTTACATGGTCTTAGCACTGTCCCAAGTCCTAATTGCTCCACGAAGCTTTACTTTTACCCCAAGATTTCCTGTTTCCAGAAAGGACTGTTTATTTTCTCAGAAAACATGCTTTTGTCCTTTATTCATCTTTAGGTCTAGGATGTTAACTCTAATATACTTCTCTTTCAGGGTTGTTAACACTTGTCTCAGAATCTCCTTTTTTGCAAGGTAAAGGTATCCAGGACAGCATTTGTCACAGAATTACAGAAACTCAGTAAAACCTGTGACTTTGGTGAGCTCTCAGAGTCTCTGGTCAGAGATAACACATTGTCTTTAAAGCCACAAATGAGTTTAAGAGAGAGACTGCTCCATGAAGTAGACTTAACTTTAGAAAAAGCTCCCCAAATATGCAGGGCAGCAGAAAATATGAAAGCACAAGCCAAAGAGCCTAATTCCCCAGAAGGGGTTATCCATGTTCTGAGTACAAAAGCATATAGCCAGAATAGATCAAATCAAGTAATTGGAATCACTTACGATGAAAACCACTGCTAGAGGGAAGACTTGGTATAGATGGTCACCTGGAAGGTGTGGATCACAGCATGGCCCCAAACAGTGTGTTGCTTTTGGGAAACTCTGTCATAAATGTGGGAAAATAATCATTTTGCAAAATGCTGCAGATCTCAAGTGCAGAAAAGTCAAGTGCATTCAGTTAAAGACAATCTTGTTGAGGAGTGTTTCATAGCGGTACTGGGATCTAGCAAGCTTGATGAGAGGGACTGGATACTGCCTATGACAGTGACTGGAACAATTATTCCACTGAAACTAGACACAGGAGCCCAGGTTAATATTTTGTCTGAATAAGATTATGAGAGACTGAAAATAAGACCAACACTGGGAACAACAAAAATAAAACTAAAACTGATTATTCTGGAACAAATACACCAGTGAAGGGGAGGTTGCTCACATCAACCATAAAAACACCATGTACAAGCTCCCATTCATTGTAGTGCCAAAGGAGATGACACCAATTTTAGGCCTGTCTGTATGTGAGAAACTCAATCTGGTAAAACGGATGCTCTCACTACAAGATCATACTGAACCTGGCTATGAGGAACTCTTTCAGAAATATCATGACCTTTTTCAAGGGTTGGGTTGCCTGCAGGGTGCACATACAATCCGGATAAACAAGCAGGTCCGTCCAGTTATCCATCCATGTAGAAAGATGCCATTTGCACTCCAGGATAAACTCCAGGCTGAGCTTGCAAGGATGGAAGCAATGCAAGTAATAAAAAAAATTGAGGAGCTCCGTAGTCACTGTGGAGAAAAGCAGCGGCCAGCTATGCATATGCTTAGATCCAGAGACCTCAACAAGGCTATAAAATGAGAACATTTCAAACTACCAACCAGAGAAGAGATTATGGCTCACTTTGCAAATGCTCAATATTGCAGTAAATTGGATGCATCCTCAGGTTTTTGGCAGCTAAAATTAACTGAAGAAAGCTTAAAGCTATGCACATTTAATACCCTATCTGGAAGATAACAGATTTTTACACTTACCTTTTGCCATAGCTTCAGCACCGGAAATGCACCACAAAACCATACATATGATCTATGAACATAGTAATGGTGTTGACACCTCGATGGACGACATCATCATCTGGGGTTCAACGAAAGAGAAGCATGATTGTAGACTTTGGGAAGTCCTGGATGCAACTAGAGCTGCAAACTCAAACTAAATAGGGAGAAATGTGTTTTAGGGGTTACAGAACTGACTTTTGTTGGGGACAGTATATCCCAAGAAGGTATAACACCTGGAAAGAGGAAGATTTCAGCCATTAAAATGATGTGATTTCCCCAGTCAAAGAAAGTTGTCCTGTGGTTGGAAAATTCATATCAAATCTATCTACCAAAGCAGTAGCTTTGAGAAAACTAGAGAATAAAAAGGAATGGTGCAGAATAGGAGGAATCATGGGAAGGTTTAAAACAACTGATACATGAACCAGTGTTGAAGTGCTATGCACCAGGAAGGCCTGTAAAAATTTCAGCAGATGCTTCACAGGCTGGGTTAGGTGTAGTGATTTTACAGAAGCATGAGCATTGTTGGGAACTAGTGGCACATGCATCCAAATCACTAACTTAGGCAGAAACCAGATACACACAGATTGAAAAGGAGTTTCTAGGAATATTTTTTGCCTGTGAGAGATTCAATCAGCATATTTATGGACAGACAGTGGAAGTTGAAACAGACCATAAGCCCCTGATAGCACTATTTAGCAAACCACTAAATGACTGTAACTTCAGGTTTCAAAGAAAGATGATAAAGCTGCAAAAGTATGATTTGGTTGTGATTGATATGCCTGGTAAATTCATATTCACTGCAGATGCACTTACTGAAGCAGTGGCTCCCACGAAACCAGAGAAGACTTTAGAGACAGAGATGCAAACCTTTGTAGATATGATTGTAAAGTCAATTCCCATACCTAACAGGAAACTGCAACAAATAAGAGAGGAAACAGAGAAAGATAAATCATTGGGAATCCTTAAAGAAGTGATAATTAAAGAGTGGCCTGAAGAAATAAGCAGCTGCTGTCCAAGTATAAAAGACTATTGGAACTGCAGACATGAATTTACTGTGGTAGATGGGGTGATTTTCAAGGGCAGTAAGGTTGTAATTCCAATGAGCCTCCAAAAAGAAATGCTGTGGAAGATCCACAAGGGTCATTTGGGAATTGAAAAGTGCAAACAACGAGCATGAGAGGTACTATATTGCCCACGGATCAATCATGACATTACTAATGTGGTAGGAAACTGCTTTTCCTGCTTGAAATACAAGCCATGCCAACAAGCACAGCCATTGAGACCTCCTCCGGTTCCACAAAGGCCTTCTGATAAGGTTGGCACTGATGTATTTACCTGGCAATCAAAGGATTATTTAATAGTCCCAGATTATTAGTCTCTGTATCCATAAATTTGCACACTGCACAGTCCCAATAGTAAGCCAGTGATAGCCAGCATGAAGGGAATCTTCTCTAGACATGGAATTCCAGATGGAGTCTTTAGCAATAATGGACCACATTTTTCCAGTGCAGATTTTAGGCAATTTGCCATGAATTGGGATTTTCATCAAAAACATCAAGTCCAAATTACCCCCCAATCAAATGGACTCATGGAAAGGTCTATACAGACAGTAAAGAACCTTATGAAGAAGACTTTTGACAGTGGGGGTGATTTGTATGAAGCGTTACTGGTTTACCAAAGTACGTCCCTGGAGAATGGCTCTTCTCCAGCTCAGCTGTTAATGGGAAGAAGGATCAGATCTAATTTACCAATTACTGATAACCTGCTGAAATCTCATAACAGTGAAATAATACGGAAGATGAAAGAAAATTAGATGTGGAAGCAGAAATATTGTTCTGACAAAAAGGCCTGTGACTTCCATCTCTTACCCAGGTGATAGAGCGTGCCTGAGGAATCACACCTCTGATATTTAGGGCCAAAGAGGTACCATTAAAGAACAGCTGCACCCAACGTCTTATGTAGTCCAGACAGACCAGGGGGGATACATTTTGACATAATCGAAGAGATCTACAAGTAATCTCAGAAATTCCAACACATTGACACCTGAGGTGGACTCTGATATTTCCCATCTGACTGATCCTTTATCATCAATGCACAAAGGAGAAACTGTCAAGGAACAAGAGAACAACTTAGACTCTAATGAAAAGCTGATACTGAGAAGATCAGAGCAGGAGATTAAACATCCTAACGACTCAAAGAGACTTGCTAACCTGCCTGGAGAAAGGGTATTTGAGGAAAGTGAGTGGTAAAGACTCACTTGAGAGTGATGTGCTGGCAACCTCTCCTCTATAGGTAGTTGACACATTGGGTTTATGGAAATGTACTAGATGGGTTAAGAATTTAATGTATGTGTTATTAGATAGTTAACTGTTTATATATATGTATATAAGAGTTAATTCATTTTTCTTTAAGAGGGAAGACGTAAAGATATGTTTATGAAAGATTGTGATTTGGAAACACTCCTTCATAGGGGACTGTGTTGTGTGTGTGGGAATTTGCAGATGTACCCTGGAGGCGGGTGTTGGGAACACCGCATGGCTGTGTATTGCAGTTCACCAGAGATGCTCTCCAGTTTGTTTTATTAAAGTTTGATTCCTTTCTCATTTACTGGTTTGTTAGTTAACGAACCCCAAGATTGTTACAGAAATCATTGCCATTTCACAAAACTTAATATAGTGCCTGATTATGTTCCCACTGAAATCAATGGGAAAAGGATGGGTCCATAATTATAGTTTATGTTTTTCAAATATAACGAGAGTATGAGTTTTCCAGGAGGTTTAACAGTCCTGAAAGTCTGGAGGAGTAGTAATAAGCTTTTTCTGAACTAGAGGGAAGTGAACAAAAATGTTAGAGATAAGTCAAAATTGTGTATTTAATTATTTTAAAGTGTATTGTATCTCAAAAATGGCTTTATTGATTTTCTTAAGACTTTGTATCAATATTCTCCTTTGCCTTCAGTAAATCTGGAAAATTTCCAGCCACACCAACGCTATTGGTGGATGAATATAAGGAAGCTGTTTAATGGAAGCTAGTTGGAGCCTGAAATACAGAGAATAATCTTTCATGAGCTTGTAGGAAACTTTTCCCCCAATATTAAAAAAATCCATTTGCCTAAATATATACATGTAAAACATATCATCTATAGAAATGAAATTTAAACCAGATCAAGGTAGACCAAATCATGATGTCCATACTCACTTTTTACATGGCCTTTAGTAATGCACATTACCAGTTTACATCAATGGGGCTAGCCTGAGTAAAGACGTCAGGATTTCCTCCGATAAAAGCACACTAGATATCACTTAGTAATAAGACTAGTCATAGCTAGATAATTCATTCATTCCAACTGAACATACATTCTACCCACATGCCTGATGCAGATATTCTATTTTTAGGCTAGCAGTAAACATTTCAAATTCTAAATGTGTATAGTTTGGCTTTGTACTTGTATATGTTCTGTTTAAAGCATTCACAGTGAAGATATTTTAGATGAGGCCCTAAGTCAATGGCAGTTGAAGGTGGTCAACACTTTACAGGATTTGCAGATAATCTTCAGTGATTTGGAATATTTTCTTATGATGTAAATGAGAGATCTTAGTAGCATGAGGGAAGGATGTACTCTGTAGCTAATTTATAAAAATCTAAGAGATTTAATCTACCTCTTCAGCAAAGTACCATGAAAGTCCTACCGAAATGATAACTGTCTTGAGTATGATCAAAAACATAATAGCTTGCTAATGCTTATCTGAATATTAAAGCAATTATTTTTCTTCTTGTGTCAGAAACAATCTTTCTTACAAATGCTGGCATATAAATGAGACCTCTATTAAACACATATACTTCTACGCTTGAAAGAATAACGTCATCTATAAAAGAAAATTTAAGTGAAATTTACTTAATTAAGGTCTGGTTTGGTTTTAAATAACAGGGCTTTCATTTTAAATTTCTTTACAGTGTAAAAATTTGGCTCAGAGAGAGAGAAAATTAAGCCTTTGTAACCTGTGAGAAAACAAATCTGTCACAGTGAACGAGCCAATCAGTTTCCCAGCACAACATGCATCCTTGAGGACAAGGTAGCACTATTTTCATTTCAGAACTTTATGAACATTAATTCTGAAGTGTCTATTGAACTTAATTAGTGGAATTATTATGCTTTACTTTGACTTCTGAAAAATGCCAGTGAATGAAACATTAGGCTTTAGCAAGAGCAGTGTTAGTCATTGTGAAGGGTCACATGTATCTCTCTAGCTCATTACATTTTCATCAAGCCTAGACGACAAGATGATATGAGGGCTCTTACATTTCCTTTTTTGGCTCAGATTTGATGAGCTATGTTATCTCATTTCCTAAATCACTTCAGGCTGAAGTTAGACACACTGCTGGGTACTTCTGATAGTTGAGAGTAATATTATGCCTTGGATGCAGGGAAATTATGAAGTGTTGCAGTTTACTGTCTGTTCCCAAATTTCAAGTAAATATTCAAAACTATAATGGAGTAACTTAGAGCAATATGCTGATACTGATCTCAATGCATTAAGATTTGGTTGGGTCATGTGATTCGATTATTTGTTTTTAAAGCAATTGTTTATATTTCGGGTGCCTTGGAAGTGTTAGTTATTTGGAATATTGAAGTTTACTTGACATGCTCTTGAACTAAAGGTCAGGTAAGGTATTCGACCAATATTTTCAAAAGTGGTCTCTACTTATGGGTAGCCCAGCTTTGGATGTCCAACTTAAGGTGTGTTACGTTGAGCACCCAAAAACTAGGGTACTCAATCAGAGGCCAGTTTTGAAAATGTTGGTTCCGCTAACTAACTTAGGAGCCAGTCCTGCTCCCACTGAAGTTGGCAAAGAATTCTATGTTTGACTTTAACAGAAACAAGATCAGATCAAGCACTGCAAGCACTGGGTGGAAATGAAAGATTTTACAGGGGCTTTATTCATGCTAAGGGATGGAACAATCCGTGATCAACTGAAAGACGATTTTACAGTCTAATTTCCCTTTGGATGTTGTTCATTGGCAATATTGGTCTATAGCAATCCTAAACAGACTGCAAGAGCTTGGTAGTATTCTCTCAGTGAGATTAAAAAGACTTCTACAGATTGTAATACAGGGTAACTACAGTGGGAACATCTATTAGGAAAATAAAATAGATTTGATTAATCACAAGGTAAAGACTGTTGAAAACCTGTGTCATTGCAGCAAAGTTTGTTACCCAGCCATGATCTTTGTTTGCCCTCTTTCAAACTAACTATTGTAGCAATGAGTCATTTTCATTTTATTCTACTGCACAAAAAGAAAGCAAGATGGTTAATCGGCCAAATTGCCTTTCTTTTGAATGCAACAATAGACCTAGAAACCAATTAGAAAAGCATCACAAGGCTATAGTCTGGCAGTAAGTGGGTGCTGAGAAACGTGGCCTGGGAGGACAGCAGATCTTTTCCCCTCTACCAGGTCATTCATACAGCACAAGCTGTTTTTTTTATTACAGTTAAAACATAATGATATTCAGGATAAGGATACCCATGCTGTTCTATCACTGAGAGTGTAAATTAGCTGCTTGCTCACTTCTGACATGCGTGGGTTTCATCTGAAAGGGAAGTTTGATTAAACTCCTCTTAACAAAGCAGTCTGTGTAATAACAACCCTGTAAGACTGGCTGACCAAACAGAGAGCAAAGATTCATGAGAGGCTATTGAAGGGTTTAAAGAAGGGTCTGTTTTCAACAAATCCTGTAAAAAGTAGAAGCCACATGTAGTATGATGTGGAGGCCTTATGGGCCTGATCCTATGCCCACTGAAATCAGTGAGAACCATAAGGGACCACCAGATAATTTAATCTGACTTCCTCTATATCAAAGGCCACCAACACCATAGGGTTGCCAGGTGTGCGGTTTTCGATCAGAAAGTCCAGTCGAAAAGGGGACGTGACAGTGTCCAATCAGTACTATTGACCGAACACCAGAAGTCTGGTTACCTGAGTAACTGTCCACAATCAGCTTCCATTCCGCTGCTGGGAGGGTGAGAAGAGCAGCTGCCGCTGGACCTGGAGGAGTACTCAAGAACTGCCCAGCTCTGGCAGAAAGAGGTACTAGCAGCCAGTGGGAGGGATCCTGAAGGACGCAGTGTTTGAGGAGTGGGGCTGGTAGTTGGGCTCACTGAGCAGGACCCCTTCTCGGCCTCCTTTGTGCCCCACCTCCGGGATGCCCCCTATCCTTCCCCAGTCATCTCTCCACCCCCAGAGCACGGCTCTCCCTCCCCCGTCCTGCCCCACTCACCCCTCCATCCGTAGAGCCCTGTTCAGGTGGCACGGGGAGGGAGGTGGAGAGAGCAGTGAGTGACAGGTGGGGGGGCAGGGCCTCGAGGGAAGAGGCGGAGCAGGGAATTGGGGAGGTTCCAGTGCTCAGTGTCTGGTTTTCACAAATTAGAAAGTTGGCCACCCTAATCACCCAGTACCCTCACACGAAACCCAACAACTGAAATTCTACCAAAATATTACAGTCCACAGGAGACTAAACTATTATGTGCCACAGGCAATGAATAGGAGGAACCGAAGTACACCAATGCCCAATCAGGTACGACCTAAGCAGTAGCAAGCAAGAAAATAACTCTGCTCATGCCTCTGGCAGATGTAAGAATTGATAATGAAGGAGGGCTTCAGGCTGTAGACCTAATTCAGAACAGGGGTGCTGGAACAGGAGGGCTCGGGGACTATGGCCTCATTACTTTTAAAAGCCCTCCCACTTTTTACCGGCCATAAGGGCAAGTGACAGGGAGAAGGAGCAGAGAGAAGCGAGCGGGGAGGGGGGAATCTTGGGGAGAAGAAGCGGAAAGGGAGCGGGGTCTCGACGGGAAGGGGTGGTGCAAGGGCAGGGGCTCAGAGAGAAGGGGCAGAGCGAGGGTGGGGTCTCAGGGGGAAGGGAGAGCATGAGGGCAGGGGCTCAGGAAGAAGGGGTGGCATGAGAGGATGGGGCCATAGTTTGGGTGCCAGTGGTTCCCCCACATTTAGAGAGCTTCCATTGCTCCTGATTCAGAAACAAGCCCGGGAACAAAGTAAACAATGGCTCTCATTGTCAGAAAGTGGAAGAATCTTTAAAGATCCTTGGGATCTAAATGCAAAGTTCAGAGGTGCTTGGATCTGTTGGTATGGTTCTAAACCACTGACTCAGCTCTAGCTGTTGTCCTACCTACATCATATGGGAAAGCTCTTGTCCACCCGATATAAGATTATATTCATTGACAATGCCTGAATGGCTAGTATACACGCTAATGGGGAGAGGGACAAGGTGGATGAGGGCATATCTCTTATTGGATCAACTTCTGCTGGTGGAAGAGAGAAGCTTTTGAGCTTCACAGAGCTCTGCTCCAGGTTTGGAGACGGAAACCAGAGCGTTCAAGGCAAATACAAGGTGGGACAGATTGTTAAACGTAAAGGGTACACACATGTTGTAGGAGACCACTTAAATGAAGTGGGCAATTAACACCTCTGCCTGGTGTAGGACAATGGAGAATTAGTAGGAAGCAGGGTGTGTTATAAATTGTTGTAATGGGCCATAAAGCCACTGTTTCTGTTAAGTCCATGGTTTTTAGTGTCCAGGAGATATGAATTTGAATTCCATGGCTTGCATCTGAGAACTGAAGTGTACCCTCTTTGTGTATCAGTAATTATCAGTTACCCCCACTCTTATTTCTGCATATTGAGGACAACTATGTTATATGAGCTGTCTAATGTTAATTTTATTGCAAATGCTCTTTAAGCCATGTGTCATCTGTTACCCCATTTTCTTAAATCCTTTTGGCTTTTGCTCTGTGCTTCGCTTCCTCTTCAGTGAATTCTGGTTTTTGTTTTTATGTTTTTCTTTTTGTGCTTGGTTGTTTCGACAATTACAGTTCAATAGCTTAATTTAACTATGAAGTAGCTTTTGTCTTTGATCTTCAGATCTAATTGTAATTCAAGATATGGTTGAAACTGAAAGCTATATTATCCCAAGTGTAAAGCAAATAAAGAAGCAAGAACACTAAAGTAATTTAGCTTAAACAATCTTTACATAAGCACTTTGCTGTGACTTCAATTGTGCTATTATACATATCCTTCCTGATGCTCTGAGGACTCTGTGCTTTAAACCATAATGGGTTTACCAAATAACTAAAATATTGCATGCCAAAGAAAATGGATAAGACTTTTTAAAAAAAGTACTTGTTAAGCCATTACAAGAACCAGCAATATTGTCAAAACATTAAGGGCCCTGCAATAGAGGTATATATCTCTGTGCCAACTTCATTTACAAAGTGTGCCAGATTAAAGGAAGAAGATCATTAGATTTCTGCTCCATGGCCCATGGAAATTCTGCTGTACTTTCTGCATATGCAGCCTATTCTACTGACACTCATCCCTCACATTAATGTCCTAGTGGTATATTTACTAAAGATTTGTAATGCTAGCAGAGGTACAGCAAACCATTAATCAAAGGTGTCTTTCACGCTTAGAGGAATACAGATCTATCTGAAGTCTTAATCTGTTAAAATTTCACCCAGACTTCATTTTTCCCCTCTAAACTTAGAGAAGGAGAAAAAGTTTACCAAGTATTTAAAAGCCTGATATGGGGTAATCATAGCTGACGGTGCACAGGCAGCTAAATTGGAGCAAATTTGTGTGTTATTCTTCTCATCTCCAATGCTATCCTCCAGTAGCAGATCACAATTAATGGAGGTAAACTATGAACGTATACTTATTCCTGCCACAAATTATTGCCACATGAGAGTCCATTTATCTTTCTCATCCCAACTTCTTGACTGTTCCACACTTTCCAATATGGTGTTCAAAATACAAAAAGAACCATGTACAATTTTCTGTTACGCCGCCCCCCCACCCCCCGACATACACACCAAAGATGTCAAGACACAAAATAGAAGGGAGACAGATGGGTTCAAAATTAAGCAAATAACTAGGATTTCCATTCTGTTAAGGGCCTGATTCTACAGTCTTTACTACAGCAAAGCTCCCATAGTCTTTAGTGGGAGATTTTCCTTTAATAAGGATTGCAGTGAGTGACTGGTGATGGGCAAATCATAGACTGGTACATAGGTTTAGGCTCTAATTTTCCCCAACTAGATACATGAACAGACTTTCAGATTTAAGGCATGTTACCATTTTCAAACCCAGAAAAAGTGAAATTCTCTGAAAATAGCTTTCTCCAACGAGTAGTATTCAAATATTTGTGCAATGTTACAAGAACCATGAAAATAAGTGATGACAATAATGTGATCATTAGAAATGTGTGAATATTCTTCTATTGATTTTATTGTTCTCTGAGAACAGTGCATTATTCTAGCAGCACTTCTTCTTTTGCCACGTTGTCTAATAATCTACAGGTGCAAATAATTGCCAGGTTGCAGAAAATAGACTCTGACTGGGACAGTGTTCTAAAGAGATGCAGGAGGGGTTTAGACATATGATTTTCACTGACTTTAAGCAAGAGGTGCAAAGCTAAAGTTATTATTATTATTAATGTCTTGTAGTACCCAAAGGGCCAGATCTTCAACTGGTGCAAGTTGATGTAGCTCCATAGACATCAATGGAATTATATTGAATTTCACCATCTGAGGATCTGGTTCACAGTGTGCTGTGCACTTTCCAAACATGTGTAACCCCTTTGGGATTTAGAGAGCGTTTAAATCTTTGTCCTGACTCTCGGTGGCGGGCGGGGGTGGGGGGGGGGGGAGGGAGTGCTGTTTGTTCCAGTGCTGTTTTTTGGGGGAGGGGTGGGGGGGCAGCAGAGGGAGAGGGAAAAGACAGGGTGTGTGTGTCTGGAGCTCCAGACAGAAGGGTGGCTGTAAGCAGGCCCTCACATAGTCAAACAACCAAGAACATGCGCGAAGCAGGGAGAGAGCAGCTGAATGGACGGGAGCCAGGAGGAGCACCATGCCATGAAGGAATCTCTCGAGAAGGACAAACCAGAACTGGATCCAGTATTCCTGCTGTCCAGAGCTGTATGGGGCCATGAGTACTGGGGCTTGTGATTTTGCCTTGGGAATAAGGAGTGAGGATGTAGCTAACTAAGTGGGGAGGTTGTCGCTCTGTGTGGGTTTGCAGAGAACGGCAGAAGAGGCACCAGAGGGGTTTGTTGGGGAAAGTTTCTGGGTGCTGAAGACAACCAGGAGCACCCAAGACTCACCACTGGACTGGAACTTTGCCCAGGACTCCTGAACTCTGTGTGCAGACACATTGCTCAGTGTCTGCCCTTTCAGACTGTGGTACCACTGGGCCTGTGGGGGCTTGTGTTGAATGTAGCCCTAGTTTACCACTTCCCCTATCTTTCCCCCTGTTATTTTATAAATATTTCCCTTTCCTATATTCATTATACACATTGTGTGTGTGCGTGTGTATGTGTGTGTGTGTTCACTCTGGGGGTTTTGGAACAGGTGCCTCTGGGTGGAAGGGACTTTCCTTGCTGTGTTCCTGTGAATGCCTTTTCTTGGCTAGGGCTGCCCGCAGAGCAGACTGCATCTTGGCCATGAGGGGGCTAAAGGTACACGTGGAAGAAGGCACAATCCCTATCTCAGAGTCAAAGGACTGACAAATAAACTGGCGGTAGATAGGAGCAAGGGGAGTACCAAGTAAGCTGTTCTGTTGCAGATAACTAATGCCAAGTCTACACTACAGACCTATATCAGTACAAGTATGTCACTCAGGAGTGTGATAAATCCACACCCCTGAGCAATGTAGTTTTACCAACCTCCCCCCCCACCACCACAAAGGTAGCGCTATGTCGATGGGAGAGCTTCTCCCATCAACATAGCTACCGTCTCTCGGAGAGGTGGATTAACTATGCCAGTGGGAGAAGGTCTCCTATCAGCATAGAAGAGTCTTCACTTATGTGCTACAGTAGCACACCTCCATTGGTGCAGCTATGCCAGTGCAGCATTTTAAGTGTAAACCTGCCCAAGGCCAAGAAAACTACACCCATGTTACTCCTCAGATGTGACAAGGTCTGCTAACAGGTTTCTTATAAATCAAAGTCAGTTAACAAATTTTCTCTACATACGAGGGGAGTTGTAGTTTGTGTTTACTTTTACCTAGTAAGGGCCTGATCACCAGATCTGTACAAATGCCTTTTAATTTATGCATGGAATTAGATGATTTGCATGTTACAGTATAGGAATTATGGCACAAGAATCTGGAAGGAAGTTGTTTTCCTCTCTTGCAACAAGGATCAAAGGAAGAGTAAACAGGGAAGTGACATTGCTAACTCTTACAATTTTATTATGTACATCATATTTGATTTTTTTTCATAAACCCTCAGCTCCTGGAATCACGTGATTATGTAAAATTCTTGATTAATGGTTTGCTGAACAAGAAAGAAAGAAAGAAATCAAAGGTGGCAACACAGAGCATGGAGCTCTGTAAGTCTGTCTTTTAGCCCGTAAGCTCTTACAGGTTTTTCTTAAATGTTGCATCTTGTACAGCACTGACACACTGACAACATTTAAATAAAGAATAATTAAATATGACAACCGAAGCTTTGTGTTATTTCCTTAGTTACTGAAATTACAAGGGCTCAGGCCTCCTGAACACAGGCTTTTTCAAATCCACCTTGCCATTAAAGATTAAAGATATTATTACTGCTACTACTATCGCTATGTATTATTTGTATTGCCTTCAGCATTAGTCAGTCTACTATCTTTAGGTTCATTATCAGTTCCTTAACACTAACGGATATATGTATCTGTGACAGAGATGAAATTACTAGCGATGCCACCGGTGGTTAGGCCATTGGGTCCCAGCTCTCCCCCATCTCCAGTGTCCCTTGCCAGCAAAGACTCTAATGATATGCAAAAAGAAAAGGAGTACTTGTGGCACCTTAGAGACTAACCAATTTATTAAATTGCGAATACAGACTAACACGGCTGTTACTCTGAAACCTCTAATGATATGGCAGTCCCCCTTCCATTCGGTATGACTCAGCTCTCCAGCCAAGTTACCAGTCACAGGGTAACAGAGTCCAACTATCTATATATATAGTTCAACATTCCCAGATAATGACGGGTCTTCAGCCCACCTCCAGACCCCTGTGGGTGGCATGCCCTTGACTCAGGATTTACAATGTCTCCATCCCCCCTTTTCTCCAAGATGGGGGAAGGAGTTAATGCCCCCTTCACAAATGAGTGGGTGGTAAGGGGGCATACCTACCAAGGGTCCTACAGGAGAGAGCAACAGCAAACACCCCATAGTGCTGTGGGGTTGTCTCCCTGGGCCACTTCCTACCATTTAGTTTCCAAGTCCAAGGTATGGTCAAAAGCCTTGCAAGTGATCCACCAGAAGTTAGAGTGAAGGGTTCCTTAGATCTAGGGAAATGTTAGTCCCTCCTCTGGAGCCTGGAGTATCTACTGCTTTGAAACCTCTCCCCAGCAGCCAGGACTCCTGCAGTACCCTTACTCAGGAGTTCCCAGGGTAGGTCTAGTCCCTTTCTGAGCTGTCTGGCTCTTTTAAGCCCCTCCTCCAGCAGGAGCTTTGCAGGTGTGGCAGGGCAGAGTCACCTGAGAACTGCTCCTTAGCCTCTTCTGACCCAGTGTGTGGTTTGTACATCCCAATCATAGTAACATATTTTTCTTTTCGTTTTGGAGCAAATTAGTAACAATGAAATAATCAGCAATACTTAGGTATGGGGTTTCTTTGTTCTTTTATTCTTCACAATCCTAATAAGCATTTAACTCAATTTCACTCATTTTTGTTCTGCAATTGCTGACAGAGATTAAGAAACACTGCACCGAGAGGCTGCAGGTATATTGTGATACCCCTAATAACATGGTCCTCATTCTCCCAGGCATATTAGTAGTTAAATTTGCACGTTCATTTTCAAGATTACTTGTACTTTGATTTGTGGCACTAGTTTCTCCTCTAACTGAACTAGTATTAAGTTCTGCCTCTAATATTAATGCTTCTCTTCAGCTATTTTCATTGGAGCCCTCCTGCTCTGCAATGTCTTGATCAGATATATCTCTGTGGAAAGATTCTCTCTACCCTTGTGACACTGATTCAATATGCTCCTCATTTGATGACTGTGAGATGATACTGTCTGAATCTCTCCCCCTTCCTTCACTAGAATGCTCAGCTCCCTTGGTGTTACTATTATGTGTGCTCTGTATAATCATATATTTGATCACCACTAGATTGGGCATGCCTGCCAAGCAGTTAGTATGTGATCTCTCTGCAGGTGAGCCACAGAGGTAGTAATAAGCAGAGCTTAGCATTCCTGGCCATACTTTTATTAAATAATTTTTTTTTAAATTAGCATAAATTATCTACATTTAAAAAAAAACATTATTTATAATTATATGATCATACTAGCCCAATCTAAAAAAACCTATACATTTTGATATATGTAACTAATTCAATTATTTCTGGGTAATTTTACAATCATTACTTGGAACCCTGGATCAGTTACAGCTTTTCTTAGGTCTGACACACAATTCTTTCTTCTGTGAACTCTCTATACCACCCAGAGAAGCTCCTCTTTACTTATCAAAATCTTTTAATCTTTTGTTCTCAGCACCAAGGTCTCTTAACTACTCTTGACCTATTTCCATGTGACCAGTTTGCACAGACTTCTATCTCCTATGCTGAAAGAGCTTGATGTGCCTTGATTTTCCTCATTCTCCTGTCACTAAAATATAAATTCTCTCAAAAGCCACTCACTCATCTGTTAACTACTTTTCTTTGCCAAATATTTCACTGGTATTTTCCAAAAGCCTCATAGCTATTCAGTGTTGCCTTATTTTGTATTCCACTCCAAATTTAAAAAGAGAGAGTGTGAGAGATAGCGAGCGCTTTTGTGTTCTAAAATTCCTCTTTTTTTTTTTTTAAGAGGCTTCTCAGCCTGACCAAAAAATAAAAATCACATATGTTAATGATGGAAAAGATTCAAGAAGCTGTCTGCTCCAAATTCTGCACTCAGTTACACTAGGGTAAATCCTGACTAACAACAATGGCATCAAAGGACTCTTCATATAATTAAAGTTAAGCATATGCTTAAGGGTTTGCAGGATCAGAGCCCAACCTTGCAATGGTTCTTGGGAGGTAGACTTTTATACTTCAGTAAATGTTCTTTCAATAAGACTTTTACTTTTATGACATTTTCTAGATTTAATTAAGAAGATATAAGTGAATTTTCTCTTCTCTTTTAAGTTAAATGTAGTTTCAATAAGAGATGGCTTTACTGACTGATACTTTGTTTCACTTTCAGCTCAGGATTATTCACCTTGTTTACCACCCAACTGTTCTGGTGCAAAATACTCTTTTACAAACCTAAAATCTCACTCATTGCTTTAGCATGGGATTTTCTTCCAGTTTCCTAAAAGGTATAACTAGAGTTCAGGAGCAATGCAAATTTGTAGATTTCCTGCACTGTAAAATCTTTGTCTGCGTCACTGGATTTCACGACTTTGATTTTTTTCTCTGTATTAGGCTGGAATTTATCTTTTCTTTTCCCCCTTCCCAATGCTCTCTGAGTATATTCTATTCTTCATTGTATTAACTGCTGGTCTCAGTCTCAAAGCTGCATGTTTATTTTTGGTTTGGCTTTCTCTCTGTGATATTACACTGTGTCCTCAGTTCAAACTTCTAAAATGAATACATACTGTTATATTAAGTCATTTATACTGCACCATCAATTTACACAGCACTTTATATACCTTAGCCAATTCACTGACCCAAAGAAACCTAAAGAAAACAAGGCAGGAGAATGAGAGGGTGGGGATTACTGATGAAGAGATGGAAGGAGGAATTGCTTGAAGAAATGGGATCTAAGGAGAGATTTAAAGGAGGAGAAGGACTGGGAAACTATCCCAGAGTTAGGAAACTACATGAAAGAAAGCACAAAATTGATAGTGAGAAAAGCTGATGAATAAGATGTAAGGCAAAAAGATTGAGAAGAGGGCACAGCAAGTGGGAGAGTGTATGAGGAAGTGAGAGCACAGAGAGAGGGAACCAATCCCAGTAGAGGGTGTTGTGATGGGATATGGAGAGTAAGGTGACAAAAAGCAGCCACTTTAGATAGACTAGCAAGTGGAGAGGTGAATGATATGGAGGCTAGAGATGAGAATGTCAGAGGTGAGAGATGACACGGGTTTGGACAAGTTTCTTAGCAGTGAAGACAGAAAAATGAGGGTAGATTTTGGTAATGTTCAAGAGGGAGAAGCAACAGGATTTATCTTGAGGCTAGCTATGAAAAGAAGAGAGAAAAGAGTCAAAGATCACACTGTGGTTACAATGTAACTTAGGGCCTGGGAGATTGGAAGTGCAGTGAAGTTGTCCGTGAAGAAAAAGAAGGAAGCAGGAGGTTAGCTCTTTGGGGTGTATAGATGCTTCTTCTGGGCAGAAAAATAATGTCACCTTGTGTATTAAAGACTGTGTGCACATGGGGGAACAATTAAGGTTACACTGGGCCATGTTAAGGTTGTCATTTCCTGACTAAGTGTTTCACTTTGCCATCTTACTGTAATTTGTTCAGGAGATTTGTAGTTGGTTTTATCTGGATATTCATACTTAAAAAAATGGAAAACAAAGAAACTGAGAAATACACCATATTCTTCTATTTGCAATATAACAATAGAACATTTTGTATTGTTTGATATCTGCAGTCAATCAGGACTGAGCCCCTTCTCTTTCTATACACACCCCAAACACAGCGATGATCTTCACCTACACTAGCCAAGACTTTTCAAAACCTGTCTTCTATGTGCTCCCACACACATCACGTGGAAAGCAGCAGATCTTCTTTACTGTACTTTCTCCTTTCATGTCCACTGCCACTTACCACCATAACCCTGTATCATGGAAAGAGACAGGACTCCTGAGCCCTACCTTCTTCTATGGAAGAGGGCACAAATCCTCCCACACTGTACCTCCTTCCATGTGCACTTTTGGTTCTCTGGGGGGAAAAATGTTTTGGTTCAAACACAAATCAAATATTTTCAGTGAATTCAAAAGTCAAAAAATATTTCAGTTCAGATCAAACTAAATGTTTTGTTTTGACATATTGTTCCAAGTTTGATCATTTTAAAACTTAAAAAAAAAATTAACCAAAGTAAAGGAAGTTTTGAAATAAAGTAATTTCAAACGAAAAAAATTCAAAATGTTTCATTTCAAAAGTATCAAAACAAAATATTTAGCAGCTTTTGGGATGTTCTTAGTTGTTGTTTTTTTTTTTTTTTTTAAAAACAATTCAGCAAATTGACATGGATTCACAAATTGTTTCAATGTCACTGAATCTGCATTTTTTGTCAAAAAATCTTAAATGCAAAATATTTCACCCACCTCTCTTGTGCTTTCTTTCATGTTGTTTCCTAACTCTGGGATAGTTTCCCAGTCTTTCTCCTCCTTTAAATCATTGTACACCCTTGTAATTCATCCATATAAAACCCAGTTCTTATTAGACTAATAGTATGACCCAAGGTCTACGTCTTGCCAAGTTAAGGTTCCATCAACTTCTGTTGAGGCAATGGGAATGTTTTTTTAAAAAGGTCACAACGGTATTTCTTAGAAACAATGTATATTTTCTTTAAAATGGCTAAAGTATGTTTGATGAAACTGTTAGAAAAAAATGAACTCTCTTGACTCGGAGCAAGCACTCTAAAAATTCAGCTGGAAAGCTAAAACTTTAAGGCCCTGATTCAGCAATACATTTAAGGATGTGCCCTAAAAGTTGGGTACATGCATAAGTATCTTGCTGACTTGGGGCCTAGGAAAATTATAGCCACTGAAAATGGCTCTTTATAATGGAATAGCTCAGACAGCCTTAACTACACAGTCACTGCATGTGTCACCTTACAATAGTTTGCTACAATTTTCTTGTTTGTTTTAAAACAAACTTCTTAAAATTTAAACAGTATTACTTCATCCCCAATAGAAAATAATCTATTCAGGATTTTGGTTAATATTGTACATAATTTTAAATGGGAGGGAAAAAAAAGTCATCATTTATACAATAAAGTAGAGTCTATTGGGTATTTATTATGTAGTTTCTGAAGCTGTGTCTTATGTATCCAGTAGAAATAGACAATAATAGCTCCCTCTAATTGACTCATTAGCTACATCTCAAGAGGTGGTAATGTCTACACAGAAGGCTGTCTCTATAAGAAACTGATTGTGCCTTATTTAGATAAGAAACTTCAGCTAACTCTTTCCACCTCATTGCATGAGAGTTGTTATAGAAAGAAGTTAATGACACAGATGATGGTTAAACATTTGCATTTGCAATTTCAGAAGCTTACAAGGTAGCTAAGAGTAGGGACTTGTCTACCCTTAAATGCTATGCCACTGTAGTGTTTTAAGTGTGGACGCTACCTATGCTGATGGGAGGGATTCTTCTATTGGCAGGACCGGCCTTAGGGAAAATAGTGCCCTGGGCGAACTTGTATTTTGGCGCTCCTAGCCCCTGGCCCTCATAGGCTCCGCATGCCCCATCACCCCACCCACTCAGCCCCTCAGGGCCCTGCTGCCTCCCCCCCAGTGCTTACTTTGTATTGAAAGACTTCCTGGGGCTCAGCCCCGGCAAGCCCCAGTACCAATGAAGCACTGGCTGTGCGGCCAGGGAGTGGCGGCTGCTGGCAGGGCTCCCAGCTCTGAAGGCAGTGCTGCTGCCAGCAGCAGCAGAAAAATAAGGGTGGCCTGGTATATGATGTATCGCCACCCTTACTTCTGCACCGCTGCTGGTGGCGGCACTGCTTTCAGAGCTGGTTGCCCCACAAGCAGCCGCCACTCTCTGGCTGCCCAGCTCTGAAGGCAAAAAAACAGAACCACTAAGTTACTAGAAGTTTGTCACACTAAGTCACGTCACGTGATTTGGGCATAAAAAAATTCAACTTCAAATCACTATACAGAACAACAAATCTTTCTGTACATCATAAAAGACTACACGTTCTAGAGCTTGTCTCTTATATCTGCTCTATCCGGCTGGTTTAATACAATGCCACGAGAAAGGATCATTTATAGATCGGCTTTCCCTCTTGCTGGTCTGCTATTGCAGAGTTAATATATTAAAACAAACAGGATAAAGGCTTATTTTACTCATTTTGTTTTTGTAATTAAAAAAAAAAAGAGTAGGAGATAAGTAATCTAACACAGAAGCACGCTCGTTCACACATTCTAGTAAAATAGGATGGCCACTGCATCATCTGCTACAGGAATTTGCACTATCCATGGCTGTGGAATTGGAGCCTCAAGAAATTAAAAAATATATTCACAATATCAAACAGAATACAGAACGCACAGAACTTGCTATGCCAGGGTTCTGTTGTTATAACTGTATAATTTAGCAACCACTTAGCAACTTCTATGTTAGCTAAAAAATAAAAAGCAATAATAAAAATAGATAAACAAGTGCAAAAACCATGGCCTAAGGGGTATTAATTTTAGACTAGGACATATATTGTCTGCTATTAAACAGTCTTTACAAAAATAATAATTTCATTAGGCTAATCAATATTGCAAAAATTGATTCCGGTGCTTATTCTGAAGAAATTATCTTAATTAGGAATTAATTTGTAAGGAAATTCCACCTCTGCAAACCCATGCATTCGAGCTTTCACAGCATTACATATCTGCAATGTCTGTCTCAGAATGGGCAAGAAAACATGCATTGTCTATCACAACATATGCTATATATAGCCAACAGGAGTCGGGCATATGTGATTTTACTTCAGGATACAAAGACTGTATGGTGGAACATAGAATTGTTCTTTATTCTTCACAGCAGCAGCAAAATATTAAAATGTGTGCAGATAAACCAACACAAATACAGTGCTGCTCCAAAACTCTGAGCTGCTGAGCTACAATGGGAGCTGGGGGGACAGATTCTGCAACCTCCATGAGTTCAATAGGATTAAATGTCTGAGTAAGGACTCCTTGCAGAGTAAAGGTTTCAGGATTAAATCTTTGGCTCCTGCTTATAGGTTTTTGTATGCTCTCAAGAATAAAGGAAGGGAAGGAGAGAACCCAGGCAGACAGAGGGGAAGGTGGACCCATCTTGTGTTAGTGTACAGAAGGTGAGAGATGGTAGTCACTAAATTTGAGCATGATTTCAGGCATCTAAACAGAGATGTATGTCTGAAATTATTTGTAAAACATACAATAATAACAACAATGAATAACCCCTTCTCCCCAACCCTCTCCTGCACCCCTAGCCCCTGCACTGTGCCGCCTTTGCCACTAACCCCTGCACTCCCCTCCTGTGCCCATGTGAGGAAACTGACCTGGAGGCATGAAGTACCCAGCATTGCTGCTCACTCCCCACCTCAAACTCTCTTCAACGCTCCCTCTAAGGGGCTGCTGAGGGTGGGGGAGTCAGGACCATGACCAGGCGCTCCCTGCATTCAGGTCACTTTCCCCACCTGGGCTGTGTAATGGGTGGGCAGGAGAGCAGCAGCCCCTGATGCTCGCCACACAGCACAGCCCAGGTGGGGAAGGTGACCTGGATGCATGGAGCAACTGGTGTTGCTCCTTGCTCCCCTAGTCACAGCCCTCTAAGGGGGCATGGAGGAACATTGAGGGGGAGCAGTATTTGTGCATCACTGCTCCCCGACCCCCCCCCCCCCGACATGGTCTTCTGCCAGGAGGAAGCAGGGAGAAATATGCCCCCCCACCCATGCATCACCTGTGAGAGTTTGTGGAGCTCCCCTGCCAATCAGCAGCGTGTACCTCTGCGCTGCACATGGCGCCCCCTGACCACGGCACTCTGGGTGATTGCCCACAGGGCCCACTCCTGAGGCTGGCCCTGTTAATCGACATAGGTAATCCACCTCCCCAAGAGGCAGTAGCTAGGTTAATGGAACAATTCTTCCATCAACCTAGCACTGTCTGTCTGTATGGGGACTCATGTTGGCTTAAATATGCTGCTCAGGGGGGGTGGATTTTTCACACTCCGGACTGATGTACTTAAACCGACCTTTTTTTTTTTTAGCGTAGACCAGGCCTAAGACATACACACATGGTGTTGCAGTACTAGATTGTTACATTTAAATTGAGATCTCCCAGATTAGAGATCAAGTGAGTTCAAGACTTTTACTTCTTCCTACCCAGGTCAGTAGGGGCAGAAGGCATGAGCAATACAATGTCAGACAAGAGACTTAGATAATGATTTGCTTAGATTTTTCAAACTTCCATTGTTTCAAAGCTGAAGTTGTCATTCAAGTGAATTTCTACATAGAAATAACTGTAATGACTGACATTTTTATGTCAAATGCAATACCCAGTCACTTCAGCCTGTATTTGAGTATCACAAATGAGGGAGATATTTTCAGTTTGTGTGTGCACATGAATAAAAGAAAGAATGTGGTGATTATGTAAATAAGGAATTAAAAGCACTCTCTTGAGCCAGGAATAGCATGGGCCAGCACTGTGTGAGCACTTTAGTCCTGACCTGCGGTATCCTGGCTTTTCTAGCCCTGAGTCTCTGTTGAGGATAAAGTGCCAAGTGTGCCAAATTGTGAGCAGATTTTTTTTTCTGTGGACCAGCATTTATTACAGATCAGAATAAGCCTATCAAATAGAATTCCCACTTGGGTTGTCCACCCAAGGACAGGCTAGGAACCCAGGCTTCAGGGAGTGATACTAGAGGATTATGCTCGTTGCACACTGTGACAGAGCAATCTCCTGTAGTATCCTGGGGAGATCTTGCTGAATTACATTTATATCTCATTGTGGGCCAGGGCTTGTATGTAATTTCAGAGGGGAGGGTGACCACGGCCCTCTAGGAAATAAGAACATTGGGCGATGATTAGGCAAATTCACTCAGGATGCAACACCTTCCGAGAAGTACCACCACCTGGAAAGGCTCACATATATTAGTTCAAACTGGATTCTCCAGAGACCAATAGACAAAGAAAGGACTTTTGGATAAATAGCCTAAGTTTAATCTGAATCAGGCCCTTCTTTTTGGTCCAGCAAACAGATAGGACCTTCTGTCTCCAGGGAGGGCAGTGCAATCCTTCCTGGGAAGGGCTGGAAGGACTTTCACCTGTTGAGGCCCCATAAGACTGATGGGTGACCTCTAATAGGCCTCAGTGTGCGGATTAGACCTTTCATTGGTTTTTACAGAATTTCTCTGTAATGCTTTTACCTTAAGAATAAATGTGCTTACTTAGATCTGTGTGGTAACTTATCATTGCTGGCAATTACACTGTTCATAAACCTCTGGAGAGAAAACAAAAAGCAGACGCTGGCTTGCTGGGAATATCAGTGTTGGCAGGGAACTGTGCAGCCTGGAAAAAAAATGGTCAGGAGGGAGAGAGGCATGGGTCTCTCCCTAAGAGAGGTGATGGCTGAGGAGCTGGGAGCTTGGCTTGAGTTTCCCTGAGGGACCATGGATGGGGCACACAGTGCAGTTGTCCTGAAATGTGACATACATCTTAACCCTCTGATGTATAGTTATTCTAGTAATGCATGACTGGATATGCTACATAGCTGCCCTAGAGTTTCTGACCCTGGAAACCAGGCTCCCTTTCATCCCAGTGAACTAGCTGGTTTCCCATGGACTCCTACTTTTGATCAGCCCAAAATGTACCAAGCCTGAGCTGTGTTCACAAAACATTTCAGGTTTGACGAACTGCCATTTTCCAATTAAACTCTGTTCCTGAGCAGCTCTAGTCATTATTCTTCATGCACTTGCTGAATCCACATGTATTTAATTGGGCCCTGATCCAGCAAAGTACTGAAGCACAGGCTTAAAGTTCAGTATGTGCCAAAGAGTTTGCTACATTTTGGGTGAGAGTGAAAGTCATGAGTGTTGTGCCTGGTATTTTTGAATCACAGTCGTTAAGAAGCTTTTTGTAAAATCAAGTGAAGTACTAACTTTCTCATCCCTGAACCCTTCACCAAACTGCTCCATTTAGTTCAATGACAATTTGACTTTTCAGAATATGGTTTGAAATACAGCATCAGTCATTGATATTAACCTCACACAGAGCATCGACTCCCTTCCGTCGCAAGATTTTTCAAAGAGTCAAATACATCTGAAAAATCATACTTTTTCTGTGGTGGAAACTTGCCAGGCTATGATGATCTGTCACAGCTGGGCTTGGATTCCTGGCAGGTGGTGGTCATAAGATGAGCTGGAGTTTTCCCTGAAGTGCTTGGATTGTTAGAATTCAGTCCAAACGGACATCACACACTACCACTTGGGGTGAATCCAAACTCTCCATTAGATCTCACTGTATCATGAATAATGTCAGAGGAAATACACATGAGATAAAAAGCAAACAAACATGATCAAAAGAGTATAAAACAAATAGCTTTACTCTTACTACAGAAAGGTGAAATCATTCCTATGTAATATTCATTATACATTTTAATAAAAGAATGGAAGATCAAGACCCAAAACACTAAAGAACCGGATTTTGTCTTAATTAAGTCAGTATGTACTTTTTACTAGCTCAGCAGTGAGGATTGCAATAAGTCATGCATTCAGATTTCACTGTCACCTTCAGGACTCTGTTTTTTCTTTTTCCTTTTCTCCTCTCCCCTGTTCTAAACTCTATATGAACCACTATGATAGATTATGTCAGTGCATAATAGAAAGTTACTGAGAGGTTACTTTTTTCAGAGTAGCAGCCGTGTTAGTCTGTATTCACAAAAAGAAAAGGAGGACTCGTGGCACCTTAGAGACTAACAAATTTATTTGAGCATAAGCTTTCGTGAGCTACAGCTCACTCCATCGGATGCATTAACAGTAGGTTAACATAACATAACAGAGGTTACTGTTTCCTCTGCAATTGATTGTTCTGCAGGCTTCTTTCATTGTAAAAAGAGGAGTTGGGAGTCAATAATAGCAAAAAAGTGTATAATAAGAAAGCATTTACACGGCTAAGGGATTCATGAACAGCCGAAATTTGAATCAGGCGTGAATCAGAGGAAACGTTAGCCAGAAACTAGCATGATCAGTGTTGTGTTGTGTCCTTAAATATATATTATTTCTTACAATTACGTACCCAGTCATGTGGAATACTACTGTGCATAGTACAGTACATCATGCGTTAAAGCAAACTTTATCTGTTGGCTTGGAAAAGGAGGACTCTTTTGCTGTGAAGTATTTGAAACCATCAAAGAGGTGATGGGGTTTTGTTTGTATGCAGTACCATTAATGGCAAAATAGCCATGACAGGCTCATGAGATTTAGCTGCAAGACAAGAATATTAATCATATTATTTTCCCATCTCAATTTTCTGCAGCTAACAAAACCAAACACACTCCCAATCCCAGATGACATCTGAAATCTTTTCCAGTATTGACATTCTAATACAAAAAACAAAACAAAAAAAGCAGTTGTTCCTCTGAGGAGAGGAAAAAAATTACAGCTACAGGAGAGGTAGGGTCATATCCTTAGACTGTTGACTTGGCCAAAGTAAAGGAAACTTAATCTAGTGTTTGCATAGCAAAGGAAAGATGGCAAAGGATTCTTACAGGTTGGTCCAAATTCATGGTTTCATTGTGTCACACACGTTCCGTGTGAATATTTTCCTATACTGAGTAATACTTAACACTTATTTAGTGTTCTGCATTTTCAAAGTACTTCATTAATCAACTAATCCTCATAACATGTTTGTGAGATAGGCAATTACATGTTGTTATCCTCATTTTCCTGATGGATAAACTGAAGCCCAGAGACTAAAGGTGACTTGCCCAAGACCATGCACCAAGTCATTGACAGAACTGGGAGTACAGCTCAGGAATTCCTAAATTTTAGTATCTTGCTCAATCCACTGCCATCGTTTGTACATAGTTGCTGTGGTGTGCAGGCACCCTCACTAAGAACTACCGGACTCTTATGTGATCAGGCATCAGAAGGGTGGCTAGAAAGAAAAGCACATCACAATGGAACATGGAAATGAGAAAATCTTAGGGCTTGATCTGAAGCCCTCTGAAATAAATGGGAGTCTTTCCATTTACTTCATCAGGTATTGGATTAGGCACATAGTTTAAAACAGCTGCTTGAAAACCAAATAGGATTCCCCATCCTAGCTACAGATACTCATCCGTTTGTCTGTCTATCTATATGTCTAGGTATTTATATGGCCTCAATCACTGTAGCATCTAAATGCCACACACTGTTTTAATAAAATCACTTCATTTTTGATTTTCAAGCATATTTTGCAAGTATAGTTTTAGATTCCTAAATTTGAAAGTTTGACCAAAAATGTTTGAGTACATGCAGTTCATACATAGTGATGTTGGTTAATGAGCCATATGAATAGCTGTCCTATTGTCTTTTGCTCCTTTTGTAAAATTAATTTCCAAATTCTTGTTCTACTTTAATATAACACCTGCAATGTAATACCATTTTTGGATACAGAGTTTTCTTCCATTAATTAAAGATTGATGATGGTTGGGGGATGAAATCATGCTTTTATCCATTAAAGGATAGATGATTCTGCAGCAACTATCTTTTACAAATTATGCTGCTCTCTAGACGAGAGTTGTGCAGGAAAAGAAAAAACACCCCCCACACCCCAAATACAAAAATATTAATCTCATTGCCTGAATATCTAGTAAAAAAACCCTTGTTTTTCACAGCTTTGTAACAATGCAAATAGTTCTGATCATTTTGAATTTGGTCACCGAAACATAAAGATGGCCATACAGGGTTAGATCAGTGATCTATCTAGCCCAGTATCCTGTCTTCCAACACTGACCAATGCAAGGTGCTTCAGAGGGAATAAACAGAACAGGCAATCACCAACTTATGCAGCCCCTGTCATCCACTCCCAGCTTCTGGCAAACAGAGGCTAGGGACACACAGAGCATGGTGTTGCATTCCTGCCCATCCTGGCTAATAGCCATTGATGGACTTCTCCTCCAATGTATCTAGTTCTTTTTTGAACCCTGTTATAGTTTTGGCTTTCACAACATTTTCTGGCAAAGAGTTACACAGGTTGACTGTGCATTGTGTCAAGAAATACTTCCTTTTCCTTGCTTTAAACCTGCTGCCTATTAATTTCATTGAGTGACCCTTAGTTCTTGTGTTATTTCCCTGTTCACTTTCTCCATACCAGTTAAGATTGTATAGACCTCTATCATATCCCCCCCTTAGTCTTCTTAATCTCTCCTCATATGGAAGCTGTTCCATACCCCTCATCATTTTTGGTGCCCTTTTCTGTACCTTTTCCAATTCCAATATGTCTTTTTTGAGATGCGGTGACCACATCTGCATGTAGTATTCAAGATGTGGGAGTGTCATGGATTTATATGGAGGCATCATGATATTTTCTGTCTCATTATCTATCGCCTTCCTAATGTTCCTAACATTGTTATCTTTTTTGACTGCTGCTGCACATTGAGCTGATGTTTTCAGAGAACTATCCACAGTGATGGCAAGATCTCTTTTTTGAGTGGTAATAGCTAATTTAGACCCTATCATTTTGCATGTACAGTTGGTGTTATATTTTCCAATGTGCATTACTTTGCATTTACCATCATTGAATTTCAGCTGCAATTTTCTTGCCTAGTCACCCAGTTTTGAGATCCCTTTGTAACTCTTCACAGTCTGCTTTGGACTTAACTATCATGAGTAGTATTGTACCATCTGCAAATTTTGCCACCTCACTCTTAACCCCCTTTTCCAGATCATTTATGAATATTTTGAACAGTATTGGTCCCAGTACAGACCCCTGGGGCACACCACTATTTACAAACAAAATGGCAGTTTTCACTAGGAGAAAACTAATTTCCATATACTAACGTTCAAAGAGGGACGATTGGTAGTTTTGCACTCTTCTAAACAAAACTTCCATCCAGAAGCTTCCAGATCAGTCACAAACTTCTTTCTAAGCTTAGGACCTGATTCTGCCACCCATAAGTATGATACTTTGCTAAGCCATTATGAGCTCTATGTTTTGGGAGAATCTATAGATTGTAACCATGAGAACCATTCGGTTAAAAGGCAAAGCACCAACAGGATTGTCTTCCCAAAGACCAAGACATCGTCCCCTTGTTTAAGGATGTGAAGGCATTTTCTAGGATATTTTAAAGAGAATTGATGTGTGGTACATACTTTATCAAGGCTACCAAAGACAAGGAATGACCTGTAAAACTTTATCAGTCCTCCTTCTCCTCTCCTTTCCTCAAATTTAAAAGCCCTCAGCCTGAAACCTGCACAAAGAATTCTGGAAATAGAGTTATTGAAACTGATTGATAAAAATGCTTAAGTCTTTATTTGTTTTACTTCAGGGAAAATACGTATAGTTGGGAAATATTTTGGTTACTTCTACCTCTTGTTTCCCCTTAAACTTGAAAAGCATTGCTTACTCTTTAAATGCTTCAGATGGTATTAATGTTTTTTGTGATGTTCATTTGCAAATGAGTTGTCTCTAAATACAAGAATTTAGAAAAACAATATTGATACTAGTGGCACCTTAGAGACTAACCAATTTATCTGAGCATAAGCTGTAGCTCACAAAAGCTTATGCTCAAATAAATTGGTTAGTCTCTAAGGTGCCACAAGTACTCCTGTTCTTTTTGCGAATACAGACTAACACGGCTATTACTCTGAATATTGATACTCTTGCAGTGTGTGAGTAGTGTAATGTTGTATGTACCCACATGGAATCAAATGATCTTGCTATAGCCTTGAGAGAGGCTACTCCCTCTCTACTGGGGTACCTCCTTGTGACCACATCTGGGAATTAGCTCCATTCAGATACTAACCACCCCCCCACCGACTTCCCTCGTTGCTCATATTGTGTTCCCTCTCGCCCTGCAGTACTCTGTCTTCATGACTCAGCCCTTCAGACAGGTCATTGTATAGTCCTCCCCTTCTGAGGTATCAAAGTCCCAATGGACGACTATCTCAGGTAGTCTTCTGCCCACTGCCTGCTCTGTGCCACTTTCCCAACAGCAGGTAGGGGAACCCAGCCTCACCTTCTACTCTGGGTTCCAGCTCAGACACCCAACAACCAGCGGCCAAGGTCTGCACTATACCAACCCTTTCTACTACTTCCCTGGGCTGCTTCCTACTTCAGCTGAGTTAGTCTCCTCCTCCACCCTCTTCCAGGTACACACTTCCCTCAAAGCCAGGATCCCATGGCTTCTGTTCTCCCCCTGGTTTCCTCCTTTCCCTGTCTAAGCCTAGAGAGCAACTGCAGTCCTCCACACTAAAACTCCCTTCTTACTCACTACTTCATGGTTTTATAGCAGCTTAGTTTGCCCCTTGCCCAGCTGGCCTTCATCATCAATTAAAAGCTTATCAGTCCTGACTCTCTCCCAGGTGCAGCCTGTCACAAGGTTAATTGGCCCTTTCTCCCTACTCAGGCCTTGTGTGACATAGATACCCCATCACAAAACTATTACTAATATAAGAAGCCACTGGGGTGTAAAAATATTCATATTAATTGGGCATTTCAAATTTCAGCAGCAACCAGACCTGTAAGAAGAGCAAAGAAGCCACAATGCAGCATCAAGAAAAAGCAAGCTTCCGGCCCAGCACAGCTGCTGTGACAGGATGACATCACCAAGATTTCAACATCAGTGGTGAGGTGATGTTTGCAAAATCATTGCCAAGGGATTAGATTTAAATTCATATTTAATCATTTTAATGGAATATTGGAATCCTATTGCAATTTAAGGTATGAAGAACTTCTGTTAAACACCAGATCGTTTAGTCTATGTACTCTTGGAGAGGGGGCATAAGATCACCTTGGTGAACAGAGAGAAACAGTAGGATTCAATTGATATCCACTAATTTGCTGTCTCAAGACCATTCCTTGAAGTGAATTGGTGGGGTTATAAGAAATATTGTGGTTTTTTTAATGACTAATTTTTGGATGGCTTCTTTTTAAGAAACTGAGTTAAATACTTCCTTCAGATTCATAGTACTTAATTAATTAATCACTTAACTCTGCCCTTTTATAAACTGTTCAGGTTATTCATGAGTGGGGCTTCTGTTTTGGGGGGGTATTAATTAATTTTTCAGGGTTTATTTTTAAGCAAATTTTGATTTATGTGTAAATGTCCAAAAATCAAGGGCGGTTGGGGATTCTTTCTTTGTATAGACAGATAGTACTGTTTCAAAGAGCACTACATTAAAGTACACCGAGGAATTGTTAGTGTGCGCCCCCAAGGGCTACACAGACAAATTAATGCACAACACACTAGTGCACTTTAGAAATCAGACCCCATTGTCCACATTACTGCTCCCCACAGATAGCTTTTAGATAAAAATCAGGGAATATAAACACCTATACAAACAAACTGTACTGGGAAAGGGATTAAGTCAGCAGGAACTGAGAAAGCATTTCTGGTGTTTTTCAAGTGATTATTGGATAAACACAGATTTCATTTTTTATTGAGGGTGTTTTATTGGTGTTTATCTGTTAAAACCTAAAATCAGAAGCCCTATTTATGATAAATCAAACAGGATTCACCAGTCCTTAAATGAAATTCCTTTTGCTCACACATAAACTGTTTTAGTTATCCATGGTACAATGAAACAGGAAGGATTCACTGCTGATTTGGGGAATAAGATGCTTTCATCTTAACTTACCTGTAGGAAAGTGACCCCCTCCAATGTGCAATGTCTGTTGAAAAGTCCTCTTTGAAAGACACACTGAAGAGATTATAATTGAAATAATCATTGTTTGCTGTTTGTGCATGTGTTCTGTTTTAGTTTTGTTAATTTTACATTTTTAAAATCTTTCTTTATTAAAAAAAATATAATTGTGTTTTGCTGGACTTTAGTCATGAGGTCCATGGTAAGAACCTTAAGTGATTAAAATAGCGTGGGGGAGGGGGTGTCACATCCCTGAATCAGCATGAGGAGAGAGAATCATTTTTTCTCTAGACTAGACACTTTTAGTAATTTTGGGGCTAAAATTACTTGGCAGTGAATGCTTTGAAAATATCCTTTTTGCCCCTACAGTGGTATTTATGATGCTATTGCTAACTCTGAAAATGGATTACCCTATAATACCTTATTAATGATAGCTTACTCTTTAAAAAAAATTGTACTGTGCACCTTCTGAGCATTTTGAATGAGCCTTTTGACTCTACTGCTACATAGGCAGCCTCTAGCAAGGGTCTGGAGGAAACAACCTAGACCACCAGTTCACCAGGAACAGAGATATGAAGGTTCAGTTATTTGTTATCACAGGAAAAGAGAAGATAAAAGAGTTCAGTATTAGGGATACCACTATCCAACATGTGCAGCGAGATGGAATTGGTTCACGAGGCATCACTGAGTACTCTGCTAAACAATAAAGATGCCAGTGTGAGAAGGCTACTTGTGTTTGCCTTGTAATATATGAGGTGCATGCATGACAGTTCTCTCACATTATATCTTAGTCTGTCCCCTTCACCACACCAACATAGAAAGGCTTCTCTTATAATTTGTTTGTTTCCCCTAGGGTTTTAAAGACCATGACCCACCACACATGAGAAGAAAGATGGTCTTACTGTTAAAGCCCAGATCTAGCAGGCAAAGTAGCGGAATTCCAGTTTTGGCTCTAGCAGATACTTCCCCTATATCCTTGGGGAAATTACCTAAGTCTTCTATGCCTCAGTCTCCTCATCTTTACAATAACAATACTATCTCCCTATCTCACAAGGATATCTGTGAGGCTAGATTCATTAATATTTTGCAGTCCTTGGGTGGAAAGCACTATAGAACCACAAGGTGTGATTATCTATTGTTCATCCATGTATTATTAATAATAATAATAATAATAATTAATAATTATGTGAAAAAGTTGTGCAACACAGGGTTGGGAATCAATACCTTCTTTAGAGCAGGCTTGCTCTCCTGCATCTCTTCTCAGACTTCATACACTTACTGTGTAGTAGGCGGGTTTGCATCTGTACATTATGTAGCACATTTAAGAAGCTAATCTGAATAACCATATTGCTACTAAAGGCTGGATTCAAAGTTTATTGAAATCAATGGGGTTTTTTTAACTTAAATGGACCATCTTAAATGGTCTTCAGATCAGGCCATAAGTATCTCTGCCATAAGTATCTCTGAGCTGTGTCTGCTCTGATCAGTTACATACCTTGAGCAGTTGCATGTCCCAAACAGAAATTTAGACAAAGATTATGGAATAGAGGGAGAAGGCAAAGCCAGAGGAAAAACAGATGTTGGCTGAAGACTCAATAGGTATGTGCTTTGTGTGTCTGAAGATAGAAAATGCTAAGAGGATTGTGCATAACCATCCCAAAGATCCCCTAAAGTAGACACTATTTGAAGAGGACTAAAAAGAGCCCTAGATCTGTTAGCCCATGATGGACTTTCAGAGTTGACCACCATCAATTTGGATGGACATTTAGAGTTGGTATATAAACCAGCCTGTCGCATACTAAATTCCAGTTATGTCAGGAATGAACCTGGGCAAAATAACGTGGTTGTGGCCCTCCTTCTGACAGTGGAATGTTTGTACTTCCCTATTTTCAACTCCCCCTTAAATGCCCTGGTCCCTTTTTGGGGTTGGGGGGGATCATTCTGCACATCTTGTGTGATTCAGGAGTCACATCCCCTCCCACAGGGATCTGGAGCAAGAACGGAAAATCTGAAACAGGAAAAGCCTGCTCTGCAAACCAGAAGTCCCCTTTAAAATCATGTTCACCCTTTAAAAAACGATGTCAGCCAGATCGTTGTGTGCTGCCTTGTACATAAGGTATTCATCCTGAAATATCAGTCTGACAAAACAGACAAGCAGAACCAGTCTACCAAAAAAAAAAAGAAGGTATTTTGAAAGGAAACTCTATTAATGCTAAAAGAACAAATCTATGGCACATAAAGCTTCCTGTTTGCATTGTTTGATTATCATATTACTGAGTTCAGACTACACCTGCTTCCCCGCCCCTTAATTTCAATTATAACGTGCTCCATTGTGTTGCACCATCTATTCTAAATGAATCTAGTTCTGGGGACATGCATGCAGCCAATTTATTCATTAGCTCTACTGTAGTGGAACTGAATAAAAGGTTTTATTATCAATCTCTTTAATTTCAGGATAGGATTTAGTGGAAATCAATATCAGAGAATGCATAATTGTTAAATCTTCTTAAATTAATAGACTCATTCATTAAGAGCCCCCCTTCCCCTCCAAAAAATACTTAGCTGGTATTTCTTGTGACGTTCTCTAATTAATTAGAAAGTAGCAACAGACAGAGAGCTGATCTGCTTTTGGCAATTGCATAGCTGTATCTGAAGACCAGTTTCAAACAAGAATTAATTTGGATATGTACATATAGTATTTCCAGCAATAAATTGATTAGAGGAGAGCATACCACACAAGGAGATAAATGATAGCTGTGTGCTGATGGTCTGCAAAAAATCTGGTAGCCTGCAGGTGGATTTAAACCATTCAGACTGGGATGTGTACCAACATGTAGTCACTGACGAATAGCAGGCAGTTTTAAAAGCCTTGGAATTAAAGATAATGTAATCTGTTTAAAACTATATAGCATTTAGGCAGTATCTGTCAAACATGGAGATTTTCATTTGTGCCTAACAAGGCAGGTTTAATGGGCCAAAAGAAAAAAAGCTAATTGAACAGAACACAGCTGTAAGTGGCTCCTAAGGTATATTCCATTTTGTCTGTAGCTGACACTACCCATATTCAGATCTAGCAGCTTTAGTGTTTATTTTGTCCCAAATTTTAAGGCTTTTTTAATTATAATTATGGGAAAGTACATTCTACACCACTACATGTGAATATTGATTTATTGTCAGACCTATTACTTCAGCTATTTGACTTCAGCAATAACTTGTTAACTTTTCTACTGAGCCTACTGATGACAGTCCTGTGGGATAGAGAGATTGAGTCTGGTTGTCCCATTACAACTTCAGTGATAACTTCATATGTCAAGACCAGGACCCTATTAAACCCATTAAATTAGATTGTGCCTAGCCCTAAACTGCTGTAAAAAAGGGAGAGAATACAAGGAACTTTCACCCTTTTCCTTATTCCAGGCACCTTCTTGTTCCTTGTGTCCCTGGCATATAAGAAATGGGCTCCTGGTGTTTAATGGAGGAGCTAGAAACCTCATAGGGAGCAAGGGATTAGGAGGGGTTAGTTTAAGCTCCCCTTCTACACTGGCCAGCAGAGGTGGACAAATACAGAGAAGAATACACATTACATCCTGAGAAAGGGTATCTCAAATGCCACTAGTGTGTACTGTCCAATAAGCATGGTGCGTGGCTTAGACAATGTCTCTGGCAGCCACTGACAAGTTGGTGTGCTTATGAACACTGCACATTAGGCCTTTATAGAGCCCTTGATGTTTTTTCCCACAAGCTAACAACATACTATACGATTACAAAACACAGTTGGGAATGAAACACGGTAGGGAGTGCAGCATAGCTAGATGTTCCTGTACCACAGTGGGATAATTTAATCTGAAAAGGCATGAAATCAGATACTTGTTATGATGGTTGGGAGAAGAAAGTTATCTCCATCACAATAAACACCCTCCACTGAAAGGAATCTGATCTCTCACTATCCAGGTCTACAGTGTCTTTGTAGACTACTCATAGTTAATATATTCCCCCAGTAACTACCACTGCTAAAAGCACCCTTTCTAGCACATGGCTGGTGAGAAGACTATCCAATCTTCTCAGATTCGGATGTGGACCTAGTGACCCACAAATTAGAATCATAGAATATCAGGGTTGGAAGGGACCTCAGGAGGTCATCTAGTCCAACTCCCTGCTCAAAGCAGGACCAATCCCCAATTTTTGCCCCAAATCCCTAAATGGCCCCCTCAAGGATTGAACTCACAACCCTGGGTTTAGCAGGCCAATGCTCAAACCACTGAGCTATCCCTCCCCCGCAATTCATGACATCCAGGCTTGATTACTGCAAAGCATTCTATCTAGGAATGCAACAGCCAACCCTGAAAATGCTCTGGTAGGTTCAGATTGCAATCAGGCCATGTACGTAGCAACAGGAGTCACCAAGAGCACGTTACTGTAGTGCTCCACCCACCCCGCAGTTGTGTTCAAGGTGTTCAGTTACGAAAGTGATGAGTGCACTGGAACTAGTTAGACAGATAGAACAACAGATTGAAGTTGGCAAATGATTGTGTCATAGCTGTGATGATCATAATGTGTGGAACTCACTTTTCTGGGCTATATCTTCCAGGTAAAACAAAACAAAAAACTTTTTTTCTCCGAAGATTTTTTTTTTTAAATTGAGCCTGACCTCTGCCTTTGTATTTATTATCTTCTCTTCTACCACTGTGTTGCATTTTATCTTATCTTATACACTCTTGGTTAATTTTATGTTAACATGAGAAGATCGTGTTTTGTATCATGTCTCTGCTCTGTCTTAGAAGCTGTTCACTATGTTGCAGAAGAGCTTGAAGCTGTCTCTTCACTAGAGGATTGATCTGTTTGAAATTGACCTGGTCAGATAGAACTGGGTTTAGCCCAAACAATTAAATAAGTCCGTACTAGCCATGAATCAGTTTAAGAAGCTTTGATATTTTCCCTACGTCCACACAGATACAAACCATTTCAATTTCAATGACTTCTGGGTACTTGTCTTATACTACCTGCTATAGTTCAAAAAATGTTCAAAGCAATGGGATTCTGGGAGATTTTGAAAGGCATGGTGGGATCATAATAGGAAAACTAGCTCAACTGTTTCAGCTAGTCCACATTGGTTAGACTGAACCAATTCATAGACCCGCTGAAATAATAATCTACTCCAAAAGGGTTCTTAGGAATGCACTGTAAATGGGGTTCAGCACTGTTATGGGTGGATGTGATATGTTTTCCAAGTATTCTAGGGAGTTAGAATAGTTCTTCACATGGTAAATTTCTCTAGGGTAGTGAAGGCTTCAGTGACTTCACAGATGACTGTGATGGAATGGACATTCCCAGGATTCCTGACTTCATAGGCTATAGCCCAGATTCTTATCTGATTTGTACTAGTATAAATCCAGTGTAATACCACTAAAATGAAAGGCATTAATCCAGATTTCTATCAATCTCTACCAAATGAGATCAGAGTCTGGCCTAAATGGTTAGATTAGTCACTGTATGTTTAATCATTATGGACCATATTCTGTCATCCTTACTCATCTGCAAGTAGTCCCACAAAAATGAATTAATCAATCAATATCATACTTAATACCCTAGTATTGAATACCCTTTTCATGCAGCCTGAGATAATATCAACCATCTGGCTGTACCTGAACATCATGGCTGCCCTCTTAATCTGATTATTTGGTAGCGTGAATGCCCTCCTGTCGGCACAGGAAAAAAATGTACCCCCTGGGTACAACAACTCACCACAGAGAGTAAGTGACAGCAAAATATACTTTTTTGATTTTGGAATTGCATAGCAAACCTATTAAAATAATATGACAGAAACAACCTAATGGATCGCCCTTTGGATTAATCAGGAACAATAAAATATATGGATGCTGTTGGAAATTTAAAAGAAAATCCCACAAAGTTTAGATTTTCCAAGGGAGTTAAACATTTAACATTCTCTTTCCCTATAATTATTTTTATTACATGTATTATACTAGTGCCTAAGAGCCCTAGTCATGGAGCAGAACCTCCATGTGCTAGGCACTGTACAATCACAGAAAAAAAAGACAATCCCTTGTGCAAAAAGCCTACAATCTAAGCATAGAACAAGAGATATCAGATGGATACAGACAGATAGGGGAGTACAAGCATAAGAAGAGCAGAATTTGGCTCAACATCCTGTTTAGAATGGAATTCTCCATCTTGACCATGTAGTTGAACTAAGTTAACACATTTTCTATAACACTATTTTAAGATCTCCTAACACAACTTATTTTGGATTCTTAGGACTTTTCAGTCTATTCATTTTTTTAAAAACAGATATGCTTTTGTTAAAGAGACAAAACTCTTGTTTGAAATGTTTCCATTAATTTAAAAAGGAAAGAGATCTTCAACTTTCTTTTGTAATTTAAGGAATAAAGACTCACTTTGTATAAAGTGGAATATTTTGCAACATGCAAAATAAGGTAATGAAGAAAAAGCACCTGACATCTTTTAGCAAAGCTGTCTAAAGCTGGTTTATTTTTAGCTAATACAAAGAACTCAGAAGATTTCATCAGATTTTTAATGGAAAAGAAAATAATTCCTCCCTTAAATGCCTATTTTCCCCAAACCCAGACAGATCAGTATATTGGATTCTATATGTTATTTTTAGAACTTCTTGCCATCTCAGATGCCTACTAGCTAAATGCAATTAAACTATATATGGTGAGATGCTTTCACTACTTCTGAATAAGCAATCACTTACTTTGACAATTTTAAAACAACTATTATCCAGGTGGAGAAAATAACTTCTTGTGCATACAAGGGCTCAGTTTCTTTGGATTTCTTAGTCTTAGTGTCAAAGCTGAAGAAAAATAGTTTTCAAAAATTAAATGTTTCTTTTTCTATTGCAAGCAATTGCACAGTCCCTTGTTATTCAAATTCTTATTACCCTCTAATGTGTCTATTTAAAATGCTGCAAAACAGCAACACTAGCTGTCATTTCCCAAGGAACATGGCATTTAGAATACCTTTAAAGAATGTATTGCATATGGTTATAAACATACCTGAATACAGTATTTAATTCTATTTATAGTTCTGACATATTGCATAAGGAGTCTAGTCTTCTATCACTGTGCAGAGTTGACATGCACATCAAGGGGAGAATAAAGCATTTACAAAATGGAAAGCTACTTGATCTTCAAAGACTCTCAAAAAGCCACAAAACAATCACAGCATGATGTCCTGATAATGCATTGTTTACATTATGTCTTTTCATCATTATTTGAGATGGACCTCCTCTGCAAAATTGCAGGCCAGATTCAAATCTCGGTGGTGTCTGAGAGCATGTGAATCCTAGGACTTGGATCAAGGCTATCTTTTATTATTGTGATGATGCTGTGCTATGGATACACAATATCACAGCACAGTTTTTTGACCAAAAGTACCCCTGTATTCACACCCTACACACTATTGTAATAATCTTTGTACAAAATATGCCTTAAGGTATTATTTGAAAACTAATAACTTGTTCGTCAATAATATGGTAAAATGTATTTAGCAACTTTATATGTAAAGTTATGAATTTCCCCTTATGATATTGTTAGCACATGTTCAAACCCACACAGCCCTGACTAGACAAAATTTATTAAATATGTTTATCCTAAAAAAGGAATGTGTTTACTTCAATTTACAAATAAGTAGTAAACAGGGACTTTGAGACAGCAAGAGAGGGAAATGGTAGGCGACAAGGCAAATCTGCATTTCAGCAAACACGGGGAGAAGGAAGAGCATGGAGCCACCTTCACCACCAGACTCCATGTCAATTTTTGACTATTTAAATAAACTTTGCTTTGAGGGGTATCCTTAGAAGAATCCACTTCAGCGGGTGACTGGACTATCAAAGTAAGGGACAAAAACAACCCAAAGCATCTCTCTTTCTCTCTCTCACCTAAGATGAAAAAGGAACTAACCCTTTGCCTTTGAGGGAGATCCTGACTTAAGAATTTGGTCAGCAGTGTTGCTGGGAATCTGTGGTAAGAATTTTAGCTTGAACCAAGTCTAGTCTGTTAAGTTGTAGCTAGTAGAAAGCATTTTATCTTTAGTTTACCTTTAACCATTTCTGACTTTCATACCTTTATACTTGTACTAACTTAAAACTTCTCTCTTTGTAGTTGAATAAACTTGTTTTATTTTTTAATCTAAACCAACCCAGTGCTGTGTTTAAAGTAAACTGTTTGGTAACTCCAGTTAAAGTAGCAAACTGTTGAATATTGATCCCTTACAAGGATCTATCTAAACTGCCCAGGACAGGGCTGGATAGTGCAGAACACATGTTTTTGGGGAAATTCAGGGCTGGGAGTGTGTTGGGGTCACCCAGCAAGTAGTAACCAAGTCCAATGGAAGCCAGAGTGTGCCTGGCTGCTGGGATCAAAGTCGCTGGACTGTAGATACAGTTGTAGCGACACGCAGACACTTAGCCCTGGTCTACACTGGGTGGAGGGATCAATCTAAGTTACGCAACTTCAGCTACGTGAATAACATAGCCGAAGTCGACGTACTTAGATCTACTCACCGCGGTGTCTTCACTACAGTGAGTCATAGAATATCAGGGTTGGAAGGGACCTCAGGAGGTCATCTAGTCCAACCCCCTGCTCAAAGCAGGACCAAAGCAGGAGTCGACTGCTGCTGCTCCCCCATTGGCTCTGCCTGCGCCTCTCACGGCAGTGGAGTACAGGAGTCGACAGGAGAGCACTCCGGGATCGATTTATCGCGTCTAGACTAGATACAATAAATTGACTCCAGCTGGATCAATCGCTGCCCGCCGATCCGGTGGTCGTGTAGACGTACCCTTAGGGTGTGACCTGCATGCTGTTATGCTGGTTGCAAGCAGCCCAGGTTTGGAGCTACAACACCAAAGCTTGTGAGACACCCAGGGGTATGGAGCAGGCACATTACTGGTCTGGATTTTACCCCAGAACATGACAATACTGATTACAAACTGTCCAAATCAGTGGTGTTTGCATCCAGATTATGTTTAGGATGAGTCAAATTTATCACTGAAATTCAATGGAGCTAAAATCTCACAAGCTGTTATTACAAGATTTCAGCCCCAAATGGCAGACATTTCCTTGTACAGAGAAAAGCTGCTCGGGGTGCCTGTCATTTGCTCAGTGCTATCTTGTCCAGGTTAAACAGAGTGGGGAACACTTATGTGATGAGTGTTCTGATACCTTTTTTTGACCCCGAGTGACTGACTGACATACCCCTCCACTCCATAACCTGTACAGAAACACCATCTAAATTAAAAAGAAAAGCTCTATCCCAAGCAGACCCCCAAAAGGGAGACATGCCAGAGACTCCATAAAGTCCACTTACAACTCTACTATTGTTTTTCATTTTACACAGAAGGTGCTTAGTTACTACGTTGATGGGTGACCATATAAAACCTTAATATTGTTAGATCAAGTTTCTCCTGAGAACCATATGCGGGGTCTTGAAGAGCTGCATATGGCTTTATATATAAGTACCACAACTTTGAAATAGTCTGTACATCATACTTGGGGACAAATGCATGGATGAAGTCTATTTCACATGGCAGGACACACAAATATACCTCCCATTCTATCTTCATTTTAAGTGATGGAGTTTGCTATCTATAGTACATGACATCACTTTTGACAGAAGTAAATCTTACATTAGATTTTTGTGTCCACTGAAAATGAAAGCTCATGGGTGAAATCCTGGCTCCACTGAAGTCAATTGGAATTTTGTCATTGACTTCAAGGGGACCAGGATTTCACCCTATTTGCTTTAGTACACTGTAAACTGGAGATGCTATCAAGTAAGATTCTAACTATGTGAGTTATTAGGCAGCTACCCTCATCATAGTATCTGCATGTCTTACAGGGTCAGAGTCATTTACCAGTAGACCTGACTTTCCTCTTTAGTCCCTCTTTCAAATAACTGGGTGAATGTCCAGGATCTTAATTTGACATACCATGTCCCATGTATTGGTGGGGAAAGAGCATTAGGAAGGACTGGTATAGAGATTCCCAGCTCCTCTCTGAGGCTTATTTAGGAAAGCTTTATGAACATGACCCTTCAGGTACACTGGAACAACTCCAAGAGCTCTTAGCATGGGCCAGGATCTGGCCAATGAAGTGACACATAAGGGCTAAGTATTACTCTCCTCTGACTGTCATTGATGGAAATTGTTAGCCAAATTGTTTACCTCAGAAAGAGGTAAAAACTAGAGCTGATTGAGTAACAGTTTTCTATCTCACAAGAATTTGAGATTTTTTCACATTTTTTCCTAGCGTGAATTGGAATGGGAAGTTGAAGTCTCAAAAGTGTTCGCGAAGTGAAAATCCAGAAAAAAACAAAAAAGGATTAGGTCAATCAAAACATTTAGTTTCAGTAATTGCAAAATGTTTCTTTTCAATTTAGATCCTTTAAAATAATTTTTACTTTTTTACTATAAACTACATTTGTAAACAAAAAATTCATTTTGAACCAAAAAATGAATGTATTTCTGTAGAAAAATATAGAAATGAAACACTTCAAGAATATTGAAACTTTTTTTTCCCATTTTTTTTAAAATGGGAAATTTATTGACACTGAATCTTTTCTGTGAACATCTCTGGTTTGGCTGAATTGGCATTTTCTGACCCCTCCCCCCCAAAAAAGTTTTGTTGAAAAATTCCCAACCAGCTCTAGTAAAAATGTCACTGTGCATATAGGACCTTAACAGTTAAATCCCAGACATGGATGTTTCCCTTCTAACAAATGCCCCTGCCCAAGAGTAATGATTTTTATGAGTGCACAGGCTTGTAGTGATGCTTTCTTGGACACAGAGATGTAGCCTGGAGAGGAACAACTGAGCTGTATGGAAACTATGCCCATGCTGTGCATGAGACTCTGGAGTCTGTTCCCCAAAAGCGGTGAACATTAGTGTCTTTAAAAGGGCTTGTAAAATCTAAGCACCACTGGGAAGGTTCCCAGATACATATTTAATTTAAAACTAATAAGACAGTTACTGCCTGTTAAATGAATAATTAAATATTGAAATGTGCTTATTGGGGTTGAACATAAGAGCTATTTGAAAGGTATCTACACAATCTATGATGGCTAATTTTCATCACACAGGATTTAATTAGGACTTAACATGCCCTACAGATCTTATTAAATGTAAACAGTTATGTTTAACAGCAAAGCTGAAGTACACTGTCCTAAAATATAGTATAGTAAAGTATCTGTATACATTAAGAAAAGCACACTATACAGAACCTGTTTGGTTGAATTTAAAGGTTTATTTCTTTACCAAATTCCCTTTCATTATTGTATATCAAAAGTAGAGAGGGATCCAAATCAAAACCCTGGATAAGAACAACCAGGCACTTTGGGATGTCTGAAATCTGAACCTGGATAAGTATTTCGCAGATTGAGACATCTCTATTCAAACAAAGGTATAGTCATTAAGGAGATCCTGTGCTTACCGCTTCTGAGTAAGAGAAGCAGCGTGCGTGTGTGAGTGCGCAAGCGAGTGGGATGACACGTGACTTTTGGGGACCACTCAAATGGATGGGTATTTGAAGTTAGTTTTATGTAAACAACTGGCGTGGGAGGAGCCCCTCCCTGTTATGAGGTGTACTTAAAATTGTAATACCGCTCATGAGCATACCATTCTACATACATAGATTCATAACCAGTCTGCATACATATCTCATAATGACCATCAAATTCAGACCAATACAAGTTTTCATAAGAGACCTCACCTTGCTACCTGGGGTTCTTTCAACCCAAAGCTCTTGGTAACTTTACTCTGTGCAAGGTGGTGTTAGGAAATAAATGCAGGGAGACACAACCATCCGACTGATAGATGAATGGCACAAACAGGACAATACAAAAGTATTTTCACTAAAGCTAAACTTTACTTAGTCTCAAGCACTTACACACATCCACAACAGGTTAGTAAAACACTCTCAACCCTCAATAATTACAGAAGTTTGGTATGGCTCTCGAGTGGCATAGCGGCAGTCTTCCGATGGCCAATCTTCCCTCTGCCGGTGGGGACCACAAGATGTGTCCAGAGAGAGAGTCCAACTACCCCAAACTTTCTTCCCTTATTTATTCATTAGTATTACAATATCACGTCACTCAAAGAAAACTTGTTAAGCAAACAATGTCAGAGGTTAAGCAAGAGGTTTCCTTCTGTTCATTAATTAGCCAGATGTGGTTCTGCATGCCTTGAGGCACTGACAGACACATCCCTGAGGACACATATAGACAAGCTTCCTGTCTTCCTAAAATGCATATCTCTAAAATGCGATTTCAACAGAGATCTCATCAGGAAGCACACGGGGTCAAGCTGCCCTTTCTGTGGCACCCAAACCTGCTCCCCTCCTGAGTTGGTCATGCTAAGGCTGCTGCATAGGCCCACCTTATAGCCTGATAGCTTGGCTACTTTTAGCAATAAGCAGTAGTGGTTCGGGCACTTTACTGGTTTGCCAAGATCTCCCCGTACAACCTGGCATATTTTTATACACAATAACATTGTATACAACCAGTTGGTTCAATTGCTTATTCTTTGGGATTCAGACCCCTTGTTCTCCCCTTGTGGTGTCTGGACCCTGATTGTCACAAGGGGACACAAAGGGGTGCCAAGCAGGGTGTGCACACCAAGACATAGAACACATTTCCCTCAGGGCTGCCTGTGTAACAGCATGTAGGGGATGATTAGCTGTAGGGGAAGGAAAGGGAAGGTTTGGGGCTGAAGTATCCACTTCTGACCCTTCTGTATTGTCACGGCATTTGAGGTTTGTTAGGGCCACAGAATCTACTCCAGCCATTTGAGGAATGCTAATCCCACATGTTCAAAAATCATGAGATTTTAAAACAATAAATTCTGGATTCTTTTAACAATAAATTCTGGATTCAAAAGCCTTCTGGCTTTTGATCCTTAGGGGTCATGTTTTCAAGCTTTCTCCACAACTGTGAAGGCTAGAAACTTACATTTAAAAAGTAAACAAATAAAAGCTGACATTTTCATGTAATCTCCTGTCTCCAGGTTCTGGGCTTTAAGAAAACAACATTCAAAATTGAGAGACATGTGAAAAACTCTGAAGAGTTGCCAAGACTGCATTAGATACACATACCCCATGCATACTGGCTACACTACCCTCTGTATCTTTTAGGGGAGGATTCTTTCCCCATTCACTGTGCAGATATATCCAATGACCACTACTACTTGGGCTTATTTTCCTCTAAGGATCAAGACCTTAGGTTTTTATTCAACCCTTTATTCGGGCAGACTCCCCTCCCCTTCCTCAGAGGAAGATCTGAATAAGAACAAGGGGAAAAATTAATAAAAGCCTAAGGAATGTCACTAAAGGGAATGAAATATCTTCGCAATGTCTTTTGTGGAGTTCTCCTGGAATCACACACTATTGTTGAAGGCTGGGTTTGCTGTCATCGCACCCAATCCCCACATGTAGCAAGCAACCTGCAGAGGGTAGGTGTATTCATGGCGTCTCTGCATGAACTTTGTGTCCCTAGCATCTGTCCATACATATTTGAATACTTCCTGCCAACCTGGCTGCATTGGTTGTCAGGACTTCCCCAATCTGTGGCTGCCCTAGGAATCACCCTTAATGAAGAAGCAGTCCAACAGACAGTGATCATGGAAAGGTAACATGCCTCAGCAGCATTGGTAGGGAGAAAAACTCCCCCAGTTTGGCCCACTCTCTTCCCTTCTGGCCTGTTTACTCCCAACTCCATGTGGTTCTTCTGATGAACTGAGACCTCTGTGGAGTATGGAGAAGAAGGGGGTATTTCTGTAGATCTTGGTGGCCCGCCCTTTCACATAGAAGGATGAGTTCCACCTGCATGGAGTGCCTCCTCTATATGTGAATGAAGTGAGTATGATCAAGCTCTGAGTAAGGGCCTCAATATTTGGCCCTAACTGTTTAAATATAGATGAGATTCATGTTTCTGGTGGGGCTGGTAGAAACAGTAATGCACAGGGTTTAGGCAAGAATAGACAATTACATTTCTGAACACATTAATGTTACCCTGTGGTGTTTTTAAAGGTATATATTTTGATAACAATCTATCTTTACACGGGGTTAGCCACATGAGGAAAGAAGTTGAGAAGTTTAATAAGGAAACCTTTTTAAAGCTTTAATATAAAATATTCCATCTCATCAAGCAGAATGTTTTGTAGCTTTTATTAATTAATTGTATTCATTATACTGAGATTTCTTATATAATAACTTTATACCTACAAATATGGCCCTCAGCATGAGAACATCCTAGTGCCTCACAACCATTACTAGATTTTTCCTCTTGCAATATCCCCTTTGAGATAGGGCAGTGTTATCCCCAATTTACAGGTGGGGAATTAAGGCACAGAGTAGTTTAAGTGACTTGCCCAAGATCACAAAGAAAGGCCATGGCTGAGCCAGAAATCGAACCCTCTTGTCTCAAGTCTCAGTTCAGTGCCCTATCCATTAGACCATCTTTCCTACCCTAACAAAATCATCTGATCAAAATGGGGTGCCCCAAGTGGGATCAGTATTTAATAAATTATCTGGAAAAGGGAATATAAAATGAAATGACAACATTTGCAGAGGACAGAATTGTTTTGATTAGTTAGGACTAGAGGAGAATGATGAATATAAGGGAGACCTGTGTGAAAGACAGTATCCTGGCAGACAAAATTCACTATTGACAAGCAAGATAATGTACATTGGAAGGAACAATCTGAACTATTCAAACACATTGTTCAGCTTTAAATTTAGCGTTGCTCCTAACACAAAAATAAATGGAAATCAATGAAACTCAAAGACAAGTGATTTAAAACTGATCAAAAGAAATATTCTTTAACAGAACTTATAAGTAATCTGTGGAACTCATTGCCAAAAGATATACTGAAAGCCAAGAATTAAGTAGGATTTAAAAAAGCGATCAGTCATTTTATGGATAATAAGAGCAGTTATACTACTTCAGCTTATATATTATAAGGCCTACATGTCCTCAAGGATCAGAACATAAACCATCCACTGACAGGGGATTAGGAAGAAACTTTCCCAAAGGGAAGGTTATTTTATAATTGTCCTTAAAGGGGATTCTTGCACTGTCCTCTGAAGTGTGCTTGAAAGATATCACAGCCATGTGCAATATCTTTTGGGATCATATTGTATTTTATGTTTAAAGCAAGAAAACCTCACAGTGCCATTCCATTGAGATGGGCCAGACAGTTTGAGCTGCAGAATGTGCACAGCCCTGTATGTCAGTACAGGTGATGCATAGGTGTGTGTTCCTGGCTCAATGGGATGTGAGCAGGGAGTGTTTCTTGTGGAACCTAGAATCACCAGGAGGTGTTACTGGAAAAATCCCATCTGCCTAGCCAGCCTATGAAGCTTGACCTCCTGGGGAATCAGAGGAAGGACTGGTTTTACCTGTTTTCAGGAGGCTAGGAGGAGACAAAACAATACTTTTGATATCGAAGACTGAGTTTAAACAGACTCAGGGCCTTCCTCTTGATTCAGCCTTATGGAAGGGTTGGCCTACCAGACTCCACATGGAAAATGGGTATGTTTAATGAGCATTTAAATCCTTTTATTTATTTTAATATTTTTTTTTGTGATGCCTTTGTCCTACAGGACACAGGATACTGTATCAGACACACCATTGGTCTGAACAGATATGGCAACTCCTATGGTCTTATTTCCAATAGGTGGTAGTGCTCACACCCTATAATGACAAGTTGCAGAGTAGCAGCCATATTAGTCTGTATCCGCAAAAAGAGTGAGCTGTAGCTCACAAAAGCTTATGCTCAAATAAATTTGTTATTCTCTAAGGTGCCACAAGTCCTCCTTTTCTTTTTACACCCTATAATGTAATCTAAATGGAAATATTACAGTCAGTAAAGCAGTAACAAGTTCTTTTCTATCATTCACAAGCTCTGGAGTACAATGACCAGTTTTTAGAATATAGTGAAGTCATTTCCTTTGCTGAATTATTATAGATATTCATAGTAAGACACCATATGCATCCATACATTATCAGATTTAATACCATAGACAAAGGCACACTTTTCAGAGTAACAGCCGTGTTAGTCTGTATTCGCAAAAAGAAAAGGAGTACTTGTGGCACCTTAGAGACTAACCAATTTATTTGAGCATAAGCTTTCGTGAGCTACAGCTCACTTCATCAGGTTATTCTGTAATGTTCAGGGTACAAGACTTATGAAGATCAAAACCACAGACCTTGAATTGTAAACAAAATAAAATTAATTTCTTCTCATTTCAGAATCTCATGTGGTTTGATTGCCAACAATACACTCATGCAACTTTTTTGGTTAGATGAATGCTGAAAACCAGAGCTGCATGGCCAAGCTATCTTTATGCTGTCTCTTTTCTGATTCAGGCTTTTTCTACATACATGGAGCAAATAAGCTCACCCATCTTCTATTTTAAACACCAAAGCGGTGAGCTGCTGGGATTGAAAACACTGCCATTACCATCAAACTTAAAAGGTCCATTTGAAGTTGCAGAATCTTTAGAGCTGGCTAAAATAAGGACGCAGTATTTAAATGGTAACATGTTGTCAATATCCATCTATTGTGTAGATAGCAAAAACGACCTGTAAAAGAAGGAGAGGGGGAAGCTGAGTCACCAGTTTGACTGGAAATCCATGAGACACGAGGTATAACTAGAAATCATGTCCCTTGCACTCGAGATTGAATGTAATTACTGGCAGCAGTCTCTAAACTGTTGACTCAACACACCCACCCAAAGTCCACTGTTGTGAATCAGTATAATGACTTGCAACATTTTCTGTGCTATAGCCCTCTCTCTCTCCCAGCCCAGCGTCTACTCACTTTTCAAAGAAGAGCATTAATGAGTGACCTACTTTCTGATATTTTTCTGTAAAAATCCCTTTGCTGATGTCTTCCTCAATATATCCCAGAGGGTTTAGTATCAGAACATGGCGGAGGCCTATGGGAGCAGATATGACACAGAAAACATCCAAATCAAGTGAGCAGACAAATGTATTTTGTTGGTATCGTTTCTTCAGTTGATATAGGAAAACAAACAGAATAGCAACATTTGAAAGGACGTATATTGTCTAATAAGAGCAGCAAAAGATTAATTGACATTCTAAGATATGAGTCATAAGAAACCACAGCTCTTCTGAATTCTTCTGCAGTTCCCTGTGTTAATTTGTGAGTGTTCAAAGGCTGTGTATTCTCACAGAGCTGCAAGCGGTGAAACACTCATATCTAATGTGAATGTGTTTATCATCATGGCTGTTTGCCTCCATCTGCAACGGAAAACTCCTCTTGCCACATACTTTTAACTGTCTGATGTCACTTCTGGTTCTTATAAGGGGCCTGATCCAGCTCTCACTGAAATCAATGGGAACCTTTCCATGGACTTCACTGGGAGCAGAATTGTGTCCTTTATGACAAAACTTTAAGAAGATATGTAATATAAGGCTACAACAGCATAAAAATGTGATGATACCAATATTACAGGTAAGTACCCTGTGTTCTGGATACTTATTTTTCAAAAACTGCACAAATGAGCTGGCAGTGGAGGAGATGAAAGCTATTCTATGGTTTTTTTATTTTAATAAAAATGGATTTTTGATCAAATGAAAGTTTTCTTTGAAAAAATTCTGGTTCTGTCCACAATTTTGGGGTTCTCATTGGAAAGCAAACCCCCACCAAAACAATTTTTTACCCATTTTTGGTAACCAGAAACTGAAAATGTTTGGTGTTAAATATTGAGAAAAAAAATCTCTCTTTTTAATGTAATAATCCAGAAAACTACAATGAAGCACTTGCTAAATTCTTCAACATTTCAGTTGCAAATGCTGAAGAAATATTTAACTCCCTGAAAACTTAAATTGTATCAGTGACCATTCTTAATTTCACAAAACATTTCTCCAAATGTTAGCTAAGGTAGAAGTTCTATTTTGAGCATGAATTCATAGAATCATAGAAGATTAGAGTTGGAAGAGACCTCATGAGGTCATCTAGTCCAACCCCCTGCTCAAAGCAGGACCTACATCAACTAAGTCATCCCAGCCAGGGCTTTGTCAAGCCAGGCCTTAAAAACTTCTAAGGATGGAGATTCCACCACCTCCCTAGGTAACCATTCCAGTGCTTCACCACTCTCCTAGTGAAATAGTGTTTCCTAATATCCAACCTAGACCTCCCCCACTGCAACTTGATACCATTGCTCCTTGTTCTGTCACCTGAGATCACTGAGAACAGCCGAGCTCCATCCCCTTTGGAACCCCCCTTCAGGTAGTTGAAGGCTGCTATCAAATCCTCCCTCACTCTTCTCTTCTGCAGACTAAACAAGCCTAGTTCCCTCAGCCTCTCCTCGTAAGTCATGTGCCCCAGGCCCCTAATCATTTTCGTTTCCCCCTGCTGGACTTTCTCCGATTTGTCCATATCCTTCCTGTGGGGGGGGGGGCCCAAAACTGGATGCAATACTCCAGATGTGGCCTCAACAGTGCCAAATAGAGGAAAATAATCACTTCCCTCGATCTGCTGGCAATGCTCCTACTAATGCAGCCCGATATGCTGTTAGCCTTCCTGGCAGCAAGTGCACACTATTGACTAATATCCAGCTTCTCACCAACTCTAATCCCCAGGTCCTTTTCTGCAGAACTGCTGCGTAGCTAGTTGGTCCCCAACCTGTAGCGGTGTATAGGATTCTTCCATCCTAAGTGCAGGACTCTGCATTTGTCCTTGTTGAACCTCATCAGATTTCTTTTGGCCCAATCCTCCAATTTGTCTACGTCACTCTGGACCCTATCCCTACCCTCCAGCATATCTACCTCTCCCCCCAGCTTAGTGTTATCCACAAACTTGCTGAGGGTGCAATCGATCCCATCATCCAGATCATTAATAAAGATGTTGAATAAAACCGGCTCCAGGATTGACCCCTGGGGCATTCCTCTTGATATCAGCTGCCAACTAGATATTTGGCAGTAAATCTGTTTATACTTTAAAATAAACTGAAATGCTTTCCAAACACAAAAATATGGAGATATTGGATGATTCACAGAATTAGTAACAGGTTATAGAACCTTTCACCTCTTGTGTAGGTTGTCATTATGAATCTAACCCAGTAACCAAAAGTTGTTACTATCTAACAGACATCCGTGGCTGGCCGGTGTCAGCGTTCGTGGATTCATGGCACCTGAAGGACACAGGAAGCAGGCTGGACTGGGGGAGGGATCCTGACTGAAAGAACTTCAGTCAGTAAAAATGCTGAAACGTGGTGAGAAAGCCTTGCTTTTAATTTAAGAGAGTTTGTAAAGTTAGGCATCAGTTGCATTTGTATCTTTACTTTTCTGGTAACCATTTCTGACTTTTTATTCCACATGACTTGCATTCACTTAAAATCTCTTTGTATTTTAACTTTTTTTATTGTTTTATTTAATTTAGTATGTCTAGATTGAAGTGCCTGGGGAAACTCCATTGAGGTAACAAGATCTATGCATATCATTTCCACTGATGAAATAATTGACCTGTGTTAGGGGGCTTATTCCTTCACCCACTCACTTCCCTGGTCCTTCTCGCATGAACAGTGAGCAACAATACCCGAAGTCCAAAGGTGCAAACAATTCGATGTTTATTGGGGTGAACTTCCAGCAAGCATGATTCCAGTTTCCTTCCTTAGTATCCTCCTTCCCAGCTCTGACACCACAGAGCCTTACACCTGTGTCCCATTCCTGCCCTTAGCAAAACAGGATTCCAGTTTCCCCACTCCCATTCCCTGTTCCCATCTCCCCCTTTAGCAAAACATGATTCCAATTTCCTTACCCCCATTCCCTGTTGCCATCTCTCCTCTTTAGCAAAACATGATTCCAATTTCTCCACCCCCATTCCCTGTTCCCATCTCTCCCACACACACACACACGCACCCCCCTTAAGGTTAACCTGTCCCCTTATTTTCAGGCTTGACTTGTTTTTTTCAGCTCCCTTTCCTGGAGGGCCATAATCTGAGTCTTCTAGTAGCTTGTTTGCTGACCGGATGTATTCATTATTTGCAGCTCCTTTGTGCCCATCAGCTAGGTAATTTGCATTTACAGAGGCTTACTAGCTTGCTTCTGGATCCAAAGCTGTTAGCAGCTCAGACACTGTCTTAAAAGGGAAGCATTTTACTTCCACCAGAGTTCTGATTACTTTCCACTTTCATCTCCTGCTCCAAAACACACAGATCTGAAAAAGAAAGCACAACCTATTGTGGCTCCTTTTGGAGCCCTAATAGGATTTTAATTAAGTACCATGTTTTATTTGCATTTCTTTTACCCCTTCTCCAATATAGACTGCACATGTCCTGGGAATATGCACATTCCTTCCATATAGTTTAACCTCCATAACATTATATTAGCCATATTAATTTTACACAAGGTGTAACTGCCTCCCCTATGCCCACAGAGTTTTCATGCACCCATCAAAGCAACAATCTGATCCCCCAGAGCCACCCCAAGGCTCAGTGTTCCCATCATTCTTCCCCTTTTCCTTTTCTTTTACCTGTGCACACACACAAAATTCTCTTTTGCCTAACATCCCTTGCACTGTGATTACTCTTTTTTACACAACTGTACCCCAATTACACTTCCATCTTGTACAACTAGACACAACCAGGGGCAGCCAAGTTAAGTTCCAATAGAAACCCCTTCCATCCTTTAGTGATTTTGATTACATTACCCCAAAGTCAAATAATTTTGATCAGATTCTCTCTCCACCTGCTGCCTGCAGCAGTCCCCTATAGACCATTTCTGTGGGAAAAGGGCCCATTTTTCCTCAGAATAGCTGTAAAGGCTTTTGTGGACAGAAGCATAGTGGTGGTAGTAGCCACTCGACCTGACCCCCTTGGATAATTTAATTACCAAGCTTCCATCCAATGTGACTGCACAGAGTTGCACATACAGTTACATTTATATAACTGGGTTTTATCATTAAACAAAAACTTCTTTCTTGACATCTCACATAAGTATCCAAAGTACCCTCCATTAAAACTTCAGAAAAACAAAAGAGTGTGGAAAGGCAGGTTGCACTTTGAAACTTTTTTTCTTTCTCTCCACTCCCCCAGGACCAAGTCCCAGCTCCAGTCTCTAAAGGTCGTCTGTTAACTCTGTTTTTGACTATAAACCCTTTTGTGCCAAATCATCTTTCACTACCCCTAACTAATTTACAACCCTTCAGCAGCCCTTGCTGAAGCAGCACCAAACTTGAAAGATTTCTGGCAGCTTCCCATAATGCTGCCCTTACTTCAAACCTCTCACAAGCAGACTGAAGTGCCTCCTTTCCCTGGAAGGCATTCAGTCCCCATGGGCAGGGACCTTCTTCCACTACCCATATACCAAGGAGGGTGGGCTCCTCAGCCACCCCCCATACCTTTGGGTCCCCTAACAACCTGTACAAATTTGTGTTGTCCAGGAGTGGTCTGGGCAATACAGGACACACATTTCTGGAGGCAAATCTGGGAATGAAAGTGTGTTGGGCATCACCCTGCAGTGTAATTCAGGCTAGTGAAGCTGGCAGGCTGCATCTCATATACAGACATATCTGGGAGTGACTTCTGAAGGCTGCTTGTGAGCCATCCAGACTGTAGACTACAGCAGCAAAACAATGTAAAGTGCACCCCATGTAAGAGGGCTGAGGTGACACAGCTATTCCTCAGTCTACATTGTACCCTGGGTATGTCACAGACACCCGTGGCTGGACGGTGTCAGCTGATTCAGGCTCACAGGGCTCAGGCTGTGAGGCTATAAAATTGCAGTGTAGACGTCTGGGCTTTGCCTGAGCCCGGGCTCTACACCCCATGAGGCATGTTTAAGTATTTGAATGGTAGACCCTGGCACTGACATCCAAGGAATACTAAATGACACCATTCCAATGTTCATCTGCCTATGATTTGTTACTTTAGTATACAATCTTACTGCATGAAAACTTATTACTTGACTACTAGGAATCTGTGAATAGCTGCCATTCTGTAAATGCTAGACTGTTGTCTAGAGTCTTTTGCTCATGTTGTTTTTGGATTTACCTATATTATTTCCATTACAAGTTTGTCCCTAATTATGATTCTTCCCACTCATAACTACAATCCAAATGTGAGCATCCTGCCTTGCACACATCCATATGTAGCAGTATAGATACTATCCTGACAAGTATGGAATCAAAGTGGACCTCTTCAGGTCAACACTTACCCGCATCCAAACTAATATTCTTAATTACATGTTGTGTCCACTACTTAACCAGCACACTGTGCACTTGGTAACATAATCTTTAGGCTTAATGTTCAAGTTAACGACACCCCGCCCTGAAATACAAAACATGAGGTAAAATAGTTTGCCTTTTCTTATCTGACTTATCTTCACTGGGAGAATAGGATTATAAATTGTAAATAAAAACAATACAAAATAGAGCTACATATATAAAGTTTGGCTGAAAGGAAAGTCCTATGAATAGGCCACTGGAAATCTTGGGAATTTTTGCCAAAATCTGCAGAATTAATTCCATATATTTAAAAAAATTCACCACATTTGATAAGTTTGATAAGACCCACTAGGTCAACTGGTCCATCTGCCTGCAAATGCAGGCTTGACCTCTACAGTACTTTAAATAATGTGTCCATTCTATTTTGGCTATGTCCCCAGCAATGTAATGAGGCTTCCAGTACTTCCTTTGGCAGACTATCACACAAATGTAATACATGTTACTGGGGGGATAGAGGTATAAAGGGCTCCACAGTTGGGGCATAGACACATTGCTTCTTGCAATGAAACATTTAGAGAATTCAGTTTGTCACAAATATCAGCAAGGTAAGCCAAAAGCACAAACCAGTAGGGAATCACAGTGTGTGTCTGTGTTGCTGAAATTCAAATCCACTAGAAAAAGTCTAACTTCATTTTTCAGTTCACAGACACATTGCAACACTTTCCTCCTGGATAGCCACCTGACTTCCATGTGAAACAACAAAGCATCGTGCTCTGCTCCCATCTCTGCACGAAGCATTGCAAAGAGACGCACCTTTGTGGGCTGCGTCTTGATAAAGTTCTCCTCCTTCCAGGTTAGCGAGAGGGAGAGAGAGTGAGAGCACATGCAGCGGGCGTGGGTGGGGTGTGTGTGGGGGTGCTAACTGCAATGGTAGCTGAATCTTTCCCCCTCATCAACTCATATTTTCCTTCCCTCTGCCTTTCCTCACAACTTCCAGCAACCCTGAGCTGAGACTGAATTTGCATCATAAGTCCAACCAGTACTGGCTAGTCCTCAGATCAATGTTTCAGGGGGCTGAGGGGTGGCTAAAGGTGGCATACAGCCAAACTGGTCCCAGATTCCTCAGCTGCATGATACACAGCTGAGAATCTGTCCCTAAAAGTTTAAATAGATTTCATTTCCTAGTGCCTAAACAAGAAGTGCCACTCACAAAACAAGGAGGGGATGGTCACACAACTCTTCAGTTTTGAAAGAAAGATGCCTTTCTTTCAATATCTTCCTCCAGGTCAGTGCCCCCTTCTCAGTGGAGCACCTATTCCGCTTGTAGATTTTGCAAGGGGAACTCACTGTCTGGTTGGTCATAAGGCTGTTGAATGTGCTTACACACCCAGAGTTTCTTCCTCTCCTTGCAATATGGGAAAGACACAAAGTAACTCTGAAAGAGCAGAAAAGAATCTTTAAACTCTCAGTCAAATACATTGTCTCCAGAATGGACTATTTCCTATGAATCACCTTTGATGTTTTACTTAGCAAAAGGAAGGAAGAGGCTTTGAGGCACGAATGGCACACTAATGAAATGAAATGTTCTTAATTCTCCAAACTATAATTTGTAATCTATTTTTTTTTAAAAAAAGCCATGACTCTGTTGGGGATGAGGTGGATGTAGGCGAAGGGCATAAGAAGCTGAAGGAGAAATAATGACACTTGTAGACTGCCCCCATCCTCAAAGTACCTGGCTTCCGCAGTTTTCAATCCAGCCTTGCCTTCTGTGCTGCTCTCAATCAACCCCTCCTGTCTTTCCTGACACCTTCATTTTTGGGATTTCATGGTCACTCCCTGCTGCTGTCTCTTGTGCTTCACCACTATACTCCTCTTATTCACTGCTCTACCTGCCCAACCAATCCCCAGCCTATGCCCACTCCTCACCTTCATTATCTCTGTGATTGCTGTCTCTCTGCTGAGCATCAATGGAGAAAATTCTGGCACCTTGTTGATTTCCTTCACTATAAATTTCCCTTTCTTCCATCATCCCTGGCCAAGGAATCTTCCTTCTCCTCTTATCCTCTCTCATGCGTCAAATCCTTGACAACTCTTCTTTGTAACCTTTTTTATTCCCTAATGAGATCTTCTCCTCCTCCTCCATTACTTTCGGTCTCTCAGATCAGGACTTTTCTAATGTTGTCAAAAACAAAATACTGTGTATGCCTGTTCTGAGGCCTCCAATCTCTGCAGGTGCTGGTTCTTGGTCTCATCCCTTTCCCCGCCCCCCTCGGCATGCCTATTGTGACATGCCTGTAATGTCCATCTTCATTATCAATCCTTCTTCGAAGTAGTATGGGGTAAGGAGGTTGCTTCATCTTGAGTCTCTCTCTCTCTCTCTCAAACATTATGTGGGTCTTTCCATCCATTAATCTCCCCTCCAGGCTGGACCCCTGTTCTTCCCTTTTATAGCTAGTATATTCTTTGCTAACAAAGATGGTGGGGTCAGACAGACAATTAGTCTTTTCTGGAGTATGGTTTGGCAACAGAGTTAGGCCAATACTATTTTGGACTACTCAAATTCCAGTAAGACATGTTGAAGTAGATGAATGTTATAGTTCCTTTCTAGAATTCACCTGTGGTTTGACTACATCAGGAATATTGCATTCTTTTCTGGGCACCGCATTACCAGAAATTAGAGGAAGTTCTGAGGAGAGAATCAAAAATGAAGAGTGTGGAGGCAATGATTTATGAGGAAAGGTTAAATGACTAATTCTGCATAGCTGGGATAAGAGTTCCCAAAAGTGGATGGGGAGAAGGGGACATAACAGTCCAAACATCTGAAGAGTGCATTCACCAAAGATTGAGAGCAATTATGAGTGAGTATAGCTAAGGGTAATGGAATGAATTTAAGAAAGGGAAGGGTGACCAATCCCTCTGGCAGGAAAAGCCACTGGAGGAAACTGAAGCAGGTTAGAAAAACTCTGTAATGTTTCTTTTCTGGGATTATCCTCAAATAGTTCTGTTGGGAGGAAGGTGGCAAAGTTTGTCCACCATCTCTGCAGAATAACACGGGGTTCCACCTAGGGCAGAGGTTTTCAAACTGTGGGACATGCTCCCTTTTTGGGGAGCATGGAGGAATGTTTGGGGGCTGCTGCCAGCCGCCGCCAGTAGAGCCTCCCACTGTCAGCTCTGGCTGCCTCCCGCTGTCAGCCTCCTGGCTGGCAAAATTGCAGTGGAAGCCACAATCATTTCTATAGCTACAACTACCTTTCTCACCTTTTTACAGGAACAACTACCTTTCCCACCTTCTGGTTTAGTATATCATATCCTCTCATTACAACAAGCAATTGTGCAGTGCTTATTCTGCTGGTGAGTTTGATATTTTTTTCATATTATGTGGTAAAAAAATGGATTGGTACTTATTGTTTATGCACAGCTCTGATATTGTCTAAAAAAGGTAAAACTATCCAGTCAGAATACAACTTTGCAATATCAGAGTCCAAGTAAGTGGTAGACAAACTAAGCCCTGGTCTACGCTACGAGTTTAAGTCAAATTTACCAGTGTAAGATCAATTTAACCCTGCACCCGTCTACATGACGAAGCCATTTTTGTCGACTTAAGGGCTCTTAAAATCTATTTCTGTACTCCTCCCTGACAAGGGAATTAGCACTGAAATCAACATCGCTGGGTCGAATTTGGGGTAGTGTGGACACAATTTGATAGTATTGGACTCCGGGAGCTATCCCAGAGTGCTCCATTGTGACCGCTATGGACAGCACTCTCAACTCAGATGCACTGGTGAGGTAGACAGGAAAAGCAATGGGAACTTTTGAATTTCATTTCCTGTTTGGTCAGCATGGCAAGCTCATCAGCAGAGGTGAACATGCAGAGCTCATCAGCACAGGTGACCATGCAGTCCCAGAATCGAATGGACCGAACGGGAGGTATGGGATCTGATTGGTGTATGGGGAGATGAATCCCTGCTATCAGAACTCCATTCCAAAAGATAAAATGCCAATATATTTGAAAAAATCTCCAAGGGCATGATAGACAGAGACTATAACAGGGACCCACAGCAGTGCCGCATGAAAATTAAGGAGCTCAGGCAAGCCTACCAAAAAACCAAAGAGGCAAACGGCTGCTCTGGGTCAGAGCCCCAGACATACTACTTCTATGATGAGCTGCATGCAATTCTAGGGTATGCCCCTACCATTACCATATCCCGGGCCATGGACACCTGCAAGGGGGGAGTCTCACGCAACAGGGATGAAGATTTTGGGGACGAGGAAGATGATAATGAGGAGGAGGAGGATAGCACACAACAGGCAAGTGGAGAAACCATTCTCCCTGACAGTCAGGAACTGTTTATCACCCTGGAGCCAATACCCTCCCAAGGCGGGCTCCCGGACCATGAAGCCGGAGAAGGCACCTCTGGTGAGTGTACCTTTTGTAAATATAATACATGGTTTAAAAGCAAGCATGTTTAATGATTAATTTGCCCTGAAGACCTGGGTTGCATTCGCGGCCAATACAGCTACTGGAAAAGTCTGTTAACATGTCTGGGGATGGAACGGAAATCCTCCAGGGACATTATTAAGGGGACATTCAGAGGTGGCCATTTCTGCTGGTCTGTTTGCCTGTGGCTGAAAAGAAATCATCCCCGCTTTTAGCCACGTGGTGGTGGGGGGGCCCTGTTCACACTGAGCTGTTTGCGTTTGGCTGCCAGGGATCTTCCCTGATACTAGTCACGCGGTGGGAGGAGGGGTGAAGTGATCATCCCAGAGAACTGGGGGGAGGGGGGTTAGTTGGGTTTGTGCTGCACGTTAACCCGAAAACCACAGCCCCTCCTTTTAAATGGCGAACCCAACGGGTGCTTGGTATGGGAAAGGAGGGCGCTGCTGTTTGAAACCATTCCCACATGTGATGAAGGTTGAAGAAGCCGAAAGACTATGGCTTACCATGGCTGTCTGCAAGTCGAATTCTGTTGCCCGGCCCTGCATGTGTGATCTCTCACACCAAACTGGCAGGCCCTCAATATAAGAGGCAAAATGCGACCTTGTACCAAAAGCACATGTGCTATGTAATGTTAACAGCTTGGTTCACCCTGAAAGAGTCTACCCATTGTTCTCTAAAATGTGTCTTTTTAAATACTAGTCTCCCTTTTTTCCTTCCTGCAGCTGCATGTTTCAAGACTCCCCCTATCATCTCTGTCCCAGAGGCTAGCGCAGATAAGGAGGTGAAAAAACCACACTTGCGATGAAATGTTCTCTGAGCTCTTGCAGTCCTCCCGCACTGAAAGAGCTCAGCAGAATGCATGGAGGCAAACAATGTCAGAGTCCAGGAAATCAGAAAATGAACGCGAGGACAGGAGGGATGAGCAAGATGAGAGGTTGTGGGAGCAAGAGGAGAGGTGGCAGCAGCGTGATGAGAGGAGGCAGGATGCAATGCTGAGGCTACTGGGGGATCAAACTGATATGCTCCGGCATCTGGTGGACCTGCAGGAAAGCACAGACTGCCGTTGCAGCCCCTGTGTAACCACCTTCCCTCCTCCCCAAGTTCCATAGCCTCCTCACCCAGATGCCCAAGAACATGGGGGGGGGCCCCCTCCGGGCACTCAACCACTCCACCCAGAGGACTGCCCAAGCAACAGAAGGCTGGCCGTTCAATAAGTTTTGAAGAGCAGTGTGGCCTTGTCCTTCCCTCCTCCCCTAATCCATCACCCCACCCGGTGCTTCCCTCCTCCTCCACCCCTCCCGGGCTACGTTGGCAGTTATCCCCCTATTTGTGTGATGAATTAATAAAGAATGCATGATTTTGAAACAACAATGACTTTATTGCCTCTGCAAGCAGTGATTGAAGGGGGGAGGGTGGTTGGCATACAGGGAAATAGAGTGAACCAAGGGGGCAGGTTTTCATCAAGGAGAAACAAACAGAACGGTCACACCATAGCCTGGCCAGTCATGAAACTGGCTTTCAAAATTTCTCTGATGCGCAGTGCACCCTACTGTGCTCTTCTAACCGCCCTGGTGTCTGGCTGCGCATAATCAGCGGCCAGGAGATTTGCCTCAACCTCCCACCCTGCCATAAACATTTCCCCCTTACTCTCACAGATATTGTGCAGCGCACAGCAAGCAGCAATAACAATGGGAATACTGGTTTCGCTGAGGTCTAACCGAGTCAGTAAACTGCACCAGTGTGCTTTTAAACCTCCAAATGCACATTCTACCACCATTCTGCACTTGTTCAGCCTGTAGTTGAACAGCTCCTGACTACTGTCCAGGATGCCTGTGTACGGCTTCATGAGCCATGGCATTAAGGGGTAGGCTGGGTCCCCAAGGATAACTATAGGCATTTCAACATCCCCAACAGTTATTTTCTGGTCTGGGAAGAAAGTCCCTTCCTGCAGCTGTTCAAACAGACCAGAGATCCTGAAGATGCGAGCGTCATGTACCTTTCCCTGTCATCCCACGCTGATGTCGGTGAAATGTCCCTTGTGATCCACCAGTGCTTGCAGAACCATTGAAAAGTACCCCTTGCGGTTTACGTACTGGCTGCCAAGTTGGTCCGGTGCCAAGATAGGGATATGCGTTCCGTCTATCGCCCTCCCACAGTTAGGGAATCTCATTGCAGCAAAGCCATCCACTATGACCTGCACATTTCCCAGAGTCACTATCCTTGATAGCAGCAGGTCAGTAATTGCGTGGGCTACTTGGATCACAGCAGCCCCCACAGTAGATTTGCCCACACAAAATTGATTCCCGACTGACCGGTAGCTTTCCAGCATTGCAAGATTCCAGAGGGCTATCACCACTCACTTGTGAACTGTGAGGGCTGCTCTCATCTTGGTATTCATGCGCTTCAGGGCAGGGGAAAGCAAGCCACAAAGTTCCATGAAAGTGCCCTTACGCATGTGAAAGTTTTGCAGCCACTGGGAATCATTCCAGACCTGCAACACTATGCACTCCAACCAGTCTGTGCTTGTTTCCTGGGCCCAGAATCGGTGTACCACGGCATGAGCCTGCCCTATTGCCACCAGGATGTCCAAATTGCCGGGGCCTGTACTTTAAGAAAAATTGGTATCTATTTCCTCATCACTCTTGTCACCGCTCTGCCATTGCCTCCTCGCCTGCTTTTGCAGGTTCTGGTTCTGCACATACTGCAGGACAATGCTCATAACTGCTGCGGTGATCTGAGTGGGGTCCATGCTTGCCATGGTATGGCGTCTGCAGGAGAGCAGAGTTGCAGCGGAAGCAGTGGCTGATGACGGATGCCACGAGAATAGATATTTATGGAGAACGACGAGAGGACCTGTGAGGTGGATTCATGAGAGCAGGAGAGCAGAGTTGCAGCAGAAGTGGTGGAGGATGACGGTTAGCACCATGCACATTTCCCAAGGAAGAACACACGTACCTGGGAGCCCATGACAGACAACATGGAGAAATTCGCTATTGAGAGAATAGCAGGAGAGCAGAGTTGCAGCGGAAGTGGTGGATGACGACGGTTAGCAGTCCTACTGCACCGTCTGCTGAAAGCAGTATGGTGTCCGCAAGGGAAAAAGGTGTGAAACGATTGTCTGCCATTGCTTTCACAGAGGGAGGGGTGACTGACGACATGTACCCAAAACCACCCGCAACAATGGTTTTGCCCCATCAGGCATTGGAAGCTTAACCCAGAATTCCAATGGGTGGCGGAGACTGCGGGAACTGTGGGATAGCTACCCACAGTGCACTGCTCCGTAAGTCGATGCTAGCCACAGTAGTGAGGACACACTCCGCCAACTTAATGCGCTTAGTGGGGACATACGCAATTGACCGTATAAAATCGATTTCTTAAAATCAACTTCTAAAATTTCGACCTAATTTCATAGTGTAGACATACCCTAAGAGAGAGATTTTCTGCTCCAGCACAAAACTCAAAGCCAAAAGGCAGATGGGGGCAGCTAGGGTCCCTTGAAATCCCATTTGAACATGTCAGGTCTGGACTGTTGTAGGGGTTGAACAGACTCCAGGCAGTCCTAGGTTAGCAACCTAAATATAAATAGATCAGATTGTGCTGCTGTAGGTGGAAGCACGGCCCAGAAGCACCCTAGTGGTGTCACTATAGTTCTGACTTCTCCCATTCCTGGTATATCCCCTACAACAGAGCTTGCAGATGGACTACATAAGACAGCAAAGCAGCTGCCTTGCTCAGTTTCTGCACCAAAAGAATACTTCGCAGATCCAATCTCGGGCTTTTCTGACCCTTTTTCCATGGAATTTTCTAAAATGGAATCAGAAGTTTTAATACTTCGGCACACTGCATTAAGACCATTGTCTATAACGATTTACTGTTGGAGTGCAGTTAAGTATTTTTCATCCTTACAAAAGGGAAAATATCAAATTTGCAATTACTGTGATGAACACCATTAAGGCTCTGCCTCAAGTGACAATTTTACAACAGGATTCACAATAATTCTCTTGCCCTTTCTTCCTGTATTTAACATGTCCATACTAAAAAAGCCACTTGGGGCGAATACGTCTGGAAAGAGACAAAATCAGTAATTTCTATTCTATTCAGCCTTAATGGAAAAAATGTCCCCGTTTTGCTCAATCCCAGCACGAGGACAGTATGAACTTTCAGGTAAGAACCACTTCTCACATTAAATAAAGTATGAAACATATATTCTTGATTACATTTATCATGTCTGAAGTCTAATGCGGGTGATCATATTGCTATAAAGTGAGACTGTGACAACAACAGTCTGGGAGCCCAGTAAAAAAGACGGTAAATAAGCTTCCAACCTGTTTTAATAGTGGTTTCACAATCAGAAGGCTAAACACTTTGCAACTTTTAAGTTTGTGTAACTTAGCTCCAAATTTAGGTTTTGATCAATATCCTCACAGATGAATAGTGATTTTGGGTGCCTTAATTTTTCAATGCTGTGTCAAGCTGTCTGGAGGGGCTCATAACTGTGAGTGCCAGAGTGGACTGTTAAGAAGCAGGGTACAAACCGCAAACTGGTTGTGAGTTTTACACTTTAATTTCACCAACCATCAAGCATAGTGCCAGAACTCCTCAGGCACAATAACAGCCTTAACATGGAGTCACAGACAGTCCCCTTGGGTACTCCGGTCTATCTTGTCACCCAGGCAAGCTTGGCTTTGTGATAGATGGTCCCTTACAGCAAAAATCACAACAATATTAAGGTTACTCCCAGTCCCAAAGGACTGGTCACTTACTCCAGGTTTCAAACCCAAGATGGTAGTAGCCAATCCTATAATAAAATAACTAAAGATTATTTTAATTAAGGAAGAGAAATAAGAGCTATTTATAAGGTTAAAGCAGGTAACAAATGAGTTACAGTCTTAGGTTCCAAAAGATAATAGAAACTGTTGCAATATGTAAGCTTTCTATGTCCTCTACACCTCACCCAAGCCAAGCAGCTTGGGGATCCCTTACTTATGCTTAGAAATATTTCCCTCTCCAAATTCCAAGCAGCATAGTGATATAGTTCTTTCTGGTCACACACACACGAAGATGAGAGGGGCACAAAACCTTTGTGAAATATCGAAGGACAATGGCTCATTTGGATTCAGTGGGCCTTCTAATTAACGTTTCTTTCCTGTCCAATGAGTTAGAGGTTTACTATGCAAACACTCAATATAACGTTATACCATAGGATACAGATATATAAGTGAGATTAATACATGACGCATCCTACAAGCATTTCATCAAGTCTAAACCCATTCTTATAAACTTAATATGTTAATAAACTTATAAACTCTATTTTAATAAAGCTAACATGCAGGTGAGCCACCCTGGTTTCCAGCTATGCATTTGTCTGTGTTCAGTAAGACCTAGGGGCTTCAGCATGAGCTGGCACCTCATCTGCCAGAATCACATGCCCAACTTGAGATACTCCGGAGGGGGCTGATTTTCAGCAAGCACATAGCACCCACACTCTGAAAAACAAGTCATGCTAAGGTGTTTCAAGTTGACACCAAAACATGGTACACTAGTCACTTCTGAAAATCTTGGCAACAGTACACACAGGGTTTCACATGCATAAACCCTGTTATGCCTCCTTGAGCAGTTCCAGGGAACATTAACTGGAGGTGAGAAGTTGCTGGAATTGCCCAAGCACTAAGCCAGAGAACTTTATTTTTCCAGACAGACAGTCCTTATAAATACATTAATTACTAAAATATAGACAAAGATATATCATTTTAGTTTTGTAGGTAGGAAAGGAGGAGAAATGTTTTATGGAATGCCCAGAGCACTTTCTCTGTGTCCTCATTTCAGTGCATTTTCTGCTATGACACTATCACAGAACAACCCTGATGTGAACATGAAGACTCTACAACATGAGGTAACATCTCTTGGGAAAATAGGGTGCTTACTCTGGAATGTTGCTCTGTTCTTTGTTGTGGTGGGTGAGGAGGATCACAGGATATCGGGTTACCAAGTGATTGGGTGTTCTAAATGTGGAATCCAAATTGTCAGAAAAGTGTGCATGCAAGTAAGCAAAAATAATCTAGTCTTCAGTGTCACTGGACTGTGCTACCATTGTCACAAAATGACAGGTTTCAGTAAGATGGGTGCCTCCAGCCCTTGGTCTGTACATGACAACGGCAATTCATTTTTAAAAATGGAATCCATTTCACTGTTTCACCCCAAGAAGTGCTTTTCACCTTTTGGACTTTCAGATGCTGGGTTAAGCAAAATTATGCAAAAATATAAATCTGATTCATATATAATGAAATAATTGAAACAAAGAATGAGAATCAGTATTTCACCATAAATTTGCATATACATTGGTACAAGACACCACAGCGTAACCCAAGGGAATTAAACCAAGCAAAATTAATCTTGGTCAGTCTTTGCTGGAGCTTTTTCTTTTCACATAATATTATCATCTGTCATAGATGTCTGGGCCAAGATTTTCAGGAGTTAGGAGCTTGATGTTACTGTTGCCTAACGTGACCTGTTAGCACTTTTGAAAAACCAGCACATTTATTTAGGGTCCTATGTAGGGGTCTAGGAGCGGAACTTCAGGTTCCTATTTTGAAAATGTCGCCCCCCTGCTTCTTCATTGTTTTTCCTTTTGTTCAATAACAACTGCAAACACTGAGTGGATGATTTGTTGTCATTTTTGCATTCATCAAGTTTCTCCCATGTTTAAGTGAATATCTAGCTCTTTAAGGGTTAAAATAATGTATTGTATGACAATATTGAAACCACCTTTCTCATATGCTCTTGTTAAGTTTTAACCTAATTAAGCAGTCAAAATTCAAACTCACATATTGTATTGCTAACAAATTTGCTAACAATTTAATCTTCAGAAAAGCAATCCCAAGCCTCCATTCCCCTTTAGATCTCATACTATCATTACCAGCCAGCAACTTAGAATTAAAGTTATAGCTCTAGTACTCTCCATGTGTTACTAAAAGAAATGAATTTTTCCCCAAATAAGCATTAAGCACCGAATTCATATCAGCTATAACTCGATTTTAGTAAATGGTAACACCTTTGATGTATTTGGGCACAGGTTTTATTATAGAACACAAATTTAGAAAAACATCCCTTTACAGGATGGGGATAGGGAAGGACAAACTATACCCAAACAGAGGACGAGGAAGCATAACAACAACATGCAAACAAGATAGTGGAAAATCATGAATACAAGCTATTTACCCATGCAAGTTCCAGCCTACTCCTCAATCTGGGAGGATTTTCCACTCCCTGAACTTGCAGATTCCTTGGGATCTTGCCTCAAGAGGATTCTTGCCTGTTCTACACCCACCCCACACTCCAACCTCGGCCCCCTTCTTACCACCTGCAGAGGTGGAGCTGCCAAGGGCTCCCTTCACAGAGGTTGACCCCGAATGTCTTCCCTTCAAGGAATTTTTCTAGATCATTGACACTCACAATTACTGTACCTGTCTGAAACCCTCTTCCTTGCAGAGGATACTCCGTCCACATTTTAAAATAAAAATCAATAACCACATTTTCTTCTGTGGCTAGATCACTTTTTGAAAAAAATATATTTTAGGCTGTAACGAAATCTTTGGAGGAAAGATGTCTAATATTTTACAAGGGAGAAGAACAACAGCAATGGGAGCAGCACAGCTAAAATACAGCATGCGATGGACATATTTCAGTCATACAGTAATAGTAGGGTGCCACTGAGCTTTTATTTTTAGGGGAAGCATTTATCTTTAACCTGGAGACTGCAGCCTCCCTCTGTTAAATGCCAGTTGTTATGTAAATTGTAAAAGTAAAACTAGAGGAAGGTGGGACTGGATTGGCGTGAGATGCACAGGAAGACTTTGTACCGTTGCATAGCTAACACTCATTCTTAATTCCATAATGATTCCTTTCTTATGGAAAGAGAAAACATTTAAAAAGCCAGTTATAGTGTTTTGTCTTCCCTGAAGCAGCCCAATCTTAATTAAGCTTGCTTCAGTTAATTAAAACCATTATTCAAATGTACTATCTTGCAATAAAGTTAAGAAACAGGAACATTTCACTCCCCTCCCCCCATTTTTATTGAAATTAACTATGGTCCTGGGATTATGCTGCTCAGGTAACTCAGCACTGTACCCTGTTACTGTGAAATAAGCATGGTCAGATTCATTAGGGGTGTCCTAATGCTTAAAAAGCTATTCCCATATGATTTGAAATACATTGATGGTATCCAAAATAAATATGTGGCTTACCCCAACTCCCACAGATTTTGAAAACCAGGTGAGCTGAAAGCTGCTTCCATTCTGATTGGACTGTCCACTTGAGAAACACTTGTTTTGCACATGAGGCTGGTGATTGCCATAATTTAACAATCTTTAACAAAGGGCTGGTGCCAAAGTGATGTAATCAGACTAAAGCAGCTGCATGGGTCTATGGGTATTGAGAATTTTGTGCAGACGCCAGGTTAGCACAGGAAAATGCACAGTTTAAGACTACTCTGTAGCAATGGGAGATTTTACGCTATGTCAAAGAGAAGTGTATGCAGTAACCATTGGCATGAAATACATATACTTCAACCAAACAGCTTGCCTCCTCCTACCTGCCTTTGCATATTGGACTGAAGGGATTTTTAGGAACTGCGCCTCCTACAGTATGTAGCATGCTGTCAGCTTGCAAGAAGGAATTAATAGTTATAATTTTTTTTATTCTTCAACACCTCTAGACTTTGTGGCAGTGTGGCCTGAAAGAGACAATCCTGATCTCCACTGTCTAAATAGCTTCTGTTTCTTTATCCCTTTTTCCTGAACTCCTTGAAACCAGGAATTCATCCCTTCCATTTTTTACAGCCTCTCCTCTGTTACATGCAATTTTTCAGCCACTGAAGCTAAATATATGCAAATAGCAATGAGTTTGTTGTAGTATTTCTCAAGGAATAGCTCTGTAAGTCTGTGTTCTAGGCCAGTGGTTCTCAAAGCCGGACCACCGCTTGTTCAGGGAAAGCCCCTGGCGGGCCGGGCCAGTTTGTTTACGTGCCGCGTCTGCAGGTTTGGACGATTGCGGCTCCCACTGGCCGCGGGTCGCCGCTCCAGGCCAATGGGGGCTGCAGGAAACGGCACGGGCGAGGGGACGTGCTGGCCGCCCTTCCTGCAGCCCCCATTGGCCTGGAGCAGCGAACCATGGCCAATGGGAGCCGCGATTGGCCGACCGGTCCGGCGCGCCATGGGCTTTCCCTGAACAAGTAGCGGACTGGCTTTGAGAACCGCTGTTCTAGGCCATGGCCTTGCTGGGGATGGTTTTGTGAAACTTGAAGGAATACATGTATTTAAATTCAAGAATGGCCTTTGCTTATGTCCGATTTATCAAAATGTATACAAATTATTGTAAAAGCTGGGGAAAATTCTGGTATTTAGGCTGCATGGGTGCTAGATAGTACACAATAGTTAAATTTTAACCACTCCCAGCTCCCAAATAAAGACAATCAGAGTCACAGAAATTAAGTTTGTGAATGCTTTTCTTGTTAGAAAAATATAAAGCCTGCAGACCATTCAAAACAGGCCAGGAAAGGTGTGTACACCATTCCATAGCTTCACCATTCTCTCCTCCTCTGCCCCAAGCTTGTATTTCTGTTCAGACCTCTCTCCCTCATTGAACTAGAGACATTAGTTACATCCGCTAGGAAGGTAAGACATCCATCATTAAATAAGCATGGTCACAATACCACAGAGTTTAAAGAAAACTTTTTGCTTTTATATTGTTTTAGAAAAAATCATTTACAATACTACTCTGATACAAAAAGGAATACTCAGTAGAAGCCTAGTAGAGGTAGCAGTGGATGTTCCACTGCATGCTTGCCAGTTATTAGCAATTGGCACTGAGACCAGTTTTTGAAAAAATGGGTTCTGATGCGGAGTAGAAGTGACACTCCCTTCTTCCTTTTCCATGGTTACATAGATGAACGTAATTGGTTTCTATACACTACAAGACATAAACTCACCTAAGCGGAAATCTGAGCTGTACCCAGTTCAGAATTAAACCTGTTTTAAATAGTCACTCAATGAACCATGATAAACTGCTGTTACATAGAGTTTTATCTTCTGATAAAGACAGAGCAGAATCACACTCAATATTTCAGGATACTTTGAAGAGGTCTCTTCAAACAATGTTGGCTAATCAGGCAATTCCTGTTCAAGGTTCACTTTTGGAGGAACCTGAAAGAATTTCTAATGATGCACAAGAATTAGAACATCCATTAGGATTTCCATAACTTTAACAAGTGGGTGCTACCTGCCATACTTAGAGCCAAATCCTGGCCTGGGCAACCTGTTAGGACCAGGGCAGGCAGCAGCATGGGATGAGACTCAGTCTCCATGGAACTGCTATGTCCCCACCTCGTGCAAATGACCAAGAGAACAGGACCCGGGCTTCACCCACCGAACATTCACTCATATAGCTATGCCAGATATAGAGCTGCTGCAGTATACTTCCTTCCTGGAGCAGTGGGGAGATTGGGAAGGAAATTGTGATTCCTTGAGTCAAAACCTCCCTTCTGAGATGTTTTGGGGATAGTGCAATAGTGAGCTGCCCTTACAGTGGGTAGATTGTAATGTCATGGTCTAATCCGGGGGTGGCCAACCCGTGGTTCCAGAGCCGCATGCGGCTCTTCAGAAGTTAATATGCAGCTCCTTGCATCGGTGCTGACTCTGGGGCTGGAGCTACAGGTGCTAACTTTCCACTGCTCAACCCCAGGCTCTGCCCCCACTCCACCCCTTACCCCAAGGTCCCCTCCCCTGAGCCTGCTGCACCCTTGCTCCTCCCCACTCCATCCCAGAACCTCCTGTACACTGCGAAACAGCTGATCGCGGCAGGCAGGAGACACAGGGTGGTGCTGATCGGCAGGGCTGCCAGCAGGCAGGAGGTGCTTGGGGTTGCAGGTGGGGGAGTGCTGATGTATTATTGTAGCTCTTTGGCAATGTACATTGGTAAATTCTGGCTCCTTATCTGGCTGAGACTGGCCACCCCTGGTCTAATCATTAGTTAAATATGAATTATATCCTGAGAGTCGGTTACAATTTGCATATGTCAGTACCCACCACTGGGGGGGGGGGGGAGGCAGATGAGCTACGCAAATGAGAGAGGTTGCAAGCCATGTGGTTATATGATTTTTTTGGTTGGTTGGCAGTTTCCTTCAATTTTCAGAGGTTCATGCACTCTGGCCTGATTCACTTACTTTTAGTTTTATTTCCAGATTGCCTGTATGAAGATACCTTCTCCTTTTATTGGTCCTACAAAATATATCTTAAGGAATTTTCTAAAATTATCCAATTTATTCCTCTCCAGAGTATTTTAACAACCACTTCCAGTTAAAACGAGTAAATATAGCTCCGACTTCCTGTTGTCACTTTAGAGATCTGGACAAATCCTTTAAGGTCTTCGTTATCCAGTCTACACCAGTGCAGTTCAAATCAGCTGTTAAGGTTCCTTCCCCACTCTGAACTCTAGGGTACAGATGTGGGGACCTGCATGAAAACCTCCTAAGCTTATTTTTACCAGCTTAGGTTAAAACTTCCCCAAGGTACAAACTATTTTACCTTTTGCCCTTGGACTTTATTGCTGCCACCACCAAGCGTCTAAGAAATATGTAACAGGGAAAGAGTCCATTTGGAAACGTCTTTTCCACAAAAATCCTCCCAAACCTTACACCTCCTTTCCTGGGGAAGGTTTGATAAAAATCCTCACCAATTTGCATAGGTGAACACAGACCCAAACCCTTGGATCTTAAGAACAATGAAAAAGCATTCAGATTCTTAAAAGAAGAATTTTAATAGAAGAAAAAGTAAAAAGAATCACCTCTGTAAAATCAGGATGGTAAATACCTTACAGGGTAATCAGATTCAAAACATAGAGAATCCCTGTAGGCAAAACCTTAAGTTACAAAAAGACACAAAAACAGGAATCTACATTCCATTTAGCACAGCTTATTTTTTCAGCCATTTAAAGGAATCATAATCTCACGCATATCTACCTAGATTACTTACTAAGTTCTAAGACTCTATTCCTGTTCTGTCCCCGGCAAAAGCATCACACAGACAGAGAGAGAGGCTTTGTTTCTCCCTTCCCCCAGCTTTTGAAAGTATCTTGTCTCCTCATTGGTCATTTTGGTCAGGTGCCAGCGAGGTTATCCTAGCTTCTTAACCCTTTACAGGTGAAAGGGTTTTTCCTCTGTCCAGGAGGGATTTTAAAGGTGTTTACCCTTCCCTTTATATTTATGACATCAGCATAGCAACATATTCAACTTGTCATAACATCCAGGCCCTGCATTTTTCAAAAGTTTCTAGTTTTTTCAGTTTTTGGTTTTACCTGGTGACAGAACAGATTCCTGTGATTCACCTCTTCTCTTTGCTATTGCAAAGTTGTTTTCTATACATGTAAGTTTCTATGAAAGTTCCTGGATAATGTTTAACCCAAACACACTGTTTTTCCTTAAAAAGAGAAACTGAAAACATTTCTTTTATATAGGCGCTCCTTAACAGGCCATGTGATTTTTATTTTACTTCAATTAAAGCTCCTAAAATAGATACATTTAGTCTTCCACCAGTAGCAGAATATATTCTATCACAGCAGATCATGGTTTCATAGTGTCAGGACTGGGATGTAGGTGGCCAGGCCTAGTGGTTAGCATAGGACAGGGGGACTAGGTCCCCACACCAGTAATCAGGGTTGTTTTAGAGTCAGAACCAGAAGTTCAAGAGCAGAGATCAGGAACCATGTTTTCAAATACTAGGAATCAGAGATCAGGAGCAGGAGAAAAGAGCAGGTAGCACTGGGTGAACAAACCAAAGCAAGGTGGAGCCAGCCATATAGACAACTTCTTGTTCCTCCCTCTGGCATCAGTAGGGGGAGTGGGGCAATTGAGAGCTGTGGTTTTCCATCAGTGAGGGCCCAGGGGTGGACCCTCCTATCTGAGCTGGGCTTCAAGGAGTCTTGGTTCTAGCTGATACCAATAAACCATTGGGTGGACGGCTGAAGTATGACAAACCCCCAGGAATCCTGGGGACCTGGATTTGAGACCTGTGTGTCATGACTCATGGATTCTAAGGCCAGAAGGAACCACTGTGATCATCTAGTCTGACCTGTATAACACAGGCCATAGAACTTCACCAAAGTAATTCCTAGAGCATCGCTTTTAGAAAAACATCCAATCTTGATTTAAAAATTGTCAGTGATGGAGAATCCACCATGACACTTGGTAAGTTATTCCAAGGATTAATTACTCTCACTGTTAAAAATTTATGCTTTATTTCCAGTCTGAATTTGTCTAGTTTCAACTTCCACCATTGGATCATGTTAAATATTTCTCTGCTAAATCGAAGAGCCCATTATTAAATATTTGTTCCCCAAGCCAGGAGGAACAGAATGTTGTCCGTACAACTGTGCTCCAACCTGCTTTAGACTGTTCACCCCTGTACTTAGTGACTACAATCAAGTCACCCTTTAACCGTCTCCTTGTTAAGCTAAATATATAGATTTAAGGAGCTCAGTCACTACAAGGCATGTTTTCTAATTCTTTAATCATTCTCATGGATCCTCTCTGAACCTTCTCCAAATTATCAACATCCTTCTTGAATTGGGGGCACCAGAACTGGACACACCATTGCAGCAGCAGTCGCACCAATGCCAAATTCATAGGTAAAATAACCTCTCTGCTCCTACTCAAGATTCTTGTTTATGGATCCTAGGATTGCATTAATCCTTTGACCATAGTATCATACTGGGAGCACATGTTCAGCTGATTATCCAACACAACCCCAAATCTCTTTGAGAGTCTCTGCTCCCAAGACAGAGACCCTGTAGCAGGATCGGCAGCCACACGAGCACTCCCTCCTGGCCAGAGATCATTCTGTAGCACTGCATCCCTGTTTTCTCCTTCACAAGGTTCCTTAAACAAATTCAAGACAGTCCAAAGGAAATTAAAACATTCCCCACTGGGGGTCAAATTTATTCTCTCAAGTATACACTGGTCATCCAGGCCCCAACCCAAGTTCACCATCTCTCTCCCCTCACAGGGTTTCCAGCCCCCTTTCCCAGATATGGGCAGAGTTCAAAGTCCAAAATGGCCACTGCTTCTCAGGCCTCTGTTTCCCGCACATCCCACAGTTTACTGCAGCCACCTGCTGCCCTTTATAGGGAATTCCTTAACCCCCTCATGTGGGGCTCATCCAGTAATCGGGGTTGTTTTAGCCACAGACTCTCCAGTCCAGGGGGCAAGCCATCCTGTTACAATCCCCCATTGCATAAATATGGCCTACATTTTTTGTTCCTAGATGTATACATTTATATTTAGCCATATTAAAACACACATTGTTTGCTCGCATCCAGATTACCAAGTGATCCTGATTGCTCTGTATTAGTAACCTGCCCTCTTCATTATTTAATGTTCCCCTGAATTATTCTCTCCTCAGCAAATTTTACCAGTACTAATTTTATGGTCATTAATAAAAATGTTAAATAGCAGAGGGCCAGGAACTAATCCCTGCAGGACTGCACTAGAAACACACCCATTCAATGATGATTCTCCATTTACAATTTTGAGACCTATCAGTTAGCCAACTTTTAATTCATTTTATTTGTGACATGCTAATTTTATGTATCCAGTGTAGTTGTAGCATGTTGGTCCCAGGATGTTAGCGAGACACCTCACCTACCTTGACATGCTATTTCTATATCTTTCTATCAAAATATCATAATCAAATGTCATACAGTACCAAGCCAAATGCCTTACAGAACTCTAAGTAAATTATAGCAACACCATTACCGTTATCAACCAAACTTGTAATCTCACCAAAAAAAGATACCAAGTTAGTTGGACGGGATCTATTTTCCATAAACCCATTTGATTGGCATTAATTATATTACAATCCTTTAATTCTTTATTAAGCAAGTCCCATACCAGCAGCTCCATTATCTTTCCCAGGATCAATTCAGACTGACAGGCCTAGAATTACTTGGGTCATCATGTTAAACCTTTTTACATATTTGTTCAAAGAATTACACTTTCCTGATTTAAATCTTCGGGTAATTCCAACCTTCTGTCTTAGATGTCTAGTGTTTGAAAGAGTTGCAGGATAATGAAAAGACTTTCTAGAGCAAACAGCTACTTGTAAACCTTAGATTCTGTCTTAGGTCCAAATGTGGCCTTTTCTCTGACCCACCAAGTTTACATATAATACAACTCTGATAGTGTTCATCAGAAAATTCGATTTACTGACAGGGAATCAGTATAATTTATGCCTTCCCTTATTCTATGGCCTTCTAGGTGTTTGTCTGGCCCTATTGGGCCATTCTGGCAACAGAGACTATCTGGAGCACAGTGTAGTAGAAATAATGCACACCGGGTGAGAGAGTAGGAGAACGAAGCTGACTGTAATCAATTGAATAAAATAGCACAATCAGTTCCATTAAAAATCAAACAAACAAAGTGGAACCTCTCTCTCTAATTTTTACAATGTATCAGATTAAGGCCTATAGTTTTGGATAAATTCTAGTTTGGGTATTTTGCTTTCTAAAATGTATTCTCTGGTGATTGGTAATTACAGTTCTGGTAGATGCTATGTCAGCTGGAAATTCTTCTCAGGCTTGTTGAGTTTGAAAGGTAGTTTACTCCAGCTGCATATTAACATATGATCTCCCATTAAATTATATCAAAAAGCATAAACACTGATCAAAAACAGCTGCCAACACTTAAAAGGTCCTATCATTCTGGTTTCATTTTGTATTCAGTGTAATAACAGTAATCAAAATGAATTTGTATGGCATTCATCATCTCTTTACATAGGTGCTGTATTGTAATTTAGTGTTAATTAATGGAGATGTTGTTATCGAAGCTCCATAATGCACTGAGATTCTACAGATCGAGAGCAGCAATGGGATGTTTGGTTTTATGAGCTGGGTGCTTATTGCTGTCACTGTTGTAATGTAAATGCCTAGGGGCCATAAAGAAATTAGGACTGTACATGAATATGAATAACAAATGACACAAATATCATGGTATTCAGAACTTTTGCTGTGGAATTTGAGTATCCTGGCTGATTGGCTGAGATGTATTTGTTATTCCAGGAATAAAGACTGGTGGATTGGGCTGTTGTGGGGTGATCAGATGAAGGAGAGGGAGAATATATGAGGATCAGAGAAAGACATTCAGCTGGGTATGCCTGGATTACAAAATTCACTTTTGGATTTAAATAGGTCTAAATTTTGGAGTATATGAATGCATAAAAAGAACAGGCCTGAACATATGGCAGACTGCTGCACTCCATTGGCATGTACAGGTGACCGAATGGTACTATTTATGCAGAGAGAGCTCTACAAAAACTTAACCTGGCTAATCTAGATATTGTAATGGATATTTTTCTTTGGCATTGTGTGTGTCTTCTTGGCCTTGGGCAGCTACTGGGAGCGGAGAAGATTGATTTTAGTAGAGGGAGCAAATAAAAGTAAAATTGAGACATAGGGTAATGGGGGTGGGGAGAGATGAAGCATTGCAATGTGCTTGTTAGGGTGGGGGTAATGTGCTGCCACCCAGTGGCTGTACACATCTATGGGCTAAATTTGATGTAGTCAATGGAAATTGACATTTCCCAAACTGCAGGGTTTGATTAACATTCATTAAAGATCATTGCTGCACTATTTCTTTTCTTTTTTCATAGAATCATAGAATATCAGGATTGGAAGGGACCTCAGGAGGTCATCTAGTCCAACCCCCTGCTCAAAGCAGGACCAATCCCCAATTTTTGCCCCAAATCCCTAAATGGCCCCCTCAAGGATTGAACTCACAACCCTGGGTTTAGCAGGCCAATGCTTTTACAATCATGCTATTTCCAAATCCAAATAATAAAATAGATCTGTGTCTGATTTCTCCCTTTCCCCCCTACAAAACTGAGATCTGAAAATGAATGTCAGATGCACCCAGATATATCCCTAGCAGAGACCAGAAACAGGTATCAGAAGCCAGTCCAGTATCAGCCGGGGACCCACCTCTGGTTTCTAGTCTGTTCAGGATCCAGTAGCCAGCCTTCTGAAACACAGTGCTATATTATCACGCAGTATGTCCCTCTGCCTCTTTCACTCTGCATCAAATAAGACAGGTGTCCTGTGTAACTAAGTGTATGTCATTGTGTATTTACAAACTGTTATCCTGCACAAGTATTTGGTAAGTTGGATAGTTTTGTCTCTAGAACCAGATCAGCTGCTACAGATGTGAAAAACTATACAGCATTATGTGCACTGTCATAAAAAGTAAGATTGAACTGAGTGTAATTTTTAATTAATTCACTCACAGGGCTGTGCTTCCATTCATTGACCAGCTAAGCTGGGCTTTCATGTTTTACGAGATCTATTAAACCCTTGAGTTGAATTACAACCTTTTACTCAACTGAGGACTACATACTGTATATAACAGTTGTCATTATTTTTGTAGAGAGCATTTTAATATGTCCAGAAATGTCAAAGCTGCATTTCAAATAATTTAAGAATGTAAAGTTCCATTTAGAAAGAATCCTGCAGTAGATTGTGTTGCAGACAGACAGACAAACAGAAACATGCCTTTGAGTTGAATGTAGGGCTTAGCGTGAAGCCCAATAAAAGAAAAGAAACTTATCTGTGACTCAAGAATCACTTGGTACCAACTGGCAGAGCCACAGGTTACAGTGATTTGCTGGATGTGGTATCTACACACTAGTTTGTCAAAGAGTGTCACATAAAGTCTCTAATGAAAGTCTTGTGTCACACTGGTCTTCATAATCATTGTGAATTTTTGTTTGTTTTTTTGCAATGTAGACATACCCAAAAGAGCTACTGCAAACAGGATGTATTCTCAGCTTTTTGTCTGTCTGAACGGCACAGATGATGACTTTGGGAAGTGGTCACAATTCTCCAGAAAGCTTTAATCTTCAAAGTTTGGGTATTTGGTTGTACAGTTAACCTACATGGTGATCAGACTAGGAGTTCATTACTAGTAACAGTTTAATAAACAGACTGATAGATACCTATTTAGGTTGCTATTTCCTGAGAGCACAAATGACTTGCTTTTGTGTTGAAATACAACGTGTGAAAAAAGATGTTTATTAGATTTCTAAGATGCCACAAAGGGGTGGTATTCAAAAACATTAATGTTACACAAGACCATGCAGCTGTTTATATTAGGTGCTATCCAGCAGCTATTATGTTGTGATATGGCTAATGCATATATTCTATTGTATGTGACAACAGTCACAACAAGAGAGTATTCAGAGTAACAGCCGTGTTAGTCTGTATTTGCAAAAAGAAAAGGAGTACTTGTGGAACCTTAGAGACTAACCAATTTATTTGAGCATAAGCTTTCATGAGCTACAGCTCACTTCATCGGATGCATACTGTGGAAAATACAGAAGATGTCTTTATACACACAGACCATGAAAAAATGGGTGTTTATCACTACAAAAGGTTTTCACTCCCCCCACCCCACTCTCCTGCTGATAACAGCTTATCTAAAGTGATCACTCTCCTTACAATGTCTATGATAATCAAGGTGGGCCATTTCCAGCACAAATCCAGGGTTTAACTAGAATGTCTGAGGAACAGTTGGGCGGGGGGAAGGAATAAAAAGGGGAAATAGGTTACTTTTTATAATGAATCAACCATTCCCAGTCTCTATTCAAGCCTAAGTTAATTGTATCCAATTTGCAAATCAATTCCAATTCAGCAGTCTCTCGTTGGAGTCTGTTTTCGTTTTTTTGTTGAAGGATAGTCACTTTGAGATCAGAAATCGAGTGACCAGAGAGATTGAAGTGTTCTCCGACTGGTTTATGAATGTTATAATTCTTGACATCTGATTTGTGTCCATTTGTGTCTCCGACTCAAGGAATATTTCCAACACACCTCTGAACAACATACTAATCCACAGAGACCTCCCTACCAACACTACAAAAAGAAGGATTCTAGGTGGACTCCTCCTGAAGGTCGAGACAGCAGACTGGACTTCTACATAGAGTGCTTCCGCAGACGTGCACGGGCTGAAATTGTGGAAAAGCAGCATCACTTGCCCCACAACCTCAGCCGTGCAGAACACAATGCCATCCACAGCCTCAGAAACAACTCTGACATCATAATCAAAAAGGCTGACAAAGGAGGTGCTGTTGTCATCATGAATAGGTCGGAATATGAACAAGAGGCTGCTCGGCAGCTCTCCAACACCACTTTCTACAAGCCATTACCCTCTGATCCCACTGAGAGTTACCAAAAGAAACTACAGTATTTGCTCAAGAAACTCCCTGAAAAAACACAAGATCAAATCCGCACAGACACACCCCTGGAACCCCGACCTGGGATATTCTATCTACTACCCAAGATCCATAAACCTGGAAATCCTGGGCGCCCCATCATCTCAGGCTTTGGCACCCTGACAGCAGGATTGTCTGGCTATGTAGACTCCCTCCTCAGGCCCTACGCTACCAGCACTCCCAGCTACCTTCAAGACACCACTGACTTCCTGAGGAAACTACAATCCATTGGTGATCTTCCTGATAACACCATCCTGGCCACTATGGATGTAGAAGCCCTCTACACCAACATTCCACACAAGGATGGACTACAAGCTGTCAAGAACACTATCCCCGATAATGTCACGGCTAACCTGGTGGCTGAACTTTGTGACTTTGTCCTTACGCATAACTATTTTACATTTGGGGACAATGTATACCTTCAAATCAGCGGCACTGCTATGGGTACCCGCATGGCCCCACAGTATGCCAACATTTTTATTGCTGATTTAGAACAACGCTTCCTCAGCTCTCGTCCCCTAACGCCCCTACTCTACTTGCGCTATATTGATGACATCTTCATCATCTGGACCCATGGAAAAGAAGCCCTTGAGGAATTCCATGATTTCAACAATTTCCATCCCACCATCAACCTCAGCCTGGACCAGTCCACACGAGAGATCCACTTCCTGGACACTATGGTGCTAATAAGCGATGGTCACATAAACACCACCCTATACCGGAAACCTACTGACCGCTATTCCTACCTACATGCTTCCAGCTTTCACCCTGACCACACCACACGATCCATTGTCTATAGCCAAGCTCTAAGATACAACCGCATTTGCTCCAACCCCTCAGACAGAGACAAACACCTACAAGATCTCTATCAAGCATTCTTACAACTTCAATACCCACCTGCGGAAGTAAAGAAACAGATTGATAGAGCCAGAAGAGTTCCCAGAAGTCACCTACTACAGGACAGGCCTAACAAAGAAAATAACAGAACGCCACTAGCCGTCACCTTCAGCCCCCAACTAAAACCCCTCCAACACATTATCAAGGATCTACAACCTATCCTGAAGGACGACCCAACACTCTCACAAATCTTGGGAGACAGGCCAGTCCTTACCTACAGACAGCCCCCCAAACCTGAAGCGAATACTCACCAGCAACCACATACCACACAACAGAACCACTAACCCAGGAACCTATCCTTGCAACAAAGCCCGTTGCCAACTGTGCCAACATATCTATTCAGGGGACACCATCACAGGGCCTAATAACATCAGCCACACTATCAGAGGCTCGTTCACCTGCACATCTACCAATGTGATATATGCCATCATGTGCCAGCAATGCCCCTCTGCCATGTACATTGAGCAAACTGGACAGTCTCTACGTAAAAGAATAAATGGACACAAATCAGATGTCAAGAATTATAACATTCATAAACCAGTTGGAGAACACTTCAATCTCTCTGGTCACTCGATTTCTGATCTCAAAGTGACTATCCTTCAACAAAAAAACGAAAACAGACTCCAACGAGAGACTGCTGAATTGGAATTAATTTGCAAATTGGATACAATTAACTTAGGCTTGAATAGAGACTGGGAATGGTTGATTCATTACAAAAAGTAACCTATTTCCCCTTGTTTATTCCTTCCCCCCTCCCACTGTTCCTCAGATGTTCTTGTTAAACCCTGGATTTGTGCTGGAAATGGCCCACCTTGATTATCATAGACATTGTAAGGAGAGTGATCACTTTAGATAAGCTATTACCAACAGGAGAGTGGGGTGGGGGTGTGGGGGAGAAAACCTGGATTTGTGCTGGAAATGGCCCACCTTGATTATCATACACATTGTAAGGAGAGTGATCACTTTAGATAAGCTATTACCAGCAGGAGAATGGGTTTTGGGGGGAGAGAAAACCTTTTGTAGTGATAAACACCCATTTTTTCATGGTCTGTGTGTATAAAAACATCTTCTGTATTTTCCACAGTATGCATCCGATGAAGTGAGCTGTAGCTCATGAAAGCTTATGCTCAAATAAATTGGTTAGTCTCTAAGATGCCACAAGTACTCCTTTTCTTTTAACAAGAGAGTAGATGATTTGGCGGTCTCTTCTGGTTTAAACTCTGACCAAATATCATATGGTATTGTAATGTTTTTAATGGCACTTTGCTGTATCTATGATGCTTGCAGAATTCAAAAGTCTAGTGAGATATATAAAGAACTACCAGGACATAGTAATGTCATTATATTCAGCATAATATTGCCTGACATAACAAATCAGCTCCAACTTTTAAATAAACCATTCTGTGGGTATCCTGTAACTAGCGATAGTCCAGTCTACACTGCTCACTTTTGTTTTTGCCTAGTCTCTTTGTTCCATTGGAATTTTCTAACTTTCATATTTCTATGGGAGTTGCACTCATATAAATGATGGCTCTAGCATTCTTGAAGCTGACAGTTTTCTGCATATTCCAACTCCTTATTGAGTATCCAGCCTATTTCCCTCTCCATCCAGGTAATTAGTGGTGTGGACGCCTCATTATTAATATACCATTTTTGTCCCTCTGAGGGTCTGTATCTTTGTTATTATAGTCCCTACATATTGGTAGCTGAAATAAACAAGAGTCATTCACTGATGGCACATAAACATTTCTCCTTTAAATTTTAAAACAATTGTTTTAGCATTTTTTTAATGATCCATTGACATGTATTATTAATACGCATACATTATAGAGCTGGCTCACTTGTACAGCTACAGTGTGGAGATGGACTTCTGATCTCTGGGGAGCTCTTGTCCCATGTAAAATTATACTCTGCCAGCTGGTCAAGCAGCAATATTATGTCAGCTGCAAGAGCTGATTTTCCTCCTCTAAGCTGAAGGAGAGTTAGCAGGAGGCTGTGGACTCTGTGTGTTTATGTATGTGTGATGTATGCCTGGGGGAGGGGAGTAGAACCCCCCCCCCAAAAAAAACAACAACAACAAACCTTAATCTTTTGAAAGCAACCATCAAAAATTAAGTTAAAGTAAGACAACTCAGTTGGAGCAACTCATGGGTAATGGAAAGGAAGTAAAAGATTGTCCCCTTGATTTAAGTGTCTCTGCCTTTGCTTTGGTACCCACTCATTCTGTGTTCCCTTCTCCACTATGTAATTTTGTGTAATAAATCCTGCTCACTTTCCTCATGTAACTAGACCCACTGAAAATTTATTGAACAGGGACATTTTCTAATATTTGTAAGAGGTCACACACACTATCATAAAAATAAAATAATAAATAGTATCCTCTTTGTGTAATTTCTCATAAGAACCATTTAAAGTTCTGAGAGTGAAATATATGTCACAGTTCAGGGCAACACACCTGTATTCCTCCTCTGTAGGGTCCAGCAAGGGCACCTAGGCTACCAGCTCCTCAACCATCACCATCCTAGGGAAAGACACATGTCTCTCTCCCTCCTGACTGGGTATTTCCAGGCTAAACTCTGATATTCCCAGCAAGCCAGACTGCCTATGTAGGCCACTTTCTGTGCTTTGTTTTTTGTCTGTGTAATTGCCAGCAGTTACAAGTTACTACACAGCTCTTTATAAGCAAGTATATTTATTCTTAAGGTAAAAGCATTACAGAGAAAACATATAAAATTATAAATGGTCCTACATGCATGCTAAAAACTTACCAGAGGTCACTTATCAGCCTTATGGGGCCTCAACAGGACAAAATCCTTTCAACCTTTACAGGAAGGACTGGGGCCCCTCTTGAATAGAAGGTCCTGTCCGTTTATTGGATCAGAAAGAATGCCCTGAGCCAGTTTAAACACAAAAAGAAAAGGAGTACTAGTGGCACCTTAGAGACTAACCAATTCATTTGAGCATAAGCTTTCATGAGCTACAGCTCACTTCATCGGATGCATTCAGTGGAAAATACAGTGAGGAGATTTATATACACACAGAACATGAAAAAATGGGTGTTATCATACACACTGTAAGGAGAGTGATCACTTAAGATGAGCTATTACCAGCAGGAGAGCGGGGGTGGGGGAAGGGGGAAGAAAACCTTTTGTAGTGATAATCAAGGTGGGCCATTTCCAGCAGTTAACAAGAATGTCTGAGGAACAGTAGGGGTGGGGGGGAAATAAGCATGGGGAAATAGTTTTACTTTGTGTAATGACCCATCCACTCCCAGTCTCTATTCAAGCCTAAGTTAATTGTATCCAGTTTGCAAATTAATTCCAATTCAGCAGTCTCCCATTGGAGTCTGTTTTTGAAGTCTTTTTGTTGTAATATTGCGACTTTTAGGTCTGTAATTGAGTGACCAGAGAGATTAAAGTGTTCTCCAACTGGTTTATGAATGTTATAATTCTTGACATCTGATTTGTGTCCATTTATTCTTTTACGTAGATACTGTCCAATTGGCCAATGTACATGGCAGAGGAGCATTGCAGGCACATGATGGCATATATCACATCAGTAGATGTGCAGGTGAATGAGGCTCTGATAGTGTGGCTGATGTGATTAGCCCCTATGATGGTGTCCTCTGAGTAGAAATGTGCATACAGTTGGCAACGGGCTTTGTTGCAAGGATAGGTTCCTGGGTTAGTGGTTCTGTTGTGCGGTTGCTGGTGAGTATTTGCTTCAGGTTGGGGGGCTGTCTGTAAGCAAGGACTGGCCTGTCTCCCAAGATTTGTGAGAGTGATGGGTCGTCCTTCAAGATAGGTTGTAGATCCTTGATGATGCGTTGGAGAGGTTTTAGTTGGGGGCTGAAGGTGATGGCTAGTGGCATTCTGTTATTTTTTTTGTTGGGCCTGTCCTGTAGTAGGTGACTTCTAGGTACTCTTCTGGCTCTGTCAATTTGTTTCTTCACTTCCGCAGGTGGGTATTGTAGTTGTAAGAAAGCTTGAAAGAGATCTTGTAGGTGTTTGTCTCTGTCTGAGGGGTTGGAGCAAATGCGGTTGTATCTTAGAGCTTGGCTGTAGACGATGGATCGTGTGGTGTGGTCTGGGTGAAAGCTGGAGGTATGTAGGTAGGAGTAGCGGTCAGTAGGTTTCCAGTATAGGGTGGTGTTTATGTGACCATCGCTTATTAGCACCGTAGTGTCCAGGAAGTGGATCTCTCGTGTGGACTGTTCCAGGCTGAGGTTGATGGTGGGATGGAAATTGTTGAAATCATGGTGGAATTCCTCAAGGGCTTCTTTTCCATGGGTCCAGATGATGAAGATGTCATCAATATAGCGCAAGTAGAGTAGGGGCGTTAGGGGACGAGAGCTGAGGAAGCGTTGTTCTAAGTCAGCCATAAAAATGTTGGCATACCGTGGGGCCATGCGGGTACCCATAGCAGTGCCGCTGATTTGAAGGTATACATTGTCCCCAAATGTGAAATGGTTATGCGTGAGGACAAAGTCACAAAGTTCAGCCACCAGGTTTGCCATGACATTATCAGGGATACTGTTCCTGATGGCTTGTAGTCCATCTTTGTGTGGAATGTTGGTGTAGAGGGCTTCTACATCCATAGTGGCTAGGATGGTGTTTTCAGGAAGATCACCGATGGATTGGAGTTTCCTCAGGAAGTCAGTGGTGTCTCGAAGGTAGCTGGGTGTGCTGGTAGTGTAGGGCCTGAGGAGGGAGTCTACATAGCCAGACAATCCTGCTGTCAGGGTGCCAATGCCTGAGATGATGGGGCGCCCAGGATTTCCAGGTTTATGGATCTTGGGTAGCACATAGGCGATTTATCTAAAAGTCCTTTCTTTGTCTGTTGGACTCTGAATAATCCAGTTTGAACTTGCATATGTGAGCCTCTGGAGGTGTTAAAAACTGAATGAATTTGCCTAATCATCTCCCACTATTCTTGTTTCCTGGAGGGCTGCATGAGTTCACCCTCCTACATTGAATTGCATATAATTCCTGGATTCATGTGAATTCACAATTATACATAAACTTAGTACAATAAGAACTCCCAAATATATTGCAGGAAAGTACCATATCTGTCACATCCTGGTACCAATGAACTTAATGGGAATCTTGCTATTGATTTCAATCGGGCCAGAATTTTATCTTATTGCAACAGCTATAGAAATTGTCCTGGAATTTATAGATTCATAGATTATAAGGCTAGAAGAGACCATTGTGATCTTCTCATCTGACCTCCTATGTAACATGAGCCATGAAACTTTCCTGAAATAACTCCTGTATGAACTGGAGTATATCTTTTAGAAAAAAAACATCCAACCTTGATTTTCAAATTGCCAGTAAGGGAGAATCCACCAGAACCCTTGGTAAATTGTTCCATTCGTTAATCACTGTCACTGTTAAATGATTGTGCATTATTGCTAGTCTGAATTTATCTAGCATCAGCTTCCTGCCATTGGATCATGTTATACGTTTGATGGAATGAAGAGTCCATTATCAAATTTTAGCTCTCACATAGGTACATATAAACTATCAAGTCATTCCTTAACCCTCTCCTTGTTAATTAAATAGTTTGAGTTCTTTGAGTCTATCACTATAAAGCATGTTTCTTGCGGCTCTTTTCTTACCCCTCTCCAATGTTTCAACAGCCTTCTTGTGTGTGGATACCAGAACTGGACACAGTATCCAGTAGTGGCAGCATCAGTGCCAAATACAGAGGTAATATAACCTCCCTACTCCTACTCAATACTTCCTTGTTTATACATCCAAGGATCTCACTAACCCCTTTTGCAATGCATGAACAGTTTGTGATTTGAAGGGTTCTGTTCTGACTTTCCTATTGTTGGCATAACTAAGAGTTGGACTTGTGTACAGAGTGAGCAAGGCACACTTAATAATTCAGGGCCATACCCTCATTTCAGGAGGCATCGCTTAAATATCTTTTCAGTACAAAGTTACCTTCATCACACACAAATGTGGTGTCCCCTAGCTTTTACAGTTGAACACTGTGTACATCAGAAAGGCAAAAATCATAGATATATAGGGCTGGAAGGGACTTTGAGAGGTCATCTAGTGCAGCCCCCTGCACTGAGGCAGGACCAAGTATACCTAGACCATCCCTGTCAGGTGTTTGTATAACCTGTTCTTAAAAACCTCCAAGGATGGGATTCTACAACCTTGTTTGGAAGCCTCAGCGCTTATCTTTCCTTATAGTTACAAAGTTTTCCCTAATATTTAACCTAAATGTTCCTTGCTGCAGATTAATCCCCTTACTTCTTGCCCTACTTTCAGTGGACATGGAGAACATTAATCACCATCCTCTTTAGAACAGCCCTTAATGTATTTGAAAACTGTTATTGGGTCCTCCCTCTCCCCCATTTTCTTTTCTCAAGACAAAGCATGCCCATTTTTTTAACCATTCCTTATAGGTCAGGTTTTCTAAACCCTTTATCATTCTTGTTGTGCTAGAGCCACTAGACTCTCTCCAGTTTGTCCGTATCTTAAAGTGTGGAATCCAGAACTAGACACAGTATTCCATCTGAAGCCTCACTGAATAGAGTGGGACAGTTCCTCCTGTGTCTTACATAAAACACTTACATACAACACTCATGTTCATGTTCCCCAAGATAATATTAGCTTTTTGCAACTTAATCTCATTGTTGCCTCATACTCAATTTGTGATCTACAATAATCCGCAGATCCTTTTCTGTAGTATTACTGCCTAGCCAGTTATTTCCCATTTTGTATTTGTGCATTTGATTTTTCCTTCCTAAGTGTAGCACTTTGCACTTGTCTTTATTGAATTTCATCTTGTTGATTTCAGACCAATTCTCCAATTTGTCACAGTTGTTTTGAATTCTAATCTTGTCCTCTTTAGTGCTTGCCACTCCTCCCAGCGTGGTATTTTATAAGCATACTCTCTGTTCTGTTGTCAGAGTCATTAATGAAAATATTGACTGGGACCAGATCCTGGACAAAGTCCTGCAGAGCCACACTAGATATGTCCTCCCAATCTGACAGCGAACCATATTGTGAACCCACTTTACATTTATTTAATCCAGACCACATTTCCCTAGTTTGCTTATGAGAACGTCATGAGAGACTACATCAAAAGCCTTACAAAAATCAAGATATATAACATCTATAGTTTCCCCTATCCACTAAGCCAGTAACCGTGTCAAAGAAGGAAATTCGGTTAGTTTTGCGTGATTTGTCCTCGACAAATCCACGCAAGCTATTCTTTAAAACCATATTATCCTCTTGGTGATTACAAATTGGTGATTTAATAATTTGCTCCAGTATCTTTCCAAGTATGAAATTTAGGCTGACTGATCTATAATTCCTGGCTCCTCTACCCCCCGACTCCCACGCCCCTTTTATAGATAGGTAGTATGTTTGCCCTTCTGTAGTCCTCCAGGACCTCACCTGCCCTCCAAGAGTTTTCACAGATATTCGTTAATGGTGCTGAAAATTGCTTCAGCTAGTCCTGTAAATACCTTAGGGTGAATTTCATCAGGCCCTGCTAACGTGAATATATAAAACTTATTTAAATACTCTTCATGCTGTTCTTTCACTACTTCGGCTTGAACTCTTTCCCCCTTGTTGTTAATAGTAATTGCATTAATGTAGTCACAATTTACTTTTAGTGAAAAGCAAAATGGGCATTGAACACCTGAGCTTTCTTAAAGTCATCCATTATTAGCTCTCCTTTCCCGTTAAGTCATGACCCTACATTTTCCTTCATCTTTTTTTTTGCTCCTAGAACTCCTTTTATTGCCTTTATGTTCCTTGCTAGGTGTAACTCATTTTATGCCTTTGCCTTTCTGATTTTGTCCCGGCATGCTTGTGCTTTTCTTTTGTATTCATCCTGAGCTATTTGTCTAAATTTTGTAGGATTCCTTATTAATATTTCAGGTCATGAAAGAGCTCTTGATGGGGTCATATTGGCCTCCGACTATTGTTCTTATCTTTCTTTTGCATTGGGATCATTTGCTCTTGTACCTTAATATTGTCTCTTTGAGAAATTGTCAGCTCTCCTGAATGACTTTTGCCCTTATGTTTTCTTCCCATTGGACCTCACCTATAGTTCTAAGTTTAAATCAGTTTTTTTTTACTCCATTGTCTTTATTCTGCTGCTCTCACTTGTAGACTAGTTCATTTTAACGTTCATTTATCATTGTGTCATCTATTGTTATGGTTAACTCATATGTTATTTCACATGTAGCCAATATGTGCTAAAGATATTTAAGTTATAGGTATAGATAGGAGTATAGAAGTGGAAGAATTACACGTATTTTAGGAGTGATGAATGTGTATTAGATATATAAGTAAAACATGCTGCAATGCAAAGCCTACAGGCTGAGGCCTATAAGATTTCAGCTTAGCCAAGTAGGCTAAAGTTTGACCTAAGTGGGTGACCAAAGAATAACTCTATGCCCTGACTGCCAGACACCTGATTGTAACATCTTACAAAGTTCTGTTCTGGCCACAGGTTACCCTGGAAACAGGTTGATGTAAAGAAGATGCTAATAAGAAAAAGGGGAACTAAGATAATTATGAAAAGCAGAGCACCTCAAAATTTATGGGGTATGGAAGTACAGATTAGGAAAAGGAGGGTTGGAACCCTCATGCATATACATAAGGTGTTAGGCATAGTCAGAAAAATAAGACAAGAGATTCTCTGTTTGGGCTAAGGTGGGAAGACCCGGAGGGAAGACCTCATTAGGAAGACACCAGCACAAACTTCTGATCTATTGATGACCACCTGTTGAGAGATCCACCCAACTTTATTAATCTTTTGGTATGTGAGTATGGATATTGCATTGACCAGTGCATAGACTCTCTTAGGTTTTGTGTATGTGTAATGTACAATACAAACAAGATTTTTTATTTGTAACTGTGTTTGGGGTTAATGTCCTCATTCTTCATGTAGTCCCAGAGCCTCCAGATCTAGGGGTGATCTCCCCCGACCCCCGCCAATTATTTTTGAATTGTAGCAACAGGAGCTGGACTCACTGTAATTTACCATAGAACTATCAATTTATTCAATTTAAAATAAAAGCTACACACTTTTTCCTTTCCTTAAAATCAAGAAATCTATTATTTCATGTTCTCTTTCAACCTTCAGATTCACAACCAACTGCTATCTGTCAGTCAGAATCAAGTCCAAAATGGCTGTCCCCCTGGTTACTTCCTCCAATTTTTGAAACAAAATGTTCTCCCCGATAGGTTCCAGGAATTTACTGGACATTTTGTTTTTTGCTGTATTACTTTTCCAACAGATATTTCAGTAGTTAATGTCCTCCATTACTACCGGGTCTTGTGTTTTGGAAATTTCCATTATTTGTTTTTGAAAGAAATAAATTGGATAATTTGAAAAATTGGAGAGGATTCAGAGAAGAGCCACGAGAACAATTAAGGAACTAGAAAACATGCCTTACAGTGATAAACACAAGGAGCTCAATCTATTTAGCTTAACAAAGAGAAGGTTATGGGGCAACCTGATCACAGTCTATTAGTGTCTAAAAGGGGAACAATTATTCAGTAATGGGCTCTTTAGTCTAGCAAAGAAATGTACACCATGATCCAGTGGCTGGAGGTTGCAGCTAGACAAATTCAGACTGGAAATAAGGCATACATTTTTAACAATAAAAGTAGTTAACTCTTTGAACAATTTACCCAGGGTCGTGGTGGATTCTCCATCACGGACAATTTTTAATCAATACTGGATGTTTTTCTAAAAAAATATACTCTAGGAATTATTTTGGAGTAGTTATCTGGCCTGCATTATGTAAAAGGTCAGACTAGATGATCACAAGAGTTCCTTCTAGCCTTGGAATCTATTAAATGCCACATCCACTTTCTCCTGCTTTGATGTCTATAGTGACTCTTACAATGATTTCACCTTCCCCGCCCCCCATTTTATCTTCCTCCAGAGTCTCTCAACTGGTCTGCCTCTCACTTCTTTCTTGAACTTAGAACCTATATATTCTTGGTTTATAATTAGACTTGGCATATTTTGGTTTTGATCTTTTATAATTTTGACAGATAATATCAATGTTTATTTTTAATACATTTAAATTCACAGTTGTGCAAAATTATGGGTTTTAAGCATTTGTTCTGATTTTATTAATTTAAATTTCACAATTGTGGGAAATTATGGGGAGGGCATGAGAATTATTTAAGAACAGTAGACCTTGAGATTCAAAAAGTTAAAGTTTTATAACTATTAAAATGCAAATTGTCAACATCACTTGTCAAAATATACACAGTAAACATCCTTTAATCAAATTCTAATATGTTCTCAAGTAGCATTTTCCTTCCTTTGTCTATCTGTACATTTCTATTACTACTGATGGAAATATCTTTTCATTTGTAGTTTTGTATATGGTGAAATCAACTTTTATTGACACTTACCAATCAAAATCCAATCCTTCCAAGCCTATGTATAATGCAACACCTCCTCCCTTTTTTCCCTGCCTGTCCTTCCAGAACAAGCTATCCCCTCTATACCAATATTCCAGTCATAAAATTTATTCCACTAAATCTCTGTGATGGCAATTAAATTATAATTTAGCATATGTAGGAATACTTCCAGTTCTTTTTGTTTATTCCCCATACTCTTCACATTTGTGTACAGACATCTAAGATTTTGAGCAGATTCCCACTGTGTTGTCCCTCTTGTTGCTTCCATGACTCTTATCATAAATATAAAGGGAAGGGTAACCACCTTTCTGTATACAGAACTATAAAATCCCTCCTGGCCAGAAGCAAAACCCTTTCACCTGTAAAGGGTTAAGAAGGTAGGATAACCTCGCTGGCACCTGATCAAAATAACCAATGAGGGGACAAGTTACTTTCAAAGCTGGAGGGGGGGAACAAAGGATCTGTCTGTCTGTGTGATGCTTTTGCCGGGAACAGAAAAGGAAGGGAGTCTTAGAACTTAGTAAGTAATCTAGCTAGATTTGCATTAGATTTCTGTTTTGTTTAAATAGCTGGTAAAATAGCTGTGCTGAACGGAATGTATATTCCTGTTTTTGTGTCTTTTTGTAACTGAAGGTTTTGCGTAGAGGGATTCTCTATGTTTTGAATCTGATTACCCTGTAAGGTATTTACCATCCTGATTTTACAGAGGTGATTCTTTTACTTTTTCTTTAATTAAAATTCTTCTTTTAAGAACCTGATTGTTTTTCCATTGTTCTTAAGATCCAAGGGTTTGGGTCTGTGTTCATCTATGCAAATTGGTGAGGATTTTTCTCAAGCCTTCTCCAGGAAAGGGGGTGTAGGGCTTGGGGGGATATTTTGGGAGGAAGACGTCTCCAAGTGGACTCTTCCCCTGTTCATGTTTAACACGCTTGGTGGTGGCAGCATAGGGTTCAAGGACAAGGCAAAGTTTGTACCTTGAGGAAGTTTTTAACCTAAGCTGGTAAAAATAAGCTTAGGGGGTCTTTCATGCAGGTCCCCACATCTGTACCCTAGAGTTCAGAGTGGGGAAGGAACCTTGACAACCCGATAGTAATTTGCCATATCCCTCCCAACATTTAGCCCTCTGTTAAGGTCATTTAAAAAAAACCCAAACCCCTTTGTTTAAGGCAAAGTTACTATAAAAAACATTGACATACTACATTGCACATTACTTATTAATTATTCCTGATCAGGTTAATATTTACAGAACCTGGCTAAATATTCTGGCTTGCTGGCTGGGGAGCCCCTCCTCCTCTGAGTTTGCTAAGAAAGGTGACCAAATTTCTAAATGCCTAGCCTCTTTCTGGCACTTCTGCTGTAGATGTAGTAGGTCACCTGTGGGCTTTTGTCACCTGCCCTCCTTGAACCTAATTTAAAAGCCCTCCTCACTAGACTGGCAAGTGGATGAGGGAAGATACTCTTCCCCTTCATGGTCACATGGAACCTGGAAAGGTAGAGTCCTCCTTCCAAGAACAGCACCCCATAGCTGAGGAAGCCAAAGTCGTCCTTTCAACATCATGTGAACAGCCATGCATACATTTCCAGGATCTGTGTTCCCAGCCTGGGCCTCATGTGAGTGGATGGATGAGAATACAACCTGCTCCCCTGATTCCTTCCCTCTCACTCCCAGAGCCCTGTAGTCACTGCTGATCTGTTCAGGGTCATAACTGGCAGTACCATGAGTACCAAACATGGATAAGCAGCATGGAGTAGTGGTCAGAGGGACCAATGAGACTCTGCAATCTTTCCATAGTGTCTTGGATGCATGGAACTGAGGTTACAGAAAGAGTAATTTCCATTAATGCAATGAATCCCATAGCATTTAAAGTTTCCTGCATGTATACTTTTCTGTGTCCCTCACTTGGGTTGTTGTCACACACTGTGTCCCACATTTGGGCTTTGATATGCTGAGAAGTATGCTAAGAGTTAGGTTGTATGACCCTGACTCGCATTAATGAGTATTGACACCTCCTCATCAAGTATTGGGAGTGTACCACATCCACCCTAACTAAATTGGCCTTCAACATTGGTTCTCCACTTGTAAGGTAACTCCCTTCTCTTCATGTGCCAATATATATTTATGCCTGTTTCTGTAATTTTCACTCCATGCATCTGAAGAAGTGGGATTTTTACCCATGAAAGCTTATGCCCAAATAAATCTGTTAGTCTTTAAGGTGCCACCGGACTCCTCGTTGTATTAGTGAGTAGATACTCACAGGAGTTGTCCCATGACTTCAGTGGGACAACGTATGTGACTAACAGCCCACAGCATGAAGGTCATACAGTCTAGCCCTAAGGGTCATATTTTGCTCTCATCTGCAATGGTGAAAATCTGGAGTGACTCCACTGGAGTCACTCCAGATTTACATCCTTGTAGATGAAAATAGAATTTGGACTTAAATGGCCATGCCAAATTACTGTAGTGAAACAGACAGATGTTTTTGTTTATATTTTGAAAGGTTCCCTAAGCATCACATACACTTTTGATTATGGAAAGGGTACTGTGGCGATGTTTTGCTGTATCTTCCAGACATTAAATCAGAATATAAGGTGCAATAGAATAAGCCCATTTTTGATAGTGCTTATCTATGCATCTAGTTGAATTGAAAGCAGCCAATATTGATTATAGGTTAAAGGCAATTAAAGGTTAAAGGCAATTAAAATAATGGACCTGTAGCTGGCAACCAGTGCCAAAAGTATTCTTGGCACTCATAGCGTTTACCACATAAGAAATGACTGTCAAATTTAATGAGCAAACATATTTTCCAGGAATAAGCATTTAATATTAATTTGGCTCTATTTTGCAGAACACATGCTTTATTAAATTTGGGTGTTAACACCATAAAAGTGAGCAGACTATTTTTTAAAGGAAAAAAAAAAGAAAGAAAGAATAGCCAAGGCTTCTAATCACAGTTGGGAGTGATTCATAGTGTAAAAGAACCATGTGTCCAGTAAATTACAGTGTAATAAGAGAGAAGAGTGGGTGGTTTAGGTTATCTGTATCACAAAGTTTATAATAGACACTGATTTCTATAGAAGTCTTAGCTGTACTAAGCCAAGGCTGCTTTCTATTTTATATGCTTAAGCTATTCCTGGCAAACATGAGCCTTTGCTTTTAGCTGAGCTTGCTCTAAGCACTGCTAATTGCATAGTGAGTTGTGGCTCTGCTACTGCCCTGGGAGCAGAATGGGAAGAAGATAAAACTCAGAGTCACAATATGCCTCCTGGTTTCCCCCAGCTCTAGTGGGGTGTATCCTGTGCCAGTCCTACGTCTATCTTAGCAGACATCCCATAGTGTGCAATGCAGCTGCACTAGCTAGTATGTTAGGAGGTAGAGCCAAGGTTCCATCTCTTCCCTACCTTTTCCCCACCTCTTCTCACTCACATGCATGGGGCAGGGGGACATACTGGCTCCACAAAGGCTGATTCACCCAGTACGGGAAGCCAGCCCAAGGAGAAAAGGAAGGGCCATACTATTCCCCTGTACAGATACATTAGATGGGTCACAATCTGGTCTTTACAGATCAGTTGTGCCTTTATGGCATGGTCCTGCTTTGGTGGTGGTGTACAGTCATGATACCTAAAACAAGCTCAAAGAGAGACAGCCAGCCAGACACAATGGCCTGAACTCTGCTTTTTTCCCACCAGTTTAAATCAGCAACTTTATGGGTGTCCAATGAATTAGGTGTAACTAGTCTATATAAAAGTAGAATCAGACAGAGTGACTCCCAAACAGCAAAAACGATGAAAAATCTTCACATCAACTATTTTTATTTCCCTCTTCCGGCATTCAAAGCAATGCATGTACTGCTCCATGGATGGATGAGGCAATTAAAACTTTTGTCTTACAATGGCCCACTTAGATTTTGATAGTCCTCCAGGATGGGATGGGATGGGATGGGATTGGGAGGAGAGGAGGGATTCCCATGCCTGGGTTCACAAGTTCAGAACAAACATTTTCAAAGTTATAAAGCAAACCTTACATATTTCCTGATGGCATGGAATACAGTCATTACAAGTGAGATTAATGCAGACAGCAGCTAATAGGAATTTCATAGTCTACAGTCTAAATACATTATTATAAGACTAATACCTATTTTGAGCAAAACTAATATACAGGTGACCTGGTCTGGTCTCCAGGTATGACGTTGTCAGTTTTTAGCTAATGCCTGTAGTCTTGGCGAGAGCTGGCATCTGGCCTGCCAGCGTCAGGCCCACTTGGCCAGGAAAAGGAAAGGTAGAATTAGAAATGGGAAGACACTCTGGTTTGATTGAGAGGATGGAAGAAGGGTAAGATCCAGAAAAGGGGAGTGAACAAGATATCAAAGGATACAAGAAAGTATCGACTATGGGAGGTCTATTCATACTCAGGGTTTGTCCACATGGAAACTTAGTGCTCTAGCCTGCCATGTACTAAATCACTGTGTAGACCCTGCTATTACGTTTAGTGCATCATAGCAGGGTCCACAAGGCCAGTTTAATGCACAGCAGGATAGAGAGCTGCAGATTTACAGCTCAGATTGCTATGCACTAACTGAGCATGTAGACAAGCCTTTAGTCTTTTGAATTCACCCTTAATTCATTCTCTTTCTAACTAACAGGCCCACCATCTGTGAGAGCACAGGCGCTGGCTCTGTGGGTGCTCTGAGGCTGGAGCACCCACAGGAAAAAAATAGTGGGTGCACAGCACCCACTGGCAGCCCCATGGATTAGTTCCTCCCACTCCCTCCCAGTACCTCCCGCCCGCCACGATCAGCTGTTCAGACGAGTGCAGGAGGCTTTTGGGGGAGGGGAGGAGGCGGGGTGGGAAGAGGCAGGGCAGGGATGTGGGCTTGGGGGAAGGGGTGGAGTGGGGATCAAGCAAACGACCCTCAATTCCACACACACGCCCCTCCCTCCCGGAACTGGGGAAGTCGGTATCTCTGTGTGAGAGTTTAGAGACTTTCTCCTTACTGTTTGTGCATTTTTCACACTGAAATCAGCTCAAGCAACTCCAAGAGGACTGGCTTCTGGAATAAAGAGGAATTAAATAATGTTCCTAAGACTTTCTGTACCTTCCCTTAAAGAGAAGTACTCTGTATACTGGAAGATGTGTCTTTCTCCTGTTTTGCAAAGATTTACATGCATAACTTCCTCACATTAGGATTAAAATTTACTTTTAAATCTGTATTGTTCTGGGAAATGTTAGCCTATAAAATTCATTTTAATCCATTAGTGCTTATTTTTAAGCACACTCCATTGTGATGTTTAGAAAGAACAACATGGAAGCATGTACTCTGCAATGGTGGCTGAAGCATGAAGGGGCATATGAATGTTTAGCATATCTGGCATGTAAATACCTTGCAACATCAGCTACAAAAGTGCCATGCAAATGCCTGTTCTCACTTTCGGGTGACATTGTAAATAAGAAGCAGTGAGCAATATCTCCTGTCAATGTAAACTAACTTGTTTGTCTTAGTGAGTGGCAGAATAAGAAGTAAGACTGAGTGGACTTGTAGGCTCTAAAGTTTTACACTGTTTAGTTTTTGAGTGCAGTTATGTAACCAAAAAAAAAAAAATCTGCATTTGTAAGTTACACTTTCACAAATAAAGAGATTGCACTTCAGTACTTGTAGGAGGTAAATTGAAAAATACTGTTTCTTTTGTTTATCATTTTTACAGTGCTTATATTTGTAATAAAAAATAATAATACAAAGTGAGCACTGTGCACTTTGTATTCTGTGTTGTAATTGAAATCAATATTGAAAATGTAGAAGAACATCCAAAATATGTAATAAATTTCAATTGGTATTCTATTGTTAAAAGTGTGATTAATTTTTTTAATTGTGATTAATGTTTTTGAGTTAATCACGTGAGTTAACTGTGATTAACTGACAGCCCGAATAATTATACTTCAAAGGGTCTGGAGTTTGAGTGGGCAAAATATTTAAACCTGAGTCTGAGAAACTGGGCTGGAAATTTCATGAGAACTGGCTTTCTCATGAGATTTCTACCATTTCAGCTTTTTATCCCAGTTAGAAACTGAAGGGATAAACAGTTTCATACATTAGGAAAGTTTTGTTCAAATGATGATTCAAAGAGTGTTGGAGAGTGAGATGGGCAGGTAATCTAAACTGGTTTGTCTAGTCCAAATTCTCATAGGCTACATCTACACAATCACTGTCAGTGGCACATAGGTTATGTGTAACTACATGCCACAGTGAAAAGCTGGCTGTGTCCACACTCTGGTGTATAACTACATGTGTTAGTGAAAGACTCTGGCAGGGGGAGGCAGTGAGGGAAGGCTTCACCTGTGGGGAGCTGGCAGAGGTTTTCCTCACTGCCTTCCTGATGAAGGAGCCTTTCCCCACTGCCACTGTCTCTCCCTGCAGCAGGGAGTTGCTGGAGCCTTTTCCCGTTGCCTCCCCCTTGCCAAAGCCTTTCCCCGTGGTGGGGAAAGACTACAGCAGTGGAGAGGCAGTGGGACACTTTATTGCTAAAAACAGCAATGTAGTTAGGGAATGCACAGCTTGGGCTGTAGAGAGCTTTGTAGGGCACATATCCAAGTACACACCTACAGGTTTCAGGCCTGTTTTTACAATGTTGACAAAATGCAAAGTAAAACACACTGGAAAAAATAACCCCAACTATATGTACAAAATGATAGGGTCTAAATTCTGTTACCACTCAAGAAAGATCTTGGAGTCATTGTGGATAGTTGTCTGAAAACGTATGCTCAATGTGCAGCAGCAGTCAAAAAAAGCTAACTGAACATTAGGAACCATTAGGAAAGGGATAGATCATAAAATACCATAATGCCACTACATAAATCAGTGGTGCACTCACACCTTGAAAACTGTGTGCAGTTCTGGCCACCCCATCTCAAAAACAATATATTAGAATTTGAAAAAATACAGAGAAGGGCAACAAAATTGATTTGGGGCATGGAACAGCTTCCATATGAGGAGAGATTAAAGAGACTATGACTACGCAGCTAAAAAAAAGAGATGACTAAGAGGGGGATATGATAAAGGCTTATAAAATTGTGATTGGTTTAGAGAAAGTGAATATGGAAGTGTTATTTACCGTTTCACATAACACAAGAACTAGGGGCGACCTGATGAAATTAATAGGTGGCAGGTTTAAAACAAAAAGAAGTATTTCTTCACACAACGCACAGTCAACCTGTGGAACTCATTGCCAGGAGATGTTGTGAAGGCCAAAAGTATAACTGGGTTCAAAAATGAATTAGATAAATTCAGGGAGGATAGGTCCATCAATGGCTACGTAACCCCAGTGATGTAACCCCATGTTCTGGGTGTCCCTAAAGCTTTGACTTCCAGAAACTGGGACTGGACAGGGGATGGATCACTTAATAATTGCCATGTTCTGTTCATTCCCTATGAAGCATCTGGCACTGGCCATTGTTAGAATACAGGATCCAGGGCCAGACGAACCATTGGTTTAACCCAATATGGCCGTTCTTATGTTCTTACTATATACTTACCTAAGCGGTGTCTCACCATCTACATTACTATTTATACCCAGGTGTGCTGGAACAATTTCTATAATGGGGGTGCTGAGAGTCATTGAACCAAACTGTTAAACCCTGTATACAGTGGAAACCACTTCAAGCCAGGGAGTGCAGCAGCACTGTCCGCACCCTTAGTTTTAGCACCTATGTTTATGCCCATGCTAGGGGAGCTAGTCATGTACATACTCTACACACAGCCATAAAAAGTGTGCAGTGTAGACGTACTTATAGAGGCACTTCCATGCCTTCTTCCACACAGCCCTTTATGCATAGTAAAACCTCCCTGATTTCATCTGCAAGCCCCCTACACTGTCCACATGTTAGTTCTTCTTAAAGAGCTATACCTGCAACACTGCCTATAGTGAACCTAGCTGACAAACATAAAATCCCCATTTTTTGCTTCCTTCCCATAACTTCTATTTGTCTACCTCCCCTTAGACTTTGAGCTCCTCAGGGTAGGAATCATCCCTTTTTGAATGTCTGGAAGATGCCTAGCACAATGTGGGCCCACCATAAATAAATATTAAATGATAATATTTTGGGGTTACTCTCAAGAGCAGAGGTCCCCAGGGAGGACCGTTTTGGGGGGAGAGACTCTGGGGCCCGGGCAGCTCCCACTGGGGGTGGGGAGGGAGCGCCACTCAGCTATACTCCTGGCCCCTTGCCCCTGTCCACGTGTTCCCCCTCACCCCCCCAAGCCACAGCCCCTCTCCCAGCCATGGCTGGGGAGGGGGGGCACATGCACAGAGAGGGGCAAGGGAGGGCATAATCCTGAAAAGTTTGGGGACCACTTTTAAAGAGCATTCACGTCACCATTGAAAGTATCTTTCTGAACTGACTTCTAAGAACTGAATTCACTGTCAATTTCACTCAGTTATGGATGCCCATATATCCGTGGATGCCCGTGCAAATTTATACAAACTATTCCCCCACATAAATCATTTTGAGGGTTTCCAGAGCAAAACGAATGATAGAGATTCTTCCGTTAAATCTGGCCCTGAAATGTTAATATTTCTCATTCGTACTTCATTTATTTATTTGAAAAGCACTTCCAAAGGAGACAACAAAATGAAGTGAGTTTCTGCCCACAAAAGCCTACACTCTAAAAGAGATACAGACAGACGGATACAGTTTATTCTGAACTCTTAATTTTTCAAAGTCATAAATGTTGACAAGAAGATTGTCTGGAGTAACATCTTGGCAAGTGTTTAAGCAATCCCACTTAAGGCTTTATTTCTGAGTGTAAAAATCCCTTTGGTATAAGAGTTAGATGGAGTAATACTATGCATTCTCTAACTAAAACTGACTTAAGACATTATATATTATTAAAAGTAAAATGACTGATTATTTCCATTTAACTTGAGCATAAGGAAAGACCTTTCATATAAAACAAACATTTCCATTCAAAATACTACTAGTTCCTACAACCCTGACACATTTGAATTACAGCTCTAAATTATAGGTACTAATGGAGTAAATTCATCCTCGGGGTAACTCCATTGACCTCAGTGGAGTTACAGCAGGGATGAATTTGGCTCAATATGTTTAGCAGGTATGTTTTAGTTTGGTACCAAAGAATTTAAGGAGAAACTAATCGGTCTCATAGTACCATGATGAAAAGCAAAAGGAATTTTGTAATGAATCTTGACATAAATATTTCCAGCTTTATTAATAAAATATTTTTGAGCTGTTTTTCTCTACTGTGCTATTTAAACTCTTTTTAAGCAATACTTTTATGTGACTCTGAAGTACAAATTATTGAATTATAAGCTGTCTCATGAGTATTCCAGTTGACAGATAGACGAGTGTGAAAGGAAACTAAGCATATCAAATGAGATGACTTAGAATTCAATTATAACTACCGTCAGTGACCTTATAGGCACAATTTAACATCAGATGAGATTGATTTTAAAATAAAATATATTTGATTTCACTCAAAGATTTGGATTCCAATATTTGTATGAGGCACCTTAAATTGTATACAGTTTTGTGAGGTGTCATAAATATAAAGGGAAGGGTAAACCCCTTTAAAATCCCTCCTGGCCAGAGGAAAAATCCTCTCACCTGTAAAGGGTTAAGAAGCTAAAGGTAACCTTGCTAGCACCTGATCAAAATGACCAATGGGGAGACAAGATACTTTCAAAAGCTGGGAGGAGGGAGAAAAACAAAGGGTCTGTGTCTGTCTGTATGATGCTTTTGCCGGGGACAGAACAGGAATGGAGTCTTAGAACTTAGTAAGTAATCTAGCTAGGTATGTGTTACATTATGATTTCTTTAAATGGCTGAGAAAATAGCTGTGCTGAATAGAATGAATATTCCTGTCTGTGTGTCTTTTTTGTAACTTAAGGTTTTGCCTAAAGGGATTCTCTATGTTTTGAATCTAATTACCCTGTAAGGTATTCACCATCCTGGTTTTACAGAGATGATTCTTTTCTTTTTACTTCTATTAAAAGTCTTCTTGTAAGGAAACTGAATGCTTTTTCATTGTTCTAAGATCTAAGGGTTTGGGTCTGTGGTCACCTATGCAAATTGGTGAGGATTTTTACCAAACCCTTCCCAGGAAGTGGGGTGCAAGGGTTAGGAGGATTTTGGGGGGAAAGACGTGTCTAAACTCTGTTTTTTCAGGAACCCAGATAAAGTTTGGTGGTGGCAGTGGAAATCCAAGGGCGAAGGGTAAAATTAATTTGTACCTTGGGGAAGTTTTAACCTAAGCTGGTAAAAGTAAGCTTAGGAGGTTTTCATGCAAGTCCCCACATCTGTACCCTAGAGTTGAGAGTGGGGAAGGAACCTTGACATAAGGTATGGCTGGTTCCACTTGGCTGTGAGTGTCTATGTTTTATTGCTTTAAGTTCCATTTGGAAAGGTACTTAAGCACATACTTAACTTTAAGCACTTGGATTAAGTACCTTTCTGAACTGCAGTGTTGTCATCTCCCATAATTTTATCATGAATCTTGTGGTATTTGGTGCATTCTTAACACGCCATTTCCTGGTTCCATTTGATTACATAAAAATCTTAGTTTCCTAGCCCTCATGGTTACAGAGAACAAGCTTGGAAATGTGAACAGAATGCACTCTAAAAAGGCTCAAAAGCCAGAAGACAAACTCCCATTCTCTTTAATCTCATGATTTTTAAGACAATGTCATAATTTTTTGATGCCTGACTCATGATTCTTGCACACTTGGATTTGGCAATACTGGAATCGAGGCCTTATTATGTAGATGCATTTTACTGCCTTGTATACAAGTAGTCATAAAACCTTGTGATGTGCTTCTGTCAGAACTCATAAGTGGAGCTGGGCCATGACTTGTGAGACTGAGTCAGGTGTTATAGGAAATGATGCTGATGGTTCATCAGATGACATGTTTCCAAATAAAAGGGTAATGAACTAATACTCCAGCTTGATATTAGGAAAGATTTTTAATGGTTTGAAGATGAGCTATAAACTGAGGTTTTAACCAGTTCTGATCCTTCATGCCATTTTACAAAGAGGAGGAAATTCCATGCAAAAAACTTACTGCCATTTACAGCTGAGATGGAAACCACTCAAAAGAGACAAGGTGGCTGAAGTAGTATCTTTTATTGGACCAGCTGCTGTTGGTGAAAGAGACAAGCTTATCTCTTATTGGACCAACACAAGTTGGTTCTATTCTACCCCTGGTTTCCTCCTTTCCTTCTCTAAGTCCAGAGATTGACTGCAGGCCTTCACACTGCAGCCCCCTTCTTACTTTCTACTTCCTGGGTTCATAGAAGCTTAGCCTGCCCCTTACCTAGCTGGGCTTCATCATCAATTAAAAGCTTAACAGCCCTGATTCTCCTCCAGGTGAAGCTGTCATGGGTTAACTGGCCCTTTCTCTCTACTCAAGCCTTGTGTAGGGTAGACACCCCATCACAGGCCAGCAAAAAGAGCAACCCCACACACCATATTGGTCTCAATCATGAACACAGGAATCAGAAAGAATCAGCAGGTCAGCCATCACCCATTAGCTCCTTAATTTTATGTAACAGATTAGACATTCTATGTAGTTTCTGGAAACTTCCATGTATAATGTGCTATCCTGCTGGATGAAGCTGCCATCCAGAATCCCCTTCTCCCTCGCCAAGCTGATTCTGGGAGTGCACTGAAACTAAGCTCATTGTCAGTGGTTCGTTGTGGATCTGGGTCCACATGTCTGTTCTGAGGTGACCTGTTTTTCACATAAGCCTTCCTGAGTCAATAATTTGTCAACAAATCAAATGCAACTTTTGTATCAAACAAGACAGTAGGGTACTGTGATCTACTGGTCTGCATCGCAATATGCATGGCACTTGGAGGGAGGAGCCCAGGTTGTAGCCGGGAGGCATTTGGAGGAGGTATCAGGAGTCTCTGTATCCCTGTAAATAGTTCTTACAAAGAGCCAGTTTCGTTTCGAAACAAGTAGCCCTTTCATGGCATTAGCCAGCAAATGGGACATGAAACATGGTAGCAGTGGTCAGCTTAGTGAGACCCACAGAAAGGAGATGACTATGATTAACAGGAAAAAAAACCCAGCAACTAGAAACAGAGCAAAGAGACAGCATGGACAGATTCAAATAACTGGAAATGCTGAATTTCCAGACACAAATCCTTGTGCAAGCATGGAAACAGTGAATGAAGAATTGAGTCTATACACAGAGCTGGCCATGGGGGATAAAGAGAACAAATTTAAGCTTTTTTACCATCTCATTGCTGGGAAAGAAGAAGGAGTGAGTGAGATACTGTTGCCAGGAATAATGCTTGCAACATTGGAAAAGCTGATAAAGATGTGTGATCAGTACTCTGACCCCAGACAGAATGAGGCTGTAGAGAGATACTGCTTCTTGTTTTCAGGCAAAAATACAGAAGAGGAAATAGAGACTTATGTTACCCAACTAAGACCTCTGGCATAGAGCTAGGTGAAAATTATTAGACAAATAGTTTATTCACTGAAAAATGCAGTTATTTGGACATTCATGTCAAGTTCACGGTATAGTTTAGACTGGATTGAAAAAAATTGGAAGATTTTGATAACTTTATTTAAACTTTCAAGTATTTTGACAAAAGCAAGCAAAAAGGTTAACAAAATGGTCAGAGGAGGATGTGCCTCCCTTATAACCGTTAGCCAGGGGTTAGAGTACTCATCTGGGATGTGGGAGATTCATTCCCCCCTCACCCTATCTGATGTGGAGAAGGAATGGGAACTGGGATCATCTACATTGCCCTATCCCTAGCCAATGAGCTGCAGGTAAGCCCCTCTGTTTTCAGCTTTTACCAATTTTTACCAATTCCCAGGTTTTACAAAAGCTATTTGGTTTATACCAATTTTTACCTGAATTTTGGACCTCTCTAGTACAGAAAAATACTGATGAAAACCCAGTACATTAATTTGGGTAGATATGTTTATGTTAATAATGAATTAGTCTAAGTGTAAATGCAAGGCTGTGTGTTAAAGGAAGGCAATATAGCAGAAGATACATGTGCATATGTATACATTGTTAATGTACAGTTTATTAAACAGACCCACAGTATTAAAAAAAGTTTTACCTAGAATCATAGAATCATAGAATATCAGGGTTGGAAGGGACCTCAGGAGGTCATCTAGTCCAACCCACTGCTCAAAGCAAGACCGATCCCCAACTAAATCATCCCAGCCAGGGCTTTGTCAAGCCTGACCTTAAAAACTTCTAAGGAAGGAGATTCCACCACCTCTCTAGGTAACGCAGTCCAGTGTTTCACCACCCTCCTAGTGAAAAAGTTTTTCCTAATATCCAACCTAAACCTCCCCCACTCCAACCTGAGACCATTACTCCTTGTTCTGTCATCTGCTGCCACTGAGAACAGTCTAGATCCATCCTCTTTGGAACCCCCTTTCAGCTAGTTGAAAGCAGCTATCAAATCCCCCCTCATTCTTCTCTTCCCAGTTCCCTCAGCCTCTCCTCATAACTCATGTGTTCCAGTCCCCTAATCATTTTTGTTGCCCTCTGCTGGACTCTTTCCAATTTTTCCACATCCTTCTTGTAGTGTGGGGCCCAAAACTGGACACAGTACTCCAGATGAGGCCTCACTAATGTCGAATAGAGGGGAACGATCACGTCCCTCGATCTGCTGGCAATGCTCCTACATATATGCATCCCAAAATGCCTTTGGCCTTCTCGGCCAACACCTTTCTCTATTTGTAGCTTTTTTCCCCTGTTCTCCATCTCCCAATATTAATCCCGATATTTACCCAGAAAACTGATTTTTTTCCCCACTAATTTTCACCAGATTTCCCCCTCCTCCCATTTCTGTAATATACACCGATACATTCCAAGGGAATTCTAGACAAAATAAAAACCAAAACTGAAGAGCTTCGGCTAAGGGACACTGTGTTATGGGGCTTTCTCAATCTTTCCTCTTTAAGTGGCTCCACTTCTTATAAATAATTAGTCATTAGAACATGGACTTGAACTTGGGTCTCCCACATCCTGCATTAGTACCTAGCTAACTTGCCAGCAAACTGAAAAATCCATTATTTGCTCAGATCTACTCTGGCATCCATAAGTAACTTTGGAGACAGTCAAAATTCTCTGGTTTGTGGAAAACATGATTCCAGCTTACAGGAGATTGTTGACACGAACAGATCTAACCCTAGAGAATGGATCCAAATAGACTCAGCAGTTGAACTATCCAAGAAAAGGTTCAAAACAATTGCAGCCTAAAATGGAGAACAAATACACAGATTCAAGCTAATGGAATCCAGGAAGCAGGACAGACAGATTAACCAACAATGCATGCATTATGGTCTAATATATCTACAGGGGAAAGCAAAACAGAAGGCAGAAAGAAAAGTGTCCAGCTATGAGCAATAGATCAAGATGTGTGGGAAATGGAAGCACTTTATGTTCCCATGTTGCAGCTACCCCAGAAAGCAAAAAAAGCAGCAATATAGACTGTGATTAAGGATGTAAAGACTTCCAATGAGGACAAGGGTAGCTGCAGTTTGATTTTAGCAGATTCAAAGACTTCCAGTGTATACTCACGGCAAAAGAAGACTGTCACACATTCAACTGCCATATTTGCAACTATGTTATTAGCTACAAAAACAATTTGATTGCATCTGGATTACAGAGCTATCTGCACTGTAAACCCAGAAACACTGATAAATAGCATATTAGTCTGGAGAACTGTGGCCAGGTGCTGATGATGGAAAATAAAACCATTCTGAGGCCAGTGGGTGAAGGCAGGCTGTCAATAAGTAACCCAGAGGAAAAAAAGAGTTATTATTGTATGGAGATTATAGTAGTTGAGATTTAAGAGTACCAGCTGCTGCTGGGAGGTAGGAGAGTGCAAGCCATGGATCTGATCATAGTAAAACACCAGACTATCCTCAGCATGAAAGTGGAGGGAGAACAGACACCAAAAGTTCTGTCCAACATTTGAACAGAATATAAGGACATATTTAAAGGAGATGGGCACTTAAAGGGCAAGCTGAAGTTAGACAAAGACCCCCACATGCATCCTGTGGGACTTCTAAAATGCAGAGTTCCAGTAGCCCTGGTGAAGCCACAGGAGAAAAGTGTCCTGCAAAGAAAAGGCATCATTATACCCCTTGAAACTGCTACAGAGTGAATCAGCAGTCTAGTAGTGGTGAGAAAACCTTCAGGTAAACTGAGGATCCGCACTGATCCAAAACAACTAAACTGAGCATTGAAAAGAAGTCACTATCCATTACCAGTGATTGAGGATATATTATCTGATTTATCCAGGGCAAAAGTGTTTACCAGTAGACATGCAGTCTGATCACAAGAAACCACAAATGACCACAAAATAAGTTATTGAGACTGTGTCACTATGATGTGAGGCTAAGGCCCTGCCCAGGAAAGTCACTACTGGTGGCAGGTCACTGGGCAGAGCAGCCCTTCCAGAGCACCACACAGTGTAACAGCATGCTACAATACCTTTGTATTTCCGGCCATGTCTACACGACGAGTGAGGGGTGTGATTCCCCTGTGCATGTACACATACTCGTGTTAGCTGGATGAGAACTAGCTCACTTATAAATAGTGGTGTAACCACGGTAGCATGGGTAGTGGCAGCAAAGACACGGCTGAGCCATGCAGAGTACAGACTCCCCTGAAAACAGTGGGTACGTACTTGATAGAGCTCATCCATGTCTCTGCTGCCACTGCCCATTCTATCATGGCTTCTCTGCTATTCATATGTGCGCCAGCTCTCACTGAGCTAGCTTGAGTATGTGTCCACGAGCAGGGAAATCACCCCCTTACTCATAGAGTAGACATAGCCTCTGATGGGAGGCTCCAGCCAACCCAACAAAGCATCAAACAGGGTGAAGGACTACAGCCAATAGAACAAATTCTCACCCCAGGGCTGGCCAGATCAAAAGGTACAAGTGCTACAGGACGTTATCCCCTACTAGGATATGTGTGTGAAAGGTGGGACTGTTGTGTAACGGTGACTGAATAGTAATCCCAGCAACTTTAAGAGCTGACAGAAATGAGATGGATACACGCTTCACACCTGGGTATAGAGGCAGACCTGAGAAATGTCAGGCATGAATTCCCAATTGAGTGCATACATGGAGCAGTGCAAGGTGTATAAAGAGTATGGTGACTAACAACCACCTCATGAAATCCCAACCTGACCTTGGGAAGAACAAGCAGCACAGATTGGAGGAAGCATCAGAATGCCAGTCTGTGTGCACACGGCTTGAATGCAAACTGCATTTGCAGCACCTCTGTAAACAGCTATCTGAATAGAGATCAAGTTTAGTTTCAGAAACATGGAGTCCTTACATATAATTTCCCAGCACATTAAACAGTTTTCCTCTTTTGAACGCCTGTTCTGTGTCTCATCTTGTGTTCACACTGTGATACAGCGTGGCCAGCGGGCAGCAGGAGAGTGTTAGAAGGGAGTGTTAGAAGGGAGCCTTATTCCATGTAGAGGGAAGAAAGTTGACTATAGATTAGTTAAAGCACATAAAGCCAATTAAAGCGCCCGAAGCCAGTCACATGATAAAACCCCCCTGCTTCAATCAGACAAGAGAAGGAGTTGAAGTAGAGTGGATTGGTGTTGGAGCAGAGAGCAGTTTGGAGGAGTTGAAGCAGAGTGGATTGGTGTTAGAGCAGAGAGCAGTTTGGAGGGAAGCAGAGGCGAGTTTGGAGAAGTGCTGTGGTGGGCTAAGAAGACGAAGACCTTAAGTAAAGGGACACCTGGTTTGTGCAGAGGGAGGGCAGGAAGCCCCACAAGCTGAAGGGCAGGAGAGGGAAGTAGTCCAGGGGAAGGAACCGCTAGTTCAAGTGGTTTACCGCTATCCCTAGGGCCCCTGGGCTGGGACCCAGAGTGTGGGGTGGGGGGGGGGGGGGGGCTGGGTCCCTCCCTCTCCATTCCCCTCCTCCAGGACACTAGTGGGGCAGTTAATACCCCAGTTCAGAGGCAAGAAATGGTGCCCTGAAACCCCTCCCATGAAAAGAAAGTGAGACCCATCATAGTGGTGCTGGCAATTTGCCACACAACTCAGTGGGAGAAGGCTTGAATGGTGCTGTATGAATCCAGGTCCCTGCCACATAGTATATGCATAATGTGCCACATTGGATTCAGGGCTTTGACTAAAATAAAGGACCAAAGCCTGCATTCCTTGCTTACCTGAGTAGTCCTAGTCACTTAAATGGGACAAGTCACACAATTAAGGTAGGCAGGATTTGGCTTCCACACTACAAGCTAGCTAGCAGACTTTTGTTCTATTTTCACTTGTGATGGATACACCAAGGGTCTGATATTGAATCACTCAGTGAAGTCAATGGGAGTTTTGCAACTGAGTTTAATCAGGCTTCAGGTTTTTGGCTCTAGCAGGCAATTGTGATTCTGCTCAAAGCTGCATGCTATGTGGTCTCAAGGCATCTTTATTGGCTTTTCCCCAATTTGGGCTGTACATTTTCACCCTATGGATGACAAATCGTCCCTTGGGGCTCTATAATCTCATGCACATTATGAAATACATCACAAAAATATCCTGTAATAGTGGGAGGGGGGAGATTTTCCTAAAATAACTTCTCTATGATTCCCAAGACCATTAGGAGTCATTGGATGCCTTGAAAGTATCTTATCATTTTTGCTACCAGAAGATAGTTACATTAGACAGTTACATTACATTATTTAGTTACAATTTTGTACAAAGATTCTTATTTGATTTGACAGAGCCTCAGAGAGGCTTCTGTAAGAAACCTTTCTCAGATTAGAGTTTGCAGCAAAGAAATGTACTGAAATCCAGTGAGTCCTGTATATACTGACAGGATTTACTACCAGCACTGACACTATATGAAGGGGATTAGGAGTAACATTCCTGCTAGAGTTAGACTTTCCAAAATGCCATTTTATCATAAAACAAATACACCCCATGCAAAGCAATACTTTCAGAACATTAAATTTTCCCTATGGCTTTTGTCATGTGTATGGAGTAAGCATACTACCCCCTCCTCCAACCCGACATGCCCAAGTAGCATGATTAATATAGTGTATAGTATAGATACACATGGTTACATTAATTGAGGACATAGGGGGCTATTAATTTATTATAAATGACAGGATTAGTCCAGCTTTGCTGACTAATGGAGAAAGAGTCCAAGTTCTTGTTTTTGGTATCTTTCTTTTTTAATGACTTGATCCTTATATCTTTGAAGTAAATGGGCATTTTGTTATTGACTTCAGTGGCTGCAGGATTTCTCTTAGCTGCGTAGAGAGAGAGGACCTTATTCTGATCTAATCTACACTAGTTCTACACTACTGTAACTACTGACTTCAGCAGAAGGTATGTCTATATTTGGAGCTGGGGTCTGACTCCCTGCTTGAGGAGACAGACTTGCACTAAAATAGAGTGCACCTTCTGCAGCATAGAATCATAGAATATCAGGGTTGGAAGGGACCTCAGGAGGTCATCTAGTCCAACCCCCTGCTCAAAGCAGGACCGATCCCCAACTAAATCGTCCCAGCCAGGGCTTTGTCAAGCCTGACCTTAAAAACTTCTAAGGAAGGAGATTCCACCACCTCCCTAGGTAACGCAGTCCAGTGTTTCACCACCCTCCTAGTGAAAAAGTTTTTCCTAATATCCAACCTAAATCTCCCCCACTGCAACTTGAGACCATTACTCCTCGTTCTGTCATCGTGCTACCACTGAGAACAGTCTAGATCCATCCTCTTTGGAACCCCCTTTCAGCTAGTTGAAAGCAGCTATCAAATCCCCCCTCATTCTTCTCTTCCACAGACTAAACATCCCCAGTTCCCTCAGCCTCTCCTCATAACTCATCTGTTCCAGTCCCCTAATCATTTTTGTTGCCCTCTGCTGGACTCTTTCCATTTTTTCCACATCCTTCTTGTAGTGTGGGGCCCAAAACTGGACACAGTACTCCAGATGAGGCCTCACCAGTGTCAAATAGAAGGGAACGATCGCGTCCCTCGATCTGCTGGCAATGCCCCTACTTATACATCCCAAAATGCCATTGGCCTTCTTGGCAACAACGGCACACTGTTGACTCGTATCCAGCTTCTCGTCCACTGTAACCCCTACGTCCTTTTCTGCAGAACTGCTGCCGAGCCATTCGGTCCCTAGTCTGTAGCGGTGCATGGGATTCTTCCGTCCTAAGTGCAGGACTCTGCACTTGTCCTTGTTGAACCCATCAGATTTCTTTTGGCCCAATCCTCCAATTTGTCTAGGTCCCTCTGTATCCTATCCCTACCCTCCAGTGTATTTACCTCTCCTCCCAGTTTAGTGTCATCTGCAAACTTGCTGAGGGTGCAATCCACACCATCCTCCAGATCATTTATGAAGATATTGAACAAAACCGGCCCCAGGACCGACCCTTGGGGCACTCCACTTGATACCGGCTGCCAACTAGACATGGAGCCATTGATCACTACCCGTTGAGCCCGACAATCTAGCCAACTTTCTATCCACCTTATAGTCCATTCATCCAGCCCATACTTCTTTAACTTGCTGGCAAGAATACTGTGGGAGACCGTGTCAAAAGCTTTGCTAAAGTCAAGGAACACATCCACCGCTTTCCCCTCATCCACAGAGCCAGTTATCTCGTCATAGAAGGCAATTAGATTAGTCAAGCATGACTTGCCCTTGGTGAATCCATGCTGACTGTTCCTGATCACTTTCCTCTCCTCTAAGTGCTTCAGAATTGATTCCTTGAGGACCTGCTCCATGATTTTTCCAGGGACTGAGGTGAGGCTGACTGGCCTGTAGTTCCCAGGATCCTCCTTCTTTCCTTTTTTAAAGATGGGTACTACATTAGCCTTTTTCCAGTTGTCCGGGACTTCCCCCGATCACCATGAGTTTTCAAAGATAATGGTCAATGGCTCTGTAATCACATCCACCAACTCCGTTAGCACTCTCGGATGCAACGCATCTGGCCCCATGGACTTGTGCTCGTCCAGCTTTTCTAAATAGTCCCGAACCACTTCTTTCTCCACAGAGGGCTGGTCACCTCCTCCCCATGCTGTGCTGCCCAGTGCAGTAGTCTGGGAGCTGACCTTGTTCGTGAAGACAGAGGCAGAAAAAGCATTGAGAACATTAGCTTTTTCCACAGCATGATCAGTGGGAGGGGCTAGGTGCCCCGACCATGTACCCCGGCTCTGAGACCCCAGGCAGGTAATTGGAGTGGTTAGTCCATCCACACCACTTGAGCTGCAGCAGCTCCACATTCATTTTAGCATGCTCACTTGATGAAAGCTAGTGCAAGTATGTCTCCTTGAGCTGGGCAGACCTCCAGCTTGAAATATAGACAGACCCAGATATGCTCCTCATTTACACTTGTGTAAATGACATAAAGATCAGGCCCAATTGTTTTGTGCTAGTAGGTCATATTCATGCCTGGTGTAAATACAGTGAAGTCAGTGGAATTACACCAGAGTTGAATTCTGCTGTATGTCTGTAAAAAAGGTGATATTTTATGACCTGTGTTATACAGGTGTTCAGGTAAAACGATTATAGTGGTTGTAACAAATTGAGAACGTCTATTATTTTTATGAATATTAGGTATGACATGCTTTCGCAGTTCAGTTACATATTACTTCTTGTCCGAATGCATAGAGTTAAATCAAAGGAGGCTATCAAGTGGGGTTGTTAAGGAACACAGCATGGGTAAAACAAGGACACAGATAAGACAGCCTCTCAGGTACTTGCTTCAAAGAAGTTAAGGCAACAATGGCTGGGCCATCAGTTGTGGAAGGACCTACCTGGGTGGTACTATCCAAATAAGCATGTTTTTCTCTTCTCAAAACTAGGTCTGAAATGCAGAATCTCTGAAGGATTAAAAAGATGCCCTGTCACAAAGGCAACAGGGGGAGTTGTCAGTTCAGCTGGAATCTGACAGAGGGACAGAGAGTCAGAATGCTGGAAGCTGACATGCACAGAGTGACTCGACAGCCGGGGTCTGCAGCGAGCAAGCTGTACTGTGGTGCCCAGAGAGAACAGGGGACACCAAGGCTAAATCCTGTCTAGGCAGGCACTTGAGGAGAATGCCAAGCATAGGTAAAACAACAAGAGTATAAGTCTCTGTTATTTTTAAATCTACTTCTCTAAGCTCTGCCCACTGTTTGAGCAAATAAATCAGTTTGTTCTGGAGAAACTGATTCTGTGTAACTGCATTACTGACCACAGGCTGCTGAAAGAGAACTCTGGCAGGGTCCAAGCTGCTAGGTCACATAGCTGGAAGCTAAGGAGGAGTAACCTGGAGATCCAGTTGAGGAGTGGTTGGACTGTAGGTGTGATAGTTCTCGGGGTATCCAGGACTGAGAGGCACCTTGCAACCCCCCCTGCCTCCAGCAAGAGGAAGATTTGCTTGAGTTTAACTGGGTGTCAGCTCCCTGACACCACCAGTCTGTGAGCTGCCCAAACAATCTCCTCTGGGCTATGCCAGCCCTTAATTTGCTGTGCAGGTTAACAATAGGTGTACCCCATTCTCCAAGCCCCTTTGAAGTGTGAGCCTGTAGTGTCCAAACCTTTATCCACTGAACACTCACAGAAATACCAGGTCTGCTGCCCTTAGGGGGAACAGCGTACACACCAGCCTGAATGATTCCACTCAGAATCCACTCCTTGTAACACCACAGTGCTGAGATATGTTTATAGTGAAGACAACAATAAATTTATCATCAGAAGTTCAAGATTCAAGAGCTAGTGAGAGAGGCTAATGGAAACAGGGCTACATATAAAACAATCATAACTATTTCTTGAGACTAAATTTAGCTTAATAGATTTCCCTTCTGTCTAAAGAAGTCAGATCTCACCCCAAATGTCCTTTGCAGTGTTTTCTATCAAACCTGGTTGAGATCCAGTTTTCATGAACATAATCACACTGCCCAATTACACCCTAGGTACAGGATAAAAGGGTGTCTTCCTTCCCTTCTCTTTATATTTCCCAAAGTTCATTGTCTGTATCTCAGAGTCCAGATAACCTCCATGTAACTTATTCTATGATGTGCGGCCTTCCTATTGTTTTCACATCCCCCTCGTTGACTTCATATGAAAATGACTTTGCATTGTGTTGGTTTGTACTGCTTAATTTACATACAGGAGAGACAGGTGAATGAACAGCTTTTGTCTGATATAAAACCGGTTTGAATCTCTGTTTTAATTCAAACTCTGGCATTGAGGGGTTCTTGGGTCACAATGGGATCCCACCCCAAAAAGACAAGGTGGAATGGGATTGCCACTTGAAAGGTGTGCACTCAAGGCACTGGTAAATGGTTCCAGAGGACCCAGGGGCTGTGACAGTGGTCTCATCTGTTATATATGACTGCACAGAAAACTATGGCAAATCCAGTATTATACTGTTGTATAATCACATTTTAAGCCCTCTGCAGCTTTTGACTTCAATAAAGAAATTTGATTTAGAAATAGTAATATGATTTCCACTCCTTGTTGCACTGGTGTGTGTGATGTTTTAGATATATTTTAATAGAAACATGCATTTATCTAGATCACGACATGTTGCAATACACTGCAGGCTAGTTAAGGAGAGCCAGTTTGGCTTGCTTCCAAACCCTGCTTACTTGTGGCCAGGATCATGCCCCTGTACATACAACATCACATTTTACTTTCACTGTTTATTCATACTTCCCCACTGATTTAATGGCATTTCATGCATGTAATTTAGGGCAGAATTTGCCCCGCATACTTTATTAAGACATTTAACATATCAGCATATGCGGTAATACAAAATATGAATTCAGTGTCCTTGTGCATATTTAAATGTGCCAGATTCACTTCCTAGGTTGCGGGTCACCAGAGGATTGAGTCTGTTGGAGCATGGGAACAGCAGCAGAAGCTTCCTGGAAACCACAATCTACCATGGGCCCAGAACAACCCTAAAATCAGGGTGATGTTGGGTAGGGAGAGACAATGCCAAGCCAACCAGAAGAGGTGCTAGTTCAGTTTTAAATTCACATGTGGAAGCTCAACCACATCAAAAGTAGTTTTACACAGGCACAGGTTACAATTCCATAGTTAAGGCTGAGTGGTTTTTTTTGCACTTAAAAACAGAGATTCAATTTTTGTGTTGTATCAAAAATAGAGCACAGCCTCTGCAAATCTAACTCTGCCCTGTAGTGATGGCAAGAGGGGAGAAAAATATGAAAAAAAAAATCTAATAGGTCTTTAAAAATCAATTTAATCTAATATGGATCAGCAACACTAAAATGCTGTAATCGTAATTGTGTAGTTATAGTATGGTATCATAGCAGGGTAGAATTAAGACTGTCCGAATTCCTTAACTGTACATGTGATCTTAAAACATTTGCATTGCTTTTAAGTATACACTAAAAACTGAATTTCCTGGGTCTATAATGCTTGCTTTGGGGATAATTACATCATCCCTGTAATTTTTTTTCTTTTTTACTTATTGATTTGTACTCTCAGACTTAACTCTGTCTTAATTCAGTTTGTCCGAGAATATTTTATAGGGGGATAGGACACTGATTAGCCATATTACAATATCCTTACTCATCTTGAGAAGTACTTCAGTACACAAACAGTCCATTCAGATTGCTCAGTCTGTTTCTGCAGGGGAGCAGAGTGCCCCAAATCCCTGATCAAAAGCGCTGACACAAAGACATTAAATAAGCTAGAGAAGGATTTGAAGGCACCTTATACAACTAGGACTATATATGCACATGAAATTACTTTGTATGAATGTGATGGCAGAAAATGAAATCTAAACTGTTTCCAGAAAATATATCTTACAATAGCTTAGGTTTTCTAGGGCTGATGCCTTGAGCAAGGTCTGTATGACTCTGAAAGGAAAAGGTCTCTATCTTCGAAAATTTCCTGAACCTTCTTGTCTATACACTGCTTGCTACAACTTTATTAATAATTCACAGCTCAAGAGGCTTTTTCAGACCTCCATGTTGGTTATAAGAACTATGCTCCTCCAAACAGGATGGAAAAAAAATACCATGTGACTTACTCAACCAATCAGAACCAACTAACAGCTCATTTAAAATATTTAGCATTGAACACTTGTCGGGAGCCCCGGAAGGCCTACATTACAGCAGCCTCCCCAGGATGCCCGAAATCTCTGCACAGATGTGTGCTGCAACCCTGCCCCTGACACACCTTTTGGAACCCTTAAACTGGAGGGCCTGGGTAGGTAGTCTTATGAATGTCTTCTGCAGTGACTACACTGGGGGAATCCTACCCTGGTCAGATAGGGAGCTTTCTGGGACCTTTTATGCAGTATAAAAGAGGAGCCAGGGGGAAGATTTCACCCCCCAAAAATAAATTGGTACAGAAATTAAAGATTTATACAGCTCTTTCATCCAAATGTTGTTGAGTGCTGAAGAACAAATTATCCACTGTACTTAACATCTGTTCACATTCTCTCATATTTTTACAAACCTATTCAGTTAATCGTAAAGAGCCAATTTCAACTTAGACTTTGCAAAGAAGGAACATAGTAAAGAAGGTTGCACTGCTCTGAGTTGAGGAACACCACACAAGCTCAAACAGATAAAGTTAAATACTGCTGTAAACCTAGGAAAATTCACATTTTCACAGCGAAGATATCACTACTAGTGTATTACTTTATGTATTACTTTATGCACCTCTTTGTATTCTCAGTAGGTTGATCTTTGTACTGTGTCATTTCAGCAATTCAGCTCTGCCATAAAACACTGTCCAGAAAGAAACAGAATCCAGAGGTTAGAAAGGCAGTCACCATTATCATTAGTCAAGGCTAAGAATATCCAAGACCTAGGGAGACTATTTCATTTTCATTTCTGAAGGTGGATGTTGAAACTGGAGTTACTAGTCATCATGACTTTACCGCTGTCTTGGAGTGGCCACAGGGAATGACTCCCACTGGAGTTAGATTTCAGCTATGAGTAGAGCTGTCCGAATAATGGGGAGAAACAGCCACTGAAAATTCAGAAAATTTAAAAGCATTTTCCAGTCACAGTTCAGGTTGTACTTCATCTCCATTCCATAGTCCAATGAGAAAATAAGGTGCCACTTGACTCACTTTATATTTGTAAATGAATCTCATTACTGTGGGTTTTGTTCCCCAAACCTATATTTCCCCAGGTGCAAATATTTTGAATACAATTTCCACTTTCAGAATTTCAAAAGTTTAAGCAACCATAGGCACCCATTCAGAACATTCTGTTCTTGGTTCCCCTACTTTGACATGTATAGCTCTGTGTTCTTTACAAAGCTAGTAAGTACTGAAATATCTTTTTTTTTTTTTTGAGCAGGGACTGTATTTATTATATATTTGTTCAGTGCCTATCACACTGGGACCCTGTCTTGATCAAGATCTCTAGATGTTACCTCAATACAAGTAAATAAAAACAATAAATTCTATTTAGGTTCTTAAACTGCTTCCATCAATATGGTATCTGACTGCTTTCAACTGATACATTTGGCCAGTTGTTCTCAAACAGGGGTAGCCACATCCCTGGGAGTACACAGAGGTCTCCCAGGAGGTACATCAACTCATCTAGATATTTACCTAATTTTACAACAGGCTACATAAAAAGCATTAGTGAAGTCAGTACAAACTAAAATTTCATACAGACAATGACTTGTTTATACTGGTCTATACACAGAAATGTAAGTACAATATTTATATTCCAGTCAATTTATTTTTATAATTATATGGTAAAAATGAGAAAGTAAGCAATTTTTCAGTAATAGTGTGCAGTGACACTTTTGCCTTTTTATGTCTGATTTCGGAAGCAAGTAGTTTTTAAGTGAGGTGAAACTTGAGGTATGCAAGACACATCAGACTCCTGAAAGGGATACAGTAGTCTGGAAAGGTTGAGAACCACTGCATCAGGCAACATAATTAGCACCCATCACATGTGATGCTTCCCAGTTCCTTTTTCCAGGACGAACTTTGATATGATCTGGTTTCCTCTCTTTTGATTCCTCTTTGGACCTGATTCTGAAAGGTGCTGAGCAACCTCTAACCCCACTGCAGCTCCGATCCATCAGACAGTCTCCCTTTTGACTCTCACTTTCCAACATTCCTCGAAGCAGCTCATTATAATCTCCCCTAATTTCTGAAAGCATTGGAGGGGGCTCAGTCTTGCAACTTCACAAAATAATAGGTTCTACTAGTGCTCAGAAGTATTGTATGAGGCCTGATTGTATAAATTCCTCTACCAAACTCATTAGCATCCCCCCCACTTAATGCACAGCTGCTCAGCCCACTTATTATAATATGGTTAGATGGCTATAGAGTGAGAATTATTACTCAAATCTCTATCCACTCCCCCAAGAGAAAGAGGCCAGAACATAAAAAGGTGTGAGGAAATGCCAACCCCTTGATGTTCAAGCAGATCTGAACTGCAATGCATTTCTACCATCCATATAGTAACGTTTTTACTCATCTGTACTTCGATCTCGACAGCATTTCCAACGAGAAGAAGGTCCATTGATTTTTTTCCCCCACTGCTTTCTAGCAACACATCTTTTAAATATGAAAAACAACCCCACTGTGTGAGGAGATGAGTCATTTTGGGTTAGTAAGAGACCTTCGGAGAAGAAATCAATAGGCTGAGCTCATAATCTAAAGTGTTAATGATATTTCAAACACTAAGTACCAGCAGATGCATTTTTAAAAAACAATCTCTAACATAACTTGTGTTAGCATTGCTGTTAATATTTGCCAAGTAAAATGAAGAGAACCAGAACTAGTTGACAGAAATGAAAGCCGATCAAAATCAATGGGGAAGTAAAGTTGAAGGTGTGAAAAAGGATCTTAACTCCCCAAGTTCCATCACACTCCGGTATCTACTTTGTAGATACAAATACTGGATCAAAAGAATAACAATCAAGGCAGAAAGACTGGACTCTGGGTCTTCCACCTCCCAGGTGGGTGCCCAAACCACCAGACTATAGAATAGTACATGATTGTTCACTGGCCCAGCGACTGTTTAAACATTTATCCACAGCACCACAACTTCAGCAGGAGAGGCTCAGGGAGCCCTCCATCAGACTATCCCATAACTTATTGCTCAGAGCACTTTCCCAAGTAGTGTGGGAGATCCTGGTTCAAATCTTTTCTCCTCCAGCAGGGAGGGGAATTGAAAGCAGGTCTCCCACAACCCAGGTAAGTGCCCTAAGCTCTGGTATTAAATTACAAGGTGGCTGTTGTCATCATCACCTCCATATTCTCCCCTCCTCCCTCCCAGGCTACTTTGTGTGGAGCAAGGTGTGCTCAGAGACTGCCCATCAGGTTGGGCCCTGCATGTGAGTTAGGTGGAGGAACGCCTATCTTCCTCCAGTTCATGGGTTGCTGAAGAGCTTGATGGGAGATAGGCACCTGCATGTCTATAGTGGTACAGCAGTGCTCAAGCCCAGAAGCAGAAACAGAGGCAGCTAGGGAACTTTTACAGCAAATACTTAGGTGTTGAATGAGTTTAGCCACCTACAGAGTTAGGTGGCAGCTGAGCGGAAATTTTGTGGATGGGAGTGGAGCCTAAAACTGAAACTTAGGTGCATGAATCTGGGCCTAAATACTCTTCTGTCTACATTTACCATCGGAAGGGACTCCACTGTTTAGAAGCAAAATAATCTATTCAAAAAATCTTGTTCCCTTCTCTCCCAGCAACAAATGGCCGATAATACAGCCATTTTTGTTCATGCTGAACATACAGTGTGTTTACTAAGATCCTTGTTTTTTTCAGAATGAAGTCTTGTCTGGATCTTTTTGATAATACTGAGTGACGCTGAGCTGAATTACCAATAGCAAATTCAGATTCATCCATTTTGAATTTAGATACACATTTGCAAATTTAAAGATACATTCCCCCTTGCAGGGGCTGTTACCAGATTTGCCTGATACTTTGGGGTACACTCATTTATTAGGGCCACTCTTCTGGGGGGAGGGGTTCTGTAATTCCATCAATGTGCTGCTTGTGTCACTTGTGTTCTCATACGGAGCTCTACTTCTCCCTTCTGCAAGGCCCCTCTCAATGGAGCTGTCCTGCAGGGACCAGGTTCCTCCAGCCCCAGAATCAGATGCGCGCGCGCACACACACACACGCGCGCACACTCATAGAGCAAGTCTGAATGGACCGAGTCAATCAGCACTCTCAAGCTGACCCTTTATATGTCCCTGTACTCAGTGGGCTGGGTCAAGCAGGATTTCCAAGCGGCCACCCTTCTATGCCACAGGTACCGCACCAGAACAGAGTACGCCTGAGCAGGCTGGGTTGAACCGCACTTCCAGGCTGCCACCCTTATGTGCCCCTGGACTCGGTGGACTGGGTCAAGCAGCACTTTCAAATGCCACCCTCGTATGTCTTAGGTTTAGCACGTCCCTACCCCCACTTTCATGTTACAATTGTTCTGGTAGTAATCCACTGGATGAGCAAACCCCACAGTATTTTTGGGCACTACAGAAATCTTTAACTTAGGTAAGAGAAGTGTTGCTGCAGAGTAAATGGGGACGCCTACAGCACAAAAGAGTCAAGTTCAGAGAGAAGGAGAGGGAGGGAGGGAAGCAACCAGCTTAACTATAACAGTTATTTATTGAATAATAGGGATAACCACACAAGAGGAGCCTAAACAAACATAACAGTTACATTATTAAAGATGACAAAAGTGTGATATAGAAAACTATACCCGATCAAACAAGTCAGGGTTAAAAAGTTATACCAGAGGTAGAAAAGAAAAAACAGAGAGCGAGAGCGCTGGGGTCTCACCACTCCATGAAGCTTGAACTGGTCAGGATTCCCAGGTGGTGGTGGTAGCTGCGGGTCCTGAGTGCTGGAGACAGGAAGAGCCCCCAGCATGATCAGTCAGAAGAAGATGAAGTCCCAGTGGAACTGATACAGAGTTTGGATCCAGGCATCAGAACACTTACCTGAACATGGGTAGGTGTTTTTGTAGGGAAACAACAATGGTTCAAGGGAGAACACTAGATTTGTTTATGGGTAAACTGATGACTCAAGGGTTTTCTTTAGGCTAGACAATAGGATCATTCCTGGCTATGGGCGGTGTTCCTTCAAGGGAGCTCTCAATGCAATTAGGTAGCTTCAGTATTTTGGATATCAATCAAGGATTCATTACTGGAATTGGTCTGATAACTGCTGATCTGGGTGTGTGCAGGCATTAACATCTGAAGCAGAGATCCCCCATGATGCAGTGCTTCCTGGCTTTTCTGGTCCCAGAATTCGGTGCTTGTCTTGGAATCTCTGTTCTCCATTCTGTATGCTAATGGAGATGCCCCCCGTCCCATCTCTGATGCAGGTGAGGCTAGGGGAGTTGCCTTAATCCTGTCACCACTGTTAGGAGGGGTTTAGTGTCTCCCCCCACCTTTTCATTGCTTTCTGTAAGTCCTTCTTCTGATCAGTTTTGGTTCAAGCAGAGGCTGGGGCGGGGGGCTAGTGGTGTCCTTCATGAGTCAGACAGGCTGGATACTGCACACTGGTTCCCCAAGAACACAGAGCTGACTGGTATAGGGCTCAGATCCCAGGCTCCAGCCCAAGCCTGAATGTCTGCACCTCAGTTAAATAGCCCCTTAGCCCAAGCCCGAGTCACCTGGCATGGGCCAGCCACAAGTTTTTAATTGCAGGGTAGACATACCCTAAGAGTTAATCTGTTTGTGAAATCAGTGCAATAAAATAATACCTTGCAGAATAGTTGGGAGAATTAAATGCATAATAATAAATAATAAAACCTGGCACCTGCTCTTCATCTGTCCATCTCTAAGGACTTTACAAAGAAGGTCAATATAATTATCTCCATTTTACAGTTCGAGAAACTGAACCACAGAGAAGGGAAGTGACTTGCCCAAGTTACTGAGCAAACCAGTGGCAGAATCAAGAATTGGATCCCAGTCTTCTAAAACCCAGTCTAGTACCCTAGCCACAATATAGAACTCCAAAGTATTATTAATTATTATCATTAGATACCGCTTTCTAAAGATTTTGGGCCCACTCCGACTCCTATTGAAGCTAATGGCAAACCTCCAATTGTCTTCAATGGGAGCAGAATCAAGTTTTTCTTGTTGCTTCTGTGATAAACCACTTAAAATAACCTTTGTTCACAGTTACTATATATATGACCAGATGAATTCTGCTCTGTCAGCATTATATTTCCATGATGGTGCTACTCTTTACCTTTGAATTGTGCAGCTGCTTCAAGCTAAGCTGCATTCTACCATGTAGAAGCCACAGTAACAGACAATGTAAATGAATCACAACTTGAATTTAATTATTTGCATCTCCCCCTGTGCATATACTTCAACTGCAATAGTTTTGGTATAAAACCAATGCAGATTTCTCCAGTGCCTCCATGCATCCGATGAAGTGAGCTGTAGCTCACAAAAGCTTATGCTCAAATAAATTGGTTAGTCTCTAAGGTGCCACAAGTACTCCTTTTCTTTTTCCAAGACACATAATATACCTCTAAATATCATTGTTGTTCTGAAATCCAAATGAGAACACGATTTTCTTCAGTCCTGCTGTAATACTGTGTCTAAGCCAATATTAAGAAAAAAATTCAAAGCAGAAAGTTTTCATTGCCACAGAAGATGACTGTAAGAGGAACACATAGTAACAGTGACTAAAGTGCCTGAATAATAATGTGTAACTCACACAAAACTAATGCAAAAGAGAGAGGGTTTAAAATCTACATTTTATAATTACGTTTGTAACATTTTCAATTTCCTACTACAGGAAATTAATAAGTGTAAGGTAATTGGGCATTGAAGTAATTAATTACAGCTCAAACGCTAAAATTTTGTGGCATAATTCTTTTTTTTTTTTTTTGGTTAAAAATAAATGTTGGGGTGAAAACATAGCTCCATTGAAGTCAATGACAAAACTCACACTGACTTCATTAAAGACAGGACTTCAGCCACAAAGTCTATTTTCATCTTCCAGTCCATTTAAACAAATATACAACTGTATTAAGAAATAAATGTTACAAAACTAACTCAAAATGTGTCATTGTAGGACAGAGCTAGAGTCTGTCTTTTACAGAGAGATGCACGTCAGCAGCCATTGTAGTGAGGGACCCGGCTCGCTCCAAAATCTTCTTTGTGGGAGTGAACTCCTGTGAATCACATGGTGAAGTAGTGGCATTTTGAGAGGTGTTAAGCCTTTTCCATATATAGAAGCTCTTCTGATTGGCATGAAGGGGGAATGGACCCACCTTCACCCTGTCTTGTTTTGACAGCTTGAATCCACAAGAACTTTGTACACAATGCAGGATAAGTATAAAATTAAAGAATGAAAGTTAGCTTATTGGTTAAGGAAATGTATATGTGTTGTAAAGAAGGGCCCTGACTAGCAAGTAGAAGTAAAGCCTTGAAAATAATGACTTATAAGGACAAAAGTAATGAAGTAGGGAGGATGACTGGTTCAAAGAATAAGTAATGAGACAAGGGAAAGGTTCTAAAAAGAAGGCCTCTGGCCCATAGGGGTGATTGCAGATGGGTTTTGAATCAGAGAATCTTAAAATGAGTCAACCTGGCCTTTCCCCACCCCACATCCCAGTGTTATCTCCTGTGTGAACTCAGGTGCAATAAAACAAAACAACTGTTGGACAGCAAGGAGGAGAGGAGGAAAGGCATTGGGGAGAAAGGAGATTGTAAATCTCATCTGGATTAAGACTGGAAATAAGAGTAAACTGTCTCAAGTTGGTTTTTAGATGAATTTGGTAATTGGCAATGACAGCACTTGTTTGTTAAAGGGTATAAAAGGTCAACTATTAAAGGGTTCATTGCTAAAACTGCCTGACCATTCTGGAGTCAACCAATATGGGTCTAAGCACCCCTGGGTTTAGCCCATTTGTGAGTATCTTGCTCAAATGCTTATAAATATTTTATTACTGTTTGGATGTAGTAAATTGCTTATTATTTAGCCTTTTTAGGCATGTTTAGAGCAATTCTATAAAAGTACCATTTGGCCTTTGGATTTAATAAAAGAATTTATGGTTAAATTGGTGTTTGATTTGTCATATTAATAATTTCACATTTTAATTCCAACACAATAAAACAGTGCTACAATTTAAAATCATTTTAGGAACCCTGAATGTAAGACATTCCCCATATAGAGTCAAATGCATCATTACTGCTTCTTTTAAAAAAAAAAAAATCTTTGCATAAATTTGATTGAAACAATCTGAAAAGTATAAAACAATGATAGACTTGCCTTGAGACATTGAGGGCAAATTTATGTGAAATATAGCGGCAGTCACTGAGGAAGTACATTCTCAAAATACTGCATTGGGATTTCACCACATAATATTAAGGTGAGCCACATGTCTAAAGCCCCATGTAATGCTTCGAAAAACGTTCTCCCTAGCAGGCGTGCCAATGGTTTCCAGCATTCGATTGGAATACATGGGAAAATACAATCAAATCCTGAAAGGTGCTAAACAGGACTGGACCCTTCCTAGGCACATTGCTACATAGTACACGCTTAAGGTAATGGAGAGTCTGCTCCTGCCACATTCCATTAAAGCTAAGCAGAGTATATCCATGGTTGGGAGGGGTGGGCTTCTCTTGATTCACCGTGACGTGAATCTCCTTACAGAACACCAATTTGTTGCAGTTTTAAGATGTGGACTGACAAGTTTGGGGCTTGAGCATATGAATTTGGTTCCCATTCATTCAGGACAGGGGCGGCAACAGCAGCAGCCCAGCTGGACCTGGGGGCTAGCGCAGTTCAGGCCATTGAGCATTGGTATTCTGGAGCATACAGAACACACAAGACCCCAGGTGGGAAATCAGTGTTAATTTTCCTTTGTGTTTGAGTTCCAGATGCCAGGCAGGCGTGGATCTACAGACACAGTATCATTTACTTGGCACATAGGCAGCCTTCCAGGTTGTCTGGAGGTTCTCAGCTGGGCCTCTGTGGTGAAACAGTCCTGAGCTGGAATGGGGGGAAAGCATGTTATGGGACCAGCTGACACCTCTTCTGGCACCAGATATGATTTTGTGGTTTATCTTGGGGCAAATGATTTGAGAATGTGTAAAGGGTTGAATTTAATGCTCAGAGCTAAGAGGGACTGAGGGCAGATTCTGGAACTATTCCCAGACACTTTGTAACACAGGGTGTGGTGGGGTGCTGTGAAGCCTCCTCAGATCAATAAGGCTAGGAAGTATGTGAATAGAGAGGTTGCCAAATTCATAGGTGGCATGGGTGTGGGGGAGGAATCAGTATGTTCTTATCCAGACATAGCATAAGGAGCACCAGAATGATTTAGGCAGGATGGGTTCCACTTCTCAGACTTGGGAGCTGACATTTTTGGCCCGTATCAATGGGGGCATTAATATATGTCTGGAAGCCCTGCTAGGTATGGGGAGGAGGCAGCCAAGCTAATTGCTGGCACCTCATTGTGGTGGATGTCGAGTTCAGGTACTCAATAGGGGAGGGATACAGTGATCAGATAGAATGGATTGGTAAAGGATTTAAAGGACAAGTCAGTATTACTGTTGCAGGATTCAGACCTTACTTAGAGGAGGGAAGGATCCAGCCTTAAGATTTTTTCCCCCAGTTGGTAAACATTCTGTGTTATTTCTAATAAATCTTGGAGTTAAATATGGTTTTATCTATTTACTTATTTCTACATCAGCAATGACATCAGATTTGATCCTGCTCCCACTGAAGTCAACAGAAATTTTGTAAATTTTGTGAATTTGAGAGCAAGAATGGGGCTTGGAGTTTGGTTTCTGCAGCAGACAGCTGACAAGGTTGCCAACTCTAGTGATTTTATCTCACAATAATTGATGGTTTGCTTAAAGCCCCTGGTCCTGGAAGCATGTGATTATAGGAAAGTCTCAGCTTTCATTTCTAGCCCTCATGGTTGCAGAGAAAAGCCTGAAAACATGAAACAAGTGCTCCTAATCACTAACAAAACAGGATGCAAATAAAAAGAATCCAAAATATTTAATATCTCGTGATTTTTGTGACCTGATTCATGAGTACTGAAACTTGGTGATGACAATGCTGAAAACCAGCAGAGGGAACACAAAAGCACAATATTCTGTTTGTTAGTTATTAATAATTATCTGCCTTTGTTTGTTTTTATTTGATCATGTTGAATTAAAAGAAAAAAATATTTAGTAGCTCTCTCATCTCTGAGACCTAACTTTTTCTGAGATTCCATAATGGTTGGTGTCACAGGGTGCTCTACTCACCACTGGTCTGACGCCTCCTCCTGATTACTCCAGGGATTAGCTCTCGAGTCTAATGCCCTTTCTACGGTTTGCATGCTGTCACTCTGACTCTCTGGTCTGCAGTCCCTCTCTCACTCCAGGAACCACAGCGTCTTCTTCATGACTTAGTCCTCTGGCTAGGTCATTCAGCATTTCCCACTTCCAGGGTATATCAAAGTTTTTCCTTCAGGAGTCCTACGCAGTTGTCCCATTCACTGCCTCCAGTGTATGCCACGCCCTTGGTGGCTAGCAAGGGACCCAGGCCCACCCACTACTCCAGGTTCCAGGGATCCTCAATGCAGCAATTCTGAGCTTTCCTCTCTCTGCCCTCCCTGCTCCTTCCTTGGACTGCTTCCTACACTCTGATTCCCCTCCTCTCTCTGCGGGAGTTATTACAGCTTACACGGCTTTGCAGCCTCTAAACACTTCTTCTTCCCAGAGAGTGACTGCCCTTTCCCAGCAGCAATCCCATTGTGTTGCCAGCTACCTGGCTTTATAGGACCCATCTATTCCTGCTCAACTTTAATTAGCTCCCTGGCTCCTCCTCCAGGTGCAGCCTGTGGAGTTAATTGACCTACCTGTCAGTCCTGTGTGGGGTGGACACCCCAGCATATTGGGTAATATAATTTTTCATTTTCAGCAGCCTCTGTACTTCCCAAAGTGATGTTAAATGATTTTTTTTCTAGCCCAGTTTAGCTATTAAAAAGGGACTGGACAAGTTTCAAACCAAACCACTGAATTATTAAAATGAGGAGTACTTGTGGCACCATAGAGACTAACAAATTTATTTGAGCATAAGTTTTCGTGGGATAAAGCCCACTTCACTTCATCTGTTACTTTCTTTGTTGGGCCTGTCCTGTAGTAGGTGACTTCTGGGTACTCTTCTGGCTCTGTCAATTTGTTTCTTCACTTCAGCAGGTGAGTACTGTAGTTGTAAGAATGCTTGATAGAGATCTTGTAGGTGTTTGTCTCTGTTTGAGTGGTTGGAGCAAATGTGGTTGTATCTTAGAGCTTGGCTGTAGACAATGGATCGTGTGGTGTGGTCTGGATGAAAGCTGGAGGCATGTAGGTAAGTATAGCAGTCAGTAGGTTTCTGGTATAGGGTGGTGTTTATGTGACCATCACTTATTAGCACAGTAGTGTCCAGGAAGTGGATCTCTTGTGTGGACTGGTCCAGGCTGAGATTGATGGTGGGATGGAAATTGTTGAAATCATGGTGGAATTACTCAAGGGCTTCTTTTCCATGGGTCGAGATGATGAAGATGTCATCAATGTAGCGCGAGTACAGTAGGGGCGTTAGGGGACAAGAGCAAGCCCAACAAAGAAAGTAACACAACGCCACAAGCCATCACCTTCAGCCCCCAACTAAAACCTCTTGAGCACATCATCAAGGACCTACAACCTATCCTGAAGGACGATCCCTCACTCTCACAGATCTTGGGAGACAGGCCAGTCCTCGCTTACAGACAGCCCCCCAATCTGAAGCAAATACTCACCAGCAACCACACACCACACAACAAAAACACTAACCCAGGAACCTATCCTTGCAACAAAGCCCGCTGCCAACTCTGTCCACATATCTATTCAAGGGACACCATCATAGGACCTAATCACATCAGCCACACTATCAGAGGCTCATTCACCTGCACATCTACCAATGTGATATATGCCATCATGTGCCAGCAATGCCCCTCTGCCGTGTACATTGGCCAAACTGGACAGTCTCTACGTAAAAGAATAAGTGGACACAAATCAGACGTCAAGAATTATAACATTCAAAAACCAGTTGGAGAGCACTTCAACCTCCCTGGACACTACAGACCTAAAAGTGGCAATTCTTCAACAAAAAGCTTCAAAAACAGACTCCAACAAGAAACAGCAGAACTGGAATTAATCTGCAAACTGGACACCATTAATTTAGGCTTGAATAAAGACTGGGAGTGGATGAGTCATTACACTAACTAAAAACTGTTTCCCCATGCTAATTTCCCCCTACTGTTACTCACACCTTCTTGTCAACTGTTTGAAATGGGCCATCCTAATTATCACTATAAAAGTTTTTTTCTCCTGCTGACAATAGCTCACCATAATCAACTGGTTTCATTAGAGCTGGTATGGCAACCCCCATTTTTTTCATGTTCTCTGTGTGTGCGTGTGTGTGTATATATCTATATCTATATAGATATATATATAGGATATATAGATATATATCTTCCTACTGTATTTTCCACTACATGCATCGGATGAAGTGGGCTTTAGCCCATGAAAGCCTATGCTCAAATAAATTTGTTAGTCTCTAAGGTGCCAAAGTACTCCTCGTTCTTTCTGCTGATACAGACTAACACGAAACCTGAATTATTAAAGCTTCCTCAGGATTCATACAGAGTGTCTGTCTAGACAAACAGTGCGGGGCTAGCCGTGATGTAAATCTACAGCGCACTAGCCTGCTGCACACTAACTGTCCTGTATTAAACGTTTCCCAGTGCTCCTTGATCTACTCTGCTTTGAAATGAGAGAATCCAGGAGAAATGCTTCACCAAGTCATAACAATTTTTAAGTAGATACTCAGACAAAGTACTGTCTGTTAAATATGTGTGATCAGAGATTAGACTCAATTTAAGAAAACCATTACAAATGACATGTCATATGATCCTTACTCTGTAATATGGTAACACCCTGTTAGAGAGATCTGATGACCATATTTCTGCATAGTTTCTCTTTAAACATTCGTGTTGTAATGATTGCTTTGTTTCTGATATTTACATGGCAAGGATTTGTAAACCTGTTAATACTTCCTACATAAATAAATAGTTTAAAATAAATAAATAAATAAATAAATAAAGTAGGGGGCCTAAATTAAAGCCACAAGGATCCTGACACTCGGCAGTTTCCAAAGTGGAGACAAGAATGGTTTTTTTGCTTAGATTTAACATACCCTTCTAAAACATATTTTTCATCTCTTATCTCAGAGAAAGCACAGATGTACAAGTGAGAAGTACATGAGATCTCTAAGGAGGTGTTATGGGGGTGAGGTGCTAGAAAGTAGCAGTCCAAGACTGTAGAGTGTTTGCCTGTCTCTGGAGCATGTTCATATTTCAAGTTATTATGTATAGTTTTCTATAGCTATTAAATCAAAAAACTTTTTTTAAAATATACAATTTATGCTTGAATGTAGTCTATAACACCTGTGTTTAAATATGCTCCTAAGGCCTGCCTGAATGCCCTTTCAAGTCAATAGGAATCTTTCCACTGATTTTAAAGGCACTGGGTCAGGCCCCTGAAGAATATATAAAGGACTACCATTTCCACTTGACTCAATTGGACATATTGCAGTTAACTTCTTTTGGGAATGAGTGTCTACTATCCTTCAAAAACATTTTGATCTGTTTAAAAGAAACACAAATATATTGAAAACACAGCATACGCAATTAGGAAGCACTGAACCAAATCCTAGTCCAGCTGAAGTCAATGGGAGCTTGGTCTTTGACGTAAATTAGGAGTGGGATTGAGACCACCCAAAGAACCCAGCAATGATATGATATAATCCCATTTTATGGAGACAACAAGTACCTAATAAGAAGAGAAGAAAAGAGGACACAAATTAGAGGGAGACATGAACACTTGAAGTGTTTAGAGAATCTCCAAGTAAGGAACTGAATATAGTTTCATCCATTGTGTTTTTGGTGTAACAGTTAAATAACAGCTTTCCACTGAAATCTGAAACTCTCTGCTTCTCCAAGAATATTATAAATGCTAAAACCACCAGTCTGCCACTTACTGAATGCAAATTCTACATAGTCCCCTTGGTGCTTGAAGAATTAGGTGCTCTGCACAGAAGAAAAGTCTGACTTCTGAATGATGACATCCCCTATCATTTATTTTTGGTGAGTAATTGCAGAAGACTGCATGCAAGTGTCATGGTTGCTACATACCTGTAAATGTATAAGGGACTTATAAGATCACAGAAAGCCTGGTAAACATGGATTTTGAATGGAAAACATGTACTTTAGTAGAAACGGAATATTTTTGTTCAGAACTCATTTATTCTAGAAAGATACTAACAGTTTTGTACTTTTCATACGCTGGAGCTAGTTGTAGTCTCAGGCACATTGACCTCTGTCAAACACCTCAGAAGAAATCATCCAGTTTTAAAACTGACAAAAATGCATATTGCATCAAAAATGTAAAAAGCTCAAAGGAAATGGATAATGCTTTACTTCAGCAGTGAACTGGATTTGTATAATAAAAGACATGTAACCATCCTGCAATTCACAATTTAACCAGCAAGCAATTCCCTGATAGAACTGGTTGGGAATTCTTCAACACAGTTTTTTTTCCATCAGAAAAAGCTAGTTTGTCAAAACCAAAACTTTTTGTGGGAAAGGGTCTGTTATGATAAATTTCCCATTTTTAAAAAATGTTGAAAAAAGTTTCAAAGTTGTCAGAATGTCCTGTCTCAATGTTTTAAAACAAAGTTTTTCTTTTAGGAAAAGGACTTTTCATTCTGAAATTTAAGTTTGTTTGTAGTATCAACGTTTAAAAGATTGAAATCAAACAATGTTTCAATTGACCCAATTCAAAAATTTTGTTGGATTTCCAGTTCACAAATATTTTGAGATTTTAACTTTCTTCTGGTTTGGAACAGGAAAAAAACATAAAAATCTTGAAAATTCTTGCGGGACAGGGAAACCATTTCCCACTCAGCTCTACTCCTTGACCACTTTTCAGTGTTTAGATTATGATGAAGTCCTGAGCAGCTCAATGGCCCAGTGAATGCATCAGAATGAGCAAGCTAGCTCAGTTCCTAGATAGAGCCTTACATTGTTCTATAGGAATATGTATGGATGATCAGTGGTGGCAATGCTGGTCTCTGAAGGTAGTTCCATCAAGCCCTTTTGATCAGGATGTCAGGCCCCTGAAGAAGGAGGCAAGATAGAGATGGTCTCCACTAAGGACTATTAAGAAGAACATTGTTGAGTTTTGGAAAAAAATATTAAAAGTCCTGTTAAGATATAAAAGCAGAAAATGAATGTTGAAACTAACTTTAGCTATTGACACCCTTCCCCAGTCAGAAGGAGTTTCTATAGAAGCTGGCATTTAAATAACAGGTACTATAGTCTAAACAATTTTGGAACTTACAGAAGACAAGAACATTTAAAATTAACCAGAGAGGCAAAGAGTTGGCCCAGGTCTGCATCCCTTACTAAGGCAAAACTCTCAGTGACAACGGACGAAGGAGTCAAATTGTGTGGGCTACATTCTGTCCTCATCCTCATGATGTCCCATAATGTTGGTTGGTTACAAGTGTGGAACTGTGGGCAGCATTTGATCAGATGTTTCTAACCAAGTATAAAAAAAATTAAGCAATTAAGTGGAAAACTAATAATGCAGATTCTCCATGTCAACTGAAGGTATGATTAATCTGCAGCAAGGGAAATTTGGGTTAGATATTAGGATAAACTTTCTAAATATAAGGGTATTTAACCTCTAGAATAGGCTTCGAAGGGAGGTTGTGGAATCTCCATCATTGGAGGTTTTTAAGAAGTTGGACAGACACCTGTCAGGGATGGTCTAGGTTCACTTGGTCCTGCCTCAGCATGGGGGACTGGGCTTGATGACTTCTCGAGGTCACTTCCAGCCCTACATTTCTATGATTCTGTGAGCTAACATGAATAATGTTTTAAAAATATATTCAAAGAACATTCTAGTTTGTGTTTCATAAGACAACTAATTTCAAGTACAGTTAACCTTTAGGTATAAATGTTTGCGGTCAGTTCATGCTATTATGGGCTGCAAAATAAGTAAATCCACTCATAAAAGCTCCAACTAGGTACACATAGATCTAAAGTATCAATGTGCTACCATGTCCTGGGATCAGCTGAAAACTCTTGTTTCTAATTTGTATTGAAAAAACTCCTAAAACCTAATAGGAGTTATACGTTTAGGTAAAAATGATATAGTCAGGTATGCTAAAACAATGTATTTCTATAGAATATGTGGGAATTGTGGTGAGATGCTGTCATAAATATAAAGGGAATGGTAACCACCTTTCTGTATACAGAACTATAAAATCCCTCCTGGCCAGAGGCAAAACCCTTTCACCTGTAAAGGGTTAAGAAGCTAAGATAACCTCGCTGGCACCTGACCAAAATGAGCAATGAGGAGATCTCATAAATATAAAGGGAAGAGTATCAAGGAACTATCAACCCCCTACAGGCCAAAGTGGATGCTATCCAAAAGTGGCCTGTCCCAAAGTCAAAGAAACAGGTTCAATCCTTCTTAGGCTTGGCCGGTTATTACAGGCGATTTGTACCGCAATCCAGCCAAATCGCCACCCCACTGACAGACCTAACCAAAAAGAAACAGCCAAATGCCGTTCAGTGGACCGAAGAGTGTCAGAAGGCCTTTAACCAGCTTAAAGTGACACTCATGTCTGACCCGGTACTAAGGGTCCCAGACTTTGACAAACCGTTCCTAGTAACCACAGATGCGTCCGAGCGTGGTGTGGGAGCAGTTTTAATGCAGGAAGGACCAGATCAAGAATTCCACCCTGTAGTGTTTCTCAGCAAGAAGCTGTCTGAGAGGGAAAGCAACTGGTCAGTCAGTGAAAAAGAATGTTACGCCACTGTCTACACGCTGGAAAAGCTATGTCCATACGTTTGGGGACGGCGTTTCCACCTGCAAACCGACCATGCTGCGCTACAGTGGCTTCATACCACCATGGGAAAAAACAAAAAACTTATTCGGTGGAGTTTAGCTCTCCAAGATTTTGATTTCGACATCCAACACATCTCAGGAGCTTCTAACAAAGTGGTTGATGCACTCTCCCATGAAAGTTTCCCAGAATCAACTGGTTAAAATCATCCTTGAGATGTGGAAAATATTGTTAGTCTTTATACACTTGGTAGTATATTTAGAGGTGCATGTGTCTTATTAATTCTGTTTTCTCCTAGAGCTCCAGGAAGAAATCACAACCAGTGGTTCACCCTATCTGTGATTTGGGGGGCGTGTCATAAATATAAAGGGAAGGGTAACCACCTTTCTGTATACAGAACTATAAAATCCCTCCTGGCCAGAGGCAAAACCCTTTCACCTGTAAAGGGTTAAGAAGTTTAGATAACCTCACTGGCACCTGACCAAAATGACCAATGAGGAGATAAGATACTTTCAAAGCTGGAGGGGGGGCGAACAAAGGGTCTGTCTGTCTGTGTGATGCTTTTGCCGAGAACAGATCAGGAATGCTCTTCAGAACTTCTGTTAAGTTAGTAAGTAATCTAGCTAGAAATGTGTTAGATTTCCTTTTGTTAAATGGCTGGTAAAATAGGTTGTGCTGAATGGAATGTATATTCCTGTTTGTGTCTTTTTGTAACTTAAGGTTTTGCCTAGAGGGATTCTCTATGTTTTGAATCTGATTACCCTGTAAGGTATTTACCATCCTGATTTTACAGACTTGATTCTTTTACTTTTTCTTTAATTAAAATTCTTCTTTTAAGATCCTGATTGCTTTTTCATTGTTCTTAAGATCCAAGGGTTTGGGTCTGTGTTCACCTATGCAAATTGGTGAGATTTTTATCAAGCCTTCCCCAGGAAAGGGGGTGTAGGGCTTGGGGGGAAGATGTCTCCAAGTGGGCTCTTTCCCTGTTCTTTGTTTAACACGCTTGGTGGCGGCAGCATAGGGTTCAAGGACAAGGCAAAGTTTGTATCTTGAGGAAGTTTTTAACCTAAGCTGGTAAGAATAAGCTTAGGGGATCTTTCATGCAGGTCCCCACATCTGTACCCTAGAGTTTAGAGTGGGGAAGGAACCTTGAAAGATGCAATATGTTTTGGGGGAACTAGTGTGGTGCAGTATATAGGCAGCCAGTCTGGAAATTAAGAGATCTAGGTTCTGTTCTCATCTGCACTACCTGTTCTGCTCTCATGTTCCCTTAGGAAGTCATTTATACTTTCATTACCTCAAGTTTCCCATCTGTAAAATGGGAATAACAACACTCAAACTTCCTAAAGGGCTTTAAGAGCTATGGATCAAAAGCACTGTGTAAGTAACACATATATTTTCTTTTATGCCTCCATAGTATTAAGTAAATCTGCTTATTGAAGAAGTTACTTCTCCAATATAAAACAATGGTCAGGACCATGTATGATTTTTTTCTATAAAGTTATTTTTAAGTATGGAGAAGTAGTGCAGGAGAAGGTGCTATGGATACCTTATGGGAGCTCCATTTATATTTTGTTTTCCTCATATGTTCAATATGTAGCTAAAACCACAATGTCCTCTCATCTACTTTGTGTTCTCAGATTGTGTTAAGACACATTTAGAGAAAGAAAATGGACAGTTAGGTTTGTAGTGATGCAGTGAACATTTGAATGAGAAAGTGGCTGCCTGTGGCAAACTTACATGTGCACTTAAAGAGGCTGTGTTTAAAAATATGGCCCTAGATCACTTTATGTATCCCATAAGAAGATATTCTGCTACAGGATAGTTAATAGGAGTAGTGACCTTAATTGTAGCACCCAACCAGGAGACTGAAGGACCTCAATAGACCACCATTCTGGAATAGGAACTAGGAGAATTATGGCTAATGAACGTAATGTGAAAAATTACTCTAATTTTCCACATATTTATGTAGAAAGGGGAAAAGTAAGCTTCCAAGTGGTAAAGTTGAGCACACCAAGAAGTTGTGTGTACAATGGTGACCTTCTCCTTGGCTAGCAAAATATATAACATTTGTGGATGAAGATTTTCTTTTTAGGAGTGATGTTTGTGATGTAATTTTGTTGTAAAATTATATATATTCATCAATCAAGTTTTGTCCTTCACTTCTAGGTGAATGACTTGTCATTTGTGCTTCTCAGGGGTCTCCGGGCAAGGCTATTTAAGCTGTCAGCAGAAATGACATGGAAATAGCATCACAAATTATATACATATATACATATGACAAGCTTTCCATATGGAACCAAATGGATAGTTTTCATGGTCACTAAAGCTGAAAGCTTTCTCTCATTTTCAATATTTTTTCTTCTTCTTCTTCTTCTTCTTCTTCTCCTTCATCCATAGTTGGTGACAGGGTTGACAGTGCTGGCTCAATATTTGAAAATGAAATGATATTGATATGAAAAGTTGCCTTGAAAGCGCAGTGACATGTTCTATGACTGCACACTGTGTTATTTCAGAAAGGCATTACGGCAGGCTGAAGATGTTTTGAGCGGTCAGCTTTGTTTTTCACTGTTCTCATTAAATTAAGAGATTTATACAATAACTTGTACATGATGGAGAAGACTGATAATTTTGTGCTGCAGACACCCACCAAGGTCCACGGCTTTCTGAATTTTGGAGCAACCCAATGACATTGGTAGGGTGATTACTCGATTAGCTATAATATAGTATTCATTTTTGAGGAAATGCTATCAGACATTTATTGCATTCATCACTCTTTTCAGAAGTGTCATCTTAGATGTTGTACTACTGGAAACATTTCAGTCCCTGAAATACTTATTTTGAGGCTGCTGACACATCTCTTCCAGCAGCAATACTTCTCAGTGCTGCAGGTTAGCGGGTAACACAATAATAATGATACTGTACACTTATTTGTCATGTACCTGGCATCAGAAGATCTCACAATACATTAGAAAACTTTAAACTTCACAACACTCCTGTGAGGTAGACATCATAAGTATTATTAATTTCATTTTTACAGATGGGGAAACTGAGGCATGGAGAAGTTACGTTTGCCTCTCATCAAAAAATGATTCAAAAGCAGAGCCAGCAATCTAAAATTTCAGTCCTCTGCTCTGACCACTAGACAACACTACCTATGAGTGTCGTCTGGTGCCAAATATTTACACATCACCTCCACATTTTGTCTATGCACACTCAGATAGAAGATGCAAGGTGCATATTGCATAACTGCTAAGCAAATATGTGCTGTGACAGGGTGTCTACTCCACACAAGACTAGAAGGGTTTAAGGTGGCCTGGTTGGCCAATTAATTGCCCAGGGTGCACTTGAAAGGGGAGCAGGGAACTGATTAGACACAAGGCTCAGCTGGACAGGATGGGTCTGCATAAAGTCCAAGAGCTCAGAGCAGAAAGAGTGACTGCGGACCACTTCCCTGCAGTTCCTGCCTGGGAGAAGTGAGGGTGTTGGGGCTACAACAAGTAGCCTGAAGTTATTCCCTGGGAGGAGGGAGTTGGGGCTGGCAAACCTAGTGGTGAGGAAAGCCAGAAAGGTAAGAAAGGATCAGGGGAAAAGCAGCAAGGAATAAGCAACCACTGGAAAGTGGCCCAAAGCAAGCAGTGGGGAGAAGACAGTTTTGCCTTGAAGGCTTTGATACTCTATAAGGGGAGGACAAAGTTGCAAAGAAGTAGAATGTGGACTTGCAGAGACAAGTGGAGAGCTAATCCCCAGAGCGACCAGGAGGAGGTGCCACTAGCAGTGAGTGCCCCCCATGACAGTGCTTTGCATACACAAAAGGAAGGACTAACTAAATTGCTGTGTGCAGGTTAACAGGCAGGTTTGAGACTAGTTTGAAAATGTGGGCCTTCCTTTTTATTTAATCACAATTACATTTCTACTGGAATGGTCCAACGATGTGGAGATATTTATATAATGCTGATGGTGGTCACACTTAAAGTTCGTTCCATTTTTAGAAATGTTAGATGTTTCAGAGATATTTCCCCATACTGAAAATGGGGAATACGACTAGGCCTAGTAAGATCTCTAGACTGGAATTAACATTTTTAATGTGCCCACTGTAGTTGAATTTGTCTGAGGAAATTTTGAATCTATGCAGACATTGGTTTTAGTTCAAAATTTCCTTGTGGAGGAAAAACATTCCTTTGAATTTTGTTTCATTATGTCTCCTTAAGAGTGGCAACAGACTCATAGGCCATTCAAAGCTCACTCCCAGATGAGCCAGTCTATTGCTTCATATCATAATTCACACAGCTAGTTCTCTTCATGTATATTCCCTTCCCAATAAATACCTGCAACGTCACCTTCAGGTTTCTCATGTCTAGCTGTTTTTGTACCTTCCCCGTACATATGTTGTGGCTGACCAACATCTTGACAGATGAAAGGAGATGCAACAAACGCGATCTGTCAGCTTAGCAATGGTATTGGAAGTTGAAGCATACCCTGTTTCGTGGCTCACCAGTGAGCCTCAGCCTGGGCTCTCTGCACTGACTGCACCAGTCTTAATCCGTCTTCTCCAAACTGAACAATTGTGGGCAGGATCTTCCCAGTTGTCAGGGGGGATGCTGAATTTCTTGAGCCCTTGCTTCACCTTGTTGCTGTACTGGACCTTTCTCTGTTTCACAGGCAGTTCTTAAAGTGGCCAGAGAGCACAGCCTTTGGCAGATCATCTTGAGGCATGTGCTCTATGTGTTCCAGCCAGCGAATCTTGCAAATGTCCAGCATAGTCTGCATAGACTGTAGGCCTTTCTCTCAAGGATCTCATTATTGGTGATCCGGTGGTCCCAAGTATCTCAGAGGATTTTTCTAAGACAGCGGAGGTGGAAACTCCGTTCCTGCTTGGAGTACATAACCGAGCTTTCACAACCGTAAAGGATGATACTAAGGACACAAGCCTGATAAACAGACACCCTGGAGTTCAGGGTTAGCAACTTGTTATTCTAAACACATGAGGTAAGTTTGCCAAAGGCAACAGAAGCGTTGCCAATTCTAGCATTAAGTTTCCTATCAAGGTTAAGAGAGCTGGGAAGAATTGAGCAGAAATAGAAGAAGTAATCCATGTTGTCCAGAGCTTCATTATTGACATAAATCTTAGGTGGAATGTTGGTAACCTGTGACATGACAACAGTTTTCTTGAGACTGATTAACATGCCAAACTTGGTGCCTGCATCAGAAAACTTGTTCATCATGCCCTGCAGTTCATTGGGTGAATTAGAGACTTTTGCAGTGTTATCTGAGAAAAGCAGATTCCGAATAGTAAGCTGGATGACATGTCTTCTGCTCTTTGAATCATTTGATGTCAAACAAGTTGCCATCCATCCTCGATTCAATTAGTATGCCAGGCTGGTCATTTCCAAAGTCATATTAAGAAGAATAGAGAAGAAGATGTCAAAGCCAGTGGGCACTAAGATGCAGCCTTGCTTCATGCCAGTATCAATACTAAACTCAGATGATGTTTCATTTTCATACTGGATGTTTCCTTCATTCCCTCATGGCACTCCTTGAATAGGGAGAGCACCTTTTTTGGACAGCCAATTTTCAAGATACCATTCCTGCTAATCGTGTTGAAGGCCTTTTGTAGGTCAATGAATGCTACATAGAGAGGTGCCTGTGGTTGCAAGAAATAGGCATGAACAAGCACAATGTGAAGCACTCGTCAGCCGCGGAGTGTTCAGCTGTGAGCCCACACTGGCTCTCAGGGTAGACTGTCTCAGCAAAGTCTTGGAGTCTTTTTTCAACAGGACCCTTGCAAGCATCTTGCTGACCATGCTGAGAAAAGATATCCCTCGATAGTTGTTGCAGTCTGCTCTGTCCCCTTTATTTTTATAAATATCTTTGCATCTTTCAGATCCTGGAGTATATGGCTTTCTTGTCCTCAGGTGCAGAGAGGTGCATATATGTCACAGGCAAGTTTTGTCCCCTGCCTGTAGGAGCTCCAGAGGAATCTGACCATTGCCTGTGGCTTTCATAGGTGTAATCTCTTTGATAGCCTTCTCTGCATCTTCAAGAGTTGGTATTTGGTCCAGTTCCTGCATCCTTAGAAGCTGGGGAATGGTAGCTGAGGCAGTATCACAGATAATGGCATTCTTTGAATAGAGGTTTTTGTAATGCTCAGTCAATCGGTTAAGTTGTTTTTCCCTGTCAGTCAATATGGTACCATCTTTCATCTTCAGGATTCCGGTCTTTTCACAAGGTGGACCAAGTGATTCTTTAATTCCATTATAGGGACCATGGAGGTCCCCTTTTTCAAAGCAGATCTGAATCTTTTTCCACAGGTCTTGCCAGTACGTCTGGGCATATTCTCTGGTGGTTTTCTGAACGACAGCCTTAACCTTTAAACTTGAGAGTTCTGGACTTAGTTGGTTGTTGAAGTAGACTTAGGCAAGCTTGCTTTTTCTTTTCTATAAGTGGGAGCAGCAGATGTTCAGATGCTGTGAACCTGCCAGGATGTTTTTCTTTCTTCCAAAGACATCCTTGGCGGCAGCCAGTATCATATTCTTAAGATTTTCCCACAAGGTGTCAATCAGGGAAATCAGGTTGATTATTTTCAAAAACAAGCTCAAGCGCACATTGAAACTTTGCACAAGTGTCAGAATTCTTCATGTTAGTGCAGTTGAGGTGAGGTTTACCTTTTGGCTTCGCATAACAGATCTTTTAAAGATGTAATTGGAGCTTGGCCCCAACAAGAGCATAATCAGTGTCTCAATCAGTGCTATGCATTGATCGAACATGTAATACATCACAAATGTTTCTGAGACGGATCAGGATGAGGTCAAGCTGATGCCAGTGTCCTGAGTGAGGGTGCCTCCATGTGACTTTGCTGTGGCTGCAGCCAGCAAAATAGATGTTTGAGACTGTCCGCTCACAAGAGGCACAAAGCTCAAGGACACGCTGGCTATTTTCATTGAGGCTACCTGTGCCATGTGCTGTGCATATTCCCTTTTGACTACCACATTGTGTGTAAACTGCTAAAAATATTTAAAGCATAGATTTTAGTGGATACAAAATCAGGAGAGAGTCAGATAAATTGTGCTTGCACTCCCTTTTCCTGTTATCCTCATTCTGAAGGCTTTTCAACTGCCTCTTGCACGCCAATAGATGCACACAATTTCTCCAAGAAGTTGGAAGCTTTGATTAGTTCTGAAACATGAAAGATTTCTGTTTTCTTTGATATACCAAAGATATTCTCTCTTTGGCCATCAACAGTTTCCACTTCAAGATCTATCCAATCAGCCTGTAAAACAGAATAGCAAAAGGCTTCTGGGGATATGTGTCTCTGTTAAAATAACCCGCTCCTCCCCCCCCTCCTTACTACTAATATGGTTGCTTGATTTCATTAAAAGGGCCTTAATCTTTCTTTCCATATGTTTTAAAGTGGTAGCCAGATGAAGGAAAAAGTGTTTAAAGTGTTAAAAAGTTTTAAAAGTGTTCTCACTGGTGATGTTCTTTCTAAGTAAAGGGATATTTCCAATAATTTGCAATAGGTCTTTTTCTCTTGAATTTTACATTCCCTATTACAGATGCAGTTTATACGGCTATCTTAAGATGTTGGAATGTAAAATACTCAAGAGCTTTTCCAGGGATTTTATATATGGCATAGGGTTTATTGTATTTCACTGATAGTTATATGCTGGGTGATGAATGAGCAGGCAGTAAAAATATGCTTTTGAAATGTTAGAGGCATAAAGTGCCCTATTACAAGATATGTTCTTAAATTTCCAAAAAAAAGACAAGGTGCAAAGATTTATTATATGAAAGTCATTTTTCTCCATGCAATAATAATGAATTTAAGGAATAATGAGCGAGGTTGCTCCATGAATAATCTGTAATCACTGCATATCTGACTGTACTCAAAACACAAGTAGACCCAATAGACTTGGACATATCTATAGTGTTAAGACAACAGTTGTGAGTAATGAAGAAAGGTGCCTGCCTGAGGAAATAATACACTGCTTGTAAATATAATACAAGAAGGACAAGAACAGCTATTTAAAATGTGTGACAATGAATAGTCCAGGAATTATTACAATTGGTGTCAAAGTATTTCCCAGGGCAAGAAGCTTTAACTCATAATCAGAATTTAGCAGACTTGTCACAATCATTTTAGTCAATGAACTTAACCTTGTCTTTTTTCAAATTTCTGCAAACATTTCGATTAACATTTACTCTCATTATTTGTAACTTCGCAATATTATTCTTAAAAATATTCACCAGTCTGTGGGCTGTTTGTAAAACTATTTTCTTCTATTATGTCTTCTTTGTTTGTGGCGTGCAATTGGTCACCTAAATTATATGATATTGTTTCTGTTTCCTAAAATTTTAGGAACAAGGGACCAGCACTTCTTACAGGACTACAGAGATACCATGCGGTATTATATAAAGATATGATATCACTAAATCTGAGGGAAAAATGGGAATAATGCAAGTCCATTTCATAGAATCATAGAATCATAGAATCATAGAATATCAGGGTTGGAAGGGACCCCAGAAGGTCATCTAGTCCAACCCCCTGCTCAAAGCAGGACCAAGTCCCAGTCCCATTTCTATTGGGCCTGAATGTCCAGGGGTGACTAGTACAAATGTCAACACTATACACAATTTTCTCCAGAGCACTATCCATAAGTGAACATTACAAAGCAGGGACTATTGAGTTAGTACCCACTTTTTTTTTTTTAAGCATGATCTAATGAATCTCCAGCACTTCCTGGTCAGACAGGCTATTTAATCAAAAAGGAAGTACACTCACAAAAGGTAGCTTGGAAAAGATTATTTGGACACTATCATCTTCTGAACTATATTAATTCAGATCTGATGATGAGCTTGGAGGGTTGTGTGAAGGCCAGAAGTCGGGATTCAGGAAAGACTTATTTCAGGATGTGGTCCCCATAGAGTATGGCTTGTAATTGTGTAATGATACCCCATATGGTCTCCAGTGTGAAGTAGTAGGTGACAAATGGGGGTGTACAGTGAGAGGAGTTTTTATTTCTGTATTGAAGCAGGTTCTTATGGGGATGTTTGGGTGGCCCATTTCATGGTGTGAGCTATTTCTCTGGTGGCGTGCCCTTGTTTGGTGAAGGCAGTTTTGAGTGTGTATCCTGCACTTGCTCCTTGGATCATAACAGATTATTCTGTTCCAAGCCATCCAGCAGTGCAGTGTACTCTGAATACATTCTGTGGGAGGAGTTAGTGCACTGAGTTTAATGTAGTCTGTGTTAAACAGAGCTGCTCAAGTATCAGAATTCCCATCCTTCAGGAAGTTTTGATATTCTGAAACATGTTTTCATCCCAAATCAGGATGAAAAGTCAAATTATACATTTTTTCACAAAGTTCTTGAAAAATTTTAATTTGGAAATGACATGTCATTCAAACATTTTTTTCAATTCAGCTGTGTTGAAATGTTTTGATCAAATGTTTCATTTATCTGTAAACGTAATTGAAATATTTTGTTTTGTCTCAGTTTGACATTGAACTATGTCTGCCTGAGCTGCTGTGGTCCCTCATGGGAACCGAACTTTGGAGCCTTCATCTTCATGGTCTTCTATGGGCTGGCTCACTGTCTGGACTACCTTTCCCATGGTGCAGCTGTGGTCCTGCAAGTCCCCTGATGCAATGTGTCTGTTCAATGCATAGGGTGCTTTCAGGTGGTTACAGATTAATGTCAAACTGACCTGAATCAAAACATATGAATTCAGCTGACAAAGCATCAAATGAAGTGCATTTCATTTGCTGTTCACACTGCGTAACCTCCGATTCAGGTTTCTTGTCTCCACCCTCAAATAAGTGTGTCACCTTGTGAGATGCTGCTTGAAAGTTGCTCAGCCCCAATACAATTGCCTAAGGCATTTTACTAATTATGCGACTGCCCTGCATTAAGTAGTATTTCCAGAGGATTCACAAATATTAGCCTCATCTTGTTGAGGGGTTTCAGAGACACAGATGGCTAGATTGTTCCTATGTTGTAAGTAAAGCACCCCTGTACCACCCTTCCGGCTCCCCAGTTCACGGGGAATCATGGGGCAGAGGGATAGTTCAGTGGTTTGAGCATTAGCCTACTAAACCCAGGGTTGTGAGTTCAATCCTTGAGGGGGCCATCTAGGGCAAAAATTGGGGATTGGTTCTGCTTTGAACAGGGGGTTGGACTAGATGACCTCCTGAGGTCCCTTCCAACCCTGATATTCTATGTATACTGCTATATCCCTTTAAGAGGTGAAGCACATTCACCCAGGCATGGTCAGAAAAATACTCTGCTAGATGGTGTTGTGAAGATGTACATTTTTATACACACTTTCTCCCATTCTTTAAAAATCAGCGATGTAAGATAATGAGCTCTAGTTGATTCTAGTGCTAGGAAAGGAACAAATGTAAAGGAAGAATGGGGTTTTTATGGGTCGGCCAGCATTCAAAGGTTCTAAAATTGTCCCAGGCGCCAACAATATTTGTAAAGAAATGTAATTTTTTCCCCCCAAAGGTCCAGAAAGACCATTTATAAAAAAGGGAAGGGTCCAGACTCATGTACTTCCAAAAGATCAAAATCTTCTAAGAATGTGTGAGATTCTGTATGATTAAAGGTGACTGTTACACAATTGCAACAAATCTTGCAAAGTGTATCACATAAGGTGTCAATGGAAAAGTTACCGTCTATAGCATATGATTATCCTGATTAAATCCATGTATCATCTTTGTATCTAAAGTTATGAATATTCGCTATGTATTTATATTCTCCTACATGTGTGGTGTTCCTCGGTGACGCCCTCGAAATAGATTTACATCAGGGCCAGACAGCTATGTGTTGATGGCCTATTAAAGACACTCAGCTGACAATGGACCATTGAAGAAATTCATCCCACCCAGTAAGCCTTTCATGTGGATGCCTCAAAAAGAATATGGGCAATGGCTCCTTTGAGAGTCAGCAAAGCATGTAAGGACATGTGACATGCTCATGTGACCTCGATTCCATCTTGGGCCAGTAACTTTCCATGCACCTGGGCTGTGGGCTTTGTTTTGAACAATAAATTTCCATGCACATGGAAAAGGATACAAAAGATCTCTGAGACACCTTCATTTTACCTCTTTCCTGCTCTAATTCGCTGGACTGTGGATTTACAACTAAAAGGAGCATCTTGAACTATGAACTAAGGACCTTCCAATCTTTTGGAACTTACCAGAGAGACTTTTGCAAGCTAGCAGTCTATTCCATCACTGCTACAAACCTGATATAAGGACTTTGCAATCATTCATATGTATGTGATCTATTACCATTTATAACTTTTTTCTTAATAAATATTAAGCTAGTTTACGAAGGATTGGCTGACAGCATGGTATTTGGGTAAGATCTGAGGTTCATATTGACCTGGAGATAAATGTCTGATCCTTTGGGATTAGTAGAACCTCATATATGGTGAAATGGGTTTTCGGTACTCTCTTACTATATTAGAATTGATTGTTTGGATGGGAACCAAGGGCTGGAATACCTAAAGGGGACTGTGTCTTCTCTTAAACCGGTGTGGTACTACAGGAGCTCTTTTGCTACTGGTGTGGTGAATCTTATTATGGAATAAGACACCAGTTTTAGGGGATTGATTGTCCTATTTCTTGCAATTTGCCCTGACTGTGGTATTCAAAGTGTGGCCATCCAGGCACCTGGTCAGAATGTGACTAGTAAAACCCTATGCAATGTCATAGCTTAGGTCTGAAATACACTTTCTACTCATTACCTCAGAGAGCAGACAGGCTTTATTAAAAAGCAAAGCTCAGCCAGCAGTATCTGCAGAGGACTTAGTTAATTTGCTTTGCTCTGAAATCTAAGAGTCTTACATTAATGCTAACAGTGAGTGCCAAGAAAGCTTTTGATTTGATTGAGATTTAATGATTCACGTTTTGAAGGCATATGGTTTGAAAAAAATAATTGCTCACTAGGAAGATTTTAGGACTATATTTTGTGGATTCTCTCGATGTAAACCTATATCTTTTAGGCCTAAAGCCCATATTGTCACTAATTTTAAGAGATTAGACTTTTGCTTTACAGGACTGTTAGGGAGTAGACTAGGCCAGCTGCTTTTGCCTTTTTCATGTAATGGAGTTTCTTGCTATGAGGAAATAGTTTTGTCATAATACATGATAGGATAGGTACATGTAGAGGTTGTCCCTCTATATAGACTATAGTATGTTATTTGCTAATGCAGCTTTAAAAGGTCACTCACAAAATTGACCTAGACAGAGCAGTGGCCACCTACAATGGATCATAACATGGGATCTGAAATTTCACATTGAGAGACAGGCCTATTATTTGATAATACCATACTAAAAGTGTTGCTAACTTAGAGTGAAGGTTATTCAGTGCATACCCTATCAACATGATCACTAAAAACATAAAGGTCACCAGTTAAGACACCCCAAACATCAACACAATCCTCAAGTCACATGACTTACCATCCAAATATGAATATGCCAAAATAAGTCACTCCATAACAAGCTCCTCCCAAGGGAGTCAGTCCAGGCAGTTGGGCTCAGAATGGGCAGTTGGACTGTGTTGGCTTACTCCTTCCTCAGTCCCATGGCCCACACCCATTTCTCTGGTTGTGCTGCAAAGCACAGCTCCCTACTTTCATGGCACCCTCCCCATCACTCCTACTCCTTTCACCTCATTCTACATAGAGATAATTTAAATCATAGATTCATAGATACTAAGGTCAGAAGGGATCATTATGATCATCTAGTCCGACCTCCTGCACAACGCAGGCCACAGAATCTCACCCATCCACTCCTGCGAAAAACCTCTCACCTATGTCTGAGCTATTGAAGTCCTCAAATTGTGGTTTAAAGACTTCAAGGAGCAGAGAATCCTCCAGCAAGAGACCCGTGCCCCATGCTACAGAGGAAGGCAAAAAATGTCGAGGACCTCTTCCAATCTGCCCTGGAGGAAAATTCCTTCCCAACCCCAAATATGGTGATCAGCTAAACCCTGAGCATATGGGCAAGATTCACCAGCCAAATACTACAGAAAATTCTTTCCTGGGTAACTCAGATCCCATCCCATCCCATCACAGGCCATTGGGCCTATTGACCATGAATATTTAAAGATCAATTAATTACCAAAGTCATGTTATCCCATCATACCATCTCCTCCATAAACTTTACTTTTGGTTTATTTTTCACATTTTCTTGACTTTTTAATTCTAATAAAATTAACAAATATGATGGGAATCTGAATTATGTCAGGTTTCCCGTGTTAGTCTGTATCCGCAAAACGAAAAGGAGTACTTGTGGCACCTTAGAGACTAACACATGTATTTGAGCATAAGCTTTCATGAACTACAGCTCACTTCAGTCTCAAAGGTGCCACAAGTACTCCTTTTCTTTTTGTGAATTATGTCAGTATGCAATAGAGGGCGGGGGGTAGACAGCTGGAACATGGTGTAGGGGAAGAAAGAAGAGGGCCCAGGAAAGGAGAAAGCCAGGCATTAGGGCCAGAGAACTTGGCCAATCAAAAAGAAAAGGAGTACTTGTGGCACCTTTGAGACTAACAAATTTATCTGAGCACAAGCTTTTGTGACCACGAAAGCTTATGCTCAAATAAATTTGTTAGTCTCTAAGGTGCCACAAGTACTCCTTTTCTTTTTGCGAATACAGACTAACACGGCTGCTACTCTGAAACTTGGCCAATCAAGTGACTGAGAATGGGTTTTCCAGCAGGGAATGCCCTGCCATCCTCCCCAGCACTCCTGCCAGCCACAGTGCTTGTCTTATTCTTGCCCCAAGTCCTCTTTCACATCATAAGGCTCCATAAGGTGAAGTCTAATCTGACAGTCCTACTAAAGATCATTGGAACCAGACTCCCCTCTGATGAACCACAGGAGTTTCCCCAGATAAAGAAGCTATCTCTGTAGCAGAGTCCCAAGATGTGTTTCTCAAGCAATTTTGTCTTCAGCTCTCTCCATCTACCTGCCTTCTCCCACCAGATTCTAGCCTCTCCTCCCCTATTATCAAGAGGGGACAAAGAAAGGTGAAGACTTAAAGTAAGAGTTTATATATCCAGTATGAAAGTACCATAGTAGTCTGGCAAACCTGCGAGCTGCCAAAGGTGAGCCTTGATCCAGTGGGACCCGCCCCCGCACTGCCAAAGGATGTCACATCACAAGAAGGCTGTGACAGGACATATGTAGCAGGGTGGGACCAGATGACTGGAAGGGCTGTTGACAGAAACTAGAGAATGAGAGAGAGCAGGAGGGCTACCAAGTCAAGGGATGGGGGGAGAAACAGTGTCAGAACAAAAGTAGCTTGCAGATCTTGGCAGTTCCATTGCTTGGCTGTGCAGAGCTAAATTAAGTTATGCTACATATTCCCCTTATGTGTTTCAGAGAAAAAAGAGTTTTAGACATTGATAAAATATTTACTTGGAGAGGAAATAGTTAAACAAATATTATGAGCAATCGAGTTGTCCTCTGAAGAGTCACTGACACTGGAGACTAAATTAAATCACTGAAGTGTTAAATAGAGGGATTACACTACTCCTTTAAGTGCAAATCTCAATACAACCTTAACTATGGAGTTGCTATCAACACCTGTATAATTACTAGGTAATGCAACTACAGTCTGTTTTATTCATTTAGCACAAATAAGTGAAACAGGCGAAGCATAATCCTACTTTTTAAAAACTCTGTCTCTCTTTTCAGCTCATTTAGTAATCTCCCAAACATTTGGGAAACTCTAGGGAGCCAAAAGTCATTTTCAAATATGTAAACCTCATGAGTCATATTTCCACTGTCAACTTTGTGAGACAAGTCTTTTTCAGGTAGGCTTAAGTAAATCTGTTTCTGCAACCTGGATCCAGCGAAATTGAAATTGTTTGGCTTTCTTCATGACAAACAGGTGCCTGGTTCCAGCACTTCAGAGCAGTTGTAACTAGTTTTATGCACACCTACCAAATAAGCAAGATAGTTCATCACTGAAATAGCCTAAATTCTCTGAGGCACAGTATCATCATCTGGAACTATTTTCAATGTGAAGACTATATATATATGAAATTAATATCCTTTTGCCATTACTTCACTAACTTGCAGAAGGAAATGGACAATACACTGGCATTACAGACTTGATTAAGGGACATGTCCACTTTAGTATCACAAGAATTAGAATGACAAATACTGGATGACACTTATATCTTTACATTTATTTAACTTTCCCACGACTTTCCAATTCAGGTAAGCTCAACAATTTGTGTATTAAACATGTGATGTCTCAAACTTATGAGTCAATATGAGCAGAATTCCATTCATATTTTGTTCCACTATGGGTCCATACCAAAGGCAAAGCAACTTTTAACCAGACAGTTTTGGTTAAGATTTAGTTTTTAAAATTTTATAGATATATACAAAGTAGGGCTGTAAAATAATTACAAAAATTAATCACTGTTTTAATCGCACTGTTTAACAATAGAATACCATTTCAATATTTTTGGATGTTTTCCACATTTTCAAATATATTGATTTCAATTACAACACAAAATACAAAGTATGAGTGCTCACAACAAGGGATGCTGCACCAACACCTCAGTTCCTTCCAACCTTGGCTGAAAATCTGGTTAGATTACCTGGACTCTGAGGAAGAGGGGAAAGTGGGTGGGGTGTGTGAAATGTGTTGTCCATCACGAAGAAATCTGGTTAAAGGTAAGTAACCATCATTTCTTTTTCACATGACCTCTGAACATTTCCGATATGGGAGTTTAGGAAGTAGTTTTCCCAGGAAGGTGGGAATGAGGAGGAGGACTAGTTAAACAGCAGTTGGAGTACTGTTCTGCCAAAGTGTACATCAGACTTAAAGACCAGATCAAGGAAATGACATTTCACAAACATATAGCTAGAGCTCTAAGTGGCTACTCTGTCTATTTCTGCAACAGAAATGTTTCAAAGCCAAACCATATGCGGCACTTTGTTACAAACTGAATTTGCCCTAGAACACAGCTGTATAGGTTTTCTTAAAACACTTCTCAGTGTAGAAAAATTGCTGGATTGTTTTTCCCCCTAAAGAAAATTAGAGGAATCAGGGAAAAAAGCATAATGAATCCTCTTCCCCTAGTTGAGGAGCAAGGCATCTCACATGGAGCTGGTGTCTATTCCTGCCCTCGAGAAATTTTTTTGGCATTTGTTGTTGTGCTTTGTCACTAACAGGTCTATGTCCAGCTGATTGCATTTGATGAAGACTGAGTCTGCTACAGCATCCTTCAAATATGACCAATGTTGATCTGGTTGGTTTCTGCTCTGTTGGTCTGCTAGTATGCTGTCTTTCCCTGCTAAGTGACTAGCCATGGGATAAATGCATCATTCCCACAGAGCCCTTCCCTTCCTTGCCTAATTGACTGAAATGACTTCCACCCTCACTTCCTTGTTGACATAAAACATTGCTGTGTTGTTGCCTGTAACCGCTCACACTACTCAGCCTTGAAGTTAGGGAAGGAAAGGGTCCAGCAGCTTTCCCTCAATTCTGAAACACATCTGCAGCTTCTGTTGTCAGAAGTTCCAGTGGCCATGCATGCTGAAGTCCTGACGATGTGCTCCTCACCCGAGACTGGGAGTATCTGAGATCACCATGACAGAGGGAGAAAGAGGATTGAAAGATAGCTCTCTGCTGGCATTTTCATTTTTTTTGTTTGCCACGAAAGGCACTTGAGTGCCACTTTGGGCAATGAAAGTCACATGCATGTAGGTCTACATTAGGTGTACAGAATTTGCCAGTCAGGGTTGAAGTGATCTCATTCTTAAATCATGATAATGGGGTTACATAAATTGCTAATACCATAAGGTCTATCAGCCCGAGGAATAATATCGCCTGTTGAAGTGAACTCTCCTGCAGTGACTGACTGTTGCACTGCAGGGTCTCATAAATCCATGTTCTTGGAGGAAGACTTTGCCTTGAGTCAAATTCAAAACTGATCCAATAAAGGTTATATTGAGGTCAGGATCAGTGTGGGACTTTTTACAGCAGATAAGCAGCTATAAGCTCTGAACAATTTGGATGTTACCTCTGTACTCCAAGAGATCTGCCTAGGATGTTGCTCTTGTCAGCCAATCATCTAAATGAGGGTAGATCTGGATGCCCTGCTTTCCTCAGGTGAGTTGCTGCTACCGATTGGGCATTTCATGAATATCCAAGGCACTATGGAAAGGTCAAATGAGAGGACTTTGTTTTAGTAGAGTTATTATCCTATTATGAATTTTTGGCATTTTCTGTGGCTGATGCCAATATGTAAATAAGCATCCTTCAAGGTGAGAGTCCAAAAACAGTCATGAAGGGGAAAAGAAAGGAATAAGAGACCCAGGATGATCATGTGGAATCTGACCTTCTTGATAATGACTTGAGTCCCCTGAGGTCCAGGATTGGATGAAGCTCCCATCCCTTGTTTCCCCAAAATTCAGCAGGAACTTCTTCTGTTGTCTCCAGGAGTAAGAGATTTCACCTGTTCTCTTAGCATTTTCTCATGAGAAAGATCCCTGAAGAGGAACAGGTGGAAGGGTGGAGAATTGAATGTCAGCCTCACTGAATAATTTATAGGATCCATAGATCTACTTTATTCTAATCCATCCATCTGAAAGTTTGGTAGGTAGTCTTCAAAGTTTGGGGAAGTGTACACAGTGGTTACAACTAAGTTTAGGTAGTCCATCATACTGTCAAATTTGAAGCCTTGAGGTGGATTGGCCAGATGAAAACAGTGCCCTCTGGAGGCCCACCTTCTAGAGTTTTCAACTGATCCAGGCTGCACTATAAGCACATTCCATGAGTAGGAATGTGGCACACACACTTGAAACATATTATTTTGTTTTATGGGTTCAACAAAAATGTACAATCTGGATCCAAACTTCTCCATATTTCAGTGAAGTTCAGATCCACAGTTTGTCCCTATTATCTGATTGACTCAGATAATAGGGCCAAACAGATTATTAACTGATCAACTCAGTTGCAAACTTGAAGATCTGAAACCAGACTCCAATGTTTGAATCTAAGTTTTTGGGTCATGTGCAACAATAGCGTCTTTTCATTGACTTCAGTAGGCTTTAGATCATCCCCTCTCATTCTATGCTGTTTATTTGCTTTTAAATCTCCTTACAGGTATTTGTTTCTCATCCTATGATTAGTTGAAAGCATTATTATTTACATACCTTAGAGATGCATGGGCTATCATTCCTTTAATTAAAATGTACATAATAAGAGAGAGCCTCTCACCCTACAGAGGAGCTACAGCTGGAGAGCACTTGATTAAAAAGGTTTGTCAGGGCATTTTCCCCAAGGGCTGCTCAACTCTGTAATTCACATCCTCTCTAGTCCACAACATTCAAAATCTTCAGTGCATGTTGTAAGACATCTATTTTTCAGGGTTTGAGGTAGTACAGAGATGGCTGAGGGCTCATACGCTTTGCGGAGGGTTGGTGTGCTTAGGGAGGATGTGGTATTGTTAAGGCACTTTGGTTTAAGCCCGCTTTTTCAAACATAGTTGCCTGAAATTGGGAACCTAAATATAAATGTAGTCGTGTACTCAAGTGGCCTGATTTTCAATGGTGTTTAGAACTCACAGCTTCCAAGGGCAATAGTGGATGTTCAGCATCTATTAAAAAGCCCAAGGTAGATTTGTACAAAAGCAGATGCATAGCATTTTTTGTAATATCAGATGCATCTTTAGTCAAAACATGCATTCCCTCACTCATACGTAACATAATGTGTGGTAACTTAGTGCCACCCTCCACTCAACCAGTGGGTTTATTTCAGTGGTGCTGTATGTATACGGATAGTGATATGCTTTAGGAGCCTTCAGATTTAAAAATATAAAAATATTTTGTTACTTACATTATTTAAGGCAAATTTCACATCTACCTACACCTGAAAATATCTGTAAATCAATATATTTTCATCCATACCCTGAAATAAAATCAGACTGCTCCTCAAAAACAAGTTGACTGTATTGAATATTCTCACATGATCTGCTTTTTAATACAGTATACTTCCTATCAGGGCATTCATTTGTGGCCAAGCATTTTGTGTTTGAATGAGGTATATTTCAGTAAAGACTTCTAACAACAGGGATCAGTGAAGTTGGAAATGAAAATACTGCTTCATTCATTCGGAAGCCTAAACAGAAGATACCATTACACGGTAACTTATCTTCAATGTAACTTTAAAGCTTTTTTCCCCCTCTGCAAAGCATGTATTTCATTATGTTTCACTATATATGTTCTCATGTGATTTGAGGTGCTCTCTAAAAACTAGTGTGCACTACAACTATTTGTATAAAATCATTTTTGAAAGGCATTCCTATTTAGAGTATTTTATTGACTATATAATACACTAAGATGTTACTAAAGTGCACATTAGTAAAAGTGTAGCTGTACTGTGTATAAACACTTCCATGACAAGCCAAGTCTTCAGGCAAATAGGGACTTGTTTAATCAAAGAACAAGTCTTCTAGACAGCACCTTTGATTTTAGGGATGCCAAGTATTGCAGTCTTTTCAAAGTAAAGCCAGTCAGCATGTTTTTTCACTGTAGTCAGGGCTTGGGGAGCAGACTGCCCCAACTGTTAGCAAGTTTTGATAATATGTAGCCAGATTCAGCAATAGCATACCCAGGGGCAATTACCACTGAATTACTATTAATGTGTTATGTCCAAGGTATGCTAGCACCTAAAATGCCCTGAAGACCATGCTATCTAAAGACCCAGTTCTCCAATCAGATTTATGTGGGTGGACCTCTTCATAGGGATCCCTGTTGATGTCTACATGCGTATAAGTGTCTGCCTGCATGGATCAGATTGCAGAATCTAGCCCTAATTTCACACAACACAATGACAGGACAAGCAAAACAGTCGATAAAACTGGGGATCATAACCACAAGATTAAAGAGGTTACTCAACAAAGCTGTGCATACAGCATCGCCAAACAAGGTTTTTTCTTCCATGTGAAATAAAGTGTCACAGCTGCTTCATTTCTTTTAGGTCGATAGGGGTTTTAAGAAGGAATCTGAATGAGGGTGGTAACCTGGTGAACCAGAAAAATTTAGTAATTAGAGGATCAAGTGAAAAAAAGGGTGTGTAGATGGCTGTGTCAGAAGACTTTAGAAGCTTGGTTTCCTTACACTTCATCTGAATTTGGTTCCATGCACATATTTTTTAAAAAATACATACTATATCAGATACATTTCCTTCCTGGGACAGCCTCCAAATATTTTGCATTGATTATCTGGTGCATTCTGGACTAGTGGGGACCAGCCACAAATTTAGAATATTTTAGAGATTCTTCTGGAAACAAAACCAATAAATAATGGGCCTTTATTATTTGTGGTAATTTGGAAAAGCCAGAGAAGACCTATTTGTTTAAGAAAAATTTGCTGGAACAATATAAACACTCAAATTTTATGTTATGCCTGCTAATTTTGTTTGTTTTGTTTTGTTTTGTTTTGATAACTAGACACTTTGCTGCAGCTATTACAATCATTAATGCCCGGGGTTCCCACTGTCAGCCCCACACATGGCAGGGCTCCTGTTGTCAGCTGCCCAACTGATAATGTGGTGAAAGCCTGTGATAGGGTGGACTAGGCCCCATGCTGGAGGCCTCAGGGTCCTATCACACCCCCTTCCAGAGAGGAGCAGAAGAGAAGTCCTCCTAGAAGTCCTAGCCTAGAGTGGTTACAGGGAAGCTACCAATGAGAGCCCAGCAGGCTCAATAAAAGGAGCTGCAGGGCCAGAGTCAGTCAGTTGCTGTCTGGAGTTGCAGGAGACTGGCCTTTGTTCCTGGCTGGCTGAAAGAGCAGCAGGACCACAGAAAGCTCTCTCCTGTCAGGGACAAAGAAATAGCTCCTGGCTGGCTGCTGGGGCTGAATTAGGACTGAGTGCAGAGAGAGACACAGGAAGAGCGTCTCCAGGGAGGAAGCCCTGCGAGTATGGCCCCATACCAGGGCTGGGATAAGTTAAAGAGTATGTACCCTGAAAAGGGTTTGTTCTGTTTCACATACAGATGGTGTGTGAGAGTTGGCTGGAGGGCTGAGTCACTGAAAACCCACCTGAGAAACCAACAGGGGTCACCACAAACAGAGAGTGCAGGCACACACACATAACCGGGGGTGCTTGCAAGAGATAGGTGCCACCCCCTTACAAAGCCTAGTATTGTGGGATCTGCAATTGTGTAAATTATTTATATATAAAATTACGTTCATAATTTCTAGTGGCGTACAGTGTTATGGTGTTTTTCAAATATATACAATTGTGCTTCTGAAGCACTTGCAGTAGGTGAACTGAGAAACTACATTGTTCTGTAGTTTCTCAGTGTATCACCACTTCCCAAAAAGAGCAAGCTCTCAGTAGTATTGGGGAGACTACTGATGACCGAGTCAAAAGGGCCTCCCAGACTTAGGAGCCTTAAAGGAAAACTGCAGTGGGATACAGAAAAGTCACAGATCACTTGATCCACTAAACTATAAACTAAAACTATATTTCTTCTAAGTACCATATATATGAAAGATTTAATTGTTAAACTACAAAGTAGCTATATTTCCTGTATCAACAGGAAGATCAGAGCTCTTGGGAATGATGCAGGGAACTGCAACAATCACATACGTAAGAAACAGTAGCTCTCGCAGTTCCATGAACCTCGTTCTAATAGAAAGACTACATAAGAGTAACTTTACAAACACAATTAGTCTCCTTGAAATTACTGAGACTACTTGTGTGTGTAAATTTACTCATGCACATCTATGTCTGCAGGGTCAAGGCCTTAAAGCTCTATGAGCTTAAACTCACAAGATGCTCAACACCCCAGTCAAGCAAGGCACTTGGCAAGACTAAGCCCTCTATTTTTTGTGGGAGTTTTGAGAGACTATTCTGAGCCTGCGGAAGGAAGGACAGGAGAAAAAAGGAGCAGAGAGCACAGTACACTACATTTGTATTTATGGGTGAAATTTTCATCTTCCGGTCTTGATGCAAAAAGCTGTACTTCCTATTAGAACGATCACTAAAATGGCAGCCCCAGAGATTACATAGCTCCTAAATACATACCAGTGAAGACTTCAACATTTTCAGATAGTATATTAAAATATGGTCTTATAATTAACTTGTTTGATACACATATTCTTATTAGGTAATTTTTCCTGTAGTCATTTAGGGCTCAATGCAAAGCCCATTGAAGTCAGTGGAAATAATTTCCATTGTGTTCAATGGCGGTAATGTCTGTAAAGCAATATTAAAAAACAATCTTATTACAATGTTCCTTTAATAAGCTTTGATATTTAAAAAAAATTAGAAACCTTAATGTATTATTGTAATGTTCTTCCTGTCTTTTCCCCTGCGTTCCTTTGTTTTGTGTGCTTAGCCATGAAAAATCATTTCTAAACTTGTTTGACCTGTATTAAGACTTTGTAAGGTCACATTTGATTTAATGCAATGTATTGTGACTCTTCCTGCTGAGTTTAGTCATAAGATACAATTCCTTTGTTAGTGGTAACATCCAGCACAGCCAGATTTGTCCCAATGTCTGAATATCTAGTTTGATGATCCATGGTATAGTAACACAAGTAAGGAGCTAATTTTTTCATTAGCTCCCCCTGAAGAGATGGTACACCTAAAATAACTCATGGCAGACAACAAGTGGAAAAAAAAAGCCTAACCTGGGATGTATTCTGTTTTCTTATTATTCATACATTATCACTATCTTTTGAAGAATTGAGGGAAACTGGAGACTTGGGCACTATATGCAGGGTCCCAACAGCATCAGGCACAGAGAACCAGATTCATAGCCAATACTGCTATGCTGCTTTGTGCTGTTCCGACAAAACAAGCTATCAGAAAGCCAGCTTAACCAGACATCTCAGAATTCTCTGGATGGCATACTGGTCCCTTAGAGCCACAGCCTGTCAAAGTTTAGAGCAGCCTCAGGATTGCTCTAAATTATGGTATTGACTTGGCCAGCATGGAACCAGACCCAGGATCAGGGGACCTGAAATGGCTCCCTTGTTACTCTCCCCTCAGCTGCATCCAGGTCATAATGCACACATTTGAGAATCTGGGCCAGACACTTCATTTACCTAATACTTTGCCAATGAATATACTCTCATCTATCTATGGTAAACATCGTATTTAGAAAGACTCAGAGGTGAGTATGTCTCAGCACTTCAGCTTTGACCTTTCCTCAACATAATGTTAAGTCAAGACAAAGTAAATTGTCATTTGACCTGTGAAAGATATCTTTTAAGAAGTGAATGTATGTTGCCCATCTTTTTCCATAGAAGTGCATGAGATAATTCAGTGAATCCAACAATCCCCTGTTTTCTTCTTTTCATGGCATTTTGATAATGATTGGACCATCTGGGGATTAATTTTATGTCAATAACTTGCTACCAATGTCAGGATCATAACTATCTTATTAGAAGAAAACAAACTACACAATTCTTGTGATGTGGGAAATCTAAAAAACATTGAAAATAATACATCTGCCCTGTTTCTTCTAATAAAGATGCCAGCTGAAGATGACAAGAGTGGAATTAATAGTAAAGATTTGTTTTAATTGTTTGCAATATCTATTGTTACCATTCTGTACTACATAAAAATAAACAGCAGTTCCAACTAAACGAAACTGAATTATTCAGTATAATTTGTGAAATCCCTGCAGCAATTTATACTCTTAATGAACATAAGTACCTTTTACACATACTTCTTGACTCCATCGCTCTCTTTATTAATCCTCTACCTCCTGAATGGGTCTGGTAGCCCTGAGGGTTTATTAGATTAAAGTTTAATGGGTGTGTTTTACCTACAGGTTTACTGTCAATGAATAATTATAAATATGTGCTCAGATGAATAAGGCAGCTTTCAATTATTCCTTCATACACATCAGTTTCTTCCATTTAGAATATGCAGTATGGTCTTACACTGAAAATTTGCAAGCCTGAGGGTACCAAATCTTTGCTTCTTTCCTTCCATTACCATCATCCATTAATTATCCAGATACTTGCTGTTACACAGCGTGTCCTCGCCTCCTACATGCACACACAAACACATGCTAAACTTCTTAAAACATCTTGTTGGAATACTTTAATGAGCAGAATTTGGAACAGAAGTTGCAAGAAATAATGTTGGCAGCAAGATGGGAATTTTGACTTGCTTTTCTTTTTCATACTACCTAGAGACGCTTGGGAATTTTCCATCAAAGTGTTCCTTCCCCCCCACCCCCACCCCCATCAACTACAGTTTCTGCAAAGTCAAAAATTTCCATGGGAATTTTTTCAATTTTCCTGATGGAAAATCAAAATGAAATGTTTCGTTTCAAGCCAAGCAGACCCAGATCAAAATGTCAGTTTGAAAAAACAATCAAAATGTTTCCCAGGAGTTTGACATTAATCTTTGCCTACTTGACTAATGTGGTAACTCATAAGAACTGTAAGTCAGGTGCCCTATTCTGCTCAATGAGTTAATTTCCCTAGGGGGACAACATCTTCCGTGATTCACCAGTGTTCCCTCTGGTTGAACTGATCTAGCGCATCATGGGAGTCCCATCATCACGGTGCATCAGACATGTGGAAGACCCAGCCCATAGATGAGAATGGGGACATGAGACACTTGTAGAACTCATAAGACATTGCAGCAGCTTTGGGTGGCACTGTTTAATGAGGAATCAAGATAACACAAACTAGTTTCAGTTCAACAAATCAAAATGACGTTTCAGTTCAGGAATGTCAAAATGTTTAGTTTTGATTGGAAGTGTCAACATGAAATGTTTTGACATTTTAAATGTTTTTTTGAACTTTCCATTTGTGAAAAGCTTAATATTTTCTACCAGCTTTAATACTAGCTCAAACAAGTAGTTCAGTGAAAGGAACATGTTAGAGGAAAAACATAAAATGAAGTGTCTGTGTCTGAAACAAAATTACTATTAATATGAAAACATGTATACTATACAATACAGGAAGTGTGACAAAATGAGAAGTTGTAATTTGTAGGACAATTTTGGCCCATGTATTACCCTTTATCTTTGTACAATATTTATGGACAGGAATGAAAGATGTGTGGATCAAATGTAGTATATAAACCAGAAGAGGGAAGTAGTACAGCAAAGTAATATGCTCATGGAAGTAGATGCAGCATCGACAGTATTTGATCATCCTATATTTATTTCAGATGTTCAGTTAATATTTGTTGCAACTTACACAAACTACAGGAGTTCACAGAGAAAAATACATAGGTCAATATCACCTCTGACAACAGATAATTTTGCTGAGTTCGCTCAAATCCAAGTTAAAGTTTGCCTCTAATACTTTGAACTAAAACATTATGAGTAGCGGGACTGGGGGAACTTCAAATGGTTTGGAGATTTGGTTCTGTCTGGATACAAATGCTCTTGTGCTTATCCTAAGCTTATCAGAAACTCTTGCTTAAAAGTCAGGCTGGAAAGCTGACAAGAACTGACTTTTTAAGACGTTTCCAGTAATTCATAGTATTGGCTGTATCAGAAATACCATGATTAGTCTATCCTGGCCAAGTAACAAACAAAACAAATTTCTGATGAGTTTTAGAAAGTTCAAAATTTTGATTTTGAAATATGAAGTTCAATTCAAATTCAAATTTGGCTTAAATCATTTTTTACTCTTACCAGACCAAGCTGAGCTGCTCTAAGGAAATACTATTTAAAGGAAAGGTGGGGTAAGCTTTTGGCTTTATTCCAGAAAATCACTGGCTGGAAAGTATCCAAAGTTTTTTTTGTTTAGTGTAGTATTTAATTGAGGCCCTTTACACTTCCATACTTGATAGTAATATTTGAGAGAAAGTTCAATGAACTTACAAGCTCAGGTGAAAAAGCCACTGAGCTCGCACACTTAAACTTATGAATTTATTGCTCTTTGCTCAATACATTCCTCAGAATCATTCCTTTGCTTCCCCTAAACAGCATGGCTTTCATAAGACCCCCAAAGACAGCATGTTGCAGAGAGCAGCTAATCCCCAATTTCTCATCCTCCTTGAACCCCCTGCCTGCAGGGATATGGGGCCTTGATCCCACAGAGGGCCCAATGAGTTGTTTGGAGATGGAGAGGGAAAATACAATGGAGATGGTTGTCTTCAGCTTCCACTGTTTTTGCTCCATCTTCTCTACTTCCTATTGTTACCCTGAGCACCAGCAGAAGACAGTGACATCTAGAAGCAGTATCAGTTCAGGAGAGCAACAGACCAATTAACATTACTACCTCTAGAGCTGATTGAAAAGTATCAATTGTTTGTCCTCAAGATTTTTTTTTTTAATCTTTAGTTTTTTCACAAAAGTGTTTTTTTCCCTCCAAACCCCAAACATGTTTCATTTATTTTGTTTAAAAAATGGAAAATTTCAATTGGGAATATAAATGTTTTTGTTGAAAAGCCATTTTCATTGGGAAAAAAAGTTTAATAAAATGTTCAACCATCTCCAGTTATCTCTTTTAAATGAGGACTGATATCTTTCCACCTTGGGTAATAAATATTTCCTCTAATTAGAAGTGATGCCAGGAGAACTGCCTATTATTAAGGTTGCCAACCACTTCCCATTATAAGATTCTGTTTTCAGCTCCTTGTAAATTTGTCAAACTATAACAGTTTGGGCTGAAATTTACCTTACCAAGTGTCAGTGTTTGTCTGATTTTTTTATTATTTTCTGCTAAAATGGTCAAGCCATTTCCAAGAAGGCTACGAAAAAATATTGTATTGCCCATGGCAAAATTGTCTTTGAAAAGCTCTAGCTCCCCTATGCTTTGGAGCAGGGACTTAAAAATTTGCCATCCCCTTGAAAATCTGTCCAAATTTGATTAACGTATAAGCAAGCCTTGGGGGAGCAGGGGGGAGTTAAGCAGTTTGCACATGCTTAGAAGAGGCTTTAGGTTTTAGCAGCTAAATTTCCTAAAGATTCCATCCGTGGTGAGCTTGTTCCAGCCTATGTCTGAGCAGGACTTTCCCTCTAATTGCAGCTCTAGACTACTGCAGGCCGTGTCAGGTCCAAGCTGGTGTACCTTAACTGAGAGCAGGCAGACTATGTCTCCTCCCTCAGCCCAGGCAGCATGGAGGAGAAAGCTCCCTGATTCAAATGGAGAGGGGATGAGAGCCAGACCAGAGGTAAGAGGAGTAGATTGGGAAAAGGAGCCTAGGGTGGCGGGGGGGGAAGACTCAGACTGGAGGCTGGTGCATGGGAAGAGAGGAAATAGGACTTGGAGTTGGCATGGGAGATTGCGACTGACTGGGCAAGAGACTGGAACTGAGAACCAGTGGGGCAGTGATGAACACCACAGAAGAGCCCATGAAGTTAATAATCCTCTCTTCAGAGTAATGTTTGAAAGTATGCCGTAAATATGGGTTGGTGACACAACACATTGAACAGTCAGGATAACACAAAATACAGAATAGCTGCCTATTCTGTGATCACTGTCCATCCTTTGCACTGAACGATGCAAGAGGCCTGTGGGAAAAATAGTTTGTGATCATGTAATTTGAAGATTGTATCATCGTGCACATGCACAAGGCGGCAAAATTAAGACTGCACAGGCAGTCTTAATTCCGGCATTTCCTAAGTTCTGAGTATTTGACTCCCATTGACTTCAACAGGAAATTTCTCAACTGGAGCTCCTGTGAGGTTGTGCCCTATGTAAATCTCATTCTGCCAGGGGAAGCATTAACCTATTTCCTTCCTTTCCCTAGATATCAGGGCAGTGCTGTGGGGAGGGAATTACAGAAGAGAGTTATGAAATGGAGAGTGAAGCTTCATTATTGCTGCCTCTGCTGTGCTGTGAAAAATGGGCAGCTGAGCGAAAAGATTTGTTTGGATTCAGCCTCAAGTTTGTGCAAAGTGTTACTGCCCAAAAATAGTGCCAACATTGCTTCTAAAAATATAATCCTACTAGAAAAAAAAATAATCTAAACACCATTAGTTCCAAGTCATGCCTTTGATTCAGAGGTAAAAAAATAGTATTCTGATTCCATATTTGGGTATTTTCAGGATCACCCATCTTTGACAGGCATGGCTGTGCATGACTTTATGGCAGTGTTTCACTAGGATAGTGGAAAATGATCTTTCAGACATACAAAAATGTAAAACAAATATCCTGAGAATCTGTGGAGTGAGTGGGGCCTGTCGTGAACCACAAATGGGCAATGACAATGTCTAAAGGCATAAAGAAATCGTACAGAAATATTCCTTCAAGGAGAAAAATCCACATATGGGTCCCTTAATGGCTGGAATGAAATTTATCCAAGATGAGATAGATGAAAAAGTGGTTATGTTATCACAACTCTGGAAAGCTACCAGCAAGAGTAAATAATATATTTTGATATTTGCTGGCAATAGAATAAAGCTACATACAGAATACCAAAAACCCTTTCCCAAACAGACTATCTTGAATCTCAGATGATTTTAGTAATGATACAGCAAGGGGAAATGATGGCTATTGTGAGCTATTTGGCTTGCTGTTCTTACTAAACTCCACTACATGACCATTGGAGACATGGTCTCCTGAAGTAGTCTGTTCGAGATCTATACATAAAGCCCTTTATTACTTAACAAGATCTGAGTTTGTCCTTTATGCTGCTTTAAAAATGTACCCCTAAATGGCTACTCTACATCCATAGGACCAAGTCATTACCATACAATAACAAAGGGAAGGGTAATAATGGTTTAAATCAACATGTGCAAATATGGCATATATTCCATTTGATTTGTTTAAACAGATGATTATCATACAGATTGTCTTGTCTGAACCAAACTACAGAAAACACGATGTAACAATGTGTTAGACTGTAGCCTGATGTTCAATGTACAGAAGTGATACTTGTAGCTGTTCTTAACAGGACCCTTCAGACAAACAGCTTCTCACTATGACTTTACTCCACTTGTACAGGAGTTCTCTTGCCATTCTAACTTCCCTCCTTTAAGTAAATCACTAGTTCTGCTTAGTAAGCCAGATTTTACTCATGACAGCTCTTGAAAATATGTCCAGCTTTGTAGAGGAACAACGACAGGCCTGTTTTAGAACAGACGATTGAACATAAAGATACCACCCTTCCCATGCAGTAAGCAACTCGCTCAAGGATAGTGAGCAAATGGTGGCATATGTGGTAATACCATTTAAACCAGCCCTTTTGACAGACTCCCAAATACTTCAGTAACAACTGTCATTTGACTTGTTTCTTTCCTGAACTGTGGCGCATGGAAGGCCCAGCCTAAGATGGTAAATGATATTCCTATCCCCAATTTCCTGATAAAACCTCATTAAAAGAGGAGTCATTCTTGAACAAGAGACTGGCAAAGAAATAAAATTGGCATCAGTAGGAACTGACACTAGCACTACATGCTATTAGCCTGATTCAGTGTGCACACTAGTGTAACTCAGTTGAAGGAAATGCAGTTCCTACACAAACATAACTAAATAGCAATAAGTTGTGTGAAGAGTCCTGATTTTAAGACCAGTTGCAAGTGTAACATCAGTACAACCGGCTAAAACCCTGCCATCTAACATATTTCCCGAGCATGTGTTGTGTAGGTTAGGCTCAGACAAGACATTGCCTAGATGGCAACAACAGTATCCAGAGTGATAAATCTAATTAAAATGGCCATCCAAATTCAGCCAGACAAGCATCAGTGAGGCGACAGGAAGGTTGGGACTAAACACAGGTGAAAGTAAGCTGATCCGGTCCTGCGTACCAGTAAGAAAGTGGCTGCCGGGACACAACCGACCGTACCAGCAGGGCCACTGACTGGGGAGGAGGGAAGGGGCAGCTGCCCTGGGGCCCAGTGATTTAAAAGGTCCCAGGGCTCCTGGCAGCAGCTGGAGCCCTGGGCCCTTTAAATCGTCGCCAGACCCCAGGTGGTGCGGGCCAGGCAGCGCTGAAGGGCTGGTTGGGGGAGTCTGGCCCCAGCCCCGTACCCTTTTGCCCAAGGCCCCCCTTCCTCCTGAGGCCCCACCCCTTCTGCCTGAGGCCCCACCCCTTCCAGGGCCCCAGAGCCGCCCCCCCTCCCGCTTACCAGTACACCCCCTCCCCCCCAGCTGCCATGCGTACCGGTAAGTCTGTTAAGTTACTTTCACCCCTGGGACTAAGGGCATGGCTACACTAGGGAGCTTATAGCAGCACAGCTGGACCAATGCAGCTGTGCCACTGTACTCTCTCATGCAGCCACTCTAAGATGCCAGGAGAGAGAGCTCTTAAAAAATAAAACAAACAATATTTACCCACAATTATTTTCTATTCTGTGTCTCCGGGAATTTTGTACTATTTCAAATACCATGATTTAGTAACTATTGCTAAAGACTAATAGCAACCACCATGATTCCCCCTTCATTCCAAAAATAAAACAAGCCATTCAAATTAACAGTTTTAAAAGGTAATATTACAAATTGTAGGCACTAAAAGAACCAACTCCAACTTTTCAGGCCTGGTAACTCACAGTCATAAGTAATTAACCCAAGTCTTTTGGAAACAATTCCTTCTGAATGTTCCCTGCTGGAGTCTTTTCAGTTGACTGGTTCTGTTTTTGATTCTGCATATCTAAGTTTTTCACTGTCTGCTGCCAATGGATGTTTCAGGCTTGGACAGTAAATTTTCGTCTTAAGAGTTCCAAAAATACACACCCTGCTAGTCACTACCATTGATTCTGCCTAGGGTTTCACTTCAGGTCTAGAATTAGAGATTCAAGTCAGAAATCTGAGTCTGCAACAGCTATTTTGTTCACAGTCTGCCTCTTTCTCACTTTCTCCCTCTGTAACGGAAAGTCAGAGTCACACAGTTCAAGGCCAGAAGGGACCACTAGACCAACTAATCTGACGGCCTGTGTATCACAGGCCACCCACACACAGCACTTGCACACTAGTCCCAACAACCAAAATAAGATCAAAGTATTACAACCCACAGGAGACTAGACTATTATGTGCCACAGGCAGAGAACAGGAGGGATGAAGGTGCACCACTGCTTGATGGCCCCTCCCCTGCAATGGATTAAGTAAGATCTACCCAGATATTCCTGGCAAGTGACCCACACTCACACACTGAAAAGGAAGGCAAAACAAAAAACAAAAACAAAAACCCCAAGGTCATTTCTTCCTGACCCCACATGTGGTGCTCAGACCTTGAGCATGTGAGTAAGATCCAGCCATCCAGGCATCTGAGATAAAGAGCATGATTGTGCCACCTCAGAGCCCTGGCCCACCCCCACCAACTTTTCCATCTCCAATTATGGCCATCTGTGATGCTTTGAGGAAGGAGATTTTAAAAAGTTGTCCCACAATACACTGGGGAGGAAAAATATCCCTTCCTGACCCCTGCTGATGGCCATCTGAAACCCTAAGTATGAGCTTTAGTAACATAAGAAAAACCAAAAGGGAACCCCACGGCTGTTGAGCCCTGCCCCATAGCATCACAAGTAACCCCATCATACAATTTCACACATAAGTTTGTCCAGCTCTCTCTTAAGACTAATTAAGTTGTTTGTCCCCACAACGCCTTTTGGGAAGGGTGTTCCAGAACCTCACCCCTCTGATGATTAGAAACCTTCTTCCAATTTCCAGCCTGAATTTGTTCACGGTCACTTTGTACTCATTTTTTCTTGTGCCAACATTGTCCTTTACTGTAAATATGTCTTCACCCTCCCTGGTATTTACAGCCAACAATTATAGATTCATAGATACTAAGGTCGGAAGGGACCATTATGATCATCTAGTCTGACCTTCTACACAACGCAGACCACAGAATTTCACCCCCCACTCCTGCAAAAAACCTCTCACCTATGTCTGAGCTACTGAAGTCCTCAAAACGTGGTTTAAAGACTTCAAGGAGCAGAGAATCCTCCAGCAAGAGACCCGTGCCCCATGCTACAGAGGAAGGCGGAAGACCTCCAGGGCCTCTTCCAATCTGCCCTGGAGGAAAATTCCTTCCCGACCCCAAATATGGCGATCAGCTGAACCCTGAGCATATGGGCAAGATTCACCAGCCAGATACCCAGGAAAGAATTCTCTGTAGTAACTCAGATCCCACCCCATCTAACATCCCATCTCAGACCATTGGGCCTATTTACCATGAATATTTAAAGATCAATTAATTACCAAAATCATGTTATCCCATCATACCATCTCCTCCATAAATTTATTGAGTTTAATCTTAAAGCCAGATAGGTCTTTTGCCCCCACTGCTTCCCTTGGAAGGCTATTCCAAAACTTCACTCCTCTGATGGTTAGAAACCTTCATCTAATTTCAAGTCTAAACTTCCCAATGACCAGTTTGTATCCATTTGTTCTTGTGTCCACATTGGTACTGAGCTTAAATAATTCCTCTCCCTCTCCAGTATTTATCCCTCTGATATATTTATAGAGAGCAATCATATCTCCCCTCAACCTTCTTTTGGTTAGGCTAAACAAGCCAAGCTCCTTGAGTCTCCTTTCATAAGACAGGTTTTCCATTCCTCGGATCATCCTAGTAGCCCTTCTCTGTACTTCTTCCAGTTTCAGTTCATCCTTCTTAAACATGGGAGACCAGAACTGCACACAGTATTCCAGGTGAGGTCTCACCAATGCCTTGTATAATGGTACTAAAATCTCCTTATCTCTACTGGAAATACCTCGCCTGATGCATCCCAAGACTGCATTAGCTTTTTTCAAGGCCATATCACATGGGCGGCTCATAGTCATCCTATGATCAACCAATACTCCAAGGTCCTTCTCCTCCTCCGTTACTTCTAATTGATGCGTCCCCAGCTTATAACTAAAATTCTTGTTATTAATCCCTAAATGCATGACCTTACACTTCTCACTATTAAATGTCATCCTATTACTATTACTCCAGTTTACAAGGTCATCCAAATCTTCCTGTATGATTTCCCGGTTCTTCTCTAAATTGGCAATACCTCCCAGATTTGTATCATCCGCAAACTTTATTAGCACACTCCCACTTTTTGTGCCGAGGTCAGTAATAAAAAGATTAAATAAGATTGGTCCCAAAACCGATCCCTGAGGAACTCCACTGGTAACCTCCCTCCAGCCTGACAGTTCACCTTTCAGTAGGACCCGCTGTAGTCTCCCTGTTAACCAATTCCTTATCCACCTTTCAATTTTCATATTGATGCCCATCTTTTCCAATTTAACTAATAATTCCCCATGTGGCACGGTATCAAACGCCTTACTGAAATCTAGGTAAATTAGATCTACTGTCCTTTGTCTAAAAAAAATCTGTTATTTTCTCAAAGGAGGAGATCAGGTTGGTTTGGCATGATCTACCTTTTGTAAAACCATGTGGTATTTTGTCCCATTTACCATTGACTTCAATGTCCTTTACTACTTTCTCCTTCAAAATTTTTTCCAAGACCATGCATACTACAGATGTCAAACTAACAGGCCTATATTACCCGGATCACTTTTTTTTCCTTTCTTAAAAATAGGAACTATGTTAGCAATTCTCCAATCATATGGTACAACCCCTGAGTTTACAGATTCATTAAAAATTCTTGCTAATGGGCTTGCAATTTCGTGTGCCAATTCCTTTAATATTCTTGGATGAAGACTATCTTGGCACCCCGATTTAGTCGCATTAAGCTGTTCGAGTTTCGCTTCTACCTCAGATATGGTAATATCTACCTCCATATCCTCATTCCCATTTGTCATGCGACCATTATCCCTAAGATCCTCTTTAGCCTTATTAAAGACTGAGGCAAAGTATTTGTTTAGATATTGGGCCATGCCTAGATTATCCTTGACCTCCACTCCATCCTCACTGTTTAGCAGTCCCACTTCTTCTTTCTTTGTTTTCTTCTTATTTATATGGCTATAGAACCTTACACTATTGGTTTTAATTCCCTTTGCAAGGTCCAACTCTACTTGACTTTTAGCCTGTCTCACTTTATCCCTACATGTTCTGACCTCAATAAGGTAGCTTTCCTTGCTGATCCCTCCCATCTTCCACTCCCTGTATGCTTTCTGCTTTTTCTTAATCACCTCTCTGAGATGCTTGCTCATCCAGCTTGGTCTACAACTCCTGCCTATGAATTTTCCCCCCTTTCATGGGATGCAGGCTTCCGATAGCTTCTGCAGCTTTGATTTAAAGTAATCCCTGGCCTCCTCTACCTTTAGATCCATAAGTTCTTCAGTCCAATCCACTTCCCTAACTAATTTCCTTAATTTTTGAAAGTCAGCCCTTTTGAAATCAAAAACCCTAGTTGCAGATCTATTTTTGTTAATCCTTCTGTTCAGTTTGAACTGAATTAGCTCATGATCACTTGAACCAAGATTACCCCTTACAACCATTTCTTCTCCGAGGTCCTCACTACGCACCAAAACCAAATCTAAAATGGCATCCACTCTAGTCGGTTCAGCAACTACTTGGTGAAGGAATCCATGAGCTATCACATCTAGGAAAATCTGAGCCCTATTATTATTAGTACCACTTGTCCTTCAGTCTATATCTGGGAAGTTAATGTCTCCCATGATCACGCAGTTTCCATTAGTATTTACTTCATTAAAAACATTAAAAAGGGCTCTATCCATACCCAAATTAGATCCCAGCAGACTATAGCACCCACCAAGCACTATCCCAGGGGAGGCTCTAATAGTTTTCTTCCCCAATGTAATTTTTGCCCAGACGGACTCTGTCTTATCCATTCCATCGCTTCTTATTTCTTTACATTCTACCTCATCATTGATATACAATGCCACTCCACCACCTTTACCTTTATTTTGGTCTTTCCTAAACAGCACATTCCCTTCAATACCTGTAGTCCAGTCATGACTACTATTCCACCATGTTTCTGTTATCCCTATAGTATCTGGTTTCACTTCCTGCACCAGTAGCTCTAGTTCCTCCATTTTGTTAGTTAGGCTCCTCGCATTGGTGTACAAACATCTTAATGTTTGCTGTTTGGCCTCGCTCACATTCTGTACCCTATTAGGCATGGTCATTCTACAGCCAGTATAACCTATTAGACTGGTATCCACACTGCCCTTCCTCCTTATATATATTCTCCTACCCACAGCTGTATCCTTTCTTACCTCGTTTTCTTCCCTCTCAGTGCTAAAATCCGGCGTGGAGATTACCTGGACATCTCCCAACAATCTCCCCCAAATTCCCAGTTTAAAGCTCTCTTAATCAGTTGTGCCAGCCTCCATCCTAGAAATCTATTTCCCTCCCTACTCAGATGAAGACCATCCCAAGAGAACTGTCCTCTGTCCATGAATGCCTCCCAGTGGCCATACATCCCAAAGCCCTCCTTATAGCACCACTGCCTAAGCCATCTGTTGATGGTCATAATCTTGTCACACCTTTCTTGCCCTTCTCTAGGAACAGGCAGAATCCCACTAAAGTTCACCTGAGCCTCGATTTCCTTAAGCATCTTCCCCAGCCTAGCCTACTCTCCCTTAATACTTTCCAGTGAGAATCTAGCCATATCATTTGATCCCACATGAAGTATAATTAGAGGATTCTTTCCTGCTCCCTTTAGGATCCTTTTCAACCTCAAGTCTACATCCGTATCTTAGCACCTGGAAGACAGCATACCCTTCTATTCTCTGGATCAGCTCTGGTTACAGGCCTGTCTATTCTTCTCAGTAAAGAGTCCCCGATCACATAGACCTGCCTTTTCCTGATGACAGTGCTATTCTCCAGTCTATCCCCTGTTCCCTCTGGCTGCAAGTTCTTTCCATTCCTATTCTCCCTTGTAATCCTCTTCAACCCATCCTGTATCCTCCTGGGGCTCATATTTGGTGTAGTCTCCATTGACTCTTCCCCTTTTCCTATAGGACTAGCCGCTCTTCTCTTCTTCCTTGCCCTTCCACCTTCAGTGTCTACCTGCTGAACCCCTTCTTCATTTTCCAACTCTGCAAACCTGTTCTTGAGCTCTACTTCTCCTTCTCTAGCCCATCTTTGTCTCTGCCTGGTTCTTTTAGTCACATGCTTCCACTGACCACTTTCCTCACCCAGTCTCCCCTCAGAATTCCTCAGTCCTGCTTCCATCTGCAAGTCTGAGCTTTTCCCTTCAGATACCTCATGTCTTTGCTCCATAATCTGCTCGAACCCCTTCCTAAACTCAACCAGACTTTCCACCTGCATCTCCAAACCTCGGATCTTTTCCTCCATCAGCTCTATCAGACGGCATTTCTTGCAGACAAAACTCTTACCAGGTACCCCCTCCAGGATCATGTACATGCCACAGCTTCCACATCCAGTCATCTTCATTGTGTCTTCCGCTTCCTCTGTATCTGTCATAGTCTTCCCACCTAAATCCTGTTAATCTGGGAAACACAAACCACACCAAAACACCATCACCCACAGCAAAAACAAACCCCAAACAAGCACCACAATACAAACTCCCCCTCAAACTCCCCTGTTTACAGCTCTGTTTGCTGGCTCCTGTGCTGCTGCCTGACTGGCTGCTACCTTTATAGGACCCCTAGTCAGAGAAGCCCTGCCCCCTAATCAGGGCTCAGCTTCTCTCCCAGCACAAAGCCCCTACAAGCCTCTACACATACAAATAATACAAATATAAAACCAAATACAAATACCTTCTCCTCCAACAGAACTCCCACACAAACTCCCCTGTTTACAGCTCTGTTTGCTAGTTCCTGTGCTCCTACAGCTGTCTGTATATCCCCTCTCAGCCTTCTTCTTGCTAGATTAGTGGTTTTCAACCTTTTCTATGTGTGGATGCCCTGAAAAAAAATTGAATGGAGGTGCAGAGCTCTTTTGAAATCTTAGGCATAATCTGTGGACCCCCTAGGGTCCAGAGACCATAGGTTGAAAACCACTGTGTTAAACCAAACAAGCCAAGCTCTTCCAGTCTTTTCTCATAAGACAGGCCCTCCATTGCCCCTACTAGCTCTTCTCTGCACCTGTTCATCTTTTTAAATTCATCTTTCTTAAACATGGGTGATTGATATTGTACCCAGTATTCCAAATGAGGTCTTACCAGTGCGTTGTATAAGGCATTAATTCCTCTCTCTCTCTCTACTGGAAATGCCTCACTTAATACATCCTAGAATAGCATTTGCCTTTTTCACCGCTGCATCATGTTAGTGGCTCAGTCATCCTGTGATTGACCCACAGCCAGCTCTTTCCTGCTCTGCCACTTCCAACTGATGATTTCCCCCCAGCTTGTAGCAGAAATCATTATTAGACCCTATGTGCATGACCTTGCACTTGGTACTTTTGAATTTCATCCCATTTTTGTCACTCCAGTCTTCAAGGTCATCCAGATCTTCCTGAATAATATTTCAATCCTCCTCTGCATTGATGATGCCTCCCAACATTGTATCATCAGCAAATTTAATTAGCACACTCCCAATGATCTGTGCCAAGATCATTGATAAAGATATTTAATAAAACTGGTACCAAGATCAATCCTTGAGGAAATCCATTAGTAACCTCCCTCCAGTCTGACAATTCACCTTTCAGCACAACCCATTGTCTTCTCCCCTTGGGCCAATTCCCTATCCAACTTACAGTGCTTGCACTGATCCCCATCTTGTCCAATTTAATAGTTTCCCCATGTGATACCATATCAAATGCTTCATTGGAGTCCAAGTATATTAGATCTGTCAAAGAAGAAATCTGACATGATCTACCTTTGGTAAACCCATGTTGCATTACATCCCCTTTACCTCTATAAATTATTCTTTCCTTCACAATTTGTTCTAAAACATTGCATACTACTGAGGTTACTTCCCACCCCCTTTCTTAAATATAGGTATGACATTAGCTAGTCTCCAGGTCATATGGTGCTACCCCTGCACAGACAGATTTACTAAAAATCCTTGCTACCAGACTATCAATCTCATGTACCAGTTCTTTCAGTATTCTGGGATGGAAGTTTAGTCCCCCCAGTCCGAGTGTATTAAACTCGGAGTTTTTCTTCCTCTCAGATGTGGTAATTTCCATTCCTTGACACTCATTTCCAGCAACTACACTGCCTTCTAGCACCTTGGTATGCTAGAGAGACACCAAGGTGATCTGTATACACTCTTCCCTGATCATTCTGTAGTGAAGCATTTTGATCAGGTGGACATCTCTAATGGCTTGGATTGGTCACTGGATCACAAGACTTTCTTTTACATTGATAGCCTGTCCTACTCTGTGGATGCCTTTGATTATGACCTGCAAACAGAAAAAATTTCCAATCGCAGGAGTATGTACAAGCTAGAAAAGGAAGAAACCATCCCTGATGGAATGTGTATTGATACAGAAGGCAAACTCTGGGTAGCCTGTTATGATGGAGGGAGAGTGATCCGTCTAGACCCTGAGACAGGAAAAAGAATCCAGACTGTGAAACTGCCTGTTGACAAGACAACTTCCTGCTGCTTTGCCCCAGGAAGCGGGGGCTTAATGATGACTGTTAGAAGCACAGACTGACGCTTTTTCTTTTTTTTTTTTTTTCAGTTGGGGATTGGTCCTGCTTGGAGCAGGGGGTTGGACTAGATGACCTCCTGAGGTCCCTTCCAACCCTGATCTTCTATGATTCTATGATATGTTCCATATGATCTTACTTATAGAAAACCAAGGCAAAGTATTCATTTTGGTTTTGGACCATACCTAGGTTATCTTTAATCTCCTTCCTATCCACACTGAACAGTGCAGATGGGGGCAAACTAGGGCCCGCGGGCCACATCCAGCCCGCAAGTCCCTTTCCTCTGGCCTCTGAGCTCCTGCCAGGGAGCGGGGTCAGGACAGGCTTGCAGAGGAGCCAGCCCAACTCCCCAGCAGAGTGGTGAGCGGGAAGGAGGCTAGCCCCTGGCCTCTCCCCTTCTGCTCCCCTCCCTCCCTCACAGTCACACTTCCCCCTGCACCTGGGCAGCAGCTCCGGCCGGGTGGCGCGGCTATAGCGCGGCCAGACCTGGTGCTCCACGGCGGTGCGGTCAGAGGGAGCTCGGGGGAGGCGAGGAGCGGGGAGGCTGCAGGGGGAGTGGTCAAGGGGCCTGGGCCCTGCTGCCAGGGACAGGAGAAGAGCAAACCAGGGCCCCCCTCCAGCATGTTTGGCCCTTGTCCCCAGCAGCCGAGCCCTGCCCGACTGCCAGGGAGAGCAGCCAAAGGAGCAGGGAAAATGCACAGGGAAAGGACTGAGACCCCCTTTCCCCCACCCCACAGGTAACGTGGGGTGGGGAGAGCAGGGAGGGTTGGTTAGGGGGCAGGGGAGTCTCTGGGGGTGGGGAGCAAGGAAGATTGGATAGGATGCAGGAGTCCCAGGGGGCAGTCAGGGGTGGGGAGCAGGGTGGGGGGTTGGGAGTTCCAGGGGGCTGGAATGGGGGTGGGGGCCAGGCCACGCCTCACTGTTTGGGGAGGCATAGCCTCCCCCAGCCTTCCCTACCCAGCCCTCCAGACAGTTTCTGTACCCGATGTGGCCCTAGGGCCCAAAAGTGTACCCAACCCGGCATAGTGATTCAACCTCATCCCCCTTAATCTCTTTTTATTCAAATAACTAAAACAACCTGCTATTTATTTGCATTACCTTAACAAGAGATCATTCAGTTTGATTTTTAGCAATCCTCGCTTTATTCCTACATTTTCTAACATCCACCATGTAGCTTTCTTTGCTGATCAATCCCCTTTTCCATTCCTTATAGGCTCTCTCCTTACTCCTAATAACCTTCAAGGTGGTTATTCTTCCAGCTGGGTTTGGAAACATTTCCTACATGGATTTTCCCCCCCTTTCTTGGGACTTATGGATTTAAATACAGAGGAAGCTTGACATTTCTTTCAGCTCTTCAGCCCAGCTGATTTCTTTAAACCAAGTTCCTAAATTTTACAAAAACTGCCCTTTTGTCAACTACGTCTTTTTATTTCAACCTGGTTTTGATTATCCTTCCATTTAATTTAAATGGAATCAATTTGTGATCACTCAATCCAAAGTTATTTCCTTTCCATAATTTATGTTTCTTGGCAAAAGTAAAAATTGTTTCTTAAATCTCTCCAAGAGGCCTGATCAAAACTAGATACAATCAGATAATCTGGTCTTTGAAATGTGGTCTCTGAACTAGGCAGATAAGCTATTGAACTATGTCCATTAAATCATAGCTTTGTGTTTTCAGTGGTTCATCTCTCAGACTGCAACCAATCCTCAAAGCATGTTTTGTATTTGTAACTGGAGAAAATGGTTTGGAAAGAGGAGAGATGTAGATATATCCCAGCCAGAGAGCTTGGCCCATAGAGGAGAACAGGGGTACGAGGCACCCAAACTGCAACTCCCGTGAGGCTGTGGCAGCTTTGCTGAAACAGAATTATTTATTTTGCTGAAAAATCAAAATATTTCTGGGGATAGGGTGGGGCAGATATTTTCTGTAGAGCTGGTCAGAAAATGATAGAGAACTTCTGGAACCTTTACTCCCCATTCAGTCACAGTCAAGAGCTATGGACAGAGGTGTCTCTTCCAGTCAGTTGTGGTGGATAGTCATAAGGGGATAAGCCGGAAGTCTACGGAGGAGACAAGAATGGTTTTGGATTCAGGTTGCAACTTGGTATGTTGCTCCATAAAACAAAGGAAGAAAGGAAACTAGCTGAAGTTCTCTGACAATTTCAGATGTAATTTTTGCAGGGGTTTACATACAAAGCCACAAAGGGACAAACTTCAAACTCGGGTGGAATGGATGCATCTGCAAAAGTGTGCACCACCCTTGAAGTCTGTTCGAAAATGCCTACAACATTCAGTTACAAATGCAAATTGGCATCTGTGTGTTACAATAATGAACAATTATATTACATTAGCACCTAAAAGTCCAACTAAGATTAGGACCCCTATTAGGGTCCACAAGACACTGCACAGACCATATTAAGAGAAAATCCCTACTGCAAAGAGATTACAGCGTAAACTCATAAAACAGACAAAGGGTATTTGAGAATGAAAGTATTAACTTCATTTTATAAAGGAATTAAATGACTTGCCCAAGGTTACACAGAAGTCTGCAGCAGAGCTGGGAACCTAAGCAGGATCTCCTGAGCATCAATCCAGTGTTTAAACCAAAAACTACCTAATTTTTGTGCGGGTGTAGCACACTGTCAGGGGATGAATAATGTTCTCCCTTAGCAGGTGGTCTACTAGATTATAACAGTCTCCTACAGCTAATTAAGTTACTTCAGTTCAGGTGACAAGTCTTCTGTTGTGGCACTGATGGTCCCAGGTTCAAACTCTTCCAAAGGTACATCCTGAGGATACCTACCCATTGCATCAAAGTGAAAATTTGGCTCATATAAATATACATACAAACATAATCTAAATTGGAATAATTGGGACATTCCTATCTGCTGGCTGCTAGGTACATCTTAAGCTTAGAATTATTGGATGTGTACCCATCTGGTGACTTCAACGACTCCCAAACAAAAGATCTGACTCTTATCTGAAGAGTTCAATAATTTATTTGTGTGGCAGGGCAAAGAAGAGAAAGAAAGATTTAGTATGGTATCAACTAAAAGAAAAAGAATACCAAGTAGTATAATTATCTTAAGAAATTGCTGTAGCTTCAGCAAAGTGTGGCAAGATATATGCTAAACTGTTCCACTCTAATTGCCTATAATTTGAGGCAGAAGGCAGGTTGTCATATGCCTAGTTTCAGAAATCCCAGGAGAAAATGCACTGTGGGGATTGAGGGGTGTGTTCAGTACAGTTATTTTTCAGATGATTCAGAGGCATCTTTTGGGGCTCAAAATAATGATTATGTAGTCCTCGGACATGTTGCCCCTATCCATGAAAATATAACACAAATGTACAGAGGGATAGCCGGGCTCTTCATTACTCCCCTATAATAGGAGGCACTCACTTCTTAAGTGCCTCCTGCTATTGCATGCAGTACTGCAGGCCTTTTTCCACATCTGGCACCACCTGTAGGTTCTCAACCTTGCTTGTCAGGTCTTCAGTTGCTCAGCTCTCTGGCCAGGTCACGCAGTCCAAAGGAACCCTTTCCAGGGTAGCAAAGAGTCCAACAAAACTCTGTCTGCCCCACTCCAGGCGCTTTAAATTCAGCCTTTGCTCGGGCTTCTAAATGAGCCTTCTCCCATTTATACTCAGCATTTATACTCCCAGTGAACCTTGTCCCTTTCTTGGGGTTTCCCCACTTTGCTGGTGGTGGGGGGACCCAGGCCTGCTTCCTACTTCAGGTTCCAACCCAGGGGCCCTGTAAACAGTATCCACATTCCACTCACTTAAACTGATTGCCACTACTTCCCTGGGTCTCTTCCCACCTGGCAACTTTATCTTCACCCCTCACCTTAGGGTTAAAGTTCTCAGGTCACCTCACTCACAGCTTAAGCAAATGCAGCCAGAACCAAACTCTGGTTATCCCTCAAGCTCCTCTGGCCAGAGGAGCTCCCTTCCTTCCCCTCTGATCCCTGCCAGCAACTGAACTGATAAGGCCCTGCAGCAACTGTTATGTGAGCCTGCTCGGCTGTGATTCGCTGCTTCCATACAGCCTGTCTAGGCAGGCCTGGGGGACCCACCTTCACTGCCCCTTTCCTGTGGCGGGGTGTAGTAGGACTGCGGGGCCTCCATCAGGGAGCCACAAAAGGCCTGTACACCCCATCACACACCCCTCTGCAGTGGTTAAAAACTTTTGAAAGCCCAGTCCCTGACCATAGAACATTTGCAGGAAGGCTCTCATAGACACAGAAATTGTTTTTGCATACATAAAATGTTTGATGTCTGTTTTTCATTTATATATATATATATGCAAAAAGAGTGCTCCAGGGTATCCTGACAAATAACAGATACATTATTGCATGGATGACATCCAAGTCCAAGTTTTAGTGCATAATTGAAGGACTGATTATCCTAGAGAGCAGGTAATTTTTACTACCTCAAATAGTCCTCTGCAGTTCACTATACAACCTGTACCTCCCTCATTGTGGCAGGCTTCATTCAGCTGTGTATTTGTCAAGTGATTTAAAATGGGGCTGTTTTTTTTAATACTTCCTGCCCTTTTGTTTTCAACTAGAATAAAACAGCCCTTAAACTACTTTAAGGACAGCATGGTACTTGTGCAAATTATATCCAGTGCAATTACAATTCACATTTAAAGATATTGGGCCAGATCCTCAACTGGTGTAAACAGTCATATGTTTTTACATGTTGAAGTCAATAGCACTAACAGTTTACACCAGTTGAGAATCTGGCCTGCTATGTTAAATACTTCTGTATGGGAGAAACAAAAAGGAAATATCAGGAGGGAATTATTATTTATAAGTAATTTTATTTTTCCTCCCACCCTTCCAAATCAAAATCCAAAATCCAGACAAATCCGGCCACTGAGGCTATTAAAATCCAGGGTGAAAGTAAGGTGGTACGGGCTGATATGGCGTACCAGTAAAAGTGGCCGCCAGTATCGGCCCGTACAGCAGAATTTAAAGCAGCAGTGCTTTAACATTGTTGCCCCTTTTGTCCCCCCGGGCCACCGATGGGTGGGGCGGGGCAAAAGGAGCAGCTGCCCCAGGGCCAGGGATTTAAAAGGGCTCAGGGCTCCAGGCGTCACTACCGCAGCAGCCGGAGTCTCAGGCCCTTTAAATCGCCACTGGAGCCCCAGGCGGTGCGGGCAGGCAGCGCAGATGGGCTGGCTGGGGGATGCTGACCCCCGCAGCCCCACTCCTTATGCCCCTTCCCGGGGGGGGGGGGAAGTGGAGGCAGCCCCCATACCGGTAAGAGTTCAATTTTACTTTCACATCTGTTAAAATCTGAACCCCAAACCAGTTACCAATTTCCAAATATCTTCATAATACACTAGATTCCCTAAAGGTTCGGGGGGTAGTCAAAGCCAAGATTTTAGTTCCACACCTTAGAAAGTCTGGGGTTATTTGAAACATTTGAATCTGGATCTGAATATTTTGAATGGGCTCCTATGATAGGGCCTTCGGTGGCCAGGTGGCCTAGTGGCTAGATCATAGAATCATAGAATCATATAATCATAGAATATCAGGGTTGGAAGGGACCCCAGAAGGTCATCTAGTCCAACCCCCTGCTCGAAGCAGGACCAATTCCCAGTTAAATCATCCCAGCCAGGGCTTTGTCAAGCCTGACCTTAAAAACCTCTAAGGAAGGAGATTCTACCACCTCCCTAGGTAACGCATTCCAGTGTTTTACCACCCTCTTAGTGAAAAAGTTTTTCCTAATATCCAATCTAAACCTCCCCCATTGCAACTTGAGACCATTACTCCTCGTTCTGTCATCTGCTACCACTGAGAACAGTCTAGAGCCATCCTCTTTGGAACCCCCTTTCAGGTAGTTGAAAGCAGCTATCAAATCCCCCCTCATTCTTCTCTTCTGCAGACTAAACAATCCCAGCTCCCTCAGCCTCTCCTCATAAGTCATGTGCTCTAGACCCCTAATCATTTTTGTTGCCCTTCGCTGGACTCTCTCCAATTTATCCACATCCTTCTTGTAGTGTGGGGCCCAAAACTGGACACAGTACTCCAGATGAGGCCTCACCAGTGTCGAATAGAGGGGAACGATCACGTCCCTCGATCTGCTCGCTATGCCCCTACTTATACATCCCAAAATGCCATTGGCCTTCTTGGCAACAAGGGCACACTGCTGACTCATATCCAGCTTCTCGTCCACTGTCACCCCTAGGTCCTTTTCCGCAGAACTGCTGCCTAGCCATTCGGTCCCTAGTCTGTAGCGGTGCATTGGATTCTTCCATCCTAAGTGCAGGACCCTGCACTTATCCTTATTGAACCTCATCAGATTTCTTTTGGCCCAATCCTCCAATTTGTCTAGGTCCTTCTGTATCCTATCCCTCCCCTCCAGCGTATCTACCACTCCTCCCAGTTTAGTATCATCCGCAAATTTGCTGAGAGTGCAATCCACACCATCCTCCAGATCATTTATGAAGATATTGAATAAAACCGGCCCCAGGACCGACCCCTGGGGCACTCCACTTGACACCGGCTGCCAACTAGACATGGAGCTATTGATCACTACCCGTTGAGCCCGACAATCTAGCCAGCTTTCTACCCACCTTATAGTGCATTCATCCAGCCCATACTTCCTTAACTTGCTGACAAGAATACTGTGGGAGACCGTGTCAAAAGCTTTGCTAAAGTCAAGAAACAATACATCCACTGCTTTCCCTTCATCCACAGAACCAGTAATCTCATCATAAAAGGCGATTAGATTAGTCAGGCATGACCTACCCTTGGTGAATCCATGCTGACTGTTCCTGATCACTTTCCTCTCATGTAAGTGCTTCAGGATTGATTCTTTGAGGACCTGCTCCATGATTTTTCCAGGGACTGAGGTGAGGCTGACTGGCCTGTAGTTCCCAGGATCCTCCTTCTTCCCTTTTTTAAAGATTGGCACTACATTAGCCTTTTTCCAGTCATCCGGGACTTCCCCCGTTCGCTACGAGTTTTCAAAGATAATGGCGAAGGGCTCTGCGATCACAGCCGCCAATTCCTTCAGCACTCTCGGATGCAACTCGTCCGGCCCCATGGACTTGTGCACGTCCAGCTTTTCTAAATAGTCCCTAACCACCTCTATCTCCACAGAGGGCTGGCCATCTCTTCCCCATTTTGTGATGCCCAGCGCAGCAGTCTGGGAGCTGACCTTGTTAGTGAAAACAGAGGCAAAAAAAGCATTGAGTACATTAGCTTTTTCCACATCCTCTGTCACTAGGTTGCCTCCCTCATTCAGTAAGGGGCCCACACTTTCCTTGGCTTTCTTCTTGTTGCCAACATACCTGAAGAAACCCTTCTTGTTAGTCTTGACATCTCTTGCTAGCTGCAGCTCCAGGTGCGATTTGGCCCTCCTGATATCTTTCCTACATGCCCGAGCAATATTTTTATACTCTTCCCTGGTCATATGTCCAACCTTCCACTTCTTGTAAGCTTCTTTTTTATGTTTAAGATCCGCTAGGATTTCACCATTAAGCCAAGCTGGTCGCCTGCCATATTTACTATTCTTTCGACTCATCGGGATGGTTTGTCCCTGTAACCTCAACAGGGATTCCTTGAAATACAGCCAGCTCTCCTGGACTCCCTTCCCCTTCATTGGTCAGATGGGTTGGCAGAGGACCCAGATCCTCCCCATGTGCCCTGTGTAGTTCAACCCCTAAACAGGGGTTGATGGGTCTGCTTCACTTCTGGGGCAGGGTGGGGCTCAAGACTCGCTTTCCTGACTACTTCTTTTTAGAGTCTCTTTAGTTTGGGGCGTAGCCCCGTTGGTTCAGTTACCCCACAGTTGGGGCTTAGCTGCAAGTACATCCAAGTTCAGGACCTACACAGAATGTATGAGTATACTGGAAATGTTTGCCTTCAGTATCTGATCTCTATTCTGATGCTCAAATCTCATTTTCACTGCATGAAAAACAATGAAAATGGTGAAAAGAAGTTCTTATGGGCTCATTTTCACATGGCAAACCTATCAAATTCACCAATTTGAATTTCACATTAATTGTAAAATATATGCGGAGCTCTGTTTATGAACTCTAGTCCCCATTGGTAAAGTATGAGCTTATTATCAACTCACTGAATCTACTGTGTAGTCCTTCTTATGGATTGATTATTGTGTGTAATAATGAAAAACTGGAATGCATGCAGTTATCCTGAGAATTGTCATGAGATTTTAAGTAACTTCCCATGAAGACTTTTGATATTTCACAATAACTCTATTTTACTCAATGGGTTCTATCGTGAACTATTGGGGCGTGGAAGGAGGCTTTGAAAAGAACGGTAAGTAAAGAACAGATGATTCACCAATCACTGTAAATAATGCCATCTGTAGCATGATGCTATAACTTGCAGTCCTCTCTGAGACTTAGACCCACTTTCTCCTTAGGTCCACCATGTCAAACGATAATATCTACAACTATGTGCCTAAAAAGTGCATAGAATTTTCTTTAATAGAATCTTAGTCTGTGAAATTAGTATTTCATAAACGCTGCAGAGTGTTGCAGGTAAAAATGCTAAAATAATACTCGAGAAGTGATAGCTTGAGCTGTGAGTACAAAGGCTGTGAATAATGTTGTGTAAAATATATACGAAAAAGAACATTGTTTTACTGAGGTCACCAAGGCTCTTATCAAACAAATGGATTTGAAAGGTATAGGTCAAGATGATTCCCTGGGAATCAGTCATTGCCATAGCACAGAACAGCTAATGGACACTGTCTGCTGATGGAGCTGTATCTTTTTGATGTCTTTGAGGCCCCTTGAAAGGTTAAAATACTCTCCACTATGTATTAAACAATGAGGAAAGAGTCACTTGGAGTGTATATACTAAGCAAGGGCTATCAGTAATGTTTTATTTTAACTAAGCACAGAGTGTTCATTGGGGGTTCGGGGGGAGGGAGGACATGGCTTGACTAAAAGTTTGATCCAAAGCCCATTAAATTCAGTGAAAAGACTGTCATTGATTTCAATGGCCTTTGGATCAGGCTGTAAGTGCTCTTTGGGATATTTATGATAATGTCTCCCCCTCTAAAGCCTAATTTTAGGTTTTCTTCTTGATTCTGTATGCATTCAGATTTGAAAAATACTGTTTTCGATTACAGTGTTGCAATATAAAAAGTATAAACCAAATCACCAATTCATGCATCACCAAATATCAACTGTTCTTTTCTTTATCCTCTCCTCCCAAACCACCCTATTTCCATCCCCTGCCCTTTACATTTGTTCCACTCATACAGTATTGAGGGACACCAGACTACTTAGCTTATTAGAATCCAACTGCTGTTCGTAGTAAAGTATAATGTAGGCCGCAGTATGAATAAGCCCTGAACATCAACATTATTCAATTTCTATTTTAGTCTATTTTCATATTCAAAATTCTAGTGATACTAACTTAAAGAAAGAGAGAGAGAGAGAGGTCTTTCCTTTGAAACAAAATGAAAACTGTCTCCTTCACCACTAAAATCACTTCAGGAAATAGTCTTTTTCAGTAATGCACCGCTGAGGAAGACTTATACCTTATGTGATGGTTTTAGGTTAGGCAAAGAATGTAATCATTACTTTAAATAGAAACTGAACATTCTTGAGTACAATCCTGGGAAACCTAAAGAAGTGTCATATTGTTTTTTAAAATATATTCTGATTTTTTAGCTAGGCTTAGTGGTATGGAATTTGTTCAGAATATATTGTGAACCTATTAGACTTAAATGGCTAATTACCTATATTGTTTTGCATATTGAATATCAAAATAGTCCAAATTCTGCTCTGTTACGCTGACGTAAAATATTAGATGACTGTATTTGCATCCAAACAGCCCAATCCATGATGTACAAATGCAGTTGCATCCTGTATAGTAAAGGATACTTACAGCTCTGAGATGAAATTCTGGCTCTGTTGAAGTCCATAGGAATTTTGCCATGGACATCAGTGGATCCAGTATTTTACCTCTATTCTTTTACATATGATCAGCCCTATATTTGACTTTTGCGACTGCTTGGTGGTGTGCCCTACTTCCCTAATACCTGATCTAATTGCAGTGATGATATCTGCTTGGATTCATCAAGTGAAATCCTAGCCCTGTTGAAGTGGCATTTTATGGAATAAAGCCAAAATATAGGCATATCTAGAATCCTACCTAACGGTGAACAGAAATGACTTAAAAACATGAACATAAATAACTGATAATGATCCCACACTACTAATGGACTACATACCCTCTGTCTCAATGTCTCTTCTGTCACAATGGAATCACAATCATTCTTCCCTGGATTTGGAAATACAGTTTCTTCCTCCTGTATATTACAGACTGATAATATCAACAAATGCAGAAGAAATACCAAGAACACCTTGACAGATTGCATGGAAGTCTTGGCAGGCAAAAGTCCTTTCACGTCACCTTTAAAAGTGTATTTATATATAATGCTGAACTGTGGATACATACTCTGAGTGTTTAAACAATTTTTGAAAATATATTTATTTATTTAAAAAGCAGTTCCACCTTTAATGAATCTTTTAAAAAAATCTCTAGGTAAAGAAACAGAACTTCACTCATAATGAAAAATATTCAGGTACACTTGTCTGCGTATAGGAAAATTACTTACCTTTAGTAACCAGAGTTCTTCAAGGTGTATTGTTTAGATGAGTTCCACTTTTCGTGGTGTACATGCACTTCATATGCTGGAGACTGGAACTTATTAGCCAACAGTGTCTGTCAGTCAGACCTGCTCCCCTGATGACCGTGAGTGCCTCTCCTGTCAAGATGATAAGAGGGAAGAGTGACCAACCAAACTTCAGTTCCTGCACCACTATCAAGTCCAGGATATTAGACTCAGCAGTCATGGGGAAAAGAGGATGGGTAATGGAACACACGTAAACACCACATTTCAAAGAACTTCAGTCACTAAAAGTAAGTAACTTTCTTTTTTGAATGCTTGTTTACATGTTCCATTCTGGTGACTCCCAAGCAGTATATAATAGAGGAGGGTACCACAAGTCTAATTAAACCAAGACTGCAAAACAGGCTCCCAAACTGGGCATTTGAACAAGTTGCCTGAGCTAAAGAATAATGGCTAGAAGAAGTATGCGTACTGATCCAAGTAGCAGCCCTACATATATCAGCTATGGGCATTCCCCTAAGAGAGGCTGCAGAAATGGCCTTTGCTCTGCTGGAATGTGACCTAACATGACCTGGGCATTCTACACTGGCTACTTCATAACATTACCTAGGCAGCGTGACACCAATTAGAGATTCTCTGACTTGAGATTGCCTGACCCTTGAATCTCTTGGCAATGGAAATAAGTTGCCTAAGGGATGGTCTGAATGGTTTTGTTCTAGTCAAATAAAATGGCAGAGCTCAGGAGAACATTTAGAGTACATGATAAAGCCTCACTCTTGGTTGAATGCAGCTTTGTGGAAAAAAAACAGGTAAGTGAAAAGACTGATTTAAATGAAAATCACAGATTATTTTGGGAAGAAAATTTAGGGTGTGGCCAGAGCGTAACTTTATCTCTGTGAAAAATTTTAAATGAGGATGCCGCCAGGAGAGCTTGCAATTCACAGACCCTGCATGCTTCGATATAATTGCAATGAGGAATGATATCTTCATAGACAAATGGAGCAAAGAACATAAGGCTAATGGCTCAAATGGAGGTCCCATCAGGGTGGTAAGTACCATAGATTAAAAGATGGAGGGAATTCTCCCAAAAGACCTTTCACAAACTTTAAAATTGAAGGATGAGGAAAAACTGTATCATCTTGAATTGGTGGATGATATGCAGAGATAGCAGCCAAATGAACACAATTAGTTTAGCAACAAACTAGACATTTTCAAAGGTAATACATACCAAGGATATGAGAGATTGAGGTCTCTTGTGCAGAAAAATTATGTTGTTAAATCCAGGATGAAAAATACTTCCATTTTGAAGTATAAGTTGTCCTTGTAGACTGCTTTCTGCTCTAAATTAACATGCTCTGTAAGTCAGCAGAACAATTCTTATCCAAGTCTCTTAGTCAGGCAGGTTTCATACCATGAGGTGTAGCGGCAACACATCTGGATTAAATGGTGTCCCATTGTTCTGAATAATTAAATCTGGTAGAAGAGGTGTTACCGAGATATTTCTGATTTCTGTGAACAGGTATTGCTAGGGCCAGTATTGCTGGCACTATTGGCATAACTGAGGCCTTGTCCTCTCCGACCTTCCTTAAGACACATGGGATCAGAAGAATTGGGGGAAAAGCATACAACAGACACTGAGTCCAGGGGATTAGGAAGGCATCTCCATAAGACCCCGAATTCTGGAACCCCTTGGAACACACTTTGCATTTCTTGTTATGTTCCATCGCAAACAGATTTAGGCGGGTCCACCCCAGTGACTGGGACACTTTTCAGTGAAGACTGTCCCAGACTAGAGAAATCGTGTCCCTCCATCTGGTTCAGAGATCGGCCTCCGAGCTCTACCTAAAAAGATCATCATCCTGTTGTCCCTAGATTTAGCTGCACTCTTAGGTTAAGTCTGCACTTGGAGCTAGGGGTGTGATTCCCAGCTCGCACAGACTTGCGCTAGCGCTCACTGAGTTAGCATGCTAAAAATAGTGTAGCAGCGGGAGCATGGGCCATAGTGTGCGGAAACATGGACTTAGCAGCCCAGAGTACAAACCTACATGGACCCCATGGGTATGTTCTCAGGACACCTCACCTGTGCTGCCACTCACGCTCGCCCATGCTTCAGCAGCTAGGCTACTCTTTTTAGCATGCTAGCTCGATGAGAGCCAGTGCAAGTGCGTCTGCAAGCTGGGAATCACACCCCTAGCCCCAAGAGTAGACATAGCCTGAGTGAGGGTTTTACAGGCCTTACATTTTAAATGTCCCTCACCTGGAATGTGGGTCACTAATGGGCATAACAGCCCTACAGGACTCTCAACATTTAATGTCCCACAGAACCCTCTCTACAGGGCAGAAAATAAACCTAGCAAAATCCTACTAAAAACACTTCACTAATGACTGCACTATATGCCTATTCTAAGTAAGTAACTATTTACAAAATTCTAATAAAATACACAACTGAAAAAAACGAGTTGACACTGCTATCTGCGTCATCCCACAGCCAGGAGCAGTTGAAGGGAAATGCGGGTTAGTTAGTTACTCCACCCCTTCTATACTTTGAGCGGGGAGAAGCTTAGGTCATCAGGGGAACAGGTGTGACCAAAAGCCATTGCTGCCTAAAGTGTTACAACCTCCAAGGCACGAGGCGCATTCATACCACTAGAAGTGGAACACATGTTGTCAGGGTTTCCCCCCCCACACTCTGATCTCTGGGGTACACATGTGGGGACCCACATAAAAGACCCCCCATAGCTTATATTTTACCAGCTTAGGTTAAAACGTCTCTAAGGCACTAGTTGCTTAGACTGATTGCTGCCACTACCAAGTGATTTACACAAAATATTCAGGGAAGGGTCACTTGGAATCCCTATCCCCACAAAATATCCCCCCAAGACCCTTCACCCCCTTTCCTGGGGAGGCTTGAGAAGAATATATCAAACAGTTGCCTTAGCAATGTGAGCACAGACCAGACGCTTTGTCTTCAGGACACTGAAATCAATCAGGTTCTTAAAAGAAGAACTTCATTATAAAAAAAAAGTAAAAGAATCACACCTGCAAAATCAGGACAGAAGGTAACTTTACAGGGTAATAAAAAGATTTAAAACACAGAGGATTTCCCTCTGGGCTCAGCTTCACAGTTACAAAAACAGGAATGAAACTACCTCTGGAGCATAGCAAAATTCACAAGCCAAAACAAAAGACAACCTACCGCATTTCCTTGCCCTACTCACAGTTTCTGTGGGTTTAGATGGATTATCTCAGGTATATGTTTCAGGCAATATTGTACCTGCTTGGCTTCTCCCTCCATCTAGAGATGAAACAACCCACAGAACAACAAAACAAAACCTTCCCCCAGATTTGAAAGTATCTTCTTTCCTCATTGGTCCTTCTGGTCAGGTGGCAACTAGATTATTTGAAATGCTTAACCCTTTACAGGTAAGGAATCCAGTGCAGCTGCCAACCATACATAAAGGTTGCTACCCTTCCCCCTATATTCATGACACATATAAAGAAACACTCAAAGAAGACTATTTAAATATTATTATTCTATTTCCCCCCTTTTTTCATTTATATTTTGAATTGTGTTAAAGCACTGAAGATTAAGATCACTGTGGAAGGTGTTTTCATTTCATAAATATTCTGTGTGTGGATTTAATTTGTAGAAGAAACCACTGGGTTAGCATCCAAAAGTTATTTGATATTTTCATAGCGTATCTGGAAAATTACAGAAGTTCTTCTTTTTTACCTTTTAAATTACATTTTGTTGGCAACTAATATATGCATTCTGGATATATCATCAAATAATTCTAGTTTCTGGAGAGTTAAATCTTGAAAAACAATATATCTTTTCAACAACTTGCAGTTTCTGGAATTCTTATCAATGGTATTTTCCCTGCAATAAACAGCAACAAATACAGAAGCCCTTTAGTCGTTACCCAATCAAGAGGTTTGTTAGCAAATTAGTGAGTGTAGTGAGTATAGTAGATGGTACCTATAATAATAGATAGTAATTCCTACCATTTATATGGTTTAAACCCTGACTAAGCCTCCACACACCTATGTGAGTTCCGGTGCCTGAACGAGGATAAGAAAAAGTAAGAAGATAACTTTTTAAAAAGGAAAAAGAGTTCACCTAGAAACACAAAGATGTAGACTGCTGCTTCCTTTTGCTTCAGGTACAGAGTGAACCAAGTAGAAAGAGAGGAGAAGTAGGCAACTAAAGACAGAACAAAGTGGAAAAGTTCTGCAATTACCCCCGATGCTGTGCAAACAAAGCAGTGAGGAGTAGTATTCTGCTGTTGCTGCCTAGCTGCTGCAGAGACAAAGCAGTGAGCAAGAAGCAAGCAGCCATCTGGCTGACCACATGTAAGCAGGCAGAGAGAGAGAGAGAGACACTTTAGTCTGCACTGAGGGTGTATAGCCAACAGAAGCAGCCAAAGCACAGCCAAGGAAGTGTGTAAGCACCCAGCCAGCAAAGGGGGATCAATCACAGATAGTAAGAAAAAAAAATGAAAGAAAGAAAAATGCCCAATGAACAAACATCCAGGAGGGTGAAATCCAACAGGTAAGAAGTGAAATGGCAATTTCTGTTTGCAATATTGGTGCGTTTGACAGAAATCATGGATCCTGGGTACCTAGAACTTTTTGAGCAATTTGTAGCTTGCAACTCTTATTTCAGAAAGACAAAGAGTTTCAAACTTGCTGAGAGTGATGGGTATGAAGGCATACAGGCTGCCTCCATCTGTGCCCAGAACTGCCATGTATGCCACAATTACTGCAGCAATGCAGGAATATGTTTTTCCTACCCATTGATGATAACAAAACAATGTCGGTTCCATCAGCAACATCAGGGAAGTGGAGAGTCAATAGCACATTTTGTTGCTGCACTAAGTAAGTTATCAGATCATTGTCAGTTTGGATAAACATTAAGTGATGCCCTGTGTGACCAGTTTGTCTCTGGCTTACATTCAAGAGGCTGTTGAAGTAGTTATTGTCATGGAACCCACAGAGAAGGATTCTCTGGACTTTACTGTGAACCGAGAGGTTTGCCTCCTGAATTATCGAGACAGAGGACCATGGGAACATAAGACATTTCTGTGTGGCCATTGTGCACAAGTTGGTTCTCTACTCTGAACTGTTCCTGTTGTCCAGGACACTGCCACACCACTATCATCACATTATCCCAAGACAGTGCAAAAACCAGTTGTGTGCCTGAACTTATAAATTGTTTAGTTAGTGAGTTGCTATTTCAAGGCAGAATAATGCCTTGCAACTGTAGTAATCCACCTTCAACTTTTACTTAGGTTATATAGTGTTTCATGTTAGTCATGTAAATGATAATGTGTGTATATATATATTTGGGAAGTTTTTTTGAGTAGGGTGAAGGAATGTGTTGTCCATTCCCTGGCACTCTGCCTCGCCCCAGCATAAAACCTCACTTTCATGTTGTTTACAGTTTTACTGCTGAACAATGAAGTCTCCACAGCAGACAGCTGTGTTTCTATCACCTCCCTCTGTGGCTGTGTCTGTCTCCTTCTCTGTTGAGTCGAAATATAATACGTGGTGAAGACTAAGCCAAATGAACTACCCTTTTTCTGAGTGGGAGAGTTGAACAAGGGTGGCAGGTTGAATGAAGAGGTGAGGAAATGTGCATCTTAGGAATTAAATGGGTCATGAACATGGATGTTTAAATCACCTGTATTAAGTGTAGGAGATTGTGAGGAAAGAAAGAGGGAAAGACAGGAGTATGAGGATCCATGTATATTGAACAGGGGTCTGCTAGTCCTCAGGCATTCTTCACATCCCACCCACCATCCAGCAGCTTGCAAGTAACTGGTGGGCTGAGTGGCTAATGGAATCATATGCCCTCCAGAGGTAATTAGCATGGGAATCCTGATAAAAGGAGTACATGGCCCCACCAATTGGTCTGTCTGCACTATTTAAGCCAGAAGGAGGCACAGGAAGTTGTCTGGGCAACTGGGTGAATTCTTGGCTGGCTGCTATGTTGGTCTCTGACTTTTGGCCTGACTTCTGAGCCCTTGTCTCTTGCTCTCCTGACCTGTTCCTCTTTTCTCACTCCAGCCCTGATGCTCAGCTTGACTCCCAACTCAGATTCCGGCTCTGACCCTTGGCTAGACTCTTGACACTGGTTCTAACACTTGGTATAACTCTCAACTTTGGCTGGCAGGCATGGGTGAGGAGTTGGAGAGCAGGCCAGGGCTGGGCAAAGGCCACTGCAGGTGAGGAAGAAAAGAAAGAGGAGGATGTTGATGTGGGATATGGATTTGTGCTCATGGGAGGAGGGAGGGATATCATGATGGAGGGGAGCAGGCAGAGCTGGTGGGAATTATAGAGAAGTGCTGATTGAAGCAACCTAGTGCAGGATTCAGTGTTCACATTTTAAAATTGTGCTCTGGATTTTGCACAGTGTTTATTATTCAGTACAATGGGAACAAAGTGAAATCCTTCAACAGAGCCTCCAAACCTTGCAGGATCCCACACACTACACCTTTGGGGCTCAGCCTAGTTTAGTTCATGGCACGTGTGTGAAAAATAAACCATATTTTCACATGGGTCGCCATTCCATGTCAAGAATGAATTATATTATTAGAGTATTTGAAGGGAAAACACATCTACATTCACTAATTATCTCACTTGCAAAGTCCTGCTAAAGAGTCAAAACTTAAATTAAACCTCGGGTAATAAATCATAAATGATTTGTTTTGAAGATCCCTGTGTGCCACATACATTAAAAAAAAAAGAGAGAGAGAGAGAGTAGGACACCAAATCCTGGGTAATTCCATTCTCAGAACTAATTACTTCAGTGTTTAGTTAATAGAAAAAATAGGGGTTTTGTCACTGAATTAGATTGCTTTGCTCTGTGATGACAATAAGAACATTCACAAAAATTCAGGTATAAAGGACCAAAATCAGTGACTGTGTCTGAGGGAAGAAAAGCTCTACAGATACATTTTTAAATCAAAAAGCCGGTGATACACACATTCGTCTAGTAATAAATTAAGCAGCACTGATGTGCATGCTTTGTGTGCATTGCTTTGAACAATCTATTCATAAAATCTTCCCAATATAGACAAATTGTCCTTTTAAGAGAAAGTTTTCTTATCAATAGTGAATCCTCACAGCCAGGTATTATGTCAGATTTTTTAAATCCAATTTCCAGAAGGGGGCAGTGTGCATGTACCAGATTAATGAAGTAAAATCAGATTATGTGCCCTCATGCCCCCCAAAATAAATTATCATACAATAAAAAAATCGAAACACACACAGAGATAACTAGAAGCAGCTGTACCATGTTACAATAGCCACTTTTCTTCTGTTCTTAGTAACCATTAAGAAGTACCAGAGTTATGCCTTTAAAAATTAAATCTTCAGTGAGCTGTCAGCCAAATTAACCTTAACTCTGCCCTTGTGTGAATGCCGTGCTACACAGGCCTTAATTATATGAACAAATACTATATCTCAATGATACTATAATTTCATACTCTTAGATAATCATGTGTACCATCTTCTAGTCCTGTGTACTGCTGTATGTTTATGTAACATAAACCTGAATGTACCTTAACTCATTTTGCACACATTTTTCAGCAGCAGTGCAGCTAGAGGTTAAGTGCTTGTTGAGCCCTGTCTATACTATTTTTTGCACCATGTCAGGAAGACAATAGCATTTAATAGTGGTGGAGATACTTCATTGGTGAAGAACAGGTGCAAAATATGCTAATGTAGATACAGCAACAGAGCTCATAAAAGTTGTTTATATGCAACCAGTACTGTGAATATGTGTATACAACAAATACATAATAAAAATACAATAAAGTAATAGTGAAAATTTGCTGGTATATATGTCATGTAAGATCACAGCTACATTAGGTTTTCAGTTATGTGCCTCATCACCTGAAATCCACCTACGAAAGGCTGTACTGTTGCTTGAAAAGATAATGCAGCACATGATGCTGACAATGGCAAAAATTTTCAAACCTGGATCCCTCAAGTTGGGATCTAAATCCATTTTTACATACCTAAATAATAACAGTGATCCAATTTGCACATGAAGGGGAATAATAATAATAATTAATCATTAGGGCGGTTGAGTGATTAAAAAAATTAATCACGATTAATCACACGATTAATCACGCTGCTCAACAATAATTAAATACCATTTGTTTAAAATTTTTTGGATGTTTTCTACATTTTCAAATATATTGATTTCCATTACAACACAGAATATAAAGTGTATAGTGCTCACTTTATATTCATTTTTATTAGAAATATTTGTACTGTAAGAAAGAAAAGAAATAATATTTTTAAATTCACCTAATACAATTACTGTAATGCAAGCTCTTTAGCATTAAAGTTGAAGGTATTAATGTAGAATTATGTACAAAAAGCATTCAAAAATAAAACAGTGTAATTGAAATCAATATATTTGAAAATGTAGAAAAACATCCCAAAATATTTAATAAATTTTAGTTGGTATTCTATTATTTAATAGTGCAATTAAAACTGTGATTAATCGTGATCAATTTTTTAAATCATGATTCATTTTTTGAGTTAATCATATGAGTTAACTGTGATTAATCAATAACCCTATTAATAATGCATTAATATTTCACAAATAAGTTGAGGAGTCTGAAATTTAATATTGCTCAAAACCCTGTATCTCATCTGTCTGGATTTCTTTCTTCATTGTACCTATCTTTAGTATGCTATAGATGAGTGTTTTTTGTTTGGTTGGTCAAATGTCACTGCAGAGGAAGAATCAAATCATAGAAACTTGTCTGAGTAAATACAGAGTAATCCACATGCCAGTTAATGTAATGTCCCTTTTTTCCATATGTAGGTGCACAAAAACAGATCATCAAAAACACAGTAATAAATATATAATTGACATAGCATCAACAATAATAAAAAAGGAACAACCCTCCCCACAAAAGATTAAGACCTCGCCTTCTTCAGCCCACCCCATTCAGGAAAAGCCTGTGTAAACAGGTAAATTTTATAAGGTAGCCAGGTCAACGAACTTGGGCTCTTTTGGACTAAGGATAAGGGAATAAAATTGCAGAGTCAATAGGACTCCACTGGGAATGCCTTGCCCAAGGCATCACATGAACAAATCAAAGGACAATTGAATTAGCACAAGCATTCCAGATGATCTCAACTACTTCTTGGAGCAGGTCCAAACCATAAAAGGCTTCATAGAGCAAAACCAGTGCCATCAATTGCATCTGGAAATGAACTACAAGCCAATATAGAATATGGAGGACGGGGATAATATGCTCCATGCACAAGCCACTGTTAAGTAGGCAGGCGGCCACATTCAGCACTAGTGGAAATTTGTGAGTTAATTTCCCTATGTAAGGTTCATTAGGATAGTTCAGTCTGGAGGTGGCAAAGATTTAAATAACTGTAGAGAAAGAATTTGAAAGACAAGGACAAAATCTCCTAGCCAGGTAAAGGTGGAAAAGCACTCTTGCCCATTGTTCCTATCTAGACTTCTAAAAGCAGCTGAGGATCTGACAACCTCTAAGGTCGTGAACACGAGTGACAAAGGGTGGACATTCATCCTCATTCAAAGTGTGGGAGTGGGTTACCACTATCATCTCCTCATTCCACTATTCCCTACCTACCCACCCGTCTCAGTTCAGTCTCATCCAAACTTAAATTGAGCCATTTATCTCAGGCAAATCATAGTCTCAGTCAGATCCTGGGAAAGACCAGTGATCATGCTGCTTGAGTCCAATGACACAGATATAGGACCTTGTTCTCAGTTATACTAAGAAGTCTATGCCATTTTGGGGAGCATAAAGGGGCCTAAAAGTTAGTGGTAATTCCCTGGCCAGAGTTAAACTGGTATAAGAGTTTTTGAGTCCTATGCTCCCAGCCTGTGGTGTAGGGGGGGGATTTACAGAGAGGACAGAGTGAACAGCTCTATGGCTATTCTCTGATTTCCAAAGCCTGTGTGGGTCATGCTGTACATTCTTTAATGTACTCGGTTTAAACTTCTTCTCCTTTCCTTTAAAGCCCTGTCATCTCCTACCTATCCTGCCTGCTTTCTTATCACACCATTTCCCCCTGTTCCTGCCCCTTCATTCCACCAGTGCTGGTGGCCTTGAGGTCCTGTTTGTTTGCTTCTCCCATAGCAGTCTCTACATTTTCTTCCACCCTATTCCCTATATTTGGAACACCCTCACTGAGTTGGTTGGCCAGACCACTACTTTCTCAGTCATGTCCCTCCTGAACCCCTAGATTGGACACAATGCATGCAAGAGATGAGTCAGTACACCTACCACTTTATTTCATGTATATTTGAAATGAAAATCATTGAGCTCACTGTGCTCTACCCTAGTCTCAGCTGAGCATTCTTACAACTACAGTGCCCACCTGCTGAAGTGAAGAAACAGATTGACAGAGCCAGGAGAGTACCCAGAAGTTACCTACTATGGGACAGGCCCAACAAAGAAAATAACAGAACGCCACTAGCCATCACCTTCAGCCCCCAACTAAAACCTCTCCAATGCGTCATCAAGGATCTACAACCTATCCTGAAGGACGACCCATCACTCTCACAGATCTTGGGAGACAGGCCAGTCCTTGCTTACAGACAGCCCCCCAACCTGAAGCAAATACTCACCAGCAACCACACACCACACAACAGAACCACTAACCCAGGAACCTAAATTTGCAACAAAGCCTGTTGCCAACTGTGTCCACATATCTATTCAGGGGACACCATCATAGGGCCTAATCACATCAGCCACACTATCAGAGGCTCGTTCACCTGCACATCTACCAATGTGATATATGCCATCATGTGCCAGCAATGCCCCTCTGCCATTACATTGGCCAAACTGGACAGTCTCTACGTAAAAGAATAAATGGACACAAATCAGACATCAAGAATTATAATATTCAAAAACCAGTCGGAGAACACTTCAATCTCTTTGGTCACTCGATTATAGACCTAAAAGTGGCAATTCTTCAACAAAAAAACTTCAAAAACAGACTCCAACGAGAGACTGCTGAATTGGAATTAATTTGCAAACTGGATACAATTAACTAAGGCTTGAATAAAGACTGGGAGTGGATGGGTCATTAAACAAAGTAAAACTATTTCCCCATGTTTATTCCCCCCTCCCCGCCCCCCATTCCTCAGATGTTCTTGTCAACTGCTGGAAATGGCCCACCTTGATTATCACTATAAAAGGTTCCCCCCCCCCCCCGCTCTCCTGCTGGTAATAGCTCACCTTACCTGATCACTCTCCTTACAGTGTGTATGGTAACACCCATTCTTTCATGTTCTCTGTGTATATAAATCTCCCCACTGTATTTTCCACTGAATGCATTCAATGAAGTGAGCTGTAGCTCACGAAAGCTTATGCTCAAATAAATTTGTTAGTCTCTAAGGTGCCACAAGTCCTCCTTTTCTTTTTGAGTAGCTGTGTAATCCTACTGCTATAACCACTGTCCTTCCCCTCCATCTCATTTCTACTGTCTTGTTTCCCATTCATCACATCATGACTGAAATTAGTTCTCTTTCTCTGACACACACGCACACAGAATTACTTCAGCTTCAATTGAAATGCAATAATTAACAGGCAATAGCATGCTGCACAATAGTCTATCATAGGCAATGATAAATAGCGTATGCAATTGAAACTACAGGGGAAATGTTAAATAGGCAAATTGCAATTATTTAGGCAAATTAGTGATTGCCCAGGACACTAGTGCCAACACTCAGACTACTACAAAAACTATGTAGTACTATAATATACAGTAGTAATTATGCTTAGAATTTCTATAGCACTTTCCTCTCCAAAGTACTTTATAAGTATGAATTCATTCTCACAACACCCTTGTGAATCAGTGAAATACGCTTTGTTATACTTTGTTTAGGTGTTCAGGACATTGCTTTAACATTTCAGCTCCAATAGTATGTTGCCCCTTAACATCATACTGGGACATACCGACTCAAAGAGCCGAGCCACGTGTAGAATCACCACCGGTACCCTGCAGCATATCAAGCTGCACTTGAACCACTGCTAGAACAAGTAATGTGCAGGCCCTGTGGTGCTTAACTCAGGAGATAACATACCAAGTGGGATTATGGCAGAAGACTTCTTTTTAAGAATAATCACGGCACTGTTTTCTACCTTATACATTAACAATGATCTAAGGTAGACTTTGCAGTCCATATTATGACTACGTGACTTTTTCTTAGCTTGTCAAAATTGATTTTTGGAGTTCAGCACAGCAGCCTCAAGTGCAGAGGGCTAGAAACATGAAAAGGTAGATAGAGGATGAATAATTTGCTTCATTAGTATCAGTTTGATCCCACTCAGTGTCAAGAGATAGTAATGGGGTAATATTAATTAGTTTATATTCATTAGTTAATATTTGTACAGTTCTTTGAGGATACAAAGTGCTCTATAAGTGCTAAGTATTATTACAGTTAATCCGTTGAATCTCTTGGATTTGTATTGCTACTGCCTTCTGGGTACTATGAAAATTGAATACATGACTAGAAAGTTGAATGCACGGTCATAGAAATATAGGGCTAGAAAAGACCTCAAGAGGTTATCAAGTCCAGCTCCCTGCCCTGAGGCAGGATCAAGTAAACCTACACCATCCCTGACGAGTGTTTGTCTTACCTGTTCTTAAAAACCTCCAATGATGGGGATTCCACAACCTCCCTTGGAAGCCAGTTCCAGAGATTCACTACCCTTAGAGTTAGAGTGTTTCATAATATGTTACTAAATCTCCCTTGTTGCAGAGTAAGCTCATTATATCTTCTTCTACCTTCAGTGGACATGGAGAACAACTAATCATGATCCTCTTTGAAACAGGCCTTAAAATACTTCAAAACCTATGTCCCCCTGAGTCTTCTTTTCTCAAGACTGAACATGCCCATTTTTTTAGATCAAGTTTTCAAAGCATTTTTATCATTTTTGTTGCTCTCCTCTGGACTCGCTCCAATTTATCCACATCTTTCTCGAAGCATGGAGCCCCGAGTTGCACACACTACTCCAACTGAAGCCTCATCAGTACCAAGTAGAGTGGGACAATTACCTACCAGGTCTTAGATCCTTCTGTTAATGCACCTCAGAATATTAGTCTTTTTTTTGTAACTGCATCACATTGTGACTCATATTCAATTTGTGATCCATTATAATCCTCAGATCCTTTTCAGCCGTGCTACTACCTAGCCAGTTATTCCCCATTCTGTAGCAGTTCCTTTGATTTTGCTTCCTAAGTGCAGTACTTTGCACTTGTCTTTATTGTCATCTTGTTGACTTCAGACCAATGGTCTAATTTGTCAAGGTCATTTTAAATTCTAATCCTGCCCTGAAGTGCTAGCAACTTCAATGCATTACTAACCTCTGCTTAGGCCATTCTGCTGCTGTCAGGAATACTTGGAAACGCTGAAGAATTACCTATTGGAGAGTCTCTTTCCTGTTTCAGATGGCTATCTTCTAGTATGAATAGACGGCGTCTGACCTCACGTATGCTGGTATTACACTGGCGTCATTTCACTAACTTCCTTGGTGGTACTACTGATTTACACCAAAGTGAAATGAAAAAATCAGGCCCATTCTTTGTCTCTTCACGGTATTACAAGTACTCTTATTGCTAGCACTGACAAGAAGAGATTTTGATCTGATAATGTTTGTGTCGGTGCCCAGAACAGCTCCTTAACTAGCTTCACTGCTGCTGCTCTGTTTGTATAGGTTATTGTTACTCTTCTTGCTATCAGCATCATCATAAAGATAACATTTTGCCCTTTTATGGTAACTTCTATGTAAGTTTCCCAAGCATTTTATAAACGTTAACAGATGTAGCCTTGAGGTAAGTATTCCCTCTATTTTATGGAGAAGAGACGGCTGGTCAGAGAGGCTAAGTGACCTTCCCAAGATCACACTGCTATTCTCTGGGAGAGTCAGAAATAGAATTGTTGTTTTGACTCCCAGTCATCTGCTTTAATAGTCAGTTACATTACTACCTATTGCAATGCTGCTGTTTCTTCTCACTGCATAACTTGCCCCTCTAGAGATTGTGTCTTTTAAAGCTATTTTCCCTGCTATTCTTAATGACCACATTTTCTTTCAAAGCACAGAATGACACAGCCTTCTCTCTTGTATTAGGCCCAATGTACATTAGTGGAGTGAATGAAACCAGTCATCTTTAGCTGGATGAGATATTGCAGAAACTATCGCTTTTGTTTTGGGCTCAGTAATGGGCAATCTGGTGGCTCAAAAAGCAGTGAGCATCCTTCTTATTTTGAAGGTTGCTTATAGCACATTAGGAGAGCTGAAAGGAGTCCAACTGAAGAGAGAACAGCATCTTTCTTTTCCTGTCTCCTCCAGGTGGCAGACAGATTCTGACAGGCTTAGCTGAATGAAAATATGAACAGGGTCCTTAATAACTAATTCAATCCAGTTGGATTCACATTTTTATAAACTTCTACTGTAGATATGGAATCCAGAGGCCAGGATGATTTAGGACCTCCTTTACATGGCATACACTTAGGTAAATTAATAGATGTTTTTAAAGTGATTTGGTGCCTATGAGAAGTATCAGATTGATAGCCCTGAAGACTGATTTTTTAAATTTATCTTTATAAACAGATAGAACCTTGCATACAATTTTGCCTTAATCATAGTTTGGTGAGACAACCTACAACTAAGAGAGTACGTCGGTGTCCGTGCCTATTCAGTCTTTGGCCTCTCTGCCAAGACCACGGGCAATGGTCCTAGATACTACTATTTGTATTGGTGACTGTTCTTATGTGGATGCCTGTCTGCTATCAATCTATTGTACTGTCTCTTGTGATACAGAAGAGGGAAGACATGGTTGTAATTAATACAAAGAGGGCTCTTTATTGAGACCAGTAGACACAGATAGACCATGTGGTTCTCTGACTCAGGCCTTGTCTATACGACACAGTTTTGTCAACAAAAGTCAGGTTTCATTGACAAAACCGTGGAGGTGTACACACTGCAGTGCTCCTTCTGGTGACAAAACTCTCCTGCTTTGCCGAATAAAACCACCTCGATGAGAGGCATAGAGCTAGCTTTTTGAGGTAAAGTTATATCAACAAGTACACAGGCATCTGCCCCTCCCCCTTAAAAGGCCCGGGAATTTTTGGAATTCCACTGCTCCTTTGCTAAGTGTGGACCATGTGGACTATGGCGGCTCCACACCACAAACACTCTCCTGCTTAGAGCACACCTGAGTTGTTGGATCTGCTGGTCCTGTGGGGAGAGGAGGCTGTGCAATCCGAGCTCCACTCCAGCCATAGGAACTTCAATACCTACAGTCAGATTTTCTTGTGGCTTGTTGGATAAGGGCTACGAATGGGACACACAGCAGTGCCGTGTGAAGATAAAGAAGCTGAAGCAGGTATACTAGAAGGCAAGGGAAACCATCGCTCTGGTGCTGTGCCGAAGACCTGTCACTTCTATAAGGACCTGGATGCCATTCTCAGAGGCAACCCCACCTCCACTGCCAAGAGCCCCATGGCAACTTTGGCAGGACTGGAGGCAGCAGACAGTGGACTCAACCACAAGGATGAAGTCATGGACAAGGAGGTCGAGATGGAGGACGATGTGGAGCATGTGGCAGGGTCGTCTGGTGGCACGGCAAGTCAGGACCTCTTTTCCACTCTGGAGGAGTCTAGCCAGTCCCAGCAGTCTTCCTCTGGCATGCATGATGCAGGAGAGGAAAGCTCTGGTAAGTGAACTTTTTGAGTGGATGCTGCTCGGTTATATGAGGTAGAGGTGTCCTTTGCTCTATACATTCTAGAAGTGGGTGAAGGGATAGACATGTACAAAACTAGCTGCATTTGCATATGCTCCACATTCCTCTGTGTATCTAAGCAGTATGCTGGAACAGTGTGTTAATCCACACCAAGATTTCGTGGGAATCCTACAGAGAGATTTCTAAATTTTTTTCATGGAGGTTGTGGTGGGGCGCTTGCCCCACCCCTATGAGAGATAGGGCTAGAGTAGGCCAGAGCGGCGGCACAGAAGGGCAGCCAATCAGGAAAAGGCCTACTGGGAGCCAGTCAGGGCCAGTATTACAGCCAGCCAACCAGAGCTAGGCTATGCCCCATATAAAGGCTGCCCAGGAAGGGAGCAGGCATTCTGTCCCAGACCTTCATGGAGTAAGGTCTGTCTCCTGAGCAGGAGACAAGCACCTCGGACAGACCAGTGCTAGGCAGGCTCGGGGGAGCATAGAAGAGCTCTGGCCCAATACCTGCCAGACTGCGGGCCCTGATAGAAAGGGCCTAGAGGGTGCAAAGGGTGAGAGGGGAAGTGGCCCAAGGACAGTTAGAGAAGGAGAGCAGGGAGGCTGCCACTGGAGGGTCCCTGGGTCGGGACCCAAAGTAGTGGGCGGGCTTGGGTCTGGGCTTCCTCCTTGTACAGCACCTGGCTGTGGAAGAGTGGCCGCGACAGACTGCGACCGGCCCTTGAACAGAGGGGCTAGACTCAGGGGGTTGTGGCTGGCCACTGTGGCAGGAGTGAACTGGAAGGACTGCTGTTAAACCCGCCTGCTGGAAGGGGGCAAGTGTGGACTTGGGGGCACTGCCGGAGGGCAGAGTCCTGGAGAGGACACTGCGAGCTGGGAGCAATGTGGGTCGAGAAGCCAAGCAAGGGCGAGAGACGGAAGGGACACCACCGGCAGAGAGTGCTCCGCATGAACTAATTCCCAGAGTGAACAGCAGGAGGCACTGCGGTGGTGAGTCCCAACCCCATCACAGAGGTACTCATCAATCCTCTGCCAAAGGTTTCTTGGCAGAGCGGCTTTGGTCCTTCCCCCACTGTAGGAAACTTTCGCATGCCAATCAGCAATCACTTATGCAGGGACCAAAGCAGCACCCAAGTGAGCAGCATAGGGAACGGGTCTGAAGCCACACATATGCAGGAAATGCACCCTTGCATTCTTGCTTACCTGTAGGAGTGTGATATCAGTTTCAATGACCCCTCGCCTGTGGAAAATGTTGGCAGAATTTTCAATATTGTCCCCAGTTGCCTGCGGTTATCCCCTTAAAAAAAACCACCAAGACACTTTGCCCCATCTTGAGTGCCCCACACACACCAGGCCAAACTTACCGTGCTTAGGGTGTTCTCTGAAATGTGTGTATGCCAAGGGACAGTGGAAAAAGTGATTCATATGTAAAAAGAGGTGTATCTTACTACAATGATTCGATGTTGTGCGTGAACTAACAATCATGCTTCTATTTGTTTCTCCAACTTCTGCAGATGTCGTCTTCTGAGGAGCCCTCTACACAATGGCAGAACACCTCCATCAGAGAAGGAAGTGACCAAGGCAGAGCAAGGAGGACATGTTCTGAGAGGTGATCCAATCCTCAGAGGCCAAAAAAAGAGAACACAGGGAGTGTAGAGAGACTTTGAAGGAAAAATTTAAAATAGAAAGGCAGGACAGAAAGGAGAGTGAGGAGCAAATTGTAAAGGGCCAGGAGCAGATGATAAAAGTGATGGAGCAGCAAAGAGAGATGTTGAAATCCCTCATCACAATCTAGCAGAACAGATGTGTTTCCCCTGCCTGCCAATACAGAATTGCTTTCCATGCCCTCCCCAAATTCCTCCCACACGTTTCTTGCAACTTCCTGGAATGAATCAGTACCCCATTCATTCCACCCCTTCAGACAGCTGATAGCTGCACTTACACACAGCTATGAGAGACTACACTGCCCTGCACTCTTATCTCCCTCCCCACCAAGCTTTTTTGTGTGTTCTTAATTGGCATTTAATAAAAACAAACTCTCTGAGAGATAACTAATCTTTATTTGTCTCCTACACAAGGTGTTTGCTGCTGGTAGTAATAAACAATGGCAATTTGATCGTTTGCTGACTACAAATCCCGATCAGGAATCATCAAAATTTTCATCAAAGGCAGTAATTTAACAAATCATGGCAGAGTGCTGGGTTTTAGTCTGCAGAAGAGGAGCGTGAGCAGGGATTTGATAGCAGCCTTCAACTACCTGAAGGGGGTTCCAAAGAGGATAGAGCTAGGCTGTTCTCAGTGGTGGCAGATGGCCGAACAAAGAGTAGTGGTCTCAAGTTGCAGTGGGGGAAGTCTAGGTTGGATATTAGGAAAAACTATTTCACTAGGAGGGTGGTGAAGCACTGGAATGGGTTACCTAGGGAGGTGGTGGAATCTCCATCCTTAGAGGTTTTTAAGGCCTGGCTTGACAAAGCCCTGGCTGGGATGATTTAGTTGGGGTTAGTCCTGCTTTGAGCAGGGGTTTGGAGTAGATGACCTCCTGAGGTCTCTTCTAACCCTAATCTTCTATGATTTTATGATGTGTTTATAACAGTGACCACACCAGTAGAGAGCAGTGCGGGATCCATCCTTTCAGACAGAGATGGTGGGTGCACAGTAAACAGGGGCTGTTGAAAAATTCTGTGAAATGCAGTCAGAAGACCATGGAATGATGGGACGGACAAAACTGCATCATGGGACTTTGAGCCCACACCCATGATGCACTATAATTCACTTCACCTTTCCACAACTCCTAGCTGCAGAAGGTAGCAAGTAGCATTGTGGGATAGCTACCCAGAGTGCACTGTTCTCATTGTTGATGCTAGACCACCAACTGTGGACATGCTCCACCAACAGTAGGAGCGTTATGTGAACATGCACAAGCAATGTGATTATAACAGTTTTTGATTGTCGGCATAACTTGCATCGACAAAACTGTATAGTTTGGACAAGCCCTCAGTCACTCCCAGACCACATCAGTGTATTCTACTATACCTAATGTTATTATGCATCATCTCCCTAAATGCTGGCCTGGATTAAGTAGCAATGGACGTACATCTGTTCCTCTATATATCTGCTTTAGCTACTATAACAATAGGTCCCTTGTCCTCTCTGTAAGCTAGACACTAGAAGAAGACATCACACGAACTTGTACTCACATAGATATAAAATGTACTGGCTATCTACGTGTCTCTATTTATACCACACTTATCATTGAGGTATCCAAGTAGCTTCCAAGAAAATAAAACAGGTGGTTCATTGGTAAATGTTTTTTTTTCCTTCCCTTCCCATCCCATAGTAGTGATGGACATTAATTACTAGAGGACAGCTAAGGCACACAGTTGTTTCTTGCTTTTGGCTCTAAAATCAGTGAGATTCATGTTAAAAACTGAGATAACGAGCTTATTTTGCATAAGTTACTTAATAGTTATTCAAAGCTTCATCCTTTATTTGAACATGCAAGTAGAGGTGAAAGAGTCCATAACCCATTACCTCTACCCAGAGCTATCCTACTCCTGTGGATCAGATTCTGAGAAACTCTCACATGTTGAATTGTACCTTACTCCAAGGTAATCCCAATGGAGTAAATTGGAAAGAGTATCAGAACTGGCCTTATGTGAGCTATCAATAACTAGGGAAACTTCAGTGGTGCTGTATATACATTTTAATTATTGAAAGAAAAGAACATTAGAACTTGGTACTAGTCTTTACTGCAGTTGAGAGAAGACTGTAATGAGGTGAGTGTTTTACATGAGAAATTAGTGTTTCCTTTCCTAAAATGCACCAGTGGTCTCCAAGTTATATTTGTGCTTGAGAGATAAGCCAAATGCCATTACTCTGTCCTGCAGTAGTCTGTATTTTTAGAACAGATAAAATAACCAACACTTGCATTTTTTACATCTGCGATATGAGCCAATAACCCCATGAAATTGGATGAGCACTAACCTTCTGTAAAAAATGATTAGCCCTATGTTCTAAGATAAAAATAATAAAATATGAAAAATATTTGATGGACAAGAATTGCTTTTTCTAAGATGACAGTTATGTTTCTTTGTGAAATTTTTAAGAGCAACATATTTTTTCCAGAAATATATGAAGCAGCGAGTAACATTTATTATTTTAAAATTCAGTGAAATACAAAGGCAGCCTCAGAGTGATATACTTTTCTCAAAAATAATGTGCTAACTGATATTTCTATTCATGCCTTTCATTCGTAAAAATACTCTGAGTGAGTGCAAGCAGGGAAAATTTGCCAGTGGTGATATGAAGGAGACACTATGCCTGAAAGTTCCTGTGCTGAGCTTGATGCTTTAATAGGCATGCGAGAGAGTGCATTCTAAGTATCGTTGGACCTCAAATTAAAACTTGGTTTTTAGATATTATATTGTATTTGCTTGGGGCGTTAGGGAAAGTTTTTATTTTTTCAAAAAGAATATTTTATATAAAATGCATTTGAATTTGCAAGGTAAGTATAAGCTTGGAACACTTCGACAATTTCAGCTTCAAGCTTACAATAGTTCTTTTTGAATACTTTATACTTAGGTTCTGGCTTTTGTTTTTTATTTTAAAAAATACTTAAATGGCTCAAACATACTAATTTAGGCTTTCATTAAAGGCACGTATTTAAAGCCACAATATCTGAATATAGTCATGAGACAAACACGATGAAGGGTAAAATTTCCAAAACTGTCTACATGACTTAGGCTCCTAAGTCACTTTTGAAAATAGAACTTACGCACCTATGTGTCACTGAAAGTCAAAGGGGCTTAGATGCCTAAAAGTGACTTTGGCACTTTAACATGGGATGTAGGAGCCTTAGGCACTTTTGAAAATGCTACCCACTGGATTGACTTAGTGTAAGCAGGGGAACAGTCCTGCTATTGTGGGGAACTTTCCTGGCTTCTGCACTACCCCGGTGAAGTGGGCTAGCGAAAGGATCTGAGTCCTCGCTCCCATTTCCTTTACCCAGTGGCCTCCCTGCTATTGAGGACTCCCCTTCCACTCTCCTGTCTGGCAGAGTCCTTGTAACCCCAACAAGGCTGGGCCCAGGATTCCTGGGGGTCTCGACCCCCAACCCTGCTGCGGTCACCGAGGATAGGGGCTAGGGTGTCCCTACTCCAGGGTACTCCTTCTGCACTGGGCACTTCTCTGACCCACTGACCATTACATACAAGTTAAAGCAAATGCAAGTTATTTAATCAACCATTAATTTTAAAAAGAATAAGGGAAATTGAGAAAGGTTAAAGGAAACACGTCAACCCGCTCTGTGGCAGGGAACATCACAAACAGTGTCTCTGGAATGCAGGGAGTTCACAGTCTGTTCCTTGTAAGTCCCAGGCCTTCTTCTCAGGCCATGGATGTGCTGCAGGGATGCTGTGGGTTGGACACTTGCTCTGGTGGTGGCCTCACGCTCTCAGGCTCTAAGTGGTAGGACCCTTCTGCCAAGTGTCGCCCGTGCCCTGTCGGGGTTACGATCCAAGCCTGGCCTGCAGAGCCTCTTGGCTGAGGCATCTCCCTGTGCTGGGCCCGCTGCCCAGGGTCCCCCTCGGTCTCCCCAGCTGCTCACCGCACCCAGCTCCAGACTGCTCCAGCCCCAGCTGCACCACTCTGTCTCTGCACTGCTGCTGCTGCTCTGCCTCCAGCTCCCTGGGCTGCTTCTTTGGCCCCTCTGGCTCTGGTTGCTGCAGCTCTGCTCCCAGGACAGGTCTGCTCTGCAGGCTGCTTCTGTGACTCTGCTCTCAGCACTGACCTGCTTCCTGGGCTGTTTTCTGGTCCCTCTGGCTCTGGTTGCTGCAGCTTTCTTCCCAGGGCAAGTCTGCTCTCTCTGGGTTGTGCCTCTGGCTTTGGGGCTGAAGCTCTGCTCCCAGGACAGGGTCTGCTCTCTCTGGATCTGGCACGGCTCTGTCCCCAGCTCAGCTCGGGCCCCCGCTTTCTCCTTCGCTCGGCCCCACTGTCTGACCCAGGCGAATCCAGCTCACACGGAGGACGGGACCTCCCTGGCCTCCTGACTCCCTGATTAGCCTGCCTGCCCTGTCATTCAGGCTGACCTGGAGCATTGGCCTCTCCCCATTGTTCCTGGGGACTATCAGTCTCAGGGTCCTGATTTCCCATAGACCCTGCCCCTTTTAGTACTGGGAGCTAGCCAACCAAAACACCCCCAGTGAATGTTAGTAAGGGGGCAACAGTCCCCTTACATTAGCAGAAAGAATAAAATACCAAAAGAGGCGAAAGTGCACCCATACATTAAATAAGGCATTTGTTAAACGGGTAGCTTTAACAATCTATGCAGTATGGGTTGCTGAACCACAGGAAGGCTATTAAGACTTTAGAGTAGATATTAACAATATGGGTCACCAAAGACAACAGTCCTCAACAATCTAAACTATGAAAGATTTAACACAAAGCAGTAGAACTTTACAATGCAGGGTGGCTTTCTGTATTTCCAAAATTTATTTTTACAGTATAGTATTAGAGCTCCTAGATATTATTTCCATAGTACCTAGGAGCTCTAATCATGGACCAGGACCCCCTGTGGTAGTCACTGTACACACAGAACCAACAGACAGTCTCTGCCCCAAACAGCTTACAGTCTAAGTACAGAGTAATGTTATATAAGTACAGAATTACATTAATATTGGTAAATAATAGAGAAGAGACATTCTTTCAGCTGAGATGGAGGGTCAATGAGGTGAGTCATTGAGTGTGACAGATACAGAAAAAGCTGTAGCTGAAGAAAAAGCAAGAGCTGAAGAGTAAAGAGTAAAGCCAAGAGTAATGAGATTGTTAAGGGACAGAGAAGAGTCCAATGCAAGATGAAAAGAACAACTGAGAAGAAAAATAATGCAAAACAAAAATCTATATGGTAGGCTGGAGTAATGGAGGGTTTAAAAACAAGGAAGTCAGTTTGAAACTGGATCCTGAAGTAAGCAGGGAACCAGTGTAGTCATTTGGGAACAGGAGCAATAGAGTCATTCTTGTTTGTATCTGTAAGAAGTTGTGCAGCAACATTCTGTTCATGGTGGAGTCTGGAAAACTGGGACTTGGGGAACCCATAAGCAAGGAAAGTTACACTTGTCAAGCTAAGAGATAAGAGGGATGAAGATTGCATTAGAAGAGGACCTGGGACAATGGCATATGTGGAAAATGGTGCCAAGGTGGTGACAGATTTGCAGAAAGTTGAGGAAGGTCAAACAGACCTCTATTCTATCTGTGCCAGTTCAAGGAAGCTCCACTTCATCTTGTTAGACTGACAGGGCCACAGTGATCCATGCATTTGTTATGTCTAATCTTGATTACTGCAGTGCAGAGATAAAGTTGCTGATTGCAAAAAGGCTCTAATTTATTCAAAAAACAACAGCCGGTTTATGGTACTTAGCAACACAGACCAATGAAAGCACATCATCCTGATCACATACTCTGCTTCTTACACTGGTTCCCAATTGGAAAAAAAAATCCATATTCAAGGCTTCAGTCCTCATCTTCAGAACCTTTCCTGCTCCCTGTAAATGGCCAAACCTATGTAAAGGATTGTTTCTTCCTCAACAACCCGGACTGCTTTCAGCAGCTACATCCCATTGGAGCAATGGAACTGTCAGCCATAAAAGTGAGAATAGCAGCTCAGGAGACAGACAGCTTTCTTGGCAGCTGACCTAAAACTGTGAATCTCAGTCCCAGAGTTCATTGGAATGCCTTCAAGCATAACAAAGTGTAAAATACACTTTTTTGACCTAGCTATTCCACACTACCCACATACTTCAAAAACTCAAAAACTAAAAATGTCCTTTCTCTGAAGGATGGAAAGTGAGAGAAATTGAGGTCATATGTGTTTCTTATAAAATTTGCAAGGCTCCTAGATACTATGGTGATGAACACAGTTAAAACATAGATTGGGTAAAATATGATACTAAGTTTATGGAGAGCAGAGACAAAGTTAAGATTTGAGTCAGGAAGGGAGGAGATGGAGTTCTGTTTAAGACTCTCCTCCTCTTGAATGAAAGAGACACTTCTGTCTTTAGGAAACTTAATTGAAGGAAGATGAAACCAAATCTCATGTTTACATAGTGAAAACCAGCCAATAAGATAGAGAGGGAGGTGGAAATGCCTCAAAGGATTGTAAGAACAGATTAGAATCACTGGCACAAAAAGAACTCTAATGAGATCTACAATGGCTGTATTAAACATACTGACTGATAAAATGATCAAGAGGGTAGGGGTGAAAGGCAGACAGAAAAAAATACCCAGAGGACTTAAAATTGAAACTTTGTGGAATTCTAAAGAGGAAAGATCTTGGGTCACAGAAGAAGTCACTATTAGAGACAAAGAAAGTGTGATTTGATAGGAGAAAGAAATCAGAAGTGCCTGTCTGTAGCTATGGATGTGGTCCAGGAAGATGGAGTTGTCCACATTGCTGGAGGCCACACAGAAACCAAGGAGGATGAGCTGTGAGTAGAAGCCAGAATAATTCAAATCTACTTTCTTATATTACAGATTGTGTTAAATATACTTTGAGGAAAAGTACAGTTTTCTCCCTGCAGAGCATAGTAAATTTCATCTAATAACAACAAACCTGAATCCTTGGATGCCAGTTTCCATCTCTATTCTGAATGATCCATTTGACTCTGGGTGGGCCAGCTCTGTAGACCTTATTACCTGAAGAAAGGAAATTTTCATGTAAACACAAACAATTTTTCCTCTTCTTGTTTGTGCTAAGGTCTACCGATCCATTGTAGACTTTCATAGCAGCATGCCTTCAGGGTGGGAAAGCAGGATCATTCTTCAAATCCAAAATGGAAATCCAAAATGAGGAAGATTATATATAAAATACCTCCTCCATTTTCAGCTGGGCACTAAGGGGTAGAGAAGACTTCTTCCAGAAGAAGGGAAATGGCATTGGCTGAGACTGGCTGACTAATATGTAGAATTTGGTGAACTAATGGCCTTCTGGCAGATCTCAGTACAGGGGACATGAGGTATCTCCCCATAGATATCAGTGCTCCTAAGTACTGAATATTGATGCTTAACTGAAGGAAGACTATTTCTTGAATTTACTGAGGGAATAAATGCTATCACAGTTCTAAGGACTACCTGTCTGAATTAAAAGTAGAATACTAGTTTCTCATTGTGCTAAATGATCTGTTTGATCTCATATTTAGCTGTGAGACTCAGAGTACTTTTCCTAGACCTGAAGAGGAGCTATGTGTAGCTTGAAAGCTTGCCTCGCTCGCCAACAGAAGTTTGTCCAATAAAAGATATTACCTCACCCACCTTGTCTCTCTAGGTCTCATTAGAGAAAGCTACCAACTTCAAATAAAAACTTCCTCTGTCAATATAGTACCCATTGGGAGGCCTACTTTAATGGGCAGGAAATATAATCTGGTTAGTGTTGTAAAGAAGCAGAATGAGGTTCCACGAAACTGTTCCTCCCCAGCACAGGACAGTTCCTCTCTGGGGTAGGGTTGATCATGTTCTTCCTACTTATTATGAAAACCCTGTAAAAAGACACTGAATCTCCTGAGCAGAACAAGTCTGTTATCCATAAATGGAATGGGGACATACTCTGAGACCTCATCTGAATCCTGATGCCAGATGGTAGATTAACTGTCTTTCTGGTACCCGTGCTGATACCCGTTCTCTGAAATGATTTGTGTGGATCCCTTCAAAAATTCTGATCCTCTGCATTCATCAGTGGTGGGAAATGGAGTATATACAAATGAAGCTAGATCTCTGCCAACAAATGAGATACAGTGAGTTGTGGAGGGGATGCCCCGAACTACCAGATAGGTATCATATGAGTTCTGGCTCATTGAAGCATGCCTATGTATGAGATAAGAATTCTTAAGAGGCTCCCATAAGAACTTTTTTTGTTCTGTGATATCACTTGTTTTCCATTAGACCATCTTTGTATATCAACATTCTTCTGGCCTTACCACAGGCCTGTGACTGAGTTGTGGTGATACCACATGTCTGTGTTTGTCCTGAAGCTAAGATATTCCAAGAACCAGATTGTTCTGTGTTTGCTTCAGCTTTCTCTCTGTACAGAGCCCCAATTAGAAAAATTGTCCCAGCTGACATAAGTAAATTTGCTTCTTCCATAAAGCCAATATTCCATAAAGCCAATATCATCACTATGGAGAGACAGACCCTGAAAGCACACATAAGATCAAATGGTAATGACTGAAGTTTGGAGAAGAAAAAAGGCTCTTATCCACCTGCACTACATAAGAATTGCCTGAGGATGGTAAAATCAGAGTGCTTAAATGATAAGGCTGCATTAGCAACTTCTTTAGTTGTTTCAGGCAGGGACCTGCTCTGCTTGTCCCCAGTTCTCTGAAGCTAGAAATAGGATGCAGAACCAGTTGCAATGCTCTAATCTAAAACAGATGATGGATTCCATTTATACTTTGGCCTTTTTACAGGTTGCTGAGACTGGGAATGGGACAAAGCTGTTCCTAAACTTCTTTCACAGCTCCATAGTGTGCCCCCTCTGGACAATGACTAGTCACCTCATTTGTCCAAAGCTATAAGTAGCCCTTCTGCTCCCAAACTGAAAGACCCTGGCACCAATTGGGAGTCTAACTACAGGGTAGGCTAGGCCACCTGTAAATAGCTCAGAGGCAACAGAGGGCAACTATATACCCTGCACTTATTCTAGCTACCTCTTGCAAAGGTACTTTTTACTGTTGTTCTTCAAGGATTGTTTCAATTTGCCATGTGATCTGTATTCCTCTCTATAGTGTCTGTCAAGAGTCAGGATTGCAAATTCACATTTTTGATTAACAGCATCATCTTTCTGTAAAATTTCCCACTGTATCACTAAGATAGCAGGAAACTAACATGTCTGAGCATCTGATCCCAAGGGTCAAGCCCCACATGATTGCATGAAACAGATTTGAATTCCATTCCCCCTGCCCCCTTTCTTTCTATGGAGAAGTCCTCAGGCCATTTAATTTTTATGTTGAGAGGAACGATAGTTGAAATACTGGCCACCCATGTTATCTTTACTTCTGAATGTATACAGAGGAACTTAGGGTGTCAGAAGTTCAGGTTTGTTTGTTTATTTTTGCTGGCCTGATGCCACCTGACAGTGTTCATGCCCAAAGGAGAGGACTGAGACAACTTTTGCCTGGACTTGGCCTCCTGTGAAGGGTCTGAATACTGAGAAGGCCACTTTTTCAGTTAAAAATCTCTACCAGATGCAAATGCCAAGTCTCTGATCACCAGGAAAATAGCCACATTTATCTCCAGTAGTGATAGCAGGTTAAAAGTTCATTGGTACGTGTTGACCAGTTCTTTTTCCTGCTACGCAGAATGCACCGCTTCGCAGACAGGCACTTGAGCTGAAGACGTATGTTGTTTATTTGCTGCTTTATTGAGTGATTGGACCACTGGAACAGGGCACAGCATAGGGTTAAGTACAAGTGCACACCCACATTTCAGGTGCTCACCTTAAATACATTGTTATAAAGTTATTCCTTATATATTGTATAAACACTTTTCTGCCTAGGATTAGTTTGCTAAATCAGTTGTTTACCTAATCAGGTTGCTGGCTCAGCTTTTTACCTGGCTGTTCTTTCCTTGACAGACAACTAGGCATCCTTTCACATGTCCCAACACCTAAAATATACCTTCTATGTATTACATCCTACAGTGTGTATTAAGGTAACCTCTGGTCTTATGAAATGGAGGCGGGGATAGAAAGAAAGAAATGGTGGGCCAAGAGACCTCTTACTGCCTGCCAAGATTATTCCACACTGGGACTGCTGCCCCTCTCATTGCTCCATGGCCAGCTGCTGTGGGGAGGAACTGGTCGTGGAATGGCATGGCAACCTGCAACAGAAGCTGGAAACAATAAGCTGGATATTAGAGCAAGGTAGGACCCTGTTACAGCTAGGAATGACAGCCCAATAGTTAGGACATGGAGACCCACAGCAGCTGTTGTCCCCAGCTGCCTGTTAGTTTTCCTATCTTTTAGGCGTGGCAGGAAATCTCTGTTACACCTTCCTAAGGTGCATGAAAAGGGACATATAGCTACAGTTTGTCTAGGGCAGCTGCAGACCTTTTAAGTGTAGTTTTACAATACCCAGTACCCTCCTGACTGACAGAGTGCCTATTCTCTGATGGGGGGTTGCTCAGAATGGGCTGTGAGAGAAACTGCATCCTGCATGCAGAGCCAACCAATTTCTTTAATGAGACACCCGGTAAGGGGGTAAAGCAAGACAACAGACCCTTCTTTTTGCCTCTGGTTTTCGCAACCTTGTTGGCTCCCTTAAGTGAGCAGTTCACAGCCACTAAATGCCCCAGAAGGGGAAACAGAGCTGAGGGGGAGGGCTTTCCAGAAGGCAAATCCAGCCCAGGGACACAGCTGAGGTCTAGATAGATGTGATATTGAGCTGAACTGCTCGTGTAAGTCTTGAAATGAAGTTTGGGAGTTCCCTCAGAAATCTCTGCAGCAGGGAGGCCTGGGGGAATCACCAGCTGCTGGGGAGGCAGAACAAACTGGAGTAGATGTCAGCAGGCAGAGTAATTCCCCTGCTGCTAGTGACTGACAAGTCTGGTACTGCCCCACACCTGGATGTAGGCTGACATACTGATTGCAGTGGATGGCTGGACCTTATCATCGGGGTGAATGGGTGTGTGTGGAAGATTGCTGCACCACTGCAAGATTTAACCCTAAATTAGATAAAATAATGATAGGGAAGGGACACTGCACTATTTATGTAATTTGAGTAGTTTAGATAAAACAAATGGCTTGTTGGCTCCAGTTTCATTTTTAATATACACTGACTGAATTTATAACACATTTTATGTTGTAAGGTTGAGGTGACAAAATGGCTGGATATTTACCACATCTTGGTTAAAATTAACTTTTACTGAAGTATTCTATTGCATACTGTTGGTGCAAATAAGTGCCTGGGGATTCATTCGTATTTTGGAAGAAAGCCTTTTCATACCTCACAATTTACATTGATAAATTTGCCAAAGATATTGAAGCAAATACAAACATTGGTAAAACTTCAGCGTACTTTTATATCAAGTCTTACAAGGCCTTTGATTTGTTTTAAATAATCTCAAATAAAAATATTAGTTTCTGATTTAACTGACAGTGCCAATTATTGTAGTAGTTCCCCTGTTTGGCACAATGTTCCTGGCAATACAAGATACTCCAAGTAACTGGGGCAATTCAGAAAATAATATGAAGTATTAATGCAGCTTAATTAGCAGTAATAATATACAATAAAGAATGCTGCAATTATTAATCAGGATCAGGTCCCTGTTATACTAGGTAGTATACATATTTACTGAAGAGTTATTACAATAACATAGGGTGAAAAAAATCAATCCTGTGGAGAGTACCAGTGCAAGGCTTACTTACAAATTTTAATCCCATTTAAATCCAGAGGCCTTGTACTGTCCCTCTCCATAAGAATCATAGAATATCAGGGTTGGAAGGGACCTCAGGAGGTCATCTAGTCCAACCCCCTGCTCAAAGCAGGACCAATCCCCAACTAAATCATCCCAGCCAGGGCTTTGTCAAGCCTGACCTTAAAAACTTCAAAGGAAGGAGTGATGGAGATTCCACCACTTCCCTAGGTAACGCACTCCAGTGTTTCACCACCCTCCTAGTGAAAAAGTTTTTCCTAATATCCAACCTAAACTTCCCCCACTGCAACTTGAGACCATTACTCCTTGGCAGGTTTCAGAGAAGCAGCCGTGTTAGTCTGTATTCACAAATAGTGAGCTGTAGCTCACGAAAGCTTATGCTCAAATAAATTTGTTAGTCTCTATGGTGCCACAAGTCCTCCTTTTCTCATTACTCCTTGTTCTGTCATCTGCTACTACTGAGAACAGTCTAGATCCATCCTCTTTGGAACCTCCTTTTAGGTAGTTGAAAGCAGCTATCAAATCCCCCTTCATTCTTCTCTTCCACAGACTAAACAATCCCAGTTCCCTCAGCCTCTCCTCATAAGTCATGTGTTCCAGTCCCATAATCATTTTTGTTGCCCTCCGCTGGACGTTTTCCAATTTTTCCACATCCTTCTTGTAGTGTGGGGCCCCAAACTGGACACAGTACTCCAGATGAGGCCTCACCAATGTCGAATAGAGGGGAACGATCACGTCCCTCGATCTGCTGGCAATGCCCCTACTTATACATCCCAAAATGCCATTGGCCTTCTTGGCAACAATGGCACACTGTTGACTCATATCCAGCTTCTTGTCCACTGTAACCCCTAGGTCCTTTTCTGCAGAACTGCTGCCTAGCCGTTTGGTCCCTAGTCTGTGGCAGTGCATGGGGTTCTTCTGTCCTAAGTGCAGGACTCTGCACTTGTCCTTGTTGAACCTCATCAGATTTCTTTTGGCCCAATCCTCTAATTTGTCTAGGTCCCTCTGTATCCTATCCCTACCTTCCAGCGTATCTACCTCTCCTCCCAGTTTAGTGTCATCTGCAAACTTGCTGAGAGTGCAATCCACACCATCCTCCAGATCATTAATGAAGATATTGAACAAAACCGGCCCAAGGACCGATCCTTGGAGGGGCACTCCGGCTGCCAACTAGACATGGAGCCATTGATCACAACCCGTTGAGCCCAACGATCTAGCCAGCTTTCTATCCACCAATGTACCACCAACGTATAAGGGTGAATTTCATTTCATAGTGAATACAAGAACATCCAAGAAAAAATTTTCTATTTTCCCAACAGATTTTTTTCCTTTTAAACACACACAGAAAACTTAGAACAAATTCAGTGAGGCAATAACTGAAATTTTCTAGCACATGCAGATGTACTACCTGTACTTAAGACACAAGCTGACTGACCACAAATCAATTAGTTCTCTGAAGAACTGACAGCTTACTCAAAAAGTAGCTTTAGGGAAGCCACTTCTGAGCTGGAGATAGACCTGAATTCTGACTTGAAGAAGGTACATTGACAGAATATATTGTGCTAGTTTAAAAAAATATTAAGAAAAACCTTAACACCAAATGACAACAAACAAAAGGATTGCATAAAATCTCATTTTAAATATTCTCTGAGAGAAAAGTAATTTGATCATCTATGTTTCAGCTGCCAAAGGCACTCATTCTATACCCAGTGCATCTTTAACATTTATATAGCTTGAGAAATGGAAAATAAAGACAGCAGCTAACAGGTTTAGTTCAATTTGACATTATAATATAAACCTGCACTTCTGTGCTTTTCTAATATCTATGCAATGAAGCAAGATACACATAGATGACAATGGCAAAGAGTCCTGTGGCATCTTATAGACTAACAGACGTATTGGAGCATAAGCTTTTGTGGGCTGAGTGTGTAGCTGGATAGATTGACGATATTGCTGGGTGAGTTAGGGGTACAACTGTTGTGGCCCTATGTGGCAGGTAGGATTTTAGACAGCTTACAGTCCTTTTTCCTTTGTAGAGAGGTGAAGTGTGTAATGTAGATCTCCTGTCTTATTTTAATAAAGGCTGTTTGTATGGAAGGCTGGTTATTTATGAGAGTCTCCAGGTTGGAGAGCTCTTTTTTGATGTTTTCCTGTTTGCGGTATAGGATGCTGATCAGGTGGTTCCTCAGTTTCTTTGATAGTGTGTGGCATAATCTCTCACTGTGGTCTGTGCAGTATGTAGATAGCAATGGATTTTTTACCTTCAGTCCATTTGGTATGATGTCCATCCGTTTGCATTTGGAAAGGAAGATGATATCTGTCTGTACCCACCGACCGCTATGCCTACCTTCATGCCTCCAGCTTCCATCCCGGACACACCACACGATGCATTGTCAGCCAAGCGCTGAAGTACAACCGCATTTGCTCCAACCCCTCAGACAGAGACCAACACCTACAAGATCTTCACCAAGCATTCTCAAAACTACAATACCCACATGAGGAAATAAGGAAACAGATCAACAGAACCAGATGTGTGCCCAGAAGCCTCCTGCTGCAAGACAAGCCCAAGAAAGAAACCAACAGAACTCCACTGGCCATCACATACAGTCTTCAGCAAAAACCTCTCCAACGCATCATCAGTGCTGGAGGGAGGTTACCAGTGGAGTTCCTCAGGGATCAGTTTTGGGACCAATCTTATTTAATCTTTATATTACTGACCTCGGCACAAAAAGTGGGAGTGTGCTAATAAAGTTTGTGGATGATACAAAGCTGGGAGGTATTGCCAATTTAGAGAAGAACCAGAATATCATACAGGAGGATCTGGATGACCTTGTAAACTGGAATAATAGTAATAGGATGACATTTAATAGTGAGAAGTGTAAGGTCACGCATTTAGGGATTAATAACAAGAATTTTAGTTATAAGCAGGGGATGCATCAAACAGAGGAGGAGAAGGACCTTGGAGTATTGGTTGATCACAGGATGACTATGAACAACCAAAGTGATATGGCTGTGAAAAAAGCTAATGCGGTCTTGGGATGCATCAGGTGAGGTATTTCCAGTAGAAATAAGGTGGTGATAGTACTGTTATACAAGGCACCGGTGAGACCTCACCTGGAATACTGTGTGCAGTTCTGGTCTCCCATGTTTAAGAAGGATGAATTCAAACTGGAACAGGTACAGAGAAGGGCTACTAGGATGATCCAAGGAATGGAAAACTTGTCTTATGAAAGGAGACTCAAGGAGCTTGGCTTGTTTAGCCTAACCAAAAGAAGGTTGAGGGGAGATATGATTGCTCTCTATACATGTATCAGAGGGATAAATACCGGAGAGGGAGAGGAATTATTTAAGCTCAGTACCAATGTGGACACAAGAACAAATGGATATAAACTGGTCATTGGGAAGTTTAGACTTGAAATTAGATGAAGGTTTCTAACCATCAGAGGAGTAAAGTTCGGAAATAGCCTTCCAAGGGAAGTAGTGGGGGAAAAAGATCTATCTGGCTTCAAGATTAAACTCGATAAGTTTATGGAGGAGATGGTATGATGGGATAACATGATTTTGGCAATTAACTGATCTTTAAATATTCATGGTAAATAGGCCCAATGGCCTGTGATGGGATGTTAGATGGGCTGGGATCTGAGTTACTACAGAGAATTCTTTCCTGGGTATCTGGCTGGTGAATCTTGCCCATATGCTCAGGGTTCAGCTGATCGCCATATTTGGGGTCGGGAAGGAATTTTCCTCCCGGGCAGATTGGAAGGGGCCCTGGGGGTTTTTCACCTTCCTCTGTAGCATGGGGCACGGGTCACTTGCTGGAGGATTCTCTGCACCTTGAAGTCTTTAAACCATGATTTGAGGACTTCAATAGCTCAGACATAGGTGAGAGGTTTATTGCAGGAGTGGGTGGGTAAGATTCTGTGGCCTGCATTGTGCAGGAGGTCGGACTAGATGATCATAATGGTCCCTTCTGACCTTAATATCTATGAATCTATTAATCTACAACCCATCCTGGACAACAATCCTTCACTTTCACAGGCCTTGGGAGGCAGGCCAGTCCTCGCCCACAGACAACCTGCCAACCTGAAGCATATTATCACCAGCAACTACACACTGCATCATAGTAACTCTAACTCAGGAACCAATCCATGCAACAAACCTCAATGCCAACTCTGCCCACATATCTACACCAGTGACACCATCACAGGACCTAACCAGATCAGCCACACCATCACCGGTTCATTCACCTGCACATCCACCAATGTAATATACACCATCATGTGCCAGCAATGCCCCTCTGCTATGTTCATCAGCCAAACTGGACAGTTCCCATGTAAAAGAATAAATGGACACAAATCAGATATTAGGAATGGCAATATACAAAAACCTGTAGGAGAACACTTCAACCTCCCTGGACACACAATAGCAGATTTAAAGGTAGCCATCCTGCCGCGAAAAAACTTCAGGACCAGACTTCAAAGAGAAACTGCTGAGCTTCAGTTCATTTGCAAATTTGACACCATCAGCTCAGGATTAAACAAAGACTGTGAATGGCTAGCCAACTACAAAAGCAGTTTCTCCTCCCTTGGTGTTCACACCTCAACTGCTAGAAGAGGGCCTCATCCTCCATGATTGAACTAACCTCATTATCCCTAGCCTGATTCTTGCTTACATATCTATACCTGCCTCGAAATTTCCACTACATGCATCCGACGAAGTGGGTATTCACCCATGAAAGCTTATGCTCCAATATGTCTGTTAGTCTACAAGGTGCCACAGGACTCTTTGCCGCTTTTACAGATCCAGACTAACACGGCTACCCCTCTGATAGATGACAATGAAAACTACAGGTAAATAAATCTCTCTCTGTAACATTTAGTTTTCTTCCATCAAACACCATTTAAAGAGAATGTCAGAGTGACAAGGTCGAGACAGCAGACTGGACTTCTACATAGAGTGCTTCCGCCGACATGCACGGGCTGAAATTGTGGAAAAGCAGCATCACTTGCCCCACAACCTCAGCCGTGCAGAACACAATGCCGTCCACAGCCTCAGAAACAACTCTGACATCATAATCAAAAAGGCTGACAAAGGAGGTGCTGTTGTCATCATGAATAGGTTGGAATATGAACAAGAGGCTGCTCGGCAGCTCTCCAACACCACTTTCTACAAGCCATTACCCTCTGATCCCACTGAGAGTTACCGAAAGAAACTACAGCATTTGCTCAAGAAACTCCCTGAAAAAGCACAAGATCAAATCCGCACAGACATACCCCTGGAACCCTGACCTGGGATTTTCTATCTACTACCCAAGATCCATAAACCTGGAAATCCTAGGCGCCCCATCATCTCAGGCATTGGCACCCTGACAGCAGGATTGTCTGGCTATGTAGACTCCCTCCTCAGGCCCTACGCTACCAGCACACCCAGCTACCTTCGAGACACCACTGACTTCCTGAGGAAACTACAATTCATCGGTGATCTTCCTGATAACACCATCCTGGTCACTATGGATGTAGAAGCCCTCTACACCAATATTCCACACAAAGATGGACTGCAAGCCGTCAAGAACACTATCCCCGATAATGTCACGGCTAACCTGGTGGCTGAACTTTGTGACTTTGTCCTTACCTATACCTTAACTATTTTACATTTGGGGACAATGTATACCTTCAAATCAGCGGCACTGCTATGGGTACCCGCATGGCCCCACAGTATGCCAACATTTTTATGTCTGACTTAGAACAACGCTTCCTCAGCTCTCGTCCCCTAACGCCCCTACTCTGCTTGCGCTATATTGATGACATCTTTATCATCTGGACCCATGGAAAAGAAGCCCTTGAGGAATTCCACCATGATTTCAACAATTTCCATCCCACCATCAACCTCAGCCTGGTCCAGTCCACACAAGAGATCCACTTCCTGGACACTACAGTGCTAATAAACGATGGTGACATAAACACCACCCTATACCGGAAACCTACTGACCGCTATTCCTACCTACATGCTTCCAGCTTTCACCCTGACCACACCACACGATCTATTGTCTACAACCGCATTTGCTCCAACCCCTCAGACAGAGACAAACACATACAAGATCTCTATCAAGTATTCTTACAACTACAATACCCACCTGCGGAAGTGAAGAAACAGATTGATAGAGCCAGAAGAGTTCCCAGAAGTCACCTACTACAGGACAGGCCTAACAAAGAAAATAACAGAACGCCACTAGCCGTCACCTTCAGCCCCCAACTAAAACCCCTCCAATGCATTATTAAGGATCTACAACCTATCCTGAAGGATGACCCAACACTCTCACAAATCTTGGGAGACAGGACAGTCCTTGCCTACAGACAGCCCTCAACCTGAAGCGAATACTCACCAGCAACCACATACCACACAACAGAACCACTAACCCAGGAACCTATCCTTGCAACAAAGCCCGTTGCCAACTGTGCCCACATATCTATTCAGGGGACACCATCACAGGGCCTAATAACATCAGCCACACTATCAGAGGCTCGTTCACCTGCACATCCACCAATGTGATATATGCCATCATGTGCCAGCAATGCCCCTCTGCCATGTACATTGGTCAAACTGGGCAGTCTCTACGTAAAAAAATAAATGGACACAAATCAGATGTCAAGAATTATAACATTCATAAACCAGTCAGAGAACACTTCAATCTCTCTGGTCACGCGATTACAGACTTGAAAGTTGCGATATTACAACAATAAAAATTCAAAACCAGACTCCAGCGAGAGACTGTTGAATTGGAATTAATTTGCAAATTGGATACAATTAACTTAGGCTTGAATAGAGACTGGGAGTGGCTAAGTCATTATGCAAGGTAACCTATTTCCCCTGTTTTTTTCCTACCCCCCCCCCCCCCCCGACGTTCTTGTTAAGCCCTGGATTTGTGCTGGAAATGGCCCAACTTGATTATCATACACATTATAAGGAGAGTGATCACTTTAGATAAGTTATTACCAGCAGGAGAGTGGGGTGGGGGGAGAGAAAACCTTTTGTAGTGGTAAACACCTATTTTTTCATGCTTTGTGTGTATAAAAAGATCTTCTATACTTTCCACAGTATGCATCCGATGAAGTGAGCTGTAGCTCACGAAAGCTTATGCTCAAATAAATTGGTTAGTCTCTAAGGTGCCACAAGTACTCCTTTTCTTATTGTTAAGCACTTGAGTGTCAGCAAGTGACAATTAAGTTTGCAAACGTGGCCTTAGCTCATTGCCCTTGTAACATTAAGTACGGCTTTCGATACGGTCTCAGATAACCTTCTCATAAACTAGGGAAATACAGCCTAGATGGAGCTACTATACTGAGTGCATAACTGGTTAGAAAACCATTCCCAGGGAGTAGTTATCAGTGATTCACAGTCAAGTTGGAAGGGCATATTGAGTGGGGTCCCACAGGGATCGGTCCTGGGTCTGGTTCTGTTCAATATATTCATAAATGATTTAGATAATGGCAGAGAAAGTACACTTAAAGTCTGCAGATGATACAAAGCTGGGAGGGGTTGCAAGTGCTTTTGAGGAGGATTAAAATTCAAAATGATCTGGACAAACTAGAGAAATGGTCTGAAGTGAATAGGATGAAATTCAATAAGAACAAATGCAATGTACTTCACTTAGGAAGGAACAATCAATTGCACAAATACAAAATGGGAAATGACTGCCAGGGAAGGAGTACTGCAGAAAGGGATCTGGGGTTATAGTGGATCACAAGCTAAATATGAGTCAGTATAACACTGTTGCAAAAAAAAAAAGTGAACATCATTCTGGGATGTATTAGCAGGAGTGTTGCAAGCAAGACATGAGAAGTAATAATTCTTCAACTCTATTCTGTGCTGATTAGGCCTCAGCTGGAGTATTGTGTCCAGTTCTGGGCGCCACATTTCAGGAAAGATGTGGACAAATTGGAGAAAGTCCAGAGGAGAGTAACAAAAATTATTAAAGGTCTAGAAAATATAACCTATGAGGAAAAATTTAAAAAAAATGGGTTTGTTTAACCTGGAGAAGAGAAGACAGAGGGGACATAACAGTTTTCACATAAAAGGTTATTACAAGGAGGAGGGTGAAAAAATTCTCATTAACCTCTGAGGACAGGACAAGAAGCAATGGGCTTAAATTGAAACCTGGGAGGATTAGGTTGGACATTAAGAAAAAACTTCCTAACTGTCAGGGTAGTTAAGCACTGGAACAAATTGCCTAGGGAGGTTGTGGAATCTCCATCATTGGAGATTTTTAAGAGCAGGTTGGACAAACACCTGTCAGGGATGGTCTAGTTATTACATAGTTCTGCCTTGAGCACAGGGGACTGGACTAGATGACCTCTTGAGGGTCCTTTCAGTCCTACACTTCTATGATTATTGAAGAAACCAAGGACATGGAACTGATACTGGAGTGAATATTGTACATCCTGAGCTTTGGGCCAATGCAATTTTGTGGCTGAAGAAAAATTCTACATTTGAAGAAAATGTTGATTTTTTTAAAGGGAGATTTGTTTTAAAAGACAAAATGGCAGTTGTTTGATCTTCTCAGAGGTTTGGAATGTTAGCAATTCCACCTGGGATAGATTAATGATCAGAGTGACAGTGAATTAGTCAAACGTACACTATAAATGTATTTTCTGAGTGACTTTGCAGTTTATCACATCAATATTACTGCTGCCTATGCGGTGTATATAGGAAACCCAAGAGAGTGTGGTGTGGTAAAAAATGTTTTATCAACATGAATGATGTGAGTCCTTCCAAACAAGTGTCAATAAAACCTTTGTATCACACTATGTACTCTGTCTGTGCCATAAATATTACAGAAAACTGTTTGAGAGTTGTTTTACAGAGCTTCAAATTTTTTATTTGGATTATTTTTGTAATCCTCCACCTGCCTGTAGTCATATGCTTTAGTTACTATGAGTTGGGCTCTGTATCTATCATGGAGGTCGGGGAAGTCACGGATTCCTTGACTTTCCATGACCTCTGTGACTTCTGCAGGGACCAGGGTGGCTGGCCCCACAGCCACCCAAGCTGCTGGCTCCAGGGCCAGTTGCTCAGGTGGCCCCGGGACAGCCACACCAACCGCTGCTCCGGCGGCCCTTGGCAGTGGTCCCGGGGAGGCCAGAGCATTTGCAGTCCACAGCCCCAGGCAGCAGTCCCTGTCCATCCAGCTGGAGCAGCTGAGGTCAGGGGCAGTGGTCCCCGTCAGTCTGGCCGGAGCATCCGCGGTCTGGGGCAGTGGTCCCCGGCTGACGGCCGGAGCAACCACATTCCACTCAGTGGTTCCCGGCCCACCGGCCAGAGCAGCCACAGTCCGCAGCCCCGGCAACTATTCCCAGGTGGCTGGCGCTGTCCTCAGCCCCTAGCAACTGATGCCGCTGACCCAAGGTGGCTCTCCCGCAGCAGCAGCCCCCCATGGCCCTCCAGCACTTCCCTCCCCCAAGATTTAATCACAGGTATTTTTAGTATAAGTCATGGACAGGTCACAGGCCATGAATTTTGTTTATTGCCCATGACCTGTCCATGACTTTTAGTAAAAATACCCATGACTAAACTGTAGCCTAAACTATGAGCCCAACTGTATATGGCTCCAAGAGAGCCTTAAATACACACAGAGCTGTCCTAAAATAACTTTGTATCAAAGCCGTGGCTTTAATTGTTTGATATCATGGGTTGTTCAAGTGGTAGGAATCTTCCAGTTCCCAGTGGGAAGATGGAAATCTCCACCCTTAAATTATATGAAGTTCACGTGTATTTCCCCACGGTACTGGGAAATATCAGACTTTAAAGTTGGCAAGGCTCTATCTGAATTAAGAAAGAAATACTACCTAGTAGACACTGGTAGACGTAGTGAAAATTATACACACACAAACACACATACATAAATCAGGCGTGGCCAAACCGCAGTTCGTGAGTCACATGCGGCTCATTTACAGTTAAACTGCAGCTCACGGAGCCCCCCCGCCAGCCCTCCCCCATTTTCCTCCTACCAGACTGGGGCAGGGGGGAGCTTCTGCCCTGTGGCAAGGTGGTAGGGCTAGGGGCTTCTGCCCTGTGGGGCGTGGGGATCTTGGGGTTTTATCCCCATGGGGGAGGCCACTCCTGCTGAAGCCCTGGCAGGCATGTTCCCTCTTACCCCCCGTAGGGTAGAAGCCTCAAGCCCCAGAAGGCATGTCCCATGGCTCTCAAACTTCTGAAGATTATCATATGCGGCTCAGAGAATCAATAAGTTTGGCCACCCTGATCCATTTCACTCTCTCTCTCTCTCTCTCACACACACACAGAGTCTATATCTATAATGTTACACTGCTGCACAAGAGATTAATAGTCATGTCATAAAACATTGTATACTGCAGTAAGCTCACCATGGGATTTTAGATGAATTAAAACAAATAATTACCCAGAATTCAAAAGTAACTCCTTTTAGCAATTCTCTTTGATATATCAAGCACATAGCACCCACACCTTTATAATGCACAATCAAATGGATTAACAGAAAAGTCAGTAGTAATAGCAAAGTGTTTGATCAAAATGTCACTGGCAGATTCAAGCGCAATACTGCCAACCCCAAGTATTAAAAAATTATGAGTCAGGATAAAAATAAATAAAATGAAATTTTAAATAATGAGATTGGTGTAAACACAAGTTTTTAAAGAGGTAATATTTTGGGGATTCTTTTAATTTGTCTTCTGTTTTCTGAGCCTTTAGGGTGCACTTGCTGCATATTTTCAAGTTTTTCTCTGCAACAATGAAGGCTAGAAAGTTACCCTTTTAAGATACGTTGACATTTTCATAAAGTATCTTGATTCCAGCAGCTGGGGCTTTAAGAAAACACACCAAATATCATGAGATTCCCAATTAAAATCATGTATGTTGGCAGATCTACAAGTATTCCACATTTTCCACTGTTAGAATATCACAACACACCACATCATGCTTTATTGCCTTGCAGGATCTTATGGACGGAAGTACAAAAATATTAGTGTCAACATCTAGCAAGTTTTTTGAGTCAGATTCCATTTATCCTGAAGTAACTACAAGAGACTGTACACCTGGAAACTATAACAAAAGATATAGTATGACAAGAATGTCAGCCAGTTATCCCATTGTAAATGAAAAAAAAAAAGAGGCTGGCAACCTATCAGCATAATAGTTTTACCCTGCTTAAAGCGTTGCCGCGGCAGCACTTGAATATCACTGCCCCTTTTGCGCCCCCCGTTGGCAGCCCTGCTGGGTCCCTAGCAGCAGGGCCGCCGACAGGGGAGTGCAAAAGGGGCAGCGACGTTAAAGCCATGGCAAAGGACCCTCCTTAAAGCGCTGCTGTGGCAACGCTTTATCGTCACTGCCCATTTTGCCCCCACAGGCTGCCAATGGTGGAGGGGGGGAGGAGCAGCTGCCCCGGGGCCAGTGATTTAAAAGGGCCGGAGCTCCAGCCGCTGTGGTAGCGGCAGCAGTGGCTTAAGCCCCGGCCCCTTTAAATCGCCGCTGGAGCCCAGGGCGGCGCGGGCCAGGCAGCCTGGAAGGGCTGGCTGGGGGACACTGACCCTCCAGCCCTGCCCCTTCCGCCTGAGGCCCCGCCCCTTCCAGGGGGGCCAGAGCTGGCCCCCGTACCGGTAAGTTTTCAATTTTACTTTCACCCCTGCCAGCAGCTGACACTCCAGGCCATGATTCGACAGCAGCCAAACCCCTACTTAGCCCTACATGAGTTTTTGTGAGTGAGAGAGTGAGTGAGTGAGTGTGTGTGTGAAAGAAAACAGCATGTCCCCCTCCTAGGGTAGGAGGGGTGAAAGCTGCACAGACCCCAGCGCTGCTCCTGCCCTGCTGGCTCAGGCTGCCTTGGGCTGGCAGCCCCAGTGTCTTGCTTTAAGTGGCTGCCCTGGGGGTGGGCTGAGAGGCAGCCCACATGTGCCTTCCTTCAAGATGCAATGCAAGCACAGTACAGTACTTGCTTTTTCACATTTTTTTCCATCTCTGCTGCTTCTTGATTGGTTACTTCCAGTTTCACATGGTGTCCGATTGACTGGCCAGTCCGTAACTCTGGTGTTCATATATATCTTTGATGTTCTACTGCACTGAAGTTTCAGCTTGCCTCCCCTGATCTATGTCAAACATAAGGATCAGGAACTAAATTACAGTCTTTTACCCCTGCTCCTGCATGTTACACATAAATTGAATACCACATACATAGTATTCAGATATATTACAGTCATGCAAAATAAAATGTAGCATGGTGAGGTTTGCATGGTGATTGGGGACTTGAATGTATCCACAAGTTATATTAAAATGTACTTATTTATATTTTTTTCAGCTGAAATCTTTTATTCTAGGAGCTTTACAATATTTTAAATAAAAAAACCTTACAATATAAAGTATATGCTGCACTCACTGATTGACCTGTACATAGAATTAAAAATAAATGTACACTATTGGAATAAGTAACAAAGCTCCCCTGAATGGTGTTTCAGTAGATGTATCAAATTTCAAGGTGGTCTTGGGTCTGGCTCTCCCTGTTCATTAATAAAGTTAGCTCAAGACAGCCTTTCAGTGGGTGTGCCTCACAATGCATTTTTATCCCTCTAAAGCCTAAAGATATCAAAAAAGCCAACATAGCCCCCTACTTTAAATGCACTATGTTTGTCAGTCTTCAACTACCCAGAGAAAAGAAAATAGCCTTCTGGGCATGCCACAAAGCCTAACAATGTTGGGTAGGAGCAGACCTAGGTGGGCAGCAAGTTCCTCATGAAGAATAAAAAGTGTCTTTCAAACTGAGGCTCCAGCTCAAGTGCCTCCAGTGAGCATAACTTCAGTTATATTTATTGTGCAAAGAGGAAATAATTCCTTTCAGGTCCCAAATAATTGATTGTGAGTGATTTTTCAGACCAGACTCGTTATATAAAATAGACCATAGAATTCCATCCAGTAATTCTTGAATCCAACTCAACAACTTGAACAGGAGTGCATCTTTCTAGAAAGACATCCGATCTTGATGTAAAGACTCCAAGTAAAGGAGAATTTATCACATCTCTTGCTAATGTTTTCCAGTAGTTGATTACCCTTCCTGTTAAAAATATTTCATCTTATTTCCAATGTCTATTTTTCTGACTTCAGCTTCAAGCCAATGGATCTTCTTATGCCTTTGCCTGTTAGATTAAAGAGGGCTCTACTAGTAGATATCGCCTCTCTTTGTAGGTAAGTTTTAGGGCTGTAGAGATTTAAATCAACATCTTGAACTGCACCCAGAAAGCTACTGGCAGTCAGTGCAGATTACTGAGCAAAGGTGCAACATGCTTTCAGTGTGACACATGACTTATTAAGCAGAGCACCACATTCAGCACTAGCTTCAGTTATTAATATCTCTAATCTCCAGAAAGAGTTCCAACATGCATGATCTGTCATTTGGGACTATTTAAGTCAAAGACATATCTTAAAGGTAGGCTGCAAGTAGATGTGGCAGTTTATTTGAAATAAGACTGGCAGCCAAAGGGATCGGGATAACATTATACAGCAGTAATATGAGTTTGCAGTTTAGTGACCAACTCATTTTGGCCAAGATTTAGTTAAAGTACTTAGCTACCCCATGTGGTAAACTAATACAAAATACTTACTAAATACATAAACAAAAAGTTTGTGCTGGAATAAGTCTTATAGATAAGCAAATTGATAAATTTGGTATAACTCTCTAAATTTGGCTTATTATGCATAACATTGCAAAGATTGTTGTTCAAGCCATCTTCACTGTGAAATTAATATAGATTTAACTGGCAATAAGTGTACTAATATGTCTAAATACAGGACAGTGTAAATTTATTGTATTCAATTTAATGCATATAAAGGTGAAATTCACATCAGAGAAAAGCATCTGCGCAGGTCCTTGCACATCACTTAATCTGCCATTTTAAGGTCTTTGGTGAGATTACAGGTCCTCAGAACTGAGATGAATTTTATTGATAATAAATGTGTAAATTTAAACATAATAAGTGTTTATTATGTATTATGTTAAAGGTCAAATCTTGATGTCTTTCCTGTTTTCCTCAAATACTTACTGGAGAGAACAATTATTTCTTGCTTCATTGCTTAGACATTAGAAGAGCTCAGACCAAGTACACAGTGTTATTATCTGGTTAATCCCTATTTTATGAATGATGTTAATGGGAAATTTTCCTGCGTGAGGACTGAGAACACTGAATGCGGACTCCGGGGTTTGATCCAGAGTCTTGTTTTTTATATTTGTATAGCAGTAGCATCTAGTGGACCCAGTTAGTCAGTTAGAGTTATACAATAGGTGTGATTAATAAAAATAAGACAAACATGAATATATTGGTATTATTATTATTGGGCCAGATCCTCAGGTGACGTAAATCAGCATAGCTGTGTTGCCTTCAATGGACCTATGTCTCTTTATACCAGCTGAGGATCTAACGCAATATATTGTTATGGCAGAAGCAATCAGACAGGACAGTTACACATCGTCTTACAAGTTCTTTTTCTTGGCGCATAAGCAGTGTAGTCTTTGAAGAAATGTTGTAGTTTTGTGATGAAGCTTTCTTTAGGGGGAGCTGTTACAATCAGCAGGAAAGTTTTCTCTCTGCCTTAATCTCTAACTAAAATCAATTCATGGTGCAGAGTTACTCCCTAGGAACTAGGTATTGGTGTTTTAACGGAGATTCCTGAAAGATGGGATTGCCTGCATGCTGTCTGACCCCCACTGTTTAAGGACTGGTGTATATTGTGTAAAATAAACAAGTTGCACTAAGAATATCCTAGGCTCCATGTCACTGCCTTCTTCTCTAATTGGGAACTGATCTGTAAGGCCATCTGCTACTACTTGGCATATTGGCAACAATATTTAATTCTATAGCACCGTAACACAGGGGAAGATGGTGCATTACAAATACAGAATTCTGGACTGAGGATTTTACAATCAAATATGAGCTGATACAAACCAAACATTTTAAGAATGAAGCACGAGTCAGGATTGGGACAAGAAATAACTTTAGGAGATTGATGACCGAAAGCTAGATTAAATAAGTAGATTTCAAAGTGAGACTTGAAGAAAGAAAGAGCACTTCGTGCCCAAGACCAGAGTCATAGTTCCAACACCAGGGGGCAGCATGAATGAAACTATGAATTCAAGAGTGTGTAAGGAAAAGAAAGAGGGAGCATGAAGAAAGAGAAATGGACAGCATGAAGAGCACTGAAGGAAGTGCAGAACTAAATAAGCACTGAGGCACATGTATGGGTGAAGCCATGAGAACATTAAAGGTGAAGATGAGGAACTGAATTTGACATGGAAAAGGGCAGGAATCAACAGAGGGCTTAAGAGGGATGGGGCAGAGCATTAGGAGAAAGATTATTTTAATTGTGACATTTTGGATAGACTGGAGAGAAGAGAGCTTAAAAAAAAAACAGACTGGAGGCTGGTCAAGGCAAGAAGTGACCAAGGCACAGACTAAGGTTTCTAAAGATGGGACAAGAGGAAAGGTTTGATTTTAAGGAGGATATAAATCAACTAGGGACTTCTGCGATGCCCATGTAAATCAGCTGGAGTCTTTCTTTGGCCTCCATGTTTGCATCTCCAAATAGAAAGTGTAGGCTAAACAAGGGATTCTATAGGTAAAGTAGTGGAAAGATTAAAATGGTAAAGAAAAGTTGAACAAAGATAGTGAACCAATATGGGAAGAAATTATTAGAAAACAATGATTCATCTCATTCAGCCTGAGAACAGACACATACTGTAACTTTTATGATTGCATTCTTACCAGTGACTCAGGGATAAGTGAATTGATTGACTTACTGAACATTTTGTTTTGCCAGCTAGGTTTTCAGAGACAAAATAAAACATGACTGACATCTAACAAGTGTCAGTGTAGGTTGATAATTGCTGTTTCTAATACATCAAAGTATGTTTTCTCTTAAAAAAAAAACTTGGATAATTGTAATACAGTGGCAAACTGGTTAAGATTGTACATTAAACATATTCTCAACTTGTTCTTTAGCAAGGCAGAAATTACTTTATCTCTTGAGACAAAGTAATTAATTTATTCACTGTTTATCCCTGGATCACTTGAAAGGAAATGTATGGGACTACAGTATTAATTACTGTATAAATTTCCCACTAAATGCTTTGCAAGTAATATAATTACCACTTCAGTATTTGTAACTGACACACACTTTTTTGCAGTTTAATATACTTGTGAATTACTTTAACATTAATATTACTAATAGGAAAAAAGTACTGAAAAGTGATAATAGTTAATGAAGTCACTAATTGGCATAAGCCAAGATAGTTTTATGTTCATGCCAGTCTACAATAACTTTAATATTTAACTATTTTTTACTAACTCCATTACACAAATCCTTAAAAATAAGCTCACGCCCTCCTACCCCCCCAAAAAGAGAGCGAGAAGCAGAATGATGAGAATGTATTTAGTTTCTGTGTTACTGGGGGCAACAATTCCTTGGGAATTATAGAATAATCAACATCTTGCAAATGAAACTTTGTTCCTGCTTCCACAAACTCCCCTATAGTCATATTTGCAAGTATCTAATTGCACCTAATATTTATTTGCAAGAACATTCATGGACACCATTGTGAACTCCAGTGTGAATTAATAACTGGAAGAATACATGCTGCAAGTGCCCTGGCAGCCATTTTGGAAGTTCTTTATGGATTAGGTAATGATAGGTTAAGGAAAGAATGAGGTTGTTGAGGAAGAGGTGGAAAAAAATAAAATTATTAAAATAAGCAGCATTAGCAAACGGGGGAGAAGGGAGAGATTGTAAATGGGGACAGTGGCAAAAGGTTCCCTAACCTTTAAGGTACCTAAGAACATCAGGGTCAGGGATACTTCTGAACATCATGCTAAGTGCCTAGAGTGAGGTATTAAAGGTTCATAAATGAACCTCTCCCCACCCCCAAAAAGAGAGGGATGAAGAGAGTACCACTGAGCAATTTTGAACCTAAATATTGGAGGAACAGGAAGCTGCTTCCACAGATAAGCTCAGTTGCTTACCAACAAAAAGCCCACCAGTAACATGATGTCCTGTGTATACCAAGAAGTTCATGTGTGGGTGTGCTGGATCATGCCTGTATGTAGATAGCACTGTGTGGGTCCCCTTCCAGTCCCCAGCCCATGTCCTGTATCCCCAGTGCTCTGTGTTCCACTGTGTCACTCAGTTTGTCCCCCTGGATTTTGTGTCACCAGTGCTCCCTCTTCTGCACTTCCAGTGTCACCCAAATACCTGTATCCTCTTTGTGCTCTGTTTCTTCCCCTGTGCGCTCACCCCTCAGTGTTCTGTGTCCTCCGGGGGATCTTCTGTCCCTCTGGATCCTCCGCATAAGGCTCTATGACAGTGGTTCCCAAACTTGTTCCGCCGCTTGTGCAGGGAAAGCCCCTGGCAAGCCGGGCTGGTTTGTTTACCTGCCGCGTCTGCAGGTTTGGCCGATCGCGGCTCCCACTGGCCGTGGTTCGCTGCTCCAGGCCAATGGGAGCTGCTGGAAGCGGCGGCCGGTACGTCCCTCGACCCACGCCACTTCCAGCAGCTCCCATTGGCCTGGAGCAGCGAACCGCGGTCACTGGGAGCCGCGATCGGCCAAACCTGCGGACGCAGCAGGTAAACAAACCGCCCCGGCCCACCAGGGGCTTTCCCTGCACAAGCGGCGGAACAAGTTTGGGAACCACTGCTCTGTGATCCTCCTCTCCTGTCCTTTTGGGACCAGTCTCCCCAAAATGGAATCCCTGTCCTTACAGCAGTTCCTTCCTCTGTCTCTTCTCATGGTCTCCAGGTGTGGAGGAAAGAGTCCCTTCTGCTGGCAATGAGCACAGACCTCAGGAGCTATTCTGGATCCTTCCCTCTGGTTCCCTATGTTGACTGAGCTAGGTACCGCTTCCGCCTTTTAGCCTGAATGAAATATCCACTTCTGCTAGGCAACACCACATCGGATGGACAGGGTAGATGTATAGCCTGTGCTCACAGCAATACATTTAGGATCCTGTCTTCCATTCCCCATCATCCAACAAAAGATCAAAGTTATGAGAAAGGAGAATGGGAGACCGTGTTCCCCCCCCCGCCTGAAAGCTGGGCAACAATGCCACCTCATCCACATTTACATCCAGTTATTACACCTATGAATAGGTAAATCATCAACTTCAGAACTGTAATCTCTGAAATTTGGGACCTTGAGGGTGTGGTTTATTTACCATTACTGACAGTGAATATGTCTGGCTTTTGAGCTGGCAGCAACTCTGTTGTGGTGTGTTTTAAACTTTGTCCACCAAATGCCACTGTAGCTGGCACCAAAATGGTGTTGGAATGACAGTGAGCTGCAGGGATCCCCAAGAAATTTGTTCTTACAGCCATCCAACAACACAACAGCTAACATCGTAGCAGCCCTCATAAACAGATTGATGGCAGAGACAGGACTGTGTTTATTTGGTGATAGTAGGAAGGCAGTAATGGGCTGGTTCCTTGCAAGGGAAACATTTGGTCTTTCAGCTGTTAATCAGCTCACAGACAGAGAGATAGAAGATGAAGCTTTCTGCCTTTACTGGTGACTATATCAGTTCTTACCCATAACAGGAAATGGCCACACCCTGCAAATCACTACATCAATAACCCAGATCCATTCCTACGCAATACACACAGATAAAGGAGTATAATAAAGAACACTTAAAATATACCTTTCATGGAAGGCCCCTCATCTCTCAAGTCCTCTTCTCCACCCATAATGGTGGCGGGTTGGGAAAACAGATCTTGAGAGTAAGGGTACATTCCTTGGTTTAGGAGATCTTTCTCCTCAACCTTGTCCCAACCATTATTTCCTTCCTTTCCCATCACAGATACACCACTGGGACTGCTCTGCGGTCCAAAAGTTTGTTTTTTTCCCACTTCAATGGAGCTGAGATTGTGTTAAAGCTCATTAAAGGGCAGGCATGCCTTCCTGTTCGAGAGAGCAAACTGATGTCCTGAGCTTTAATGAACTTCAACAATGAAAAAATAATGCCAGACTCAAATTTCATCTTTTGTTATTTGGCAGGTGCTCTTTTCTGTTCCTGTGCTGCTCCTCTTACTTTGTTCTCAGAAAGTTAAGACATCTGTACACAGGAAAGTATAGAGTATCTAGCAGCTCATCTGTTCCATCATACTAAATACACATTAGAAAGCAGAGAAACATAACTTGAAAGTAATTCTAGAATGACATTTGCAATACAAATAATGTTTAGCTGCTCCAGTTTCTTCCATGCATTTTTCCCTTCATGTGCCAGATTCCCAACCTCTGCTCCTTAACATCTATTGCTGTCAAAAAGACAGGACAGTCAGCTAGGAACAGTAGAAACACCTCAGATATGTCACTAACATCATCTGCAATACTTTAGCTACTTGAGCATATGCCATTATCTGATACAAGATATGGGGCTGAACTCTTACCTTTTCTGGATATAGATTGTAAGCAGTTTGGAGCAGGGCTCATGACTTTCTAGTCCAGTAAATCTTCAAACACACTGAGCCTCATTCTTTGCTGTCTTGGTGGGACAGCAATTGAAGTTAGACATTTTAAAATCAGCTAGCCTGGTTAACTTGCGTTCAAGAGTTTTAAAAGAGCTGACTAAGCAGCTCACAACCATTAATGTTGTTTTTCACTAAGTCTTGGAACACTGGGGAAGCTCCAAAAGGCTGGAAGGAAACTAGATGATCACAATGATCCTTTTTGGCTTTGTGGTGTAAAACATTATCATATCTGACTTATACTGTTTTATATCCAATATACACTCATGTAAACTGCGTATAATCAACCACACAAGATGCAAGGTAGTAAAGAATCAGGCCTCCTCTTATTGAAATTAAAATGAACAATGTATTATCTATTTCCTGAATATATATTTTAAGAAACTTTAAAGGCTAAGCTACATTTATAAGATTAATGTTCTAGCGTTCAGCTGAGTGTCTTAAGAGAAAGGCTTATGACGTCAAGCATAGTTTATTTTAATAAAATAAAAGTAGTAAATAAATGCAAAAATACATAATGCTAGATACTTGCACTCACAATTCTCATCTCTCATGATCAAATTACAGTTACATTTAGCTTTTTAAAGGAGAGAACACCAGAGTAGTGCTCAGATTTGTTTTTAAGGTGTCACTGTTCACTGGATGAAGAACCACAATAGTGCATGGTATATTTCAGCTACTTACATGAAGTAAGAGTGATTTTTATGCTTATATTATACATCCCATTCTGTCTCTACTTATTTCAGTGCAGAACTATAGTAATGAACCCCCAAACCCAAATAAATACTTTATAGCTAATAAAAGGTAACTGGCTAAAAATCAAACCGTGATTTGTTCTGAGGAACCTTTTAAAATTTGAGAAAAATAGAAAAAAGGGCAGATTTGTGGGTTCAAGTGTGCAATTTAATAATAGTCCAGTACTTAAATTAAACCACAATCATAAAAATGTTAAATTTAGCATCATTATTAGAAGCATTTCAAATGTATCTATTAGCTAAATGTATAAAATATGGGTGAAAGATGACCATTGAAGAAACAAAGGGAATTTTTAGCCTTATATGAGAACAACTGTTCTAAAGATTATTGGTGCAGGATTCGATGAGTATGTAATTTTAATTATGTATTTAGGATGAAATCTTGCCAGCTCCAAACTTGCCATGGAAGGTCTCAAATGTAGTGAGGCCACTACTGTTCTCTTTCTGAGACTGCATCAATGTAGCCTAAAACAACATCTCCAAGCTACGTGAACCTTGCATATTCATCTCAACCTGACATTAACTGTAAAGACTAAGAAAGAAATTGATGAATCAGCACTATTAGTTATTTCACCTCAATCATTTTTATAGAAATATCAAGCTAATGTGGTTATTTGGTAGGGTTGGATAGCAAAGAAGTTAATGATTGAAAAGCCCTATTAGACCATCTTATCCAACCCATTTACAGTGAGGAATGACTTCCTACAGCACATCATTAACTGATAAGGTAGCGCTATCAGGAAGAGTTTGAAGACACTTGATTGAGGTGTATAAGATTATAATGGAAACTGTTCAATCCCTCCTTTTTATACTGTCCTATCTTGAAAGGATAGCACCTCACTCAATGAAATTAATGACTGGCAAATTTACAACAAGGGGAGAATGAAAAGAAGTATATATTCATAAAACATCTAGTCAGCCCATAGAATTCACTGCCACAGTCAAATGATATAGTTGAATTTAAATATGTTTTGTTAATTTTATACTAAATAATATTTACAGATAAGCATTCTAAAATAAGGGTAAACCAATCTCATGCTTCAGTCATACACTACATTATCGCCAGACAAAAGAAGGAGCTTTCCCACTTGAAATAGGCTATACCTCTCTAGCACCCCTTTGGGGAGAGAAGAAGCACCCACTCTGTCTGTGTGTCCAGGGCACAGTGCCTCCATCTGTTCCCTTACTAGTGGTGGGTGGATGTTAAAGCAGTCCACACAAAAGGTCAGAATGCTTCCACAGTCCACAAAAGTTAAGTCCTGATTCTTTGGGAAGCTAAAGAGACAAAATAAAACTGAAAGGAAGTGGCTCCTCTCCTTTCTGAGAAGGCTCTGAATGGGGGCGGGGCAAGGCTCTCAGGCTGTTTCCCTGATCAGTAACCCCTGCTTCCAGGGGCTGGGGAGCTATAAGTTGCAGTCCTGTTCCTTCAGAGTACCCGCCTGGACAGAGCCAGGGTCCTCCCTTTTAAGGACTTGCCCATCTTCAAGCTTGACAAGTCTCTCAGGGGCACCAGTTTGAGGTGGACTTGGCCTAGAAGAGCTTTTTAATACCTTCCTGGCTGTGGTGGGGATCTGCCCCCACCACACCACCCCCAAAATAAATTAATATAACTGGACAGGTACATTTATTTGTTTTACTTTTCTTTGAAGTATTAGCTATTGGCTATGACCACAAGTAGGACAACAGACTTGTATGGCAAATCTTACAAATTTTCCATTCAGCTCTACAAGTGTCTCAAAAAAGGTTTTCAACAGAAACTGTGAAATGCTTTGACATATTTTGGGGTAAATTTAGTGCTATTAAAAAAACAAACAAACAAACAACCCAGCTCTAGTTACTATGGCTCAGATCTACAAAGGGGTTTAGGTGCCACTCTGAGCCACACACACCCTGCTCAGCTGCTGCCTAATCGCATAGATGCCTAAACTCACTCCACACCTACAAACCCTTAAAATTTTCACTGTTAAATTGCTCTAGGCACTAAAGTTTCTGCCTCTGGGCACATGTGCTGCTGCCTCAGGCAGACATCCGCTGCCTAGTTCATGCCTCAGACCCACGCCATCCCCAAACCAGGTGAAGATAGGAATTCCCCCCTTATCCCCATATTGCTTGTAGGGCCTGATCTGGTAGAGATGCACTGAGCACTTGTGGGAGACAATGTTTCAATTCCCTTCTCATGAGAAGGGATTTGAACAGAGGTTCCCTACCCCTCAGGTGAGAAGCCTATAGGACATTCTGATGTAACATTCACTATCTTGCTATTCTATTTTGTGTTCAATAAATAAATATTAAATATTAATTGGGCCAGAGAGAAAGCAAGAGAATGGGTGCTGCTGCTTCTCCTCCTCCTCCCGTCAGCCATTTTGTGTGGAGTTAGGCAGGCACCTGAGGAGTTCTCTCAAGAAATGGCTGAGGTATCTAAGCCACCTGACTCCAGAAAAGAGGTTTCTGGCTGTGGATTGCGAGCAGACTAAGGTGCCAAACTCCATGAGAGGGCTGGGGCTTAGGGCACACCTCTCTTGTCAGCATCTCCCACTGGCTACCCTAGGCCAGGAGCTGCCTAGCATGCTGTATTTGTGGATCATATTCTCAGGCACTTCTACTCCCCCGTGCATCATATAGGGAGTGTAGGTGCCTAACTCAGTGGATTCCAGTGATCTCTACATGGTGCCTAAAAATCTACCACAACACCTAAGTCATTTTGTGGATCCAGGCCTATTCCCAAATAAAGGCACTGTCACTAAAAAGCTTTGAAAAATATAAAGATTAACATACAGTGGCATACTGAATTTGCCTTTCTTGTTCTATTTCCTCTTAGAAATAGAGGAAATACCATAGTATATTTAATTACTGTAACTCAATACATGTTAACGTTAAAAAGAATATTAGGGGCAACCACTGTGTAACTGCAACAAAAGTGTTTATAGGGTTTTAACTTTTTATTTCATTTCAGCTACTCAGATGAACAAATATCATCCAGCAAAGACTAAAAGCTACCCTGCTTGCTCATTATGCTTAAATGAAATTTAGGTGTGTAATGTTTTATAATATATCCAGAATGGAAAAGAAATGCCTGATGTCAAAGACAAGCTAAATTAAACTACTGTTAAAATGTAAAATACCAAATTTTGGAGGGGAATCAAACAAATGCAGCATTACATCTTGCACTTAATTATATAAAATACACAGTGACTGAAGCCACAGATAATTCTCTCTAAACACATTGCACAGAATTATTAAAGGATGAAATGCTAGTCCCTTGCAAAAACTTTATGTAAGCTGATTTTGTACAAGAAGACCAAGGCAGGGGTTTGGAGAATGGAAAATATTACAAGGCTTATGGACTTTAGTGCTACCTGCAGCCCCCTGTCCCCTTGAGCATGCACACGCACACATTTAATGTGTTTGTAGCCTATCAATATACACAGTTCACATGACTCAGGAAGTCAGCACAGCATCAATTTGCATTCAGAAATTATTTTGGCATCCTTAAGAGTTAGAAGATTAAATTCTTAGAAGATTAGTAAAGGATTGGTAATAATAATTGGTAATAATTAGTAATAAATGTCTCTTCCTGCTCACTGTGAAGACCTGTCCCGCTGGTGAGATTTCAGATGCCCCATGACTACTCAGTTGAAAAATGTACCACAACATTTTGGATTCTTTCTATCTTCTGCTATATCTTACTGGGCATTTGTAAAGTATATGTAAGTGTTAATTTTCTTACATTGTGATGTAAATATCTATGTAAATTTAATTAAAGGTTTTGATTTTGTATAACGATTGTTTTCTTCACCTTTAAATTTAATGAGTACTCCTGCCTGCCTTTTGGAACAGGTGTTCAGTTCAGGATGGATGCTATTAGAAAGTCAGTCACAAACTCTGTGCTCTCTCTGTCTTATGGAGATTACAGAAAAAAAGAAACAAGCTAGAAGTATGTAATCTAAAATAGAAGTCATTCAGGCTGAAGGTACATATTTTGCAATTTATGAAAACATAATACACATGTCAAGGCTGATTCCCCACTCTAGCACTTTGAGTGCAGAAGGTGGGGGCCCACAAGGATTCTAAAAATTAATACTGGCCACTCAAGGCTTGTATAAAACTCCTAAGATTACAGCTTTTCCCTGACTTGGGATGGGTAGATGCTGCCACTACCCAAGTGCAAAAACCCCTTTGAGAACCCAGGAAGGCGCACTTGGGAATTCCTTCCTGTGGGGTACCCTCAAGCCCTTTCACCCACCCTCCAGGGAAGAGCTGAGAAAGAAAACAAAGGAAATCAGCTGTTGCCACCAGCTAATGAAACAACATATGCACAAACCTCTTAGGACACAAAAATCCAATCCTGTTCTTAAAAAAGGTAAATTTTATTTAAAAAAAAGAAAGAAAATACATCTGGAACTTAGGCCAATTACAAGGTTTAAGCATCAAGATAGCTCTCTTGAGCTCCAGTTTAAAGGTTACAAGCAAAACAAAAGCACCTGGGGTTAGCACAGAGGAGTCCACAAGCCATAAAGAAATAAAAAGAGATAAACCTAATTGCGTCTTCCTAGACATTTCCTGATCTACTTACATATCTGGGGTTTTAAATGAAATTTAGGTGTGTAATGTATGATGATTGATGATGATTTTTCATACCTGGCCCAAGCTCTTACAGTACAGTTCCAGCCCTGTCTCTGCACTCTGGGAGAACAACACAGACAAAGGGGAAGTTTTTTCCCCATTTTAAAAAGTTCTAGCCTTCCCATGGGCTCTTTTGGTCAGGTGCCCACTCCCTTCCTTTTACCTATGTACTTTTTAACCCTTTACGGGGAAAGCAAGTAGAGAACAGCTACTAACATGGATATTATAGCTAAGTGGCTGGCTGGGTGTCCATAAAAGGGAGCTACCCTCACTCCCTTCATTTATCACAACACATAACCTGAAAAAACTATATAGGCAAAGATGGTGACTACAAAGGTTTTGAAACTAAATTGTAGGTAAAATCTACAGAAGGGAAAACTGAAACTGGAATGCATGCTTTGAAAGAATTTAGGGAAATTACTTTTCTTTTTCTAAGAGCCAACTCTTCTTTGATAATGTAGTTTATTACTACAAAATGTGCTGACCTGCTCCTTTCTGTTTAACAGAAATTCAGAGCCAGTCCATGTTACAGTTTTATCATATATTTATATTTTCTTCTGAACTCATATTTTAGTATAGTTCAGTGTGATTTGACATTGCAAGCTCAAAAGACAGTTATGTTCATAGCCATTCCTGACCAGATCGTACAGAGAACTAGCAGGTATAATTATACTCAACATGTCTGTTAGGTGTTGTGGCATGCCTTAGTGTAGACTAAAGTCACATTTTATATAATATTCTACTATCTTTGTTTTCTTGTTGCTCAGCAGTGAGTCCTGTGGAGAAACAGAAAGGAACATTACTTCCTGTAGTTCACCATCTGTAGATGAAATAATTATTGTTTTAATTGCTAAGTAACTCAATCTCTGCCCTGTTTGATTTCATCCAACACAGAGAGTTTGCTTTCTCCTCTCATCACTATTTCACTTTAATTCTTATTTTGCTCATGCACTGATGTAGAAGTAGGTGAAAGTTTCTTCTAACAACTAACACAATAGTAGGTTCTACAGGTGGCACAATGGCTGATTCATAGTTGACATGTTTTGTGTAGCTCCAAGTGTTACATTAGGTAATTGGCTAATTTGCATATAACCTTAAACATCACTGTTGAAACATGTGTATTTAATGTTGGTGGAGGTACAGTATTGAGTTGACACCAGATTTCCCTTGCAGAAACTGAGTACAATATGACTTAGGTCATAAGTGAGGCACTGATACTGCCCACATAAACATATCCTCATGAGAGCAAGTTGATAACTATGTTTTGTACAGTCAGCTATCTATTTGGTCTCACACATGCATCCTTTGTTGGTCCAGCCATATTTTTAAGAAATAGGCCATCGCAAAGAATTATTGAGAATTAAAGGACAAAATATCATAGGGTAAAGACTAAGATATGCAAAAAAAATATGCAAGTAAATGTGCATATGAAAATCTGTTTGCAGTGGATGCACAGAGAAATTTGTGCATGTAGCTATCCATTTGCACACCTAATGAGTTAACTTGTGCCCACAATGTAGTTGTGTGAAATCCTACTGGTGGAGTTTATCAAAGGCACAAATGGGAATTGGGGCTCAGCTTCCATTGTCTTACAAAGGGAGTTGGAAGCCTATTTTCCCTTTGTGTCTTTGAAACTCTCCCCTTACATTTGACTTGCACATATGCTCCCCATAAAATCTACAATTTGTGAAAGTTTTAAATCCAATAAGCTCAGCACTGTATTTAGAGAAGTAGAAGGGTCAATCAGTCTTTTGATAATGGGCAGTAATTAGTGACTGAAAACTGAGTTTTGTTTTGAATAATATTTTCAACTGTGATGGCTGAAAAATAGAGCATTTTTGAAACCGCAAACCTACTTTACATATTAAATATGACCTTTTATAAAGTAAAAGCCATTACACTTGACCTTCCAAGGCCTTTTAAACTGCTGATAGACAGCTATGCTTTAAATGTTTCACAAAATGCTAAAATACCCTAAAAATCTTTTCAAGTCATTTGCTGTATGTTTGAAGTCCATTATTTAAAATTTGCAAGCTCCTGTAGTTCAGAGTGAATTAAATAATCAAAGTAAGATGAAAATCATTAATTGAACATATTGCCATTAAGTGAATGTGAATATATTCAGATATTCATGTTTCCTAATTATTTTAAGAACTTTTGAAAATACCAACATCTCATTGGTTTAAGACCCATTTCCACTGAAATCTGAAAAAGGTATCAATTTGCATCCTATTAAATTATGTTTCTACAGTACCATTTATCTGTATATAGCAACACTGAAATGCAGTATAACAATGCTCTATCTAGAGCCAGTTATAAACTAAAGAGAAATTGATGGCGTAAAGGTGGTATTTAAAGGGAAAAAATGACTCAATGGTTGAGAGAGAGAGAGAGAGAGGGAGGAGTGGGAATTCTAGTAGAATAGAGAACAGGAAGTCAAGGTTGAAAGGAGTGGAGAGAGCAGAAATGAGGACACAAGTAGAGAAAGAGGGCATCCTTGAAGTGGTTTAGATTAAATAAGTTTAAGCTGATATAGTTTTGTTTTCTGGAAAAAGAAAGTAACCCAGCTGCAGAATTTTGGTGATTCCCTTGAAGTTTAGGCAGCAGGAAATTAAGAGACCATAAAAGAGGAAATTGCAATCATCAGGAAAGGAAATGATTAAGGAATAAATGAGGATTTTAAGAATTTTAATATGCCAATGAAGGAGAGAAGAGACATACCCACACAATTCAAACTACCTATTGAAGGTTTCAGAGTAACAGCTGTGTTAGTCTGTATTCGCAAAAAGAAAAGGAGTACTTGTGGCACCTTACAGACTAACCAATTTATTTGAGCATAAGCTTTCGTGAGCTACAGCTCACTTCATCGGATGCATACTGTGGAAAATACAGAAGATGTTTTTATACACACAGACTATAAAAAAAAATGGGTCAGCCGTGCAGAACACAAGGCCATCCACAGCCTCAGAAACAACTCTGACATCATAATCAAAAAGGCTGACAAAGGAGGTGCTGTTGTCATCATGAATAGGTCGGAATATGAACAAGAGGCTGCTCGGCAGCTCTCCAACACCACTTTCTACAAGCCATTACCCTCTGATCCCACTGAGAGTTACCAAAAGAAACTACAGCATTTGCTCAAGAAACTCCCTGAAAAAGCACAAGATCAAATCCGCACAGACATACCCCTGGAACCCCGACCTGGGATATTCTATCTACTACCCAAGATCCATAAACCTGGAAATCCTGGGCGCCCCATCATCTCAGGCATTGCCACCCTGAAAGCAGGATTGTCTGGCTATGTAGACTCCCTCCTCAGGCCCTACGTTACCAGCACTCCCAGCTACCTTCGAGACACCACTGACTTCCTGAGGAAACTACAATCCGTCGGTGATCTTCCTGATAACACCATCCTGGCCACTATGGATGTAGAAGCCCTCTACACCAACATTCCACACAAAGATGGACTACAAGCCATCAAGAACACTATCCCCGATAATGTCACGGCTAACCTGGTGGCTGAACTTTGTGACTTTGTCCTTACCCATAACTATTTTACATTTGGGGACAATGTATACCTTCAAATCAGCGGCACTGCTATGGGTACCCGCATGGCCCCACAGTATGCCAACATTTTTATGGCTGACTTAGAACAACGCTTCCTTGGCTCTCGTCCCCTAACGCCCCTATTCTACTTGCGCTATATTGATGACATCATCATCTGGACCCATGGAAAAGAAGCCCTTGAGGAATTCCACCATGATTTCAACAATTCCCATCCCACCATCAACCTCAGCCTGGTCCAGTCCACACAAGAGATCCACTTCCTGGACACTACAGTGCTAATAAACGATGGTCACATAAACACCACCCTATACCGGAAACCTACTGACCGCTATTCCTACCTATATGCCTCCAGCTTTCACCCTGACCACACCACACGATCCATTGTCTATAGACAAGCTCTGCGATACAATCGCATTTGCTCCAACCCCTCAGACAGAGACAAACACATACAAGATCTCTATCAAGCATTCTTACAACTACAATATCCACCTGCAGAAGTGAAGAAACAGATTGATAGAGCCAGAAGAGTTCCCAGAAGTCACCTACTACAGGACAGGCCTAACAAAGAAAATAACAGAACGCCACTAGCCATCACCTTCAACCCCCGACTAAAACCCCTCCAACGCATTATCAAGGATCTACAACCTATCCTGAAGGATGACCCAACACTCTCACAAATCTTGGGAGACAGGACAGTCCTTGCCTACAGACAGCCCCCCGAACCTGAAGCGAATACTCACCAGCAACCACATACCACACAACAGAACCATTAACCCAGGAACCTATCCTTGCAACAAAGCCCGTTGCCAACTGTGGCCACATATCTATTCAGGGGACACCCTCACAGGGCCTAATCACATCAGCCACACTATCAGAGGCTCATTCACCTGCACATCCACCAATGTGATATACGCCACCATGTGCCAGCAATGCCCCTCTGCCATGTACATTGGTCAAACTGGACAGTCTCTATGTAAAAGAATAAATGGACACAAATCAGATGTCAAGAATTATAACATTCATAAACCAGTCAGAGAACACTTCAATCTCTCTGGTCACTCGATTTCTGATCCCAAAGTGACTATCCTTCAATAAAAAAAACTTCAAAAACAGACTCCAACGGGAGACTGCTGAATTGGAATTAATTTGCAAATTGGATACAATTAACTTAGGCTTGAATAGAGACTGGGAATGGTTTATTCATTATAAAAAGTAACCTATTTCCCCTTGTTTATTCCTTCTACCCTCCCCCCCCGTTCCTCAGACATTCTTGTTAAACCCTGGATTTGTGCTGGAAATGGCCCACCTTGATTATCATAGACATTGTAAGGAGAGTGATCACTTTAGATAAGCTATTACCAACAGGAGAGTGGGTTTTGTGGGCGGGGGGAGGGGAAGAAAACCTGGATTTGTGCTGGAAATGGCCCACCTTGATTATCATACACACTGTAAGGAGAGTGATCACTTTAGATAAGCTAGTACCAGCAGGAGAGTGGGGTGGGGGGAGAGAAAACCTTTTGTAGTGATAAACACCCATTTTTTTCATGGTCTGTGTGTATAAAAACATCTTCTGTGTTTTTCACAGTATGCGTCCGATGAAGTGAGCTGTAGCTCACGAAAGCTTATGCTCAAATAAATTGGATAGTCTCTAAGGTGCCACAAGTACTCCTTTTCTTTTTATCTTTTGAAGCTGTCACAACCAACCTCACAAAAGCCTCTGATCAAGGCAGATTCTCAGCCAGTGTAAATTGTCACAGCACCATTGAAATCAGTGGCACTATGTGGATCTGTACTCTAGAGTCTCTGCATTGTCTACGAGGACACATTGCTGCCAGAGGCAGTTGTGTAAATGGATCTCAGCTAATTTGGTGGTAGCATTAGAGAGACTATAGTGAAATTATACTACTGGGGTAAATGAATAGTTTATTTTAAAAAGGTAAGACTATCCTTCTAAAAGATCTACGTATGTGTGAATTTTGATTAAATGTTTTGAGAAAGTTACAAGATGAACCTTTTAGAGAAAAAAATAATGTGTAATGTTAAAAAAAAAAGTGATTCAGTCTGAAGGAAGAGCCCCAGGAATACAGTTCCAGATTCTGATACACTTGCAAATGATAACAACAACTTACACCGTAATGCCCCACTTGAAATCAGAGGGACTACTTGTTGAATAAGGTACTTCTTGGTGCAAGTAAAGATGATGAGGTGTTCAAGTCCAGGGATAAAATCCTGGCTCTAAGCAAATCAACTGAAAAACTTCCATTGACTTCAGTGGGACCAGGATTTCAAAGATACATGTTTAACTTCAGGTTTTATTGCAAGTTTGTATCAAGTTAAACATTAGAACATGTATTAGTGGATGATTATAATTTCAATCTTTTTTTTCCCTCCCATTTGGACCCACCTGGTTTAGATAGCCATTAGTGATGAACCTGAGCAAGACAGAGCAAGAAGGTGCAAGAGAGTGCACTAAAATGGGTTGAATCCTTCCTGATGGGATGCACCCACCAAATAGCGATGGGAAACTGTACCTCCACCACTAGATCCCTCACTTGTGGAGTCTCACAAAGATAAATTCTCTCTCCAGTCATTTCAAAAATATCTGCATGCAATCATTAGGTGAAATAGTCAGACCAAATCGACTCAAGTGCCAGCAATATGCAGGTAACACACAGCTCTACTCATCCTTTACCATATGTGACCACATCACTACTACCAAGATGGTCCAGTGCTTATACAAGACCAACACATGGATGAAGAACAATTGGCTGAAGCTGAACCTGAGCAAAACGATGGTGATACTGATACACAGAGGAAAGAATTTGAAGAATTTGCAGCCATAGTGTCATTGCCTTTGGTTGAAGGCTCATACCAACAACTGGTCAATTCAGTCTGTAGCTTAGGAGTACTCCCAGATGTCTCATATAGCAGCACAGAACCATAGAAATGTAGGACTGGAAGGGACTTCAATAGGTTATCTAGATGTAGTCCAATCCCCAGTACAGAGGCAGGATTAAGTATTAGCTAGACTACCCCGATGGGTGTTTGTCTAACCTGTTCTTAAAACCCTCCAGTAATGGAGATTCCACAGCCTCTCTACGTAATTTGTTCTAGTGCTTAACTACCCTGACAGTTAGGACGTTTTGTCTAAAGTCTAACCTAAATCTCCCTTGCTGAGATTTAAGCCCATTACTACTTGTCCTCTTCTCAGTGGATAAACAGAACAATTTGTCACCCTCCTCTTTATAACAATTTTTTATGAAGTTGAAAACTTCTGTCCCACTTCAGCCTTCTCTTCTCCAGACTAAACAAACCCAGTTTTTTCAATGTCTCCTCGTAGGCCATGTTTTCTAGACCTTTCATCACTTTTGCTCCTCTCTCCTGGATGTTCTCCAGTTTGTTTACATCTTTCCCAAAGTGCCCGGAACTGGACACAGTACTCCAGCTGAGGCCTTATCAGTGCTGAGTAGAGTGGAAGAGTTACTTCTTATGTCTTGCTTAAAACACTCCTGCTAATACATCCCAGAATCATGTTTTGTTTTGTTGTTTTTGGCAACAGTATTACATCGTTGACTCACATTTAGTTTGTGAACCATTATAATCCCCAGATTATTTTTCACAGTACTCCTTACTAGGTAGTCATTTCCCATTTTGTATGTGTATGTACAGTACTTTGCATTTGTCGTTATTGAATTTCATCCTATTTATTTCAGATGATTTCTCCAGATCATTTTGAATTCTAATTCTGTCTTCCAAAGCATTTGCAGCCACTCCCAGCTTGGTATTATCCACAAACTTTATAAGTGTACTCTCTGTGCCATTATCCATTAACAACATTTTCTATCATCTTGGGTTAACTGGGAGACTCTGTCCCATTCTGGTGGGTGGTGACCTAGCCACTGTTATTCATGCTTTTGTCACCTTTCAGGGGTACTACAGAAATGCAACATACCTGGGCATGAAGCCTCCAGAACTTCAGAAGTTCCTGCTAGTACAGAATACGGCAGTGCATCTCTCTAGTGACATTGGCTACCGGAAACACATCAAAATCTACTCTTCCCTCCCTACACTGGCTTCAAATTACATTCAAAGTCTTGGTCCTTGTCCTCAAGGTGTTCAATGGACTGGGTTCCAAGAGAACAACTGAAGCTCTGGGGTGAAGACTCTGGTCAACAACTTTGCTCCTATGGCACAACAAAGATCTCTACAATAAGAGTAAAGCTCATCTGTGAGAGAGACAGAACTTTCTCAGAGGCCAGTTCAAGACTGTGGAATGAACTCCCAAATGAACTAAAGACCATTACAAACCTCACCACCTTCTGCTCCAAGTACAAGGTGCATGCTTTGACCTAGTCTTCTCTAACTTACAGACATGTTGCTATAAGTTTAAAAAACATCCAAAAAAGCCATTTCACTGCACACACTTCTTCCCCTAGGGAAAAGAGAAGAGAACAAACACATGACAGCTGTTACTCACATTGCTTAAAGAAAAGGAGTACTTGTGGCACCTTAGAGACTAACAAATTGATTTGAGCATAAGCTTTCGTGAGCTACAGCTCACTTCATTGGCTCACAAAAGCTTATGCTCAAATAAATTTGTTAGTCTCTAAGGTGCCACAAGTACTCCTTTTCTTTTTGCGAATACAGACTAACATGGCTACTACTCTGAAACCTCACATTGCTTAGTGCACTATGGGAGGCATTTGGAGACTATAGAATAAGAAACTATATAGAATAACCTAGACTAGAAAGGATGAAGTTCAACAGTTCTATAGATTCTGTATGAATAAGCATCCAATCCTGCTGTGAAGTTCTTTATTCTGGAAACTGATTGTAAAGTTTGTAACAGGCTTTTTAAAAAACTATTTCCAGTATTTTGTTGGTACTGACTTTGGAAGCTCAGACATCAGCAGTGGCAAGGAGGGTTTTTCCATGTTCAAAATATGTGGATATTACAGACTGATAGAGATAAAGTGGGTCAGACTTCAGTGGAGGTTTGTTTATCTTTGGTATGTGTCTATATCCATTTCCGGTTCCAGTCAAAACCAGAAAGCTTAGGGATACATGATTTTTGCTTTACATTTTAGTTTTTCTGACCCCCCTCCCCCATTTTAATTCTATGCTCAACACTGTAGTACAGCACGTTTGTAATTTGATGGTTCACTCAATTTATCCAAACCACTTTTTATAACCTTAATGCTAATTCAGTAGCCACCAGAGGCACAGCAAAACTGTAACATGGCTGGGACTAGCTGGCTGCCCTGTTGTAGTCTCAGAGACACCAAAAGCTGATGGCATAGGGACTAAGTTATCTTCTTTTATGTGGCAATTCCTCCAGATTAGGAAGAAACACCCTACTGGGAAGTTATGGGGAGACTGGAAATGCCATTTTACTGTGCATATTGTATCTGTTTGGTATGTTAGTAAAGAACTTCATTCTTACTCTGACAAAAACCAAATAAGAGAAAAAAAGGGGTAACAGCTGTGATTCATGTCAACCAATTGAGTTAAATACATAAATTTGTGACCACCATTAGGAAGTCACCCACCCACTGTGACACCCTGACACTCCTGTATTCACCACTGTCATATAATTATGATATGTTGTGTACAAAGTATGCCTTGTGAGATATCCCAGTTTGTAGGAGACTGAGATAGCGATTTTGTTTAATTTCCTAGGTAACCTGCTTCGATCTGTTTGCTATCACTTAAAATCTATCTTTCTGTAGTTAATAAACCTGTTTTATGTTTTATCTTAACCACTGTGTCTTTGAGTGAAGTGTTTGGAAATCTTGGCTCTGGTAACATAGGCTGTTCCATATCTTCCCCACATCGAGGGGGAAGTGGACTAATTTAATGAGCTTGCACCGTACAGACTTCTGTGCAGTGCAAGATGGTATAATTCTGGTCTTATACTCCGGTAGGGGTGCAAGGCTGGGGAGCTTGGAAATTGGGTGCTGCCTCTATTGTTGACTTAGGTAAAGCATTCAGGTGACTCAGTTGGATGTGTGGTGCCACCTGAAGTCACGTAGGGTGATAACAGTCCCCAGAGGGCCTGGCTGGGAGTCACCAGCAGAGCAGGAGAAGCCAATCCAGCTGAATGGTTTGGGGGCACAGCGGTCCATCAGCTTCCAGGCTTCACCCTGGAGGTGACAACCCATCACACCCACATCACTAGACTAGTCTACAACGTTAATAAAAATATTCAGCATTTACATGTACTTTACATAGGTATGACATGTACATTGTCAGCATAGGGGTCTACATCAAATTGCTGCCAGTGCTATGATTCACCAGCATCTCAGATGCCACTGTATGGTAACAGTCAGTTAAATCTTGACAGAGCAGTGATATTTTTAAAAAGATAGAACCACTTGCTGATAATGTCTCTACAAAATATGTTAAGTGCCTAGAGGCCCCACTAAGGGATCAGTATACAAATGTGCCAGGTACTGGACACACAATTAAGAAAAAGCCAGGCACAAATAACTTAAAACGGGGGTTCCCAATCTTGGTTCGCGTAAGGGTAAGCCCCTGGCGGGCCACAAGACACTTTGTTTACCTGAGCGTTCGCAGGCACGGCCGCTCACAGCTCCCATTGGCCGGGAACGGTGAACCGCGGCCACTGGGAGCAGCCGAACCTGTGTACGCTCTGGTAAACAAACCGTCTCACGGCCCACCAGGGGCCTACCCTGAACAAGCCGCGAACCAAGTTTGGGAACCCCTGCCTTAAAACTAAGCAAAAGTGTCTTGTACATGCAATATATTTGTAGGAACTATATGTTGTACCATTTTGAGTGCAGCAAGATTTTATAAAAGACAATGAATATTTTTCATAGGTAATAAATCACAACATCTGATATTTTGGCATTTACTTGTCAATGAATACTACACTGAGGAAAAGGAGGATGCAATCATGAAATCTCTGGTGAATCCTTTACAGCTGCTAAATTAAACCCCAGGACAAGCTTCACAGGAAGCTAGTAGGGCCAAATACAAAGTTCACTTAAAAAAAAAAATCAATGGAATGACTCCCACCAACTTCACTGGACTTTTGATCCAGCCTGTAGAGAGCAGGAGCTCAGTGACAATATTGCAATGACATAGTAGGCCAGACTAGCATAGTCAGTGAGAGCTTGCACTCTCCAGGCACCTGTAACCCTTCTGCCAAGTGTTGTCAGCAGCAAAAACGGTCATATTCATTTTTCTAGGGGTCTCTTCTAAAGATAAATAATGGTGTGAGCCCCTCCATCCAGAAACCTGGGAAATTATATAGGTCACCCTGCACACCCCATCTCAATGGGCAATACATCCCCACTCACAAGCACTGAGTCCAGACGTTTAAAACAAAGAACCTTATTGGGGGTTCGAAGAGGCAACAGAATAATTTTGATTAAAAGCAAAAATTAATGAATTAACAATGTTAGGTAAGACAACCCTCCCCCACCGTGGCCTTAACAATAGCCCCAACCTCAGTCCTTGTCTTCAGTCGTAAGTGGCTAGTGCATTCACTTAGTGCACCTGGGTTAGTGGAATATAAGGATTCTGGCAGGTCAATGCTGTCTGTGCTGCTCAGTCACCTGACCCAACTTAAGTGATTCCATCTTTAATTGCTGGGTAGAGAGGCCCATATAGAGTCCCTTAGGTAGGCTGCTGCTCTCTCTGCAGCTTGAACCCAAGCCACCTCATTTCTACAGCATCCATCTGTTAAAGGGGTATTGTCACTCCTCCACCACCAAGCACCTCCTTTCAGTTGAAAGCGTGTAGGCTGAAGCCTGCCTCAGTTTCTCCCCAGAATGGGGTGCATGCACCTCTTGTGAGTGCCCCCTGGCTAAGTGAGTGTGCCTGCACACACTCTCTCTCTGTGTGTGTTTGTGGTAGGTCTTTGCTGACTGAGCCCTCTGGCCGAGTCTCACACACTCTGTATGTGAAATAAAAAGAAAGCAAACGCCTTCCAGTGTATATGCCCAACAGTGGGCCTATCACAGTACCCTCTATAAGGTCCTTCAATCTGTAGCCTTACCTCTGGGCTCACTCGTCAATCAGTCCAGTGGGGCCTATCACAGTACCATGCTTCAAACTGCGTCTCGGCCCCTTCCGTGCTGTTTCAAATTGTCCCTGGTCCTCAAGCAGTCCCAGCCCTCGTGTGGAGCCACATCCCCCTAGGGCTCCCTCTCTGTAGGCTCTTTGCTTCTCTACGCCTTCCTGGCCCCAATTATTAGTGGCCCAGTTGAAGAGAGTTCAGTTTCCCTTCTGAGTGTATCAAAATCCAGGCCACTTTCCCAGTGGCTCAGGGGACCTGGGTCCATCCTTTACTCAGAGTCCCAGCCCATGGATACTATAGCTAGCAGCCATCCACTATACCCCTTTAAATAAACTGCATCACTGCTACAATTCCCTGGGCCACTTCCCCATGGCCCCAGTTCATTCTTTGCCCTTATCTCAGGGCCTTGTCCTGCTTGAATCCCAGCAGCCAGCCTGGAACTCCTCTGCATCTCCCCCATCCCCATCCCAACAGCACTCCTGTTTCCAGGCGCCTAGGCATAGCGCCCTCAGCCAGGCACACTATCCACACTCCTCCAGCTCTAGCAAGCAGTTGAACTCAGTCAGACACTGCAACTCTTCTTATAATAGCCTGCTGGGCCCTGATTGGCTCCTTCCTATATAGCGGCTCTAGGCAGCTTGGAGGACCTCTCTACTGCACTTTTCTCAGGCAGAATGGCAGGGCCATGAGGCCTCCAGACCTAGTCCATCCCATTACACCCCCTCAGTGAGGTAACAAATTGCTGGTAACAGTCAGTCAAAGAGAAGCAAGCCAGATGCTCTACTTTACTACAGAGGTCAAGCCTTCTGAAAAGACCACTTGTACAATGGTTTAAGGGCTCTATCTCAGAGCCCAGATAAAATGTAAGCTCCAAAATAATAGTCTCTAGGTTCCATCAGCAACTCCTTCTGCTGTAAGGCTTCAGGCTTCCCCCTGCTTGTTCAGGGTCTCTCCTAGACTTCCCTGCCTAGAGAGCTTTTGTCTAGTCCAGAATCCTTGGGAACCTCTTTTCTCCTCAGGAGCTTTTATAACTGAGCTCTGCTAAGATTTTTTTATTAGGCCCAGATGCTTCTTACTTATTAATTGCCTTCCAGCTATTTAGAGGCAATTAACTATTCCCAGTTGAACCGGGGTTGGCTCATTGCCTTCACCAGAGCCTGTCACAGGTAGACTCTGGGTATCTGTTACATCATTACCTAACTGTGCTTTCCATCACCTCAAAACCACCTCAGCTCTGTGCCATCTGTTGCTTTGAAGCTGCCTCGGCCCAGCTCTTTAGGGAGGGGTGTCTTCCCCTCTCTCCCCCTTCTGAGTGCTATTGTGGTTTCCTTGCCCAATTGTGCCTAACTGCAGTCTTAGCCCAAGAACATTTAGTGTCAGTCTCCCGTGCCTTCATTTCCCCACGGGGTCAGTAGCATTTTATTGCCTTCAAACTCAAAACTGTATGTTAACCAAAATGCCCCAAACTTGTCACATAGGGTATGTCTGTACTGCAGTTAGACGCTCAGGCTCTAAAACCTTGCGAGGCAGAAGGCTCCCAGAGCTTGGGCTGTAGCCCAACCTCGAACGTCTACACTGAAATTAAACAGCCCCTTAGCCTGAGCCCTGTGAGACCGAGTCAGCTGGCACAGGCCAGCTGCAGGTGTCTGCAAGGTAGACATACCCATGCGCTCTACAGCGGGGTGGGTAATCTTTTTGGCCCGAGGGCCACATCGGTGTGTGAAACTGTATGGAGGGCCGAGTAGGGAAAGCTGTGCCCCCAAACAGCCTGCCCCTGCCCCCTATTTGCCCCCTCCCACTTCCTGCCCCCTGACTACCCCCTTCAGAACTCCCGACCCATCCAACCCCCCCACCCCCTCTTGTCCCGTGACCGCCCCCTCTTGGGACCCCCGCCTCAAACCGCCCCCCCAGGATCCCACCCCCCTATCCAACCCGCCCCGTCCCCTGACTGCCCTGACCTATCCACACCCCCTGCCCCCGACAGGCCCCCCGGGATTCCCACGCCCTATCCAACCCCCCCTGTTCCCTGACCCTTGACCGCCCCAGAACCTCCGCCCCATCCAACCGCTCCCTGTCCCCTGATTCCCCCGCCCCTGGAACCCCCTGCCCCTAACCGCCCCCTGTCCCCTGACTGCCCCCGGGACCCCCTCAATGTCACGAGCCCGCTGCCACCGCCGCCCCCCTACCATGCAGCTCAGGGCAGCAGGAGCTTGCACCCCTGCTGCCCACGCGACGGCTTAGCTGCATGGGAGGGGGAACAGCGGGCGAGCCTCCCGGTCCAGGAGCTCAGGTGCCAGGCAGGACGGTCCCGTGGGCCAGATGTGGCCCGCGGGCTGTGGTTTGCCCACCTCTGCTCTACAGCATCAGGCCACCGGGATTACAGGTGCACGAGGTTTCCCTGCAGCTAAAAAAAGAAACTTTGGACAGTCAGGTTAGATTTACCAAGGTAAGGCACCTCCTACTGTATCTTCAAAGCTATTGACTGTGCCCACACTGCATTCACTGGTTATTTATAGTGAAACAGAACAAGAAAGTTACTTCCCGTACAAGGTTTTTGACTTGAAATATAATAAAACAAAATGGCCTATCATTTTCTCTTTTAACCATAACTTCCTTTTATTCAAAAATTGAAGTGACAAAATTGAGACCTACTGATTATAAATGAAGGTAAACACTTAAAAAAGCAAATCGTAATTTACATATATTGCAGGATTCATCAAATTCTCTAATTTTAGGCTACTGTGATTTTTTAAAAAATAGTCTGCTGGGACTAAACAATGGCCAAATTGAGTTGAAAAGAAAGCAGAGTTATTCTCTGAGGCCCTCTGATAATGTTGATCCCTTTAGACAAATGTTGATCCCTTTAGAGGTCTCTGGACTAAGCCTTGGTTGGTTCCCAGCTTTGGGTATGTTAATAAAAGAAGATTTGGCCACCTGTTGTTGCATTCAGTTTGAGAAGAGCATGAGGAAGCTAACCCAATCTAAAGATTCAGTTTATGTTATCTTGCTACAGTGGTAAACCAGCACCTTAGGAGAAGTTTATTATAGGTAAATAGTTATATATTAAAAAGAAAAGGAGTACTTGTGGCACCTTAGAGACTAACCAATTTATTTGAGCATAAGCTTTTGTGTAGCTCACGAAAGCTTATGCTCAAATAAATTGGTTAGTCTCTAAGGTGCCACAAGTACTCCTTTTCTTTTTGCGAATACAGACTAACACGGCTGTTACTCTGAAACCAGTTATATATTAGTTCACATGAAGTTGAAATTACCTACAAATCAGCAACACAGCACTGAGCATGTTTGCCAAGTTCAATTAACAAGAGAGCTATGCAGATACCTACTCTCTCACAGGGATGTCTTACATTGTGGCAAAATTCATCCCTGTGCAGAGGTCAGCCCAAAATCTATGCACCACACCAGTCTCACTGGAGATCTTGTGCTTGCCTTACCAACAATAAGTACATTCATATCCATCAAACACATAGTAAATGGCAGTCCCTGCCTCAGAAAGTCACAAGTTACATCCAGTATTCCTATTCAAGATTTAATTCTTGTTCCTGCCTTTATAAGGTTCTGTAATTTGCTAAGAATCATTGATATATAATTGGAAATAGATATACCTCACTATTATACTCTTGAATTTAGTATTGAGTAAATATTCATGACTGATTTTACTTACGTCATTTAGAACCAAATCATGATACTGGCATGAAGGTCATATGATCATATTACTTAAAGAAGGAAAATAAATCAAATTCATTCTCCCCTGCAATGGCAGAATATTATTTTCCAATAGGAAAACACGTCAATGACTACTGGCTAAAATGTGGCCCTGTTCCAATAAATTACACCAGGAAATAAATCTATTTTAAATAAACAAGGATCATAGAATCATAGAAGATTAGGGTTGGAAGAGACCTCAGGAGGTCATCTAGTCCAACCCCCTGCTCAAAGCAGGACCAATCCCCAACTAAATCATCCCAGCCAGGGCTTTGTCAAGCCAGGACATAAAAACCTTTGAGGATGGAGATTCCACCACCTCCCTAGGTAACCCATTCCAGTGCTTCACCACCCTCCTAGTGAAATAGTTTTTCCTAATATCCAACCTAGACCTCCCCCACTGCAACTTGAGACCATTGCTTCTTGTTCTGTCATCTGCCACCACTGAGAACAGCCTAGCTCTTGGAACCCCTCTTCAGGTAGTTGAAGGCTGCTGTCAAATCCCCCCCCCCCCATTCTTCTCTTCTACAGACTAAATAAGCTCAGTTCCCTCAGCCTCTCCTCATAAGGCATGTGCCGCAGCCCCCTAATCATTTTTGTTGCCCTCCGCTGGACTCTCTCCAATTTGTCCACATCCTTTCTGCAGTGGGGGCCCCAAAACTGGATGCAATACTCCAGATGTGGCCTCAACAGTGCCGAATAGAGGGGAATAATCTGCTGGCAATGCTCCTACTAATGCAGCCCAATATGCCATTAGCCTTCTTGGCAACAAGGGCACACTGTTGACTCATATCCAGCTTCTCGTCCACTGTAATCCCCAGGTCCTTTTCTACAGAACTGCTGCTTAGCCAGTTGGTCCCCAGCCTGTAGCTGTGCATGGGATTTAAGTGCAGGACTCTGCACTTGTCCTTGTTGAACCTCATCAGATTTCTTTTGGCCCAATCCTCCAATTTATCTAGGTCACTCTGGACCCTATCCCTCCCCTCCAGCATATCTACCTGTCCCCCCAGCTTAATATCATCTGTGAACTCGCTGAGGGTGCAATCCATCCCATCAGCCAGATCATTAATGAAAATGTTGAACAAAACCAGTCCCAGGACCAACCTCTGGGGCACTCCGCTTGATACCGGCTGCCAACTAGACATTGAGCCATTGATCACTACCTGTTGAGCCCAACGATCTAGCCAGTTTTCTATCCACCTTATAGTCCCATTCATCCAATTCATACTTTTTTAACTTGCTGGCAATACCATGGGAGACTGTATGAACAGCTATGCTGAAGTCAAGATATATCATGTCCACCACTTTCCCCATATCCACAGAGCCAGTTATCTCATCATAGAAGGCAGTCAGGTTGGTTTGGCATGACTTGCCCTTGGTGAATCCATGTTTACTGTTCCTGATCACCTTCCTCTCCTCCAAATGCTTCAAAATGGATTCCTTGAGGACCTGCTCCATGATTTTTCCAGGGACTGAGGTGAGGTTGACCAGTCGGTAGATCCCCAGATTCTCCTTCTTCCCTTTTTTTAAAGATGAGCACTATATTTGCCTTTTTCCAATTTTCCGGGATCTCCCCCAACCACCACGAGTTTTCAAAGATAATGGCCAATGGCTCTGCAATTACATCAACCAACGCCCTCAGACCCTCGGATATATTAGATCCTGTCCCCTGGACTTGTACATGTCCAACTTTTCTAAATAGTCCTTCACCTGTTCTTTCACCACTGAGGGCTGCTCACCTCCTCCCCATACTGTGCTGCCCAGTGCAGCAGTCTGGGAGCTGACCTTGTATGTGAAGAGCGAGGCAAAAAAAGTATTAAGTACTTCAGCTTTTTCCATATCATCTGTCACTAGGTTGCCTCCCCTATTCAGTAAGAGTCCCACACTTTCCCTGACCTTCTGCTTGTTGCTATCATACCTGTAGAAACCCTTCTTGTTACCCTTCACATCCCTTGCTAGCTGCAATTCCAATTGTGCTTTGGCCTTCCTGATTACACCCCTGCATGCTCGAGCAATATTTTTATACTTCTCCCTAGTCATCTGTTCAAGTTTCCACTTCTTATAAGCTTCCTTTTTGTGTTTAAACTCACCAAAGATTTCTCTGTTAAGCCAAGCTGGTCGCCTGCCATATTTGCTATTTTTTCTGCACATCAGGATGGTTTGTTCATCATCTAGTCTGTTTCATTAAGGCCCCAACCTTGCCTGCAATGCGCTCCATGGGGGTGCAGGCTGAGGTAAAGCAAAGCTCATTTGAAAATTAGGACCATAGTAAAAATGGTTATAACAAGTATGCAGGCCCCAATCATGCAGGATCAAGGCCTAAGGACAATTTGGAAGAATTAGTCACTGCTAAAAATAGTCACCATAATTTGTAGAGCATTGAAGCAGCACTGAAAAATGTTGAGGTGTAGGAATGTAACTGAAGTTAAATGAAGCTTCAATATACAACAGAACTTCATGTTGCATGTGCTACATAAAGGAAGCTGAGGCCTGTTGGACTTGTAACCCTCCAGGCTAGGAGAGTCTGGAACTTACTGTTTTGCCCAAATCTAGAAGAAAAGGAAGTTACTGCTTGATGCTAACTTTCTTTTTATTTCCTGAAAAGACTGACCACAGCTGCTTTTTACCACTGGATCATGTGTGCCTGAAGAATTCCTAAAGAATAACTGGAAAATGGTGAAAGTAAAAGGTTTTACTTAGCACCTTTGTAGTTAGATAACATTCCAGAGAAAGAAAACATTTGGCACTCATTAAGTCCTGGAGATTTGACTAACATCATTATAGAAAGAGAACTGAAACTAGTTCACCAAAGAGAAGAACATACCTTTCATCTTCCACCACTGCTACTTACAGCTTGACCTTAACCCAAGCTCTTTTGCTAAAGCAGTTGTGACAGATGAGAGATAATAAGAGTCTAGATGGTTCAGAGAAGAGACTGTTGCTTTAACAGCACAAAAGCTAGTGATCATATAACATTTGCCAGGCATCTCTCAAAGGAGGTCATACTTTGAACTATTTGCTCTTCTCCCCCCACACAAGGTAAGCCAGTTGAAGCAGAGATCCTTTCAAAAGCATAAACTATAGCCTAACACACACTTCCCTTTTTCTTTACTCCATTGTTCTTTGCAAGATGGATTGCATAGATTAAACTGCTGGTTGAAGAATAAATCTTGCTATTCACAAAAAGATTGTAGAGTTAGCTCACCTCCATGGTAATATCAGACTGTCTGGCATGTTTTTGGTAGACAATTTGTCAGATTTACGTCCTGAATTTATAAGGACATTGCAATATAAATATATAAGATACGCAAGCCAGATTGGGAAACAGTATTGCTATGTACATTTTAATAGTTTGAATGTCTTTGAGATTTGACCCTTTCCTGAATTTCAAATATTCAGAACACATTCAGTGCATTTATGCTGGTACTTGACTTCATGCACACTGGAAGATTGAACAGACTCTTTCAAAAGGGCATCATTCATTTTAGTAATGATATTTAAACATTTATGTGACAATTTACATTTTGAAGAAATGTGCAAACTGCAATCCTCACAATACCTTTGTGAAAATGTGTAACATTATCTCCATTTTACGGATTGGGACACTGAGACACATTGAGTTTAAGTGACTTAAGACTACACAGTAAATCATTATCAAAGGCAGGATCACAGTGTTATGTTGCCATGTGGCAGGTAGGCTCTTTTTTGCCTTTGAAATCAGAAGACTTCAATTCAATTGAATTGAGTTAAATGGGATGGTTATTTAAAGCACAACTAAGAAGGAAGACCTACAAAGATATGTCCATGGTTAGTTTTAAAAGAAATGAATACACTGGGCTATACAAACAAGGCAAGCCTGTAAACTGTCTAGTGTTTTTAAATAATTGAGTAAAGCTGTCATGATTAAATGTATTTTCTTCTCTGATGATCCCCTTCGTGGAAAGGAAAGTAATTCACCCTCATTTGTTATCATCATCACCGCCCCTACCCCTCTGTTTAAGGAATAGCCGTTTTAAAAAGGCCGGTAAGGGTTTGTTTCTGATAATGGCAAAGATACAAGTTTGGCCTTCCACATAGCGATTTGTTACTTGGAGAAACGAAAGTGACTTTCTGCTTTATAGAATTTTGATCAAAATATATTTTTATATTGTAGCCTCTCTAGCCTGTAGGGCTATCCATACAGCATTTCCACAGTAAAACATTGCCACTGCAGCATATAAAAACAAGGGAGCATGATTCAACATGGCAAGATGGTGCAAGGCTTGTTTCATTTATGTTTTTAAATAAGAAAGCAAGCTCTGTCAATTCTTTGAGCCTATTGGGGAGTGGGGGCTGCTTCCATGACTGTGTCTTCAGACATATATATCTCTGCAGAAGGAAGAATATGGGTTTAAATTCTGACTTGCTGAGAAAATATGGCATTAATTAATTAACTAATATGGAGAACTTAGGCAATGGGTAGACAAGAGTGCACACATTTACTAGAATATATACAGACATAGGGGAGCCACCCAGGGTTTCCCCATAGAATGGCATTGAATATGGATGTAATGCAGTATTTGTTGCACCATGTGACTGATTTTTTTTAAAACACAACCAGACGTTAAATGGCATTCAGAATGTCAGGGCAGCCCTTCAGCAAGTTGAGCCCAGGCAAAGCTGCAACCAGAAGGTTACAGCTGATGAAATCAAGTCAAGAGTAGAGTCAGAGAAACCAGTGATAGAGCCCACCAAAAATCTACAGTTGTACCATTTGGGAAGAAAAATTGTTATGTTCTCCAGATTACTTTCAGGGAAATAAAGCTACTAAGCACACACTGAATGTGGCCAAAGGACTGGTTCTAATACTACAGAAGGGAAGCCAGAGAACACAACGAGGAGCAAACAGCAGGGGAAAAGACTAAAGAGAATATAAATTTGCAGGCACTTATTTACTCCATGTAACAGGACGATAGTCCTGAATCCATGGGGGAAGTGAAAAAAAATTCCTTCAATTCTAACATGCTGAACCAGTGTTAGAAGTAGCATGAATGTTGGTGTGTCAGTTCCCGCAATATAACAAGGCTAAAGATCCTGAATAGGAATGCATAGCTGTTAGGTCAACCCTGCATTAAGTTTCAGGGAAAGTACTGCTCAGGTAGGCTGGCTGTTGTGTCCTATTAACTCCAACCAGCCTATTAAGGAGTGTTTCTGCATTCAGTAGGAACAAAGCCACAGGTGGGCATGGAGGGAAGTGCTAGAAGCAGAAACTGTCAAGACTGAGGTGGAAGCTTAGGCTAAATTCATGTTTTCTAATTGCTCCTGAGCCATCAGTAAAGAAACTCTAAAAAGGGATACATTTTGAAGACTAAATCAGAACTTGTGTGCTGTGTTGAGGCTGGAGTAGGGACTCAGCCCATTCAAAATATTTTTATTATTTATGTTTTAATTATAGTCTTATTGTTTAGAAACATGAATGTATCCAGAGAACACACATCTATGCAGATATTTTCCATTATTGGCCCCATCATTCATTCCTTGGGCCCTCAACACACCCACTAGATTTCAGCAGACGTTCTGGGATACAAGGAAGGAAGGTGCAAACCCACTGTAAGCATCTGGTATTGAAATAGCCCTTTACTCATGATGGTGTGGAGCCTAGTGCTTCCCAGAGCTCTCAGGTGTGCAAGGGGAGCATATCCACAGATACACCTTTTCAGGCAATGCAGCTTACTCTTCTCTGTAGAGCTAGCTGACTCCTTTGTGCGGGTGCTGAGGAGTGAGGAGAAAGGCCACACTTTCTCCTGTCCCAATACAGACTTTCACTTTGGGCTGGAAGTGGAGCACAGCAGGAGAGGGGAACAGCAGAACTGGCAGCAATGGAAGGTCTGTGCCAGGACAGCAGAGAACTGAGCAGCAGAGAGCAGAGCCCAGGATGCAAAGACCAACCCAACAGCAAGGGGACCAGCATGACCCTGTGCAGCAGGCAGGATGACTCATCTGAGCTTACACTGCACTCTAGAAAGCACCAGAGAGTGTACTAAAAGGGGATTAAAAGGTACTTACATCCTAAATGAGTTGGGTTGGCTGGACAATTGAGCAGGTCAGTGAGCATTAATCTGTATATTTAGGTATTGGGGACTGGGCCCTTTGCCCTATTTTTAGAGGAAGATATATGTGTAACTCCCTTTAGGAGTCTTCTCCTGGGATCACTCCTGGTATTGAGGGAGGGCTCACTCCAACTCAGATAAAAGTGTTATCTTATGGGTAAGTGTAGTCTCCATTTCTAGGGGTTAGTTGCCTGCCTCCCCAAAAGGGGCTTGGTGCTGAGTTAACAGCACAGGACCTGGTACCCCTTTCAACAAACCCCAAGGAGTCACCATCTGGCAAACACAACTGGCTAATTTAAGCGATGGAAATAAACCAGCATCCATATACAAACTCTAAGGAAAAGATGGATAATAACAAAACATACTATACTACAGTACAGAATTAACGACTTAAATTTCTTCACCAAAGGCAAGACTTCACAATACTTTGAAATCTAAGTAGAGATACTACTTCAATGTTTCAGTGTATGAGCAGTGTCACTGAATGAACAACATCCTATAAGCCACAAAACATCACAGGAAAAGCTCTACTTTAGTAGGGATTCTGTATGTGTCCCTTTATTAAGTTGTTTGCAGTGGTGTTGTGGCCATGTTGGTCCTAGGATATTAGAGAGACAAGATGGGTGAGGTAATATCTTTTATTGAAATAATTTCTGTTGGTCAGAGAGACAAGCTTTTGAATTGCACAGAGCTTTTCTTCAGGTCTGGGAAAGGTACCCTGGGGCCAGATTTACACTATAGACCTATGTCAGTATAACTAGATCGCTCAGAGGTGTAAAAAATCCACACCCTGGAGCAAGAGTTATACCAACCTAACCCTCTGTGTGTAGACAGTGCTACAGGAGAGCTTCTACTGTCAACATAGCTACCACCTCTTGGACAGGTGGATTAACTATACCAAGAGAAGCAGTTCTCCTGTTGGCATAATAGTGTCTTCACTAAAGTGCTACAGCACTGTATGTGAAGACAAGCTCAGAGTATCACAACAAAATACAAGGTGGAACAGATTGTTTAGCATAAGCAGTTAACACATTTCAAGGGATCATTCTAGGTGAAGTGGCCTGTTAACAACCCTGCAATCAGACGACAAAAGAGGGGGGTTAGTGGCTTTCAGATTGTTGTAGTAACCAGTCTCTTTATTAAAACCAGTATTTTTAATGTCTAGTAAAGTTATGAATTTAAGCTCAAAGGCTCATCTTTTGTATGTGTTGTGCAGGTTTCCCTTGAGGACAAGGACTGAGAGGTCATATATGGAATGATAATTTTGTGAAAAGTGTTCACCCATGGCTGATGCAGTGTTTTTGTCTTTTGTCATTTTCCTGAGTGAGTTCATTGGAGAGCTTAGTGATTGTCTGGTTTCACCCATGTAGTCATTGGGGCATTTAGGGTACTGGATGAGGTAACCACATGTTGTGATAGGCCTGCGTAGGGCTCATGGATTAAAGGTGCATTGGGGGTGCTGCTCATCATGAGATCAATGGAGATATGTCTGAAGATTTTGCCTCTGTTTTTCTGGCAGAGTCTGATGCACTTTACTAAGATCAAACAAATAAGCATGAGGGGGTGGGGATGAGGGCTCATGAGAGGAGAATTCCAAGTAATAAACAGGATAAAACTCCAGCCTCTAGGGAAGAGGGAACCAGTGGAGATTAAAAGGCAAAAAGAAGAGAGGAAAGAAAGAAACAAGATAAGAAATCAGTTCAAAACTCTTATCACTGAGAAATCAGCATGTAAAGTATGAACCTATTCCTTATATAAAATATGCAAAGGATATTTTTCCAGAAGAATATTACAATAATCAGTGTGAGTGAAGATATCCACAATGGCATGCACCAAAGGGTTTTAGCTGTAAAATCTAAGTAGTAATATAGCAGTTTCATACAATGTATTTATTGCTACCTACATTTTAATTTGGAGGCATTAAAATGCCTTTTAATAATGGTTTCTCAACAGTCAGTTGATTTGTTGTGATAAGTCTCTTCACAGAGACCGAGCATTCTGGTCCATCAGGGTTATATGTAGAATAATGATCTCCCTTCTCCTTGCCCTCAACCTCCTCCCCTTTTAAAAAAAATCCTTTCATATTCTCCTCTCAGAAAGGCAGCATTGGCCCTAGACTGAGTAAAGAGATCCAAGTTCTGTTCTGAACTCTGCTACCAGGGTGGTAACTCGGGCAGAGCGAACAGTGCAGGCACTCAGGGTGCAGAGCTGCTGAGGGTAGAAAAATGGGGTGGCGCGTAGGATCACGCTCAGTGGTGTCAGCCCCTCTTCCGCCTCACAGGATCAGACCCAACATCATCTGGCCAGAGTCCAGGGTGCTCAGGGCCCCTTTCCCTGAAGTATCATGGGCCCAGTGACCCCGGCTGGAGCAGGCTTTCCCCAGCGCTAGGACTGCAATGGCAGGGCTCTGAGTGCCCTGGCTGGTGGGAAGGGCTGCAGTCTACGTGCAGCCATGTGCTGGAGGTAGGAGATTGGTTGCACCAAGTGCCTGGGGGCACTGCACAGGAATGGGGTGCAGGGAGCTAGGACCACAAAGGAGTGCAGGGGTTAGGGGCAAAGGGGGGTGCAGGAGGGGAATGGACTGATACCTGCATGTCCTCAAGTAAGGTTAAAAGCAGCAAGGATTGATAGCTTGGTTGTGAAAGCACCAGTGTCTGTGGACTTTAACATTTTGATCAGCACAAGGCTGTTTGTTTGTCTCAGACATAAGGGAAAGTGCTGTCCGGGGACACAACAGTTAAAAGGCTCTTTGGTCAGGTGAAAAGCTGCTGGGAATTAACCTGGTAAGGATATCCAGGCTAACAGAAATCTAGTGCAATTGATGTAATAAGCAACAAGTTAGTGCAAGAAGCATGGTTTGTTCTCTGTGTCAGCCTCTTGCTGTCCTCTTCCTCCTCCTTAGGCCATTGCCCACTGGCATCTTTGCTGTGTTTCTGATTTTGTAAGTTCCTCCAGGCAGCATTCCTGTCTTTTTTATCTACCTATAAATACTCAGCACTTACATCACAGCTTTTATTGAAAGATCTTAAAGCACTTTACAAGCAAGTGTAATTACAGATGAGAAAACTGAGGCCCCTACAGTTTAAGCCTGAGATGACATGGTGGGACAAGGGCAGAGCCAGGAACTGAGCTCTCCTCTCCAGGCTCCCAGCTCAATGCCCAGTCTATTCAGCCACACTGCCTACTCCTGCAACACATAGGCATCTTAATAAACAAGTCTGCACTAGGGCAATGTTCCTCAAACCCCTGTCCCCTCTCCACTCACTTTGGAGAATTGTGGATTCATTAGTCAATGTTTGTAAATCACAGACTCGGGAGATTAAAAAGACCAGTTAGATCATCCAGTCCTTCTCCCTGCCAACACAGGATTGTGCCCACTTCTGCATTTATTAGTAATTGGTCCAGGAGAATTTTAAATGTGCAGAGCAATAGGGTTTCCACTGCTTCCCTCAGGAGATCTAGCTGAGGACATAAGAGCTATGTTACATTGTTCTGCAGCATCAATCCAAAGCATTCCTGTTTATAACACTTAGCTGTCAGACAGCATTTTCTAGCTCTCAAAGAATAGGATCCATGAAGAAGGTGCCTAAGCTATCTGATTCCAGGTGGTGAGTTCCTGTTTGGGGATTGCTAAACTGACGTAGGTGCCTCAGTGCAGCTTGGATGTACGTGCCTATCTCTGAAAAAGGGGCAGGGCTTAACACATGCCTGTTGTTGGCCTCTCCCATTGGCCTCTCCCATTGTTGGCCTCTCCCATGCCTAGCTTAGGTAAGAAGAGGCAATGCTGGCTTTTGTGGATGGCATTCTTAGACACTTATCTCTCCCCATGCATTGTACAGGGAGCCTAGAAGCCTAACTCAGCTTTATGGATCACGGTGCGTTCCTGTGAGTTTCTAGGTGCTGTGACACTCAGCATTGCAACACCTAAATCCCTTTGTGGATTCCACCCCAAGTACTTTACAGAAGGGGAGTAGCATTATTATCTTCATTTTGTAGATGGAGAAACTGACCAGGCAGAGTGACTTGCTACAGTGATTAGGGCTGGGAGGCAGATCAGATTCCCAGACTTGTGCCCAGCCCAGTAGACTCTAGTTGCTATCAGTGCTCTTCCTGTGCTTTGCACCATTACTGCAAAATTCTGCCATGGGAAATGCCAGGTATTATTACTATTATTTGGGCATCACTGTTTCCACTCGCACTTCCTATCAGACAACCCCTGTGCCTTTGTGGGGCATGAGACAATAAGGATAGGAGCACAACAGGACAAGGAGAGACTGAGGGTTCAGGGGGAGGGAGGTCTAACCACTAGAACACATTCCCCGTTAGAACCTGGAATTCCTGAGTCTGCACGTTCCTTTGCTCTCTAGTAATTAGCTGTGAAAACCACTGGTAAAGTATGTGTCTCCATCCCTCTGTAGTGGCAGATCTAATGCTAAAGTGTAGGGATCTTGCTTTGAATCTAAAGATCCTAATCCTGATGATGATACATGAATTGTCAGTATGATTCCACATGATGAAATGTTTGCTTTTTTTTCAATTTTTTAAACATAAGATAATTTTTTTAATGTAACTTCCAAATAAAATGTTAAGGTTGCAAAGTCAAGTACTCAAAAGTTAGGAAAGGCCAGAATTAAGGTTGCTGGTGCAAGCTTTACATACACACAAATGGGCTAAAATATTATGATAGATCTAAAGAACAGAAGCATATATTGAAATATAAGATTAAATAGAGTGGAATGAGAAATTGAAGGAGTCAATCTTTTGCACAGAAATTGTTAAACAAGATCAGACAAAGAAAAAAAGAAAAGTCTGCCTTTGAAATAGAAGAAGCCCTTTAAGCTTTAAGACAAAAGGAAAATAATATTCCATATCCACTTATTCAATTTATAAGGTTTCAGGATAAGGAACAAATTCTCAGAGACACTCAAAAAGGAAAAACAATTTCAAGAGAACCGATTTTCATTTATCTAGATCTGAATTTAGGAAACTTTCCACAAAAACAGTGAATGGACTCAATTGAGGCACTTACTGGTGAGGAGAGGGTTTAAGAAAGCAGTTTCCTACCCTGAGTAATATTTTTATATTTAATGGAAGATCTTTTCAGTGCTTCTCTAGAGCTTCAGGCTCTATCAACCACAACAACGTTGCAGAACTTTAACCACATGTATTTATCTTCACATCCCAAGACCATGGAAACTTTAGAGTCTGGATCCAAATCCCAATCTTGTGTCTTGGGCTCTTTTCCACTCTGGACCTTATGCTGGGGTTAGTACAAATTACGCTCTGTTGTATTGTAATATTAGTACCTTGCAGTTATTGCTTGGGAGGACAAGGATTCACTTTAACTGAGAAACTTCCTAGGTAATCTAAAAGAAAAATGGCCTGAGCCTGACTCTAATTTATATTAAGGTTCCTTTGCAGTGAAAAGGGACTTTGTAAATGAAAATGAGACCTAAAGTAAATAAATATCTTGGAGATAGTTCTGGGTAGGCCAATGCTTCAACACTCTGGTAGGGAGTGAGGGAATGTCTACACTGAAATAAACAACTGACAAGGGACAGCTGACTCAGGCTCACAGGTGTATTTTAAATTGCAGGGTAGATATCTGGGCTCAGGCTGGAGGCCAGGCTCTGGGAACCCATGAAGAGAGAGGGTCCCAGAACCTGGACTCCAACCTGAGACCAGATGTCTACACTACAATTTCATAGCCCTGCAGTCCAAGCCTTGTGAGCCTGAGTCACCCGCGGGCCAGCCATGAGTATTTTACTGCAGCACTGGCCTACCCAGAAGAGAAACTAAAAGCTCTCCGTTGTGTATTAGCATGTTTCTCCCTTTGTATCAGCTAATTTGATATTTATGATAAAATCTGTGTTGCCAGAGGAAGTTGCTTGAAGTCTCATTATAATGAATACTTTGATATTTTAGCAGCTAAATTAAAAATAAATAAAGGTCCATAGCAATAAATATTCACTCTAGTTATAAATTAATGGACATGAGGTTCTTCCCAGTCTGTGGAAACAGGTCATAGGTCCAAAACGCCTGTCAAAAATTAACAATAGGTTGGATAAAGGTATCTTTGAAGTTCAGTGACCATTGTCTGGATCAGTATGGCATTACTTGAAGACAGAGCTTCATGAATTTTCCGTGTCAGGGCATTAGATTTATAGAAAGAATTTCATGAAGTTCTATTATTTAATGTGACAGAACTGTTATAGGCATTTTAAAAGACTAACAGGTACCCTCTGAAAGTTGAATGAAGAACTGATTTGTAAACATAATGGAATTTAACCACAAGCAGGCAGTCACAGTAATGATATGTATGGTACTTTTGTGAGAAGAGGCTAGATGTTTTATAAGAAGTGATGCAAGCATTTTACTGGATGTTAAGATATTAGAATTTATGACTGCATGTAAGAAAGGGGTTTAGTACAGGTTGGGGATTAGCCTCTAACAGATTTGAGACATCGCATAAAATACATTATATACATCCATTTCTAAATTGATAGTTATAAACCAATGTAATTTTATTTTTCACCCAATTTGTAACTCATCTCAGGTAAGCAAAATGGGTTCTGTAAGGAGAGAGATTAATAATACTGGGACTTTTCAGCTTGGAAAAGAGATGACTAATGGGATATGATAGCAGTCTATAAAATCATGATGGGTGTGGAGAAAGTAAATAAGGAAGTGTTATTTACTCCTTCTCATAACACAGGAACTAGGGGTCACCAAATGAAATGAATAGGCAGCAGGTTTAAAACAAACTAAAGGAAGCATTTCATCACACAATGCACAGTCAACCTGTGGAACTCTTTGCCAGAGGATGTTGTGAAGGCCAAGACTTTAACAGGGTTCAAAAAAGAACTATATAAATTCATGGAGGATAGGTCCATCAGTGACTAATAGACAGGATGGGCAGGGATGGTGTCCCTAGCCTCTGTTTGCTAGAAGCTGGGAATGGACGATGGGATGAATCTCTTGATGATTACCTGTTCTGTTCATTCCCTATGGGGACCTGGCATTGGCCACTGTCAGAAGACAGGATACTGGGCTAGATGGACCTTTGCTCTGATCCAGTATGGCTGTTCTCATTCATCACCTTAGGGTCTCAGTGGTTTGTTATACAGATTCCTTCCTGCAAACTTCTTAGAGTGCCAGTTGATCAAAGCTTTCTTGCAGCAGAATCATGGAGATTTTTGGCTGTCATATACTGTACATGGTACAGTACTTGGATAAGGTAGTAATAACATTTTGCACTTATATTGCACCTTTCATCTAGATATCTGAATGTGCTTTAAATGTGAGAATGCCCTTTACAGACAGGGAAACAGAAGCCAAGATTGGTCAAATGATTTGCCTGTGGTCAAAAGGTGAGTATGACTGTGGAGAATCTAAATCGCTGATTTCCAGTGCCTTGCTCTAGCAACCAGAATACACTTCCTTCTTTGGTGTCATCCCCAAGGATCTAACCTAAGAACTGCACTGTCATATCAATGTTTATTCCCTTTACACAGTTTTGTTCTTTCAGTCAAAGTGGAGTTGGCATATAAACTCATCCAAGTAAATCTCTGTTACAGTTTCTAGCAGTATTGTCCCTTCATATCTCTGTCTCGCCCACAACTGTTGCTGGAGAAGAACCTAACTCTCATCAATTTAGAGGCAAGACATTTGTCAATCTGGCCTCATTTTCCTTGAGGCATTTGGTGGCTCTCTCCAAAAAAAAAAAAAATCACACTGATATCTGGTATTTCCTTAGTAATTTCAGCTTGGGTCAGGGGGAGAAATAATAAGACAATACATTCGAGGAAGAAGAAGAAGAAAAATTTTTAAAAATTGTACTTTATGGCAAGAAAAAAAAAACTGGGAAAAGGTAATGCCTAAAGAGACTAAAGAGCAATATTAGACAACAAATCCAACCTGAGTTTTAACTCTCACATACTTTCAAAAATAAATATAAAGTCCACTACATTTTTGAGCATCATACACAAAGTCATCAGGTCACCATGCAGAGAAGCAATAGTCTCTTTATATAGCTGTGGTGTGACCACACTTGGACTATTTCATTTCATTCATTCATGACCACCACCTTATCACAAAGGTATTTCCAAACCAAAGTTCAGAGAAGAACAATTGCTAAGGGCTTGAGGGAATGATATAGTCAGTGGCAAAAAACCTCCACCAACCCCAATGTTTATGCAGAGCTAAGGTAGCTTGGTCGTATGTCGTCCCCTTGCAGAATGCTGAGTTGAGCAAGACTTAAACTTTTGAAAACCAAGACATGCACAGTTAAGGATTGCCCCATGTTGCCTTAACTCTGCCTTCTTTCAGCAATGCCCTAATGCAACCCATTAACATAAATACCATTACTCTGCCAAACCCACACTTGCTGTTACTGAAATGTACACCTTCACCTCCTTTAACAACCCGTTCACTCTCACCCACCAGGACTCTACCTAACACAGTTAAAAGGGCCCAAATGAAAAAGGTTGCCCACACTACATTCCCTCTACCCTCTTTGAGCAATGCATCAATACACATAGTGCCAAGGGCCAGCATGAGTATGTGCGATCAGATTCAGGAGGTTTCAGATCCTGGCATAAAATCCCACACTTAGCCAACTCCCCAGGAAGAATACCATCCATGTGCAGTTTAAGAACCACTTCTCAGGCTTTAACAACTCCCCTATATTTACTGACAGGATTCCATCTCAGCCTACACTTTCACTTAACCACCATCAAAATGTTAGAATCTTCTCATATTCCATCTCACCTCTGACAGTGTTCTTTGTAATGAAAGCCCTGTGCATTGCTGACATAGCCTACACCATAGGCCCTGACTTTCTAATGTGCCGGGGGGGGGGTCCCCCTGACTCCGCCCCAGTCCCCACCCCCCCACCCCCTTCCCCCAAGGCCCCACCCCTGCCCCACCTCTTTCCGCCCTGTTTGAGCCCTGCCTATGCCTCCCCAAACAGCAAGGTGTGGCCTGGCCCCCTATCCAGCCCCCTGGAACCCCCACCCCCATCCAACCCCCCCTGCTCCCCACCCCCGACCGCCCCCCCGGGACTCCCACATCCTATCCAAACACCCCTGCTCTCTGCCCCCTGACCATCCCCCCGGGACACCGGTCCCCTATCTAACCCACCCTGCTCCCCACCCCCTGACCACCCCTGGGGCCCCCACCCCTATCCAATCTCCCCTGCTTCCCACCCCGTCCGCCCCCCTGGGGCCCCCTATCCAACCCTCCCTGCTCTCCCTGCCCCACGTTACCTGAGCACACCCTGTCCTTGCTCCTCCCTCTCCCCACAGCGCCTCCTGCACACCGTGGAACAGCTGATCCATGGTGAGCGGGAGGTAGGGGAGGGGAAGGCACTGATCGGTGGGGCTGCCGGTGGGCAGGAAGCACTGGGAAGGCATTGATGGGTGGCTGCCAGTGGGTGCTCAGCACCCAAAATTTTTTTTTCTGGGCCCACAGCTACCAGATGCAGCCCACCCAAGCCCCAGCTGCTAGCCCTGGGGAGATGGTCCCACAGGGAGTCGCTGGCTGATGGCTGTCACTGTGTCCTGGGCTTGCCCCAGCTGCCCTGCCACTATGACCAGGAGTGACATTGCCCCCCACCTCCAGTGAGTACCCCCACCACAAGCACCCCTCCAGCACCCTCTTTTCCCTTCACTGCCCTTTCAGCAGCGTCCTCCTTTTGGGAACCTGAAATATGGCGACCCTAGATTGGCAGAGTAAAGAGTGTGTGTTAATGGGGCATAACAGGTGTCATAAGACCGGGTTCCTTCCTGCTGTATTCCTCTCTGCAAACAGTCCTAACGCGCATCGGTAGCAACTTCAACACCAAGTACTTCATTTATAGTATTTTATACAAGTTCTTTCCCCCCACCATATAAGACTTTTACCTTCTCCATAAGCAGAGATCTCACATCCCTGAGATTGGAAGCTTCTCTGGTTCATCCAGTCCTTAATCACTTATCTCCTCATTTTGGCCTATGTGGGGACACTTGCCAAGTCGTGGCAGCCTTAGACTACTCATACTCCATCACACTGGGGCACTGCTGAAAGAAGACAATCTTTTTTACCTTATTCTAGTTTAAAATCTAAAGGCTTACCGAGATCAAAGTCTTAACTTCCAAGCTTGGTGACTCAAAACCTCCTGGGAGGGGCTGGGCACTGTGTCAGCTGAGTAAGTGACTCCTTAGTGATACTTATGGATCAAAAGGATAGACTGTAAAGACCAGGACTCAAGTAATGTATAGGAGGTGGGAGGGGTGAGTGACCTAGCCACAGGTATAAATTTTAGAGGTCTTCTATTAGAGCCCCTTCGAGCAGAGAGAGCCTGCAGCAGACAGAGAGCACAATGACAGACTGAGCTGCCAAGGTAAGGAGAGTCTGGCTGCAGTCTGAGTGCAGCTGAGGGATTTTAACAATTAAAATCCCACAAGGCTTTAATGTGACTTGTGTGGTCGCGGTGCAGAGCTGGGAGAGAGCTCTCCCACCGCTCTAAAAAAAATCACCTCCACAAGAGGCGTAGCTCCCAGCGCTGGTGCACTGTTTACACTTGCACTTTACAGCTCTGAAACTTGCTGCGCTCAGGGGGGTGTTTTTTCATACCCCTGAGTGAGAAAGTTGCAGCGCCATAAATTGCCAGTGTAGACAAGCCCTAGGAAGGTACCTGACAGAATAAAGAAAATCAAATACACCTAAAAAACTTAAGCTACCAAAACAAACACCATAAGAGTAAAAAGGCAGGCAGAAGACCAGCAGGAGGGTGTGGGGGCTACCCAGTTTATTGCATTGAGTGCAACATGTATGAATACCTGCCTGGTGGGCAGGTGGCGTGTGTGTGTGTGTGCAGGGCAAGAAACTCATGGCTCCCAGAGACTGACAATGGGCTCTTTAGACCAGAGTGGAGTGAACTGGAGATACAAAGGGAGACCGAGAAGTAAATAGAGAAGACCTCCAGGGACAGAGTAGCATGGTCCAGCCTCCTGTCCGAGAGCCCACATACTGATAAGGAGGATTAAAGTCTCGGAGCAGGAGAACAGCAAGCTGGAGCAGAGGGAAATGATCCCATAGTTAGGACCTACCTTCCAGATGACATTATGATATCCTCTTGCACCAAGGATATCCCTCCAGGGCTGGGACTCCAGTTATTAGAAAGAGATAGGCAATAAAAGTGGGGAATTCAGTTATTAGAAATATAGATAGTTGGGTTTGTGGTGACCACAAGAACTATATGGTAAATTGCCTGCCAGCTGCAAAGATAGCAGCACAAAACATCTAGATAGCATTATTGTTAGTGGTAGGGAGCAGCCAGTGGTTATTTGTTGTATGGACCAGGCAAGGTACTAACAAGCTTCAACAGGACTTTATTTTCAAAGTGGAAACCTCTTTACCAAGCTGCTGCTGCACCCTCTGTAGCTTTCTCCCAGCCTCTCAAATCCTCCCCCTTTCCTGTTTCCTGTCCTTTCAGACTCCCAACAGCCAGTGCTCCCAATTCTAATAATTACAAGCAACATCTAAACACCACGTTCCCTCCTCTCTTAAGAAACTCTCCCAATTAAAATAAACATTATTGTTCTAACCACAGGAACAAATATGAAACAAGACACTGTACTGTTGGCAGAAATATTACACTGAAAACACTGTAGATACTACATAACATAGTCTCTAGTCCAGACAGGTGGTCGTCTGGGTCTGACAGGCCGTCTCTCAAGCCCCGGTTCCAGTGCAATGTCTTGTGTTGGTACTACGGTAAAGTCATCCAATGCAAACTGGGTGTTGGCATAATCTCCTCTTGGTGCATAGGCAGGTGCAAGATAGGAAGCATTCCATACCTGCACATCAGAAAGTCGATAGGTGTAAGGTAGGTGTAAATCCTCTATGATTTTATGATAGGTGTAAATCCTCTATGATTTTAAGAGGAGCTGTGAATTTATGGTCCCCTTTGCATAAAAGTCCAGGTTTTTGTATTCTAACGAAGGAACCACACTCAAACTTTGGTTCCTTAGCACCCCGCCGCTTGTCTGTGAAAGCCTTAGACTTTGCTTGGTTCTGTTCAACTGTTTTTCTCACATCATCCTTGTTTGGGGCATCAGGTTGTGCCTTTAACAATCCAGCAATGTTCAGTTTAGTATTCATCTGTTTCCCATGCAGTAACTCTGCGGGTGATCTTTGCGTTGTGGCAAAACTGGGTCAAGGTTTTTAGGGTGACTGGGCCATCTCTTTGTGAGAAAGTCCCGTAGTTTTTGTTGAATTGGACACGCTGAACAAGCAGCTTGAAATTGTTCTCTTGTAACTGCAGTGAGAGTGCTTGTAATAAGCGCAACCACTACATCCTCATCCTCCAGTGGACCATCTGGTGAAGGAAAGGCAGGTGAGAAAGGCAATCAGCAACCTCATTTTGGTTTCCAGGCTTATATTCCAGTTCATAATTGAAAGAGAGTAGTCTTGCAGACCATCAAGCAATACGGTATCCTGCTCTTCCCAGTCCTTTCGTGGTGAGCAATGTCATCAAAGGGCTGTGGTCTGTGCACAACTTGAACGTGCGGCCCCACAGGTAAGTTCTCCATTTTTCAGTAGCCCAGACACAAGCAAGTGCTTCTTTTTCGACTGTAGAATATTTTCTCTCAGCATTACTTAGTGTCCTTGAAGCAAATGCAACAGTCCTCTCTGTGTTGTCTTCATGCAGTTGTGTGAGAACAGCCCCAAGTCCATAATCAGAAGCATCAGTAGTTACGATTGTGGGCAATGCAGGACTGAATAGTGCAAGTACTGGACTATGTACAATCAAGTCTTTTACCGTTTCAAAACTAGCTTGTGCATCCGTTGTCCACACTAAGGTTGAACTTCTCCATATTAATTCCCGTAATGGTTCAATGACAGAAGCATAATTGGGAATGAATTTTGCATACCAGGAAGTAAGAACCAAGAAGGAACGTAAGGTTTGCAAATCTGTTGGAGGAGGAGCATTTGAAATTGTCAGGATATGATCTGGATCAGGTTTTAGTCCAGCCTGTAAAATTGTATGCCCCAGAAAGGAGAGTTCAGTTTGTCTAAATTTGCATTTGGACGTATTGAGCTGGAGGCCTGCTGTGCTGATACAGTTTAGTACAGACTGCAGGTTATTGTCATGCTCCTCAGAAGTATTTCCAAGCACGATAATAGCATCCAGATAGCACTGAACTCCATGCTGATTCTTCAGAATCAATGACATCATTTTTTGAAAGGCACTTGGGGCAGATGTGAGACAGTATGGAACACGTTTAAAACAAAATAGTCCCTCATGTGTAATAAATGCTGTGAGGTCTCTGCTATCTTCATGCAACATAACCTGGTGGTATGCACTCTGCAAATCAAGAGTAGAAAACACCTTTGCTCCACGGTGTTCTGCAAATACTTCTTCTATGTGAGGAAGAGGATGGCTGTCAATCACAATAGCTTTATTTGGCTCCCTTAAGTCCACACAAAGGCGAATGCTTCCACACTTCTTCTGCATCTCTGCTATAGGTGAAACCCATTCCAAGGAGACGATCTCTTCAATAATGTCCTTTTGAACAAGTTTTCTAAGTTCCTCTGAAACAGCTTCCCTGACTGAAAATGGTAAGCACTGTAACTTCTGTCATACAGGCATCACATTATTCCGCATTTTAACTTTATGCAGAAACCCATAAGCACAGCCGAGTTTCTCCTCAACCTAGTGTTGGGTCCCAGCTGAAACTGGTGTGTGTACCACAAGAGTGCTTTGCTGAAGAAGATCAATTTGTCCATTAACTACCCTGAGATTTAAAGCAGCCAATAAATCTCTGCCAAAGATAGGAGTGCCTTTGTGGACAAGGTAGAGCTCTGCAATTACACAGCAATCACCAAAAGTAACTATTACTGGTAGGCAGCCATGTACTGGAATATGTGAGTTTTTTTTCAAATAGCACACGAAGTGAAGTTTGGGTTCAGTAAGAGGCACATCTTTAAAATAACGCCGATAGATGGAATCAGGTACTATAGATACTGCTGAGCCGGTGTCCAACATTAGCTGAATAGAGTGTGGTTTGCCTGAGGGTATGGCGGAAACATTTACAGTGCTCTTTAACTGTTCTGGAATATGTGCAGTAGTGATTTTGTCCACACTCAGCATAGTAACATCTGGTATTGTAACTGCATGCACCTGTTGATTGAACTGGCTACTGCGACATACTTTAGCAAAATGTCCAATCTTTTTGCAATGATTGCACTGAGCAACTTTTGCCAGACATCCTGTGAAGCTTGCAGGGTGTTGAGGGGATCCACAGTGAAAACATGCTTTTACTGTATTTTGAATTTTCTGATTTGGTGGTTTTTCATTAGTTTTCCTCTTGCAATTGTGTGTCTGCAGTGGTAGTGAACTTTTCTGCAAAGGAGTCACAGCCTGGACTGTGCCTCCTGTATCCATGCTCATTATTTTGGCTTCAACTGTAGCTGACTCAATCTAGGTAGCAATGGTTATTGCTTTTTCTGGTGTAAGTTGTGGTTCTAGAAGTAAGCGTTCTCTTACATGAAGCATGGTTGTTTTCTCAATGAGCTGGTCTATAATCATCTCATCTGCCATATTCCCAAAGTCACAAATTACAATCAGACTCCTCAGGGAAGCAATATACTTCATTATAGTTTCCCCTGCTTTCTGCTCACGCTGGCAAAATCTGTAGCGATTAGCTACTACATTCACTTTTGGCACAAAAAAATTCTTTAATGCAGTGAGTGCAGTCTCAGATTTTTCATCTGCAAGGGGAAAAGTGTAAAATATACGCTGCCTTTCTGCTCCAAGGCAGTGGGTTAGCAGAGCACGCTTTCTTACTTCAGAAATCTCTGTAGCACTGATTGCAAGAAGATAAGTCTCAAACATATGGATCCAGGTAATAAAAGCAATTGGAGGCTCACCTGGGCTTTGCAGAAAGGGTGCAGGTGGATTCAGAGGCAGAAGATCCATCCTCGTCGCCAAAATATTGTATCAACCAGGCAAGGTACTAACAAGCTTCAACAGAACTTTATTTTCAAAGTGGAAACCTCTTTACCAAGCTGCTGCTGCACCCTCTGTAGCTTTCTCCCAGCCTCTCAACTCCTCCCCCCTTCCTGTTTCCTGTCCTTTCAGACTCCCAACAGCCAGTGCCCCCAATTCTAATAATTACAAGCAACATCTAAACACCACATTATTGTACGTGTAGGTAACAGTAAATAGGGAATTGTAGGAGAGAGTTGCTGGAGGCCAAATTTAGGCTAAGAGATTAAAGTCCAAGACCTCCATGGTAGCATTCTCTGAAATGCTTCCAGTACCACTTGAAGGGCCAGGAACAGAAGCAGGACTGCAACATCTCAATGCATGGTTAAGGCAATCCTGTATGAAGGAGGCATTTAAGTTTATTAGGAACTGGGAAGGAGTGGCCTATCAGGAACAGATGATCTCCACTTAAACCAAAACAGATCCAGATTGCTGGCATATAAAGTTAAAAAGGTGGTAAAGGTTTTTTTAAACTAAGGGCTAGGGAAAAGCCAACAGGTGCTGAGAGCACCCGGTTCAGGCAGAAGCAATTCTTGCTCCAGTCCTAGGTGGAATGCAGGATCTGGTCCAAGTGGTGAATATAGCTGAACCACTCAGTAATAATGACCATAATATAATTATATTTAACATTCTTGCAGGGGGGGATACCAAAAAACTCACTACATTAACATTTTATTTTTAAAAGGGTATCTACTCAAGAATGGGGACGCTTGTTAGACAGAAGTTAAAAGGAGCTGTCACAAGGTTTAAATGTCTGCAAGCAACATGGGAACTATTTGAAAACACCATAAAAGTCTCAAACTAAATGTATACGAAAAGTCCATCAGAGGACCAAAAGAATGCCACCATAGCTAAACAGCGGAGTAATGGAGGCAGTTAGAGGCAAAAGGTCATCTTTTAAAATTTGGAAATCAAATCCTAGTGAAGATAGTAGGAAGGGGCACAAACTGTAGCTGGTTTCGTGGAAAACTATAATAAGGCAGGCCAAGAACAAATTTGAGAAACAGCTTGCTAAAGATGAAAAAAAAAATTTTTTTTAAGTATGTTAGAAGCAGGAAGCCAGCCAAACAGGGACTCGGGCAATTAGATGATCAAGGTGATAAAGGAGCACTCAAGGAAAACAAGGCCATTGCACAGAAGCTAATTCTTTACATCAGTCCTCACCACAGTGGATGTGAGGGAGATACACATGTCAGAGCTATCTTTTTTGGGCAAAAAATCTGAAGAATTGTCACACAGTGATGTGTCAAATAGAAGAGGTTTTAGAACAAGTTGATAAATTAAACAGTAATAAGTCCCCAGGACCAGATGGTATTCACCCCAGAGTTCTGAAGAAAATCAAATATGAAATTGCAGAACTACTAACTGTGCTATGTAACCTATCACTTAAATTAGCTTCGACTGGAGGCTAGCTAACATGACACCAATTTCTGAAAAAGGCTCCAGAGGCAATCCCGGCAATTACAGGCTGGTAAACATAACTTCAGTACCAGGCAAATTGACTGAAATACAGTAAAAAACAGAATGATCAGACACACAGATCAGCATATGTTGAGGAAGAGTCAACATGGCTTTTGTAAAGAGGAATCACACCTCACCAATCTATTAGAATTCTTTGAGGGAGGTCAATAAATGTGGACAAAGGTGATCCAGTGGATTTCATGTATCTTGACTCTCAGAAAGGTTCGTAAGCAAACTAAGCATTCCTGGAATAAGAGGGAAGGTCCTCTTGGATCAGTAATAGGTTAATAGATAGGAAACAAAGGGTAGGAATAAATGGTCAGTTTTCAAAATTTGAGAGAGGTAAATAGTGGGGTCTCCCAAGGATCTGTACTGGGAACAGTGCTGTTCAATGCTCATAAATGATCTGGAAAAAGGGGTACACAGTGGGGTGGCAAAATTTGCAGATGATACAAAATTACTCAAAATAGTTCAGTCCAAAGCAGACTGTGAAGAATTACAGAGGGACCTCACAAAACTGGATGACTGGGCAATAAAATGGCAGATGAAATTTAATGTTGATAAATACAAAGTAATGCACATTAGAAAACATAATCCCAACTATACATATAAAATGATGGGGGTATAAATTGGCTGTTACCACTCAGGAAAGAGATCTTGGAGTCATTGTGGATAGTTCTCTGAAAACATCCACTCAATGTACAGCAGCAGCAGTCAAAAAAAAAAAAAAAAGAGACAATATCAGGAACTACAGTAAAAGCTGTTTTATCCGGCATGTTGGGAGAATGGGGGGTGCTGGTAAGTGAAAAATGCCGGTTAACTAAGAGGGAGGGAGTTTGGGTGCGGGAGGGTATGCAGGGTGCCGTATCCAGGGGCCACTCACCTCGAGTGGCTCCCCACAAGCAGCGATCTGTCCCAGCTGCTCCTAGGCGAAGACAAACCAGGCAGCTCTGTGTGCTGCCCCAGCTCCCAAGAGCCGCCCCCGCAGCTCCCATTGACCGCAGTTCCCAGCCAATGGGAGCTGCATTGCTAGTGCTCGGGGTGGGAAGGGGGCAGTGTGCAGAGATGCCTGCTGCGCCTCCGCCTAGGAGCAGCCGGGACAGGTCGCCGCTTGCAGGGAGCTGTCTGAGGTGAGAGGCCCCCGGATACGGCACACTGCACCCCTTCCTGCACCCCAAGCCTCCTCCCACACCCAAATTCCCTCCCAGAGCCCGCCCCAACTGGACTATAAAACGCAATTTCACTGAAGATCAGAAATGCCAGTTTATAGAGCTTTCTGGTTGGTGAAGTGCTGTATAAAACAGCTTTTACTGTATTTGGAAAGGGATGGATAGTTAGACAGAAAATATGTCACTATATAAATCCATGGTACACCCACGTCTTGAATACTGTGTGTAGTTCTGGTCACCCTATCTCAAAAAAAAGATATATTAGAATTGGAAACAGTACAAAGAATGGCAAGAAAATGATTAGGGGTATGGGATAGCATCCCTATGAGGAGTGATTTAAAGACTGGGACAATTCAGCTTGGAAAAGAAATGACTGACGGGGGATATGATATCGGTCTATACAATTATGAAAAGTGTGGAGAAAGTGAACAGGGAACTGTAATTTACTCTTTCACATAACACAAGAATCAGGGTTCATCCAATAAAATTAATAGGCAGCAGGTTTTAAAATAATATAAGGAAGTACTACTTCACACTGTGTACAGCAACCTGTGGACCTCATTGCCAGAGGATGTTGTGAAGGCCAAAAGTATAACTGGGTTCAAAAAGAATTAGATAAGGTCCTGGAGGGTAGGACTATCAATGGTTATTAGCCAATATGGTCAGGGATGCAACCCCATGCTCTGGGTGTCCCTAAACCTCTGACTGCCAGAAGCTTGAGACTGGTTGACAGGGAATGGATCACTTGATAATTGCCCTGTTCTGTTCATTCCCTCTGAAGCATCTGGCACTGGCCACTGTTAGAAGACAGGATACCAAGCTAGATGAATGATTGGTCTGACCCAGTATGGCCATTTTTATGTTCTAAATTCCAGTACAGTAATCTTATAAGCTTTAAGCTATAGGCAATAAAGAGAAGTAATGTGTGACCGCTGAAGATGGATAGTCAAGTGCTATATTCCCAAGATGCTCAGTGGGCAAATCTAGTGGTAGTTTCAGTAACAAAACTTATATCCTACCACAGGCCCTGTACATGGTACCTGCTGACCAAACTAGTCTAAGAACTGCGTGAAAGGTTTCAACAACATGGAATAGTCAGACTAATTAAATCAGGGTCTTTTAAAAACTCTCTAATATGGTCATTGTACAAAAAATCATTCCTAAAAATTGCTAGTCCTGAACAAGTGTTCTATCAAGACATAGATCACATATCATTAGTGAAGGTTTCAGAGTAGCAGCCGTTTTAGCCTGTATCCGCAAAAAGAACAGGAGTACTCGTGGCACCTTAGAGACTAACAAATTTATTAGAGCATAAGCTTTTGTGGGCTACAGCCCACTTCATCGGATGCATAGAATGGAACATTTAGTAAGAGATATATATATATATATATAGATATAGATATAGATATATATAGATATATATATATGTATGTATATACGTATACATGCAGATAAGTTGGCAATCTTGGAATGCCAAATCAAGGTGGAGGAGGAGCTGGCCCTTTATGGGGTCTGGGGCTCATTGTCTCCTGTGTCAGGTTTAGTCCATCTCCCCAGCTGGAGGGAAAGAATGAAAGGACCACATGACTAGAGTGGGAGGGTGTCATGTAAGTAAGAAGCAAGCCTGCAGGGAGCAAGAATCAGCAAGGAAGGCTGGTGAGACTAAGCCTTGTAGGACAAAAGTCTCCGCCGGGACAGGACAAAGAACCCTACACTGAAGGTTGTGAACCAGCAGGAGGCTGGGTGAAAGATCTGAGGTGTTTTGAATTTTACATTAATAAACCAGGCTTCCTAAAGGGGAAGGTTCTTAAGGAAACACTTGTACCATGAAGACTGGTTGACAGGGTGCGGGGAGTGGGGGGCAGCAGCAGAGTCTAAAGCCAGACCCACCATGATGTGCTACCCAAGGATAGTGTTCTGATAGATCTATCTGAATTGCAGTGAGTGGGCTGCTAGGCAGGCAGCCCTTTTCATAAATTTGACACCAGAATAAAGGACTCAACTGCCTGTTTGCTTCAATTATATAGGAAATTAAACCACTGGTGCTGGTGGGGAAAATGGAAATCCCTTCCCATGAAAAGTTTCGCAGTATTTATTTACTTGTGCCAAATCAGGACACAACACTAAAGTATCATTTTACATTGAATCAGCATTTTTGGTATAAAATCATTCCATTGTAACATTTCTGGCCAGCTCTAAGAACTGCTAAGGGTCTCTTTACTTCCAAAGGAATATAACACACTAACTCAGTGATAGTCAGGTCCTTAAGGGTCTTGTTAAAGAAGGCTTGTCCTAGAGCCTGGTGGGAACTTGCGGGTGTAAATAAGTCAAAAAGCAGCCAGAGATCATTCTGAAAAATAATAAACATGTAGGAATATTCGTTAATTTTGGCATGTGGGGGTGAGAGGGAGAACAAACCAAACACAGAGTGCTAAGATATCCCTTAGCCTAGGCCACTGTTGATTTGACACTGCTCAGAGGCTGAGCTGTCTCGGGTCAGCAGCATGTTGTTTTCCTTTACAGTAAAAGAATGCATGGAGTGCCCAAGTACAAGAAGCATTAAACGCATAGGGGAAAAAAATTCAGAGGATGTTTTTCTTTTACCAGTTTCATTTTCTATACCACAAAGCTTAGTGCTCCAGGCTTTATGGAAATAAGTGTTGGCTTAGTTCAGCGAGAAATACACTTAGCAAGTTAGAGAACCCCACTACTTTGAAGCAAATTAATTACTAGTGTTCCTACTGTACTGTAATAGGCTCAAGCCATATAGAATGTTTATAGAACAGAAGAATAAGAAGTTAGTTCCTGGTTCTTAACTTCTGTGATTTGTATAATGCCATTAAAAAGCCTATTTTCAGCCAGATGGAAGCTGCATATAGATGCTGATCTGTGGCAAATGAGTCTCTGCCAAAATATGGTACAATCATACAGCCAGACTTTAAAGATAAGAATTATGGCCAAAATTTTCAAACCTGGGTGCCTAAAGTTAAGCTACTAAATCCAACAAAGCAGCTGAAAAGCTGAATTGTTCCGAGCAAGTAGTAAACAACTAATTTCTTAGGTGTCTATTTTTCCTGCAAATTGCAGAGTGTTATATTGCTGCTTCTGAGTTGACCGTATACTGTAGCAGCTGGCAAGTAACCAGCCCTGCAGTGTGAATAGCTATGTTTCAATTAAAAAATTTAAAAACTTTCCTGGCAGGTACTTAGACACTCCATGGAACTACAGTGCTATGTCTACATAATGCTGAAGATCCATCTGCAAAATATGCCATGTGTCACTTTCTTGATTTAAACTGGATATGGAAGGGAATATATAAGAAAGCTGAAAAGAGAGGAAGGAGAGAGAGAGAGAGAAGATGTGGCATTTCATAATTTTTTGAAGGCAAAGCATGACTATCATTTACTTTGTGCCAGTAGGTACCATACTTTCTCAGCTACAGTATAGTAAGCTCTCTCTCAAGTACATTTGATTGCTAGCACCTATTTCAGTAATTCCAGTAACTTCCCCACAGGACTTCATGCACCCCAACTCTTTCACAGAGTTGGTTGAAAACTCCAGAAAGTATTTTTTGCAAACAAACCATGTTTGAATATTTTCATGAAAATAGTCAACATTTTGAGATTTTTTTTTTAAAAACGGCCGCTCTGTAAGGTGGCTTTAAAAAAACCTGCAACATTTATAAACATTTTGAAAATGTTTGAATTGATTAAAATGTTTTCAAAAATCTTGCAAATCAACTCTGATTCCACCCGTTGTGGCTGCATGTACAGTGACAAGGGAGAACACAGGACCTTTGGCTCTATTTGCACACTTGCGAGCAAATCTAACGTTTCCTCTAGCAAAGGGCACTAGCTTACTTAGACAGTTGTTATTCATGGGACATGCTAATATTTGCAAGCTACTAGCAGGTAGATAACTGAAATGGCTGTGATTAGTGTCATCAGCATTTACCAGTGATTACCACCTCCATTTTTCCAAGATGATATTGTGTTTTTAAATGGTGCCCACCATACCAAGGCCCCAAACCTGCAAAGAGCTCTGCCCAGCCACAGGGGTTTGCTCGCGCAGAGCTCCATCCAGAACTGGGGCCTTAATGCTCAAGTGACTAAGTCATACAAGACTCCAAGATGTTCCTCACCTCATTGCTGAAAGTGAACATATGTGGCAAGTGGAGGAAATTTCACTCAAGGGTCTCTGCAGAATGGGGCAGCAATGTGCCCTTAGAAGAAACGAATGTGCAGAGAAGTTTTTGCAATGCTGGGCTTAAAATGCTGGTGGCTGACTGGAACCCACTTTTAGTTTCCAAAAACTAAATCTGTATGAATGCTCCCACTGTTGCTATTGCTGCTGGGAAACCTTTGGGAAAAAAGGCTTACTGTAGATAAGGACTAATTTTGTTTTCTTTTAAACTGTTAGAGAAATTAAGAGGTTGGAGAGAGAAAACCTTTCTCTTCAAAACATCTTCCTTTTCTGATCTGGCCACATCTATTGATTTTTTAAAAAACCCTTCAGTTATTTTCACCTCCTTTCTCTGTCCCAGTCTCCCTCTGAACTCCTTGTAGTTCAATATCTCTTCGACACTTTTTATCCCCTCCACTATTCTCCCAAATGGTCAAATCTTGTCTTCCATTGCCCAGTCCAGATTTTTCCAAACTTACCTTCCTCCACATTGATCTCCTCCATCAATCCTTCAGTTCTTCTCCTTCTCTTCATTCCCCCTCACTCCTGCTAAAAAGTATACCCTACAACTTATTCTGCTTATACTGTCAAGGGCTGGGAGACAGTTGAATGATGCATCCAGTGCCTGCCACATTCTTCATGCTATCTCAGTTTTCCTTCTGACCTGTTCTCCACTGTGTTGTACTCAGAGGCACCAAGAGGTAAACCGGATCTGGTATGGGTCATGAGAAAGAGCACCATCTACAACACAGCAGCAACTGAAACAGCAGTATCTAATAGATGGAAGAAGAAACTGAAGCAAAAACACTGCTCAGTTCCAGACAACCCACTGCTGCATGAGATTTTAAGCAGGTCTATGAGAGAGTCTGCTAAGAGAACCACGATTAACTTCAAATGTGATGCTTGACAACATACACTAGAAAATCTGTACAACAGAACTCACCATTTAATTCCTCATTAGTTCTACTAACTCAGGTGGCTAGAATACAGTTAACTGTGTTGTGGAAAATGAGTCACACCATCTGTTTGGTTCAAACAGTCTGAGGTCCTTTTATCTGAATACAAGCAAGCAGGGAGAAGGAGACAGAGATGGTCACACGCAGGTACCACCCTGGTCTCTCTCTCTGTCTTGCCCCTATAATACCAGTCTTATATAGTTTTTTTTCATTCAAGTCAAATGATACATTTCCTTAATTTTTTATCACTCAAGCATTGTTAATAAAGCCTTATAAGGAGCCAGAGTAAACAGTATCATATAACAGAACGCCACTAGCCATCACCTTCAGCCCCCAACTAAAACCTCTCCAACGCATCATCAATGATCTACAACCTATCCTGAAGGACGACCCATCACTCTCACAGATCTTGGGAGACAGGCCAGTCCTTGCTTACAGACAGCCCCCCAACCTGAAGCAAATACTCACCAGCAACCACACACCACACAACAGAACCATTAACTCAGGAACCTATCCTTGCAACAAAGCCCATTGCCAACTGTGTCCACATATCTATTCAGGGGACACCATCATAGGGCCTAATCACATCAGCCACACTATCAGAGGCTTGTTCACCTGCACATCTACCAATGTGATATATGCCATCATGTGCCAGCAATGCCCCTCTGCCATGTACATTGGTCAAACTGGACAGTCTCTACGTAAAAGAATAAATGGACACAAATCAGACGTCAAGAATTATCACATTCAAAAAACAGTCGGAGAACACTTCAATCTCTTTGGTCACTCAATTACAGACCTAAAAGTGGCAATTCTTCAACAAAAAAACTTCAAAAACAGACTCCAGTGAGAGACTGCTGAATTGGAATTAATTTGCAAACTGGATACAATTAACTTAGGTTTGAATAAAGACTGGGAGTGGATGGTTCATTACAAAAAATAAAACTTTCCCCATGTTTATTCCCCCCCTCTCTGCCCCCCGTTCCTCAGACGTTCTTGTCAACTGCTGGAAATGGCCCACCTTGATTATCAGTACAAAAGTTCCCCCCCCAACCCCCCACCCCCCGCTCTCCTGCTGGTAATAGCTCACCTTACCTGATCACTCTCCTTACAGTGTGTATGGTAACACCCATTGTTTCATGTTCTCTGTGTATATAAATCTCCCCATTGTATTTCCCACGGCATGCATCCGATGAAGTGAGCTGTAGCTCACGAAAGATTATGCTCAAATAAATTTGTTAGTATCTAAGGTGCCACAAGTACTCCTTTTTTTTTTGAGTATCATAATTAGCACTGTGCTGGCGCACTTCCTTATTATCAAGATCTGCAGTTTGCTTGTGGCAGTGTTTTGTCTAGGGGCTTTTGCAGGTTTCGGGGGGTTGCATATAGTGGACAGCTAGGGACTTGAGCTGGGCTAGAGGTTGGCCTAGTTTGTTATCTGGGTCAAAATACCATAGCCCAGCATATGTAAATGCTCTTAGCTTAACCTAAGTCTTAGAGGATGCAGGCCTGTAGGCCTCTTGAGTTACCGCTCTTGCCTATGCTGGATATAGTGCATAGATCTTGTCACAGAGTGGGATGGGGTCAGATCAACAATACTTTCCCCCACAACTGCAAGTGAATCTGTGGTCATACTACCCTTGTACCTCATCAGATCATGCAGCCGATGAAGTGAGCTGTAGCTCATGAAAGCTTATGCTCAAATAAATTGGTTAGTCTCTAAGGTGCCACAAGTACTCCTTTTCTTTTTATCAGATTTATGGGAATCACTGCTTCTAAAGACAATCAACACAAGCATCAACAGACCAACCTAGTAGCCAAATAGCAGTGTTTTGCACTTCCATGCAGAAGACTCAAGCGCACTTCCCACTCTCAGTTGCTGGGGCTACAAATGCTGATCACCTTGTGGGCAGAAAAGGCACAGCTTGCAGCAGGTGTGTTCATGGATTCTAACAGGAGTCTCCTGCAGTAGTACACTGAGAACAAGGTGGCTGCACATAGAGCCACGAGGCTGAAGGCTGGTAGTGTAAAGGGGACCTGAGTGATCATTTAAGAGAAAATACACTAGTGATCCAAGTCCCACCACCATATAGCCTGCTTTGCAGCATATGCTTTACTAGATTGTACCGTATATATGATTATTCACCATTCAAAGTCCCCTGCAACACCCAGGTAAAACAGAGTGAGTTAAGAAAAGAGTGCACAAGAGTACAAATTTAATTAAAAATCATGAAGGCTATTATTCTGAGACACATTTTCATGAAGTAGAGTGACTCAGCTATGATAGTTATATAAATCGACGCCGGTAAAATTCTAATAATCAGTTTGAAGTCATCAGAAGTTTGTTATTTACTTCACTTGGACTAGGATTTTATTCAAAGAGTTAGTTTCAGAACAACTTAGTTAGCTTATGCAAGACTTAAAACATGTTATTCAATGAGGAATGACTATTACCATAATATTCAATGATTTCACAATAGAAATGTGCATAAATGAACACATCTAAAGGTGTTTTGCACCTCAGTGGACATTAACAGGAACTGTATTTATGGTAAGCCCCTGGAGAAGGGGAAAAATCTTGGGGAGGAAGGGTTGAAAGGGAAAGCATCATTGCATACTCACCCAAACAGGAGTTACTCCTGGAGGGATTTTGCATCACTGCGCATGCACAGAATTCATGTCCCCCACAGATTTCTTTGCTGCTCCACAGAAAAATGACTTCTGACAGGGAAGCAAAGGGAAGACTCAAGAGCAGTCACATGTCTTCCCTGGTAGTGCAGGCAGGTTGGTTCGGGTGCCCGAAGCAGCCGGTAGAGACGTAAATTACTACTCGGGGGAGGCTGGGCAGTCATGCATGGGAGAGAGAGAGACACTGTGTCCCCTTCACTCACTATTTCAGCATGCTCGGCATAGAGGGGCCAGGCTTTGGGATGTTTCTATGAAGGTATGTGTGGGCAGGCTCTGCCCCCTCAGACAAAGCAGAATGTAGTAGCCTGCCTGCTTAGTGAATTGTTCCCATGGTCTCTGTGAATTCCCCCAGGAGCCTAAAACAGCTGTAGAAGTTTTAAGGCTCCTTTACATTGCCAGACTGGTGTAAAGGACAGCATGGCCTTATAAATGCTTACGGTGCTTTAGTGATTAGAACTGGTCTACATTTTGGGACTGAAAAAAATTCCTATCAAAATGGGTCCATGAACTGTTTTCTACTGACCTTCCTGGAGATGGTCAGTAGCCAGTATAAATTGTGAGTTTGATTCTCCAGCCCTCACTTTCGCTTCAGTTGCCTATGATGTAACACTGAGCATATTGCTGCATATATTTGTTGACTAATAACTAGAAATAAAGCATCAAACCTAGCTACATTACTGTTAGGCAAGGAGGGCTGGGGATTTTCTCCAGTACTCCCCATGCCCATTCTCCATCCATTGTATTGTAGTTTAAATAAATTACTGAATTAATTGAAACCAGAGTGGTTATACTGTGTTATTTTGACAAATAAAATATGCAGAATTTTGAAGAATTTTAAAATATTGTATGCAGAATTTTGAATTTTTTTTGGTGCAGAATTCCCCCAGGAGTACTCTAGTCTAGTCCTCTACATAATTAAAGAACAGGAAATGTTCATTTTATATCTAAAGTGTTACTTAATAATCCATATAGTGTAAGATCTTTAAGCATTTCAACATCCTCTATCAAGAGTGTAATGGAAATGGATTAAGGTCATGACTATGATGACTGCAAGGTTGTAGTTAATGTTTAGCTATGATATGGTGGGTGTTTGAGCAGTATGTTCTGAGTATGTAATGAGTCAGAGTTGTCTAGTTAAACAATTGGAAACAATTCAGCATAACACATTTTTCCTCCTGCTAATTTGTCACAGGAAAACTTTGTCAAGCTCTCAAATCACAGTCCTGATCCCCAGAATAAGAATGGAACCACGTTTTTTTTCATTTCCATTTCACAGTTTGCAGTGCCATATGCTTTACCGTGTTAGTTGAAGGATATCCTCTTCTACACCATGATCTGTCCATCTATACATATCTTTAAAGAGATCAGAGGCTTGACTTTATCCCCCCTTGCATCCTGTGTAGTCAACAGCAGCTGTGCAAAGTGGGTGCAAAATGCTACCTTTCTGGCTTAGTAGAGTTTTACCCCCACTTCAAATGGATGGAACTGAACACACAAGGTGCAAGTGTAACTGCCTTCTGTTCAGGCAGTCAGGAAGGACTGTGTCAGGCCTCTAGTCCCAAAATAAAAAACTCGACCAGTTGGTTTCACTTAGACAGTATATACAATGGGAACAATTCATCCGGAAAACAGATTGAAATCCCTAGTTTAAGTAGCCTACTGTAAAATATTTACTGAAAGCACTAAGAGGAAAGATAGTTGATATGACTGAAAGCTTTAAAAACAAGTTTGCTCACTACAATACACAGAGGAATAATTAGGCTCCTACTAAATCATCATTTGTAAGTATATCCTACAAGTCAATTCACACTTACTTGTGTAATCATGCTACCAAGTATTCCAATGTGTGGGAAAAGTGGGTTGGACCACCTGCTTTCCTCAACCAGCCCCACCTCAAGTCTTGTGAACAAGACAGAGAGATTCTCTACCCCATCTTGGAACCAGAACTGATAACTTTCCTTTTCATTTTGTCCTGTCCTTCGTTGGCTGGTCCATTGCCTCTTTTCCCACTGCTATCAGCATTGTAGAAAGAACATGTGAAAAACTAATCCTAAAATGGGTAGGACCAATGAACAATCTTCCCTGACTGACAAAAAAATCCTCTAAAATATCATACAAACATAGGGCTTGAAGGGACCTCGGGATGTCATCTAGTTCAGCCGTCTGTGCTGAGGCAGGACCAAGTAAATCTAGATCAGGATATTAGCCTTTTTTTGCAACTGCATCTCATTGTTGACTCATTCAATTTGTAATTCACTATAACCCCCAGATCCTTTTCTGCAGTACTATAACCTAGCCAGTTATTCCCCATTTTGTAGTTGTGCATTTGATTTTTCTTCTCAAGTGAAGTACTTACTTGTCTTTATTGAATTTCATCTTTGTGAATTCAGACCAATTCTCCAATTCATTAAGGTCTTTTTCAATACTAATCCTGTCATCCAAAGTGCTTGCAACCCTACCCACCTTGCTGTCATGTGCAAATATTATAAGCATAATTTTCTCTCTGTTATCCAAATCATTAACGACTATGATCCTTTCCTAATGGCTCACCATACAGCAGAAGGCCACCCTCTGTTTTTGTCAGGCTCAGGAAAACATTCATTGGTTGGTTGCTCCATATGTGATATTAGAGAGTTTGTCGGTCAGCATAGGCGGGTGCTGTGATGTCACTGCATAGAATGATAATGCTAAGAATTACAAGCAGCCACCGTTTCACCAGTCTGAGTATGCAAAGTATTTCTACCTACAGTCTTCCAGGCAGTCCCCTCAGGATCTCTGTGTGTATATATTTATGACATACAGGAAAATTCAGATTTTAGGAACAGCCTGCCTTTTTTATCTTTATTCTAATTTTTTACCACAACTCAGCCATCTTCTTCTTCTGGAGATTTAAGGTTTTCTCAATCTGATTTTCTTATCTTCGGTTACTTATTCTAAACGATTACCGCCCATGGTGTAAACACATCTTAAAAAGGGCAAATCATCCTTCCTAGTCTTCAGTTGGAGATTACATATACCTTTGAAACATCTGGTCATGTCCTTGCTCCTTGCAGATTGAACTACACAGCCACAAATGAACCCACAAGATGCTGTGTCATCACTGTCATTTACAAGAGACAGCCATAACTTCTGGTGTAAAGAAGTTCTGAGTTCCCCCCATTTTTAGATGATTCCCACAGTTTCTGAACCCCTTGCTGGTATCATAAATGTATACCATCTTTATTTATTCATGCCCTGGTGCCTCTCAGTAACATATACACCGCATGAAACACTCCAATATTTTAGTCAGATGGTAATACTGAGCCTAAAATTCTTTCTCGGGGAGGATTTTCAAAAGCAGCTCAGTGATTTAATTGCTTTTGAAAATTCCAGTATGATTTTTATTCAGTCCTTACTCCGGCACATTCCTACCAAAGTTAGTGGGACAAAGGCCATGTCTATACATACAGCACTGCAGTGGCCAGCTGTAGCATGTCTGGCGAAGACACTCTATGCCAACTGGAGAGAGCTCTCCAGTTGGCATAACAAAACCACCTCCACAAACAGCAGAAGCTATGTCAGCGGGAGAGCTTTCTCCCTCCGACACAGTGCTGTGCACAAAAGCACTTATGTCAGTGTAATTTATGTCTCTCAGAGAGGTGTTTTTTTCACACCCTTGAGCAACATAAGTTATGACGACATAGGCTGTAGTGTAGACATAGCCTGAGTAAATATGGAATTAAAACAAGGCTCCTGTGTGCTCCTGCATGAGAATTAACTTTGAAATTTATGTATTTTCAGTTTCCTCCACCCTACAATGTAGAAAGTTTCTTTTGACTTATTCTGTTCTGGGGTTAGGCTGCCAAACACTCCAGCCCATGGAAGAAACTAGGGATTGCCCTCCTGTATGTGCCGATCTCCATGACCTCAGTGGATGTTAGGGATTTTTACGAACCAAATGAAATTGGCACAGCTGGCCCTTTTCTTTGCTGCACCAGCTGGCTTCTGCCATTTTGAACTGTAATTCCTGATTCCAAAAGAGCACCCTCTAACAGAAGCCACTAAAGTCAATAGAGATTGACTCCTGTGATGCAAGGAGGTTCCTTTGAAAAATCCCAACCTATAGTGAAGGGATTTAAGCACCCAAATCCCAGTAGTTTCTAAGGGATTTGGGCACCTAACTTGCAAAGCCTCCTTTGAAAATCCCATTTGCAGTCTTCTGTAACCCATGCCACCAGCTTTATGACAAGGGCCAAGAAATAGTTAACGGTCTTTTACCAGGAGTCCTGTGTGTCACCCCTTTATTACATGGTGTTAGAACAAAAACTAAATCTTCAGCAAAAAGGAAACCACTTCACTTTGGAAGGAAAACTGGCAGAGAGATGGAGGAAATGGTTGCAGCACTTCCAACTTTTTTTTTTTTAAGCAAATGGCATTGCAAAGTCAGAAAGGGTGACACCCTTCACAAGGCTGCATGGGGCAGGCCACCAGGCATTAGAGATCTACAATATTGTCCAATGGGAGCATGAAGGGGACTGCAAAGTGCTAGACAAAGCCATGCTAACATTTCATGCACAGTGTAATCCACACAGGAACATCATATGGACTAATTAGCAACTATGTTATTTGTTGTATAAGTGATCAACCAGGACAAAACAAAGATACGGAAAACTTCCATTTCTTTCAAAAAAGTCAATAGTTGGAGGACTAGTGGAAACTCTGCTTCCCAAAAGAAAGTGTTAGCAAGGAGCAAAATAAATTAAATGCATCTATTCAAAATATACCAAGGCATACAGAGAAGAGTAAACAAATGGAAGAGGAAATTATTGCAATGCAAAGGTGTCTAAGCCCTGATCTACACTACAAAGTTAGGTTGACACAGGGCAACTTATGTTGACCTAACTATGTCAGTATCTTCACTAGCATTTCACTCCTGCCAGTGTAACTTGCCCACTACACCAACTTAGTAACTCCAGCTCCATAAGAGCCATAGAGTCCATGTCGATGTAGTTAGGTCGATGCAGTGTCAGTGTAGACAATGCGTTGCTTATATCGACTGTTGCTAGCTTTCAGAAGTCATCCCACAATGCCACACACTGGCAGTTCAATCAGTGCAAGCACTCCTGGTGAGGATGTGCACCACCGACACAAGGAGCAAAGTTAGACACACACAAATGATGTAATTACTGTGGCAGCTGTATGCCACTGCAAGTTAAGTCGACTTAATTTTGTAGTGTAGAGATGCCTTACAACAAGGAGAACAGTGCCATGTATGTAATAAGAGCAAACATCAATGCCTAGTCAAATAGGTAACTTTTCTGCTTAATGGAAATAGCAAATAATTGATTTTTTTTAAAAAAGCCACCTAATGGATTTGAGGGGTCCATACTCAGTATTATTAGATCACCACAACACACCACACAACACTTTATTAGGTTCTCTGCTTCCTCCACCTCAGTAGAGCTGAAGTACTGCAGAGCAACTAGAAAGGTAATTGGTGGGCTCGGGGACATGCCTCAGAGGTGGAACTTGTCTCATGCAGACACCTCTCTTCTCGTGGAGGGAGCATGGGGCCCTGAGTAAAGACCTCTTGGTTCAAGAGTAGCTGAGAAAATAAATTGTGCTTACAGCATTGCTAATTACTGATAAAAAAACAAAAGCAAATGTAGCGACATCTACGTGGCCCATGCCAATCTTCATTCAAATAGTTAAAAATGTTTTCTGTAAATGAAAAATAAAAGTCCTACTACACAATGAACGGAAAAGTTGCCTGGGGTCAATGTGTTTTACCATTTGTTACATGGCCTTTGGATCTCACTTTAATTTTAGACATTTGAATGTGAGAGCTAAACATATCTCCTCAAATAATCCGTGATTGTTTCCTGCCTCTTTCACTCGGGGCTTGTCTTCACGTGCCGCAGTACAGTGGCACAGCTGTGCTGCTGGAGCACTTTAGTGAAGATGCTAGTAAACCAACGGGGAGAGCTTCTCCAGTCGCTGTAGTTAATCCACCTCCCTGAGAGGCAGTAGCTATGTGGGTGGTAGAAGCTCTCCTGTCAACACAGCACTGTCTATGCTGGGGGTTAGAGCCGTATGACTACATTGCTTCAGGAATGTAGATTTTTCACACCCCTGAGTGATGTAATTATACTGATATAGTTTTGTAGTGTAGACCTGGCCTCAGTTTCAGATCCTCTCTCATTGTTTGCTCTCCAAGGTGAGCCCTACCTGAGTCACAGTGCCTTGGAACAGGTTTGCTGCTATTAGAGAGAGAAGATATGTAGTCAAGAAAAAATGTAAAGACTATTTGACTCCATGTTGGAGTTGGCTTCACCTAGTTCCCAGACATGCCAGTTTTATTTAGAAGCTGAGTGGTGGAAGATTTCTGTGCTCTGCACCAGTGCTTTCCTAAAAAAAGAGCCCTCATGGGGCTGTCATGATGTAGTTTGTGGAAGAGTTCCTTGCTAGAATTGAGACTCCAGCACCTACTCACAGTTTTTAGGGTATTCAAGTCAGAAAGACGAGACCACTGGATTCCTACAAAAATTGCTGCCATAGGCTACATGCTTTTAAACTAATGCATTTTTAACAGAACTGTGCTACTTAATCTTTAGTTACACATAGCATGGTTTGTATCAGCATTAGTGAACAGCCACGCTGCCCTATGTAGTGATCCCGCCACATCTCAAACTAAGCAGGATTGGGCCTGGTCAGTACTTGTATGGGCAGGTGACAAACACTTAGGACTTGATTCTCCAGGGGTTTTGCACCTTGTGCAGCCATTTATACCTACATGAAAGAAAACCTAAACAGAATGAGTGGACCTGATTCTGAGCTGCACCTCGCAGGAGATACAATGCAGGAGGGCACCAGCCCAGGACAGACACCTGTGCAACTTCTGAATTCTGAGCTATGGTAGGGATCTGCTCAGCTGCCTGGGGCTGTCCATCCTAACTTACAGTGGCTCCACACAGCTGCTTATTGTTTGGCAAGGTAATTGCCCCTGGCCCCTGGAAGCACTCCCTTGTGTATCACCATTAGAGCACTTTAGGGGAAGTATAGATTATAATAGCATAGCCCTTTTTAACAGCTGTGAATTAATTTACATTTGGTACCAAAATGTTTAATACAAGACTGAGGTGCAGTTTATAGCAATCAAAATCAGTTTATTTTAAGCATGACGATTACAGATAGGAATGGCAACCATTTCCTAGAAAAATCAATTTAACACACAATCTACCATTCCTGCTCTTCCATTAAGTAAGTGACAGTAAATGCAGCGTACTCATCATAAAGTTTCTTGGAAGCATTTCTCATTGTTTCCTTCTGTGTCTCCAATAGGTAAAATCAGTAAAGAGTTATTGTAGACAATTTTAAGTAAACACTGTCTGTTTCAGTTTCTCGCTCCCAGGCCTATATTCAGAGGTCTTCTCATGCCCTGATTCCTGGACATTTCTATATTACTGACTAACCAAAGGAGGCATTTTAAATAGGGTTGGCATCAGCTGATGGCTTCATTTATACAAAAATATGTTAATCACTAAAGCACTAACAAATGGATGTTTTCAGAAGGCTACCAAATATGTACAAATATAACCTTCACAGCTAGCTGTGTATTATTTTTTTCTTGTGCGGAGCCTGGGGATGAAAGGTACTTTATAAGTGTATGTACTGATGTTTTGTTTCAACCTTGAGCTGTTCCAAACAAAATCAGCTGTATAGTATATGTGTGTGCTGATGAACACACCTATTCACTATACAGTATGACAGGATAAGGACGATAGTTTTAATATTGAAGAATAAATTCTGTACATCCTTGATACTCTACCTAAATTTCTATAATTATGTGTGTTAGACATGACAATTGAAGATTTGAAATATAAACCTTCCTGTAACCCAAATACTTAATTACCTAAAAGTAAAGAAACCAAGAGGATTTTAACTTTATGTTCATGCCTTAAAGTAGGAACAGTTTCTATAAGTGAAGATCCAACTGAAAGTTACAAATCTGTTTAAAAACAAACACTAAAATATAATGTACATCAACTGTCCTCTCCCCCTCCCTCCCACGTACAATGTATATGGCAACATCAGGGGCGCTAAAGATTAGAAGACAGGTACAGAAATTAGAACACTTTTATTACGAATTACAGTTTAGGATACCTATACAGACATCCAGATTAACATTTCTCAGGGGATTAAGTTAATACCAGCAGTGTCACCCTATGTCAAAGCACCTCAGAAGCATGTTATATCCTCTAGGGAGCAAACCAGTAAGGGGGATAATGGTCTACTACTGCTACCAGGTAATGGAATTACACCTTAGGTCAAGTAATGCAGGTCTACTGCAGTGATGAGGGTCCAGTTTTCAAATCCTGATGACAACCCATGCAAGGGGATCATTAGACTATCAAATGGTAAGTAAGTTGAAAGAATAATTCGTAGCAAATAGTTTATTGCAATTCTCATTTTACTTTCCCCCAAATGTCTGGAAGCAACTTTGGTAACTCTAAATACACTGAAGAAAAACCTAATAATCTTTATAAATACATTTTAGGATTGTAGCTTGTAGACAGTTCCAAAAATTTGCTAATCGGAATTTAAACTTCAAACTCAGTCGATTAGCTTTGATTTAATACATAGGTCACATGGTATCATTTCTGTTCCCTGACTGCATGAGCATAACAGTTTCTGGTGCAAATACATTTATAAGTCCAAAATTCACTCCTGGCAAACATTATCTAAAATACAATTACAGTGCACTGGTTTCTGCAAAGTTTCTAGCTAATAAGTGTCTGGTAGAATATTTGCAGGAAGCCAATGTAAAGAAGGACATGAGCACAGGGGAGGCTAATTCAGGTTTTTATTTGAATAAGTAGTCACTAAAAAAAGTTGTGGCATTAACCTAGCTCTATTAGTAAGTGTAGGTTTTGTTCCTTCCATTCTCTTTAAATTCTGCCTGACTCTTAGGGCAGAGCAACAGATAATAAGAGTTACCCCCACTTCCCACAAGTCTTCCCACTAATGCCTGGCCTTCCTACATGTTCTTAGTTCAGTCTTTTGCAGCCCTGCACTCTGCTGGTCAGTTGTAACAAAACCATCACACACACGCCGCTACTAGCACTCTGGTATTCAAGTTCCAACCCTTCCTTCTCCCCCCACCAAATTCTAGTAGGTCCAATATCTTCAGTGGGCATCGTCATTCATACAACAGCAGCACATTCCACCATGATTCTCCCCTCCAACTCTCAAGTGAGAGGAAACTGACACCTCACCAATCTTTGCTGGCCGTCACCTTTGCACTGTAACCTGCACAGGTACAAGAGCCAGGGAATGTGTTATCAGCTCATGCTGATTCCAAAACAGCATTCAAGTTAACACCGCCAGTGTAACTGCTGCTTTACTTTACTTCTATTTGCTGCCATTAGAGCATCTGCTTCTTCCTGCCTTTTGTGTCTCCATAAAATTGAAAGCACGCCTTTTTTTTGGAGGCCCTGGTTAGCACTGGTAAAGAAGATATATTGTTCTTGCAAGCTCTTGGGTTTCTCTTCCCTTCCATTTTGCCACAATCACATCTGACTTCAATCTCCTTTTCAGATTTTTGTGAACTCCATCTGGGGGCAGGGAGAGAACCTAAAGAGTTAAAACATATAATGAAGTTGATTTTCATCAATTCACTGTTGATAGTCTCTTTTACCATTTTCTGTTTTTTTCCATTATCCTGTTGGCTCCATAGCCACCTCCTAACTTTTCTGGTTGGCAGGGTATACTCTGCTGATCATGTCATTAAGATTCAGATTGAGACCATATGTTTCAGAAAGCAGAATTCATCATTGACCTTTAGCCCTCCCCTCTGATGTGAAATACACACTGTTTTCATACAAACCCCCCCACTATTTTCAGAGAGGCAAATAAATTTTACTGGTTTTCAGGGCATATTAACTGTAAAAGTCTCCACATATCTCTGCAACAAAAAAACTTACCATACATTACGCTTACACATTGATTTTGTTTATTGCATTTTGAGAAAAAATTCCTACAGGTGAATGCAAATTAAACAGAAGCCTGACTGTCACTACAGATCTCAGAAAGGATACCTGATATTAAGGTGTATTTTGACAGCTGTAAGTTAATATATCAGAAGTGAGAAACTGGGATATCATGAGAAATTCAGATCTTTGTCTTTAAAAGTGTATGGGCTAGATTCTCTACGGCAGATATTAGTTGGCAGTTTTATTGAAATCAATGGTGTAATGATGATTTACACCAGCTAAGGATCTGGCCCACATGTTCTTAAAATGTGGTTTTATCCTAAAGAGCAACTAAAATTGGTGTATACTTAACTGATCTGTGCCTGCTGCATACTGACAGTCACATCTGCCTACTTCACTGGTTAAAATAAGTTGTTACTGCTTTTTACCCTTGTTAACACTGCAGAAGCAACACCTATTGGAGACTGTAGCAATTTTTATTCTGGTTCATGCAATATCAACAGAAATATTACCAAAGTTCCATTTCATGTTGGTGATGCAGGAGACAGAAGGTACCCAGACTGACTCACAGATTCCAGGTTGAATTTTCAGGGCTGGAATTGGAATACATTTTTTTTTTAAACCAAGGAAATTTGATCTGGGTTTCATATGATTTAAATGTTGAACGAGTCCAAATGCAATTTTTGCAAAGTCACATTTCAGAGTAGGACCATGCTTTAATGTCGCCAAGGTTTGCTTCTTCCATTTGGACTATATTATAAAAATTGTGCTCTGCCTTTAAACACTTTAATTACCTTAACAGACTTTTCTTTGGACTGCCTGAAAGTGTCTTAGTTCAACTTCCCTCTGCTCCACTTTATTTTCCAAATTCAACAAAACTTCTAATGCTAGCTCCAGCTGCCTGTTTATTACAGGACTAATTTTCAAGGCTAGTTATTTGCTTTTAAGTCTCTCAAAGGCCTTACCCTTTCTTACGCCATTGTGGTTGTTCCTCATACACAAAAAATCATGCACAGTTCCTGTATGAGATGATTTGTTGTGGATAACAGTAATTAGTTGGGTCACCCTGATTGCACTCGTTTTGTGATACCATTTGGGTGACAGCCACTATGCACAAATAAAAGCAGGAGCAAAGCTGAGACAGAATTGGAACAAGGTCAGGTGCAGGGCAGCATCTAGGCCAGAGCAAGGCTGGATGGAGATCAGAGTCCAGGCTAGAGCAACACAGGAGCAGGGCTTGGAATATGGCCAACACAGCAAGACAGAGAGCCCACAGCTACACACACTGAACAGCCGCTAGCCCTTTGCAGCTGTTGGGCTTAGGAGCAAGCCATCTGACTGCCTTAGCCAATCCAATGGTTCTTCTGTGGCCCAGCTGCACGCATTGAACAGGGCCAGCACAGCTGCACGCCCTCATTCCTGACACAGTCTTTATGTCCAGGAAAGACTTGGACACCCCAGGATACTATTATTCAGTGATCAAGTAGTTATACCCAATGAAATATGTCTATATGTGGTCTAAAATAATAATCAAAGACCTAGCCTAAGGGCCATTCCTGCAAAACTTCAAATACTTAATTGGAGTAGCCATGAAGGCAAGTGGTCCTGAATCTTACTTTTAGATTGAAATCTTATAATCTACAGCAGTTGGTAGAGTGGGCAGAAACTTCTGCTTTACATTGTGCAAAATATTATGGTATCATCCCACAGAACTACCTTCATGCCAAAACAGGACAGTCGGGTTTTGGTGCACTCTATTCTGAACGATTTCTGTTGTGTTTGATTACTTTCCAGCTGCTCAGGGCTTGTTGGAGGAAAAACAAGATTGTCTGGGAGTTTGCCTAAGGACTGAGAGAAACTGAGTAAAGTCTTCAGAATTTGTTCCAATGGGAATTACAACAGTCCGTGGTGCAATCAGTGGGAGTTTGCTAGAGAAAGGACCTCAGGATTTGACTCATTGATAATATGCACTAATTCTTCTTCTTGGCATATGCACAATGTTCCTTGAGTGGCATGTTCCTTGGTCCACTGGTTGGATCATTAGATTCCCTGGCCTGGGCTGGGTACTAATGGGGAGTGTGACATAAACATTGATCCATGCCCCCCATACAGTAATTGATTTAATGTAAAGTATTATTGGGGAGTCAACTGAAAAGTACATTGTTATTTCTAGGTCTTGTAGATTCCTTGGAGGAAGACAGAGTTTGTTCTAATGCAGATTTTCCTTGCGTCCCTGCAGAATTTCATTTCCATTCAAATAAATTTGATTTCAAACGTCTGTTATATATAATGATTATCTGGATGTTGTCCTTAACGTTTTATGTCATTGTATATTTTATGGTTCTCGACTTAAGCAAAAAATATTGTTCGGATTTAATTTTATAGGCTTATGTATCACCACCATGTTTCAATTTAAATGGAACAGATTAGCAAGTCAAACAATAGGCTATTTCCCAGCACAAAACTAAGACTCTGCTGTATGCAAGTATGTTTGCAAATGTGTCTCATAATCTTGGATTTGAGTTTTGGAAACCTGCAGTCAATCTCCTACTTACATCTGTGAACAAACATATAAGCAACTGGAGGGCTGTTTAGACTAAACAGATGGATAGTCCTAGTACGAACAGATTGCAGGAGAGGCAGAGTGTGGGATGCAGCATCACCCGCCGTGAACTGCAAAACTCATGCTGCCTGAGGAAAGGCATCCTTTCTATCCAGCAATTAAGGCTCCACATCTTGCCTTTCCTGGGATGGAGACAAATTCCCCCCTCCACCTTTCTATAAAGTAGTTTAATCAGCTGGATTCCTTTGTATCTGGCATCTGTATTGAGGAAATGACATCCTAATAGTTGCCAGCATTCAGGGCATGCTACAGGCCCATCTCTTTTGGGGAGATAAGGGCACATTTAGGGCTGGTGTCTATAGGGAAAGGAGATAGTCTCTGGACTTGATTTCGTTGTGATTGTTCATTTTCTTTGGCTGGGGAGTGAGAAGGAGCTGCTGGCTTTAGATTAGATTTGATTGAATTTTTAATTCTTTGTAAAGGTTCCTTGAGCCCGAATGCTATTATGGGCAGACTATACCACCATCTAAACTGAACACACTGTACAGAAATGAGCAGGTAGTAATACAGTCACCTTACAACTCATCTTCCTTGCTCATTGATTTGATCAGGTAGCTCTCCTCTTTGAATCTCTCCACAGCTCCATATCCACCATCCTATCAAATTTTAAACTTCTCATTGTCTTCAAAATGCTGCATAATTCAGCCTTTTCCTACTTACCCTGTGTTTTCAAGTTTCATGTTGCTCCCCAGACACACACACTGGTGCTCCTGACCTTGCACACCTGCTTGCCAGCAGCTTCTCAGACAATCACATCAATGCTTTCTTGTAGACGGTCCCTATAATGCTTAGTATTTGACCACCTGAGCTCATCCACAAGGTCCCTACCCTGACTATGTTTAAATTGCTCTTAAAAACAGTTAATTTAGTGGACTTGTGTATAAATTATACATAATTTGCCCATTCTTGTTTTAGGTCTTTTGTCCCTAAGGGCTGTCTACTTATTGGTCCTTAGATAGTGAGTTTCTTAGCACACAAATTGTTTCTTTAGTGTTTTGAGAGCACCTACCATATAGTTATAATAGTATTAATCCTAACTCTGAATGCAGTTGAGTCTCTGATATTTTAGTACAAACATGTAGGGATTACATTCACATAATGTAGAAATTAAGCAACTTTTAGGGGTAAAGAATGTAGAGATGTTCAAAGGCTGGTCGGATACAGTATCGCAGAATAGTCTCGGGTAGAGAGAAGGCCAGTTCTTAAAATGGTGTAAGCTGGCATATCTCCATGGAAGTCAGCAGAGCTATGCTGATTTATACTAGCTATGCATTTGGCCTCAATTTTGTGCAGGTTCTGAAAATGAGGCATGCATGATTTCTTCCCCAACTCTTTTCAGAAGTCCAAGTCATTTATCGGATCTACCTACCTCCCTACATGTATACCTATCTAAAGTTATCTAATTGTTCATAGCATACACATCACCAGGGCTGCTGAGCACTTAAAGAACTCTTTCTGATCTGTCCTGCTCAGCTATGCACCCTAGCACTCACACAATAACAACCCTAGATATAAAGGGATGACAAATCGGAAAACCAAGAATATGGCGCTCCATTTAAAAAAAAGTCTTTCATATTTTATATTTCTAAAATATTCAAGGCTTTGTTTCAGCAGCAGCTTTCTGAGCATGCTATAATATCCCTTTAGCAAACCCTCTTTCATTCCATAAGGAATAAAGATTTAATCTGGAGGAAAAACCATATGTTATTATTTAAACATTGTTTCAGTCTTTCTAGTGAAAAGATGAATAATTTAAGTGACAAAGGCCATTATGTTTTGTACTTTTACTCTCCTTTTTTGAATATTGAAATCCTGGTGACATTTTTGACAGTGATGTCAAGGACAAATGAGAATAAATGTATTCTAATAATCTATCAATTCATTCAGTGTCACCATTAATATTGCTGTGTGAGTCATGCCAGTGTCTTTAATAATAATAAGGCCCTGATATTACAGTAGTGTGACATGAATGCAAACACTACCAAAAAAAATGGTAGCACATTTACAGTCACTCACACAGACGTAACCACGTTTACACATCGGATACAAGGCAGGAGGGGAATAAAGCTCATAATGTGTGTTGATTTTTTAAAAAAATGATTAGATCAGTGGTTCCCAAATTTGTTCTGCCACTTGTGCAGGGAAAGCCCCTGGCAGGCCAGGCCGGTTTCTTTACCTGCCGTGTCCACAGGTTCAGCCGATCATGGCTCCCAGTGGCCGCGGTTCGCTGCTCCAGGCCAATGGGAGCTGCTGGAAGCGACGCGGGCCAAGGGACGTACTGGCTGCCGCTTCCAGAAGCTCCCATTGGCCTGGAGCAGCGAACCACGGCCAGTGGGAGCCATGATCGGCCGAACTTGCGGACGCGGCAGGTAAACAAATCAGCCCGGCTCGTCAGGGGCTTTCCCTGCACAAGCGGTGGAACAAGTTTGGGAATCACTGGATTAGATATTAGGGTTTTTTCATCTGTAATGTTACCAAGAGGGAAGAGATGGCACCATTATCTTCTTTTGCTTCACCAATTACCTATTTTTATAAAAGGTTTAACTATTTGAATGTCTATACTGTGCCATGTATCTCGAATAGTCAGTGTATATTCAGCTGAAGGCAGTAGATCCTCCGTTATCTGCAATAAGTGCTATATTAAATTTTCAGTTCTGATGACAGTATAATATCAGTTGGGAGCAGCAGTCAGAGGAGATAGAAATTCAGACTCAAAGGAAATATAAGTGGGAACTTTGATATTTTGATTTTTCACATGAGAACCTCTTTATTTTGTATATGATAATTCTTTACATCATTGACATAACAAACTCCCCAAAATGAACTGCCCACAAACCCAAATTCAAGAAAAAGCTGAATGAAAAATTACACAGAATGAAAAAAAGGATGCCGAAAGATAGGGCACTCTGTAAGAGAAATCTTGTGTCCCTTAATAATATAGCACAAATAGCAAAGCAGATGTCCAACAGTATGAAAGTTAATATTTGTTATGTTTCAGAGTAGCAGCCGTGTTAGTCTGTATTTGTACAAAGAAAAGGAGGGCTTGTGGCACCTTAGAGACTAACAAATTTATTTGAGCATAATCTTTCGTGAGCTACAGCTCACTTCATCGGGTGCATTCAGTGGAAAATACAGTGGCTGTAGCTCACAAAAGCTTATGCTCAAATAAATTTGTTAGTCTCTAAGGTGCCACAAGTCCTCCTTTTCTTTTTGCGAATATTTGTTATGCTGCAGACACAAAACAGGATCCACAACTGTAAACTTCTAATGTCTCATATCTTTATCTTCTCAACCTCCAGAATGCTAGCTCATAGGAGGATGTTATGGATTTTTAAATCAGGTTGCTCTGCTACTTTGTAAATATTAATTGTGTGTATATGTCAATGTAATGAACATGAAATGTGCCAGCCAAGCAGTCCTGGAGAATTAAGTCATTTATTTGTCCTTTGATCAAGCAGAGCGCTGGCAACGAAAATTTCTCCACAATGATTTGCAATGTTCTTCAGCTCTCACCTGGCAGAACAATGTTTAGGAGTAGAGTAGTTTTGTATTTGTGGTACACCCAGGACAAACAGCTACAAAAGGGGGGTAGTAATTAGTCCCAGGGGATTAAAAGGCCCCTCCCTATCCACTGAGGAGAGAGAACCATGGGGCAATAAGGTTCAGCTGGAAAAGAGGTTGCTAGGGAACTAATTAGGTTCAGCTGACTCCAACTACTTGGGACCTTTTTAAACCCTCCCCTGGGTGGTAGGAGGGGGAGTGAGAGGAGTAGGGAAGTTGCCAGTAGGCTGTTTGCAGCAAGACACCAGATCTTCCCAGTAGGGAGGCTGCACTCGCTCCCCAGAAGGGAAGGAAAACAAGCACGAGGGACTGACTGAGGAGAGGAGTAGCAGGACCCTGTGCCACCTATAAGGATTTGCCTTGCCCCAAACCTGAGTCTCCAAGGCTAAAAAGGACTGAGCCTACTGAGGTGAACAAGGTATTTTGCCACATATTGTTAACTCAGGAATGAGGATGGTCTCTGTATTTGTGCCTAGTACAATGCCAAGCCAGTTGTCAAGACTTAAATTACATGAAACAATAATTGTAGCTACAATAATAAATGATGAAGAATAGTTGAGGTTCCAACTGTCACCTCTGCTGAGCTTACCAACAAGAAAAGTTGCCAGGTATTTACAACTGGAGAGTTCCAAACTGTATCATTTGCAGTGGAATTCTTCTAGTAGAAGAAGTCACATTATAACTATCCACTGCCCTCTTGCATAATACAGGCCATAGATTTTGCACCCAGTAATTTCTCCAGTCTAGGGAATTATTCTTCCCTGCTATGTAAATGAACATTATCAAGCCCATTAATTTGTGGCTTAAATAGAGTAGTTTTTTTTCTTTTTCTTTTCTTTTTTTTTTTTTTAGAAAGAAACCTACTCTTGATTCAAAGACAAGAAGATTAAGGGAGTTTTCAACATCCCTCAAACCCATTAACAATGTTCAACTATTCTCACTATTTAAAAGTTGCATCTTATTTCAAGTTCCAGTTTTTCTAACTTCAACTTCCAAACATTGGAACTTGTTATGCCTTTGTTCCCTAGATTAAAAGGCCTCTAGTTACCTCAAATGAGATGGCCTGAATATTCTACTGTGTCCCAGTGGCTTGAGGATACCAGAACTGGATACAGTATTCCAAGAATGGTCTCACCAATAAGAGCATAAGAATGGCCATAGTGGGTCGACCAATGGTCCATCTAGTGCAGTATTGTGTCTTCTGACAGCGGCCAGTGCCACGTGCTTCAAAGAGAATGAACAGAACAGGGTAATTATCAAGAGGTCTATCCTTTGTCATCCAGTTCCAGCTTCTGGCAGTCAGAGATCTTGGACACCCAGAGTATGGGATTGCAAGCATCTTGACTAATAATCATTGATGGACCTAACCCCCCTGAGTTATCTAATTCTTTTTGGAACCCAGTTATACTTTTGGCCTTCACAACATCTCCTACCAACAAATTCCACAGGTTGACAGTGTTGTGTGAAGTAGTACTTCCTTATATTATTTTTAAACCTTCTGCCTATAATATTATTGATGAACTCTGGTTCTTCTGTTATATAAATGTTATTCCTGTAAATAACACTTCCCTATTCACTTTCTCCACACTAGTCATAATTTTATAGACCTCTGTCATATCCCTACTCAGATATCTCTTTTCCAAGATGAACAGTCCCAGTCTTTTTAATCTCTTCTCATATGGAAACTGTTCTGCCCCCTGATCATTTTTGTTGCCCTTCTCTGTACCTTTTCCAAGTCTAATATCTTTTTTCAGGTGGGGTGACCAGAACTGCACGCAGTATTCAAGGTGTGGTCGTACCATTGATTTATAAAGTAGCATGATGATATTTTCTGTCTTATTATCTATCCCTTTCCTAATGGTTTCTAACATTCTGTTCGCTTTTTTGACCTGTTGTGCATTGAGCAGATTTTTTCAGAGAACTATCCCTGATGACTCCAAGATCTCTTTCTTGAGTGGTAACAGCTAATTTAGACCCCATCATTTTGTATGTATAGTTGAGATTATGTTTTCCAGTTTGAATTACTTTGCATTTACCAATATTGAATTTCGTCTGCCATTTTGTTGCCCATTCAGCCTGTTTTGTGAGATCCCTTTATAACTCTTTCCAATCTGCTTTGGACTTAATTATCTTGAGTAATTTTATATCCTCTGCAAACTTCACTGTTTGCCCCCTTTCCAAGTGATTTATGAATATGTTGAACAGCATAAGTCTCAATACAGATCTTTGGGGGATCCTGCTATTTACCTCTTTCCATTGTGAAAACTGACCATTACCCAATGCTCAATACAGAGTTGATGTCACCTCCATACTCTTTTTTTGCGGGGGAGGTGGCATAACTGAGACACAATGAATATAAATATTTTTTGTGTGCAGTCTTGACTGAGTAACTTAACACTTGCCAGTTCCATCTTGTTACCTGGTGTCTGGGCCTAAAATCAGGAAGGAAGTTCTTTTTCCTGGATGTCCTTGTTTCTTCCTTCCTTAAAGATCTAAGGCCCTATCCCTACTGTCAGAAATGGTGGTTATTACACTTCCCTTTCTAGACTTTTTGCAACACATCTTTGTGATATGTCTCAAAATGGATCTAGTTAACCTCTGGGCAAAAGTCACTGGGTCCACTAACACTTGGCCAGCTGGTATTCCCTGTTCTTGCATTTCTTGTCCAGATCTGATTTTTTCAGGCTGTTTCATTCTTTGTTCAAAGGTGAAATGATTTATCAGTAACTGGTTATATCTTGCTTTTTGCATAATTTTCTTTAAATCCAGAGTAAACTCTTCAGTGCCATGAAGTTTTTCAGTAGTTGTCACTCACTCATCCATTTTAGTAGAAGTGGTTTTAAGTTTCTTATCCACTGAGATCATTGTATTTTGTAAGATCTGTGTTTCAGCGCATAACATTTCAGAGAACATACATTTTTTTGTGGTATCTGAAACAGTTTCCAATAGAAGTTTGTCAAACCTGATGGTATTAATTTTTGGCTTTCACAACTTGCCACTCATGTTCTTATCACAACACAATGTTTCATCAGGAAATTTACTTCCCCTAGATGAATTCAATTGCTGAGACATGGAACAAAAATTGGGCCTGATTCACCACTACACATTCCAATTTATGCCAGTACAAAGCAAATGAAAAAGTCTACTGTTGTCAGGGGCAATGGGGTGGATATGCCAACTCTAGGGATATCCACCAGAGAAAGTACTAAAATGAGAGCTCTTTGCAGCCAAACACAATAATTTACTTTGAGAATGGGACCATTCAAGAGTAAGGAGTATGTCTTGGGAGAATCACAACAATAAAGAAACTTTTTGGGTGAAGAGAGGGCAAATTTTACAGCCTAGCAACGATGTATATGTGCTTATGTGATCACTTCCTGCTTAATACTCCCAGCAGGAATTACTTTCTCTTCTTAAGCATTATACTTTAGTTCCTGTTAGCACCTATCCTTCAATCCTAATTCATTTGAATCAATGTACTTTCCCCTTCAGTAAGGACTCCAAGATCAGGCTCTCTCAATTCAACAATTTTCTAAATTATATTTCATTACATGGGGGAAGACCCTTAAAAAATCCCTATTTTTTTTTACAGTGGGGAGATTTAATGGGTACTGTGTTTTGCCCTTAAGATTCTTTTAAACTAGAGTTGTGTTCTTGTTTTAATATGAAGTAAAAGCTTGTCAATTAACTCAAGTCAATTAACACAACTGTAAATGCTAGTCTAGACACTCCACAGTTTTGTCACACATCTACCCTAAATTTAGTCTCCAAACAGCGATCCGACATACCCATAGTCCCTTATCTCTCAGTCAGAGATACTGAGGTTCTTATGTGTTACACTGGTGTCATGGGCTCTGTGAGAATAAGTTTCTTTTTCAATGTACTGTAGTATCTTCTCTCAAGCTGATAATATAAAACATAATTTAACACTCTTGATGTTTGGGCTCAACAAATCTTCATCTTTACTTTTGTTCTTAGTATATTTATTGCTTGGGCTTTCTTGTTGTTCCTGTATAATTTAGAGAAATTTTTATTAAGGGAGGCCATAACTTTCGGTTCAGAAAACAGTAAATAAAGAGAATTTCTCTGTATCGCTAACATGGTGTTTTAGATTTTTAGCTCATTTAAAATCAGCTTTCAGAGCATACTTTTATTTCCCAGATTACCACCAACCATTAAACAAATTGGAGGATTGGGCCAAAAGAAATCTGAGGTTCAACAAGGACAAGTGTAGAGTCCTGCACTTAGGAAGAAGGAATCTGATGCACTGCTACAGGCTGGGGATCAACTGGCTAAGCAGCCATTCTGCAGAAAAGGACCTGGGGATTACAGTGGACGAGAAGCTGGATATGAGTCAACAGTGTGCCCTCGTTGCCAAGAAGGCCAACAGAATATTGGGCTATATTAGTAGGAGCCAGAAGATCGAGGAAAGTGATTATTCCCCTCTATTCGACACTGGTGAGGCCACACCTGGAGTATTGCACCCAGTTTTGGTCCTCCCACTGCAGAAGGGACGTGGACAAATTGGAGAGAGTCCAGTGGAGGGCAATGACAATGATTAGGGGGCTGGAGCACATTACTTACGAAGAGAGGCTGAGGGAACTGGGGTTATTTAGTCTGTAGAAGAGTAAGGGGCGATTTGATAGCAGCCTTCAATTAACTGAAGGGAGGTTCCAAAGAGGATGGAGCTAGGCTGTTCTCAGTGGTGCCAGATGACAGAACAAGAAGCAATGGTCTCAAGTTGCAGTGGGGGAGGTCTAGGTTGGATATTAAGAAACACTATTTCACTAGTAGGGTGGTGAAGCACTGGAATGGGTTACCTAGGGAGGTGGTGGAATCTCTATCGTTAGAGGTTTTTAAAGCCCAGCTTGACAAAGCCCTGGCTGGGATGATTTAGTTGGTGTTGGTCCTGCTTTGAGCAGGGGATTGGACTAGATGACCTTCTATCATTCTAGTAGAAAAAAAAAAGAATTAAGCCAGACAGCTAAAATGTGAAGGGAGGGCTATTTCATGTTTGAAAAACATACTAACAAATTTTAAACAAAGAAATGGGAATGTAACCATTTCTTGCTGCAAGAAATAGCAAACACCTAAAAATCACAACTGCTAGTACATAAGAACATAAGAATGGCCGTACTGGGTCAGACCAAAGGTCCATCCAGCCCAGTATCCTGTCGGCCAACCGTGGCCAATGCCAGGTGCCCCAGAGGGAGTGAACCTAACAGGTAATGATCTAGTGATCTCTCTCCTGCCATCCATCTCCACCCTCTGACAAACAGAGGCTTGGGACACCTTTCCTTACCCATCCTGGCTAATAGCCATTAATGGACTTAACCTCCATGAATTTATCCAGTTCTTTTTTTTTAATCTTAGTATTGTAACACTCTCTTTACTTTTGTATAGAGCAAAATCGTACTTTATCAAAATCTTCTAAAGTTGCTGTCTGCTTCCTTCCAGGCACAAGAATCTCATTCTTCACTTGAAATTGCTATATCAACTGTTTGATCAGGGGGAAAAAATGCTAACACAACTTTTCCTGTGACTCTGAATTGCTAAGCTATCACTTACTGGTGGATCAATACCTAGGATTGGCAGTGCTCTGTCGAGACCTGGTTTATTAATACATTATACCCATAAAGCAATTTGAATATGTTACAATGGACAAAGATTACCTTCTGGATTTTCACATTTAGGCAGAGAGTTGGATAAAACATATAAATACCGTTGAGCATGAATGAGGCAGAAGAAGCTGCTGTGAGCCCCTTTTGTTAACAGAGCTGGCCATTAGGCCCAAGAAAGAAAATATAATCTTTCCTTTTTTGTAAAACAAGTTAAGTTTCTAGCCTTTTTCCTTGCAAAGATGGCCTTGAAAATGTGAACTGATGTAACCCAATTGTAAAGGGTGCAAAGGAACAAGCAGTTAGACTCCATTTCTGCAGCAGCATGCTGAGGAGCTGAATGATTCTTCCATCCACCCATTGTCTGCCGAGACAGCTTACACCAGTTCCAGATGATAAGAGGCCCTCTGCTGCTCTAACATCTGATGAGGCTGGGTAGCTGCGGACAAGTGAGCAGCAGCTGATTTGCTGTAGATGCTACTCTGGGTATAGTGCAAAAATGGAGCAACTGTTATCTGGCATGAGCTGTAATCATTGGTGCAGAGGTCTGTAACCTATGCAGGCAAAAAAGGTCAACACTTGCATTTCAGCATCCCATGTACTTACTGCAAGTATGTAAGCAAGAAGTATCGAGAAGGCACCAATATATAACAACTTTCCAAAATAGTGCCATCATGGTAACCAATGACTTACATGCACTTATTCTATTTCCAATATCAGTAAGGATTATGTACATTTTTAAAAATTAAATGACAGTATTGCTGCACACCTTGAATGGGACAGTACTTCCTGAGCAAACTCGGTGAGCACCAGAGCCCACATAAGTAAAAATTGTCTCTGATGGATAAGTGAGGATAGGGAGGAGCCAGCAGATTTCCAATTGAGAGACGCCTAATGTGAGCTGTCAATTGGATTCAACATACTCTATTTTAAATGACAGAGTTAAGTAGATGCTTTGGGTGAGGCTTTCAAAGTAGTGCAGGGGAGTTAGTCACACATCTTCACTTAAAATTAATCCACTATACTGATTTGAAAATCTCAACCTTCACTAATATCAGCTGCTTTGGCAGTTAGCCAAGGTGGTAAAGCCCTTCAGAAATAGAAAGTGTTAAATAATATTATCTGAATAGCTAAGATCAGCATAAATATGGCAGCCATTCTTTGTTAGATTTATCCTAATTGCCTGAGCTGTCTGATTATAGGCTTTCATTCTCTATTTAGAGAAGTTATAGTCCAAGGCAGACACTTCAGAAATATGATCTGGGGTCATACTGAGGGTCCATATAAAGGTTAACTTGGATATACAGAACTTGTTGAGAGGAGGCATTGTGGTATAGTGGCTGGCATACCAGCCTGGGACCCCCAAGAGCTGTGTTCTATTCCCAGCCCTGCTGAGTAACATTGAGCAGGTCACTTCCCTGCTGTGTGCCTCACTTTTCCCATTTGTAAAATAATTGGGATAAAGTGCTTTTGAGTTCTACTGACAAGAAGTGTACAACAAGATAAGAAGTGCATTGTGGAGAGCACAAATAGTATTCACTGATACATGACAGATTCCCCTTGGTTTCTTGGATTTACCTTTCTTAACTATGTTGGTGTGATGCTAAGCCTCAATTTGCTCCAATATCTAATCAGTTATGGGTTCTGGAGAGTCTCCCGTCCATCCAGAAGATGTAGCCTTCTCTGTAGTGGGACTTGAGGCCTAAAGTGAATAAAACAACAGGGGTTCCAAAGCTTCACATCAGTCTGGAGTGCTCTGAACTAAACATGAAGAAGGCAACAATATTAAAAAGAAGTTCTTTGAATTAATGCTAGTTGTTGGGTTCCTCATACTGCAATAGCTCCACTGGAATTACTTTGTGGTGAAACAATATAGTACTAAGACAAAGTTTGAGAGTACTGGAATGACAAGAAAGCAATTTTCAGTGTAGTGTACAAACAGTGATACATAATTCTCAGGATCATTTATTCTATTTTTTATATGTATTCCGCACAATAAGATAGGAAGTTTGATTTTATTTCTAAAGAGAAATGTGTAAAATGTTACTAGAGTTTACATAAAATACAGCATCATGGCTTACGAGGAAAATATAATACGCATAACAGGTAACAGAAGTCTGTCATCCTCTTACATTATTTATTTTAGTTACTACTATAAAGAGCTACTTATGAGCTTTTAGATGTATGTTTAATCTTTCTACTGATAATATTCACATCTAAGGTATCTGATATGCTTCTAACTTTTACCCTGGAAATAACAGAATGAAAAGTATCTGTATTTATGAATTCATCCTTTTGATCCATAGCTTCAAATTGCATATTTGCTATTATCTAAACAAGACAATAAAAGCCTTGCAAGAAAGTGCTGATTACTGTATAAAGGGACAGCAGCAAATTGTCAGTATTGTTGTCACTGCTGCCGTAGTCTGCTTTCTTGTTCTAAATCCCTTGATGTGACTGCGGTTCTTCAGGCTACATGGTGTTTCAGAGAGAAGCAGGATGAAGTCTCTGGATTTCAAATCACAGCAGTGCCACAGAAGAATAAACAAACTGTAATTGACTCACTTATTTCACATTTAAAATTTCACCACAGCATGTTAATCTAGGGTACAATCCTTCTTTATGCGGAGGAGAGATGTGCAGTGATGCATATGCAATATCAGTAGATGGGCAGCCAGCAAGTGCATTCAAAATCCAGAGCACCACGTTCCACACAGTGTACTGGAGTCTGTGCCTTCACTGTCTTCTTCCTGAGTGTAAAGCACCCCAAAGAGAGGATGCTGCAGGGAACAGATTGAGTGTTTCTGGAATAATAATGCTGAGCTGTGGCCCACAATATGGTAACGAGGTGCATAAATGCCATTTCCCAGGAAAATTGGTATTCTTATGAGGAGCAGAAGTACAGGTGGGGCCAGGATGCTTCACCGCCAACTGCCCAGAGTGTGCAGGGTTATTGTGATTTAATAGCACAGTCCCATGTAAGAGACCCCTCAGACTCTTCTAATATACCCAGCTCCCTTCCCATCCCTTCTTTAGTGTTCTTTTGCATACTTTCACCAATATGTTTTAAAACTTTCACATTATTTTAGCAGCAATCACTCCCAGAAATAAAGGCAGAAAGGGAAAAAAAACATGGACATCAATGGAGCTCTGCCAGTTTACACCAGCAGGGAAATTGGACCCTTGTTTACAGTAATTTGTAAGTGTGAATTTGAAAATAAGGGGCCAGATCCTTGGTCTTCTTGAGTCTCCTTTTGTGCTGCTTTCACAGGCAGCTGAGGATTTCTCCATATCTGGATTTATTCCACCTGCTTTCCTGCTCTCATCAAGTGAAGGGGGCATGTTGGGGGCAACATAAACATTCTTTTCATGTAGTTTTTTAATGCAATTTCTTACTTTTTTTTTTAAGGACATGGAAAAAATCCAGAAATTCCATTTTGTCAACCCATCTGCAGGGTTGGAACCTTAAGATATAAAACACACGCCTCTTCCAGTAGAGCTATTGCAGCAAGTGATAGCACAATGTTGTCACCCTCCATGATAGAGACCAATCAATGGAGAGAGATGAGAGATACATTTTGCCAGTGGTTTTCACAGATATTTGCTGACAGCAGAGGAATATTAAGTCTCAGGAAATCTGGGTTCAATTCCAAGTTCTGAAGGGGAGTGTGTTTAGGCCCTTCCTCCCCTGGCTCCTGTTTCTCCCCATCCTTGTCCCTCATCTTTTGACTCCACCTCCCATAGCTTCTCTCAGTCTCCTTTCACGTTTTTTCCCCTTCTCCCTGGGGCACACTGAGAACACAGGATAGAGTCTCCCTGCTCTTAACTCCAGTACTCCATGCCACAGCAGACCCTGGCAGAAAGGGGAACCAACTACAAGGTAAGTCCTTCTCAGTCCTGCTCTCCTCAGGGTTTCAGCCCAAATGGTTAAAGTTTGGCAAAGTTATAAGCAATGAAAGTGGGGTCTTATAATGAAAAATGTTAGACTAACTAAGCTATAAGGGTTGCTACCAGCTCTACCTATTAATATATATAGCTGTTTGATACTTTGCTGGGAACTGTAATTCAATTAGAATTTTGTGGTAAAGAACAAAATTTTGAATCTTCATAATCAGCAGGTCACTGGCCCCTGGCCACTCCACATCTTTCAAAAGCAACAACAAAAGAAACAATATAAAATCCAAACTGGAACAAACAAACAGAAACTGACTGGAACATGTTTATTGTGAGTATCCCGTCTATTTGTTTGCCAAGCTTTGCTTTTAAAAGCAAGGCTCTGCCCTCTGGATGAAATTCATCCTTGTGCAGCGGGCCAGCAGAAAGCTTATGAACCACTAAACTCCCATTTAAGGTGTTTTTTTTGTTTGTTTTTTTTTTTTGAGTGCTTAAATGAAACATAAGAGATGCCTTGGCTTTGGGGTGAATTTCACCCTCAGCTAATAGGTTAAGATTATAAAAGATTCTGAAAATGAAAAACACACAACACCAGAAGAAAGAGTTAGTTTTGCTCTCTAATCATGCATAGAGTATGTTACTATCCAAATATCAAATTTCTTATTCAGATCTTCTCTTGTGTTAACTTAATCAGATAGATCTGCATCATAGTTATTAGCTCAAATACCCTCAAAATATATATTAATTTAGGATTGAAGGATATAGAGTCAGACTCATAGACTCTAAGGCCAGAAGGGACCATTGTGATCATCTAGTCTGAAGTCCTGCACGTTGCAGGCCACGGAATCTCACCTACCCACTCCTGTAATAGATTGCTAACCTTTGGCTGAGTTACTGAAATCCTCAAATCATGATTTAAAGACGTCAAGTTACAGAGAATCCACCACGTACACTAGTTTAAACCTGCAAGTGACCTGTGCCCCATGCTGCAAAGGAAGGCAAAAAACCCCAGGCTCTCTGCCAATCTGACCTGGGGGAAAATTCCTTCCCGACCCCAAATATGGTGATCAGTTGAAACTTGAGCATGTTGGCAAGACCCACCAGGCAGAAATCAGGGAAAGAATTCTCTGTAGTAACCCAGAGCCCTCTCCACCTAGTGTCCCATCTCCAGCCATTGGGGATATTTTGTACTGGCACTCACAGATGGTCCTCATGCCATTATAGGCAGATTCATCAGACCAACCCCTTCATATACTTATCAAGCTCAGTCTTGAAACAAGTTAGGTTTTTTGCCCTCACTGCTCCCCTTGGAAGTATGTTCCAGAATTTTACTCCTCTGATGGTTAGAAACCTTTGTCTAATTTCCATTTTTTTTGTCCATACTGGTGTTTAACATAAATAACTTCTCTTCCACCTTGGTATTTATCCCTCCGATGTATTTATAGAGCGCAATCATATCTGCCTTCAGCCTTTGTTTGGTTAGGCTAAACAAACCAAGCTCTTGGAGTTTCTTCTCATAAGAAGAAAAGGAGTACTTGTGGCACCTTAGAGACTAACCAATTTATTTGAGCATAAGCTTTCATGAGCTACAGCTCACTTCATTGGATGCATACTGTGGAAAATACAGAAGATGTTTTTCTACACACAGACCATGAAAAAATGGGTGTTTATCATTACAAAAGGTTTTCTCTCCCCTCACCCCACTCTCCTGCTGGTAATGAGCTATTTTATTATGCTGAGTTTAGTTAAGTTGATAAAAATATGTTTAGACCTTTTGAAATGCTTGTAGGATGCTGCATGTACTGATCTCATTTATAACCTTTATAGCCCATGATATAAAGTTATAGTGGATATTTGCACTGTAAACCTCTGTAATTATATAACTAGGGCCCTACCCAATTCACCACCCATTTTGGTCAATTTCACAGTCATAGAGTTTTAGAATTAATCAGTTTAACATTTGCAGATGTTTACATCTGAAATTCCAGGGTGTTGTAACCGTTGGGGTCCCGACCCAAAATGGGGCCAGGGGGGTCGCAAAGCTGTTGTAGGGCGATCATAATATTGCCACTCTCACTTCTGTACTGCCTTCAGATCTGAGCTCTGAAAGCAGCAGCCAGAGAACTTCCTGCAACCAGGGGAGGTTCCTGGAGGTGAAGGTGGGTCTGATCTCCCCCGTGCTGCTGGGAGCACCCCAGCCAGGGGCTCCTAGCTGCTTGTTCTGACTGGGCTGAGGCGGGACAGGACTTCCTCTTCCCCTGCATGGCTGCTCTTGGGGAGGTGTGGGGAGATCAGACCCACCTCTGGGTACCTCCCTGGACTGCAGGAAGCACTGTGGCTGTGCTGCCTCCAGAGTCCAGCTCTGAAGACAGTGCTGAACTGAAGGCAGCAGCCACAGAGCTTCCTGCAGCCAGGGGAAGTACCGAGAGGTGGGTGTGATCTCCGCATAAGAGCAGACATGTAGGGGAAGAGGAAGTCCCGTCCCTCCCCAGCCTGGCTAGGGTTAGCAGCTGGAGCCTGGTACACCCCAGCCCCGTCCTTCCCCCTTTCCTACAATAGCTGGATTTCGTGGAAGAGGTCTGATTTCATGGTCCATGACACGTTTTTCACAGCCATGAATTTGGTAGGCCCTATGTATAATTCACCAATCAGGAAGAGAAGCATTAATCAAGGTAAAATGCTCATCCGAGGTATTGTGTAGCATCAAGGGACAGAGGCTCTGTTGACTGCATTCCTAACTTCCTCCAGGATGAAGAGACCTATGCATGAACTCATCCCATCAGTTTGGACCCTGGGGTGAAGGGGATAAAAATCCCTGACAAGGAGAAACTGGATCTTTTAGGCTGTCTGGACTCTGGGGGAAAAGATTGCTAAACATAAGCAAGAGATCCCCATGCTGCTTAGCATGGGTTAGACCTAAAAGACATTCAGTGCTGACAGATTGCTACAACTCTGTCACCTTTTGGAACCATAGGGTGTCACTGATTTATGCATGCTTGTTTTCTCTCCCCCCACCCCACTCTCTAATGCTAAGCATGCTTGCTTTAACCTGTAAATAGCTCTGTCATTTCATTTTCCTAGTTAATAAATCCTTAGTTAGTTTACTATAGGATTGGCTAACAGTGTTATCTTTGGTGTGAGATCTGAGGTACAAATTGACCTGGGATAAGTGACTAGTCTCTTGGGACTGGAAGCAACCTGAATCTTTTGTGATCTTTGGTATATTGCAACTAGGGTGACCAGATGTCCCGATTTTATAGGGACAGTCCCAATTTTGGGGTCTTTTTCTTATATAGGCTCCTATTACCCCCTCACCCCCTGTCCCGATTTTTCACACTTGCTGTCTAGTCACCCTAATTGCAACCAAAGATCACTAGGTCCAGCTTGCCTGGGAGGTAATAAGTTAACTCCACAAGGGTTATATATATATATACTTGAAAAGTCTAAGAACTATTTCTAGGAACTCTGCAAGGGGAAACTGAGGTAGGTATGCATGTCATTGTCACAGTTTGTTTCAGGAGGATGCTACAGGCAGGGGGCATCTTATGACACTCTCCCATTTTGAATTTATAGTGGCATTTTCTTTTCGTTAAGCACGGCATTTGGCTCTTATCTTAACCTATTTATATAAGGCCATCTCTAACAGAGCTCCGGATCATGCTGTCATCTCAGTTTATCTTCCACAGTCTCCGAAAGTCTTTCCTATTTTGGTATCATCTGCAAATGTTTATTTTTTAGATCCTCTGTGAAAAAAATTGCCCTTCTATATGACTTGAGGCACAAGTACATAACTTAATAAAACATATAAAATGTAAGTAACTCTACCTCTTGTCAGTGGCAGAAGAAAAGATCATCCCACACAGATAAAGAAGTTCCCCTCTCACTTCATCACAGAATCATAGAATATCAGGGTTGGAAGGGACCTCAGGAGGTCATCTAGTCCAACTCCCTGCTCAAAGCAGGACCGATCCCCAATTAAATCATCCCAGCCAGGGCTTTGTCAAGCCTGACCTTAAAAACTTCTAAGGAAGGAGATTCCACCACCTCCTTAGGTAACGCATTCCAGTGTTTCACCACCCTCCTAGTGAAAAAGTTTTTCCTAACATCCAACCTAAATCTCCCCCACTCCAACTTGAGACCATTACTCCTTGTTCTGTCATCTGCTACCACTGAGAACAGTCTAGAGCCATCCTCTTTGGAACCCCTTTTCAGGTAGTTAAAAGCAGCTATCAAATCCCCCCTCATTCTTTTCTTCCGTAGACTAAACATCCCCAGTTCCCTCAGCTTCTCCTCATAACTCATGTGTTCCAGTCTCCTAATCATTTTTGTTGCCCTCCGCTGGACTCTTTCCAATTTTTCCCCATCCTTCCTGTAGTGTGGGGCCCAAAACTGGACACAGTACTCCAGATGAGGCCTCACCAGTGTCGAATAGAGGGGAACGATCACGTCCCTCGATCTGCTGGCAATGCCCCTACTTATACATCCCAAAATGCCATTGGCCTTCTTGGCAACAAGGGCACACTGTTGACTCATATCCAGCTTCTCGTCCACTGTAACCCCTAGGTCCTTTTCTGCAGAACTGCTGCCTAGCCATTCGGTCCCTAGTCTGTAGCGGTGCATTGGATTCTTCCGTCCTAAATGCAGGACTCTGCACTTGTCCTTGTTGAACCTCATCAGATTTCTTTTGGCCCAATCCTCCAATTTGTCTATGTCCCTCTGTATCCTATCCCTACCCTCCAGCGTATCTACCTCTCCTCCCAGTTTAGTGTCATCTGTCCTGCTTGTCATCCCTCTCTCATATGCCATCGTACCCTGGAAACCAAAAGACAGTTTCACCCGAATAACTTCATTGGAGTCACTCCTGATTTACACCATGTGTTTGAGAGAAGACTCAAACCCATAGGTTAAATATATCTTATTTTGTCCTCTGAATCACTAACAAAGATGACAGGAATATCAGTCCTAACCCAGAACCCTGTGTTTAATCAGGGTCTAATCTTTCCCCATTTGAGATTACTCTTTTTGTTACTGATTTATGAGAAAAGAAAAGGAGTACTTGTGGCACCTTAGAGACTAACAAATTTATTTGAGCATAAGCTTTCATGAGCTATATGCATCCGATGAAGTGAGCTGTAGCTCACAAAAGCTTATGTTCAGATAAATTTGTTAGTCTCTAAGGTGCCACAAGTACTCCCTTTTCTTTTTGCGAATACAGACTAACACGGCTGCTACTCTGAAACCTGCTTTATGAGACACATTTGTATCCATGCTCAGCATCCCTCTAATTTTAGATCTTAGCATAGAACTCTAATATAAAGTCTTTACCAAAGCGTAGGTAAACTTAATTTACTGCATCACCTTTGTCCATCAAGATTGTAATTTTATCAAAGGAAACGATTGGCACTGTTTAGGATGGTCTGATTTTTATGAACATGTATTGCTTATGATACAAAACGTCCACATCTAAGTGCTTACATATTGATTCCTTTATTATTTATTCTAATAACTAATATAGTAGTAATAACTTACAAACCTTTTTATACTGTGGAAAACCATCATTTAGTCACTGATCTCACCCCAGGGGATTTTCATTACCAATTTTTTTAGAGGAACAGCATTCATTCATTTACTCTTATTACATTTTAACCAATTTTGCTTCTGGGTTTTTAGTTGGGTTTTTTATTATGCTGAATTTAGTCCTGCTGAAATGTGACAATACTGAACTAATCTGTTTATTCACTAAACAGGGACAGTTTGAGTGCAAACAATGCAAGTTTCTACACCAGAGATGGGCAAACTTTTTGGGCCGAGGGCCACATCGGGGAATAGAAATTGTATGGTGGGCCATGAATGCTCACAAAATTGGGGTTAGGGTATGGGATGGGATAAGGGCTCCAGCTGCGGGTGCGGGCTCTGGGTTGGGGCTGGGGAGTTTGCGGTGTAGGAGGGTGCTCTGGGCTGGGACCAAGGGGTTTGGAGGGTGAGAGGAGTATCAGTGCTGGGGTGGGGGTGCGGGAAGGGGTGGAGGTTTTGTCTGGGGGTGAAGACTCTGGAGTAGGGCTGGGGATGAGAGATTTGGGATTCAGGAGGGTGCTCCGGGCTGGGATCAAGGGGTTTGGAGAGTAGGAGGGGGATCAGGGCTGGGGTAGGGGGTTGAGGCATGGGGAGAGGCTCAGGGGTGCAGGATCCGAGCAGTGCTTACCTCAAGCAACTCCCGGAAGCAGTGGCATGTCCCTTCTCCAGCTCCTATGCGGAGGTGCAGTCAGGCAGCTCTGCATGCTGCCCCATCTGCAGGCACCGCCCCTGTAGCTCCCTTTGGAGCGCCGGAGGGGGCCATTGGGGCACATAGGAACCTGAGTGGGGCCATGCGGCCCCTGACCCAGGACCCCGGCTGGAGCGGGGCTGAGCCTCGTGATACGGCCCCCGAACCAGCGCCCTGGCCGGAATTGGGCAAGCCCCAGACTCCACTCCCAAGTGGGAGCTCACAGGCCGGCTTAAAACAGCTTGCAGGATGGATCTGGCCCACGGGCCCTAGTTTGCCCATCCCTGTTCTCCACACTGCCCTCATCACTATGCCCCAGGCAGTTCTAGAGGATCCACCTCTGGGCATGAGAATGCTATCCAGTTTCCATGTCCTTGGCCTGACTCCAGAGACTGTCAATGGGATAGCCAGTCATTGTCCTTCTGGAGGTTGATTCTGTGACACAGATAGCTATCCAATAAGAGCTGCATGGAGACTGCTGACTCATTTTACATCTGGCTGAGTGTCTGGTGTCCATCAGTTACATTAATGAAAAGGGATTTATAAATCACTCAGATTTAAATACAAAATGCAATTATCTCCATATGACACACGGTCATTTTTCTTCTAGGCTCTATCAAATTCCTTAGTACTATTTATTTAGTTTATTAAGTACCAGCTCTGGGGATTGAGATGTACAAGACCAAACACAACCCGAGATGCGTGTTTATAATCTGAGGCTCCCTTCCTATGAGCTGCTGAATCTCTCTCAAGAGCCGTACAGCACCCTCAACTCCCATTGACTTAAAAAATTGTTGAAGATATATGACAACCTCAGGCCCTAGGGTACAGATGCAGATAAGCAGGACATCCTGGAAGACTGAAAGGAAGGTATCGACTTTATTTCCACCCCCTTTTTTGTATTATTTTTCCTGGTACGTAAAGTCATGTCTACATTCATGTGCACCATAAACAATTTATAAGTCAATCTAATAGTTGAGCTCCAAGTGAGAGAATTTTATATGATTTGACATGATTAGACATGACCATCCGCCAGCAATGCCATTAACACCCTTGCCCACAATCTTTGGCACCCAACACCACTTTACAGCTATGAAGAGTAGTGAGGTACAGGTATTTCATGGAGAAATCATGGGAAGCTGTTGGCTCCTGAGTACAAAAAGCCTAATCCAACTCCCAGTGAAATCAATGGGAACCTTTCCATTGACTTAATTAGGAGCTGGCATGGATTTTGCAAAGACAAGCTCTGAGTACTGATCTGGAAAAAAAAATCCAATCTTTTTCTCATTTCTAATCTCTACAGGGGCAATACCTGGACTTTTTTAAAGTCTATGAAAAAACCACTTCCCCAACCACACACACAAATTATAAAATTAGCATGAAAAATGTCAAGTATATACATAATTTTCTGGTATTTGGCCATCTCACTTCTCTCAGAAACTCACTGGGCACAAAATGAAATGCGTCAAAAACATCAAACATTGGATTAAACAGGGTATCAACACTATTTCATTGCTCTGTAGTTATCCAGGCAATGATAGGTCATTTGCTTATTGCACTAACCTGTGTAAAAAGTATAAAAAATATGGGTCTGTGTTGCCTCAGGCATTGCAAGTGAATCTTATGAGTTACTGAAAACCATAAATTTTATTTGCTAGTATCACTAAGGTCAGCTAGTTTGTGATAAGGTGGAGAATACTGAATCACTGCCTTTCTGAATCTTATAATAATATATGTGACCTCACTGTTCATTGTCATTTATAACCTCCAGATGATTACTCTTATTTAATTTGCCCAGCATTTGTCTTTTATATGATTGAATAGTATAATTTTATTATATTTATTAATGTGTGTTTGTGTATATCAGTAATGACAGAATTCTTTCAAGTATTTAGCGTGCCTGGCATTCTGCAGTACTTCTGTGCTATTTTCTGTAGTAGAAGTTAGAGATTGTGACACTTAATTGGGCCCTGAAAGTATGCTGTAATGTGCTTGGATATAGTCTAGTTTTCTCAGATTTGTGTTTGCGGTTGACTCATCCATATTCGATAATTGGTCTAATTAGCAGGGGTGGTAGGTTTGTATAATTTTTGGTTTTGCCACGAACAGGTCCAAGTCCCGCCCCCCAAAACCTGCATATTGGTGCACATAACAAAATTAATCATAGAATATCAGAGTTGGAAGGGACCTCAGGAGGTCATCTAGTCCAACCCCCTGCTCAAAGGAGGACCAGTCCCCAACTAAATCATCCCAGCTAGGGCTTTGTCAAGCATGACCTTAAAAACCTTTAAGGAAGAAGATTCCGCCACCTCCCTATATAACCCATTCCAGTGCTTCACCAACCTCCTAGTGAAAAAGTTTTTCCTAATATCCAACCTAAACCTCCCCCACTCCAACTTGAGACCATTACTCCTTGTTCTGTCATCTGCTACCACTTAGAACAGTCTAGATCCATCCTCTTTGGAACTCCCTTTCAGATAGTTGAAAGCAGCTATCAAATCCCCCTCATTCTTCTCTTCTGAAGACTAAATAATCCCAGTTCCCTCAGCCTCTTCTCATAAATCATGTGCTCCAGCCCCCTAATCATTTTTGTTGCCCTCCGCTGGACTCCTTCCAATTTTTTCACATCCTTCTTGTAGTGTGGGGCCCAAAACTGGACACAGTACTCCAGATGAGGCCTCACCAATGCTGAATAGAGGGGAATGAACACGTCCCTTGATCTGCTGGCAATGTTCCTACTTATACAGCCCAAAATGCCATTAGCCTTCTTGGCAACAAGGGCACATTGTTGACTCATATCCAGCTTCTTGTCCACTGTAACCCTTAGGTCCTTTTCTGCAGAACTGCTACCTCGCCGCTTGGTCCCTAGTCTGTAGAAGTGCATGGGATTCTTCCATCCTAAGTGCAGGACTCTGCGCTTGTCCTTGTTGAACCTCATCAGATTTCTTTTGGACCAATCCTCTACATTGTCTAGGTCCCTCTGTATGCTGTCCCTACCCTCCAGCATATCTACCACTCCTCCCAGTTTAGTGTCATCTGCAAACTTGCTGAGGGTGCAATCCACGCCATCTTCCAGATCATTAGTGAAGACTGCGGGGTGGGGCTGGGGATCAGGGGTTTACAGTCCACTGCAGGGCTCAGGGCTGGAGCAGAGGTTTGGGGTGTGGGAGGGGCTCAGGGCTAGGGCAGAGGGTTGGGGTGTGGGGTGAGAGCTGTGGGGTAGAGCCGGGGATGAGGGGTTTACAGTGCAGGACGGGGCTCAGCGCTGGAGCAGAGGTTTGGGGTGTGGAGGGGTGAGGGCTCTGGCTGTGGGTGCGGGCTCTGGGGTGGGGTGGGGCTGGGAATGAGGAGTTCAGGCTGCCCCAGGACTGGGGCCAGAGAGGAGGACTCCACAGTCCCCCTAGCCCACCCCCCCGCAGCAGCACACTCACCCGGCACCATCACTGCACGTGCTTCTAGGGGCTGTGCCCCTCTCAGGTCCAGGAAGCCCCCTCTCCTCCCCTGTGGTGGGTGCTGAGTGGGGGGAGGGCTGTCATCACGTATGCGCCTCCTCCCCTACTCCCTCCGCATAACCGCTGCCTCAGCCTACCGCCAGCACCGCTCCCTTTTGTAGCGAGGGGGCAAGGGAGCACAGTGCAGAGCGACAGGGCAGCCGCCCGCTGCCCAGGGTACAGGCTGGGATGCTCCGGGGGAGGCGCATAGGGTGGCAGGCAGGGTCGAGGAGATACCTGGCCCCGAACATTGGTGGAGCTGAGCCCCCGGACTCTGAATTTTCTGGAGCACAGGCACCATGGGCCCATATAACTTGCCGCCTCTGCTAATTAGCACTCTGTATAGCATTACCACCATTTTGTTATCCAACAGCCCAGAATGTTCCAGAAATACTTTAAAGTAAGTTAATTCTACCTTTGCACTCATTTTAAATATTTTCAATATTCAATGTGGTCCCTCCAAGAGAGCATGTTACCAAAAAACACACCTAGGAATTTGTAAATTTTCACTATATTTAGCTGTTGGTCATATAGATATAACTTTACATCTTTTTGGATTTTCTTTTTGTGAAGATCATTCTCTTAGTTCTGCCTATGGAGAATCTGAAGCCCCACCTGTTTCCCCATTCTGCACTTCTCTTAAGTGTATCATTGATTCGTTTGGTGGTGCTTTCAAGGTTTCTGCTTTTGGTCCATATTGCACAGTTGTCAACAAATAATGTGAACCCTATTCCTGTACTCATCTCCTGGGAGAGGTTATTTATTATGATGTTAAAGAGGGTTGAGCTAATTACACACCCTTGTGGAGTTCCATTTGCAATTGAATATGTCAGGGTTGGCCAAACTTACTGACCCTCTGAGCCACATACAATAATCTTCATAACCTCGAGAGCCAGGCCTGCTGCTGGGGCTCAGGGATTCTGCTCTGTGGAAGGGTGATGGTGGGGCTTGGGGCTTATGCCCCATGGGGCCCCAGCAGGCATGCCCTGCAGGGCTGAAGCCCCGAGCTCCAGTACTTTGAGTCAGGGCAGAAGCCCTGAGCTCCCCTCCTGCCAGTCTGTTAGGTGGAGAAGGGGGCAGGGCCTGGTGGGCTCCAGGAGCCGCACTTTAACTGTAAAAGAGCCGCATGTGGCTTGCAAGCCACAGTTTGACCATGCCTGGAATATATTTTGGAAAAAGGTTTTCTTATTCAGACTTGTATATTTCTTTTGCTTAAAAAGTCCCTTATCCATCCAAACGTTTTTCCTACAGTACCCATGGAGACTACTTTGTGAAGTTGTTCCTCTCTCCATAACACATTATAGGCTTTTTCTACATCCAGGAAGGTGACTATCATGAATTCTTTGGTTCTCACATTTTTTTCTGTGCATCTGTCTCTATCCTTACAATGTGGTCAATCATACTCCTACCTCTTCTGAGCCTGCTTTGCGTTTAATCTATTAATCAATTATTTTCTAGGTATGCTAGTAATCTTCCCATTACTGTTCTTTCCACGGTTTTACCTAAATGTGCTGTGAGGACAATTGGTCTGTATGCCTTGTATACTCAGTTCAACTTACCCGGCTTCCTCACTGGAACAATAATCACATGTTTCAAGTCCTTAGATATTTCATCCATTCACCATATTATATAATTTTAGTATCACTCTCAAGTTTCAGAGTAACAGCCGTGTTAGTCTGTATTCGCAAAAAGAAAAGGAGTACTTGTGGCACCTTAGAGACTAACCAATTTATTTGAGCATAAGCTTTCGTGAGCTACAGCTCCCTTCATCGGATGCATTCTGTGGAAAGTGTAGAAGATCTTTTTATATACACACACAAAGCATGAAAAAATACCTCCCCCCACCCCACTCTCCTGCTGGTAATAGCTTATCTAAAGTGACCACTCTCCTTACAATGTGTATGATAATCAAGGTGGGCCATTTCCAGCACAAATCCAGGGTTTAACAAGAACGTCCGGGGGGGGGGGGGGGGAGGGGTAGGAAAAGACAAGGGGAAATAGGCTACCTTGCATAATGACTTAGCCACTCCCAGTCTCTATTCAACCCTAAGTTAATTGTATCCAATTTGCAAATGAATTCCAATTCAGCAGTTTCTCGCTGGAGTCTGGATTTGAAGTTTTTTTGTTGTAAAATAGCGACTTTCATGTCTGTAATCGCGTGACCAGAGAGATTGAAGTGTTCTCCGACTGGTTTATGAATGTTATAATTCTTGACATCTGATTTGTGTCCATTTATTCTTTTATGTAGAGACTGTCCAGTTTGACCAATGTACATGGCAGAGGGGCATTGCTGGCACATGATGGCATATATCACATTGGTGGATGTGCAGGTGAACGAGCCTCTGATAGTGTGGCTGATGTTATTAGGCCCTGTGATGGTGTCCCCTGAATAGATATGTGGGCACAGTTGGCAACGGGCTTTGTTGCAAGGATAGGTTCCTGGGTTAGTGGTTCTGTTGTGTGGTATGTGGTTGCTGGTGAGTATTTGCTTCGGGTTGGGGGGCTGTCTGTAGGCAAGGACGGGCCTGTCTCCCAAGATTTGTGAGAGTGTTGGGTCATCCTTCAGGATAGGTTGTTGTTAAACCCGGGATTTGTGCTGGAAATGGCCCACCTTGATTATCATACACAATGTAAGGAGAGTGGTCACTTTGGATAAGCTATTACCAGCAGGAGAGTGAGTTTGTGTGTGTGTGCGGGGGGGGGGGGGGTGAGAAAACCTGGATTTGTGCTGGAAATGGCCCACCGTGATTATCATACACATTGTAAGGAGAGTAGTCACTTTGGATAAGCTATTACCAGCAGGAGAGTGGGGTGGGGGGAGGTATTTTTTCATGCTTTGTGTGTGTATATAAAAAGATCTTCTACACTTTCCATAGAATGCATCCGATGAAGTGAGCTGTAGCTCACGAAAGCTTATGCTCAAATAAATTGATTAGTCTCTAAGGTGCCACAAGTAGTCCTTTTCTTTTTACTCTCAAGTTTCTTTCACTTGGGTGTTGAGGCATTTCAAAGCTTATTTTATCCTTGGCTGGTGTGGTGCTTTTGCTCCTTATTGTTGCTTTTTGGAGTTCTCTCATACTAAAGTTTTCATTTAAAATTATATCCACAACCTTCTCCCACCTTGGGTGACCACACGGCAAGTGTGAAAAATCAGGACAGGGTGTGTGTGTGCGTGTGTGAGGGGGGTAATAGGACCCTATATAAGAAAAAGCCCCAAATATCGGGACTGTCCCTATAAAATCGGGACATCTGGTCACCCTACCCCCACCTCTTCACCATCTCATAATTATCCGTAATGAATGTTCTTTTCCTCGTCCTAATTTCTGTCTTCTGAGCTTCGCTATTATTGACATTTTGAAACATAGTGTCTAGAATTTCCATTTTTTCTTTGTTGGAGCTTATTACTCCAGGACCTGCACTGCATGGCTTGGCATTATGTGGCTCTTATTCTTTATTCAATTCATTTTTCTAATTTTGTTTATGTACCTCTGCTGTATTGGTATCTGTATTTAGTTTCCGACAGTATATTCTCCAGCTTTCTCTTTTTGCCCTTTTGTAGCCCTTTGTGCAACTGCCTTACTTTTCAATATTTCATTATGTCCTTTCCATTTAAGGAATTTTTTTGCTGTCTTGTATGCTTTAGTCCTTTCCCTAATTACCATTTCACTTTCCTTGTTTCACCATGGAGCACTTTTCCTATCTTTCAGTAGTGCTGGTATCCTAGGAATAGCTAGGCTGGTTGTCTTTATGATTCCCTTTGTAACATTACAATATAATTCTGCAGTATCTTCATGTGTATATTGCTCATTCACATTCCTCACTTTTGTTTCTACAGAGTTTTTCATTTGCTTTTTTTAGATTCCAAATGGGGATATTATCCTCGTCTTTGGTATTTCCTTTTCCTTGATACATAATTAACGTCAGGAAATGGTCACTACCCATTGCCTCCTCTCTGTAAATTTCCCAGCTGTGTTTACTTGCTGTAGTGCTAGAAGCTATTCCCAGATCCAGGCAAGAGAGGCTTCTGGGTGCTGCATTCAACCGGCTTGGTGCTCCATCAGTTAATATTACTAAATTACTGTCTTCCCAAAATTGCTCTAGACATCTTCTGTTTATATCATTTTTCTTACTTCCCCACAATCTGTTGCGACTATTCAGATAACTGCAGATAATGAACAGGCATGTGACATCTGCAATTAATTCTTTCCAGTCCATAGCCTCTAGTTTCCTGAATGGGTTATAAACATTATAAAGTCTTAGAGATGCAAAATTGTTTTGTATGCATGTCTCAATAGCTTTATAGTCAATATTTAGCTTTTTAACCTCTACCTCAAGGTAGTTCAGGTTCTTCTTAACAAAGGTGCAGACACTTCCATCCTTTCCTATTTCTCTGTCATGTCTACTATATATGCCATATCCCAGAATTTCATAGCCATTTGTTTTCTATTTGCAAAGTCTCTTATATGCATATTATATCAGGCTTTCCTTCTGTATATTTTTTTCTTTAATTCTTGCCAATGCACTATAGACCTACAGGCATTCCAGTTGAGGGTAGTCACCACCATTCTTTTAACCTTCAATATTTCCTTCCCTTAGGAAAGTATGAAGTTATTCACCTGATAGGTTGCTAGTCCATAGGTACTTTTCAACTATTTTAATTACAATTCTCATTTTCTGTTTTCTTTCCTGTTTGTTTGAGATGTACAATTTATTACTTCAATCGTAAACTCAATGAATCTTTCTGTTTCTATAAGTAGTATGTCACCTCCTTTTATCCCAGTGTCACTCATTACTTTCTTCCTATTAATTTGTTGCTGGCTATTCCTTTTCCCCTTATCAGATTTCCTTTTTTCCTCTTTTTTTTCCTTTTAGGTATTTCCTAGTAGCTTCTGCATATGAGATGTTGTTAGTAATTTTTTTGGGGGGTTGGGGGGATGTATTTCTCTATCTCTTTGCCTCAGTACATCCCCTACATCCACAGTTGCAGCATTTTAGTTCTGTCCCTTTCTCACAATTATCATATGAATGTTCACCTCAACACTTAATGTGCTGTATTTTCCCTTTGCAATTATTTGCTACATGACCAAATACTTGGCACCTGTAGCATCTCACAGGAGGAGGAATACAGGGCTTATAGCACATCTGCACTTAAAACGTCTACACTTAAAATCCTCAGAGGTGTGGATTTTTCCCATCCTTGAATGATGTCGTTTTACCGACCTGATTTCCTAGTGTAGACCAGGCCTCAGTCTGGTAGCATTCTTCCCTTAAATGTGACCAGCACAGGTCTCGAACACTTGCTATTACCACATTCTGCTAATTAGCCTCCTAGCAGTTATCACCTTATCTTCAATCATTCCTTGCTTTATTTCTTCTTCTGACATTTCAATTGGCGTATATTACCCATCTTGTTCCTGTGAGGAATTTGGGTATCTGATAGCTTATTTTTATTGTACATAACATCTTTGTCTTAAGGAATTTCCCTATTTGTTTTTTGTTTTTACATTCCACTAACAAGGTTATTCCTTAGATCTTACTATCTCCAGCACTTTTTTGACCCACTTTGCAGTCCTCAGGGGGTTGATATCCCCTATCTTTATGTCCTTACCTAGGGATTTTACTACTATTTAATTCTTCTCATTTCCCCTTCCTGTCCATTGGCACCAACAGCATGGGTGTTCCAGGGCTGGAGCACCCATGGAAAAAAATTTGCAGGTGTTTAGCACCCACCGGCAGCTAGCTCCTCCCACCCCCATCAGCGCCTCCCACCTGCTGGCAGCCCCACTAATCAGCTCCTCCTTCTCCCTTCCAGGGGGAGACTCGGGGACGGGTCATGCTCAGGGGAGGGGGCAGAACTGGGTAGGGAGAGGCAGGTCTGGGGCAGGACCTTGAGGGAAGTGGTGGAGTGGGGGCGGGGCCTAGGGAGGAACGGGGACAGGAAGAGGTGGGGCAGGGGTGTGGGTTTGGGGGAAGAGGTGGGGGCGGGGCCTGGGGCTGAGCGGGGATTGAGCACCCCTGGGGAAAGGAGAAACCTGGCTCCTGTGTTCCTGCCCTCCTATTGGGTGGCCTTTGTTCTGGTTTCAGAAAATCTACCCTTTTCCTTATCATGGTTTGCATCCAGTCTTCCTCAATGCTTTCCATAGCCTCATTGTCTAGCCTGATTTCCATTTCATTTGTTATCTCTTCCCTCTCACTCTGCCTAGCCTGTCAGCCAAAGCCTCAGCCAGCAACAGCTCAGCCAGCCCGCAGTCTACCAGTCCCTGGCTCAGCAACCCTAGCCCTATCGCAGTCCCTCTCTCAGGGGCCGGAGCTGCCCAATCACAGTCAGGCCCCCAGCAGCCAGCTGAGCAGCCCTCCAGCCCCTTCTTCTTTGGTTCTGTGGTGCAGTAGACTCACTTCCTGAATCTATATGACCACCATGCACTGTACTTTGTTTCTTTTCATGACTAAGAGCTTGTACTTTTCCTGGTACTCTTAAGGAATTGCAGAAGAGCTTTTTTTATTGGCCCCATTTTCCTTGTATTCTTGATAGATACTGGAAGGAAAATTTCGGTTAACTTAAAACCTCTGAGTTTTCTATATAAACACCTCCTTTCACTGGTACAGTCTATACAGTCCCAAATGAGATGATCTGTTATTTCCTGAACCTTATATGTTACATATAATCCATCTCTGTGCATGTTAAATAGAACTAAATTACTATTTAACCCACATTTCCCTGTAAAAATTCTAAATAGAGCCACTTCTCTCTTCCTGTCAGTGCCTTGGATTATATCAACATTTTCAACTGTTGGGCATAATTCTCAGAATTTTTTCCCCTTCGTTTCATTTGCCGACAGATCTTGCCCTTCCTTCCTTAGCTCATTTTTGATTAGGTGTTTAAATTTCAGTTTGCTAATGTGGGGATTCCCCAGTCAACTTCATTGTGATTAATGGCGCTTTTTCCCTGTGGGTCCACCAATTTGTTGCCTGCTATCTCTCCATATGCTGGGAGCCATGCTGTTACTATGGTTATATCCAGTTGCACCAGTTCTATTGTTAGTAGTAATATTTCATTAATATCATTTCTGCTGTCATATTTACCACTGCAAATTGCCTGAAGTCCTAATAAGGAGTTGGGCAGGATGGCCACAGTAGCTGACTGCACATTTAAAGCCCAGTTTAGTACTAGCATAATCCTGTTAACTCAGTCATAAAGACAGCTATAAAGTTAGTTAGCCATATGGTTTTCTTGACTCTGAGTGAGGGCATGCAGAAGCTGTTCCCACTCTTCCTGTTCCTTCCTCTTTGGGCCATCTGTATTTATTTGGAAACAGTGTCCCCACTTCTTCAAAATATAGAAGGTCAATATATTTGTGATATTTATCAGTCTTCTCCTTTTGTTTATTTAATCATATAATTTCATTATATAATTCCATGTCCATGGTTTTCCAGTGTTAGAGCGTTTTCCCATAGATATGGATGTCGGTCTCTTTCAGTCCTTTCTTTTCATTCATTTTATCCACTTCTGTACCCTACATACAGAGGGAATTTTTATTTTTTTGTCCTACCCAGCCTTCGCTTAATTCCCAACAATCATTATATTTTAGATTCATGTTGTCATTTTCACTCTTACCTAGTACTTGGGCCCAAAAGGTTAAATCTAGGAGCTACATTTTTGGAAGCAGCTAAACTATCCTGGCTGAAGCTTTCCAAAAAGTTTCAGCCCGAGGCAGACACACTTCATAGAAAAGTTCAGGCCAGATGGTGAAACTTTGTCAAAGATAATACACAACTGAAAATGGGGTCTTATAATGGGAAGTGCCAGGCATTCTAAATAATAGGCAATGCTACTGGCCCTACCTATAATTAGACTTGAATGTGTTTAAAATTAAGGGGTTCCAGTCTCCACTCCAAATGGGCATGCAATTCCCATTTATACTTATAGGGTGCTCTCCAGAGCTGCGAGTACTGAGCCTGACTTCAGTCACAATGCCATGAGTGGCAGGTATAACAGGCCAGGGAAAGCTAAACCTGGCGCAGCTGCTGCAGACTCACTGCCGGACACCTGAGCCATGGTGGCCCTATCCCTTCCCCTTCCTCGAGGCCCCTACTGCTTGCTGCTGCTGCCTGCCTGCCACTGCTCACTGCATCCCTTCTCCTCCGGGGCACAGGAAGGAGCAGGGAATGTGGTGAGCCAGCAGTGGGCAGGAGGGTCTGATGGGGGAGTGAGGTGGCTCAGCCACGCCCTGGGGCTGGCCTGGTGCAGGAAGTGGCTGCCTGGCGGCTCGGCCTGGCCCACGGCTTGGCCCAGCGGCTCGGCCTGGGCAGCAGCTCAGCTTGGACTGGAGGCCTGGCCCAGCCAGCAGCTCAACCTGGCGTGGCCGGGACCAGCAGCTGGGGGTGGGGCAGAGGCTCAGCCCGCAGCTCAGAGTGGTGGTGGTGGTGGTGGCTCAGCCCATTGTGGCTGGAACCAGACTGGTGCTCGGGAGAGGAGTGTTCTGTTGTGGCTGGAGTGGACACGCCGGGGCTCCTCTAATGGTGGGGGGGGCCCCTTCAGGGCTTCTCCTGTTATGGGGGGTGGGTCCAGCGTGCAAGGGGGCAGGCCCTTGGGCAGAAGGGGTGCAGCCAGCGAGCTAGCCTGTGCAAAGTGGGGATTCACCTGTTGCCCAGGCACGATCCCCTCCTTGACCCTCCTCTTCAACCCCACTGGCCTCATCAGATGACTGAATGTAAATGAGAGGCAGGGTGAGAAGGAAGCTGGAACCTCTGAAGAAGTCCTGGAGGAAGCCCTGGGAGATCAGGGAGGAAGAAGGGGCCATTGCTCCTCTACCCCCCAGACCTGGTTAAAGAAGCCCTCTCTGAGGAGCCGGAGCTACAGCAGGAACCAGAATCTGAGTTTGACAAGTTACAATATACCCCCACACTCCCTGGAAATATCCCCTCTTGCTCCAGTGATACATGCCTGAAGCCAGCCCCTCACCACACCTAACCCCACTCCATCCTAACATTGTACACGAGCAAGACACAGCTATAAATCAAACATTTTATTGAAATCCCATGAACCACTGTAAAGCATTTAGCAGAAGCTATAACAGAATATCAATGTGTGGTCCCTGTGCCCGTGCACTTGTTGGCCAACACTCTGACCAGCGATAGTCCCTGGGCTATGCCGACTGTGAGGAAAGGGAGGTGGTTCCAAAAGGGCCCAGGTAGGGAAAGAACAGTTCTCTGATGTTTTATAGTTGTTCAGGACCCCAAACCACCCCTCTTCCCACCATCTTTCCTTCCCCTTGCAAATGGGAGCTGTGCAGAATGAGGATGGGGATTGCTGGTGTCTGGGTGTGGGTCCAGGAAGGGAAAGGGAACCATTTGTCTGACGAAAGTCAGAGCAGTTCTTTTTCCCTGTGGCCACTTCAAATGTTTGTTACTGTTCCCAGTCCCTGGTGTGTGGTCTTTCCCTGTGCCAAGCCATTCTGCAGAAGCCAGGAGAAGCAGAGGTGGGTGGATGAAGCATCTGCTCCAGCTGTTCCACAGACACAATGCTGTGTCCCTTAGCAGCAGAGTGGTGACTGACTTGTGGGTGTTAATCGAAAACTTCAGGAAAGAAAATACACTTGTGATGCTATTCTTTGTTTCCCTGTCTCTTTCAATGCTGTTCGCTGGACACAGGAGCCTGTCAGCGTTCCTTCCCCACTCTGAACTCTAGGGTACAGATGTGGGGACCAGCATGAAAGACCCCCTAAGCTTATTCTTACCAGCTTAGGTTAAAAACTTCCCCAAGGTACAAACTTTGCCTTGGCCTTGAACAGTATGCTGCCACCACCAAGCGTTTTAAACAAAGAACAGGGAAAGAGCCCACTTGGAGACATCTTCCCCCAAAAATATCCCCCCCAGCCCTACACACTCCCTTTCCTGGGAGGCTTGAGAATAATATCCTAACCAACTGGTTACAAAATCATCAAAGACCCAAACCCCTGGATCTTGGAACAATGGAAAAATCAGTCAAGTTCTTAAAAGAAGGGTTTTATTAAAAAAAAAAAAAAGGTAAAAATAATCTCTGTAAAATCAGGATTGAAAATACTTTACAGGGTATTCAGATTCAAAACACAGAGGATCCCCCTCTGGGCAAAACCTTAAAGTTACATAAAACAGGAATAAACCTCCCTCTTAACACAGGGAAGATTCACATAAAGCAAAAGATAAACTAATCCGCCTTGCCTGGCTTACCTATACTGGTTGCAATATTGGACACTTGGATTAGGATGGATTGGAGAAGATGGATTTCTGTCTGGCCTCTCTCAGTCCCAAGAGAGAACAACCACGTAAACAATGAGCACAAAACAAAAGCCTTCCCCCTCCAAGATTTGAAAGTATTTTATCCCCTTATTGGTCCTTTAGGTCAGGTGCCAGCCAGGTTAGCTGAGCTTCTTAACCCTTTACAGGTAACAGGATGTTGCCTCTGGCCAGGAGGGATTTTATAGCACTGTATACAGAAAGATGGTTACCCTTCCCTTTATATTTATGACAGGGCCGGACTTTCTGGAGATGTAGTGGCGGTTTGCGGGTGGGTGGGCATTCTCTGTGGTTCTCTGTTCCTCTTCCATGGGCGGTCGATCTGCTATCTTAGAATTTCCCCTCAAATTGCCACGCAGTCCTCTAAGCATAATTCAGCAAAATTTTGGTGTAGCAGAAATTCAAGCTGGTTCTTCTGGTTTAACATCAGGGCAAATGTGGTTGATCCACCTTTGTAGCTCACCAAATCCCTTCAGTCGGCAATATGTAGAAGGGTCACCATTAGCAAAAAACATCTCTCTGGCAAAGGTGGCCGGGTGTCCTCTACAATACTGAAAAGCCACTTCTCTTTTCCATTCCAGTACCTTCAGGACTGCTCTGTTCTCCAAGTGATGGCCAACCTTTAAAGAAGAAAAAGGATGACTGATAACTACTCTAGAAGGAGCCAGTCTACACTCCAACCAACTCATTGATGCACTGTAAATCATTTTTACCCTTAACTCCTTCCTCACAGGCTGCAAAAAGTAGACTGAAGAGAGGAGGTTGTAACAGTAGCATTCCTGCAATGCTAAAAATATATCAATATTGTGGCCTTCGGCAGCAGACTTCTGTTATATGCAGAGATTTCTTAGGTTCCTTCAAAGGAGAAATGAAGTATAATGCTAGCCATGTGTTTGACTTGTCAGGACATTCCCATGCCAACAGAGAACCCATTCCAATGGGAAGGCAGGAGCAGAGGAAGACACCTAATGACCCTGAAGGACCAGCTTTTTGGCATAGACAGAAGGAATCAGGAGTAGTTGGACTTTTTTAGGGCAAGGGAGGATCGGGCTCTTAGGCAAAATGAGGCATGGAAAGACAGCAGAAAATGAGATCATGCCCACAAGGAATGGGAGTATGAACGGGGGAACAGGATCATATAGTCATGGAATCCCTGGTCCACATAAGGTGGGGGTGAAAGACTTTTGGGGCCCGTCCACAGTAATTTCTACTGTTCCTCTCCCAGAACAGGTAGCACCACCACCTCCCCTGCATCCATCAGCTGCCACCCAGCCTGCTGCTGAGGCAATGAATCCCAGCTCCTCTACTACTGGGAAGGAGCATGCTGGATGCCCAGCACCACATCCTTCTCAGTCACCCAAAACCCCTCTCTCAGGGGAACCCTCTGGAGCATCCAGGAACGGAACAAGGAGTCCAATACAGTCCCTATAGCCTAGGGTGACCAGATAGCAACTGTGGAAAAAATGGGATGGGCGGGAGGGGTAATAGGCACCTGTATAAGAAAAAGTCCCCAAAAAAACAGGACATCTGGTCACCCTATATATAGCCCAGCCCTTGTTTGGCCCCCAAACCCATGCAGGACACATCTATGTTTGTTCCCCTCCACAATATTTCGTGGTTGTTCCCCATGTCTCAGGGCAAGGGAGAGGGCCAGGGTGGAGAGATGTGTACACAGAAAGTAATGTTTGCCCACTTCTGAGGGGATTTGGCCCTTTTTTTGGTTCATTTGTCCCTGTTACAAACCATTTATCTCTGCATTTGATGCATGCATGTAAATAAAAGTTACTGCTCACTTCACTTGTGTGTGCACCTTGTGTCAAGGTTCTTTCCCCACTCTGAACTCTAGGGTACAGACGTGGGGACCTGCATGAAAAAAAACCCTAAGCTTATTTTTATCAGCTTAGGTTAAAACTTCCCCAAGGTACAAACTATTTTACCTTTTGCCCTTGGACTTTATTGTTGCCACCACCAAGCATCTAACAAATATATAACAGGGAAAGAGCCCACTTGTAAACGTCTTTACCCCCAAAATCATCCCAAATCCTACACCCCCGTTCCTGGGGAAGGCTTGATAAAAATCCTCACCAATTTGCATAGGTGAACACAGACCCAAACCCTTGGATCTTAAGAACAATGAAAAAGCAATCAGGTTCTTAAAAGAAGAATTTTAACAGAAGAAAAAGTAAAGAATCACTTCTGTAAAAATCAGGATGGTAAATACCTTACAGGGTAATCAGATTCAAAACATAGAGAATCCCTCTAGGCAAAACCTTAAGTTACAAAAAGACACAAAAACAGGAATATACATTCCATTCAGCACAGCTTATTTTATCAGCCATTTAAACAAAACAGAATCTAACGCATATCTAGCTAGACTACTTACTAAGGTCTAAGACTCCATTCCTTTTCTGTTCCCGGCAAAAGCATCACACAGACAGAGAAAGTTTTGTTTCTCTTCTCCCCCCCCGCTCCAGCTTTGAAAGTATCTTGTCCCCTCATTGGTCATTTGGTCAGGTGCCAGCGAGGTTATTCTAGCTTCTTAACCCTTTACAGGTGAAAGGGTTTTTCCTCTGGCCAGGAGGGATTTTAAAGGTGTTTACCCTTCCCTTTACATTTATGACACCTTGTTTTCTGAGTATGAGCAAAGTGATACTTCCCTGAGGTTTGGAATGAGGTAGCAGAATTCACAGCACATGACTGTGATTTCTGCAAAAACCTGGAAAGGAAAGAGAAGTGGCTTTTCAGTATTGTAGAGCACACCCCACCACCTTTGCCAGAGAGATGTTCTTTGCTAATGGTAGCCCCTCTACATAGTGCTCAGTGAAGGGGTTTGGTGAGCTACAAAGGTGGATCAACCACATTTGCCCTGATGTTAAACCTGAAGAACCAGCTTGAATTTCTGCTACATCAAAAATTTGCTGAGAGATAACAGGGAGCCACTATTGTCACATGCGTGACAGTGGTGTACAGTTCCAGCAACATGAGCAAGGCCATTCCTAAAGTATCTCCTGTGACACACAGGACTCTGGGATATCTCCCCTTAAATGTTGGCACTGACAAAGCATACCAAAAAGGCGTGGTGTGGATGAGGGTATATGCCTGTGAGCAGCACACACCTATGCCCAGCACAACATATGTGGACCCTCTGTGTGGGTATGGGGTACACAATCTAGCAGTACACAGACAAGTAACTGCAGTGTGGACATAACCTTAGTCTCCCCCGATCGGATACTATATGTCCGGTTTATCATGATGGTCCTGGAAAATCTCTAGAAGTGAAAGTGAAATAGAAAGAGTATCTGACGTAGCATCTGCAGAATTCCCAAATGGCAGCAAGCCAGCTCCTGAGCATAATACTGCATGCCTCATAGTATTCTTGATGTATCACAGCAAATAGGCTTACCTCCTGCTCATGAATTACAGGGTAATCTTGTACAGACAGAAATTGAGGATGATGAGATAAAATGCTCATTGAATCCTAAACCTGAGAAATTAATTTTAATTTCTGCTTTCTCATATCAGAAATAAAAGTCATTGAATTGCATAGTCTAGAAGTGGCAGACAATCTTAATATAACAGAGTGATATTGAAAACTTATTATGTACCAAATATATCAGACATTTTAGCTGGTAAATGTGAGTTCTCACTTTAAAATCGAGATGATTATAAACTTAGAACTTGGATATTTTCAAGACTAAGGAATTAACTGTAAGTGCAGAGGTGATATTCAAAATAAACAAACATGAATAGTGCACTCTGTGGCTATATCTACATTATGGACCTTACAGCAGTACAGCTGTAAGGTCTCCCATATAGCCACTTTTTGCTGGCAGGAGACAGCTTTCCTGCCAGTGTAATTAAACCACCCCTAGCGAGCAGCATTAGCTATCTCAGCAGGAGAGCCTCTCTTGCTGACATAGCGCTGTCCACACCAGCAAATTTGCCAGTGAAATTTTTGTTGGTCAGTGATGTGTTTTTTTTCACACCCCTGACCAACAAAAGTTTTACCGACAAAAGTGGTAGTGTAGATGAAGCCTGTATATCTGCCTCTCTTTTTGGTCCCACTTGGAGCTCTTTCCATGCACCATATTATTTCCTTCAGTAGCACTCTGAGTCTCCCCTTCATCATCAACATAGTCCATTCCTGATCTCTAATCAATAAATATCCCTGACTTCTCTACAGCTGTGGTCCCACAAATCAATTGTACAAATCTACCTTTCCACTCCTGATATCTTCCCTTCTGTCTAGTCTGTCTTTGAGTCATAGTAGGCCAGATGCTCAGCTGATGTAAATGGGAGCAACCACATTTATTTTGGTGGAGCCATTTTTATTTACACTACCCAGGCATTTGGCCCCTAATTCAGCATGTCTCACTGCCAGCTCAGGTTCATGAACATGATTGTTAACTTCCTTATCTTTTTTCCAAAGCCTTCCCCTCTGCCTCGTTTTCAATTTCTGTTCACATCACCACCATTTTCCTGTCAGCCTCTTCAAAGTTCTGGTGTGGTGTGTCCCCACCACCCCCCCTTGCCTTTTTGCCACCTACCTGAAAGTCACCAGATACTTCTGTAACAGGGATATTTAGATGTTACTAGACAGAAACTTTATACCGGTTGTTATAAATAAATGGTCCAATGTTTCTAAAGGCAACTAGTCACAATAAAAGTCTATAATAACAAGCTTATTTTGGGAGCTACTGCTCCTATAATAGCTAGACTTGCTAGAACACAGCTGGTAAATGGCATTTAGGAACATAGGAATTACTTCAGTGTTGCCAACTCTTGTATTTTTCATAGTTCCCAAAGCCAGAAGGGACCATTCTGATCTAGTCTGACCTCCTGCATATCACAGGCCACAGAACTTTCCCAAAATAATTCCTAGAGCATATATTTTAGAAAAACATCCTATCTTGATTTTTAAAATTTTCGGTGATGAAGAAACCACCATGACCCTTGATAAATTGTTCCAATGGTTAATAACCCTCACTAACAAAAATTTACGCTCTATTTCCAGTCTGAATTTGTCTAGCTTCAACTTCAAACTATTGGATCACGCTATATCTTTCTCTGCTAAATTGAAGAGCCCATTATTAAATACTTGTTCCCCATACAGGTACTTACAGACATAGTCACCCCTTAACCTTCTTTTTGTTAAGATGAATAGATTGTGCTTCTTGAGTCTATTACTATAAGGCAGGTTTTCTAATCCTTTAATCATTTTTGTGGCTCATCTCTGAACCCTTTCCAATTTATTACGATCCTTCTTGAATTATGGACACCAGACCTGGACACAGTCCAGTAGCTGTCATACCACTGCTGAATACAGAGGTAAAATAGCCTCTCTACTCCTACTCAAGATTCCCCTGTTATCCAAAGATTGCATTAACCCTTTGGGACCCAGGATCACACTGGGAGCTCATGTTCAATTGATTATCCACTCTGACCCCCAAATCTGTTTCAGAGTCACTGTTTCCCAGGATAGAGTCCCCCATCCTGTAAGTATGGCCTACATGCTTTGTTCCTCAATGTGTATATTTACATTTAGCTGAATTAAAATACATATTGTTTACTGGAATTCAAAGTAGCAAGTGATCCAGATCATTCCCTTTTCATTATTTACCATTCCCCCAATTTTTGTGAGAGTGCAGATTTTGCCGTTCTGTAGGACAGCAAATATGGCCAAAGTCCCTAAGTACAAAGGAGTATCATTTGTAGCATTCAGGATGTGCATTTCCTATGGACAGAAGCATGTATGTATTTCTGCACTTTCCTTACTCCATGATCCCCTCATAATCTTCCTTATTTTTGACTCCCGCTGCACTTTCACTGCTTTCAAACCAACTTCCTCTCAAATTACTACCCATGACTCCTGTTCCCTCGACCCTAGCCTTTTCTTAGCTACATGATTTGGCTCCTAGTCAGCGGTATCCATTGTTCTGTTCAGTGAAATCACCTTTCCGAAGCAGACTGCTATGCTTCCCAACCCACTGTCCTTGAGCGCAGCTGTCAAATTAAGACTCTTTTAATATGTCATGTTTACTAGCTCAGTGGTCTTATTTTATTTTCAGGAACTATTATGTATACCTAATGGAATCCCGAAATGCCTGATTTAAACCCACCCCACAGTTTTCTGTCACAGCCATTATCCTTTCAGCAGAGAAGAAATAGATGAGGCTCATTACAGACTCAGTTGATACTGTTCCTTAATCATCCAGTGGGGTGGCTGTTGATTTATCCACAACTATTTAAATTCCAGGCACACTCACTCATCAGGATCTAAGGACATGATCCTGCTCCTATTTAAGTTGGGGTGGGGGAAGCCCCATTCAGTGGTGCAGGATCAGGGCTTAAGCATATGACCTACAGCTCTCCTCACCCTGGGAGGTGAACAACTGGGACCTAGAAATGAACTGAGGGGATCAGTCTGGCAGTGCTGAGTATTAGGCCAGCCCTCGCCAATTTTCTATAAACAAAATATTACTTTCTTCAGTTACTACATTCAGAATGACTTTCCTGTAAGAGTATCCAGATTTGTCTCACAAAGTGTTCCATGTTCTTAAATTTGATGACAAAAATCTTATCGATATGTGTCAAACAATTATGCAGATGTTTAGAAACTGTGATCTTGAAATATTTTACTTCTAAAATATAAAAGTATAGCTATCACAACTTGATTAATGGAGCCTTGCAAAATTGCCAGGAACATGCTGCAGGACCTTAGTTTGACAAAAGCCTCCAGAACATAGCTCTCTGCCAAGGCCAAAGTCTGGGACACAAACTATGAGGACTAGGACCAGAACTAAGGGGCACATGCTCAAGATTAGCACTGGAAACTTAGAGCATTGTGAGAATCATTTCTGTAACATAAATAACATTGGATACATTCTCAGTTTCAGGAGTCAGCATTGCTGAGGTCAATAATTTGCAATAATAAAGATCCAGATAGCACTCACTTTGTGTAAGTCACACACAAATTTGTGTCTAAAATAAGGGTCATCCATTGTAATAAGGGACAGAGCTAGAACAGTCACTACATTGGATTTATTTATATAACATCTTTAATTCCAAAGTGCTGACCAAAGATGTATTAAACTGCTTCAGAAAGCAAAACTAAGGGAAATGTAATGCAATAGCGAACAATAAAATTGACAAATAAACTCAGCCAAAGAGGATCTACATAAGATGTAAAATTGCTAGTATAGACTATGACATACAATATACTGTTGCTTTTGGAAAAGCAAAGGATGCTATTTGCATTGTCCATAAGGACGGAACATGCAATTGCTCATTTCATTGATTCAAATCTCCAGTGTTAACATTTATTTTAAGCAAATGTTGATGCTGCTTCTATTGTCCACCCTTGCATTCTAAAATTAGTTCTTTTCTCTGGTAGCAGAAATCAATATTACAGAGAAACTGCTTGTATAGTAAAGCTGGTAGCTTCTGAACTACTCTGGTAATGTATTTCGCACACACACCAAAATGTTTTAACACCCTTTCCATTGATAATTCACGCAAAAAGCGATAGATTTTAGTTATTTCAATTGAAGTTGGAGTACTGGATATTGAATGCATTCAATAGTATTTATGCTCTAATAATATGAACATTTGGAAATTATACATTCTTTTTTTTAAAAAAATCAAGTTTTAAATGTCATAATGAGTGAAAGTATTTTCCTTTTTAGACTCTTATTTAGTTTTTAGACAGGTAAAATTTATATTTCACTTTTGAGGCCCAGAATTAAATGTAACCTTTCTGTCAGGTGGAGTTGGCAGCAACCAGCGCTGGGTTCAATATCTAGGGGTTCCTTTTCAACAATACAACACAGAACCAGCTCAAGCCCTCACCCAGTAACCTGGGAAAATCACACAGCACCCCTCGGTGCCTCTGAGAGGTAATACTTCCCCTCGTGCTTAAAAGAAACTTTTAATAAAAGGATATAAGTCACCCGGCATTAAATATGGAAAATGCTGCAAGCAAGATTAATTAACATAAAACCTTGAGCAAAAAATACCCACCCCAGAGTACGCTGGGCATTGTATTTTGCTTCAGATTCTTGAATTCTACAACCAAAAGTTCCTTTAATGTGCCCCTCTCTGCTCCTTCACCACACCCCACTCACAGTGGTTGTCCTTGGTCATTGAAGGCCCAGAGTTCTGAGGTGTGTCTGTGTGAGTTCACCTCCCACCCTGGTGTGGGGGAGAAGGCACCTTGCTTGCTCCACCATCCAACCACTTGCTCTGGTGTCACCACCCTGCTCCACTCTGCCGGTCGCTCACCATTTCTTTGGCCACCCTACCAGCTGCTCGCCAGTCTTCTGGTCACCGTTTTGCTGGCTGCCCTGCCAGCTTCTCCTCTGGCCACCCTGCCAGTCGTCACTGATGCAGACTGTCACCTTCTGCTGCTACCTGCTTCTCTACTGTGACCTCTGGAGGTCGGTTGGTCTCCTGAGGGTCCAGCCATCTCTCAGTATTTTCAGCTCTTACTGGGGGAACTTCATTGCTGAAACAGCCTGGGCAGACACACGGTCCCACAAGAAGTGATTTCAGCTCTAGTGATCACTTAACAAAACAAGAGACTCCTAATGGAGTCTTAATTAGCTCTATCTTTGAACGGCAGGGAAGGGCAGGCCTAGGACTCTTAAGCAGAGCCCACATCTCCTGGCAAGGACTCCTGTCCCCACCCCTTCTCTCTCTCACAGGATACCACAGGGGTCTGGCATCCAAGCCGCCTGTATAGCAAGTTCAGTTCAGTTGAGGGTAACACCTCAGTCAGGACAGGCTAAGCACAGTTCTGCTGCCCTTTACTCATACTCAATAAGGGTAACAACATTTCATTACCCTGCATTCAGTACTGAAGCAATTTTTTAACTCAGCACCAGCCAAAATCAATTATTTTGGCAACACAGCTCTATCTGCTGGATACCTAGACCAAGTGGGTGTGTGCATGTAGATACAGTCCGGTCCTGAAGACTTTTTCCCCCCATCAGCTAGCTGTCAGGGAGAGCTCATTCAGATCCTGCTACATAAAAATCATACATTAAGACTAGAATAGGGCAATTTTTAAATATATAAATCAAAAAATCTCTTCCCAAATATTTTACCTGAATAAAAGAACTCTAAATTGTAGTTTTTTTCCTTAATAGTCTTCTTGACCAAACTGGTTCATATGCTGCTTGGGATCATGATTTTGAATATTAGATGTATGCCTATTTCTATTCAGCATGAATTTTAAATATGACCAGAATTCAGAAATTCTTTTGTACACCACATGGGTGGGAGTGGGATATAGTCCCTAAGGATGTTGACATCTCCTCCACATCCACAAGTGGTCACCATTTGTAAATTCATAGAGTGAAAGACAGATTAAAGAAGTATGAGCCAGGTAAACCATGTGAAGTCAGGACCTACACAACTTTCTGTCATCTCCTCTTTTTCAACTATGGACATTCTTATATGTCCTAAGTTCACATACTCTACCTGACCCCTACTTCTTGGGTTAAAAGTCATGTTGCCTTTCCAGTAGATACAGTCTCAGTGAGACAACTGATGATGTAGTTATTTGTCCCTCAGCCCATGAATAGGTCAGGTTGATAAGAAGTACTTTTTCCTCTCTTTCTCCATTTCTTTTGTCCCTGGATCCATGCAGCATTCCTCATATAAACTGGAGCTAATAGGCTAAAGTATGTCCTAGCTATTAAGAGCGATATCTGTGTGTATAGAAATGGCATCAGTTCCAGGACACCATTACATGCTATCATCAATCCCAGCATCCAAAAAAACAAAGCACAAAGACCTTCAGTAATGTCCTCAAAAACAACAACCTGAGGCCTCCACAATTTGCAATAAACAAACAAATAAAAAAAACAACCTGGCTCCCCAATAGAGGGTTCTTCATGCCCTGTGGGCCATATAGATATAACCTTCCTGTGATAGTTTATACTTTCTTGGAGTTAACGCGCTCATTGTTCAGTTCATTGGAATCTCTATGGTTACATTTTACTTATATGTAAGTGCGGGGTCATAAAGTTCCCTAAATTATTTATCAGAGGACAGATATCTAGCTTGGAAGGTGTATTTAGTGTAGAGCAATTATTTTCTTTAGATGATTTTAAAGCTTGTGATCCACTGTTTTGTAGGTGGCGTATGGGTCTTGATAATTCTCCCGATTATACTAGTGTTATCCTCCTAATTTTTATTCCAGTTAAAATGATAAGGAAAAATGACTAACAGTACCCTACATCCATCAAGCAAAACGTTAGATCATAGATAAAGGAGAAGAAATTGAATTCCTCATATCCCTTACACTGATCTCTAAGTATAGCTATCACATATATAGATATTATGAGCTATGTCTTGCTTGATTAATTTATATTTGTCATTTTTCCTCATCTTTTCCATTGGGGTATGTGTAGGTTTTATAGATATATATGGTGTGTGTGTGTGTGTATGTGTGTGTGTGTGTGTTTATACATGCACAACATATATAAAAATACACACACCCACACTTTAAGATAGAACCTTTATCATAAGATTTGTCAGGCAGAACTATTAAGCTTACTACGGAGGAGTGGAAAGCCTAGTGTATTTCTCTGCAAAGGGCAGAAGTTAAGCTCCTATTCTGGAGTTAAATATTGAAATTGCTAACCAGAAAGATGGTATAAAAGAAAGCCAATGGGAAGCTAACACTTTTTTTTACTACATCTTTAACTAAATTATTCATCTTCTCAATCAAAGGAACACTACCTTTTGGCTGTAATACAACATCAGGTTCATGGCGGGGTGCCAAACTGTTTCTATAACTGTGGATTTACCTGCAATTAGCAAGTAGAGATTTTTTTTCTCACATGTTTGCAAAATAAAGACTACAGGAATGCAAGATTAGAAATTAGCTGCAGCTGTCTTACCTGTGTTCAAAATTTCCCTATGAATGCACTGCTTGAAATTGTTTGAAATAGCTGTATTTTTAACACTTTAATTAGTCTTTAATACTATGGATACAATTAAAACCTTTAAATCCTATACCGATCAGCCTTCACAGACTTCCTACCTACTAGATAAATTAGCAGGTGTCCTCAACATCTGTAAATTAGCACATCACTTTTTAATCCTCCCCCTCCCCCCATATTATAAACATTCTATGTAATTCCTCTCTGTCCCATTTAGGGAAATGGAAGATGTGAAAAGAGAGCTCTGGGATGTTACATTTTTCTGCTTATGCTGTCCCATGAATAAATATGACATATTATTGACCTTTTGAACTGTGTGGCAATTGTTAACAAGAATGAGAGCTTGTTAGGAATGTGATTTTCACCCAAAATATTTGCATTTGATGATAGCATTGCGAAAAGGTATCTTTTTCTCTGATTCTTTAAATACTCATTTGAGAAAAATGATAAAAGAAATACCTCACAAAAGTATAGGAAAGTGGCCACAATGGGTGGTAATTGTTCCATCCTTTGAATTACAGAATAATAAGGATTTTCATACTTAACTAAGGATCAGATCTGGAACACCTTACCCATGTAAAAATTCCCTATTCAAATAGTAAAAATTGGCAGAATTAGGGAGAAAAAGCCAGATTTTTAAAGCTTCCATTGAGAGTTAGATGCCCAAGTACCTTTAAAAATCTGGCTCTGAGTACATATTACAGTATATGGGCCAGATTGCTCTCAAGAGGCCTTTCCTCCTTTTGTATCCCCCACACAAAGACCAGGCATAAGAGCAATTTCTGCTCTCTGGGAGTATATGTCACCATTCAAAGGGTTACGTACTTGTGCTTAGATACCACAGCAATGGGTGCAATAAAAGCATCAAAGCTAGATAGTGTGCATGCTTGTACTATGCATTGGGGAGCTGAGAGAGAAATGGTGTCCCTAAATCACAGTCCCATCTGGAGTTCCCTGCACTGCAATCTTGAGTGTGACATTACAGTCTGGGCCCATGTATTTATACGGTAGCCTGCAACAGCTTCTAAGTTAGACGTGGCCTTCTGTGTCATCTTTTTCGCATTCCTAGTAGAGGATTCTATCATGCCATTAAAATAAATGCTAGGGCTGTCAAATGATTTTAAAAAATAATTGTAATTAATCACGAGATAAAAAATAGTTGTGATTAATCACAGTTTTAATTGCACTGTTAATAATAAAATACTAATTTAAATTCAGCCTTGAAGCATGTCCTCTGGAATGGTGGCAGAAGCATGAAGGGGCATACGAATGTTTAGCATATCTGGCACATAAATACCTTGCAACGCTGGCCACAACAGTGCCATTCGAATGCCTGTTCTCACTTTCAGGTGACACTGTAAATAAGAAGCAGACAGCATTATCTCCCATAAATATAAACAAACTTGTTTGTCTGAGCCATTGGCTGAACAAGAAGTAGGATTCAGTGGACTGGTAGGTTCTAAAGTTTTACATTGGTTTGTTTTTGAGTGCAGTTATGTAATAAAATTATAATTCTACATGTGTTAGTTGCACTCTCATGGTAAAGAGATTGCACTACAGTACATGTATGAGTTGAGCTGAAAAATACTATTTCTATTGGTTATCTTTTTATAGTATTTTTATTATACATATTTTCACTGTAAAGTGAGAACTGTACACTTTGTATTCTGTATTGTAATTGAAATCAATGATTTGAAAATGTAGAAAAAATCCAAAAATATTTATAATAAATGTAAATTGGCATTCAGTTATTGTTTAACAGTGAGATTAAAACTGCGATTAATCGTGACTATTTTTAATCTATTTAATTTGTTTTGCGTTAATTGCTTGAGTTGACTGAGATTAATTGATAGCTCTAATAAATTCAAACCTCTCCAATACATTAAAGGTGGGGCCGATCCTCCTGCCTTAATCCTGCCCCATTAGAGGTACGACAGTCTTTTAACGTAGTGGATGATGGTTATGAGTCAGAAGAACTGCAATATTTTTATTGTTAATGCACTTAGCTTCTTCTGTGCTCTTTAAAGGGTTTTACAGAATTACACATTATATATATTAATAATAGGAATCATTTCAATCTACCATTGGAAAGCATCCACTTTTGAAGAGGTACATGACAGACATTATAACTGTACCCGTCAGGAAAGAGAATTGTGGTGGTATTCCAGGTTCCACTCACAAAGTAAATATCACCCATGTGAGTTGCCAGAGTGAAATGCTCCTCCCAATAGATTGTGCAAATGTTCAAAATATGTTTGGCTCCCTCTCAGTGGGGCTTGAATATGCCCATGGGCTTTGCTAAACTCCTTGGGTTTCTTCTTGATTGGGGGGGGGGGGTGTCTGGTGCGGGGGGGAGTCGTTGTGTCTTCCAAATGCTATCTACTGTGGCATGAAAATGAGATGCCACTTGCAGAAAATTGCCTACATCTGTGATCCTTCCTCTCCTTTCTTAGAGGAGGGATGAAATAGTTACCAACAGTGATATTTAAATTATCACTGGACAAGGTTAGCACCTCATTCCACTGAATGGGGGCAGTTCACACTCCTCAGAACAAGACAAATCATCCTATAGTATGTGCGGAACAGAGCAGTGTCTGTCATATATCTGGCACAAGAGTCGTTGTGCCATTGCAGGATGGATTAGGTCAGGGTAGGCCTCCTTAAAGCAATGAAAGATGTTTATGGTGTCTTTGAGAAGGACTATCAATGCATGCACTTACTACTGACTACAGCATACACACTGGGGAGCTGGCCACACCCCTAGCAGGCAGACCACATACCCTTCGGTGCATGGTATGTAGGCTGGTGCATTAAGTCGACATATCCTTAGTAGTCTCCATATAGCTATAGGAGTATCCTTACCTGTGGATTGCATGAGGGAAAAGCCTTGCTATGCTCTCTCACTTCTGTTAGGCACCAGGGTAGCATAGGGCAACATTTCAGTCTGGGTATAGTTACTAACATACACACACACTTGAATAACTTTGTCATAAACCTCTCTCGATCTGGGTAAATTAACCTGTGTTAAATTACATAAGATTGAGCTGCCAAGACTTTAACTACAACATACAGTCAAAACTGATTAATGATACTAGTCCATGCCAAAAAAACTAAGATCATTTGTTGTCTTTTATAAATAATATAGAAATTATTGCCATCTGCACAGAAGAAGAAACATGCTGTCTACAAAGAATTAGTAAAAGTTCCTAACAGATGAAGAGCTAATTGATCTTTAAATTATTCATAGAATTCCTCCGGGTTCTCATTTGCCCCAGGAGGTTCCCTCCCTGCTCTTATTATAATGCCTTTATCACGATTATAATTTCTTATGAAGCTGTAGCTTTTGTCTCGTGTTTGAATGAAGGATTGAGTCCATTAACATATCGATCTTTTTTAAAAAAGCAAAGATCTGACTAATATGATGACATATAGAAATCAACAAGAGTTTCTCAAGTTACTGTGATTTTGTAGTAATTACACTGGTATTGTCAAGAAAGTGAGGATAGATCCATCCACATAATTATCGCAGTCAGCAAACCTGTATTTTCACTGACTTCATCCTATTCTTTATTAAAATTCCTGTTAGCCCTAAATAAAATAAATTCAGCTAGATGATTAATGAGCTCAGCCTTGGTCTGTGTGTAATTTTGTATGTATTTCTCCATCATGAGAATATTTATGTATTGTGTCTAATGCCATAAGTCATTTTTCCAGAAGGTCCCTTTTTATCTCAATATTTTAAAGCTATGACAGAGCTAATTATCTGTCTCTTGGAGATAACTGTAAGAATATTCCCAGACACCGTATCAAAAAAGAAAAGCTCCACCTGGTTTTCTGCTATTATGTTCACTAGCTTCCCTTCAGTGGGTATGTATTTGGTCATTTTTAGTTTCTGTAAAGACAAAGGAGTAGGTCCTCATCTGGTGTATATTGGTATAGCAGAATGAGAATGTGATTCATAGCATCCACATTCAGTGATAACCTCATTGTTAAATTAAAGAAAATATTGTATCAGAAACTGTTATTGCAATGATGGCCAAATTTTCCAAACAAGGTATCCAAACTATGTGTGCCAAATATGTGCAAGTGGAACGGCAGGGGAAAGCCCGTAAGAAAAAAATTGTTTGTGCAAACACTGGTTTGTGTGAAAGTATTGCACATCTTTACAGATGAACATATTGCTGGCGCTACATCGCTTATATTTTTAAAACCTGCCCCTAACAGTAGATGATGATTAAAATTAGGCAATGCAATTAAATTCAAGACTGGATGTCAACGCTGTATATACAACTCAATATTTTGTGCCTACGTATTATGACGTCTTGTTTATCTCCTTATAAGATCTCTAACTATTCTGAGCCACCGCAGGACTGAGGCAAGATAAAGGGCCTGGTTCTCCTTTGGGATCCACCCACTGGAGCCTCCCCAGCCAGCACAGAGCCAGCATGGAGCCAGCATACAGACTTTATTCCAGTGCCAGTCCTGCCTTCTGCTATAGGATTATCATGGGGGTGAGCCGGGCAGAGACAGAGATGAGCATTCTGGAGGAATGAAGGAAAGTGTAGTTGATACACATTACACTCCATCTGTTCATTGCTTCCCATCTTTGCCTCCCCACATCTCCTCTCCCCTATTCTTATCCCATATGCAGATATGGAGCAACTTTGCTTTAGCTAAAGTGTTTAGCTTTAGTTTTGTCATGTTGTTAGATCCTTATGGCTGCATCCTCTGTTTTGTGAGGGTTTTTATATATACTATGGTGGTGCCTAAAAGTCCTGGCAACGAATCAGAGCCTTGTTGTGTTAGGTGCTATATACATAAAACAAAGAGTCCTGGTCCCAAAGAGTTTTCAGTTTACACCAAGAGAGTGGAATTTTCACAAATGTTCAACATTGGCCTGACTCTGCTCCCATTGAAATCAATGGAAGTTTTATCACAGACTGAACTGGAGCAGAGTTAGACCAATGATGAGTATTGCTGATGCATAGGTGCGCTGTGGGAAGTAAAGAGAATGGAGGGGCTCCTTCAAGCAACCATGCAACTGCAGGATAGGCCTCAAACCAATACTCAAAGGAATCAGGCTACTGTGCCCACCAGAACATCAAAGTCCAACTGGAAAGTGGAGGGGCCATCTAAGGGACACAGTTGGGTCCCCAGATGAGCAGTCTGTAGATTGCAATGTGTAGCAGGTAACAACTGGTGATGCATGCAGACCTTGTTCCTGTGCCTACTGAAGTCAATGGCATTTCTCCCAATGATTTCAATTGTGCAAGATCAAGCCCTAAAGAAGAAGCCAGGTGTGCCCTACCACTTTCCCCCCTTCTTATCCCTCAATGCTCCTGCTTCGTGTGAACAGAATGTTTCTGGGAATGTGTACACAGCCAATACCACTCTGCTCTCCCCTGTCCACCTTCCCACAAGGTTCCAGATAAGGATGAACATTTTTCCCTTTGTTTGGCTTAACAAGAATATTTAATAAAATAAAATGTGGAATAGAAAACTGTTTCAAAACTCTTTATTTGGCATCACAACAGTTCATTTATTACATCTCTATGTTGTTACACTGTTACAAATGTGTGAGAGAGCCTCCCAACAGAAAGGCAGCATTCAGATAATGGAATGGCCTCATCTGTAGATCCTATCAGTATCAGCAAACAGTTACAATGTGTTTGTGATGTGGAGTCTTAGGCCAGGTCAACACTACAGCTTATATCTGTATAACTACGTCACTCAGGGGTGTGAAAAAACCACACTCTGACCGACGTCATTATACCAACCTAACCCCCAACTCCCGTGTATACAGGGCTATGTCGACAGGACAGCTTCTCCCATTGACATAGCTACCACCACTAGCTATGCTGATGGGAGAAACTCTCCTGTTAGATTAAGAGCATCTTCACGTAAGCGCTTCAGTGGCACAGCCGCATCAGTGCCGATGCAGCCTTTTAAGTGTAGACCTGCCCCATGCATATTGTTTGTATGAATGTCCAACACCCAGGTACTACAGCTACATTTCAAAGGCAAATAACTTGAGTGAAGAACAAAAAAATAATGACCCCAGCACAATACAGAACACGTGTTCACAAAAGCTGGAGGTTTCTATTTTTATTGGCTGTCTTTTTTTTTTCTTTCCAGTTGAAAAAAAATCAGAGGTGATTATTCTGGATTTTAAAACCAGCCTGGTTTAAACCATTTTTAACACAAGCCTTATTGCACATGTTTAACAGCTTGTGTTTCAAGTTTCAGCCCAATGTGAATTTAAACAGCTGAACCATAAACCTGTTAGAGAAATGACATTTTAAAGGAAACTATTCCAATCTGCTCCTCCTTCTTTTCCCCTTTTGACACTTACCCAGCCCTCACAACTGCTACTCCTGTTCTCTAGGATACTCTCTATCCTCCTGGCTACTTTCTGGACTTTCACTGATGCTCCCAGGTTCCTTCTGACCCTGGTCAGATCAACCAGCTACTCCTTAGCCATTTCTAAATTATGCTCATTCTGCTCTGCTGCTTCTCTGCTCTCATCCTGTGAGAAGCAGTGCTGTCCAGTGATTAGTACAGGGTGCCCACTTGATGTTGGGAGACTTGTGGGCCTAATCCAGCTCCTTTGAAGTCAATGACAAAACCTCATTTGACTTCATGGGTGAAATCCTGCCTCTCTTGAACTTAATAGGAGTTTTACCATTAATTTTAACAGAGCTAGGATTTCAACCCAAAAGTATGGAATGGAGCCCAAGTGTTTTATTCTCAACTCAGCTACTGACTCACTGGGAGTGACGTGAGGGACTAATTCACTTACAATCTTTGGGACACATTTTTAAAGGAGTAGGTGCCCACTGGAGTTAGGTGCTTAGGTGCTTTTGAAAATCCCAGTAAGTGCCTATCTGCAGCTTTAGACATGTAAATATCTTTAAAATCTTGCCTTTTGTGCCTCAGCCTCCTCACCTGTGACATAGGAATAGTAATACTCATCTCCCTTTTTAAAATGCTTTGGGATCTTCAGCTGAAAGATGCTTTGTAAACTGGATTGCTTACTCTCTTTCTATCCATTCACATAAAATATGAGAGGTAAGAGGCATCCAGCTGAGTCCACAAAGAAAATATTATACTATATATGAAATGCTATGCACATTTCCATCAATATATACTGTGTTTCATATATAAAATCAAGTGGTCAGAAAGGATACCAAACATCAAAGTCCAGGATTTGAATCCCTAATCACACAGACACAACTTCAAAGGGCTGGTCACCTCATACATATGGATGATGTGCAACTCCTCACACCATATTTTATGGACAGTTGAAAACAGGAGCACATTTGCTGGAAGGCCAGTAAAAACAATATTAGGACACACTCAAAGCTCACCTGAAAAGCTGGTCAAGTCAACCCAAACACATGGGACACTACTGCTGCGGACAGATCAGGATGGCAGCAGACCTGTCAAAAATAGCAGAACACAAAAAGCCAAAGAAGTCTGAGCAGAGAAAGCAGGCTGTGGCAAAAACATGCAGCCATGTCTGCCTGATGTGTGGACTCATCTGTAGATCCCTCATGAGTTTACATTCACACAAGAAGATGCACTGAAACAAACTGACTCTCATACAATCAACTATGATGGGAAATACCGTCAACAATATACTGGGATCCAAGGGCCTTCAGTCAGGCCCTGTGTGAAAGGAATAATTAAATTTTGATTGGATTTTCATGTAACACACTGACATGCCATTCCATTTGCTGGGACTCATGCACTCATAATCTAGGAATCCAAAATACCACCCAAAATATCCATGATCCTGTTGCTGATGATTCTCCTGACCTGGTTTGCACCCAGGACTGGTGTTACCTTACTCCTCATACCCAAGCACATTATTCACCACACACCCAGAACAAGGGAGGACAAATCTTGTGATGGACTAGCCATTCTATTCCCTTCTGGGTTCAAAGGGTTCCCAGGGGAACTGACAGAGATTCTGTCTGACGTGGTTAGGTTTCCATGACTTATTGTCTTAAGGCTTTCAACTTCTATTTGGGCAATGTCTCTGACAGGATAGCCAAAAACCTATCAGAGCATTCCACCTCAAATTTCTCACAGTTTTCTCTGATCCCAGATACAGCTGGTCATATCCTGAACTTGATCCCTGGGCTGGATTTGAACATAAGAAATGCAAGACTATTCCTGAGCAGACAGTTTTATCCTGTTTTTACTGTTTATTTTGTTTGTAATTTGCTATATTGTCTCTCTGCATGGGCTCTTAGCAGGAGGGAGTTTGGCTGAGAAATATCAGAACAGCTTTGCAACTCTATTATTCTTTAGTGATAAGGGAGGCATGCTTCTTAATGTAGTGTTCCAACATATGTTTTCTTTGTGTGTGGTGCTTATCCATATAATGTACCTAGATTTAAGTCTGCATGCTAATTTTATATCTATAGCTGGTCTAACCCTTCCCATCCTTTCACATATTCCTACCGCTACTGCCCCCCACATGTATTTTTCTGGTAAGTCGCCATTACTAAGAAACAGCTTCATTTGTTGTTTTACTTTGACAGGATGTGTGTGTGTGTGTGTGTGTGTGTGTGTGAAGGTTCTCTAGTATTAAACAAATATCTTCATAGAAGTGCAAGGAAAATACCTATTGGATTATCCTGTCCACCTCACTGCCAGTATACAATTGTTGCACACAGTACTTTCCCAGTTCCCTGTCCATTGTAACTCTGAATGGCTCCAGTAATGAGGCTTCCACCATTTGTTTTGCAGACTATTGCACAGCATAATTGATCTCACTGTCAGGGCATTTTCCTTTCAATATTCATACTAAAATGTCCCTTTCCTAATTTTATTATGCCTAGTGAAATCTCCATTTACTACACTAAATAATTCCTCTGGTCCTCGGTGTTTACTCCTTTCAAATATTTATAAACTGTTTTCATGCTCTCCCCTCTCTCAGTTGTGGTTTAGTTAATGTAAAATATAACTTTTATTTATCTTTAATACTTCTAGTACCCTACTCATTTTTGTTGTCTTCCTCTGCCCTCCTTCAATTTGACAGTGTGGTCATTGAAAAACAAATTCAAATTGGCTTGGAGATGAACTGAGAACTAGCTAAAGGCCGGTGATTCATTACTGCAAAAATCAACATCAGTATATTGAGCTGGGGGAAGATGCTACTGAAATGCCAGAGGGGTTAATATTAGGTTCTGTCTTATTTAATTTCTTCATTAATGATCTGGAAAGGGGTTGGGGGGGGGAGTGTTGAAATTCGCTGATGTAGAACCAGACAAAATGTGATCTTCTGAAATACTTCATAATTACAACAAGGCAAGGCAAGCACAAGATTTTTTTAGTTATGTTATTAAGATGCTCAAGAACAATGTCATTGTCTTGAACAATCGAAATGGCAGCACAAGCCTCATCAGGCATTGCTGAAAAACATTGAGACAGTTTTGGCACATGGTGTAGGTCAGGCCTAAATTAACTCTTGGTTTTATGTTTGTTTAACTCAACAAATCCAATATTAATACTGTATATAATATTGTTCAAAAAGGTTACAAACACAGTTAATTTGTAAGCAGGCAAAGAGCGCATCTTAAAAATCCAAATATATTTTTTCCACGTTTGTAACTCTAGTAATACACATTTTTACTCTAGGAGGCAGTGTGGACCAGTGGATCAGTCAGTGGAGGGGTAGCAAAGAATTCTAGCTGTCGTTCTGCCACTGATTATTATTAATCATGTTTAGGACAGTAGTCCCTAAGGAACAACCAATGTACAGTACCATTGTGCTAGATGCTGTACAAACACAGAATAGGAATCAGTCCTGCCATGAAGAGCGTACATTCTAAACAGACCAGACCGGCAGCTAGTGGACAAATGGATATAACACAAGGAAAGAGAACGATGGATGGCAGCAGATGTCATATTTGTTCCATGTTTTTCTTTAGTGGGGGGTCAGTTGGAAGGGAATTAGCTAAATTGAATGGCAAGAGAAGGCAGGGGGGCATTTAAAGAAGGGGATAGACTGGGGATGAAGGTATGAGGTCCAATGTGGAGTGAAGCTGGAGGTAAAGAGACTGTGAGGAAGGAGATGGCAGGGAGTTGGAGCAAACAGACAATCAGCACAGGGCCCTGAAAACTTTAGAAAATACTCTGAGTCATTTGGGCAGGATATGTCACACTGTCGTGCCTCAGTTTCCCCACCTCTATAAAGTGATCCTATGACCATGTATTAACTATTGGCAAAGGTGTATAGCGCCTGAGCTAGCAGTTTATTTATACAGGTAAATAAATAAAATTAATTAAAAAATCCCCACCAGAGCCTAACTTATTTTCTTCAAATTAAAACCAAAACGAAAAACTCTTGAACTCAGACTTCGTTTGCTCTTTATCCTTAAAGTATATTATAGCTAATGGTTTGTAATGAAAGACAAATATAACCTAACTCAAGCAACACAAACACTACTTTATTATACTGCTTACTGAATGTACATTTCAGAACTCCTTCAACTGCCAACTTTCTTCCTTGAAGATTTCTCTGTGGATGGCAGAAGCAATTCATGGTGAGAAACTGAGCTTCATACAAATGTTTGAGTGAAGAATTTGTCTCTTGCCCCTAAACATGTAAAGGTATTAATTCTTTTAAAAATGACATTTACCAAAACAAAGGCTGAAAAGAGGATATTGGGTTTATTCTCCAAGTTTTTACACCTTTTAATTGAAATATCCCCTTTCACATTGTGTAATGCAAATAAAATACAAAATAAAAATAAAGGTAAGATAAACTTCAGAATACCTCTAGTCTGGACTTTTTAATAAGGTTATTAAGAAATTTGCACCAACTAGTTCCAGCAGAACTTGTCCTCCAGCAAAATCCTAAATCCCTCCCAATCAGGCTTCAGAGCAGGATAAGGTTGAAACAACACTGCTGGTGCTGAGAGAGAATTATAGTGATATAATTAATATCCATGGCAATGTTCCAAAATCTGTCAGCAATCTTTGTCATGGCTCACCATGAGATACTGAGGGCAAGGCCTAAGACGTGTAATGGAGTCTCATTGAGCTGGCTTCACCCATTTCTCTTGGGGAGATCCCAAAGCATTTGTGGTGAGCAGCATCTTTTTCTCACTGAGAACTCTCACCTCTGGGATGCTGCAAGTCTCAATCCAGTCCCTTCTCTAGGTGAAACAACTAGTTCAGATTTTGAGATTCTGGGACATCAGTGCCCACAATATACTGATAACACCCATCGCTACATCTTGTTCTGAAACATGGACAACATCATCACTTACACATTCCAGTGCCTTTGCGAGAAAAGTGCCAATACCGAAATGCCTCAAGGATAGTCTGGGTAATATAGAAGTGATGTTGCCAGGAAATGTGAATCAATTGGAGGAAAGACCAGGAGCTTTGACCTCACCTTCCATTGAAGATGTCTGCCTCTGATTGTCAAGACAATGTGCAGGTTCTGGGTCTTATTGGAGTCATTACTAATGCTAGGATAAGAGAATTGGTCAGAAGTACCTTTCTCTATAACCTATCTGGGGACATAACAGCTTACCTCTGAGGCAAGACAGACTACTGTCATAAAAGCCCTCTCTGATCTCCTCCAGTTTCCTCATTAATTTCTGAATATGCTTCCAGATCCTGGTGCCAGTCTTTAGGACACTCAAAGGCACAGGTTCTAGTTAGCATCAAAGACATGGCCCTCATAATACCTTTGACTGACAAGCACAGTGCTGCTGACAGAGCTCAGAGTGAAACTCTAGAGAGTCTGAGGCCAAGTGTTCTCCCCAGCTGGCCATGAGCAGTGGAACTCCAGATCTTACCATCTGTAGGCCCCATCTCTTTATATTCATCTGTTCATTTGTTTCCTTCACACTATAACAACAACTGCAGAGTGGCCAGGCACACTTTCTTCATGAGACAAGCAAGTTAGATCATCCTCTCTTAGTGGCAGTAAAAGCAATGAAGAGATGGCTTTTGCCAGTTTTATTCCGGACCTTTAATCTTATATTCTTTATTTGTATAAAGAAAATGCATTGCCTTTTGCACTACGAGCTTTTACCAAATTGTTTTCAATTGCAGCAAACATGGTTCCATTAGTATTAAAATGTTGTAAACACCCACTAAAAGATTTCTTCTTATCTTTATTTTACTTTTAGTATGACTTTACTAGTATCATTTCAGAGACAACACCGCACTGAGCCCTGGGGCTGTATTTTCCCACTGATCTGACAGATAAAATTTATTATGTTTATAAAATACATCAGTATGTTCATAAAGCTTGTTAAGAGAAATAAAAGAATCTTTGTGTTACATAACATTGTCTTTCTTCAGCATTTTAATTTAAAGCAACTGCAGCAATAAAGGGGGAATGTATTTCCTTTTCTGTGTTTAACGAAACGTAGGCTGTGCGTACCAGACATGGGTTGCTCCGTGAATTAATAAAAACAAACTTAATTTTCATTCCTTCTACTTATGAATAGTGCCAGTCTTATATTGAGAAGTCTGTGCTATTATGTGCTTAAGAAAATACACAAATTAACGGCGAGGCTGCGGGGGCGGACATTTCTAAAAGCTGTTTCAAAGAGACTGCACAGTAAGGTACTAAGCTGTTGCTTTGTGTTTTATATTTTTAATTTATTTTTTAGTATCACATTTTATTTGAAGGGATTGCCTTCCAAGGCATAGTGCGGAAATTGTAATAGAATGGCAGATGCCTATACGGTGATTCTACTTTCCTGAAGACACAAAGGCCACCAACAAAAACATAGCAAAACTCCCAAGGTTCACCTCACCTAGAGGTCCTGAATCTGACACCATTATTGACACCAGGGCAATTTAAGAGTGACTCTAGTGACTTCTTGGATTTGAACCTGTGTAAGTAAGACCAGAATCCATTTTTCTCTGTCATCACAGTCCTTTATATGTTCAAAAAAGGGCCTCCTACCTTTAGGCAGTAGTAGACAGTATCTTCACTCCCTCTGATTAGCAGAAAAATGTCTCCAAATGTCAGAGAATGGGAAATGGACCGTTAGTGCTAGTGTCTAAAAGAGCTGATGTCTAAAATGTCTCTCATTCTTTTTAAAGTGAATTTAGTGCACATGGAAGGTGCCATCTTGATGATTCTGGAAATCCCTTGGCACAAAATAGATGCATTAGATGCCTGGGCAGTGACAATGGAAGTTTCTCGACTGTCTTGCCAATGTGCCTCAAGCCTGTTGCGTGGGGACTGTCTCTAGAGGTGAGAAATTATTGAAGTCTCAATGGCCATTTGATACTGGATCGCATTGCTACGAGTGTCCAAAAGGGGGCAAATTATTATAATCAAGATTTTTAATGTTAGCACCTGTCCACTAAGAAAGAGACTGTAACATGAACAGCCACCAGATGGTAACAAGTTGATCTATGTGAAAAACTTGCAGATGTGTTGAGTGCTATGAAATGAGCTGTAATGCAAGCAGTACTTCTAGTAACTGCAAGAGATTAAATTAAAAACTAATTTTAATCTAGCTGAGGTACAGCAATAATATAATGAGTGGATTCCCAATCATAAACCGTTAGAATTTCAAAGTGTCCGACGCATGATGGCTCATATTGATTCTCCTCAGTGTCACGGGCTGGTTCACAGTTAAGGTACAGCCATACCACTGAAATGAGCTAAGATTATAAAGATGTCACATTATTTCTCATTTCCTATTAGGACATATAAATATAGAAAACAAAAATGTATCCCTAGAATTTCCTTAGAATTCAAAAGTAGGAGACTTACAGACAGAAATATCCCTTAATCATTACACTTCTACCAAACAAAATATCTACCTCTTCTGTTCCTTTTGGGCCTAAGTTTCAGAGGAGCTGAGAACCGTCAGTGCCTGTTGTCTCCATGGGAAGTATGGGTGCTCAAAACCTCTGAAATCAGGTCTCACTTGATTTATACAGCTCATAGCTGGGTCGTGATCCTGCATTCCTTGTGTATCCAGAAATTCCACTGACTTCCAGATCACAACCATATACAGTGATATAGTTTGACTAAGTATTTGTCTGTAATAGAGATTAGAAGCATTTTGCCTTTGCTGATATACACTTTAGCTTCTTTGATGATCAATAGAAGAGGTAGAAAGCTAAAGACCAGACTGTGACCCAGGCTTTACTTCTGTACTGGCAGGCAAAGGGACCAAAAGGAGTTATCTGCATTGTAGGTCAAATATGGATACAGAACAGCCACCTGTGGGGAGGCAGTGTGGGGAGTAGCCAGAGCCCTGGTTCCTTTTCACGCAAGTCACCAGCCAGCACAGCTGAAATGAAGTGGAGGGAAACTAAGCTGCATTAGGGAATGGACTAGTGCAATTTACTTCCCCCATGCAGTAGGGGTGAAGAATGGGTCAGAGCTGTGACTCTCAGAGTTACAATTTAGTCCCTGCTCTGCTCCTGGGGCCTGGCAACTAGAAGCTGCTGCTTCCTTTTGGGGGACTGCAAGATGCAAATCCCAGTCCTAAGAGAGCTCATCAAGGCCTGATATGAATGAAAGGAAAAGATGAATGAAAACTTTATTCCACATTTCCTCGGGATGGGAGAGGGAGGTCATTCTAAGATCTCTGCTACATACAAAATTTCCCCACTCCACCTCTCCTCCATGTCAAAACCTTTCCTGCTTTTTCCTCCACCTCCTCCCAAACCTTGGTTTTCCAGTCATCCCTACCAACTCTGCTTCTTGCTCCCTCACAACCTTCACAGCCATTGCTCCAACTACATCTCCATCAGCCTCATAGAGTGGAATCTCCTTGAGATTTGATTACTACAAATCTCCAACAGAAGCTCATGAAAGGTTGTTTTCCATAGTGATCTGGAAATCATTGATTAGAATTCCATTCTGAATGCAATCCCTTCACTTAAAAAGATTTTCAGAAGCAGGAAGCATGACCAAAGCATAAATGGAGAAAGAATCTTTTCCAGCCCATCACTATAAGTTACTAATTGCCCTGTCCATCTTACGGTGAGTGCCAATAAAAATTGGATATTTACCAGTGGCAGTTGTTAAATTTACAGAGTAATTTAGTATTTCCTATGTGAAGTATCGGGAGTACCACAAATCCCACAATAAAGATAAAGACTGTGGTGGTAAATGTCCATTCATCATAGATTCATTAATTTCATAGACTCCAAGGCCAGAAGAGGTCATTGTGATCATCTAATCTGACTTCCTGTCTATGACATAGAACTTTCCCCAATAATTCATTTTTAACTGGATCATATTTTTTTAAAAATCCAATCTTGATTTAAAAATTGCCAGTGATGGAGAATCCACCACAGTGCTTGGTAAGTTGTTCCAATGGTTAAATACTCTTCCTGATAAAAATGTACAGCAGTATTTCTATTGGGAGCCTCTGTCACACGTTTGTAATATTGGAACAACATACAGAAGTAATAAATGAGCTGTTGTGATGCCAAATACAGAATTTCCCCAAAAAAGGGAAAATGTTCATCCTTACAATCTGTAACCTTGTGGGAAGGTGGAGTGGTGCGAGAATTGCATTAGCTCATTTGGCCACAGCATCACACTGGGCGCTCATCTTCAGCTGATTGTTATCCACAACCTTCAAATATTTTTCAGGGTCACTAATTCCCAGGATAAGGTCCCCCATTGTGACATATGCCCTCCATTCTTGTTCCTAGATGTATACATTTAGCTATATTAAAACACATGTTGTTTGCTTGCACCCAGTTTACCAAGCAATCCAGATTTTTCGGTATCAGTGACCTTCATTATTAACCATTCCCCTAACCTTTGTAATATCTGCAAACTTTATCAGTGATGATTTTATGTTTTTTTGCAGGTCATTGATTAAAATGTTAAATAACTTAAGGCCAAAAACCTATCCCGGCAGGACTCCACTAGAAACACACCCACTCAAAGACAATTCCCCGTTCACATTACATTTTGAGACCTATCAGTTAGCCAGTTTTTAATCCATTTAATGGGTGCGATTTTAATGTTTTACCATCTTACTGGTGTGGTATACTTTCATTTTTAATGTTGCCCAAGCTATTTGCATATTTATAGGAAACAGAAAAAGGCCATATATATAAACTGGGCATAGTATACATGAAATTCTAGCCCAATTGAAATCAATGAGAGTTTTGCAATTGCCTTCTGAAGGCCAGGATTTCACAGAATTTATATTTGCTCTCTGCTTTATTAGGTGAAAACTATGTGCTACACAATATCTGAAACTGATAGTAAAGTGTACTAAAATTACCTAAATCACTTTAAGGTGCAACTTGCATTGTAAAAGGCAGAATAATCACAGCTTCATAGAGTCTGTGGCAAGAACAGGCCATTGAATCAAATATTGTATGCGCGTCTAAAGCTGCATGGAACTACATGGCGCAAGTCATGGTAAATCCACTGAAGTTCTGCATATTACGACAGAGTCCTAGATCTATGACTAGGAATGCCAAAATTGCAATATAAGTGCTCCCCATAGTAAATAGCAGTGTGATACGGTCTACAAACCCCACACAAAATACAAGTAGGAAGGGGTTTAGAATCCTCTCTGCCTGCAGACAGCACAATCAGCCCTGCCCTGGCTCAACTGTGAGAAATATCCTTTATAGAGACCGACAAGGTGGGTGAGATAATCATTTTTATTTGACCAACTTCTGTTGGTGAAAGAGACAAGCTTTCGAGTTATAGAGAGTTCTTCTTCAGGTCACAAAGAGCTCCGTTTATCTTGAAATCTTGTCTCTCACAGACGGAAGTTGGTCTAATAAAAGATATTACCTCACCCACCTTGTCTTTCTAATAACCTGGGACTGACACATACAACAGTGCATACAAATTATGGAGAGACAAGCGCACAGCTGCTATAGCTAATGAATGCAAGCCTAATGAATGAGGGAGGAACAGGACAGGAAGGGAAGGGGCAAAAGAGCTTGGGATTTCAAAAGAGCATCAACTCTCTGCCAGAGGAGCTAGCACCAGGCTGCCTCTGAGAAACTTATAACCCCTTGGAAGTACCAGGGAGGTAGACAGAGATGAAAATCGTGAGGACTAAGGGCTTTTTTTGACTCTTTTTTATTATGTTTTTGACTCTTGCCTTTGTTGTTGATTTGATTTAAACCACCGGTGCCTGGGTCCACGACCAACCCAGGATGATTGAAGTGGGACTTGGCGTAAGGCAGTATCCATCATTACAGACAAGCAGAAAGATGACAAATTATAGTCTATATTCTGAAAATTGTTTTTTCTTTTAATTTTGTGATTGTTAATGAGCTTGTTTGTTCATTTTTTTCATTTCAAATAGTTACCAAAAGTGCAGTTACAAAGCTCACATTTCCTTCTCTGTCAGAACTGTAAAGAGCCAGTCTAGATGTGAGAGTGGATGTAAGTAGGTTAGTCAAAACTAGCTACCCAAAACACTCCTTTAAAGGCCCAAATCAAATTAAAAGTGTACAGGTGGACATATCTCTCATTGTTTTAGCTTGCTGATATGGATAGAATTGTTCATCATAGAAATAAAGGGCTGGAAGGGACCTTGAGAAGTCACCAAGTCCAGCCACCTACACTGAGGCAGGACCATGTAAACACAGACCATCCCTGACACGTGTTTGTTCAAGTTGTACTTAAAAGACCACCAGTGATGGGGATTCCACAACCTCCCTTGGAAGCCTGTTCCAGAATTTAACTATCCTTATACTCAGAAAGTTTTTCCTAATATCTAACCTAAATTTCCCTTGCTGCAGATTAAGCCCTTTACTTCTTGTCCTAGCATCAGTGGACATGGAGAACAATTAATCACAGTTCTCTTTGTAACAGCCATTAATATATTTGAAGGCTGTTAACAGGTTCCCCACTCCCACCCCCAGTCTTTGTTTCTCAAGACTAAATATGCCAAGTTTTTTAACCTTTCCTCATAGGTCAGGTTTTCTAAACCTTTTATCATTTTTGCTGCTCTCCTCTGGACTCTCTCCAATTTGTCCACATCTTTCCCAGAGTGTGGCACCCAGAACTGAACACAATTGTCTATCTGAGGCCTCACCAGTGCCAAGTAGAGCAGGACAATTACTTCCTGTATCTTACATACAACACTCATATTAATAGACCCCAGAATAATATTAGCATTTTTTGCAACTGCATCACATTGTTGATTCTCACGCAGTTTGTGATCCACTATAGGTCCCAGATCCTTTTCAGCAGTACTACCACCTAGCCAGTTATTCCCTGTTTTGTATTTGTGCATTTGGTTTTTTCTTCATAACTGAAGTACTTTGTGCTTGTGGTTTATTTTTTCTGTTTTGTTTGTTTTTAAAGAAATGAATAACCGTCTGCTAGCAGCCGTTTGTGCTCTGGCAGAATTTTAGAAAAGGAAGATGCCTCCTGAAAATACCTTGTGGTTCCGGAGTGTGTGGGACGGTCTCATAATGGAAAAGTTCCTGGATGATCTGAGACAGCAGGAGAGTAGGCATGGCTACCATTTCTAGAATATGAAAATAAGACGAGAAACAAAGATTTGGAAATGGCAGACCTGAGCCAAATCCTCCTCTGGTGTTAACTGACATAGTTCCATTGACGTCAGTGGAGCTGCACAGATCATACAGGGTGAGCGTCTGGCCCATTATGTTTATACTAATTATGGGCCTGGTACAAAACCCAGGGAAGTCAGTGGGAGTCTTTCCACTGCATTCAGTGGGCTCTGGATCAGGACCTAAGCCACTTGGGATATGTCTACACTGCAAGTGAAAGAGTGATTGCAGCACAGGTATGCATATCCAGATTAGCTTTAATCTAGCTAACATGGGTAACAGTAGTACTGTAGCCATGGTAGCATGGGCTTCAGTGTGAGCTAGCAACCAGAGTACAAGCCCACTGGGGAGCGTGGGTACATACTGCCATTGCTAGCCCCGCTGGAGCCCATGCTACCACATCTATGCTATTATTACCTGTGCTAGTAAGTTTAATGTGCACTATAGATATACCCTGTGATAGCAGGTTGATATCTAGGAGGATACAAAGAAATTCCATGTCCTGCTGTAAGAAATTTCACTGTTTCAAAGTATGGTTTGCAATATTTTTCCTATCTCTAACCAGAGTTTGAGGGCTTCCTGTATGCTGAATGTGATTCAGTTCCCAGCTCTGCAGGTTAAGTCAAAAATCCCAGTTTGATGTGTGCCAAGTTTCTTAATCTTTTTGAACCAAGCAAAGAGGTCATCCTATGGAGTAATTTCCCTGGGGGAAAATTGGAAATCAGTAGAGAAAACACGTAAAATGACCTTGTCGTAGTGGGTTGCCATATACCACTGCTGGAGATTTCTGAACTTTACAAGGTTTGCTGGTGTGAAAGGAGCCCAGGATTGTAGACAACAAGACAAAGGATTAAACACCACAGGGACAGAACTAGATGGATAAGGGTTTGTTTGGATTAATTTCAAGGATAAAAATAATAGCCGACCATGCCCTATTTTCCATGCCATATCACAGTAGGGAAGTGTAAGTGCCCTCACACCAGCCATACACCTCTGGAGAATCATATGTACATTGAGGCAAGCTTCCTGGGCTCATTACACTGGGTGCTGGGCCAAGTTCTACCACCAGTGTGATTCAAAATGGCTGCTGTGCACTGGAGAATATGATCCTCTATGGGCTGTCTGTGTCAGCATTTGGATTTAGTAATATTAAAGGTCCACGTTTCTTTAAAAGAGTTTCAAGATATGTAGTGAGACAATGTGGATAAGGTGATACCTTCTATGGATCAGCCTCCATTGGTGAAAAAGAAAAGCTTTCAAGCTATTAAGGGCTCTTCTTCAAGTCTTGGAAAGGTATGCAAAAGGTATGTCTACACTGCAATTAGACACCGGAGGCTGGCCCATGCCAGCTGACTTGGACTTGCAGGGCTCAGGCTAAGAGGCTGTTTAATTGCTATATAGATATTCAGGCTTGGGCTGGATCCTGGGCTTTAGGACCCTGTGAGGTGGAAGGGTTCCAGAGCCTGGGCTACAGCTTGAGGCTGAATGTCTACACTGCAATTAAACCGCCCCTTAGCCTAAGCCCTGTGAGCCTGAGTCAGCTGCCATGGGCTAGGCACAGGTATCTAATTGCAATGTTGACATACCCATACAGTCACAGTTAAATACAAGGTGGAGCAGGTTGTTTAGCATAAGTTGTTAACCCATATTCTAAGAGATCATTCAAGCTGAAGTGGCCTGTTCACATCTCTGCAGTTAGAGGCTAAAAAAAAAAAAAGATTCATTTTGTACCACTTTTATAGTCCTGATAACTATTATAAACCCCTTTATGTCACTAACAATGGTATAAAGTTCAAGCATTACATAAACAACATTATACTGTGCTATGCAGTGGTGTTGTAGACATGTCAGTCCCAGCATCTCATAGTGACAAGGTGGGTGAGGTAATAGCTTTTATTGGACCAACTTCTGTTGGTGAGAGAGACAAGCTTTTGATCTTACACAGAGCTCTTCAGGACCTGAAGAAGAGTTCTGTGTGGCTTGAAAGCTTGTCTGGTCCAATAAAAGATATTACCTTACCCACCTTGTCTATCTAATTATACTGCACTAGCAGATATCCCTAAACTCTTCCTACACCAATACCATTGTTCCATAATAACTAATATGCAGTACCATTAGCTCAATGTGAGAAAAGGCAGAAAGAACATGTGAAACTTAACAAAACAAGGCAATATGTGGCACAAACAAATACTGATGAGGTATAACATTTTTTTATTTTCTCTGCTTTCAGAGGTCCTTAAAGTAAATGACAGTTTGGTAAGTAGAGGCTAATGGAGCTAATTGCTACTAATTAAATTCTCTCTCCTCTATTCTTTAAGCGAACCAAAGTCCTTTGTGGTAGGTGCTTTTCATTTCCCCCCTGCTCTCCAGTAGCCCAATGGAGAGCAGCAAAGAGTGGCAAAGCAGGGAAGGAGGAACTAGCAGGAGGCAGTACCTTCAGTACAACACTATAGAGGGCAGTCAGGGAAGGATAAGCGTGTGGCCTTCTATCCCTAAGGACATGTCTACAAACAGAAGTTGTAATGCTTTAACTATACCAGTGTACTTAAAGCGGTATGACACAGTTCTACCAGCATAAAAATTCTGGCAGGTATAGCTTATTTCTGTACGTGAAGGGCAATGAGCTGTATCATAATAAGGTACCTTTATACCAGTATAATTGCCTCACCACTAGGGCTTTTACCAGTATAGCCATTCTGGTAAAAATATCACACCCTAACTGGTACAGTTATAGCAGTGTGAACTAGGCCTTAGGGCATGGCTACACTTGCAAATGTGGAGCGCTGGGCGTTAAACCAGCCTTCAGAGACTGCAGCAGGGAAAACGCTGCTGAGTGTTTACACTCTCAGCTGGAAGCGCACTGGCATGGCCACATTAGCAGCTCTTGCAATGCCACAAAGAGCAGTGCATTGTGGTAGCTATCCCAGCGTTCAAGTGGCTGCAATGTGCTTTTCCAATGCGGGGGGTGGGGTAGAGTGTGACAGGGAGTGCGTGGGGGGAGAGAGAGTGGGTTTTTGGGGTGCTGAGAGTGGGTTTTTGGGGTGTCAGCATGCTGTCTTGTAAGTTCACACCCCCTTACCCCGCCCCCCGCCTCTATCTCACACTCACAGCAAGCCACATTCCACACTAATGGCTTGCTTTGTCTCGGAGCAGTATGACCGCTAGCCATTGTCATCTCTTGGGTGCTCGGCAGAGAACGGTGCAGTATGACTGCCGGCCATTGTCTTCTGCTGGCTGCAGATTAAAAGACTACACGGCCGGTAGGACTGAATCGCCATGAAATGAAACTTAAAAGGGAAATGACTTGGCTGAATCACTCCCATGTTTGCCCAGGTGCCCCTGACCTCATCGAGGTCGGTTAAAAGAGCACCCTGGACTACGTCGATGACGGCTACCAGTCATACTGCACTGTCTGCTGCCAAAAGGCAATAAACTGTTGCTGTGTAGCAATGCAGTACCGCGTCTGCCAGCACACAGGAGACATACGGTGATGGTTAGCTGAGCGGGCTCCATGCTTGCCGTGGTATGGCGTCTGCACAGGTAACTCAAGAAAAAAGGCGCAAAACGATTGTCTGCCTTTGCTTTCATGGAGGGAGGGAGGGATGGGGGGGCCTGACGATATGTACCCAGAAACACCCGCGACAATGTTTTAGCCCCATCAGGCACTGGGATTTCTACCCAGAATTCAAATGGGTGGCGGAGACTGCGGGAACTGTGGGATAGCTACCCACAGTGCAACACTCTGGAAGTCGATGGTTGCCTTGGTACTGTGGACACACTCCGCCGACTACATGCACTTAGAGCATTTGTGTGGGGACACACACATTCGACTGTATAAAAATGCTTTCTACAAAACCGACTTCTATAAATTCGACCTAATTTTGTAGTGTTGACATACCCTAAGTGCCTTGCCAGTGTGGACGGGTTGGGAGTTAGGGCACCTGAGGCTGCTTTAATGCACTCTAACTTGCAAGTGTAGCCAAGCCCTTAGAGAGTTCCTTCATCCTCTGAAAGTTGAGCTGGCTGCAGTGTTCCAAATGAAATGATTTTTTGCTGAAGTGTGAATTTTTTTCCAAAAATGGATTTATTTTTGAGAAACCTTGGTGACCTTTTTGAAAAAAAATCACATAGATTTTCAGTTAAAATGATCAGTAACATTAAAACAGTTATCAAAATGGTTATCGGTATTTTTAATTGCCCAACAATCAGGCTGAGGAGTTTCAATGACACTTTGGTAAAAAAAAAAAATTAAAAATTACCAAAAAAAATAGTGGGGAAAAAAGAAAAAAAAATGGGTCTGTCACCTGTAGAATGGAAACAACTTGAAATTTCAAAGTTTTGCTGGCAGGTTGTTTTTTCATTTTGCCTCTGGCTCCGAGCTCAGGGCATGTTCATAGGCTGCCAATGGGGTAGAATCAGAGTACCCCAGAGTCTTGGCATAGATGCATCCTCAGTGTACAGCTCCACCTTCCCTTCGGGAGAAGCACACTGGGCCACAGTGAGAGAAAGCTGACGCAGAGCCAGCAAGGAGATGGCCAGCCCATGGTTTCAAGGAGGCAGCAGGTACTAAGGATCTGTGACCAGGGGAAAAGGGGAAGCGTATGTGTGTTGAAGGGGCTTGATCTGTAGTGAAAGGAGGCTCTAGGACAGACTGGGATATGGCAAAGAGGGTAGGCGTGAAAGAAGGACCAGAGGGTTTGTGGCTGCTGGCTTTTTTTTTCAGGGGGGAGGCAGGGGGCAGAGTGGTGGGGGGCAGTTTGCTCATCTTCAGGAGAAGCTGGAGAGCAGTGGTGGCAATTAGAGTAGACAAATTATTGGGGGAGCGGCCAGAACACCAAATTCATTAGTCAGCTGATTGATTTTTCCTTGGAGATCAGACATGACTCTGTAAGTGTGTGGGTGGGAACATGGTGAGGGGGGCAGGATGGTCAGCCATCCTGTTTAAAAAGAGTTTCTATCTAATAGCCAAGCTCTCCACCACTACTTATTTTGGACACCAGCCCAGTTTACATTTGATTCATAGCTCAGGGGTTAGAAGGAAACTTTATCTTTGAGCAAGTTATTTATTCCAGAACTGATTGCTGCAGGATTTAGTGCACCTTCCTTGGAAGCAGCTGGTGTTGCTCACTGTCAGAGACAGCATACTGGTCTAATCCATACTGGCAATTCCTGTATTCCATTCTTTTGTTCTGCCTGCATCAATTTCTTGTGTAGTTTCAGCTAGTTGTAGAACTTTCACTTCCTGCTCTAAATTGCTGTCCTCCTGCAGAAATGGTGGTTGTTCTTATGTAATCCTTGTGTCCTCCAGAGAAATGATGTGATGCTTGTTTAAGCTGTTTGGAAAGTGCTTTGAGATCCTTGAAGAAAAGGCTATATAGAAATGCACAATGTTATTCACAGATTTGCGTAATTAAAATTACTGTTATTATTGGTGAGACAATGTGGGTGAGGTAATACCTTTTGTTGGACCAACTTCTGTAGGTGAGAGAGTCAAGCTTTTGAGCTTACACAGAGCTCTTCTGGACCCCGAAGAAAAGCTCTGTGTAAGATCGAAAGCTTGTCGCTCTCACGAACGAAAGTTGGTCCAATTAAAGGTATTACTTTACCCTTCCCCCTCCCCCCCCCCGCCCCGCCCCAGTCTCTCTGATATCCTGGAACCAACACAGCTACAACAACACTGCATATTATTGTTGGTGTTACTTGTATTGCAGTAGTGCCTAGAAAGGATCAGGGCCCTATTATGCCAGACACTGTATACACACATAATGAAAAAACAGCCCCTTACCCGAGACCCTTACAATTTACATTTACAAATTATCCATTATAGCTGATCTACTAAAGAATCTACCTACACTGTCCAAAACAAACATTCCAGGTTCCAGGCAATTGTAAATATCCAGTGAAAAAAGAGCAGATTTTCTTTTTAAATTCTGATGCCAAGTTATGTCGCATGAAATTTAGAAAAAAGCCCATTAGTTCTAGACTAAACACATCCCTGCTATATTTTTTAACGCAAATTCATGTCAGCTAGTAGAAATGAAGTGGACACTAAATTGTCTGCAGTATTCATTATCTGGGGCACTGCAGACTAGATGCATTCTTTTGGAAAAACTGAAGCCATCTACATTCTAAAATTTGACTCCAAAGAAAACTGTGTGAAATGAGACCATTCAATAAAGACACATACCTTCAGAAGAAGAAAAAAATTGAGCTAAACAATACTTTGCAAATGGCAAAGAATATTACTCGTCTCCCTCTTGTTATGGATTCTGCCATGCATAAGTACGGATACATTCATGAATATGCAAATTTTCAGCATTATGTTGGGTCCCACTGTGATTCCTGCACATAATTAGAAGCTCATCATTAATGATTTATGAGTGGCTGCCATGCTATCAGCACTTAGAAATAAAAGGAAACTACTGTACGCACGTTTTTATTTATATTTTAGCAGGGTTATTGCTAACAGTAGTCAAGTTATGGAAGGCCTGCAAGCAAAACATTAGCTCTTCCCTCGCAAAAGAAAGGTTGTAACATATACAGAGACAAGGTGGCTGAAATAATATATTTTATTGGACCAAGTTCTGTTGGTGGAAGGGACAAGCTTTCAGGCTTCATAGAGCTCCTCCTCAGGTCTTGGTAAGGAGGAAGAGCTCCTTGACCTAAGGAAGAGCTCTGAGAAGTTGTTGTCCCTTCCACCAACAGAACTTGGTCCAATAAAAGATATTACCTAACCCCCCACCTCAGTCTCTCTTATATCGTAGGATTGACATGGCTACAGCACTGCAAACATAAAGTATATGAGACTTAGATGAATTGAACAGAAACAAAAGAGCAGCAGTGGTGGTGGAGGGGAAGGAAAAGAAGTTCTCTAACCACAGAAGTAAGTGATGGTGGCAGAGAGGACCCAAATAGCATCAGTGATTCAAATAAAAATTTCACAGTGCTGAGTAAAGAAAAATCTACTTTATTGTTTTCCCAGTGATTTAAGACAAAGGCTCAACTGCAGAGTAGAGTAGAGCAGCTGAGTGCAGAAGGAATTAATGTTTCTTTTCAAAATATTTTGTCTCATTTTTAGACCTTTCCAAAACGACTCCTTTATCTACATAGTGCAAAGCAAAGATGGACATCGGGGAGGTTGGATTGTCTTCTCTTTACCCTGCCCCTACACTCTCTTTCTAATTCCTTCACTTTTCTCTGGTTCTTGTCAGTTGAGTGGAGCTGGTTTGCACAGGGGCTCCCCAAGAATTTTTTCCCATGTGTCGGGAATTATCTGGCTGTTCCGGCCTGGCAGTATTGCATAATGGTGATACTCTGGGGCATAATGCCTGCTGGTGAGAGTTCAAAGGGGCCACTTTGCCCAGCGGCACTATCAGGGGCAGAGTCACATAGCAGCAAGAGTCCAAGGGGGCACTTCGCCTAGCGGTGCTATCAGACAGTCACCTATCAGTGAGTGTCCAAGGGGCTGCTTCGCCTAGCAGCACTATCAGGGGTAGACAGTTGGCACAGTTGGTCTTGTTGTTCCAGACTAAGCTCTGGTCCCACCAGTGTGGGACTTGGGTTCAGCTGAGGTCCCAGTTCTGGTTCTTGTGGGTACAGGGTTATCAACAGATTTTCCTGGGCCTTCCAGGCCTTCAGGAGGTTAACATGGCATATCTGCATCTCCTTTTGCCACCCCGGTAGACAGATGTCATAGTCCACAGGCGCCACCTTCTGAATTACCTCTAAGGGATGTTGCCACTGGGCCAAGAGCTTTGATTCCGATGACAGGAACAACAGAAACCCTCTTGTTTCTTGGTTTGAACAGCCACAGTCAGGCCCCCGGATTGTATAGGTGCTCCTGGGTTTGTTGGGCTCTCAGAAGGTTCTCTATGGAGAACCCATCTGTGGTTAGATGTTGACAGATGTTTGGCTGCATGTGTGTTTTCCCTCTGTGTGCTGCCCCAGCCCTGCACAGACATCTGGCATGGCAGACCTTGAGCGAACTGTCCAATGACCACAAGATTCGTTAAGGGATGAAGGCACCCAGCCAGGTTTATTGTCAATGACTCAAAGTATTAGTATCCCACAGATGCTACCGGACCACTAATACATGTACACTTATAACAATGGATGCAGCTCAGTCAGTGGCGGGACTTTCCACTGCTCCCTAGGCTGCCATAGTTACTCCCTCTGAGATACAGCTTTAAACCCCTATACAAACAAGTTAGTACTGCCCCTTTGACGTAGTTACTGCTCTCTGAAATTGCTAGTTATTCCTCACTATCTTGTACATGTTGGTTTGATTAAAATATTTTTATTACGTACTGTTATTCTGACCTTATCTTTTAGGAGGGGTCAGTGTGTTCCTGTTATTCTTGGGGAATGGTTTTGTACCATTTTTAATATTGGGATGTTTTGGTACCACTTGATATCGGATGTGTTTGCGTGAGCACTCTGTGACTAGCACTTTTTAGGAAGGTGTATTCTTCCTAGCCCTGTTTTTGCTAAATTTTGTGAGCAGGTCCTGTCTCCTACCAGGCCTTTAATACAAGGGCTTATAGTCTCAGGCTTTCTTCCTAGTACATTCCCCAATTTTTGTTTTTGTTTTTGTTTTAATGGGGAGGATGTTTACCCATTGTTTGGGAAAAGCATAATGCATGGACTGAAGATGACCCAGCGAGCTAAACACTGTTATTTTGACGTTGTTATTTGCATGGATTTCAGTGTGCTATTGAAACGCTCCACCAGCCCATCAGGTTTGTGGATGGTATATGGATGTCTTGAGGGCCTAGCTCTTCAGTACTCTGCACAGCTCTTTAATCAGCTTCGATGAGAAATTGAACCCCCCGTCCATCAGAATTTCTTTTGGGATCCCAAGCTTGGTGAAGACCTTCATGAGCTTGCCTGCTGTGGTGGGTGCTTTCATCATACACAGTGGGATGGCCTCTGGATATCTGGTGATGATCACCAGAATGATTCGGAATCCAGATGTACATTTCTCCAGAAGTCCCACTAGGTCCATCTCTATCTGCTCAACAGTACTCCCACTACAGGGAGTGGGATCAGGGAAGCCTTTGGTATCCCTTTGGATACTGTGAGTTGACATTCAGGGCATGAGGCGCAAAACTCTCCCACTTCTTGGTGGATGTCTAGCAACAACAAAAAATTGTAGCATTTTCTCTCACCCCAAGTGGCCGGTGCATGGTACTGAGTTGGCCAGGCATAGAAACTATGATCTCTGACACTTGTGCCTCCATCTGCTTCTCTGGGTTCAGCCAGTGCCAGCAGTGGTCCCACAGACATTGAGCCACCACCCATGGGTGGGATTTGGGAGGATACTCTCTGTCTGTACGTCTTGGGATTGATTACCAGTTGGTCGAGTATTGTCTCCTTCACTTTGGTGTAATCTAGTACTTCCACAGGGTCCAGGCTTAGGTATGCCGCTTGAAGGGGCCCAGTCAAGTACAGGGCCACCAAGGTAGCCCAATCCTCTGTTGGCCAACACACCATGGCTACTCACTCAAAGGTAACTAGGAAAGCCTTGGGGTCATCTCTGGCGCCCATTTTCGTGAGCCTTATGGGTAGTCCTGCAAGGATGGTGTTGCCTCCAGGCACTGTTGGGCTGCCTGCTGTAGTTGGCTCTCCAGCACCCACTTTAGGAGATTCTCTGGATCAATGATTCCTTGTCTTTATAATCTTCTAAGTTCCCTGCTGATCCTTTTAACAGGACCCAGTCGTTGCCCGTGTTGTCCACCTTCAGTTGAGAGTTATCTCAGACTCCCAAGCCAGCAGTATCACCTAACAGCGATATTCCAGGGAGTAGTGCCTGCTGGTCAGAGTCCAAGGGGCCACTTCACCTAGCAACAAGAGTCAGAAAAGTAGGGGAACCCATGTCCAGCCTGCTTCACCGGGTTCTGAACCAGAGCCCTTCAAAACAAGGTGCCCTGACACAGTATTCTGGTCCCAAAACCCCAAAGTGTGTTCCATGGGTTGTTTCCTATCCTTGTCCCAGTCACTTCGGTTTCATGTCCAGGGTTGGATGTGCGACGTCTCTCGTGTGTTTTCTGTTTCCTCTCCAGTGGCTCCTCTGCTGGCTACAGAATGCTGTCCCTCTCAGCTCCCATGGTCAGCTGGCTTCCTGTGGTGCAGCTAGGTGGCTCAACCCGGTAACTGCTTGGAGTCCTTGCAACTTCCTGGCAGAAGGCTGCTGCACATGACCTCTCTCCTCCTCAGTCAGCCCAGACTGAGCTGAGCTGCTCCCTTTTGAATGCTCCCATCACTGGGACCATGCCCAGCAGGAGTGAAGGGGGCATGGCCACTTGGGCCCAGAACTGTTCTTTAACCCTTGCTTTGCCAGTGTGGCATTGGTACACCCTGTCACACCATGACAATCACTATTAATCCTTGTGGAGCCATCCCTGCTGCAGCCAGTGGCTCCATAAGAATGGCCACACGGGGTCAGACCAAAGGTCCATCTAGCCCAGTATCCTGGCTTCCAACAGTGGCCAATGCCAGGTGCCCCAGAGGGAATGAACAGAACAGGTAATCATCAAGTGATCCATCCCCTGTCACCCATTCCCAGCTTCTGGCAAACAGAGGCTAGGGACACCATCCCTGCCCATCCTGGCTAATATGCCATTGATGGACCTATCCTCCATGAATTTATCTTGTTCTTTCTTCAACCCTCTTATAGTCTTGGCCTTCACAACATCCTCTGGCAAAGAGTTCCACAGGTTGACTGTGCATTGTGTGAAGAAATACTTCCTTTTGTTTGTTTTAAACCTGCTGCCTATTCATTTCATTCGGTGACCCCTAGTTCTTGTGTTATGAGAAGGAGTAAATAACACTTTCTTATTTACTTTCTCCACACCAGTCATGATTTTATAGACCTGTATCATATCTCCTCTTAGTCATCTCTTTTCCAAGCTGAAAGGTGCCAATCTTATTAATCTCTCCTCATATGGAAGCCATTCCATACCCCTAATAGTTTTTGTTGCCCTTTTCTGAACCTTTTCCAATTCCAATATATCTTTTTTGAGATCGGGACACATCTGCGCACAGTATTTAACATGTGGGCGTACCACGGATTTATAGAGAGGCAATTTGATATTTTCTGTCTGATTATCTATCCCTTTCTTAATGATTCCAAACATTCTGTTAGCTTTTTTGATTGCCATTGCACATTGAGTGGATTTTTTAGAGAACTATCCATAATGAGCTAGTTTAGACCCCATCATTTTATATGTGTAGTTGGGATTATGTTTTCCAATATGCATTACTTTGCATTTATCACATTTCATCTGCCATTTGGTTGCCCCGTCACCCAGTTTTGTGAGATCCCTTTGTAGCTCTTCGCAATCTGCTTTGGACTGAACTATCTTGAGTAGTTCTGTATCCAGGGCCGGTCTAGGTTTTTGGCTGCCCCAAGCAAAAAATGTTTTGGCTGCCCCCCACCCCAGCCCTGGGCTCCCCACCACACCTCCCTGCTACCCCAGCCCTGGGCTCTCCCCCACCCAGCACCCCCTACTGCCCCATCTCTGGGTTTCCCCTCTTCCCTCCACCAATGCCCTCCCCCCCACCCCAGCCCTGGGCTCTCACCCCCCTCACCCGCATCCCCTGCTGCCCCAGCCCTGGGTCAGTAGTAACTTGCTCCCAGGGCAGGTCATAAGCATCCCACTCATGACACTAGCAGGGGCAGAGCCTGCATCCACCCGAGTCCTTCCCGGTGCCCAGGCGGGCTCTGACTCCGCCCACTCCCCCTTCGCCTCCAGCCGGTCCGGTGCTGGCAGGGTAGAGGTAAGCAGCGGGGCTCCCGGGCCCTGCCTCAACCCAGAGTCTCTCCAGCCAGGGCTTCCGCCTCCGGGACCGGCTGGGAATCGGGAGGGCAGAGCCGGGGAGACTGAGGAGCTGAGGCAGGGCAGCCCCAGAGAGAGCGGCCGGTGGGGAGCGGAGCCCCAGAGAACGGGACGCGGGCCCCACTCGGCAGAACCCCGGGCACTGGTTCCCTCTATGGCCCCGCTGCTGCTGTTGCTCTTGGCTGTCCTGCTGCAGCCCCTGGATGGCTCGGGCCACTTTGCCCAGCCCTGGCTGCAGCGCTGTGGGGGCAGCCACCCTGCAGCACTTGCAGGTGGCTCCGTGCGCCCCGCGGGGCGGCCGCCAGCCCGAGTGCCCTGCGCTCCATGTGTTGGAGCCCACTGGATGGCTCGGCCACAGCCGGTGGCGCGAACCACAGTGGCCCCAGGGTGCCCCCTGCACACGACGCGCTGTGCTGCTGGACCCTAGTCCTGGGGCCAGCTTTGGCCACCTGCTGCGGCTCTTCCCCCTGGACTTCAGCGTCAGCTTGGGGGTCAGGACAGCATCTACCTGGGTGAGTGCCCGCAGGGCCGGCCCCCAGGCCAAAAAAAAAAAAAAAAGGCTGGCTGGAATGCCACCCCTGCAAATGTGCCGCCCCAAGCATCTGCTTGCTTTGCTGGTGCCTAGAGCTGGCCCTATTTGTATCGTCTGCAAATTTTGCCACCTCGCTGTTACTCATTTTTCAAGATCATTTATGAATATGTTGAATAGGACTCGTCCCTGTACAGACCCTTGGGGGACACCGCTATTTACCTCTCTCCATTCTGAAAACTGATCATTTATGCCTACCCTTTGTTTCCTATCTTTTAACCTGTTACCGATCCATGAGAGGACCTTCCCTCTCATCCCATGACAGCTTATTTTGCTTATGAGTCTTTGGTGAGGGACCTTGCCAAAGGCTTTCTGAAAATCTAAGTACCATATATCCACTGTATCACCCTTGTCCAAATGTTTGTTGTCCCCCTCAAAGAATTCTAGTAGATTGGTAAGGTGTGATTTCCCTTTACAAAAACCATGTTGACTCTTCCCCAACAAGTTATGTTCATCTATGTATCTGACAATGCTGTTCCTTATAATAGTTTTAACCAGCTTGCCTGGTACTGATGTGAGACTTAACGCCTGTAATTGTCAGGATCACCTCTGGAGCCCTTTTTAAAAATTAGCTATCCTCCAGTCATTTGGTACAGAAGCTGATTTAAATGAAAGGTTACAAACCACAGTTAGTAGTTCTACAATTTCACATTTGAGTTCCTTCAGAACTCTTGGGTGAATACCATCTGTCCTGGTGACTTATTACTGCTTAATTTATCAATTTGTTCCAAAACGTCCTCTAATATCATCTTGATCTGGGACAGTTCCTCAGATTTGTCACCTAAAAAGAATGGCTCAGATTTGGGAAGCTCCGTCACATCCTCAGCCATGAAGACTAATGTAAAGAATTCATTTAGTTTCTCTGCAATGGCCTTATCATCCTTAAGTGCTCCTTTAGCATCTTTATTGTCCAGTGGCACCACTGGTTGCTTAGCAGGCTTCCTGCTTCTGATGTACTTACTTTTTTTTTCTTTTTTTGCTATTACTTTTTGTGTTTTTGGCTAGCTGTTCTTCAAATTCTGTTTCAGTCTTCCTAATTATATTTTACATGTCACTTGTCAGAATTTATGCTCCTTTCTCTTTTCCTCCCTAGGATTTAACTTCAACATTTTAAAGAATGCCTTTTTGCCTCTCACTGCTTCATTTACTTTGTTGTTTAGCCAAGGTGCCCTTTTTTGGTTTTCTTACTATGTCTTTTAATTTGGGATATACATTTAAGTTGAGCTTCTATTATGGTGTCTTTAAAAAGTTTCCATGCAGTTTGCAGGGATTTCACTTTTGGCACTGTACCTTTTAATTTCTGTTTTGCTAATGACCTCATTTTTGTGTAGTTCCCCTTTCTGAAATAAAATGATACGGTGTTGGGCTGCTGTGGTGTTTTCCCCACCACAGGGATGTTAAATTTAATTATATTATGGTCACTATTACCAAGCAGTCCAGCTATATTTACCTCTTGGACCAGATCCTGTGTTCTACTTAGGATTAAATCAAGAATTGCCTCTCCTCTTGTGAGTTCAAGGACTAGCTGCTCCAAGAAGCAGTCATTTAAGGTGTCAAGAAACTGTTCATCAGTTCCTACCATAATTTATCATCTTCCATCATCTCCTCCTTACTAGGACATAGAGCATCTCCATTAATATATCCTCCCTCAGCGATGTCTCTGTCTGAACCATGTGTTCCTCCGCACCTGTTGGCTTTCCCCCAGCCCTTAGTTTAAAAACTGCTCTACGACCTTTTTAATTTTAAGTGCCAGAAATCTGGTTCTATTTTGGTTTAGGGGGAGCCCATCCTTCCTGCATAGGCTCCATCTTTCCCAAAAGTTTCCCCAGTTCCTAATAAATCTAAACCCCTCCTCCCTACACCCTTGTCTCATCCACGCATTGAGACCCTGCAGTTCTGCCTGTCTAACTGGCCTTGTGCAGAAACTGGTAGCATTTCAGAGAATGCTACCATAGAGGTCCTGGACTTCAATCTCTTACCTAGCAGCCTAAATTTGGCCTCCAGGACCTCTCTCCTGCCTTTCTCTATGTCTTTGGTACCTACATGTACCATGAACCACCAGCTCCATCCCAACACTACACATAAGTCTATCTAGATGTCTCGAGAGATCCGCAACCTTTGGAGCAGGCAGGCAAGTCACCATGTAATTCTCCCGGTCATTGCAAACCCAGCTATCTATGTTTCTAATGATCGAATCGCCCATTACTAATACCTGCCTCTTCCTAATAACTGCAGTTCCCTCCTCCGGAGAGGTATCATCAGTGTGAGAGGATACCACAACATCATCTGGAAGGAGGGGCCCAACTATGGGATCATTTCCCTCTGCTCCAGTTGGATGTTTTCCTTCCCTGAGACTTTCATTCTCCTCAACAGCACAGATGCTGTCAGACTTGGGATGGGACCGTTCTACTGTGTCCCGGAAAGTCTCATCTCTGTACCTCTCTGTCTCCCTTAGCTCCTCCAGCTCATCCATCCTGGCCTCCAAAGCCCGTACATGGTCTCTGAGGGCCAGGAGTTCCTTGCACCAAATGCACACATACGCCACCTGCCCATAGGGACAGGTTATCATACATGCTGCATTGAGTTCAATAAACTGGAAAGCCCTCACTCAGTTGCTGGGCTTCTGCCTTCATTCTCTTTTTATTACTGAAGTTTGTTCCTTGGTTGATGTTTTGGTTTTATCAGGGGGTGTTTAAGTTAAGTTTAAAGAATGTTAAGTGTATCTAGCCCCCCCACTCTCCCACTCCCCATCTAAACTCCCTTGCAAAAATCCACTGTTAGTGGCTCTTGTTCGCTAGCTCCTCTGATCCCTTAGGAGCGGGCTTTTTAAAGCCCTGGTCTTCCTGAGTAGCCCTGGCCCCTGATTAAGAGTTGATGGGTGCTAAAGGGCTTAGGCATCAAAGCCTCGTTAAGAAGCTCTCAGCCTTGCCTAGCAGATCGCTAGGCTCAGCAAACAAACAGACCACGTGGTATAATTCAGTCAAGCAGCAAGCACACCACAAACACCGACACCCACACATGCACACACAAAACAAACTTACCCCAAGGGTCACGTAATTGCTGCTCCTTCACCTGGGGAACTCCCTCGCAAAAATCCCCAGTTAGCTGCTCCTGTTCGCTAGCTCCAGCGTCTCAAGCAACAAGTTCATGTCACACTCGCCCTGGCAGAGCTGGCAAGAGGGGGTGTGGGGATATTATACCAAAGCCCTGCGCTCAGGGATGTCCCAAAAACATCAGTGGCATCTAGGAGGGAGTGGGGCCCCAGATTTCTCGTGACGGGCCTGTGCCATTCCCCATCTCTGACAGGGGACATGGGCTGCTGGAAATGAAGTGAGACCACACAGGCCCCCAGCAGTGAACCCTGGTGCTGGAGCCAGTCCCACAGCAGCAGTAAGGAGAAGCAGCCTTGGCCTTCCCACAGCTCAGTGTGCCTACTCAGGTTTGGCCCCACAGTCCTTCCATCATGCTGGAGGGATGGCAGCGCCAAAACTGAGGGAGTGGCATTGTGACCTGGTGCACAGGGCTTGCAATGCCACTCACTTAATTTTAGCCCCCACAGTCCCTTTGTCAAAACAGACGGCTGGTGTGGCCAAACTTGAGTGGGCAGTGGGGCACCCAGTGCTGTTTCTCTATGCCACTGCCAGTGGTATGCCTCCTGTGTACAGCTGTGGGCGTCACTGGGTTTGTACTTGCTTTCACTGTGACCCAGAGGTGTGCTTCTTCTGTTCAATTTCAACAGTCGATCAGGGTCTAAGGTCCCAGGTCCACCCTCAGATTCAGGTTCTTCTGTTTGAATCACGGGCAAGACTAAAATCACACAAACATCAAAATATATGAAAGTTTGATTCAGATAAATGTCCAAAAGTTTGGAACCTTCTCTAAAGTTTGTCCATTTTTTCTAAGGTCTATGGTTCCTTCTTCTGACTTTGCAACAGTATCCCCAGCTTTATTCTTCCATTAGGCCAACCAAGTAGGCACTATCTTCTGGTTCTTCATTATTGCCCCACTGCACTCCTTCTCTACCTTTCCTCGCCTCCGTGCTAACAAGGAGAGGCACACGTTAGATGCTCCAGAAAGAGCGAACTCTACAGTGCAGTCACCTCACTTCTTGTGGGGACAAATGAGACACTTCGAAGAAAGTTGTATTCCTCAATATAAACGGGTACATTTATTGTATGCGCTTGCTACTGAAAAAGTACTAACTTACCAAATACCTGTGCTTTAACAGTTCATAGCAGCGTTTTCTGCAATGTGACTGGGTTGCCTCTTCAGCACACCCTTGTGACACATCAGGGCACAACTCACCCAGCTGTGGGTCTCCTCAGGTAGGTCACGGTCTCTCTGAGGTCTGAGATTGCGGCGCTTTGGCCAAAACACATTTCAGTCCTACCCTTTCTGGGGTGTTAAGATCTAAAGGAATCAGGAAAAAACAACAACCCACAACTCAAAACAGGATCACCCAACAAACCTTCAGTGGGATCCCACCCTTCTGTTCAGGGCTTGTCTCCAGACTGACTGCTTTCACTGATCCCCCAGTGTCTGATCATCCCTTCTAGCAGGCTCATCTGACCAGAAAGCGATTTCCATCTCTGGGCTGCATCCAGACTTTTCTCCCATCAAGAGAAGCAGAGCTCCATTCTCATTCTTGATCAGCTCTGAACTAGGCTGGGTCTTCTCCTTTTAACTCCCCTCTCTGTGCCTCACCTTTGTGGCAGGTGCAGTTGCGTGAGGCCAGTTGGGACCACAGCTTTTCATTAACCCTCTCACTGCCAATGAAGGGCCTATCTGCCCTATAACATACAAGGAAATAATCTAGCAGCTATCAGCATAGGGAAGTGGTCAATAGGATCGGTATACTAACTGCTGACTAGAGCTGGTTGAATTTTTTTTTTCAATTAAAAATGGCCTTTTTTCCCAAAACTTCTCAGTGTTTCAATTAAAATTTTTTAAATGGTTCTTTTTTTAGAAGAAAGCTAAATTTTGTTTTTAAAAACAACAAAAAATAATCGTTTTTTGTCAAAATTTTTCACTGAAAATACCTGCCATTTTCCAACCAACTCTACACCTGGCCAATAAGCCATTTTTAGAATAGCGGTTGGGGTGGTTTAACTTAGATAGCTCCACGTAATCTTTTGGCGTGCTTTCACCAGCACATGAGTATAAAGGCCCAAACCCAGATCACAGCCCCTTTTGTGCACTGTGTTACATTTTCAGCCTACATCACCCCTTCTACATCTCCAGTGATAAGAGGGAGTTAAGATGCATTTTCACTAAAAATAAAATGCAACAAAGCCAGTAAGTTTTACCTTCTAAGCTCTTCCAACCTTAGGCCCTGACCCTGCAACCATAGCTGTGTAGAACAATCCCTCCAACCACGTGGAGTCCCACTGAAGGCCCATCTATACACAGGTGCAAGGTCTTTTGGTGTTTAATATACTAATGCTACCACTTCCACTATGGATGTATATGACCTGAGATTTCTAAGGATAAAACTGTTCTGCATTAAATCCTGACATAGTGCATCCTTTCCCAGTAAATCAAACCGCACAGTCTGGTGACATAGGACAAGCATTCCCACATGTGATATAGGGAAAATTCAATTTTCAGTTCTCTGCTGAATGATATAAAGCATGAAATGCAGTCATTTACACTGAAAATGATTCTTGTAAATTGATAACCACCATATTTTTCAGATTCATAAATACAGTATAGAAAGAGTGTAAAATTTGAAATGTAGTAGACAGTGGTTATTACTTTAGGCATCCTCATTCTTTGCTATAAAAAAGTCAACATCATTTCTGTTCTCTGTCATTACAACAGATTGCCTTTGATTTCTACAACAGGTAATTCTCTTTCTGTTTATCTGAGGGAAGCATAGATACATTTTTCTACCTTTTGATTGTTCACTTTGCCATTAAAATTCTATCAGATGAGGTCTGGTGATGATCCTTGCATCAAAAGCTTATAATTGGACTTTCAAGGTATGTCTACACTGCAATTAAAAACCTGCAACTGGCCCATGCCAGCTGATTTGGGCTGTTGGGTCTCAGGGTAAGGGGCTGTTTAATTGCAATGAAGTTATTCAGGCTTGGGCTGCAGCCCAGGTTCTGTGTCCATCCCACCTTGCCGGGTCCTAGAGCCCACGCTTCACCCTGAGCCTGAACATCTACACTGAATTAAACAGCCCCAGCGCTGTGAGCACAGGTCAGCTGGCACAGGCCAGCCATGGGTGTCTAATTGCAGTGTAGACATACCCTCAGTGAGTAGCAAGTTCTTTTCCTCTTAGGTGATTTTTGAACATGATGCCACAACAAAAGCTAGAGAGCTTGGACATATAACAAGTTGAATATCCCCAACCAAGAACAAAATCAATTACAAATAAATATAGACCTTTTCTTATACACCCTTGTAATCATATAGAAACATATTTATTAGAAATGGATCTGAGCTGCAAAGTCCAGACATGGGTGTTTGGCTTACTCCCATCTTTAATATTTATTTGATAAATTAAAACTATTTTTCTCTATATATTAATAGACAAAAAACTTTGTTGTGAAGTAGTGAGGATTGCTACAGACACAGTGTCTGATACAAACCCACAAACACAAGGAAATGAAAAGTTAAGCCACCTAACAGTACATACTTCTGCTGCTCCACCCACATGCACATCACCAAAGCCATCATACACCATAGATCAATCACTGCAGCTTTAACTCTGCACCCCTTTCACCTGCCTGCACATAACCCGTTTACCATTTTCAGAAAGGATTGTGTGCAGAAGGTCAGTTAAAGGGAATGATGGAAGGTGGGCAACCCCCATCAATCTTTCTGGTGTACACCCAGCCCAGTCAATCAGGATTGTGTGTGCCTGCTCACCATCAATCTGGTTTGGGTGAACAGTGATTAGCTTTTCTGCTACCACCAGAAAATGGCTAAAAATTAGCCTAAATCCAACACTGCATTTTTATAGCTATTATCCATTTCACCAGATCTACTAAAGAGTCATCTCTTTGCCAAGTTTTGTGTGAGAGATTCTTTTAAAAGATTTATTGGTCAACAAGGAACAGGGGTTCCTATTGACAGTTTTCAGCCACAGCCTACATTCAAAGACTTTCCTATTAAAAAATTATGAAGAGAAACCAACCAAAAGCTACAGAGAAAATTCAGAGAGCTTAAAAAACAACTCTGTGGGAAATTTCCTACTAATTGGCCACCTGCTTATAGAGAAAAACAATTTATGCCCCATTTTTAAGGTCATTGTGGAACACTGCCTTAACTGTGGTGTCTCTACTCAGCACCTCCGTAATGTCCAGAGGAGGCATAAATAAATGCAGACTCCATCATGTTTCCCATGTGCATGGGAACCTGACTATACAGCTTAAGTGCCAATAGAAAAAGCTTAGTTAATAGGATCTTGGTTTGCTTTGGCTTCCAATTCATGACACAGGTCTTTTTGATGTTTCTATTCCTACCAGGGAAGCAAAGCAAAGTTGAAATATTCACATCATCCAGCTCAGCAAGAGATTAGGTATGCATGGTCTCTGAGGCAGAACATGGTCTGAAGAAAGGAAGAGTTTGAGGGAGTCTAAAATGGGAACAGGAGGAGCTGCTGTTTGAGCTTTCAACCTCCCTGACAGTGGGTGCAGCAGGAGCAGAATTTGGTGCAAGAAGATCCACATCTTCTAAAGGACCATGTCTCCCAACTGGATCACATCAGCAGCAGATAAGTAATAGATTATCCATGTATTTTGGATAATAGCTCTCTTTCAGAAATCTTAAATTTGTCTAAAACCTAAAAAATTGCAGTGGGTATTTCAAAATTTTCCATGGAAGATTCCAATCAGCATCATCCTTCCAAGCCCTCTTTGAATTTGTTTTAATATCAGTACTGCTTCTCCATCCTAGTCAAGTCTAAATGGTGGCATTTCTAGAAGTAGGGGTGGGAATGATACAAAGGTTCACACACTGCACTGATTTCTTTTATCTATGCCAGAAGAGATTTCTGAAGAGGAAAGGTTCTGACCCTAAATCTTCTGGGATTATATTTGTAATTTGTCATATGGGAATGAGAAACATGATTTTATCTGCTGCAGGATAGTTCTTGTTTGCTAATTTTAAAACTGGGATTTGTCCTGATTATTTTACATTTTTTAATAAAGAGATGCCATGGCTTTTCCAGTATGGGATGCAGGATCATCACTGTGTTCTATCCAGCAAAGTTTAGAGTGTTTATGGGCTCAAGACATTTGTTTTGCATACTCCTGGAGAAGCAGAGATATTTGTTCAAGAAAGAAAATCAGTGGTCTCAGAAGTTGTTTCAGAATCATTGCCTGGAGATTCAGTCTCGGACACAGATCAGTGTGTGTGTTGTGATGGGGTATACAAGCAGTGGTGAGCTGGAGCCGGTTCGCACCGGTTCGCTAGAACCAGTTGTTAAATTTAGAAGCCCTTTTAGAACCAGTTGTTCCGTGAGGGTCAACCGGTTCTAAAAGGGCTTCTAAATTTAACCGGCCAAAAGTGGCGCACCCAAGGGGAAAATTTGGTGGGTACAGAGCACCCACTGGCAGCTTCCCGCCCCACCCTCAGCCCCAGTTCATCTCCGCTCCGCCGCCGCCTCCTCCCCTGAATGCACCACCCCGCTCTGCTTCTCCGCCCCCCCAGGCTTCCCGTGAATCAGCTGTTCGCACGGGAAGCTGGGGCAGGTTGAGAAGCAGGCCGCGGCTTCCCACTCAGGCCCAGGAGGCGGAGGTGAGCTGGGGCAGGGGGGTGTGAGGAGGGCCTCCCGTGCTGCAGCACATAACCCGAGCGGGTGGGGGGGCAGATGTGCGCAGGGGAACTGCTCCCCCCCCAGCTCACCTCCGCCACCCTCAGCCTGAGCGGGAAGCCACCGTCTGCTCCTCAGCCCTCCCCGGCTTCCTGCTGAACAGCTGATTCGCGGGAAGCCGGGGGTGGGGAGGCGGAGAAGCAGAGCAGGGTGGTGTGTTCAGGGGAGGAGGCGGAGCGGAGGTGAGGTGAGCTGGGGCGGGGCGGGGAGCTGCCAGTGGGTGCTCTGCACCCAACAAATTTTCCCCATGTGTGCTCCAGCCCCGGAGCACCAAGGGAGTCGGCGCCTAAGGCGCCACTTTTGATGTGATCATTGCGGGAGCTGCCACTCCCCCTGCTCCCCCCCAGCTACGCTCCCCCACCCCTAGGAGCCAGCGGAACCTGCCGGATGCTTCCTGGGAGCTGCCCCAGGTAAGCACCTCCGGGACTCCCCACCTCGCCCCCCAGCATGTGCTTCTGGCTCTTAGGGGTGGGGTGAGCACCCACTACGGTGGCCCACGAGACCCTCCTGCCTGGTTCTGGGGGCAGTCAGGGGACAGGGGAGAGGGGTGGATGGGGCAGGGGTCCGGGGGGGGGCGTCAAGGAACACGGGGAGGTTGGATGGGGCAGGAGTCGTGGGGGGCAGAGGTGGGCAACAACCCCCTTGTGGGGTGAGGAGGAACCCGTTAAGATTTTGGTAGCTCATCACTGTATACAAGCCTTACATTGCACAGGGCTATGGAGCTGCTCTGGGCTCAGGCAGCCCCACCCTGCCACAGCAGCAAGGTGTGCACAGGCTGGAGGAGGAGCTTAAAAGGGGAGCCGCTGAGTGGCTCACTTGTTGGCAGATCAGGGAAGAGAACAGACCTTCAGCCCCTGAGGAAAGGACTGACTGAAGGTAGGAGCTTCCCAGGTGGCTGCTCCCTGATGACTCCTCCTTGAGAGAAGGGAGGCCAGATTATGATGCACCTTGAGAAAGAATCATTCCCTTCTTTTCTCCTATTAGTTCAAGTTTTTTGCATTAATTCCCTTTGCTTTTTATTCCTGGAGTACCCTGGAAGGGGAGAAACTTTAAAGCGATCTGGCTGGTGGGCCAAGTTGCAGGAAGAAACAGACCACTGCAGAGGTGTCCCTTCTACTGGCAGGAGTTACTTGACAGAAAAAGAGCTGTTGTGCCATCTTTGACCATAAGCAGGCACTAGCGGTGAGTAAAACTCCTTCACTGTGTGTGTGTGCGCGCATGCGTGCATTATTTGCTACTTTCATGTACTATTCCAAGACCAAAACTTTGGTTTTGTTATTTTGATCAAGAGAGAACTATAGTCACTGATCCTGCACCTGCATCCATATGAGGTCCCCTTGTGTCCCCCTGATGCCCCACTGACACCCACAGACACAGGATCTAGCACGTGGATCCCATTGAAAGATCTGGATCTTACATATAAATAATAATTGTCTGTATCTTCCTAGGTTTCTTAGATTTGGGGATTTCTACAGATTTTGTGGGGTTTTTTTTTTTAATACTGTTTATAGCAACTGCAGAATCTAATACCCTATTGGTCTGATCATAGATCTTTGGCAGACTGGTCTTTCAAAAGTGGCACAGAGCTGCCACCTGCTCTATATGGTGTTGACTTGTGGGACCAGTACTGTGCAGTGGAAATTTTATATGAAATTTCATGAAAGATCCTTCCTTAAAATAGCTTTTACGATTGTTCTTCCTTGGGACTTTATGTATTAGATGCTGACTAACGTAACAACCACTCTTTTAATTTACTTTGTTCAAATATGGTGCAAAAGGGCTCCATGCAAGAACACTAATGAGTAGTGTTTATAATATAGCTGAGTGAATGAGCTGCAATTCATAATTTATTCAGTTAATTCATACTTTCTGCTCATGGAATATTTGCAAGCAGATTTCAGTTCCCTCAAATTTATTTGTTAGAATTAAATAACATTTTTTAAACTTGCTTTTACCTTTGATCACAAACTGTTCTTGTAGCATATTTGATATTTATATTGGAGTGCCATTAATTGATTTGGTCAGATAAATCATATGGTATGGGTTTTATTTCCTGTCTGGTAAGCATTCAGGCAGTTTCAGAGGTGCTGGAACAATTTTTATAGTGGGGGTGCTAAGAGCCATTGAACCAAACTGTAAACCCTGTATATAATGGAAACCACTTCAAGTGAGGGGGTGCAGTAACACCCCTAGTTCCAGCAGCTATGAGCAGTTCTGGTGCAAATATTCACACATGCAAATGTAGAAATTGCTTTCAGATTGTACTCACGCATGTGACTTTGAAATTCACGTTTCACAAACATTTTTGAAAGTAAAATTCATTCTCACAAACACTTAAAAAAGAAAAAGAAAAGTGACATAAATGTAGTTTGAAGTAAATGTATTTAAAAATTCAACTAAAGATTCACAGAATAGTTTGCACTATTTGCCCTGCTCTGGTTTAGAAGTGTCGAACTAAGAGCATTTTCATTTTTCTTTTTCCATAAACTATGAACTAAGGTCTGTGAACTGTCATTCCCCATAAGTCTCCTACATTTATTGAACCATTTAAAATTGTTTTCTGTGTGCTATATAATTGCATGTCTTTTTGTAATATTTAAAAATCAATAAAATGTAATATTTAAAAGAAAAGTCTTAGCATGAATTTTTCATGTGCAAATTCATCCATAATCTGATTGTTTTGAATATGACAGTCTAAGGCTTTGTCTAAATACTTGAATAGTTGACCATGTACATGCTTGCACGTGTTCTCCATGCCCTCAGAATCTCCACTTTGGCTGTGCTGGAGATGGGTATAACATTATGTACACATGTATACCCACATCCACACTGCCGCTTTTGTTATGTGACAATAGCACAAACATCTCAGGAGGCAGTATCCCAGGGTTCTGTGCATTACAAGAGACTCTCTAGCTGGATCTGAGAAGATGGGGTTTTCAAACCGTGCCAAAGCTGTCGATGGCACCCACATGCAAATACTTAGCGCAACAAAAGGGGCGCGTGAGTATGTGAAATGTTGTTGACTTCATCACAGTCAGTGCAATTAAACTAGTGAACACAGTGTTCTGAGCATTCAAGAAGGATCAGGCCTGTGAGTAGAGCTGTGCAAATAATGGATTTTTGAGGTCATTGGCAATGTTGGGGAAAAAAAGTTCCTTTTTTGCCAAAAAGAAAGTTTTTAAAAATTTCCAGAAAATCAATACATTGGGGAGAAGTTCATTTTTGGTTGAACAAAACACTTTGCTTGACCCAAAATGAAATGTTGCATTTTTTAAAAGATTTCTTTAAAATAAAATTGAAGGAAATTTTGAAACAGTCATTGATAATCAAAAAGTTTCCTTTAGACAATTGCAAAATAATACATTTTGAATTTTGGGGGGATTTTTTTTTTCATTTTTTTTAACCAAAAACATTTGGTGAATTTGTCGTGAATTTCCTAAATGTTTAGATGTCACCAAAACTGCATTTTTTTTAACTGAAAAAATCATTTTGGCTGGAAAAAATTTGCACAGCTCTACTTGCGAGTTTGGATTCTTCAGACAGATGAGCAGGACCCAAGTCACAGATCCCAGAACTCTCAGTACCATTAGCTATTCCAGGGATGGGGGTGATGGTAAGTCAGAATGATGCCAAAGAGAAGACTTACCCCACGTGCTTCACATCATTTAGGCACATTTTTCACGGGGCGAATCCCTCATGCTTGTGGATTTATTGAGCATGGTCCAGCCCTTCTTTTCTCAGCAGTTGAACACACACAAAAATTACCCTTCTACTGCTGAAAAGAGGACTCCCAATTAATGTTATTTAAGGGAGGAATTAAAAAAATCAACACCACTTGATTAAGAAAATTCTTCTTCATCTTCCTCTTGTCCCATCAATCAGGGTTGGCAGCTTTTCTGCATCTCCAACTGTTCTTGTCAAACGTGTCTTTTTTCATGTCCTCCTTCAGGGTCTCAGACCACCTTTGTCTAGGTCTTCCTCATGATCTTTGTCCCATGACTGCTAGTTCTTGTACTCTCTGGCCAGCATATCCCATATCTTGTTGTCTCACATGACCCAACCATCTCAGTTGATACTCCCTCAGTTTTTCTGGGATAGGGGCTACCTGCATTATGGCTCATACCATTCCATTGCGTAGCCTCAGTTCTCATCTCACCCAACATCCGCTGGAGCATTCTCATTTTGGTGGCATGAAGGTGTTGGTCTTTTCTCTTCCTCATTGGCTAGCATTTCAACCCATAAATCATGGCTAGCCTGAACATGATCTTATAGACTTTTCTCCTTAGTCTCCTTGGCATATTCTCATCGTAGAGAATTTGTGTAAACTCCCTCCATTTACACCAAGTGTTCTTCATGCAGTTCCTACCATCTACATTCACATTGCTGTCATGGCTCAACACTGAATCCAGGTATTTAAATTGTTGCACAGACAGTAACTCTGTGCCATCTGGCTGCTTGTTGTCCCTCTCAATGAAACACTGCATGTATTCCATCTTTGGTCAGCTGATTCATAAGCAATCTTATTCTAATGCAGCCATCCATAGTTCTAGGTCCCTTTCCAATTTGTATTTCTTTTTCTCAGCACAACGTAATGACATCAGCAGAAGCAAGCTCTGTGAAGCCTCTCCTCTAATCTCCTGCGTCAAGGTGTCCATTACAATCACCACTAGGAATGGACTTAAGGCTGATCCTTGATGTAGACCTACCCTCACAGTGAATGACTCACTGTAGCCACAGCTGCTTCTCTCTACAGTTGTGTTACCCCTTGTACATGTCCTTGACAGTCTGAACATATGTCTCTGGCAGATTGTGTGACCATGGGCATCACAAGAACAATTCTCTAGGAATTCTGTCATAAGTCTTCTCTAAATCCACAAGCACTATATGTAGTTCCTTGTTTCTCCCTGTACTTCTCCTGCAATATACAAGCTGCTAACACTGCATCCATTGTGGCATAAACTTGAATTCATTTTTGTTTACTTGATGACCTAGCTCCTTCCAAAGTCTTTTCTTGATAATTCTTTTGAGCCGTTCTCCCCATGTGACTCATGAACTTGATGGGTCAGTAAGTACTACATCTTTGCATTTCTCTGTTTTGTTTAAAGATAGGAAGAAATGTGTTCCTCCTCCATTCATTGGACATTTTTCCAGTTCAGAGGGTTAAGTTGAAAAAGTTCATCATCACCACTCCTTCATATCCTAATGCTTTTAAATGCCTCAACTGGGACACTGTCATGTCCCACTGCCTTCTCCTATTTAATCCTCTTCAGCGCTGTCTGAATCTCCACCATGGTGGCAGGTTTTATGAGGTTGTTGCTTACACATACTTCCCTCAACAGTTTCTTCACATTCTCTTCAATGAGCAGTTTCCAATAAAACCACTGCCACCCCCTAATTTTTTTCAGGGTCTTCCACCTCCACACTGCCATTTCTATCTTTGGCACATTTCACAGCTCCTCTTGTGCTTCTTTTTCCTAGTCTTGTCTAATCTATATATCCATTTCCCCCTTCCTTTGTTAGTAGTCCAGTGTATAGGGCTTGAAATGCCTGACCCTTAACTCCTGCAACTGTTCTTTTTTCCACTTTCTTTTCCAGCTTGTATTCCTCTAACTGTCCAACATTCTTTCTTTCTGCCATTGCTTAAACCTTTCCTTCTTCTTTACTGCCTACTGCACATCACTGGACTGTAACCACATCTCCTTGCCATGAAATGTCCCTCCTTTCATTTGGCCATGGGCAGCTTATGCACTTTCTATAAAATGTTTGGATATTTTCCCCAAAATCTTATTGGTATCGTCATGGTCAATTTGGTCATTCCCCAACCTCTGTAGTACTTCATCCTTAAATCTAAGACTAACTTCTCCACCAGGAGCCTCCCCTGCTTTTATCCTTTGTTGCACAACTCATATTTTGTCTTCCACTAGTCTTTTCAGACAGAAATCTACTACAAGCAATCTCTGTTCCTTTGCAATCTGCTCTCCTGGGATCACTTTAGCCTCTCATGTTTTTTAGATCTCTTACTCTAGTTAGAAAGCAATAGATCCAAGACCTGTAGATATCACTCTTGTGTGTAATGAAGTGCTCCTCCTTCTTTATAAAGTATGTATTGACAACAATTAGGCCATGGGCTCTGGCTAACTCTAAGGAAGCTAAGATATCCTCACCAGCTTCATTTGTGGTTCCAAAGCCTAATCCTCCATAACAATCTTTGTGGCCCTCACTGTGTTTTCCCACCTGCCCATTGAGATCCCGTCTGACAATCAAGTACTCAGCTTGTGGTACTTCACTTATCACTCGGTCTAGCACTATCTGGAATTCCACCTATTCATCAGTCATACAACCAACCTGGAGCATTTATCCTCAAACATTAAATATTTGTAATCTGCCAAGTCCTATCCTAACTGTCATTAGCTGGTCATTCTTTCTTTGGATGTCTACTACCTTATCCTATAATATTTCTGCTGTGGTAATTCCTTCTCTGTTCCTACTTGCTACTGAGCATTATTTTGTAACCCTCCCTGATATTCATGTATTTTGACCCATTCCATTTTGTTTCTTGTATACACACAACATGCACTCTCCTTCTTTTCAACATCTTGGCTACTTCTCTTGATTTTGCAGTCACTGTTCCCACTTTCAGGGAAGCCAAATGTAGCTCTTTGGTTCACTTCTTTAGCTACATATGCCCAGAATGTGGTAGCCTCTTCCTACTTTCCATAGCTGTCACATGAAGTGGTCATTTGTTGCTTCCATGGGATGCCCTAGCATTATACTGGTAAACTCCCTTAAGACAAACTTATAGTGCATGTGTGATTGGCACAATTTGTACAAACAGCTGGGCATATCTGATGTTCTTGGCTAGAAATTGGAGTCTCTTCTCTGAGATGGACTACCAAGCCCCTACCATGGCTACCAAGCCCCACCTGCCCAGAGCAGTCTGGTTATAAGGCACCGTACACCCACCTTTCACATCCCCACTTTCAGTTCAGAACATCTCCATGTTGAGAAGGCAAGTGGTAGGAGTTGTCATAAATATAAAGGGAAGGGTAAACACCTTTAAGTCCCTCCTGGCCAGAGGAAAAACCCTTTCACCTGTAAAGGGTTAAGAAGCTAAGATAACCTCGCTGGCACCTGACCAAAATGACCAATGAGGAGACAAGATACTTTCAAAGCTGGGGCGGGGGGGGTGGGGGGTGGGGGGAACAAAGGTTCTCTCTGTCTGTGTGATGCTTTTGCCGGGACCAGAGCAGGAATGCAGGTCAGAACTCCTGTAAAGAGTTAGTAAGCAATCTAGTTAGAAATGCGTTACATTTTCTTTTGTTTAAATGGCTGATAAAATAAGCTGTGCTGGATGGAATGTATATTCCTGTTTTTGTGTCTTTTTGTAACTTAAGGTTTTGCCTAGAGGGATTCTCTATGTTTTGAATCTGATTACCCTGTAAGGTATTTACCATCCTGATTTTACAAAGGTAATTCTTTTACTTTTTCTTTTATTACAATTCTTCTTTTAAGAACCTGATTGCTTTTTCATTGTTCTTAAGATCCAAGGGTTTGGGTCTGTGTTCACCTATGCAAATTAGTGAGGATTTTTATCAAGCCTTCCCCAGCATAGGGGGTGTAGTGCTTGGGGGGATATTTTGTGGGGGAGACACTTCCAAGTGGGCACTTCCCCTGTTCTTTGTGTAACACTTTGGTGGTGGCAGCTTTTAACCTAAGCTGGTAAGAATAAGCTTAGGGGGTCTTTCATGCAGATCCCCACATCTGTACCCTAGAGTTTAGAGTGGGGAAGGAACCTTGACAGGAATTTAGCTGTCAGAGGTTATATATTATGCCAGCTGCATGGGGCACTTCTAGGGAGTGCGAGCTAGTACTCAAACTCCCTTTAACGATGACAGCTTTTTAGGAGGTTGATTTCTTGATTAAGAAAATTCCTTTAATTGCTGAGGTAAAAAGCTCGTGCGTAATTCATACTTAACTCTGTCAGTCACATTGAAGATGGCCACATGGTGTTACATTGTTCTCCTGCCACCGCTGTTTAATCCTGATGCATTTTTCTTCATGGTTAAATGATTGATTCTTCTGGTAACATTGAACCTGTTCTCACTATAAATATTTTAACAAAAATGACAGGGCAGCCTTCGGAATTTCTTCAGCAAATCTTTTTTCAGATATTATTTATTATTCCACTTGCTATAACACACAATCTCAGTGACAAGTTTCTTCTAATGTAATTATGTACATTAAGCAGTTGTATCCATATGCCTGCATTTCCAGGATCCCTTTTCAAATGAAATGAGTCACAGCGTGTCACGACTGGAACATGGGTGGTCTGACCTAGTGGTCAGTGCAGGAGTCAGGAGTCAGGCTGGATGAGATACCAAGAAGTCAGAGTCTGAGACAAACCAGAGCGCAAAACCAAGAGTCAGATGTCAGGAGGCAGATAGGGTAGATTATCAGGAGATCATCAGCATATAGTAGGAGCAGATATTGCAGGGGACACAGTCCAAAGCAGGAAGAACTCAGCTACATGGATAACTTCCTGTTCCTATGCTTGGTTTAAATAGATGCTGGGAGCCAGTCAGGACCCCCCAGCTAAGGTTGCCAACCCTCCAGGATTGGCCTGGAGTCTCCATTAAATTAAAGCTTAATCTTTAATTAAAGATTATGTCATGTGATAATCTCCAGGAATACATCCAATCAAAATTGGCAACCCTACCCCCCCCAGCATTCCACCAATCAGAGCCCAGGACTGGAGTCCTCTGTCAGAGTTCAGCTTCTATTCTGACCACTGTTAACAGGTCAGTGGGTGGCAGGCTGGAGTTGACTCACTTCTAGGAGCCCTGTGCCCCAGGTTTTAAGACATGCAGTCACTGACACAGTGGACCCTCTTAATTACAGGTGTTTTCAATTGCGTAAAACTTTGCCAAACTTTAACTGTTTGGGCTGAAAATTTCCATGCTAGGTGTCTACCTCAGGCTAAATTGTTCTGGAAAATTTTAGCCATAATGGTTCAGCCATTTCTCAGAACTGTACATTGAAAAATACACTGTCATACTTGTTAAAAAAAAAAGTCAGCTTTTTCTTTGAACAGCTCTAGCACCTCCATGCTTTAAAGCAGAGACTTAAATAAGACAGAAGAATACCCTGTGTATCGGGGTGTGCCTTTTGCCATCCCTGTAAAAAAAAAACTGCCCAAATTTGGCCAAATTATAAGACTTTGAAAAATCACAGCTCTCACATACTCAGAGATGGCTTATAGGTTAGCTGATAAATTCGCTGAAGATTCCATCTGCACTTGGCATGCTCCATCCCAGGACTGAGCAGATTCCAACACTGCATGTTAAAATGATGCCAAATGGACTTTCTGGAGGGTTTTTTTTTTCAGTTTACTTCATTTAAAAAACTCAGGACATTACATACAAAACCCTCTGTTAAAAGAACAGAGATTAAGTGCGTTGGTCAAGGTCACACATGACATTTGTGGCAGAACCACGAATTAAACCTGGATCTCCTGAATCTCAGATTAGTGTCCTATCACTGGACCAGCCTTCCTTCCTCTTGGTGCAGTCCTTCCTTGTCAATGCACCTCCCCTCCCAATCCCCTTCCATTGTGTTCGCTAGCTGGTCCAGCATCACAGACTCCATGTCTGCTACTGGTGTTTGGCTCCATATTCTGGCCTGGGCATGGTAGCTCCTGGTTTACATTGTGTCCATGGGGCTTTAGAGAATGGTGCATTCATTCTGCTGTCTGGGGATCAGGCAGAGTCCTCTAATTGCCTGATCCATGCTGTCTTTTGGCAACAATGCAGTAGTATTCCCATTCATCCTAACTGTTAAGGGTAAGGACCGAGGGAGGGACAGACACATCCTTGAGATGAATGCATGGCTTGCAGATAATGTTGATGGGAGGGCTTTGGCTTCCTCTAACATGGGATGCTGTTCCAGGAAGGAGGATTGCTGGGAAGAGATGGAATCCACCGGATGAAGGGGAAGAGCATCTTTAGACACAGACTCGTCACTCAAGTGAGAATGGCTTTAAACTAGGTTCAAAGGGGGCAGGTGACAAAAGCCCACAGGTGACCTATAAAAAAAGCAACCTTAACAGAAGACTAAGTGATGGGAGGGATATAGAAAATGACAATAGGGTCATAGGAGCAACAAGAGGATAACGGTGGAGGAATCGGCTCAAAATCTTAAACGTGGGTCTAGATGAAAAAAAACATGCTTAAAGAGCGCTTATCAATTCTTCACTGTCCAACTGGAAGGACATATCTAGTGGGGTCCTGCAGGGTTCTGTCCTGGGTCCAGTGACTATTAGTGACTTGGATAATGAAGTGGAGAACACCAAGATGGGAAGGGTTGCTAGCATTTTGGAGGGCATTTTGGAGGGCAGAATTAGCATTCACAAGGACCTACATAAATTGGAAAATTCGTCTGAAATCACAAGATGAAATTTAATAAAGACAAGTGCAAAGTACTACACTTAGAAGCCGAATAATTGCCTGGGCATTAATACTGCAGAAAAAAAGATCTGTGTGTTATAGTGGATCACAAATGGAATATGAGCCAACAATATGATGTGGTTGCAAAAAAGGCAAATATATTTCTGGTATATATCAACAGAAGCATTGTATGTAAGACACAGGAGGTAACTTCCCTGCTCTATTCAGCACTGGTGAGGCCTCAGCTTGAGTCCTGTGTCCATTTCTGAGTGCCATAGTTTAGGAAAGATGTGGACAAGTGGGAGAGAGTTCAGAGGAGAGCAACAAAAACGATAAAAGGTTTAGAAAACCTGACCTATGACAAAAGGTCATAGGCATGCTGAGTCTTGAGAAAAGAAGATGGAGTGAGGACCTGATAAGTCTTCAAACATGGGATGTTATAAGGGATGTTATAAAGAGGATTAATTGTTTTCCATGTCCAATGAAAGTAGAAGTAATGGGCTTAAGCTGTCACAAGGGAGACTTGGGTTAGATATTAGGAAAAACTTTCTAACTATAAGGATACTTTATTGCTGGAACAGGTTACAAAGGGAGGTTGGGAAATCCCCACGATTGTACGGTTTTTAGACCTAGAGATCGTCTAGGTAAACTTGCTCATGCCTCAGGATGGGAGGATGGACTATATGACCTATCAAAATCCCTTCCAGCCCAACATTCCTATGATTCTATGACAATTATTCAATCTAGAAAAATATAGATAGAATTAACTTTCTCTGGATGCTATAAACTCCATGAAAAAGCACTGCGCAGTTGTATTTCTCTGCAATGACTGATTCATATCAATGAAGAGAACATAAAGGATTTGGCTTTGGATTTTTAACAGTTACTTTCTTCATTTAATAAATGCACTTAGACACGATGAGCTATTGTAACTTACTATTTTGTCTGACAATGCTTTAGAAGTGTGAGATCAACTGAAAAATTCTCTGAAATTAGATGCCCATAGACGAGTGGCAAGTAATAAAATGGGTGTGGTTTAGTATTTTATTATATTTAATATCTTAACGTAAATGTGTGTATATGTACACAATAGTATATGGGATATATGACAAGGAAATAATTGTTTCCAAATCTGCCCATGATTTAGTTATATCAAGAAGACTTTGTGGGTTTATTAGACTAACAAAAGAGATACATCTGCTTCACAATGGCATACAGCATGCTATTGCTCACACACAATGCACATGCTCCCTAAGGGCTGACGGAGGAGCTCAACAATGAAATCCAGAAAATGGGACCAAAATTAGTCTTGGTGAAATGAAAAACTGTTACAAAAAGTCATACATGGGTAGAGCTAATCAGAGCTGTAGGTGTGAATATTAAAGTCTAAATAACATAGATGAATACTTATTGTTTGTAAAGTTATTTAGGCCATCAGAAATTACATTAAGCAAGTCAAAAGGGGAGTGTGGCTTAAATATACCGAGTCGTCAGGATATAAATGTAATTGTGAAGAGCAATCATTTAGTAAAAAAAGGGTCTACAGCCAGTGAATCCTTACAGTAATGACATTGGTTCAGAAAGATTCCTTTACCAGGAAGTGAAATAAAAAGATGCTCCTACAAAAGGAAAGAGTGATGTTATTAGAATTATTTTATTATACTGCATTTTATACGAGACAATGCCAGTGGATATATTAGTGATATATGACAGCTGCTTAGTCTGTCTGCATTACTACCTAATCCCATGCTGCTTCATGGTTATTTAATGAGAAGCAGGATTGGACTGTCCCAACAAACCCTGCAATATAACAAATACAATAATACTAATACTTTAAAAGTATAATTAATCATCATTATAGACTATATTTGCCACTGAATATATCAGTAAAAAAAACAAGATATAGCCCCAGTCTAGAGAGGGGATGGATTAAATACTGTTTCTAAATGCAATATAAGATCAGGAAAATGCATCATTATATCTACTACTCATTATAGCATCACAGCAAGTACACAACGCTCCACTGTGGTAGAAATCCTCATAGCCAAAGAAAAGGGGCAAATTCTGTTCTCAGTTACACCAGTGCAAATCTGGCATTCATCAATTCAACCACTGAAGTTTCTCCAAATTTACATTGGTGTAATTGATAGCAGAATATTACCCTTTCACTTTAATTATGTCACATTCCTTCATGTTTCCAATTAGACCTTTTTCCTGACCTAAAATATGGAAAGCTTGCCTTGTAATAACCAGGGCTTTGTGAATTCTTTGTTATAATGGTAAATGTTCATAGGCAGTAGCAAGCCTTTCTCTGCTCCAGCTAGATGCTTGAGATAACAAAACATTAAACAGGAGCGCTCTCTCCCAACAATATTTGTTGTGCTTTCTCACTTGACATAAATGTCTCATGTTTAACAACTGCTACTGGTGGCTATTTGTGCTGGTAGTTCAGATCTTAAGGGAGCTCTATGCCAACCCACCCTAGGAACTGGCACAAGACATGTACTGCAGATGTCACAGAAGTGGCACATGTACAGCTAAGTGTAATTTTGTGTATGTGTGGGGGGGGGGAGGGCGGGGTTAGCTCTGCAGTGCTAGCCAAAGGTTTGGGGAAGGAGGCCTCCTTTTTTCTACATGCCTCTTTTCTGGCCAGATTCACAGCTGGGATAAACAGGCACAATTCTATTGAAGGCAATGGAATTGCACCGATTTATGCCATGACTGAATGTTGCCCTTACTCACAGTCTCACTACTACAACAGAGCAATTTGGAGTCAGTCATTGCCAGCCAAATATATATTTTACTATTGCCTCACTAATTTAGACTGAATTTCTGCCAAAATATCTATACCAGAGTTAACTGAATAAATATTACAATCAATGAATGTTTTAATCCTGAATCCTCCACTGAGGAAGCATCCCACAGTACCGGCTTTCCCTTATAGATATTTTCTTATGGAAGACTTAGACTGAGCTGTCTTCCATGTATCCTTACTGAGAGGCATGACCTGTGGCTCTAGTCTGATTGGCTTCTCCTTTTTTCTCTTCATGCAAACCTGTTGCCTCAATGGCATATTTATTGCTGCTCTTGCAGATATATGAACTATCCCAAGCATAACCTGACCACAAATGGTAGAAAACTCACTTTAATCAATCTCTTGCTGTGTTCCTGGAACTATAACTGGCCTGGCCCAAGCTTCATAAGCTTATTATGTCAATGCCCAGGCTGTACAAAACATCAGTTACACGGGGTACTAATCTGTTTATTCTGTACAGTAAGATGTACACCATTTTCACAATGCAGCTTTCAAAGGGGAAAATGGTTATTTGCTACTCACTGATACTTTGCTATTGGAAGGGCCACTAATCGGTCTGGCCTAAGGATTCCAGTGTGTAAAATTGTCATTTCCTAGCAGGTGAGCAGATGATGCAGAAAGCGGAGACCTTTCAACAGCTCTGATAAGTTTATTTTGTGGAAATCCTTTGTTTCACAGATAAATATTAAAGCACCATGGATTGGCCTAATGACCAACTGGATGTCACTGTAGCCTGGCCACATGGAGGGCTCATCTTTGGGATTAATCCTTCATGGTTCTGCTGAGGATGGGGATTTTGTACAGCTGACTCATTTGGCCTCTTGAGGAAGATGCAGAGCCAGATCCTGGCCCCCGTTCCACTTGCTTTGTGCTGCTTTGGCAGCCAACAAGTGGAAAGCAGGTTTAACAAGCTAGTAAATGATTCCCTCAGCATAGAAAAATGAGTGATGAAGGGCCATCAAAGTCAGCTCTGTTCTACCCCTCTCTTCTGGCCCTGGTACGGGGGCATGGATGGGAGAAAGGGGGTGTGGCTGAAAGTGCCCTGCTGTTTGGCAGTCTTGGACTTCTGGAACAGAAGTGTTATGGTGTTATGGTGTTATGAGAGAACTGGATTTGATATAATATGTGCATCTTGAAGTGAGAACACCACAGAGTCAAAAAATCTGGCCTTGCTTAGACAGACAAAAGCAGCTGAAGTTTGTTAATAACAAGGACAGATTCATTGGGGGAGGAGGGAATGTGGAAAATTGGCCTTGGTCTGGGTGCCTGTGTCTGTAAGGTTTTTTCTCTCTCTCTTTTTTTTTTTTTTTTTTTTTGGAAGCTGCTTTGTTGATAAGTAGAAATTATTATCTTTGCTGTTGCTACAGAAACTCTAGCCTATTAGAAGTTATTATGAGTGCTTTGTTTTGAGTTAAATATAAAAGAGTTCACTTATTATGTGCATTTGGAGAAGCTTGGGAGAGAGGTTTGGATTTTGTACGAGCAAGGAGACTGGCATCACACTCCCCAGTGGCTAGGAGAAAGGCTTGCCACAGAAACCCTACCGTTGAATCACTTAATACCACTTCAAACTTCAAGTAATTATTTTTGGGGTGCTTCAAGATTATTGCTAGTTTTGATGTGTGCTTTGTACTCAATAAAAACAAGGATTTTGGGGTCGAAGCACTCTTGTGTGTACCAATCATTTATCAGACAGAGGTGCCGTGTCCCCCACTGATTTATTTCCTGACATAACCTGAACAACGGAGATTAGTTACCACAGCTTTGGGTTCAGATAAACTTGAGCAACACTGGGGACTATTGCACCTGGCATAATTTAGAGCAGCCCTAAAACCGCTTTACATTGTACCTCTTGAATAAACCACTGCCTAGCGGTCAAAGATTAGGGAGAGAGCCTAGACTCTGATGGCTAGCATGTACTCTTTTTCACACCACTACCCTTTTCTCAAGGGACAGCACAACAGTCTAATCTGTTAGTCACAGAGGGAGTGCTTTATGCAACAGCTGCTACTGAGACACAGGAAAGAGGAGTGGGAGATATTGATAAGCCACCCTTGTTACCATGAGTCTGATTCTGTAGTGGCTTGGATGGAACCACAAAAACATTTTAAAATGACCTAAAGCAGTGTCCCTCTAGCTAAAACATTAGTACTTCTCTAAAACCTCTGGACGTGCAAGGCTAAAATCTCTTTCCCAATCATATAGTTTTCCCGTTTCCAATCCTGTGTCTGACTGCAGCTGTTTAGAGGTTTGGAAAGTTAGAGCAAATCTTCGGGACATGGATTAGTGGGCACAGGTCCAGTGAGACAGTCAAAGGTGAGGAATACATGAATGTGTTAAATCACTCTACAAGCTGTCACATGGCTGTGCAATTTGTCCTTCCCCATTATGTGCTAACATTGGGGGGATGAAAGGGGAGGCAGCTGTCTTTATAGAATCACACATTAAAAAGAAAGAGAAATCAAGTTTCACAAGACAAATAAAGGTATCCTCTCACATTTCAAGTAATGTATTATCCCAACATATAACACCACAGGATCAGGTGATAAAATAACTTAAAGTAGCACCATACTGATTCCCTAGTGAAACCTTCTCAAAATTTGTAGGTGTGTGTGATGGGGCATACAAACCCCACACTGGACAACAAGGGATTAAGGAGCTACCCTGAGTTCAGCCAGCCCCACCCTGCTATACCTGCAAATCATACACAGGCTGGATGAGGAGCAGACCAGTAAGAAGCAAGTCGTACTCAGCTGGAAGGGGAGCAGATGAGCTCACTTGTTGGCAGACTGGGGAAGAGAACAGACCTGCAGCCTTTAGGATAGGGCTAAATAAAGGCAGGAGCTTTCCAGACAGCCACTACCTGAGGGCCCCTTCTTGCTGATCCAGCTTGTTGTTTACAATAAGGCCTCAATAAAATCCGCAAGAAGGAAAAAGTTAACAAGGAACTATGAAATGATAAAACATGATGAAAACCCTTGAATAACCTGTAAACAGATCCAGGGAGTAACACTGAAGTCATGGGTACTACTCTGATAAGGACAACCAACAGTAAGGGTTTTCAGGCTCAAGATGATGGATGCATATATGTACTGGTTTATGTATATCAATGACTGGATCATAACCACACTTATTTATTGAGGCTCCATTAGATTGATGGGGTTGCTCATTGTGAGGTTGCCGACAATGTGCCAACTTACCATGCAAGTCTTCCTTCCATGCAATGCGGGATCAAACTCTTAGGGCATTATCCTGCAAGGTGCTGGGTGCCTTCAATACCAATAAAATGGAGAGGCTGGTCTCTCTCCCTCATGTTCCCCATTTGTAACATTTGGATAATAGTACTCCTCTTTGTAAAGCACTTTGACATCCTTAAGTGAAAGGCAGTAAGTGCAAAATATTATCATCTTTAACTAGAAACACAAAGGTGGTAAAGTACATTAGCGAGAGCAAATACACTAGGACAGCTCCTCAGAAGTGCCTGAGTAGTGCTCAGAGTGCCTAGGTGAGGAATTAGCGAGAAATGTTTGCAGAAAGCCATTTTTCTGCCTCAGCCCTCGACACCCATCATAGTAGTCTCTGGGGACTGATTTGGACCCTGTGTAAGTTACAGCAGCCTCAGGATTGCTCTAACTAGTGCTAGTTAGAAGAGTCTTCATGATTATTCCACCAGTTGAGGATCAGTAGAGCAACCCTTACAACACCCCTAGTATGCCTATACCAGGAGAGAAGATTCTGGCCTGAAGACTCCCTTACACAAGGGAAATCCTCACATGTCCCTTTGGGATAGCTTTAATTTCCCTTTGTGTAGCCAGAGTGACACAAAGGAGACCTAGTATGGGCAGAATCTGGATCTGTGTGTATAATACAAGTGCTCCAAGGTGGCTTCATCAGGTTATGGAAGGAAATGGGATCATAACATAAAAGGAGGAGATGAATAGGTATTACCTCAAGTGTGAGGACGGGCCCCACCTTTAGAAAATGCCTGAGTTATGCATGATGTCATTTTATCCTTAAAGTGTGAAGGGAGCATCAGTCATAGAGACACTGGTCCAAGTTCATTCCCCATTGAATTCACATTGAAATCTGTGCATCTCTTTTACTTGAATACTCTTCTCAGAGAGGCATACTAAAATTAAAGTCCCAATTGTGCAAGCACTTATGCACATGCTTAACTTTAAGCATCTGAGTAGCCCCACAGAAGTTAATGGGTCACTTACATGCTTAAAGTCAAGCAGATGTGTAAATCACTTGCAGGACAAGGCCAAAATGTGCATGGAGTTTTAGTGCGTGGTAGAGAAGTCCCCAGAGTGTGCCATGATTAATGCAACTCAAGTCAGAGAGCCCGCATTCCCGGGAGAGATTGTTATTGAGGGGACACCCAGGGAACAAGAAATGTGCGGAGTTAGACTGGAAGCAACTCAGCCACGTGTTCGGAGCAGTGCACAGGGTTTAATAAAGTTCCACGTGTTTAACTTAACCTACATTCAGCTTTAATCTTTGCTAATGAAACAGAATCAAAGCATCATGAACAAGATATGAGTAAATCAGAAAATAAAGATTAAAACATAATGGGTACAAGCCTGGCCCCACTAAAGTCAATGACAAAACTCCCACTGATTTCTGTGGACCCAGGATATCCATGATATTATAGACCCCTGTTGTACACAATGAGCTCACCTGCATTTCAATCCTGTATTTTGTGAGTTGAGTAACAGATGGATAACCTGATGAGTAACCTGGTCTTCCTCTAATTTTGTCCGGTTTTTTTGTTTTGCTGACTGACTAAAGCAACTTATTGAACATTCATTTACTCGTCTTTCATGTTTCCCTGAGCTTCATATGTTGTTCTCAGAAGGTAGCCTCAGTCTAAGACGTAGCGTATAATATTAAAACTGGGTGAATTAGTTTTTTAAAGAATAATAAACTTGCCAAAAATGCATTTTTGGGGGGGCACCAAAATCATTAATAAATTCTGGTCAAATTTGACAAATAATTTCATACAAAAAAACTTGATTTCTTTTTTGAAATATTGAAACATTTCATTCTCAAATTTTCAAAATGAACTGTTTTGACACCTCATTCCAAAACACAATTTTCAGAATAAAATGTTCATTTAAAAATGTCATTTTGAGTCAACATTTTGAAAATTGAGCTTAAACTCCTAAAACACTTATACATTTTTGAAAAAAAAAATCTCGAAACTTTATAGCTCCCAGTTATTCCTAGGGTTACTATTGGTATATATGTTCTTAATAAATATTTATTTATTAAACATTTTTAGAATAGTAGCTCCCAATACTCCTGTCAGGACTGAGGCCTTATTTTATTGGATGCTATACAAACATGAATCAAGAGACTATTCTTGTCCTCGAGGACTTAGAGTCTAAAAGCCACATAACCTTTCAGATGTTAAATTTCTGAATGAATGGAAACAGGCTTTATACAGTATTTTTGACACATAAAATTTAAGTAAATGCATTGCTGAGAGAGGGGAATATTACAACAGTGAACCTTCAACTAGTTCTAATAATAAAATCTAGCCCATGATGAAAATAGCCAGTCAGTGTGGTAAATTCAATGGTTATAATTTATAGTCAGCAAAATCGCGGCCTTTGTTTGTAGACAATACAGCCCAATTTTCTTCTTGGATTTTCTTCAGTGGACTACTGCCTGAATCTCAAGGAAGGAACTGGGGTTTACTTCTAGATTTCACAAATCTGTTCCCTACCTTTTCTCCAGAAATGAGCTTGCCGTGTTTGATAAAGTAGCTCTGAAAATGGCTTCTGCAGTTCAATATTTGCTCTAGTTCAGACCTTTTCAGGCTTGTAGATGTTGCTCTGTCACCATGGAGACCCCTGGTAGGCAGTGACTCTGTACTTAGGATCACATTCTAAAGTGCACTTAAAGTGGGGGTGTGATGGGGTATACAGAGGTTAATGAGAACATGTCCACTCAATCAGCCCCACCCTGTTACACCCAAGCAAGGTGTCAAGGCTCAAGGGAGGAGATTAAGAAGAAAAAGCCAAGCTCAGTGATGGCTGACTGGTAGAAGGAGTAGACCTCTTGAGCTAGCCCTGTGAAGGAAGGTCTGGCTTGGACCAGAAACTAACTAGAAATGGCCTGGAAGGAACATCTGGGGCTAAAGCCTAACCAGAGACCCCTAAGTGTCAGAGCTGCCTTGGGGAGGTAGGCCTAGTGTAGAACCTTTTTGTTTCTTTTGTTCCTTAACTAGTTTGGATCCCCTTTGTTTTGGGACCTGCAGAAGAGTCAGCTGAGAAAAGACTGTGAAGGGCATAGCTGCAGGCCCCAGTAGGAAGCAGCTCAGAGACACAGCAGAAGGTCCAGATAAACAGATGTCTTCTGCTTAATACAGGATCCCTGGGCTGGAACCCAGTGTTGAGGGTGCACCTCGGTTTCCCTACTGGCCCACCTATTATGGGGGCATAAAGATCCCAGAGCCAAGAGCTGGCAGGCCCAAAAGCCTGAAGTTGAGCCAAACCTCTAGCATGGTGCTGCTGAACTGATGGCGTCCTGGACTTGAGTTTCCCTGGAGGGGGAAGGACTAAAAGTGATCTGTCCAAAGAGCCAAGTCACAGAAAGAGGTCTGCCACTGCAGGCCAGAGTGGCATCACCAGGGAGCCCCAAAGGAGAAGGAGATTCACTATTCCACACCCACCCCTGAGGGGGCACACCTGTGGTGAGTAGACAGTTCCATGAGGGCAAACATTCTTCTTTTTCACTAAAAGTAGGTAGCCAATTAGCATGACAGTTCAGTTTGATTTTTAAGTTTTTTGAATTTTTGTTTGGTTTCTCTTCATACATTTTTAATAAGAAATCATTCAACTTGAGCTCTGGTGAAAATTGTCCATGGCAGTACTACCTTTCCTTGACTTTTATCTTTTAAAAAATATTTATATTTCTACACAAAACTTGGTTGAAAGGAAGTTTATAAGGATAAAGGTGAACTTTAAGGAATTTTTTTACTGTTCATGTTGTAACTGAAACGTTATGCACTGTGCACACAAACTTGATTGTCTGGTGGGATAGGGAGGGATGCTGGATGTATACATGCTTGAATTGATGGGAGTGTGGTACACACACACAACCTGATTAATGGGGCCTGGGCAAGTGCAGACATGCTTGATATGGGTGAGTGCACATAAAGCCTTCTTGGTTAGGAGCTATGCATTGTTGTCAGGTTTTAGCCTACAACACAGAAGTACCCATGCAGAGCTGATGACGGATAAAATACTTTCCATCACCAGCTGCACTCCTACCTCCCGCAAGTTCTCCCCCCCACCCTTCGGTTTCCACTCTGAATTAACCATTTAAAAAAACCTAAGGAAATTAATACACAAATATACTTTGCTGTGAAGTAGTTAGGGGTGCTACACACAGCATGCCTGATACAAACTTAAGCAAGGAAATGAAAAGTTAAGCCTTGTGTGATGGGGTATCCACCCCACACAGAATTGGAGGGGTTAAGATGGCCAGGCTGGCCAATTAATTCCCCAGAATACACCTGTAGGAGGAACTGGGGAGCAGGGAATTAACTGATTGCATGCAGACTCCCCTGTACAGGAACAGATGGGGCCTAGGCAGGCAGGCACTCCCTGAGTGGAGATAGCTTGGAGGTTGGCAAACACAGAGAAAGGGGATACCAGGTAAGTAGGAAGAAGCTGAGGGAAACAGTAGCAAGGGGTAGGACTGTGCAGAGACCTTGGCTGCTCATTATAGGGTCCTTGGGCTGGAATCCAGTGTAGAGGTGTGATGGGGTCCCTGAGATGCAACCTGGACTGTGGGACCACTGAGTCCTCCAAACCCACCAGCCTGGGCAGTCTCTCACACTGTGATGCTGATGTCAAGCTCTGACAGGCACAGAATTTACACAGACATCCACAGACAGGGACACACCCAACTGAGTTACATAAATGATCTCCTAGCCACTCATGAACCATCAATAGAGAGGCTTCAGCTAATTCCCCCCAGCACCAGCCCTATACACCAGACCATCTTATACTGGTCAGGCTTCTGACCAGTGTAAGCTCATTGCCTAGTTTGCCACTCTGACAAAAGGGTAGTGGATGTACAGTAGCTCTCGTCTCCTGAGCTGAGATTCCCAAAGCACTTCAACTACAAACACACTGTTTTAGATCAAATATGAAACAGATTAACTACAGAAAGATAGATTTTAAGTGGTTATAAGTATCAGGCCTAGAGATCAAAGTTGGTTACCTAGGAAAATAAAAATAAATTCACAGTCTAAATTCTAACTTAAACAGACTAAGCAAGATTTGAATCAAATAGTCTCTCACCCTAGCAGATATTATAATCAGCTTACAGTTTCTCAATACACAGACTGGACCCCCCTTCCATCCTGGGACCAATCTCCATAGTTCGAAGTCCTTGTCTTCAAGACAATCTTACAGGTGTTGAGATGGGGGGAGAGAGGCTCAGTGATGATGTTACTGTCGCTCTTTTATACTTTTTTCCAGCTGCTAGAACAGTAGTTCTAAACCTGTGTACCATTGTGGGCTGCATATGTGGCCCACAATATGTTATGTGGGCTGCATCCAATATTATCTGTATGTTCCTGAGAATGTCATATGGGCTACAGATCTGTGCTGATTGGGCTGCAAGCAGCCTGCGGGCCACGGGTTGAGAACCACTGTGCTAGAAAGATTTTTGCTGTGATGTGGGTTAGTCTTCCCCCATGGCATACATGCCTTCTCCGAGAAGTCTCTGGAATCGTGGATTCTTTTCTTGCTGGGTCATCAGTGCCTGTCTGGCCCTCCTTTGTTGCAACTGAAAGGCTGGCTGTGGGCATCTCCCAGCTGCACAACATATTTCAGTAGCACATATAGCAGTACTTCATAACTTCACATACAATGAAAGTACATACAATCCAATAGGATATTATTCAACAGATCGAGATTTTTAAAATGATACCTCACAAGGCACACTTTGTACCAAACATATCACAGTGGTGAATATGGGGGTTCCAGGGTGCTACTTTGAGGTACAGAGTGTCACAAGAGGGTGGGCCTGGATTCCCCTTCTAGCCACTGGGAAGAGGCAAGGGCGTTGGAGACGCCAGCCAGCCAGTGGGTCTGGAAGGGCTTTGATTTTCCCAGAATGGGAGGACCTTAGTGATCTGGCTGGAGGGCCAAGCCGTGAAGAGGAGACCACAGTCTCTGGAGTGAGAGGGGCCACAGATCAAGCCAGGACAGTGGAAGACACCGCCAGAGGGGGTGCATAATGCCTGGCAGAACTAATTCCCAGGACGACCAGCAGGAGGCGCCACTAGGGGTGAGTGAACCTGTGACACCACCTCATAGTACAGATCCTCTATTCCACCACCCACAAGCACACACCTTACCAACAATGGTAAAAGTTTTCCAGGTCTGAGTAGCTGATAAGCCCATGTGAGGGCCCTACCAAATTCACGGCCATGAAAAATGCGTCACGGACTGTGAAATCTGGTCTCCCTCCATGAAATCTGGTCTTTTATGTGCTTTTAACCTATACTACACAGATTTCATGGGGGACACCAGCGTTTCTCAAATTGGGGGTTCTGACCCAAAAGGGAGTTGCAGGGCGGGTCGCAAGATTATTTTAGGGGGTTGCGGTATTGCCACCCTTACCTCTGCACTGCTTTCAGAGTTGGGTGGCCGGAGAGCTGTGGATTTTGGTCAGGCATCCAGCTCTGAATGGGGCATCCTGCTAGCACCGGTGCAGAAGTAAGGGTGGCAATACCATACCCTGCCACCCTTTCAGAGCTGGGTGGCCGGAGAGTGGCGGCTGCTGACTGAGGGCCCAGCTCTGCAGGCAGCAGTACAGAAGTAAGGATGGCAATACCATACCAGGCTATCCTTACTTTTGCGCTGCTGGCTGCTGCTGGCGGTGACTCTGTCTTCAGAGCTGGGGTCCCAGCCAGCAGCCGCTGCTCTCCAGCTGCCCAGCTCTGAAGGCAGCATTGCCATCAGCAGCAACGCAGAAGTAAGGGTAGCAGTACCACAGACCCCCTCCTCCCCCCCGCCTACAATAACCTTGCAACTGCTCAACAACTCCTTTTTGGGTCAGGACCCCTACAATTACAACATTGTGAAATTTCAGATTTACATATCTGAAATCATGAAATTTGCAATTTTTAAAATCCTATGACTGTGAAATTGCCCAAAATGCACTGTGCATTTGGTAGGGCCCTACCCATGTGTTCTGTCTATAATTTCCCAGCATCTAGGTTGCAAGTGAGAATAAGCCTCAAGGAAAAAAGCTGCATCTTATCTTTTGTTCTCCTTTTCTGCCTATGTGTGTTTGTCTTCTTTTGTCTTAAAGAAAACAGGATTGGATTGCAACAACTCAAGAACACCTGAACTTTCTTTTTACCTCTAAAAACAGTTAATACCATCTCTAAGTTCTTCTAAAAATATGATTTTCCCCTATAGAACATTCTATAGAATTAAAGGGAAAGAATAAGGGAAATGGTTCAAATGAAAACCTTACTTAATTATTTAAACTTCAAATGCTTTCACCGATTTTTTTTCCCTGTGCATTTAATAGTGATTGTTACAATCAAGTAAGCTAGTGATAATTTGACACAAAACCGCAGACCACAATTAACTGGTTAATGTTGTACTATTGAACAAGGGTTTTATTAGCATGTAATCCATTGTTGGGCTGAAGACTCATCAGTACAACAGTGCAAAGGTGCCTGAAGGCTAGAAGCTCACTTATTTTTAAGAAAAGCTGAGATTCTCATGACTCCAGGACCTAGAACTTTAAGAAAAACACTGTAGGTTGCAAGAGTTGGCAACACTACTTACAACTACCTTTGTTTGCATGTGAACACACACACACACACACACACACACACCCCTCTATGCTGTACTGTGTGCTCTTTGGCTATAGTTGAGTATATGTCTCGGCTTCAAAGAATTTTATACTGTATGCAAGACACACACCAATAATGATGACAACAGAGAAAGGTAACTGTAATGGAGTGAAGGATGAGGGTTAAAATAGTTAAAGATTCTTTTATTTTCTGCTTCTTTTTGCAAATAGGAAACATTTGGCCTAGTCTTGAATAAGGGGAAGGGGGGCAAAATCACATTGGTGAACATCAGTTCAACCCAGGATTATTTATAATTCTAGAGTCTCCAAGATTTTCAGTCACCTATTAATGGGCCTTAGTAAAAGCATTAGAGATCAGGAGGAACACCAAACTCCTATATGAGGCACCTGTTTCTCAAACTATAACCTGAAAATTGGGGACAAAAAGACAGAGCACAACTGTCCAAACATATCCGTGTCACCATCCTGTAAAAGAAATCCATCCATCAGAGAGGTGTCTATATGAAATATTAGTAGAATTATATTAGTAGAATTTTTACTCCAATGCTCTGAAGAAGTGGGGTTTTTTACCCAAAAAGCTTATGCCCAGGTAAATCTGTTAGTCTTTAAAGTGCCACTGGACTCCTTGTTGTTTTTGTAGACTTGAGGCATTTCTGAGTAGAAATGGGAGGCCCCTATGGTGCTGCTGCCAGTTTTCCACTGAAACCCTTCCAATATTAGTTAGATGCAGTCTTAGGCCTGAAATATCCATGAAAATCATCTGTTCTCTCTCACAAGCAGAGAGACAAGGGTATTACGCTACCTGCTGCCAACTTGAATTAATAACTAATGCAATGCCAGGGCAATTAAAACTCTTAACATTTTAATGTCTGCATTAAAAACACCCCATGATTTTATTAACCTCCCTCCATTTTCCCCTGAAAATAAACTCTTCCATGTCCCCATTTTTTTTTCACCAAAAACTATGTATTACATATTATGGAGCCTATTTTGTAACACTGCATTATACCATTGTTCTGTTAGTGTAATTCCACTGATAACACAAAGGTGAATCAGACCCTATGTATTTACTACACATTACTCCAGCATCTTATTTATATTTTTGGACATAAACTGAATATACATGCAGACCACCTTGCCAGATATTGATCTGAGTGGCACGCAACTTGCAAGGATTTGGGATTCGCCATGATAAGGATGACTCTTACATTATACCCTAAGTCTGAGATTTCATATGCTTTTTATTTCGCCTAAATGGTTTATTCTTTGAAATGTCCATGATTAGCTATTTCATTCTGTGCACTTATTAACCCACCCCCCACAAATTAAATAAAAGTTCTCTACACATAAATGTAAAACAAAACTAAATGGTTTTGTCATACCAACCATAAGTAAAAATACAAGTATACAATATAAATCTGTTCTGCAGATGTGCCTAAAAGTGTAAGGATACTTCTATGTTCTTACATAGCCAAAACTTATACTAACCTTCATACAATAGCATTGTGGTAGTGATGTGTTTTAGGTGAGAGTGGATTTTATGGATTTAAAGGTCAGAAGGGACCATTAGGTTATCTAATCTGACCTCCTGTATAACACAGACCACCGAATTTCACCCAGTGATTTCTGAAAGGCCAGTAACTTGTTTAACTGGAACATATCTTTTGGAAAGACGTCAAATCTTAATTTAAAATGGCACAAAAATCCACCACAGCCCTTGGTAACCTCTTCCAATGATTAATTGCTCTCACTGCTAAACTGGTGTGTCTTATTTGCAGTTTGAATTTCATTATAAGCCTTTCAGGTGCTTAAAAATAACCTGGGCTGACATTTCACACTTTTTTTAAAGCCTAAATGGTATATGCTTTGAAACCTGTAGTAATTTATGTACAATTCTGTGTGGCTGTTTGAGTTATTCAAAACATCATTGTTGCTATTACTTATTATGATACCAAATTCTAGTTTTGGATACACTTGTGTAAATAGAGAGTAACCTCAGATTTCCACCAGTGTAGACTTAGCCTCTGTGTGGTTACATATATACAGACAGATGTGCATATGAATACATACCTATGAAAACACTTGTACCTATTTTAAAGAAAATGACCAAAGCATGGAATACTGACATGCGTTCACTCACTTTTCCTCTCTCTATTTTTTTTTTTTTTTTAGAAAAGACAACGATTAAGTGCAAAATCGTTAATGCAGAGCAGCTCCAACCAAGATCAGGGCCTCATTGGTATAAGCGCCACTGTGGTACGAGGTCCCTGTATCACCTTATATGCTCCACAGCTAGGGAAGAGGTAAAACATTTTCCTCAACTGTTTAGCTCCACAGGTTTGCATGACAAGGTATGGCTTTTCCTCCTACAGACCTCCCAAGGTACATGGGATTGTGTGTTCTTGTGGTGTCAAGCCCAATTATCACCATTTGTTTGGTAAGCCATTATTAGCATGTTGTAATACCATGTACTGCATAGATATCAGAGCTCACTTTAATACAGATCTTTTGCTTATCACTATAGTATTTGGTGTCACTTATTCCACCCACCTGTGTTTCTGCTCCAGATCTCTTATGCTTTTCACTTTAGTAAGAGTATTTCATGCCGCTTTTAGTAAAAGCTTCCTGGAAATATAGATAAACTGTGAAATATGCACTGCCCCAGTCAACCTTGACTGTAACCTACTTCACAGAGTCAAGGAGATTAAAGAAGATATTGCCCTTCTAAATCCATGCTGTCTATTTCCCATTAAGTTTCTGCTTCTCAGAGTAACTTCTGTTTATCCCATTGAAGTTCATATTTGGGAGCTATTGAGGTGAAGATAAGAGTAAAAACCTTCTTTAAATCCTCCTCACACAAATTAAATTTAAGTGATATCTCCTGGAATTGCTGCTGAGTAAGTTCTTCCCTTATATGTCAAAGAGAAACTCTGCAAAATTGTATACTGCCCTACTGACTGTGATGTTAGCCAACTGAATCTTTCATAGATGACCATTACAGCAGAAAGCACTTCACAGTGATGCCAGAACTGCGTGCTAGTTGCATATAATCTATTTAGGATGAAATGACATATATAAAAGGCTATGCACATGCCTTTGTATGTGAACACTTAAATAAATTAGCATTATACAGCAGTAACACAAGCCTACTAAAATCATGCAGGAAGAAAATGATTACAATAACAATGCTTTGTATTCCAAACAAATTCTAGATCACAATTCTCCATCCTATTGTGTTTGCATAAGCAGCATAAATCTGTACCATGAGATATATTGAACATATTTGGGCACATCTAACATCAGTGTTTTGTTATTAGTAGGGCTGTATTTTTGCCATGAAGATATTTCAGAAAAGCAATAGTAATAGACAGGTGGTAGTGTAAAGGGGGACAGTTGCAGATATAAATTAAAAACACCAAAGGTCACAGACATCATTTTGGGACAGTTTTACAAGAATCAGTGGGGTATGATCCGGAAGTAGGTAGTAGTAGCAAAAGATACTTGATGGTTAGTCACTGGTTTAACAGATCATACTTAGGGCTGGATCCTTCAGTGGGACTTTTGATGGGCTTAAGGTCTGTACCAGCAGAACACGTTGCACGATCAGGGCCTTATTTAGAAGGATTGTGCCGAGATAAGAGGCACGGCAGCCAGTGTGGTGAGAATGGGCTGGAAGAGTTGGAGAATGGGTTAGATCTGACTGATTTTTCTGGACACCAGTGCAGAAGATGTGGGAATGAACAGATTGGGTTCGTGGTCTGTGAGAGCATAGCAAGTAAATGGAAAGGTCTTGAAAGGGAATATAAGGTACTTTTCTAGTGCAGTTCATTTTACATGAATATTGCGGGGGGAGGGGGGAATGAATACTGAAACCACAGAATCCATAGCAAAAGTGCAGACTTAGTTACCAGTGAAGAATGGTTCTTAAACTTTTATTTCAAATATTTATCAATTTTTTTTTAAGGATATTGGGATTCTGATCTCACACCTGTGTAAACAGCTCACTTCATCGGATGCATTCAGTGGAAATACAGTGGGGAGATTAATGTACACGAGAACATGAAACAATGGGTGTTACCATACACACTGTAAGGAGAGTGATCAGGTAAGTTGAGCTATTACCAGCAGGAGAGCGGGGGGGGGGGGGGGGGGGGGGGAAGGGGGCTTTTGTAGTGATAATCAAGGTGGGCCATTTCCAGCAGTTGACAAGAACCTTTATTATCACTACAAATGGTTGCCCCCGCCCCTGCCCTCCCATGGCTCTCCTGCTGGTAATAGCTCACCTTACCTGATCACTCTCCTTACAGTGGGTCTGGCAACACCCATTGTTTCATGTTCTCTGTGTATATAAATCTCTCCACTGTATTTTCCACTGAATGCATCCGATGAAGTGAGCTGTAGCTCACGAAAGCTTATGCTCAAATAAATTTGTTAGTCTCTAAGGTGCCACAAGTCCTCCTGTTCTTTTTATAGAATAATGTGTGCATCAAGTATGATATTATAAGATGTAAGTATCACTCAGAGTAGCCGTGTTGTCTTTTGGTGAGAAAATTATATTCAAGTACTATACCAATATTTGAGCTGATGTTAATTGGTGTTGCCACGTCCCACAATTTTTTTTTTCTTAAAGCCCCAGGGCCTGAGGCCAAGTGATTACATGAGACTCTCAGCTTTTAAATTGCTAGCCCTCAATGTACCTTCAAAGGCTTAAATGTACCTTCAAATATCAGGAGGCACAGAAAAATCCCCCAACTTCATTATGTTTAAAATGTCATGATCTCTTAAATTTTAATTTTTCATGATTTTAAGCCGGGTTTTTGGGGTGACTCATGAATTTTGAATGCCTGAAGTTGGCAATGCTGCAGAATACTGGAGGTTGTTGCAGGGGCTTCTTCTTGTGCCTGGTAGAAGTGTGTTTAAATAAAAACCCTCAGAAGTTTTAGAAAATAGGGTCCTGTTCCCTCTAAGCTGTGCACGTGTGCGCACACACACATAGATCCTATACCTCGCACACACGGCAAAACACTGTGCACACAAACATTTGTACAGAAGCACAACTATTTGCACAGATGAAATTTTTTGCACACACGGCCTGTCAAAAATTAGAGGGAACATTGGTCCAGGTCAGGGGTGGGCAAACATTTTGGCCCGAGAGCCACATCTGGGTATGGAAATTGTATGGCGGGCCATGAATGCTCAACTGGGGGTTAGGGTATAAGAGGGGGTGAGGGCTCTGGCTGGGGGTGTGGGCTCTGGGGTGGGGTTGGGGATGAGGCATTAGGGGTGCAGGAGGTTGCTCCGGGCTGGGACAGAGGGGTTCAGAGGCCAGGAGGGGGAATCAGGGCTGGGGCAGGGGGTTGGGGTGTGGGAGGCAGTCAGGGGTACAGGCTCCCGGCAGCACTTACCGCAAGCAGCTCCCAGCAGCCAGGGCCGGCTCCAGGCACCTGCATTCTAAGCAGGTGCTTGGGGCGGCAGTTAGAAAGGGGTAGCAGTGTTTCCGCGGCGGCAGCAATTCAGCAGCAGCTTCTCTGTTCCGCCAGCAGCAGCGGCAAATCGGCGGCAGCTTCTCCCTTTTGCTGTCTGCAGCGGCAGTTTTTTTTCACTGCTTGGGGCGGCAAAAACTGTAGAGCCGGCCCTGCCAGAAGCACAGCATGTCCCCCCTCCGGCTCCTACATGGAGGTGCAGCCAGGTGGCTCTGCACACTGCCCTGTCCGCAGGCACTGCCCCTGCAGCTCCCATTGGCCGCGGTTCCCAGCCAATGGGAGTTGCGGGGACAGCACTTGGGGCTGCCCCCATGTGTAGGAGCCAAAGGGGAGCTGCTTCTGGGAACCGCGCGGAGTGGGGCAAATCCCCACTCCCTGGCTGGAGCACTGGAGCAGGGCAAGCCCCAGACCTTGCTCCCTGATGGAAGCTCGAAGACCAGATTAAAACATCTGGAGGGCCGGATGCGGCCCCCGGGCCATAGTTTGCCCACCCCTGGTCCGGGTCCTCAGTTGGTTTTGAGCTGGTGTTGAGCCATATATAGAACTATGCCAATTTACACCAGCTGACAATCTGGCCCATATGTTCTGGCTAGCATTCTTCTCCCATGCTAATGGGAGAAGGGCTGTTAGTTCCCAAGATGTGGGCACATCTTACTGTAATTACTCAGGCAAAGTCCCCACTGAGGTCAATAGGAATTTTGCCAGAATAACGACTGCTGGATCAGCCCTTTTTTTGAGCTACTTCTAGTCATACAGGTACTCCACTGTGTTCCCACACAAACACTAAAACTACCAGTTGGCGTACTTTGTAAAACACTTTGTGTTGCTTTGAATATGAAAGGTACTGAATAAAACCAAGGTCGTTATATTCAACCTTTGAACAAGGAATTGTACAAAAACAAAGCCAAGAATGGAACCAAGGTCCTCAATATATCACAAGGCACATGACATTTTATATTTCATTCTTGTCCATTTATTAACTTGAGCTGACAAATTTCAGTCTCTGGAGAAACAACTCAAAGAATGAATGATCTTGATTATTTAAAAAAAAAATAAATTGATCCTCTGAATAGAAAAGGGGAAAGAAAACCCGAAGCAACTTTTCTCTGCTATGTTGTTCAAAATATTGTGAATACCTCAGTAGCAATATGCAATATTAAAATTAGTTCCATACAGCTATATCACAACTTAAATCTAGATTTAAAATAACCATTTAATGTGGACATGTGGTATGGTACGCAAGGAGAATCGCCAACGTTGTCAGCCTTTTAAAGGGGCACTGCTCATGGTTGTAAGTCCATACCTATTACTCTATTATAAACTCTGTATCTCAAAACTGTTATTATTAATCATTATGACATGCCTTTGAATTTTTGAGGCTGATAAAGTTATTTTGGACGAAAGAATGTTCCATGCCCAAGTGTATTATTTGTATAATTCAATACCTGGTTGAAATCCCTCTGAAATTTATCAAGAGGCACTATTGTGTCTTTTCTACATGAAATAATGATAAAGGAATATCAAGACTGAAATAACCACTAGTTTTTATCTTGTTGTTCATTGTAGTTGTACATCTTTTCATAAGTTTTATATACCTGGGAGTGTGATTCTGAAACCAGTCCCATTTACAGGAGAGGAAATTTAAAACGTTCCAACTTTAAACTGCTTGATATTAAGTTGCCAGAAGTGTTCTAGTGTGCTTTCTCTTCAGCATAAATATTACAAAGATATTTCTCCACCCCACCCCCTATAAAATTACATGGCATAAACCATCTACTATGATGGAGAACCTGGTAAATGTCTCCCTTCTGAAACTACCATAGATCTTCCATTTCTTGTAAGATTCTGATTAGTCTCCTAAAATGACAGTTTGTCTGTGTGTTGGTGAAAACTGCGTATTATGTTTAGCACCAGCCAATAACCAATTACAGGGATTTGTAATTTATCACACAGATATCACCAGCGCGTATCATCTAGTTCCACACACAAAAATGTATTAATATAGAATTAAGTTACTAATACATGCTGTCAACAGCAGGAGTAAAAATTAGTTTGCTGGTTTGGGTTTTTTGACTTCATCATAACATATTTTTGTCTATAAATGTCCTTACTTTTAAAAAATTAAACATTTGTTTCATACAACAGTGAACTAAGAGAATCCTAAGGAGAATGCTACCATGCAATATTTCTAATGCTTTTGATACATACGATCTACTTTCAATTTCTTAAATTTTAACTTTTCAGGGCAGATTCACCACTGTACCAAAGCCCTATCAAGCAACCAGAGCCCAGCAGCCAGTTAAATTGAGTTTACAGCTGCTGTTCCAAATCCTGTCTGGAGTGCCCTCCTGCAGCAGGCCACAGCACAGCAATGGCATCTGCCTCAGTTTCTCTCCTTAACAGTTCCCAGAAATTGTCCAAACGGTCTCTCAGTAAAAATACCCCAACAGGATTAATTTATTCCAAAAAAAAGCCCAGTATACATAAAACATAACCCAAGTCCCATAAAAATACACCACAAAGAGCTAGAGTCCTGGCATCCCTCACCATGCCCCAGCTCTTTGTATGGTTCCGATATCCTTCACCACAGCTTTCAGACCTCTCTCGTCCTCCAGCTTCAATTCTGCAACCCTGAGAGCCAGCAGACATCTTCCTCTGCTGTTGTCGGCCTTCAGCTGTTTCCCTCCTTCTCTGGTTATGGCTCTCTGGCTCAGGAGGGTCAGCAAGCTAGTTCCTCCCCTGGCTTCCTAACCCCCAGTCCCTTTCAGCCTTCTGCACTGGTTTCAGCTCTTGAAACACAGCAAGCTAGCACCTCTGCTGGCTTCATATTTCCTCCTTTTTTCCAGAGTTTTCTGCAGCTTTCCCCAGAGACAATCTCCTGACTCCCAGACAGCTTTCACTTGCCCTTTTTGCTCACTGATTCTCACAGGCTACTCTGACTTACCAAGTCCCCCTTCTCCGGGCCCTGATCCTTTATAGCTCCTGGTGCTGCCCTGCCTATTTAGCTGTCCAAACTGGGAGCACCTGTTCTGGCACATGAGAGCTGGGCCTGCTTCATTTACAGGGGTCTGCCACTCTCTTAAAATGGCCCTTACTTTACAATTGACTTACTGGTTTAGAAGGCTGTGTGAGCCTAGTACTATGTGAAGGGTGAGCAGTGAGACCCTAGGTCCTGAATCCCAATGTCTCTGTAGGTCAAGTGCTCCTCTTGTGTTTCAGTCTCAGTTTTCCTTGAAGTGCTTTCTCAAGGCACAGCGAATCCAAGGTGGCAGTGCTATGAGCAGCCTGTCTTGAGATCAGGGAACCTTTAAAGAGCAGTAAGTGTTGGACCAAGTAATTTACCAATGAGAATTCTTGAAATATATGTCTACTCTTCCTCATATTGCTGAGTCATTAAAAGCAGTAGAATTGTTTAATGCAAATTAGCTGTACAGGAAGAGTGGTGAGTAGTTGCTATCACAATGGCCCCACTCAAGGCTTACCAGAGCTGTTGACCTGAGCCTATCTGTAGGTTTATATGGGCCAGAACCACAAAGATACTTAGGCACATAAACCCCAGACTTAGGAGCCTATATCTGTTTTAGGCAACTAAGTCCCAGTTTTGGATCCACTGCAATCCACAGAACTCCCGCTGAACCCTGAAGGCACCTAAACTCACTCAGTGCCTAAGTTTTCAGGATAAAAGTTCCCTTGAATCCTAATTTTCAGTCTCTTGGCATGCGCACTGCTGCTTCCCTCTAGAGGTCCAGATGCTTGTCTCTCTCCTGAGCCCCAGAGCAATGCATGAACCAAGGAAGATAGGCTAAGATAGCCTAACACCTAAGTCACATGCAGGCAGGCATGATCTGGACTATAGACTCATTCTCTCTCACTCTCTCTCACCCTCTCTCTGACCCAGTGACTTTCACTGTGGATAAATACTTAAATAGACATTTGGGCCAGAGAAAGAGTCAGAGTTTTCCCCCTGCTCTAATCACTCTAATCACTCTAATCACTGTGGGATCCCTACATCTGATATCTGAGATATTGAGTGGTTAGAGAACTCTCCTGACCAGAGGGAGATTCTTGTTCAAATCCTTTCTCACCTTCTGGCAGAGTGGGAAGCTGAACCTGGGTCACTCCCAGGTAAGTGTACTAGCCACTGGGCTAAAAGTTAAAAGGACACCACCACCACCTCCTCCTCTCCTGTTTTGTATGAAGCCAGGCGGGTGCCTAACTCATTCCCACAGGAAGCACATAAGCCACCTGACTCCAGTGTCTGGTTCCTGCTTGTGGATCACTAAGCAGAAATAGACTCTGCCCTGTGGCTTTGACTTAGACATCTATCTACATAAGCTGGATTATTGGCATCTCCTATTGGCTATCTTAGACCAGCTGGCTTCCTCCCTAGCATGCTGGTTTTTGTGGATCACATTCTAAGGCACTTATCTCTCCCCATTCATTGTATAGGGAACATATGCACCCAACCCAGGCTTGTGGTGTTCCAGTGATTTTTTTTACATCCTTGAAATATAGGAACCAAGATGCTCAGCATTACAACTCCTAAAGTCCATTTGTGGATCTGGGCCCACAGTCACAAAAAATAGAAAAAAATCCTTAAAACTTAGCTTAATTGCAACTAACTTCTTCAAATACACTCTATGCACAAGATTTCAGTTAATTTTAACTATATAGAAAGTTTGAAGTGTCTGCATTATTCCATTGTTACAATCATCTGGAACAAAGAAAACACTGACACAGATGCTAAGTTTCTTAAAGGACTGGATTTTTAAATTAATTTTAACTCATAACCCAATGAATGGATTTCCTTCTGTGTTTTCCAAAATTCCTTTTGTACTCAAAGAGTAACTATCATAAGATAGGGAGCTTATACTGTATTTTTTCAAAACAGAGGTTGAATTGCTGTCTTAAGTACAAAATGGAACTCAGTCTTTACTATGGAGTCAAAAACAGTGCCTCTAATACTCAGAATCTTAATTCTGACTTTTCATTCCTGCATTATTTAATAATTTAATGACCATGAGCACCTCAAAGTTAGAATCCCCATGTACCCTACACCAGACAGAGAGAACGTGAAGAAAACAGGCAAACAAATTTCTTCTATATATTTAGATTTTGACTTAAAATAATATCAGATCAACAGTGCAATGCGCTGTACCAGACAAAATCTTAAATAGATATTATGAAGTGTAAAGGTAAACTATATATGCATGTGTATAATTATACTTCATATAACCAAATAAATGATCGGGTCAGACTTAAAACTGAGTAATTTTTCAGTAGTTTGATGTGTGCTTTGCAGGTGATTGGATTATTGAATGGAAGTGGAGTGTATTAAAGAAGTTATCTGTGCTAGTATATTTACATAGATAGTAGTAAACTAATGCTTGGAAACTGATATCATGTTAGGTGTAAAAAGTTCCTGATTATTTTATGATTTCCTTGCTCTTGATGTTTCCAGTTTTGAGGAAATACACTTGAGCAACTTTAAATGAAGTTTTTGTGATAGAAGTTCCTACTTTTTAAAATGCAGTTAGGGACACTGAGGATTCATGACTAGAAGGCTTGCATACAGGTTAGCTGGAGAGTGGGGTTGTGATCCATTCAAAGAATTATATTGTCACATGGTGAAAGTGTAATGGAGAAAACATTTTTTAAAAAAACAAAGCTGCATGCATGCTAAAAAGCTTACCAGAGGTCAGCCCAACTCCAACATCAGGCTCTGCTAGTGTCAGTCCTTCAAAATTCACAACTGCATTTTCCCTGTGGTTACAAATTCATAACTGTCTAATATTCAGAACTAGAACTCAGCCTGGGCAGATCAGTTATTTCTTTATAGATCTCAGATCTTTGATCTTGTCTTCAGGAACAGGTAATGAGACACTCCTCAGGATGTAGCTTCAAAAGGCTGAGTTTAGGCATAACTGGAGGAGGAAGAATTTGCAATAACCTCTCCCTAGATATTTCCCGGAAATACACTTTACGCTAATTATCCCAAAAGTCCATTCTGGTCGGGTACATTTTCAACCTAGTCCTTTGAACTTCCAGGTCTCACATCACAGCCCCCCTGTAGAGAAGTTAAATGCAATCTGAGCCAACAACAATATATAAACTTTGCATTTAATGCAGAGGAGCCCAAAGACACTTAAACTTCATCCAATAAGGTTGCCCAAGGATATGCAGAAAATTGAAATATCTGTCACATATCTCCCCATTAAATCTGCACATGCTTGTTGGTGAGAGCTTTAATCACTGCTTCAGCTTCCTCTTTCTAGAGCTTAATCAATTTATCACCAAATCCATTTGTCACATTAGCAGAAGCATCCAACTCATGTGACAAACAGATTTGATGACAAATTATCAAAGAACAGTCCTACTGGGTCAGACCAATAGTGCATCTAGCTGAGTGTGCTGTCTCCAACAATGTACAGAACAGGGCAGTTGGAGTGATCCATTGCTGTTTTTCCCCTCCCTGGCCCTGGCAGTCAGAGGTTTAGGATCATCCTAAGAATGGGGTGGTATCCCTGACCATCTTGAGTAATAGCCAGTTATGGACCCATCCTCCAGGAACTTATCTAGTTCTGTTTTGAAGCCAGTTATACTTTTGGCCATCACAACATCCTACGGCAACGAGTTCCACTGGTTAATTGTGTGTTGTGTGAAAGAGTACTTCCTCTTCTTTGTGTTAAACCTACTGCCTATTCATTTTATTGTGTGACTCCTGGTTTTGTGTATTGTGTGAAATTGTAAATAACACGTCCCTATTCACTTTCCCACACCATTCATGATTGTGTAGACCTCTATCATGTCCTCCCATGTCATCTCTTTTCTAAGCTGAACACCCCTAACCTTTTTAATATCTGCTTGTAGAGAAGCTGCTCCAAACCCTCTATCATCTTTGTTACTCTTTTCTGAACCTTCTGCAGTTCCACTATATTCTTTCTGAGCTGTGGTGACCAGAACTGCACACAGTATTCAAGGTGTGGGCCCCCTATATATAGGGATACAGTGATATTTTCTGTCTTATTTTTTATCTCTTTCCTAATACTACCTAACATTCTGTTCAATGTTTTGACCACTTCTGCGCACTGAGCTGAAGTTTTCAGAGGACTAGCGATGATGAATCCAAGATCTCTTTTTCTGAGTGGTAACAGCTAATTATTTTTCAGTAAGAAAATCTACTTTCATACACCAGCTTCTGCCCTTCCAATATGGCTTGAGCAGAATTCTTTTAGCATTTCATGTTCTGTTGAAAAAGTCTTATCTAATTCAGAGCAGATTAATATGACTGATTTGACTTTTTTTAAGTAAGAAAAACAGGCCTAAAGAATCCAAGTGCACCCAGGGGTGTGCACAAGGGGTGGGGGTGGGGGCAGGAGGGGAGCAGGGGCACAAACTCTTCTGTCTCCTGACAGCCCCTCTGGCACTGAAGCCACAGAGCGGGGAGCACAGAACGTACCCCTCCAAAGGTGGTCACATTTTTATTCCTGTGCATGCCCCTGAATGCATCTGCCACACAGAGCTGTTGAACACACCAGCTGGTATTTGGGCTTTAAAGTACAAGCTGCGTCTTCAACTTTCTCTTACTGGCATAGTCCAGCTGTTGCTTACCCAATCAAGGAACAGAAGAAAAACCCATGTGACTTATCTAGTACTAAAACCATTTGAAAATATTTTTGATGAATGCATTTGTGACTGTGGTCACTGGAGGAGGCACCCTGAGAATGCTCAGTCCAGGCAAACTTCAAAGAATGGGGCAGACGATCCCCCAAACTGGTGGTTTGTTGTTATAATTAGATTCCCCAAGCCAGTCACAAAACCGATTCTGTAGTACCTTCCTGGTTATCAAGAAGCTAAAATACAGTCCCCTTTAAGCAATTCGGCTTTTGTCTCCCACCCAGACAGCCAAGTCAAATATAGCAGGAAATACTTAAATTCTTATTCACCATATATATATATATAGTTCTACCAGCCCCAAGAGATCAGACACATTACCCACCAGGTTGACGAATGTTTCAGATTTTACACAAATACATGCTTACAGCAAATTCTTATTAAATAATCTAAGATTTAATTTAAAAGGAAAGAAAGAAAGAGTTACTGTGGTTAAACGATCATTTTACATGAAGATATCAATAAAGTTCTTAGGTTAGTTTCATAGTATAGATGGTGAGGTTGCTGATTTATAAAAGTCCTTCCAGAATCACTTCAATGGGCTATAATCCAATAGGCAGTCCATGTGTAGAGTTGTTTCAAATTCTTCTATGAGAATTTTCAGGGATATTCCAGAATAGGCCTAGAGATTTCAGTCTTGTGGTTTGAACTTCCCTTGACAAAGTTTAAGCAAATCTGAGATTAAAAGGATCAGGCCCTAGAGTTCTTTTATAGTTCTCTAGCAGGCTATGGTAGCCTCTTGACAGCAGACATGACAGCAGGCATTCCTTGGATGAAGAATAGGTAATATACATTGTTGCTTTGAAGTAAACTCTATTTCCTAGGCACACAGCAGTTACTAGCTGCATTCATTAGCATAAGGTAATTAACAATTGAAGCAGTTCATAGACAGTTTACTACTAAACTTCAAAGAAAAATATAGACAAGATTATTACACCACAAGTTTAATGTAAATGTTAATATTCCTTTTGATCTCTGAGTCGATAGAATATAGTAACAAACAGAAACAGAAGTTTATCATCTACAAGCTAATTAGTTCACATTGATAAACTTCTAACAGATACAGGTAAACAGACATACAATTGGTATCTAATTTACTGACAATACAGGCTTACATTTTTAAAAAGTTATCAAAGCTGGGTAAAGTTAACTAAATATCTACAATAAATGGCCTTGTTTACCATTTCAGTACTTTTCTAATGTGTTCTTAAAGGTTGATTTAGGGTCACTTAGCCTGCTGTTTGCTTAACCCTCACTGGATCAGTGTCACAATATTCAAGTAATGAATTCAAATAAATCATGATCTACTTCTGCATATTCCTTAATCAGAAGCAAAGGATAAATTCACCTAATTAATTACTCTTTTTTTTTGCAGATAATTTACTTGACTGTAATATTTCAGGCTGCTTTTTCTGAATTTCTGTTAAATGCAGTGAAAAGTTGGTTTTCGTAGATTTTCTACTATTTCTCTTTCATCTTGTTTGCATAATTTGTATATGGATTCATTATGTAAATGACATAATTTGCTGATCAGACTGGTGTGTTGTGTTTGTGTTTTGTAAAAGATTTAAATGCAGATATAATAGCACCAAAAACATCCAACTAGACATTTAGACTATGCATGTGGACAATTGTGCATTAGCTTTACAGAACAAAACAATTTAGCAGACTCTTGTGAAAAAGCCCCTAATATGTTATCCGTAGGACCTTAATTTGCAGTCTTTAGTGGTGGTTGTTTCTACCTGAATAAAAACTGTAGGAATAGGCCCTAGATGTCCTATTTAAATATAACCTTTTCCAGGTGGAGTGAATACTGTAAATGACCAGAGTTGTGTTTCAGACTGCTCATGTTAACCACTTGAGTGTATTAGCAATATACTGTATGCCTCATCCAAGTCAGTGGGAGTCTTTCTACTGACTTCAAAGGTTTTGGATTAGGTTCTGAAGTTTGTTCTGTGGTACATTCCTTTGTTCTTTCCTCACTTCTAGATAAATATCTAAATACTCCAGCTTTCTCCTTCAAATCTTCCTCAAAGCAGCTGCTTCACTCGTGCTGTTTTCTTCTTGTCCCATCACTTCCTTACGGAATGGAATTAGCACCATATTTCATAAATGTCTACTCAGTTCTCGGTTCTCCTTTTGCCAAATTTCACAGAGCAATTGGATGAATCATCGCTCCTCTAGCCTGTCCTTTGTAGTCACAAACACACATTCTTTGGAATTTAGGGATGAGATACTATATCCTTTTCAACCATTTACTGCGTTCTCTGCATTTTCACGACTGCTGAGTGTGCCACTGGCAGATTTTTCTAAATATCATTGTCACTATCGCTTTCCTGACACAGTATAGACCACAGCAGGATTCCATCACTAGCACAGTCTCTTCCTGTCCAGCTCTTGTGTTGGTTATTATATGCTGTTTATTATATTAATTGGGTATAATCCAAATCCCCACATCATTTACCTTCTTGTAGTGCTAGCTCCTAAAGCAAATCATCAGGCTTACTAATAAAGATGAGGAGTACTTGTGGCACCTTAGAGACTAACCAAAGTGTAGATCTACACTTTCCACAGTATGCATCAGATGAAGTGAGCTGTAGCTCACGAAAGCTTATGCTCAAATAAATTCGTTAGTCTCTAAGGTGCCACAAGTACTCCTTTTCTTTTTGCGAATACAGACTAACATGGCCGTTACTCTGAAACTAATAAAGATGACATCATCCCCATATTGTCAATTGCTGCATTTTTTTCATGATTTCATTTTTTATGATTATATTGTGAGATCATTTTGAACAACAAAGTAAATTTGCATTCTGTATAAAGTTTGAGCAGATGCAATGACAGAGCATAATTTCTTAATGTTTACTGAGTTGAATACACCATGCCTTTTTGATACGGAAAGAGATGTGTTTAAGGGTAGTTAAGCAGAGAACAGATCATTTTGCTGTATGCAGTTTCTTAGTAGTGGCTTGCTCTTTAGCAAATAGTTCAGTCCTTCAATATCTTTGGGATTGTTCTATGCAAAACTCTGGAATTATAATTATGAAGAAATCCTGCATTTCTCCTGTCCATATACTTACAGCACTCTACAGGTTTTGGACTACGAGAGCTAAGGAAATAGAGGACTCACATAGTTCCTTAAACATCAATGGCTATATTTACCAATTTGTAGATGAACTTTATCTGTTTTTAAATGATGAAAATGGAGCCTGCAGTATTTGCATTTATCCTCAAAAAGTGGAATGTTGCAGTTTCAACAAGATTAACAATGTTATTGCCCTCTAGTGGGCTTCTTTATTTGCAATTGTGTAGTTATCCTGAAATGAGAGGCTTTAAAAGCACATGCTTTGTGACACATAATTACAAGTGTGAACCAGAAAATATCCTTGATTTGAAAATATCCTATGATTTGATTTTAGTGGATTTTTTCTATGGTCACAAAACATATGTTATACTAAAGGAGGGAAACATTTATTTTACTGTATCAAACAATGAATAAAGTCTGTTGTTCCCAAGGATTCAAAATCCACCCAACAGAGGCACCAGCCAAGCAATCAAACAGGATCGCATAAGCCTCAAATAGTACAATTAGACTGAGTTGGTGATTGTCACTTGAATGCTACAATGCATGTATTAATCAGACTCAATCATCCCTAGCCATTATTCATGCTTTACTGCAACTTCAATGCTTGGTTTAATGTCCCAAATTAGCCAGCATATAAAAGGGGCATGTCTTGTGTTGGGGATAGCAAGCAAGCCTCATATTTAATTCCATCAATCAAAAAGTGAGAGAAAGTATTGATAAAGAAAATAAAAGGAGCTATTGTCAAAAATATTTTGAACAATTTTCAGGGCTTTTTGGATTACAGTAGAAAGGCTAAAGTTGAAAGGGCCAGATTTACAAAGATATTTAGGTGCCTAAAGCTGCAAATAGACATCTAGTGGGATTTTCAAAAGCACCTAAGCATGTTAGGTGTTTAATTCCTATTGGTATCAGTGGGATTTAGGCAGCTAACCGGCAGAGGCACATTTGTAAATCCCAATAGGCATGTGGCTGCATCTTTAGGCACCTATAGACCCCTGTGAATCTGGTCCTTACACCAAAGAATATGACCTATATGTTTCATGTTTTAATTTGGATGAAGGAGTTAGAATGTTTTGTGTTTTGATAAGATCTACCTTTTTTAAAAAAAATAGAAAAATAACTTAATGGGAGTAAAGTGTAGCTTCACAAATACTGCATATCTGAATGGGTTTTGAGTTTTGTTGTTGTTTTTTACCACTAAAGAGGAATGAGTATAATAATTTACCACTTTTTAGGTGTGCTGTGGCTATTTTGACCAAAGACAAGGCTTCTTTCAGGGACATAAATAGCAAAACAAATACCTATTGAATTATTAACTATTTCTCCAAACTGCTTAGCACATGATACAAGCAGGGCCACAACTCTGAGAAATTCTGATCTAGGTTACATTAGTGTAAATCCCAGTGCCCTTACTTTGAAGTAAATGGAACTATTCTGTATTTACACTGGTAAATAAGACCACAGTTTTGCTCTAAGAATGAAAAAAAAAGGTCAATAAACTAGACCCAGAGTATTTAATTTGCTTATACTTTATGAATAATATTTAAAACTTGTGAGTTTAAAGGCAGGCAGAACCTACATCACTCACTCACAAGGAATTAGAAACAAATTGCTGTATCCTGTATTTCTCACATTGTTGTAAATATACATTAAATCTGGCACAACAATAATTTATACCCCCTCTGCTTCAATCATTTGCATGTATAGTATGCTCAAAATCACATATTATTTTAAAGATTATGTTGAATCTCTTGTTTAAATTGTATTCGCAAATTGTTTAATTTGCCAACAATGATCTCACTTCTATATACTGGCTGTTGATTTTGGCAAAAATAACACTTATACTAGGGTCCTCAAATGAGGTAAAGAGGACTGTGAAGGTTGAATCCTAGCCCCATTGAAGTTAATGGCAAAACTCCCACCTTATTTACTAAAGTACATCAAAATCTGATTTTTCAGACCACTTCAAATACTCACTTAAAGAGACATAGGAAGGCAACGGGCAATGCATAGGTTAAAGGGAACTTGCAGGGAGATGACTGTTCTCTGTCATTCTATTCTGGTCCATTTCTTCATTCTTGCATCAACATATTCCTGGTAATCTCCCTTTGAAAGATATGCCCCTTGAGCTGCCATCATGTAATGTGCAATGCTGAAATCACATCATTCTGATTGTTGACTTCATCCTCCCTTTCCCCATCTCTGTTACTTCATCTTTTCCTTGGCCTTTGCATCAACCAGGATGTTTTCAGGATGGCATCATGTTTCGTCCATTCACTTTGATGTGTCACTCTCTCTTGCTTTGTACATGTAATCAAACTGATCTCTCTACGTGTCAACAGAGCCACTCGATCTTCATCCTTCAACCAGACTCACCACTTCTTTATTCCTTTTTCTACTTCTCTGTTGATTGTATATCAATTCCTTTTGTGCTCCTAGTTCCTTACTGTGTATGGGCCAGTTTGTGACAGACTTTTGCATGGGTTTCACAATCATAGTACAGAGACTGCGCCCACCTTGCACCTGTGGGGTGCAAATTGCTCCCCCAAAATGGGGAGGAAACAGGCTTATGGCTTGGAGGGGGTGTGGAGCAAGCCAGATGCACAGGGAATGATGCATGAAAGTTGCAGTCTGGCCCCCTCACTTCTCCTCCAGTCTCCCCCTTCCTCCTTTTTCATATCCTTTTATTTCCTTCCTCCATTTGAGGATATGTAAAATAGTCAATAGGTAACTTTTTGTTAAGACATGGCTTGCAGTAGTCCTATAGATTACCTATTCTGTCTACACAGGAAAAAAAGGAAATGCGGTAGCAAGTCTCCGAACCTGGGTCCACTGACTTTAGGCTTGTGGTGCAGGGCTAAAAATAGCAGTGAAGGCATTTGGGCTCTGGCTGGCGCCTGGGCTCTGAAACCCAGAAAATGGTGGGGTCTCAGATACCAGACTCCAGCCCAAGCCACATGAGCACAAGTTTGGTTAACCCAGGCTCTGAGATTTGCTTTTGCACGGGCTTTCTTTTTTGTTTTAGCTTGATTTGGCTTTTTTGCTGTGTAGATAAGTCTTCTACAGACAACAGCCACAGTAATAGACTTCAGTAGTCTTTAGTTATGTAAGCCTCAGGAAATATCCCAGTGCACCCTTGGGAATACATTGCCATCTGTACAAAATCTGTAACGTTTTAAAACTTCCTATTGATGACCAGTGAAATATTCAGTGTTACACAAAGCACTTGCATTAGATGTGCTGCTTGGTGTACGTAGGAGTCCTAAAAAACTGGATGATGAAATGGATAATAATCAGAAACATTTGAAAGCAGGGAAATCTAGGGTTCCAGTCTGGTCTAATACATTGACTAACAGCATCACCTCAAGCAACTCACTTGGCCAGCTTGGGCCTGTGTCAGCAGTACTGTGAAACTGGGTAAAAGCACAACTTTGAACAAAAAACAGATGCAGCAGCTGAATCACTTCTTAGAAAAGAAGAGAATTATTCCTTTTTGTTTCTGTCCAAACCAGAGCTGATGTCTCTGGCCCAAATGTCATAGACGCACATGCAGTGATTTCCAGCTCTGTGTTTTTAATCTTTGATAAAATCAACTTAAAGTTCATGCAGTTCAAGATTCCATGTGATCTCCTTGGCACTGTGAAACACAATATCTTGGCACAATCCCACCGTAAATCCTTTTCCCGTAGTTCCATACGCAGAGGAGACCACCTGCACATGGATTCTTCCCTCCCCACAGGTGGATAAGCCACCTACGGGGCCCCATCTACAAAGGGAGGAGTTGGGGAGTCCTTGGATCAAATGACTGAGCAGGTTAGGGAGATGGCTGAGATACAAGGTGGTTGCATATCATCTCTCTTCTAGCTCCAGGGAGATTACAGGGATAAAGGAAAAGCCTTGGTTCTCACACTATGGGGCTCCGGGAGAAGCTTGAGCCATGGGGAGAGGAGTTGCTGAGAAGTGCAGAGCTGCAGCAGATGTTGCTGGCCTCCTCAGAATATTTGGAGGGGGAAATTCAACCCTTAAAGCCTAATCCCCAGTCCTGTATAATTAGTTGCATAAAGTGTTTTTGCTTTGCTTTGCTTCTCTTCACTGCAGGCTCCTTCCTTGAGCTGAAGAAGTTCCCAACTATGTTGTATTTGAGTTGTCATGACTAATAGTTCTGTTTTACGGGTTCAAAATTCACTTTTCATTAATATTCTCCAGAATTTACTTAAAATTAGCTCCTTCTGCCAAAAAAAAAAAAATCCTTCTAGTTCACTAGAATATTCATGGAAAGCAAACACAAACAGGAAATGAGCACAGCTGAAGTGAATATGTTTAAAAATTGAAGTGGTTATTTGCAAAAAACGTTTCCTCTATTCACCAGCTCCAGTTAATGGAAGTTACTTGCATAAATCCCATAGCAATATGAGAAGGATACACAGCACAATGTCATGCTCCTTCATGTCTCATTTTGTGTGCTGTTTTAAACAGCAGGGTTGGATATTTTGCTCTGCACAACTACACTTTCTACTGCAATACTTAAACCAAAGGTTCCCACATTACACCATGAACCATCAATGGCAGGGGCACTGGAACACTTTTTAGAGTGGGGGTGCTGAAAGCCAGTGGTCCCCAAACTTTTTACTTTGCACCCCCCTTACTCCTGTCCACACCCCCTCTCCCCAGAGCTGAGGCCAGGACTGGATCATGGCTCTGGGAAGGTGGGGAGACGCAGACAGGGGTAAGAGGGCTGAGGTTGGGACCATAGCTGGGGCCAGGAGCAGAGCCCCAGGAAAGGGGCTGGTGGCAGGCAGGAGCCCGGGTGCGGGGCTGGCAGCAGAGCCCCGAAGTGGGGCCAGCAGCACCAGGACCCTGGGTATGGGGTCGGCAGCTGGGACTCCACACAAAACCTGGGGGTGCTGCAGCACCCCCCGCACCCCTCGTTCCCACACCTATGATCAATGGCTGGTGGTTCAGAGACAGCTGAGTGGTCATACGACGGGGGCTCCTTCTTGTTTCCACCTACTAAATGCATTAAAAGAAAGCTCAAAAGGACATTATATATTTCCTAATAATTTTAGCAGTGAAGCAATTGCTTTATTTGCCAGAGATTTTATTCAGTTGCTAACAGGAGTGGAAGTGGTCCCCAAAACAAATCTTTATTAACACATGGCTAGTGCTTTGAAAAGGTTTGAGATCCCCGGTTCATGCCATGAAAAGGTCAATGGGGCATCTTACAAGTGGTCACATTCTGAATTATAGTGTCTGCGGAGGGTGAACTTCACCCTTTCCCCCTCTAGTAGAGGCAGAGTTTGGGTGCTGTACAAGTGATGGTTATTATTACACCCAATCAACTATGAATTTCTGCAAGTAAGATCACTTCTGAAAGCTACACATGCTGTACTTATCCAACAGTAACACCCCATCCATACTACTGTCATCATCTCACTCATACTAGCCAGCTCTTACCATCCCAGTCAAGTAAATTTTTAACCATTAAATGAAAAGCTTGTTTCCTGGAGCAAAAGAAAAATGTGTCCTCTAACAGTCAACAAAATGAGGGAAGAAAGTATTAATATTTCAACCATTGCTCCCACTGAACAGTCAATGGGTGAGCCTGCAAGGATAACCAGCATATGAGGATCTTTCCATCCAAAAATAAAACTAATGTAGTTGGAGAAAACTTTAAATTGTAGTAAATAATCTTAAGGTATGAAGTGGACAATTTAAAATATGGCCCGAGTATATAATCCTCCTCCTTGAGATGTGGAAGAAATTACTATCTATATAAAGGCAGAGTTCTATATTTTAACGTAGATCAAAGACACATTTTGTTTGGGTTTTGACTTAATTAACACTTGGTTATAATATATGAATAATTAACATTACATTTACTTCTGTAAAAACTTGATGATAACATAATTTACACAGATGAGTTACGAGGCTTCCCCCACACATCCACTCTTCATGCATTATCCCAGATCTTCAGCCCACATCCTTGCCCCACTTCCCCTTTCCTCCCCCCCACTACAGATACCAGTCAAATACATGGAATTGATTGGTATCTGTAGTGCATGGAATGGGAATATTTTGTCACCATAGCAACAAAATGCCTTGTTGGGGATCAGAGCACTCACCTAAAATGTGTGGAGCAAAAAGTTTACACAGATTTTGGGCGTGAAGCATCATAGCTCAGAAATATAAAATGTGAAGAACTGATTGTATTCTACTGAAGGGTCAGGAGAATGAAAATATCTGAGCAACCATTAAATTACTGTGGTGCCTGCTGCCATGATCTCAAGTATCACCAAGTAGTTTGGTACCCAGAAAATGCATATCTGGTGTCTAATACTGTATTTTTTCAAAGTAATGGTTAAACAAATATGTGGTATATGTTGGTGTACCATGTCACCTGTATTTATTATCCTCCTAAAAGGGAAAAGTTGGGGTCAAAAGTTGGGGTTAATATGGGGTCAAGAAACTGTACAGTCTGTTCAGGAAAAAGACTTTAATTTTGTTAAGTATCTTTAAAATGGCTAATAAAAATGCTTCCTAAATGTATAACAGCTGCATTCTTGCACCTGAGATAATAAATAAATAAATTAGATTTAAGCACCAGATTCTACAGACTGTAAAGTTACTTGGTATACATATTAGTTTAACTGAAGGAAGAACATAGCCCTCAAAATCATTACTGCATTCCTCACCATTTATATTTTTTACCTGCTCTTGTTGGATATTTCTGTGTGACATGCTGGCAATGTACGTGGTTGTGCTGTGCTATGGGAGACTATCCAGGTCAGTTCTAGACGTGTAGACATTCAAATCAATGGAGCTATGACAATTTACACTACCTGAGGATCTGCCCTGTAAAATAGAATTTGACCCCTTTGGTAAATATATTTGTTTTTGGACCCAGTAGACCTGAGAAAATAATATGGAACAAATAAATTATTATATATGTTTCACCTCTTTTACTGCTCATGAACTATCTGTGAACAGATTGCAACATTATTGTGTGTATTTATTTCTCAAAATTATTTGCAAATGTCTTTAGCATATGATTTTTACTCTGGAAGTCCTTTGCAAAACAGTTTATTGGGAATGTTCAAATTTTGTACTGTGTTCTTTAATCACCTAATTCATTTGATTGATTTGAAGAATGTACCGAACTAATAAAGTACCGACCTTGAATTGCATGTTTGATTGTAAAATTAGCAATTTGAAATGTGACCACTTACGCAATTTGAAAATAAACTCCCACTCTGTGAATACTTGAGTATTCAAGCTTATCATTTTTATTTTTGTGAATATTTCCACTGGTAAAGCTTGTTCACAACATTTTCAAAAGCCAAGATAAAAATGAACACAAGAACAGTCAAAGCAATTTTAAAAGAAAATTTTAACAAATATATTTTTTAGCATTTCCTCAGCTCTATTACTTAAATAACAAAAGAAGCACAAACTATACAAAGAAAAATAAGAGTTCTTTGAAACCATTGTTTTGCGCATTCAATTCTATATTCATTTGTGTATTTTATAGACACAGAATATATATATAAACACACAGATTCTTTTAAGCACTATACATATTCCAACATCACGGACACATACACATGTCTGTGTGATGAGAAAACAAGAAGTACATGACCTACAATCCTGAATTTCCCTTCACTTCTTGTCAGCTTTCTGGTTATCTATAATGGAAACCTAAAACTCCGCTCTTCCTATCAAAAGAAATGTGCGCTCTCTCTGCCCTATGCCCATGTGCGCGCACACACAGTTGGAACCTTCTTGATGTGTGCATTACAACTAAAGCAACTACTTTCGCGCTACTTTCCCGCTGAAATCCCCAGTGTTTATCTTTCCTAGTCAAGTCAGGGCCCATTCCTTCAAGGTCCAGAACACTTCCTACAGGACACCATGTGCCTTCAATATCCCCCATTTTGTTAGCTAATAGAGCTAGTTAGGAATTTTCCTTCAGAATGATTTTCCAACAGAAAATATCCTTTTTGGAAAATTGGAAATTTTGTTGTGAGGAAATTTATTTTTTCCATCAGGAAAATCAAAATGACAGCTCCCCCTGGAAAGCTATTGTCAATTCCACCTTAAGTTGCTAATTTCATCTACAGTGCTCAGCCTCCTGGCTTTCCCCACAGAGAGAAAGTCAAATTGACTGACAGCCAGCAAGATGGAAAAATTCTATGTTGCTTCTCCCAAAATGGATTTTTTTTCTGAAAATCCCTTCCCATGAAAGTTTTTATTTTGAAATGTTTGTCTCCATTTGGGATGAATTTTTTCAAAAAAACATGAAATTTCAGAGAAAGAACTTTCCATTTTTCAACCTGCCCTAGTCATTAAATAATTTACTGTAAATCCCCATTAAAATTAACGAGAACTAGGCAGCCAAATCCTCTAGGCAGCTTCAACAACCTTAGCCTAAAAGTATGGCTGCACTATTTAGAAGCCTCTGTGAGGTTAAAGGTCATATGTTTATACTGCCTCTTCTTACCCAGGCCTAAGTGAAGGAAATATGCTTCAGTTCTTTATTGGGGTGTCTCTTGATGCTATGAGTGTGAAGTGTTGTCCACTCTTGCTATTTTATCATGAGTCTTGCAATATTGGGGGCGAGAGGAGGGTAGTTTTGATTTTTGTTTGTTGTGAGGCCTGATCTGTGATTTTTAGAACACTTGGGTTGGCAATACTTACTGTTTAAAAGTCCTCTGGTTTCCTAAGGTTGCTATTCATATTTGTAAGAGCGCCAGCTGCCTCCTAAGTACTCCCTCATGGCCAGAGGTCACTCAGCAGCATCCTGCCTTTGTTTTCCCCTCTTCAGAGCCCCTAATAACTCTCTCAGTCCAAAGGTAATAAAATCATTCCCTTTCTGGGGGTCCAATTTATTCAGTTCTCTGTACATGCTGGCTCTTCCGGCCACCCAACCCAGTTCAGTGTCTCTCTCTCCCCTTAAGTAAGCAGTTCCTAGCCTTCCTTCCTAGAGCTGGGTCCTATCACAGTCACTCTCAGGCTTTTTCTGGCTGAAGTCCAGCCTCCTGGCTCTGACTACTCAACTCCCTTAAGATCAGGGTCTTCCTGGCAGGAGCCTTCCCCCTTCTTGGCAGCTTCCTGTTGCCCTTTATAAGGGAATTCGCTGTCTTCCATCCATGCTGTTACCATGGCACAGATGGGCTGGAGCAGTTCTTTCAGTGATCCTTATGTAGTGTCTGCTTGGGGTGGAGTTCTTTTTTATTATTATTATTCCTTTCTCTTTGTATATGGTAATGTGTAATATTTTTGTAATTCTCTTTTATGTTTTATGTGAATCACGGTGTTTTTCTTGTCACCTTTCTCTCTCTCATATAATACCTATATGTATCCCATCATAAAACTAAATTGTGAGAATGTTAAAACTGACTGTTTAAGCTCTCAAAATTCAAAAACTTACAAAGTTGAAGTTTCAGAGTAGCAGCCGTGTTAGTCTGTATCCGCAAAAAGAAAAGGAGGACTTGTGGCACCTTAGAGACTAACAAATTTATTTGAGCATAAGCTTTCGTGAGCTACAGCTTACTTCATCGGATGCATTCAGGGGGAAATACAGTGGGGAGATTTATATACACAGAGAACATGAAACAATGGGTGTTACCATACACAGTGTAAGGAGAGTGATCAGGTAAGGTGAGCTATTACCAGCAGCAGGAGACCGGGGGGGGGGGGGGGGGGCTTTTGTAGTGATAATCAAGGTGGGCCATTTCCAGCAGTTGACAAGAATGTCTGAGGAACAGCAGGCGGTGTGGGGGGGGAAGAGGGGGGAGGAAATAAACATGGGGAAATAGTTGTACTTTGTGTAATGACCCATCCACTCCCAGTCTTTATTCAAGCCTAAGTTAATTGTATCCAGTTTTCAAATTAATTCCAATTCAGCAGTCTCTCACTGGAGTCTGTTTTTGAAGTTTTTTCGTTGAAGAATTGCAACTTTTAGGTCTGAAATTAATGCTGCTCCCTTGTGCATATGCATTACTATACAGTCGTTGATTACATGATCACCTACTATTTCTCAAACAATGCAATAAAAACACATAATTTTGGAGCCATGCACTATGAACCCTCTATGTGAGAAGGCCTTTCCCTTGTCACTTGCAGGCCTATCTCTAGGAGATAGGTACCACTCTCTTAGGTGGGTTCTCTCCCTTGGTTCTTGCAGGTTGGCTTCTTCACATGTTTTTTTGCAAGTGGACTCTCTTCAAATTCATTTCCTGTTATTAATGGTGCTCTCTTCTTACCAGAAGAGTGTGGAATCTTCCTTCTTTAAATAGTTCCTACATTGCGCCCAAATCTCTCACAAGTAGTCTGTAAATTAAGATGGTCTTACTCAGGAGCCCCAGGTATTCAGTGATTCTGAGGCCAGTGAGTTCACCTCTTGGGCCGCCTTTGCAGTAGAACTTTGCTCCAGAATTTAAGCTTGCGTTAGACAAAAGTGTTTTGCTGTCATGGTGGCAAGGATATCTGATGTTGCCCGATTGCAAGGGCAATCTGATACACTGTCTTCCCAAATTTACAGCACAGCAGCTCTGAAAGGTGCAAATCAAACCATTCATCTCATTAGCTATCAACTGAAATCTACTGATTTTGACTTAAATGTCAACTTTAACTACTTTATTGCTGTTTTTTTTGGCAGAAGCATCCTGCTCAAGGACTCACACCATAGTCCCCAAATAACTCTTTAGTAGCCAAATTTCAAAACTGTCCTGCTAGCTGTCAAAACCTCAGCTTCCACCAACAACTTCTTTTATGTGGTTATAGTGTCAATACAAAAACACTGAAAGCTGATAATGGGGGGGGGGGAGTGTACAATGAATTTAATTTGACAACAAAATAAACCACACAGGAGGAACTTAGCATGGTAAGCTTGTTTGTTACTTTTTAATTCATTCATTAAAAAAAAGTCAATTTTAAAATTTAAATTAAGCTTCTGCAGAATTTCCATTCCTCTGCACCTGGGTGCCACAAAATGCAGGAAACATGCCTCAGAATTTAGGTGCAGCTTGACACAAAGTTATAGGGGTCTTATCCTTGTCCCATGAAACCATGTATGGGACATCCCACCCTTTGTTTTTATCCTAAATAGCTGCCTATTTGCTTCTTTCTTGACCAACTGGCATCCTCTGGGAGATCTGTTGATGCTCTTAGAAGAGTTGTAGGAGTTTTTGTCCTTTCACAAATTGTTCTGCTGTGCAGGAATATCCTCTCAGGTCTCCTTGCTGTTCGCTCCTCAGCTTCTGTACGAGTCGCCTGTTGCTACTGAGCATTATTTATTTTTATTTGTTTCTTTCTTTAGCTTTTAACAACACCTATCTCATACTCAAGGTGCCTCACATAAATTAAAGGGATGGTATTCAACACAAACTATTAAGATTTTACAATCATTATTGAACTGGCATTACAGCATTACCACAAGCTGAGTGAGTAATCATTGTCACAATCCCAGTGCCATCTGGTTCATTTGTGAGTGCACAGGCATAAAGAGCCCTTGAGTTGAAGTCATGAATGTGGAGAAATTGCTGGGAGATCCGATGTTTAAAAAGGAGTCTCTCCTGTGTTAGGAGCACCTATTTTTAGAGGTAAAATGCCACATAACAAAAGCTGAAGAGCGGAGATTATGCGGGGAGGGAAGAGGAACCAAGAGGAATAATTGTGTTTTAAAATTTAGAAAATAAAATTAAATGTGAGGATACATGCAGACGAGGTGAGTAGCACCTGACTTAGGAATTTGAATGCACCAGTGGGATTTCCGTAGCGACACCCCATTTCTAACTCCATTCTAATAATTTTTAAAACATGTTTTCATGAAGTACTTAATTTTTACTGTTACCACATTTTTCCTTCAGAAATTTTTCCTTTGTTAATGTATTTTTTTCTCTATCTTTTGTAGTGTGTTTTTCCCCAGTCCTAAATTTCAGCATTGTATAGTCATTTCCCTCTTTTTCTTCTCCCATCAGCCATCTTCTTCTTGCCTCCAAGAGGCTGTGGGGAAACACCTTTACTAGCAACTGAAATGGCCCTGAGCACCATAATGTCATTGATGGATTTTAGTCTCACAAACCACTGTGAGATAGGGGAAATACTCTCTCCATTTTGCAGATGGGGAAGTGAGACCTGGCATGGGCAAGTCTCTTAATCTAAGTCACAGAGGAAGTCTGGCTGAATTGGGAACTAAACCTGTTTCTGAATGAAACTTTCAAACCTGAAATAGCTTGAGTCATTCCTCTTTGGTCAGAGTTAGAGTTAGAGGTTCATGATGGGCAACAGTTCCTCTGCCTCTACAGCCCTCATCTTCTTCAATTTCTCCATGAAGTCTTGGTGGAGCTGGTGAGAACACAGCTGAAGTCTCAGCATTAATACTCTGCTCTACAGCTTCTGGACATAAGATGTAAACACCACCATATCCCAGCTATCTTGGTACTTTGCAGAGATCCTCATGTGGATGAAGAGCACATGGTGAAAGTCCAATATATGCAAGATAGATGTCTCTCTCTCTCTCACAATCGCACATAAATACACTGTTGTCCCCAAGCTCTCTCCCTTATATACACAAACACATTTTCTCTTGCCTCTTGCTCTGACGCGGATTCTTGTACCCTAGTCCCTTACAGCTCCCCCATTCTCTGAGAGGCACTCACACACATTCCTATCTCCAGTTTGCAGTGTTCTGTTGTATATAGGTTCTTATTCTGTGCTCATCATCGTAGTATCTGAGTGCCTTCCAGTAGCGCATTAAGCAGCTTGACTAACACCTGTCATGTGTTGGTGTTTTGCCCTCTCCACATGAGGAGAAGGATGTGCAGCTAAGTGCTTTTTTGTGGTAGCTGTTTGTTTTTTTGTTTTGTTTATATATATAGTTGTGATCCTACTCCACCACACACACTTCTAGTGTTTGTTCCCCCATACAAACACTCTGGATGGTATTTCTCTCTTTAAGATCTCCTTTGCCTTACACACTTCTGGGCCTCTTCTACCCAAGCATACATACATACTCATGCACTCCTAGTCTGAACCATTCCAGTTTTTTCAACCCACATTCAATAAGGTTTAATTAAATAAACTTTATCTTCATCCCATAAAGTTTGTTTGGGATATCACAGGATATTGTCAGTCTGTCACACTCTGATAAGGATAATAGACAGCACTGGGCCAATAACTTATCCTTGTGGGACCCCAGTAACCCCCATTTAATGACCATGTCCCATTAACATCTACATTTTGATCTCTATCATAGATTCCAAGGCCAGAAGGGAACACTGTGATCATGTACTCTGACCTCCTGTACAACACAAGCCATAGATCTTCTCCAAAATAATTCTTCGAGTATATATTTCAGAAAAAAATCCAATCTTCATTTAAAATTTGGCAATGATGGACAATCCAGTGTGACCCCTGGCAATCAGTTCCGACGGTTAATTACTCTTTCTGTAAAAATGTTATGCCTTATTTTCAGTCTGAATTTGTTTAGCTTCAACTTCCAGCCGTTGGATCAGGTTATACCTTTCTCTGCTAGACTAAAGAGCCCATTATCAAGTATTTGTTCTCCATGTAGGTACTTTTCGACTGTAATCAAGTCACCCCTTAACTTTCTATTTGTTAAGCTAAATAGACTGAGCTCCCTGAGTCAGTCACTAAAGGGCATGTTTTCCGATCCTTTAATTATTCTGGTGTCTTTTCTCTGAATCCTCTTCAATTTATCAACATCCGTCTTGAATTGAACTGGACTCAGTATTTCAGCAGTGGTTGCACCAGTGCCAAATGCAGAGGTAAAATAACTTCTCTACTTCTACTCAAGATACCCTTGTTTATGCATCCAAGGATCACTTTATTCCTTTTGGCCACACGGTTGCACTGGGAGCTCATCAGGAAGCTATACCCAGTTTTTAATCCATTTACTGTGCACTGCATTGCTTTTGTATAATGCTATTTTTTTAATCAGGATGTGTGGTCACATACCTTATAGAAGTCTAAGTTTGTTATTGCAAGAGTTACCTTTATCAACCAAACTTGTGATCTCATTACAAAAAAAAAAAAAAAAAAATTAAAAAAAAATCAAGTTAATTTGACAGAACCAATTTTCCATAAAATCAGTCTTGTCTTGAGGTTGCTCATAATGAGAAGTGTATCCAGAGCTGTACAGCAAAGGTCTATAAAGAGGGCTGTGTAAAGGTAGTGTATAATGTGGGATATATAAAGATAATTATATTACAAGTGGACATAGGGGAATGTATAGAGAGCTTTATATGAAAGGTGCATATAGAGAATTGTGTAGAGGTGTTCTTAACAGGGAGGGGGCTGGGCAGTATATAAACAGAAGCTAACTTTGTCCCTCACATACAATTTGGTGTCACAGTATATTTGGCAAGCAGGGCAGTTGATGAAAACGGAGCAGTGGGCTCCAACACATTCCTATGAATTGAGGGACTTAAGGAATTTACAGATTTGTCAAACTTCATTGGGCAGGAGAGTTCCTAACTAGGGATTAATCGAGTGTGTGTGTATGTGTGTGTGTGTGTGTGTGTGTGTTAAACTCACTCATCTCACTCCCTTTCTTGGAAATCTGTTCATTCAAACAGTTCTAGCAGCTTGTAAGAGAGCTCCTGCCCTAGAGGGGGGATCAGGTCCATTCCAGCACAGACAGACAGACAGCCTTCCAGGACTGTCTCCTTTAAGATGTCTGTGAGGAGGCTGACCCTGGAGGAGGAGTTATGTAGATTACAGATGAACATTCTGGAGTGGAGGAGAGAAGAGAGAGGAGAGGCACAAGCACAGGCAGGGCAGGGGAGCACAGGCAGCCAGGCAGCAAAGGCCTTGCCGAGCAGGAGGGGGAGGAGGAGGAGGACACAGAGGCGGCTGCTGTGCAAAGGGAAAAGCCTTGCAGGAGCTGCAGCTGTACTTGGACGCCACATTCCCCCCTTACGGGACCGAAGATGAGTAAGAGCTGACCCTGCTGCTGCTGCTGCTGCTGCTATCTGTGTTGTGGAGTGAAGTGTCTGTTTCTTCTCCTCCTCCTCCTCCCCTGTTGTGGGTGAACCTGTCTTAAGGGTTCTCCACCAACACTGGGGACTGTTTGTTTGTGTGAGGGGACGGAGAGAGAGCGGAGGGAAAGAGGGCTCTTCCATCCACTGAGGCGCAGTTCACTATGCTCTTACTCGCATTCAGCGCTGGAAGCCGGTTGGATTTCGTACATCATCCCAGGGTGTTTTTCTTGCAAACCTTGCTTTGGATTTTATGTGCCCCCGTGTGCACAGCGGAGCAGTATTTCAATGTGGAGGTAAGATCAGCCGGGTGTGTGTGCGTGTGTGTTTCCTCCCTCCTTCTCTTTCTTCCCAAGGCTGTTCCCCAATATTTGGGCTGCTTCAGTAAAACAGCTCCCCAGCCATGTCTCCGGAGCAGCCAAGACACACATGCACATTGGCTTTGCTTTCCTGCAGCAGCCAGCTCTCGGAGCCGAGTTCCCTTGCCTGATGGATGCCTGTTAGCCTGAGAATCCCCTTATCCTCGGCAGCCCAGAGCTAGACCACATCATTGTGGCCGGGATATACCTCTCTTCTAGGGAAGATACGAATCCCTAAACACAAGCCAGTGGCATAATAAAAGGCGCTAGGGTAGATCATACCCAGACAGCTCGGAGAAAGCTGCAGGGATACCTTTGACTTCAGATGTCTTCCTGGCTTTCTTTTTTTAAACAAAGGGGAAGAATGAATGAAAGGGAATCGAATGTGGAAGAAGGGGGGGAGGGAAACTTGCTATGTTAGTATATTTCCATGTTAAATATTTAAGCACAAAAGCTGATCTTTTTCTCATTTAAGCATAACTGAATGCTTGTTACTAGAAATGGCTAAATAAATGCCATTTAGGTGCGACTAAAGTTGGAGGGTGGGGAGAGCCAAGAAGGAGATTTTTTTTTTTTTAAATGTAGAAAAGCGAATTAAAATGAATAGCTTCCCAGGCAGGGCTAACCCTAGGAATTTTGCTGCCATAGTGAGATTTCAGTGTATGCCCCCCATTTCCAACCCCTATTCTAATCCACCCCACTTTTCAGTTTTATTTTTTACATTATGTTTTCCATTAAGAAATATTGTTACTAACTACGTCTCCTTTGTGCATATTCTTCCTTCCTTTTTTTCCCCTTGCCTTTCATGGTGTATCTTGATGTATCCTTTTCTGCATAGTTCCCAGTTTGGTTTCCTTTAATCTGATTTTTCAGTACTGTATAATACTTCCCTCTCTTTTCTTCCCATCCACTCCGGTCCTTCACCTTCCTTTCTTTCTTGTCCTGTGTGTGTCTCCCTACTTTACACATTTCTTTCATTCTCTCACTCACACTATAATTCCATTCTTTTGTTATCTGCCCATACTTCTCACTTGCTTCTCTCCCGTCCATCCCGCTTTCTGAACTTTCTGCAGCACCCATAGACTATACAGACCATTTGTTCCTGTCTCCAGACTGTCTCTCACCCGCACACACACACTTGTATTCCCTGAACTCTCTTTCTCTAGCACAAACATACTCTTGTCCCCAAATTCTTTGGGACAGGGATCATACTCTTGTCTCTCTCTCTCTCTCTCTCTCTCTCTCTCTCTCTCTCTCTCACACACACACACACACACACACACACACACACACACACACACACACACACACACACACACTTCCTCTTTCCCTTACACAAACTCTTGTTCCCCTAGCTCTCACCCACTTACACACGTTTCTGCCCAACATTGAAGAAATCTCCCTCAGACACCCCTCTGTCCCTGTACCATATCTCCTCAACCCCAGACACATCTGTACTTCCACAAAAAATCTCTTCCAGGGTAGACATTGGGTCTACCCCCAAAAATCTCCCCCGCAGACAGACCTGGTCTCCTTCCCCATCCATGTCCCCCTCCTCCCCCACTCACTCGAATCTAGTCTTCCCCTGCACACTGTTGGTCTATTCCTCCAGGATCTCCTCCCATACACAATACAGGTCTCTTTCTCTCTCCTCACCAAAGTTCTCTTCTCCTACACACCCGCTTCTGGTCTCTTCCCATCCCAGGATTTTCCCACTGATCCAGTACTAGTCTCTCCCTCTCCACCACCAAAAGTTCCCCCTCACCACACATTCTCCTGGAGTCACTTTCCCAAGATCTCCCAACACACACTCGTGGTCTCCTCACATCAGTCTCTCCCATGTAATCCTGGTCTTTCCATGCCATCATTAAGATTTCCTCCCCACTCAAAACTCCTGGTCTCTTTTGCTCTAAGATCTCTTCCTCTGCCATTTCTGATCACTCCTCCTCACCACCAATATCTCCAAGACACACACATACTTTTCTCTTTCCCCCAATATTTCCCTACCTCTTGTATTAGATTGTAAATTCTTTGGGACAGGGATCATGTCTTTCCATCTTTTTGTACAGTGTGTAGCACAATGGAGCCATGATCCTGATTGTGGCCCTTGGAGGCTACTGCAATATAAATAATAACACTCACTTCTAGTAATTTTCTTCATTTCCCTCAGTATTTTTCCTCACATGCAATGCTGCTCTGTTTCCTTCCTCCCAGTGTTTCTCCCACCTTTCCAAGCTGACGTGCACATTTTGATTCTTCTCTCAACCATGTCCCCTGCTATACTGATACTTTCTCAACTTCATTCTTTCATTGGTGAATATAAAAGGAATCGTTGAGGAAGAGAGGGAGACAGCTTTGTGTACCCTTTCCTGTCTTCCCTTAGTGGCCCCCTGCTGGGGATATAAAAAATTTCAGCTACAGAAGGACTTCTATGTCCCTCTGTAGACTTCTTTGCTGGCCGCTGATCCTGCTGGAGAGATGAGCAGTAGATGGAGTTATGGTGCCAGGAGAGAGAGAGAGAGAATGTCGTAGTCTCGTGGGGCACGAAAGGGAGGCCAGCCACAGCATGTGGGAGGTTTTCAGGGGAAAGAGGAGAAGCCGATTTATTTTTTCCTCTCTTTTCTGTATGGAAAATAGCAGATTTTGAGGGGAAAGAACAGTACCACAAGGAAGAAAAGCCGAAGAGAGGGGGAAAGTGCTTGAACTCATGAGATGCCATTCAGGTTCTCTATTCCTTTAAAGGTGTCCCGTCTCCCATCCCCTCCCTTTTCCCCTGAAAGAAAATGTGTTCCATGCTAGCACTTCCAAGGTATTTTCATTTCGTCACAGCTTTGCATTTGTCTTTTGTTGTAATATTGAAAGGTGCCACAGTCTCAAAGCAGAAGGGAATGTGAGGCAAAGGACTTGGCAACAATGTGGTGACACTGTGCCATACAATTCTGTGTGAGAGCACAGACCCATAAAACACTTACACTCTATAATAAATCAGTAAAATGGAATATGACAAATTCATTCCAAGATCCATTAAAATACACATAGAAATTAGGGTGCCTTAAAAAACTAGTGCCAGTTCTGTTGAATTCAGTTCTACTGAATATATGTATTTGGAAAACAGACTGTGATGTGATTATTTTTATACTAATTCATGTGAATTTAGAATTTTATTTTTTGATTTTTATACTAATTCATGTGAATTTAGAATTTTATTTTTTGATTTTTATACTCTTTGATTATATTAAAATTTGGAGGAAATACTGATGAAAGCTATTCAGCATTGGAAAACATGGGATCAATCTATTTGCTATAGTAATTCTGACTCATATAGTCTAACATTTTAGGTGTTAAATAAAATTTGTATAGAAATGCTGGCTTTCTTGGCTTCCAACTTGAGTTTGTAAGACTGAGCCAAAACACGTCTCAAGGGATACTACTGAAGTTCAAAGAGATTAAATGTAGATATCGTTCTCTAAGACAACAAAATAGGAACCTGAAGTTCATAATCGGCATGACAATTTTTTTTAAATCATGTTGGTTGTTTGTAAAACTTGTTCTTGCTAAACATCCAGATGGAAGTGGGTGAAGGTCCTGCTTCCAATGATAGCTGACGTGTAATTTCTGAAACATGAATGTCACTGATGACTTTCATATGGTACATATTGTTTTAATAGCTAGACATAGCTGAGTATGATGTAGGTCAGAGTGAGAAATGTAAATGACAGTCATTTATTTATTGTGTTAACCATAGTATTGCTCTCACACCTACACTCTCTGATGTCAATGAAAATTTTGCAAGGGATTTAGCTAAGGGAGGGCTGTAAATCCACCATTTATTTCAAGTATTCATGAGTGATTTGAGTAACAATATTTGAGATCTAGAATTCATGTAAGACTAGTTTTAGGAAGTTTTAGCTTTTATTTTCATCGGTTCCTGGTCATCACTGGAGTTTTGGAGATCACTTTCTAAGGTGTCACCTGCATCAAAGGTTAGGATTAAGGTCCAGATTGTTAATTCCACGTTACTCACATAAGTACTGCCATCAAAGTCTGAGATCTACTTGTGTGAGTGATTGTTCACCAGAGGTTTTCAGCGTTTCCCTAAATTTTTAGTTCAGTCTTACTCCACAAGTCAGATGCATCAATGGGGTAATAAATGGGATACTAGGTATTAACAAGATATTTAAAATTCAGATTTTAATGCTACTAATTGATAGATCTTTCAGTATAGAATTCCTGTAATGACCTGGCTGGATTTTCTCCTTTGAAAATCTATGTAGGGTAATGGAATTGCCAGACAAACAATTTTTTTTCCACTGGGTTCTTCATTGTGTGAACTGTTTCTTGCCTTACTAGATACTAAATACTTCTAGTGTTTATAGGCAATTTCCCTGTTAAAGACCACAAGCAGAACTCTAACACTCATAGGTAGTTACAAAGATTAAAGTGTAGAATGTGACCCTTAAACTTGTAATTTTGTTGATAACTATTTTCCTAAAGCTGACATTTTTCTATAGTTTAAGAATTTCTGTAATGATTTTTATTTATATTGCATTAAGAACAGTTTTACCTTTTTAATAGATGGCAGGGAGGGGGAATCAAAACCCATTGAAACAAATTACCTATATCAAAAGACAGGGTAGGAGTTATACAGCATATTCCTCTCCCCAACTCTCATCCTGCCTACCCTTACTCATGTAGAGTAGCCCCATCCCAGTTAATGCAACTATACATTTAAGTAAGGAGTACTGGGTGAAGAAGTGTTTGCAGGATCATGTCTAGTCTACCTAAAAGCATCAGTGTTGGGGGAAATACTAGAGGGAAAAGTATGGCTCATCATTTCTTTTCTAAAGCAGACTGTTATGCTATATTTTCCATCTTCTATTGCTAAATATATATGCTTGGGTCCCTAAGGGGATTTTAAAGTGAGTCCTATTTTAGTATGAGCAACACCTTAAAACAATACAACCTTCTTTCTCTCCTCCCCTCCTTTCAAGTAAGTGTGACAGTTAAATTGCTTATTGTGGAACAAAACACAGTGGAATCAAAACTTCAGAGAAATACTGTCTGGTAGCATTTTTCCATGGTAACAAGCAGCTGAGAACCTCTTTGTTTTCATTGTTAACAAACTTTACAATTAGTGTCCTACTCTTGCTGAATGGTGATACATGACCTTTTCATCCCTACGTGTTGGGTTTTTCTAAACTTTAAAAAACTGATCATTTTAACTCTTCAACTTGTAATTGTAAGAGAATAAACAATGGGGAAGAAAAAAAATCTGCCTCTTCACCTTTATATGTTTTTCAACTGGAATACTTAATTAGAATTGCAAGTGCTATGCGGTATTGTAATGAGAGCGTGTTACAGAGCAAGCCCAGAAAATACATGTAAAGAAGGAGTTAAAGGTATTCCTTACATTACACACTGCCAGTTGTATTGAAAGGAACTTGACAGGCCCTTCATATTGTTTTTATGTACAAGCATTATACATTACATTCAAGTATTTTAAGGGCCCAGTCATGCATTCCTTACTCACTGAAGTTGTGGGTATATTTATAAAAGGATGCTGAAGGACCATTTGTTAATATTGACTGTGGGTGTAGCTAGCTGGATGAGGTATATCACTCAGTAGAGAATTTAGATATAATGTAGTGTAGCCTGTACTTAATTAGAAAAAGCAGGTACAAAGAAATTTAGCTGTGAAGGCTTCTGACAAACAGATCTATACATCTAGCATTGTGCCACAGCATTAATATAAATGGATGTTAATCAGAAAGTTACAGCTCTGGTAGCTAACGGAAGGCTTTTCACGCTCTTCCATCATAAAAAGCAGATGGTACTATGCAATGAATTGGCCTTCCTTTCAGTGTGACTATGAAATATGCATGGAGATTATTGTTTGGATTATTGTATTACCTGCTATAATTCAAAGCATAATTCCTGTGTTTAAGAATACCAACAGATTAATGTACTACTGGAGTGAAATATTATTTATTATTGGTATTACAGGAATATGCAGGGGCCCAGTCCTGGATCGATCCCCATTGTGTTAGGCAATATGTAAACACAAAACAAAGATGGTCCCTTTCCCAAGGAGTTTACACGATCCAAGTCATATGTTAGTTCTTTAGGGCTTCTATGGTTTTAATGAGAGGGAACTGTTTAGAATTGGAATGAATCTCATCTACTGTTACAAATAGTCCGTTGTTTAGTATTTGAACATCAAATCCATTAGTAGCTCTCAGTATTATGAAAGAAGAGTTTTGGTTAAATGAAGTATTTTGTGAACTTTGCAAGATAAACATAGCAAACTGCAGTGTATTTATCTTTTATTTCATAATATCTTTATATAACAATTATTGAATTTATTGTCTTAAAAATTCAGCTTCCATCACCCAAGAGGCCATCCTACAGTAAAATATTGTGAAATTAATACATTACCATCCATTGTTTTCTCAGAGTGGGTATATTATTTTTTAAGTGGTTTAAGATTTATGCCTCTCTTTGTCAATTTTATTTGAATCCATCTAAAAGGTCAGTGCTCTAGGCACCTTAATTCTGCTTATTCACTCAGCAAGGCTCAGTTGTAAGAGTTTATAAAGATAAAATGGTGAATTATATAGATTTCAAAACATTTTAATCTGTATCTGTCCTCTCAGTTTTAAAGTCTTTCCCCTTCTTTTACCTTAACTCATGATTGGTTTATGGTGTTAAAATCCTAGAAGACTTCTTCTTGATGTTGTTTGCAGATACTTAATATAACCAATCTTTTTAATGCTCTTGTTTAATCATGAATGCAGTTGACCCCTCCATATTGGATTACAGTTTATTGCCTGGCCCATTTTCCATCTCCACTCCCTGCCACTCACCATAATGTGAGGGGGTGGGTTGACTATGCTTGGTTTGCTATCTCTGATGTGTTGGATGACAGATTTGGTTTCAGTTTGTATTAAGAAGACCTATATTGGAATTCCAAACATGATTTTGCTTGCTGCAGAAATGGATTTTAAAAATAATTATGGTTAGAGCTTTATCTTTTAAAGAGAGGTCATGCTATTTGGAACTTTTAGTTTATTTACTGGTTGCTTGGCAACTATTCATTCATGCTACTGCTTATGACCATTCGTTATAAGCATATTTTACTGTACAGTAATAACAATTACACTGTAACAGCTTATTTCTAGGAAGAATTACAATTGACAAACTGTAGAAATGGAAATACTTAGTTATATAATTTTATCTGTTGATTGAAACTGTTGTGTACTTTTTCTGTGTACTGACAACAGCTGCTTTATACCACTCAAGAAGTGACTGCCTTTTAGTGATGGGTGAAGTAATTCTTTCATACCTCTTGGAGTGTTGTAAGGCTTAATTAACTAATGGGCTTAATCTTAAATTTTTTTGCACACTCAAATCTCCCATTGATTCCACAGGCAGGTTTAATCGTTTGATCCTGCCAGGATCCTATTAATTTGAATGCATTGAGCATTAAAAAAGAGGCAGTCAGAAACCTTGCAGGATCGGGCCTCAGATTTCAAGTATTGCAGGCCTGGGTCCGGTGTTTGAAAAGTACTTTAAAATCCTGAGCTGAAAAGCAGTGAATACATTTTATTACTACTACAGTGGAGGTGTGGCTGAAACAATGAGCCACAATATTTTCTGTAGAAGATTCAATGGAAAACAATGACAACTTTCTTTATGGTGCATGATAACAGATGAATAAAACATTTGATTTTTGTATTGTGGAGGAAGATTATTTTTGAATAGTTTTCTGGTTGTTCTGTATGGGCCAGCTTGCGACTGGATCTCTCCCCCCACCCCCGTGCGCGCTCAGTCCCTGCATACTGTCAGGAACACAGGACTATTTCCTACATATGCTCTAAAGGATGCCCAGCACACCAAAGCCACAGGGAGGAGGCGTGTTTGTCTCTTTCCTCACTACCCAGTTGGCCTGCAGATGGTGTATTCTGTGCATCAGAGAGCTGGGAGAAGGATTGTGCCCTGAGGAATAATCCCTCCCTCTGATTCCCCTGGGATGGTGCCACTGCATCCCATCCTTTCCTTAAGGGCTGTGCTTATATGGCACACACACTAACCCTAGATGCTGTAGGATAAGTCCATGTACCTCATCTGCAGTCCCATCAGCATTTTTCCTGATATGACACAGTTGATTCTGTTTCAGTAAGATGACTTCATTCATCTTTCTCCTCTCCTCTCCCCAATCTTCTAGCATTACAAAGTATCAAGCTAGTTTCACACCTTTGTGTAGAAGATTGTCCTCAGACAAATCTGCCCTTTCATGATTTTCTCACCTTCTGGAGGAAAAGTCGACTTCTTTGTTTCAGTGGTCCTGTTTGTTTTTGTTGGCCAACAAACACATCTCCGGCCTCCAGCGGGGGATGCAGGCTGACAATGGGAAAGATTCCTCTTCCAGTGAAATGGCAGCTAAGGGGCAAAGGGGAAATGACCAAATACTTAGAACATGGATAGGTAATACAACAGAAAAACAAGCATCCCTTTTATGGAAGGGAACACCCTTCTTTGACAGGTCTCAATGGATTTTCATGCAATGTTCCAGGGAGAAATTGTCTTCACTTTTGTGCTGTGTCTTGTCCCTTGGGTGACAATCCTATTGTGCTGCCCTTCCCAGCTTTAGCTGTGGGTTGCTTGATGTGCTGTTAGAGGAGCTTTTTAACCCTCTGTCTTCTCCATGAAGCTGAAGCTGAGGTTGTTGTAGCAGTTTATTTACATGCAGTGGTTTGGATGTTGCACAAATCTATTGTGATGAAATTTCATTGTTAACTGTAAGTAAAATTAATGATCTGTCTACAAAATAAAACTATTATATTATAATTAGTTGATATCACCTTGATCAATCAGTCCGTTAGCCCTCACAGAGAGAGCGCCAATCACAACAAGTCATTCGTGTTGTTCTAGCTCAGTGGTTTTCAAATTGTCATGACCCAATACTGGGTCGCGGAATGTAACGCGCTGGGTCATGAGGGTTCTGGTCAGCATCGCCGACCGGGCCATTAAAAGTCTCATTGGTGCTGCTGCCCGGCTAAGGCAGGCTAGTCCCTACCTGTTCTGAAACTGTGCTGCCCCCCGGAAGCGGCCAGCAGCATGTCCGGCTCCTAGGCTGGCGGGCCACGGGGCTCTGTGCGCTGCCCCAACCTCGAGCACTGGCTCTGCACTCAAATTGGCCGGGAACCAGCCAATGGGCACTGGGAGGGGGATGGTGCCTGTGGGCGAGAGCCATGCAGAGCCGCTTGCACAACTCCGCCTCAGAGCCAGACCTGCTGCTGGCTGCTTCCAGGGTGCAGCACGGTCCGTGGTGCTAGGACAGGCAGGAAGCCTGCCTTAGCACCCCCGCTGCGCCGCTGACAGGAGCCGTCCGAGGTAAGCCCTGACCCAACCCTTTACACCAATCCCCTGCCTCAGCCCTGAGCCCCGCCAAACCCTGAGCCCCTTACTGTACCCCAAACCCCTCATCCCTGGCCCCAAGCCAGAGCCTGCACCGCCAGTGCAGAGCCCCCTCCCACACCCTGAACCCCTCATTCCCGGCCCCACCCTGCAGCCCTCACCTCTGCACCTCAACCCTCTGCCCCGGCCCTGAGCCCCTCCCATGCCCCAAACCCCTCATCCCCAGTTCCGTTGGGGTGCGGGCATCAACAATTTTCTTCAACTGGGTTGCCAGAAAATAAAGTTTTTTAAAACCACTGTTCTAGCCAGTCCTTCAGCCTCCCGCTGGCCAGGCTTTCAGTGGCACTGGACTCCCGATCAGTATAGTGCATCGCAGCCCAGAACCGCATAGCAATCTGCCCTCTTTGGCCTGCCAAGTAGCTGGGATTACAGGCATGCATGCCGAACCCGGTATTATAATTAGTAATAGTATTAAACTAGCTAAATATACAAAATGATTCAGGTCACTGCAGACAGGGCTGTTCCTCATTGCTTCTTTATAATTTGAAAAATGTGTTCTGTTTTTTAGTTTCCTGACTGACAGTGAAGTGGTCTATTCTGATGCTACTATAACTTCTTTCTACAACATAAATAAAATTATTTATTTTCCTCTGAATCTTCCATATGCTTTCAAATGGAAGAGGGGAGGCAGTGTTGTCCAGAGGTTAGTGCACTGTTCTAGGAGGCAGCAGATTTGGTTTTTATTCTCACTGTTCCATTCTGTGACTTGGGCAAGTCAATTTCCCTTTCTCTGTACCTCAGTTTCTCCATATGTAAAGTGAGAACACTGTTGCTTCCCTTCCTTTTTAAAGTGCATGAAGACCTACAGCTGAAAAGTGCTATAAAAGAGCTAAGAATTCTTTTTCTTTCTTTCTTTCTTTCTACAAAGAACAATAATAGTAATAATAATACAATAGTTAATATGTAAATTATATTTAATTTTAGGTAGCTGTGCTAGAAGATTTCTACATATCTCAACAAGAATACCAAAACATAATTTCTTTTAATTAGGCAGTTTTCTCAAGAGCAAGTGACAGAACAGAACAAGCGACTACAATTTCCACAACAACATTCCAACCCACAAACATGTGCAAATTAGAGCTGTAACATAGTAGCGAATGCTTGCAACAAGCTTAAATGGGAACTTGCTTTACATCCTCCAGATTCCACATCCATAACAATCTAAAAGTCTCCTTTTTGGATTGAAACTTTTCGTGCTTAGTTTCAGCCCAGAGATGAATTTTACTGGGAACATTTGAGTAAAATCTGTTCAATTTCACTTTTGCATAATCCAAGGGTGAAAACAAATACTGGACCTGATCTAAAGCCCACTGAAATCAATGGAAAGACCCCTATTAGCATTAATGGATTTTGGAACAGACCTAAATTCTCCACTCTAAGAAAAATGGAAAACAATGTTATTTTAATTTCAATGTGGGTACGTATATGGCTTCATCTCTACAGTATCAGAGTGCCTCCCTATTAGTTTTGTTATTTATTTGGATTTTTATGAAATACAATACAAGAGAACCCTTTTAATGCTCTGGGCACCTTTGACAAAGTTTTTTTTTTTTAAAAATTCATTCATGAATACCCATGACTTTAGCCTACTATTTTATAGATGGAGAACTGATGTGAGGAGAGGTTAAAGACTTGCCATGGTCACCTGGGATGTGAACCTAGTTTTCCTGAGTCCCAGTCCAATGACTTTAACATATGGCCACCTCCAATCCTGCATCTAATTTCATGTCTTGTTTTTAAATGGAAATGAAGTTGCAGATATAGATTTGTGCCACTGTGTATTCTGAAGAAAAGTTTCATCTGATGAGGGTGATGCATCATGATTATTTCTTTTATAAACTAAATATAATTTATTAAATAAATATTAATAAGATAGACAACCCACTATCACCCCTCTTTAAAGAATCTTTTGGAAATTTTACATGTTTGCATGACACTGTTGGTGTCTCAACAATTGAAAAGACACAAATTCTTGATTGGTAACAGCTAATTTAGACCCTTTCATTTTGTACATATAGTTGGGATTATTTTTTCCATTGTGCATTACTTTGCATTTTTCAACATTGAATTTCATCTGCTATTTTGTTGCCCGGTCACCCAGTTTAGTGAGATCCCTATGTAGCTCTTCGCCATCCGTTTTGGACTATCCTGAGTAATTTTGTATCGTCTTCAAATTTTGCCACCTCAGTGTTCACCAACTTTTCCAGATCATTTATGAATATGCTAAACAGCACACGTCCCAGTATAGATCTTTGGGGGACCCCACTGTTTACCTCTCACATTGTGAAAATTGACCATTTATTCCTACTCTTTGTTTCCTACCTTTTAACCTGCTACTGATCCATGAGAGGACCTTCCCTCTTATCCCATGACTGCTTACTTTGCTTAAAAGCCTTTAGTGAGCCTTGTCAATTGCTTTCTGAAAGTCCAACTACACTATATCAACTGAATCACCTTTGTCCACATGTTTGTTGACCCCCTCAAAGAATTGTAATAGATTGGTGAGACATGATTCTCTTTTATAAAAGCAGTGTTGAGTCTTCCCCAAAATACTGTGTTTATATATGTGTTTGATAATTATGTTCTTTACTATAGTTTCAACCAGTTTGCTTAGTCCGGAAGTCAGGCTTCCTGACCTTTAATTGCTGGGATCATCTCTGGAGCTTTTTAAAAAAATGGCATCATATTAGCTATCCTCCCGTCATCAGGTACAGAGCTGATTTAAGTGATTGGTTATATACCACAGTTAGTAGTTCTGCAATTTCACGTTTGAGTTCCTTCAGAGCTCTGGGGTGAATCCCATCTGGGCATAGGGACTTATCACTGTTTAGCTTATCTGTTTGTTTCAAAACCTCCTCTAAAAAGAATGGCTTGGTTATGGTGATCTCCCTCACATCCTCTGCAGTGCTGACCGAGGCAAAGAATTAATTTAGCTTCTCCTTAACGGCCTTGTCTTCCTTGAGTGCTCCTTTAGCACCTCGATCATCCAGTGGCCCCACTGACTGTTTTGCAGGCCTCGTGCTTCTAATGTACTTAAAAATTGCTTTGCTATTTTGTGTTTGTGTGCTTAGTTAATTGCTCTTCAAATTCTTTCTTGGCCCGCCTGCCTAATTTTACTTTTACGCTTGACTTGCCAGAGTTTATGCATCTTTCTATTTTCTTCACTAGGATTTGACTTCCAATTTTTAAAGGATGCCTTTTACCTCTAATGGCCTCTTTTACTCTGCTGTTTAGCCATGCTGGCATTTTTTAATTTGTGGTATACATTTTAGTTTGAGCCTCTATTATGGTGTTTTTAGATAGACTCCATATAATTTGCAGGGATTTTTCCCTTGTGATTGTTCCTTTTAATTTCTATTTAGCTTCCTCATTTTTGTTTAATTCCCCTTTTTGAAGTTAAATGCGTCTGTAGTGGGTTTCTTTGGTCTTTTCCTCCTACACACATGTTAAATTTAATTACTTTATTGTTGCTATTACCGAGTGGTTCAGTTTTTTTGGGCCAGAATTTGTGCACCATTTAGGATTACATCAAGAATTGCCTCTCCCCTTGTGGACTCCAGGACTAGCCACTCCAAAAAAAAAAAGTCATTTATGGTGTCTAGAAATTTTATCTTTGCATCTCTTTCTGAGGTGACATATATTCAATCAATAGGCATTTGTACATTTTGTCAATATTCAATTGCTTGCCTTCATGTGTTATATTTAAATGGGGTTTTGTTATGTTTTACTACCTGTACTTTGTCACTAGCTCCTATCTGTACTTTACCATCTTTTTTCCCCTATCCTTTTTACTAGGATATATAATTTCCTTTTTAATAAATTCATTCTTTCGGGATGTCTCTGCCCAAACCATGTGCTCCTCTGCACCTGGCATCTTTCCCTCAGCCCTTAGTTCAAAAATTCCACTACAGTCTTTTTAATTTTACATGCCATCAGTCTAATTCCATTTTGGTTGAGGTAGAGCTCATTCCTCCTGTATAGGCTCCTCCTTTCCCAAAATGGTCTCCAGTTCCCCAGTTGCTATGTGGCACCCTCTCATGCCCAAGTAGACAGCACTACCTGCATGTCCCCATCAGCACAAGGATGTCTGATGCTGGCTCCCTGCACTTGGGTGAATTTCACAGTCAAATCTTTACCTAAGGGTATAAAGGAGCCAGTGTTTCTCCTATTGAAATCAAAGAGACTTTTGCCATTGACTGCAATGGGATCAGGATTTTGTCTTAACTGAGTTGCCCAAAGTCTCAAAGGATGTCTGTGTCAAAACTGACAATAGAACTCAGGGCCCTTGTTAGGCGGATGCCTTAAAAAAGACTAGCCAACATCCAAAATTCTAAACATCTATGCATTGCCCCAGGGGGGGAGAGAACAGACAGGTAAGCATTTCAGTAAACATTAACTAATTAGAAAAAATATTTGAGAAGAATAAGCTAGTTACATGTCTGTTGCCTGATGGACAATCCCCAAGACGATAGAACGGAAAATGGCATTTTAATCATTTTACTGGCTAAGAACCTGCAAGACTTAAAGATCATTAAATATTCACTATTTAGGCCCGTGAGAGAGGGAAAATGCGTAAAACAAAAATACCCTATACCATTCAAAACATTTTCTCTATTTAATATGTAGAAACAATGCCTGTAATTGACATTTTTTAACTTCTAAAACAGTATACAAAGTCCCAAACAAAGTGCCAAAACAAAAAAGCAGTATATCTCTATGATGGTATGACATGGCTCAAGTAACTCCACGAGGATGTTGTCTACATTTTAAATTATTTTGAGGCTTATAAGTAGGCTGTCAATTAATTGCAGTTAGCTCACCGTGATTAACGAAAAACAAATCAACAAGATTAAAAAAAGTCACGATTAATCGAACAGATAAACAATAACAGAATACCAATTTACATTTATTATAAATATTTTGGATGTTTCTCTACACTTTCAAATATATTTATTTCAATTACAACACAGAATACAAAGTGTACACTGCTCACTTTATATTATTATTTTTATTACAAATATGTCCACTGTAAAAAAGATAAACAAAAGAAATAGTATTTTTCAGTTCCCCCATCACAAGTACTGTAGTGCACTCTCTTTATCATGAAAGTGAAACTTACAAATGTAGAATTCTTTTTTTTACAAAACTGCACTCAAAAACAAAACAATGTAAAACGTTAGAGCCTACAAGTCCACTCAGTCTTACTTCTTGTTCAGCCAATCACTAAGACAAACAAGTTTGTTTACATTTGCAGGAGATAATGCTGCCTGCTTCTTATTTACAATGTGACCTGAAAGTGAGAACAGGCATTCATTCACATGGCACTGTTGTAGCTAGTGTTGCAAGGTATTTACATGCCAGATATGCTAAACATTCATATGCTCCTTCATGCTTTGACCTGTAGATTTTTTAAAATCTTTTTTACAATGCAAAGATTTATAATAAAATAATATGAAGTGAGCACTATATACTTTTGTATTTTGTGGTGTTATTCAAATTAATATATTTGAAAATGTAGAAAAACATGCAAAAATTTATAATAAATTTAAAATTGAATTCTGTTATTAACTGTGCAATTAAAACTGTGACTAATGGCGACTACATTTTAATCTTGCGAATAATTTGTGATGATTTTTAATCATTTGACACCCCTACTTATAAGTATACATTTGATTTAATTAACTATATCTTTTATTTTTAATTATTTTATTAGCATAAAATAATTTTGATTCAATATAAATTTAAATTTCATAATTAATAGTGTCAGGGGTCAAATTCAATTGCTGTTCATCTTATTCGAGTGCGTAGTTTCATTGATGTCAGTTGGACAACTTGCTTTGAGACTGCAGAAACAGGATCTTAAACCCAACTGGGTCAAAATGAGGAGAATTGTAGTTCATGTGATAGCTCAAAATCCAGCATCTGAAAAAAACCTGAAGATGTTACTTGCTGTATTTGTCCTTTTGTTTTTACTCATGGACCTTATTTTGTGATTTCAGCACTGCCAGATTGTTCATAAGTAAACTCGGTGTTTTGCAAGACACAGTAACACTATTGAACCTTTTTTTTTTTTTGCAGAAAAGCTTCTTTCGTGATATTTAGCTCTTTCCTCTTGTTTTGCATTGGCAGGCTCATTGCACGGGGAAAACAGTATTTTAGCCCCTTTGTGAATAATCTAATCTTTATTTTTTGCTCCCAAAGAGAATTTGCTTTATGTCTCAGCTGTGAGATATAGTCATAGTCCCTCACAGATTAATTGCTTAGATGTGTTTTTAATGGATATGAGAACATTTTTCTCTATTTGCAGGATTGTTTTTGAAAGAGACACTGTCGATGCAAAGTAGACCCAAAATTTTAGACTGTGTAAAAACATGTTTATTTTTAAAAAAAGCTTCCAGTGAAAAGAGTCATTTAAAAACAACTAAGCATGGTATTGCCCTCCCCGCACCCCCCCCCCCCCCACAGCCAGTCATTCAACAATCATGAGTCAGATCCTAGAAAAACATGAGATTGGCATCAAATCATGAGAGATAAAGGGTATTGGGAGCATTTTGTTTTCTGCTTTTTTTTTTAGCCTTCACATTTCAGGTTTTCTCTACAACCATGAGGGATAACATTTTTTTTTTTTTTTAAATTTCAGTGAAAGCTGAGATTTTGATGTAATGGAATCACTCCTGAATCTGAGGTCTTAAGAAAAACAAGAAATATTGCAAGAGTCACAATAAAATCTCAGGTGCTGGCAACACTTTAAGCATATCCATGAAATATTTGCAACCCAAGCAATTCAGCACTGAGATCCTGAAAACAAATCTGACTATAAACAACAGCAAAACAGACTGAATTTGTTTTTAATTGTCCAAACCAAGAGAAATGCAAGATGTAAACAAACATCATGACGAAAAGCCCCCTGGGTTAAAATAAAATAACCTCGGGTGCTGTTAGTAACATTTATAGAAAATTGTTTGTTTGAGGTATATGATTTTAAAGTTGATAGTGTCCAATTAATGTCAAAAGGTAGAACCTTTGGGAGCATTTGTATAATTTCATGTACTCTTGAGAGCAGATATAGATATCTCCTTTTAACTCTTTAGACATTGTAAAATTTGTTTTTTCCTTTGTTTGAAGTATACCACCCTTATTATCGGTCCTGCCATGGCAGTACCAGCTCCATTTCAGATGATTCCTTAACAACATAGACCTCACTCCTGGCTCTCCAAATGCAGCACCAGTTCTGCTCCAGTCCCCCCTTTCTGTGTTGATACTTTCTCCGGTGCTATTTTGGCACTATTAAAACTTGCCACTTCAAAAGCTTAAAGTGCTTCTTTTCAGTGCTGTCAAACACTGATTTTCAAAGAGCTTTCTGCTAACCACTGTAATTATACAATTTGCAAAGCCTTGTTAAAGTATTTAAAAATGGTCTGCCTGCTGGCCTGTGCTCTACGCTACTGTGAGAGAGGCTGAGGTTTGATTCCCCAGTTCATCCTTTAATTCTCTGCACCAGCAGGGATTGGGAGTGGGGTGGAGACATTGTACTTAGCTCTTCTTACTCGCTGTGCCATCAGGGCTTGTGATTGCTTGGGGAGCTAGGGTTCACAGGTGTCCGGTTTTCAACCAGAATACCCGGTCGAAAAGGGACCCTGGCTGCTCCAGTCAGCACCGCTGACCGGGCCATTAAAAGTCTGGATGGCAGCGCAGTGGGGCTAAGGCAATCTCTGTGTGACTCCCGGAAGCAGAGGCATGTCCCCCCTCTGACTCCTAAACGTAGGGGCAGCCAGGGGGTTCCGTGCACTGCCCCTGCCCCAAGCACTGGCTCTGCAGCTCGTACTGTCCAGGAACCTCAGCCTCATCTAGGAGCCGGATGGGAGACATTCTGCTGCTTCCAGGAGACATTCTGCTGCTTGAGGTAAGCGCCACCCAGAGCCTGCACCCCTGACTCCCACCCGCACCCCAACCCCCTGCCCCAGCCTTGATCCCCCTCTCGCCCTCCGAACTCCTTGGTCCCGGCCCGGAGCACCCTCGTGCACCCCAAACCCCTCATCCCCAGCCCCACCCCAGAACCCGCACCCCCAGCTGGAGCCCTCAACCCCTTTTACCCCCAACCCCCTGACCCAGCCCTGATCCCCATCTCGCCCTCTGAACCCCTTGGTCCCAGCCTGGAGCACCCTCCTACACCCCAAACCCCTCATCCCCAGCCCCACATCCCCAGTCGGAGCCCTCACTGCCTCACACCCCAACCCCCTGCCCCAGCCCAGAGCCCCCTCCCACACCCTGAACCCCTCATTTCTGGCCCCACCACAGAGCCTGAGCCAGCCTGGTGTAAGTGAGTGAGTCAGGCTGGGGAGAGCGAGTGACCGGGGGGGGGGGGGGGGGGGGGGATGGAATGAGCAGGGGGCGGGGCCTCAGAGTGGGGTGGGGGCGGGGCAAGGGTGTTCGGTTTTGTGCAAGTAGAAAGTTGGCAACCCTAGGGGGAGTAGGGAGCAAGAAGATGTTTCATTGCTCTGTAGCTAGGGCTGCGATCATGAATGCTGTTTATATTCATGTTCTACATTTAACCATCAAGTAGAAACTGATTATATCTTACCAATGACTTTGACAGGAGTTGATTCAGATAATAATATAAACATTCTTCCAACCTACCTAAAAGATGGATATATATAGGTAATTTAAGCTAAAATAGAGATGGCTGAAAAATTTAGAAGAAACACTTTTCTGTTGGAAAATGCTGTTTTGTTGAAGCTGAACTGTTTCATGGAATATGCTGATTTCAATGAAATTTTCATTTACTTTCATTTTCATTTTCTTATTTTGTTTCATTCCAACTGATATAAAATAATCAACTATATCCATATTTAATATTTGAGATGATATAATGTTTTGACTTTGTTGAAACAAAACATTCCAGATCATTTTGATGTCACATCTAAATATTTCAGAATTTCTGCTCTGTGAAAAATTTCAACTATTTCATCGCACTTTGGGATGACAACAAATTTCAGAATGTTGGAATTTCCCACACAACATAAACTTGTTCTTTGAGCAGCTCTAGGCTATAATATTTGTGGCTCTCTCCCTATGTATCTAACGTGAAACATTTCTTCTGCATAGGAGATATAATTTTTCCCTTCAGTTTTCCCTTTTCCTTTTTCATTTGCCTTTTGAGAATTAAACAACTTGCAGTTACTCTGAGTATAGGAATAGGCTTTTATTTAACTAACTGCCCAGGTAGTGCTTTTTGTAGATGGTTGTAAGAGGAGTACTCACACAGGTTGTTGATACAGGGGAGGGACTACTGACTCTTAACCACGTAATCAAAAGTTTGAAAACTCCCTTAATGGTTGGTCTCTCGCAGGGACCATGAGATGGGCAAGGCCACGTGATTGTCTATGAATGCCCTGGCTTTCATGTGGCATTCTGCTTGTCACCCAGAGGAATTAACATCTTTAGGTATGATTCTTTGCTAGCCTTGATATGGTCAGATTCAGCCTGTGAGCTGTATCCTTTAAGAGTGTCTCGAAAGAAGTTGGGATGAATTTAGTTCATGATGTCCTGTGTGGCTGGAGTGACCCTATCCCATTAGCTTCAGGAGGAGTCCACGCAGAATCCTTCCAAGGACAAACTGCTGAGCTTGAATTAATATGAAAACTAGATACCATTAACTTGGGTTTGAATAGAGACTGGGAGTGGCTGGGTCATTACACATATTGAATCTATTTCCTTAAGTTAAGTATCTTCCCACCTTCTTGTCAACTGTCTAAATGGGCCATCTTGATTATCACTACAAAAGTTTTTTCTCCTGTTGATAATAGCTCATCTTAACTAATTAGCCTCTCACAGTTTGTATGGTAACTTCCAACTTATCTGTATGTGTGTGTATATATATATATATCTATATCTATCTTACTGTATGTTCCATTCTATGCATCCGATGAAGTGAGCTGTAGCCCACGAAAGCTTATGCTCTAATAAATATGTTAGTCTCTAAGGTGCCACAAATACTCCTGTTCTTTTGGCGGATACAGACTAACACGGCTGCTACTCTGAAACCTGTACAATTAGGTTGTCCCTTGGGTGCCCTGTAGAGCTTCTGGTTACTGCTGAATGTGGCTTTATGCTGAATGAACATGGTATTGAGGCATCTTTGAAAAAAGTCTGACTATGTTACATATAATATATTAAATAATAAAAATACCTTGTGCTGGTTTCCCATAGGACCGGCCAGGTGTAGAAATGCTGATATATCACAAAGTAAGTTGTGCTTACTGCATTACTGACCCAACTGAAACCAGAACTACTGGAAATCTCATTTAAAAAAATTGTTCTAAAGACATTTCCAGCACAATTTCTGAACCAAAGAGTTTGGATAAGCATCCATACCAGAGCTCAGCCTCAGTCCTTTCAAGGACTGCTCTTGTGATGACAAATATCAATCCCATGTCAAGCTGAGTCATATGCTGACAAGTTAACTTTCAAGCTAACTGTGATATATCAGAAGGTACAAAAATCAGTATCAAATCTACTGATTCTTGCTTACATTTGCTTAAGTTAACTAATCTGGCCCAGGTTCACCTCTCCTGCACAACAAGGCTTCTCACTCCAGGGGATGGCAGGCACTTCTTTGAGCTATTCACAGCTGAAGGCAGTTTTACCTTTCACCAGGACTCCATACAGGTCCTGGCAGAAGAAGCTGCAGCAGCAGTGCACTGAACAGGTATATATTTAATGTGATTTAACCACAAATCCTCTGTGGACCATGCCATCCGTTTTTGGAACAGTGTTTTCCCCCTTCCTCCATTATCTCATAGCAGAGGGAAGATTGCACCTTGGATCGTAACTCCATTGGAAAACTTTCCTCCCCCAGGACCTCCTGTTCTAGAGTCAGTGTGCAATGGCTCACTGACTCGGGCTGAAGTTTATCCGTAATCTAAACTTCAAAATCCTGCCATAGTTTTGTTGCCCTCTGGGACATCATTTCAGTTTCAAAAATGTCCTTCTTAAGGTCAAGTGACCAGAATCGCACACAGCATTCTACTTCTAGAGCCTGATACTCCATTGCCTTTCATCTTGTGTAGCCATTTACATCTGTGCAGACCGAGTGTAAAGGCAGTAGAGAATAAGACCTCTGATCTTATTACTTACTAGTGCTGTGTATTGTGACATACTACATTTTAGCTATATACATTCCATACAGTTCTTCTCTCTGTGGTAACCCCTTGTTTGCATTTTCAGTTTTTCCAAAATCATGCCAATAATTTCAATGTAAAATAGATTGACAGTCATCCCCCCGAAAATCTTGTTTGTGTCTCTGATCTGCATTATGTTTCCCAGTGAGCTATTTCTTCTATGATTGTTTTCTTTTTAAAAGTGAGTTTAACATGTTTGAGAGCTGCAGGGTTAACCATACTGGATACTGAAGTCCTTATGTTCAGGATCAGCCCAATGCGAACAATGGCAATGAAAGCTTACCCACTGTGCCCTGCTAATGTGGTTCAAAAGTGACCTGGAGGAGCATACTTAATCTGAGGGTGAGTACATAGTTTAGAATTAAGACACATTCATTCTTTATCCTGAAATGTACTGAGACCACCATCTCATATCACATACCAGCAGACCTCTCCCATCCTTCAGCAGCAATGACATTGGGTCACTCCCTACCTGGGCCAGCTTTAGAACACATGCTTAGATGGAAAAAGCTCTTTATCCCATTACCCGAGCTTTTCAGTTCCCCATCCAAAGACATTTGAATGTGTTCACACTGTTCTGGTTCGATCCTGCTCGGTGCTGCCCCTAATCCAGCAATGCATATGTTGAAGTGCTTGGCTAGATCAGGGCCAGAGTGCCCAGTTTCTTGCAGAATGAAGCCCAGTGTGCCTATTTTCTGTCATTAGTATAATTAGCCCTCTTTTGGTACCCTCCTGAGTTTCATTTACTGTATAAACAAAAGCAGGACTAATGCCAGCCCTTTGTATCACTTTGCTTGTTACCTCACTAGAAGTTGAATGGCTTCCTTTTATTGGCACCCTCTGTTCCCTTTTCCTAATCCAATCCTTAATCCCTTTGAACAGTTTTTTCCCCAATAACATGCTGTTTGACCTTGAGTGAAAATGTTTTGTGTTGTACAGTGGTAAATGCATCTTTGAAATCAAGATAAATAAGGTTTTCTATGGCTTTCTCTTGTTAGCCCTAAAGAACCACAACTGTTATAGGAAAGTAAGTGGGATTCTATTCTGGTCTGTGCATAATCAAGAGAATTGCAGAGCTAAATTCTTCCTGAAACCACATCTATGCAACCACATGGAAGACAATGTGCTAAATTGTGCTCAGCCCAGCAAGGACACATAGGAAAACAGAGGGTGCAACAGTAGGTTTGGGCTGAATCCCACTGAATAGCTGATGCATTACTCCCAGCTAACAACACTTCATTTTTGGGAGGAGACTTGAACCACAAATTATTGAAGAAAGTACAAAGGATGTCAAATGAACAAACTGTAGGAATTGCTGAGAGAGATCTGAGGCCTAAAAGTTCCATGCTAGCCTGATAATCAGTAGCCATTTGCTGTAATTATAAGATAGTTTTGATGTTTCTTTTCCTTATTTGTTTAAGTGAAAAAATTAATTTCATCACACCACACAGATGTGATTAGGGTGAAATTCACCCCAGTGCTGATGTAGAAGGCCTCCAAGTACTGTCGAGGGGTATGAGTAGTGGCTAGGCAGAGATGATCCCATGTTGGCTCCAAATAGACTAGTTGGGAGAGAAGCACAAGAGGCAGGCTGGGTGGGGGAAACTAGGGGAAGAGCCAAAGGACCTAAGCTTATGGTTATGACCCACTGGCCCAAAACCCCAACAACAGGGGCCAAGGATGGATAATGCCAGCTATTCCAGCCCATAGGCAGGTCATCAGCCATGGAAGGGCTAAAATGCAGCCCTGTGGCCTGTCCATGAATTGGAGGGGTAGATTCTGTGCCCTGCACCGACATGCACAACCCACACAGAGTTCCTTCCTCATGTGGAAGCCTGCCCAACCTTCTGCACAGGGGAGAGGGGAGCGATGCTAGTGCTGCCAGGAAGGAAGGCAGAAGAAACCATGCTGTCACGGGATACTTTGAGTGCTGAGCACACTGGCCCACTTCTGCAAAGCACCTATGGACATGCCTAAAGTTAAGCATGTTGTGTAACTGGCAGACCAAATGCCAGCTCATGCAAGGCTCCAGGCCTCACTGATCCTTGTAAATAACTCATTTCTTAATGAATAAATCTTTAGTTGGTTTATTACAGTATTGGCTACAAGCCTTGTCTTTGGTGAGAGGTCTGGGGTGTAACTGACCTGGGGTAAGTGACTGGTCCTTTGGGACTGGGAGTAACCTGAATATTGTTGTGATTTTTGGTAAGGGATCATCTGTCACAAAGACAGATGGCAAGATATATTGGAGTGTCCAAGGGGACTGTCTGTGATTGCATGTTAAGGCTGTTATAGTGCTTTAGTAGTTTACACTTGTTACTTGGTTGGTGAAATCTAAATATAGAACTTACAGCCAGTTTGGGGTTTGTGCCCTGTTCCTGGACCATCTGCCCTGAGGTTCACACTCATGCTCATGAGCCACTCCAGACAGCCTGACACGTGAGAAGTCCCATTTATGTCATATCACTCTGCCTTTACAAATTAAAATGCCAACAATAAATAATTAGAATTAACAAAAAGTATAGTGTGGATGGGAAAATCCTATGTGTTTTCAGGGTGCATGAAAGAGGCATCAAGTCATGTAGACCACTGCTGATAAGCACTCTCTAAAGCAGCAATGGACACTGGTTTTATTTCTGGTCACTACAATAACAAAAAAGATACTGATAGAGGAAATTCAATCCAATGCACGTGCAATATTTTTTATGTTGTGAATTCTATTTTTGGCTTATGTTACATTGCCAAATGGTATATTACTGTCAACAAATACTCAGTTTTTTAAAAGGGAAATTGAGTCTGAACATCAAATGAAAAATGTTCTAATGGGGAGATCTACTAGAATATGAAATAACTTCCCAAAGAAGAGGTGCAAGCCTACTATACTAACCTAAACAATACACACAAGAATATACCATACCAAGAACAATCCTACATTGACAGGAGTGTGGATAAAATGGCCCACCAAGGCCTTTCCCATCTCCAAGTGCCTGTTGAAATTTTATAAACAAAATTCCAGAATTAGATAATGATTTATAATTACCTTACCAATCACACTCACAATATTTCTGGAATATTACCCTTCCGCTTATCAGGCATTTTTATCTACATGGGACTTATCCGGCACCCATTACTCACCCGAGTTGTTGTTTTTGCATGCAGATAATTCCATTGACTTCAAATGAGACCATTCATGAGAGTAAACTCTAATCCCATGAGTAAGGAATACAAAGTGAAAGCAAGGTCAAAAATCTAACTGGTGACAGAAGATTCCACAGTTTCGCCTATGTCTCTGCTGGTTTTGTAAGAGAAATCTGAGGGGTGAGATCATGGTCCCATCAAGGTCAATGGGAAAACTCCCATTGATTTCAACGGGACCAGAATTTCACCCAAGGGTTTTAATTTGTGACTGCCAGCCTGGCTGACTTTTCACTGTCATCTCTTTTACTCAGGATACAAAAAGTACAGTTAAAAAGGGAGAAAGGAGTCAGGTAATACCAGATAATAGACTGTAGTTACCACAGTTACAAGAGGAAAATGGATGTTCTGGAGAATTACGGTCCAGTAAGTTTGACTTTGATTTGGGAGTAGAAATTGGAAATTCTGATGTCCTAGATTGCAAAATATTTAGAATTGTATTAAAAGTGGGACAGACAATTTTTTTAGGTATATTACTGATTGTTAAAAATAAGAGTGAATCAATAAACTTATTTTTGCAACTAAAGTAATCAGATCTGACTCTAAATATATGCAAGAAACATGCTGATTATGAAGGTGCCATTCTATAGTCCCAGCTCAAAGAATAGCTGCACTTTAAACAGTTTGCAATAACAGGCTTATAGTCCATCTCAAGGTATATTTTATTTACATATATATGCCAGGTGCACAAGATGAAGGATAAAACATGCTTTTACATTCCCCCCTGAAATAAGAAATACCTAATTTCAACCTTAAATTCAAAACTGTTCACTCCCAGAACTCCTCAGAGTGGCCACTAAATCTCACCACCACTACAACAAAATGTAAACTGCACTTAGCTCTCTGCTAGAGTTACTGCAGTGGTCTTCTCCTGGAAAGTTCTCTGCTTATTTGGGGGCATTCTCAGATCTTTTTCAGGGCACTCTTCAACTGGCTTTACCTGCTGTTGCTTCACCCCAGGGAGTTGAGGGTCCTTCTTCTCATTACATCCAGTCTCATTTTCTATCGCGCTTTTAGGTCCTTTTCATCAAGTGTCTCCCTTACACTGAATATCTGTATTGCGGATTGTTTTTCTGCAGGTGTATTAGCTTTCCTTTTTCCAGGACCAAACTCAGCTTGTTATTTCCTGCCTTGATAATGACATACAGCACACCATACATAACAGTATCTTTCTGCGTACAGTAAAATATAGCCAGAGAAAGAGAGAGAGGCTTTACACTAGCTGTGCTTCACTTGTACTCTCCAAAGGAGAGTGTGCTCATTTCCCAGAATTAACTTTAATTCTTTAGCCAAAAAGTGATTTGTGAAAAAGAGAACAGGGATCAGAGAACTCGACAACTCCATTTCATAGTCCCTGAAACTTATTGGATCAGAAATATACCTACAGGAAAAAGGGTGAAAATATTGCACAGGACAAAGGATGCATGTCAAGGTTCCTCCCCCACTCTGAACGCTAGGGTACAGATGTGGGGACCTGCATGAAAACCTCCTAAGCTTATCTTTACCAGCTTAGGTCAAAACTTCCCCAAGGTACAAAATATTCCACCCTTTGTCCCTGGATTGGCCGCTACCACCACCAAACAAATACTGGTTACTGGGGAAGAGCTGTTTGCAAACGTCTTTCCCCCCAGATACTTCCCAAAACCTTGCACCCCACTTCCTGGACAAGGTTTGGTAAAAAGCCTCACCAATTTGCCTAGGTGACTACAGACCCAAACCCTTGGATCTTAAGAACAATGAACAATCCTCCCGACACTTGCACCCCCCCCTTTTCTGGGAAATGTTGGATAAAAAGCCTCACCAATTTGCATAGGTGACCACAGACCCAAACCCTTGGATCTGAGAACAATGAAAAAGCATTCAGTTTTCTTACAAGAAGACTTTTAATAGAAATAGGAGTAAATAGAAGTAAAGAAATTCCCTCTGTAAAATCAGGATGGTAGATACCTTACAGGGTAATTAGATTCAAAACATAGAGAATCCCTCTAGGCAAAACCTTAAGTTGCAAAAAAGATACACAGAGAGAAATAGTTATTATATTCAGCATAATTCTTTTCTCAGCCATTTAAAGAAATCATAATCTAACACATACCTTGCTAGATTACTTACTAAAAGTTCTAAGACTCCATTCCTGGTCTGTCCCCGGCAAAAACAGCATACAGACAGACAGAGACCCTTCGTTTCTCTCCCTCCTCCCAGCTTTTGAAAGTATCTTGTCTCCTCATTGGTCATTTTGGTCAGGTGCCAGCGAGGTTACCTTTAGCTTCTTAACCCTTTACAGGTGAGAGGAGTTTTCCTCTGGCCCGGAGGGATTTTAAAGGGGTTTACCCTTCCCTTTATATTTATGACAATGCAAGTGGCAGGATGCATGATTTGTTTGAATACTGAGGGGGGTGGGTGGTCAAATCTACAAGATGATGTAATTAAGCTGTGCTGTTATCATGGCAAATAACTATTAATTAAGAACTAGATTGTGTCTTTAGTGTAGGCGCACTGCCCTAGGGAGTAGGTAGGGAAGGAATTGGGTCTCAGACCCAAAATCGCTTCCGTGTGCCATCCAAAAAAGCAATCTCTACTGCCCCTGATCAGTAGCAGATTACTCCCCATCATGCCCCCTCCTCCCCCCCCCACGCTGGCTTATACATTGGGCATAGAACCAAACATCCACCCACTCCTCTCTTCTCTAGGAGGAAATATTGGGTGTCAAGATTCAGGGAAAATGTGGTGGGGAATTGGGTGGAGAGTCTTACACCCCTTCATGGTCAAGGAGGGGCTAACCACAAGCTAGACATATTTTTGCCATGTATAAACTACTTTACATTGTCAAAGTGCTTGGCAAACTTTAACTAAAAATCCTCCCAGTAATGGTAATCATACTGTGAAATAGCAGTATCTCCTGCAGTCCCTGCAGCATTTTATCACGCATTTATGACACCCTTATGTATACTCGCTAGAAAATATTAATAATCACTCCAGTCGCAGTTTCCAATCATTATTCCAGGATCCTGATTGTCCCTTCTCAATCCTCAGCATATAGCCTTCACTGATCATCCATCTAGGCCTGTCTAGCTCTCCACTTCAGCATTCCTCCCTGTACAAGTGAATAACGCCACTCCATAATATTATGCGGAAATTTCACATGCCACAAGATTATTTGTCACTTTGCTATCAAATACAATTTTCCTCGGGTGCTTATTGAGTCCATCACACATGTACAGATAGGGAAACTGAGACAGAGAGGTTCATTAACTGGCGAGAGATCAGGGCCATCCTATATGGTCTCAAGGTTCTGCTCCCATATCCGAGTTCCCCTCGTGCTGATCATGAGAGCACGTCAGCCATGTCCTATGTCAACAGACAAAGGGGGAATAAGGTCTACAGTCCTTCAAAGAGAATCTGACTTCATGATGACTTGGACAGAGGAGGATCTGCAGTCAATTAGCTCCCTTCACATCCAAGGAAAAATCAATGGTACTGGTGACTGGCTCAGGAGGCAAAAATTAGATCATCCAGAATGGGAACTATATCTGGAGATGTTCCATCTACTGGTAAAGGAATTTGGTCTCCCAGCAATAGATCTGTTTCCCTCCCACCTGAATCAGAGGATTTCAGTGTTCTTTTGCCTGTAGGTTCACAAAGCCAGGGAATAGACACCTTGTTGCAAAGATGGTCAAAGAGACTCATACAAGAATTCCCTTTTCCTATCCACACCAGAACACAATGAAAGATCAGGAGAGAAGCAGCACTGGTAGTTCTGGTAGTCCCATTCTGGTCAAGGAGGCCTTGATTCTCTGACCTCCTTGATATGACTCTCAATCCTCCCATCTGCTTTCATTCTAGAAGGGGTCTGATATTACAAGGGCCAATAATGCATCAGAATCCAGACAATCTGCACCTACCTGTCTGGGTCTTGAACAGAGTCACTTAAGCCAAAGTGATTATGCAGAGAGGAAATAGCCACACTTTTAGCTTCCAGAAATAAATCTTCGAACTCAGTGGAGTCAGGGCCCTTGTTGAATTTTTATCCATTGGGCCAGGGCAAGGGTCTTATCTCCGCTTCTGTATTGGTACCACAGATTCCTGAATTTTTCAAGATGGACTCAGTCTAGGCCTGGCAGCTCAGACATTCATGGTACATCTACACTGGATCTGGGAGCCTCCCAGCCCAGTTAGACAGCATCACGTTTGCGGGGTTTGAGCTCGCAGGCTAATAGCAGTCTGGACACCCCGGCTGAGGCTGCAGCTTTGGCTCTCAAGCCCACCTGACCTCCTAGGCCACTGGGGCTCTTGTAGCTCCAAGTACCAACAGGAGATCCTCTTAGGGCAAGTCAACACTACAAAATGAAGTCGACCTAAGTTATGTTGACATACGGCCACTGCAGGATTTGAATTGGTTTTACATGTCCACACTATACTCCTCGTGTCAGCGGTGCATGTTCTAACCAGGAACACTTGCACTGATTTAACTGCCCATGTGGAACAGTTTCTGAAAGGCAGCAACAGTTGATGTAAGCAATGCCGTGTCTACATTGACACTGCATCGACCTAATTACAACGACTTAAGTGCTACACCTCTTGCTGTGGTGGAGTTATTAAGTCGGTGACATGGGCAAGTCACATTGGTGGGAGCTATTGAATTAGTTTAGATGCTTACAGAGTAAGGTCGACATAAGCTGCCTTACATCGACCTAACTCTGTAGTGTCAACCAGGCCTTAATCCTGGGGCTCTTTCCCACAGTTTCCTTCCCACACCTACTGCCTACCAGAACAGTTTCTCTCTGGGCCTACAGACTTCTTCCCCAGCTCAGCACCCAGATGGTCAACTCTTCTTCTAGCTTGAAGAGGACACTTGAGGGCATATGCTCCTCAGGCTTAGGTTCTGGCAGCTGTTAGAGTTAAGGGAGTGTGGCTGGCTGGGTGAATGTATATGAGTCACAGAGGCTGCAGAATGGGCTGGGGCAGTGTGATTCAGAGTTCAAGTTTGATACCTTGAAACTGTGACACTATGTATTTGTAACTGCACCTGTATCTTCTTTGTGGTCCACTCCAGAAGTACCCAGAAAATTTTTTAGGCCTCCAGCCATCACCTGTCTCGGCACTGGAACCTGTGTCCCTCTCCCTTCTGGTTGAGGGTTTTCAGGCTGCACAGCCTCTGCCATACACTGTGATATCCCCAAGAAATCAGTCTGTTTAATAGCCAGCACCTGTAATTTGCTTGTGAAGGCAGGCTGGTAATTTGTGGACACTGTTTTAGCCCCTGGAGAAAGAGGACCAGCAACTGTGGGTCACGGTCAGACCTGTTGGGGAAATCACAGTGAGGTCAAGATGGATTGCAAGCCAAAACCCAGAAGACCAGAAGGGAGAGAGACATGCATGTCTGTATGGGAGAAGTGGCGGTTTGAGCCTGAAACCTTAAGTAAGTGTCCTGAAAGGAGGACATGAGGTAGGGGTCAGAGGTGCAGGTAACCCTGAAACTGTGACACACAGCACATCACTGCACTGGCAAAATACATATTAATAGCCCTGCTGTTGAAATAGTGGGCTATTAATATCCTATAGAACCAGTTCCTTTTATAAGCAAATAGGTAAGAGAGCTAGGGGGGTAATCATGAAAGAGGTGGTAATTTTGTAGAGTATTCTGGAACATGGTGCAGAATATGGTGAAGTTTAACTCTTGTTCTAGATGATCAAAGAATGTAGAACACCTTAAGGTTCTTGAAGTAGACTTGTAATATAGAAGTAATGTGTTATCCCTTTGTATGTTGCAAGAAAAGCAAAATGATCTTAGAAAAATGTTAGCATGGAGAAAGGACTTCAGGGTAAAAAGTTAAGTTAGAGTTTAATCAACCATGAGTACATCAGCACAGGTTTTCTTTTTGGTCTTTGATAAAAGATATAAACATGCTATTGTTTAATTGTCATATGCTATTAACTCCTTGAGAAATAACAGGAAGTTTTGATGGTAAAAATTTCAAAAGCATCTTTTCCTCTTTCCTGTAATTTACTGCATATGTGAATATTATTTCTGTGAATATGACTATTGGTTTTTCAAGAATAACAGCAGAATTTTGACTTAATATTTTTGAGCAAGTATGTATAAGACAAGTGTGGATGAGGTCAGTGTAAATAAGCTATCTTTTTTGTTACATTTTATTTTAATCTTGGAATTCTTTATTTGTGCAATCACTAATAGTTCTGTTTAAAGAATTGAAAGAGATGTGTTTGATTTCATATTGCATATTAAATAATATGATTATTAACCACAAATGCTCATATATAGGATGGTTTGATGGGTTGATATGTTTTGTTAGAAGAGCAGCAGTGAAAGCTTTTGTTAATAATATGGTTCTTAAATGTGCTTTTTTGCACATTCCCCCCTGTAAAATAGTGCTTCTATCTGTGCAAATACAGCCTATTTCATGATTCATTTGTCCTCAGTTAAGCCTCTTGTCTTGATTACAACGAAGGCCCTTTTATACTCTTATTTTGTTTCTTTAAAAATAGACATACAGTACATCGGGAAAAGGGACAAGGCAGGCTGTTCAGTGTGCCATATTTTGTATATGTCTCTTTAGCGGGAGGTCAATGTGTATGAAGCTGCCTGTGGGTCTCCATGGCGACCTTGGTCTTGGACAGTTGCCTGCAGAGTGGCCTGCTCACAAAACACCATGCCCTGATGAATTATTTAGCTCTACTGAGAAAAATATAGCAACAGGCTCCTAGCGAGTGACTGAGGAGAACAGTAAGGTGACATCAGTATGCTTAGGCTGATATGTTCTGGGGTTCTCATCAGCTAACAGGATGATGAGTTTGCTTTTGCTTTTATTAGAGCTTCACTGTTTGTGTTTATCTATGAAGTATCCTCATATTTTGTCAGTGAGAATGAATAGAAGACTGCATAATATTCATTCTGTTGCCTGTCAGTCTTCTTTCTTTGATATTAGTCTTATAATTATCTTGGAACGGTTTCAATGATTTTGTTGATCATCTTTTTTTATGATATGTCACCATAGACCGTGATTATGCCAAATGATGAAGGCAGAGTTTTGTGTATCATACAGCATGGGGAGATCCAGAAATTAATAGTGCGCAACGGCACAGTCGGATGTTTGCGGGTTGTTTTTTTTTAAGTAATTGTTTTATTATTTTCAAAAGGATTTTGTATTAGTTGAAGTAACCTTACACAGTAACTGCCCCACATTTTGTTCATGCTCTGTTGCTTGTGCACAATCCCAAATGCATATGCACAAGCTGAGGATTTGTTGAAGCATTTGCCTACAGTGACTAGAGTTAAAATAAAACAAAATAGGAAAGATATGATTATTTCTAGCCTTATTCCCTCTTATAAGTAGTGCTGGGCAACATTTTTTGGGCTCACGGTTTATTTGCCAAAACATGTAGATTGATTCAGCCTGAAGCTATTCACACATTTGACAGGAATTCATCAAATACTTTTGGCAAAAACATTTTTTTCCAGGATTTAGATGCCATTGGCAAAATGGCACCAGGAATAGGAGGTAATGGGGCCCACCTTATGACTGTTAGTCCAGTGGTTAACGTACTCACTGGAATGTGGAAAGCATAGCATTAATTCTATCATCTGCCTAATGCAGAGAAGAAATTTGAACATGGGTCTTCTAAGTCTCAGGAGAGACTGGGCTATGGAAGAATCTAGTGTGGGTCTGCCTTAATCTCTCCTGTTGAAGCTTTTATACCTTTATGAATAATAACTAGTCCTTGGAGTTGAACTTGGCTTTCCCACATCCCAGGTGAGCACCCTGGCCACTAGGCTGTTCTCAAAGTATGCTTATGGTCTCCTGACTGTTCATTGTCATTCATTATGGCATTCATAGTCATTCATAATGACAATGAATAGTCAGTTGTTATGGGTTGAACAACATGTCTCATTCAACCCCAAAGGAGTTTTTTTGATTTGCTGACTTTTTTTAAAATTTTCAGATTTGGTTTGACCCAAATCAGTGGGTTTTCTTTTTAAAACTGCCGATGAACTGAAATAACAGTTATTCACTGAGCTTTCATTATAAGTATAGGGAATATCTGCTCAAACCAGTAACACGGGGGGGTGGGGGAGGAAGAGAGACGGAAGGTAATACATATATTTAACTGCATGTACTGTGTGCGTGAAGGCACTCCTGACTTGCGCACAAATTTTGTGGATGCACTTTTTGAACTTTTGGGTCAGATTCAAAATGTTGTCTTATGCCGCGATTGTGCAAAGAATTACGTATGTCCATAAGCGTCTGCAGTACCCGGCCATAGTTATCTCCAACAGACTCAGAAACCCAGTGTAGAAAGGGAGTTGAGGGTTTACTTCCTTAGGGAAAAGTTGTGTATTTTATGCTGTTGCTAAACAAATCCCTGTTTCATTTGCAAAAAGTGATCAGTGCTAAGGGTCGTTTTCCCTTATCCCTCTATAATTTTACAGTAGTGATGTGACGGGTTGCAGGATCCGCCCCTGAAAAGATTATAAATTAGCTGTGTGAGAGACAGAGGGGGATACAGCCTTTGGGAAAGTAGCATTCTCTCGGTTGAATCCAGGCTCTGGTAGTTTGTTGCGTATGTCATTTTTTTTTTGATTATATGCATTACCCTTGGAAGAAAGCCCTATTGACCGTTCTCTGTTCTGTTTCTGTTGTTCCAGTCCATCAGCTTACAAGTGCATCTTGCTTTGCATCTTTGCATCTTTCTCAGTTTATTGTTCCTTGGTCCGTAGACAAGTAGACTCTGGCTGAGGGGGAATTAAAAGTTAAGTGAGATCTAATATTATAAAAATGGGATAAAATGCATACAAATGAGATTATGGAACAGCAGTGCAATTATGTGTCGACATATATAATATACACAGTGCATATAAAGCATATACATTAAAAACAGCAGATGCACACTTCATGTAACCCTTCAAAATTCTGAAGTATTTACTTTATTTTCAGTAGGATCTTCCTGTCGATCATGTATGGCTTTCTATGAGCTGCAAGGTTTCCTTCAAACTCTGTATTCTTTTGCGAATTGAAACTGGTATCACTCTGCATTAGTGGGGTCATGTCAGAGAATCAGTCTATATATCAGTGTCAATTTCAATGTATGAATGTGAAAATGGTATTCTGAGCTGATTTTCCACCAGTTTAAGAATCTTCTTTCTTGCTCATATAGAACAAAGAAACAATCTCCCCATTTTATATATTATGCATAACACTAACTAAAGTAAGGTCGTATCCATGGAAGGACATAAGGAGTAAGGAGCTCACCAAATCAGTATATTGATATGAAGTAAGTCAATCTAATAATCACACTCTGCATTTTGGTTCAATCAAGGGCCATTAGTGAAAATAAAACATGCAGCAATTTGGTGAAGGAAATTTTTTAGCTCCTAAACACTTCAAGAAGTCACGTATCAAAAATCTCTTTAGCATGTCTCACATCTCTGCAGACGCCAGCCTCAAATAAAAATCAATTAATACACAGCCCAGTTATAAGCTAATAAATACAAGTCTTCGAGCAGCTTACAAAATAAGTGTGAAGATGCATGGTACACTTCAAGCACAGACAGTTAATGATACTGAAAAGAAATATAATTTTTATTGGATTAACATAATACAGTTTTTGAACACTACAGCACAGGAACGCAAATATCTTCAGTACATAAAGAAGCACACAAATATCTGACCTACAAGGAAACTAAAATTCCACTACTTTCTCTTCAATCATCCACAGGCACTATCCCCTTGATTTTTTCGTTACTACTTAGCTTTTCAATTTGGGTTCTCTCCTTTTTATAGGAAATTTTCCCAGCATGCTCTATTGTAGGAGCTGCCTTTTAAATCTGGAAGGGGCAAACAGATGGAGCTATAAGATGCTCCGAAAGCTAATTGTTGTAGCTTCCATATTCATTTGTTTTAGCCAGTAAGTACTTTTGGTCATTCTTGAGGAGATGGAGGATCTGCATATTTGCAAAGATTATATTTAATTTAGAAAGTACTTTGGTGGCTATATTGTCAGTGGTGGACACTGTCATCTTAATTTTAGCCTAGCATTTAAGTGTTATGCAAAAAATTTATAAAAAACTTAAATCAAATTGAAATGCTTTCATACATTTTCTAGAATCCAGTGAAAACAATTGTTTGCAAAAGTAAAATACAATAAATATTTTACAGAAACTCAACTGCAACACTGAGAATCTGAATGTGAAAGTGACTTTAAACACTGGTGAAACAGGTTTGATTGAATTTCATTGAATAATCTGAGAAAAATCCAGAAGATAATCAAAGAGCCTAAAGGGTAACAAATAGACTGAGCTTTTAATATTCTGTTAATAATACAGTTAACAAAATATGTTTGTTCCAACATATGTTTTTTAAGTTGGTGGTATCTCTTTAACAGGCCTGAAGTGTTTCACCAATCTTTGGCAACAGACATTCAAGGCTGTTGACCTGGCAAAAGCCTCAGTCCAAAAGACATGAGCTGATATCACAGCAACCTCAATACTTTTGGTTATTAACCAAGAAATAACCATGTTTATAGTATGGAGGATGACCGTCTCTTCCAACTCAGAGAGTTGGACAAACATGAAATTCTAAAAATTATTTCTGCAGATGAATAAGGTGGGTTTTTGGCTCCGGTGAATCAGCATTTCTGTTAGGAAGAAGAGAATATTTGAATAAAGTCTTCTGATGAAATCCTAGTCCTACTGAAGTCAATAGTAGATTTTCCCTTGATTTCAGTAGAGGCAGGACTTCACACTCCATGTTCAAGCAGCTCTCTATGTTAGGCACCTGTGAATCTTGATCTAATGCTTTTGTGAACATGTTGAATGTATTGCTAACTGGCTCATATGTTTTTGGAAGTCAGGTGTGTGGCATCAGAAATTCTTACAGCCTTAAAATATTAATCATACTAATATTTTCATACAATGACAGTCAACCTGTGGAACTCCTTGCCAGAGGATGTTGTGAAGGCCAAGTCTATAACTCAAAAAAGCATTCAAAAAAGAACTAGATAAGTTCATAGAGGATAGGTCCAGGCTGAGCAGGGATTGTGTCCCTAGCCTCTGTTTGTCAGTAGCTGGGAATGGGCAACAGGGGATGGATCACTTGGTGATTACCTGTTCTGTTAATTCCCTGGCATTTGCCACTGTCAGAAAACAGGATACTGGGCTAGATGGAATTTCGGTCTGACCCAGTGTGGCCGTTCTTATTTTCTTATGTGATATACCAATAATTAAAGAGTGATGTGCAGACAGTTAAAAAGTATAATTTAGTATTGAATTACAATGTTTTCTACTTTTTTTCCTTTGTTCTCTTCTGTTGTTATTTTCAGCCCAAATATTTGGAACAAGAACAAAGGATAGTAATAAAAGAAACATGAGGTTTGCACATCGTTAGTTTTCAATTAAAGTTTAATTAAGAGTTACTATAGGATTCAATTACTTTTTTATTTGTTCTAAAGCAGACATATTTTGGGCTTATTGTAAATTAAATAAATACATTGCTTTTCAAAAACACTCAAGTTACCTGTAAGATAAAGAGAAATTTCTGTTCAACATAATAGTTAAAAAACCAAATATCTAATTGTAGAGAACATTGTTTGGTGAATGTTTTCTCATCATGTATACACTTTCTGAAACAAAGAACATTTCTATAAGTCAGCGTTTAAAAACTGTCAGTTCCTACTCAGATACAACTCCTATTTAATAAGAATGTTATACTGTTATATCTGCCACTTGCACCAGTGTACACAAGAAGATAATTTTGCCCTGATTGACTTCTATGGGATTTGGCCCAATGTCCTTAAATTTAAGAGTGAATTGAAAGAAAATACGCTAATTAACATTTAACCAACTGCATGATCTCATAGCTTTGCTGAAGCAGAAGACTGCAATCCATAATTTAAGAGTATGTAATGTAGTCTCTTTAGTTTTAGGCAATTAAAAACAAGGTTATTTAAGAAATACATTGCATATTAGTCAAGCTAGCCTTTAAAAACCCAGTGCAGTTGGAATGTGGGAGAAAAAGTTTCTGTTGTAAATCATGACTCAAAAAGGGGCACTTAGAATTTTTATTTTTATGTGCAGTGGACCTTGTCTCCTTTAAACGCTGAATAGCTTAATCCTCGTCTGGAATTTTCTATCAGATTGAGTTGAATATTTGCATAAATAAAATTGAGAAAAGGAAGCATAGAATTACTCTCATATCTCATTTAAGCTTCTGTAAAGACTGTAGAATTATTCCTTGAGGAGGATGAGCACATGAGGCAAAAGTTGCTGTGGGGTCAATTCGAGGATTAACATACAAAGTTTAAATTTATGTTACTGGTATTTAGAATGGAAACAAAGTTTAGGCCACATTCTGTACCACTGAACAGCCCAATGTTCAGTTGTGGTGGCCTAGGTCTAAAATAGTTGTGGCAATGCACTTTGTAGCATTCTGTTTACCGATCGTTGTCATTATGATAAATATTCTTATTAGCTGTTTCCTAAACAGAAGTGTTAAAGTTTAAATTAACCCACATATCTCAGTTACTTATCACGATTAAACCTGAAATGGATAAATGTAGACTAACTGCAAGAATATTGATCACTAAAAAATGCATTTGTAAAGGTTTGGCTTGAAATTCCTTAAAGCTAAATGGTGTAAAGAATATAAATGATAAAGGGATATTACAGCAGAAGTTCCCAAGCTCTGGTTCATGGACCACACTGGTAGTGTGTAGAGTACTTGACAGTAATCCACAGGGAGCAGACTGGACATCTGATGTTGACTCTCCTTGTTTCCAGCTGCTAGTTTGTATTCAGTTGTACAACTCCTCTTTACAGATATTTTGTATTCTTTGCTTTTTTGCATATATGTTTAGCTGTTAATGAGAATAATTGATGAGATGAAGGCTATTGGATTTGAATCCTTGAATAGGAAACTGAAGTCATCAATTCAGAAGCCAGAGGTAATATGGGTAGCTGTCTTCTGTTTTTTCATTTTCTGCTTTGGCAGATATATCTGAAACTATTCTTCTTGCAGGTCTTAACTTCTAGAAAGGCTTCTCTACACTAAAATGCTGTATTGCTTTGACTTCACTAATATTGTTAAAGTGGTACAACCTTCTAGTATGGGCACAGTTATATAGGTATAAAGGTGCTTTATACCAGTATAGATATTCCTGTTTAGGAAGGGAAATAAGCTATATTAGTATAAGACACTTTTATACTGATTATCCACACCAGGGGCTGTACCAGAATAGCTGTTCTGATAGAAATGGCACAACCCTCTCCCCCGCCCCCCTCCGCCGCCCCACTAAAATAGTTACCCTGATGCAAAAGCTGTTGGCCTTGGGGTCTTCCCTGAGCACAATCTGCCAGTTGTGATGAAAAATGTGGTGCCTTGCAATAATCTGCAAAACATGTTAGTAAGATACCTAGGTTTTTATGTAAAGAAATATTTATTTCCTGTTGTGCAGAATTTGAGTGCAGAGTTGGCAATTGTTTGTTTCCATTCATGTGGTGTTTGCAGATCTTTGGTTTCATCTGAAAATATTTCTTCTGCATTCTGGGTTAGGGGGAAAGTCTAGATAATTTGGGGGCTGTTTGTAAATTGTTCCTCAATATATAGCCTCGTCCAGAAATATTGTTTGCAATTGTTGTTGTTGATAGTGTGTAAGTAGTAATAATATGATAATTAACTGTGTACTTAGCTTTTCAAATAGTTGTATGCACATAAAGGAAGCACTTTTTAAAAGCATTAGTCCAGCTCCCACTAGCGAAAATACAATTTCTTCAGTGCAGATATCTGAACCTGCCCTATTTGACCACTGACATCTGTGTGTTCAGTTGATGGAGTCTGACACTTCTGTGCACAGGTGATCACATTTACAAGTGGAAATCTCATATTGGAAAGTTATTTGTCTTTCAGCTCCTTGTGGATTGGGGGCTCAGTGTCCGGGGAACCTTGTTGGAGTTCTTTCTGTTCCTCACTCTCATTGTGGAGGGAGAACTTCTGTTTGATTGGGGTGGCCGCTTTGTCTCCATGAGAGAGGGGGTGAGTTGATGAATGCCAAAGTAAAATAGTCAATATTTGTCAAATGCTGGATTTCAGTATTCCTTGGCCTCCTATTATAACAGTAGCAATTCCAATATTGCATGACAGATATTTGTGAATTCAAAATTCACAGCTCTCATTTTGGCAGGAGTATTTGAATTCTTTCTGTTTTTAAGGTGAATATGAATTTTGCAAAGCTTATTGGACTCACATCTTCCACTCAGTTGTGGATTGTTATAGCCCCGATTCAGGAAAGTCCTGAAGCAAGTGGTTAAAGTTTTGTCTCCAAAGGATTTAAGGAAAGGCTTAAAGCTCTGCACGTGCTTAAGTGCTTTGCTGAGATGGGGCTCATCAGTGCAGTTTGCACTCCATTTTTGTATCCATGTGCTTTACCTCTGAAACGTTTGTTCCTTTTGTTGATTTCACAAACATCTTGTGATGAATTTATATGGTTTCATGAACTCTGATTTTCTCAAACATTTTTTTACATCACTGCTTATCAGCTAAAGTGGAGTTTAAAGGGAACATCTATTACTGTCTGCCTCACTCTGAATTGTGAATGCTGACAGCCCAGAATGAAAGATGTGCCTTACAAAACTGTTCCCTTTCATGGTAAGAAAGGTATATGAAAGGCCCAGTCCTGCAAACACTTAACTGTGGGCCATGATGCTTACTACCATGTGCAAATATTGCACTGGTTAGTATAGTAAATGCTTGCAGGTCTGTTGTGGTCCATATTATGATTACAACAACGTTAATGCAAAGTAGCTGCACTGACATACAAGAGTTGGGAGGAGCTCTCTGCATTAGGTGCTTTACAGAGAATGGAGCTAGTAAGTGAATATTAGCACTAATCATAGTGGGAGCTTACTCCTGGATACATTCTTCCTTTTGGCTTTTCTGATGGGGATGCAAGGAGCCTCCTACCCTTTTGTGCCCATATACTGAGCTGGGCATACTGTAGTCCTTGTGCTCTCCTGCCCCTATCTATTCCAAACACTGGTTCTCTCCCAAAATCTGGTGCAAGCTGGGGGCAGGGTGTGGTGGATAGCTCTTGTCAGGTTCCTTTGTCAGCACTGAGAAATAAATTAATCTCTCACTTTTCTATTCTGTTCTATTCTAGTCTACATTGATTCTTATACCATACTTAACACAATATCCTTCAACAGTATGTTAAACTAACAATGATATCTCCAATGATATCTCGGGAGAGAAACAGAGAAACAAGACAATCCAAGATGAAACTTTAAAGGGGCCTTCTCTCTATTCCTGTATGGAAGTTCCTGTGGAGCAGATGTGACAGTCACACTGCAACCTGTCATCTCAGTGTGACTCTGACACCTCAGAGAGCAGCTTCAGACTGTCCCATCTGCTCCATGGTAGGCTCCCTTAGATGAAAGGGGAGAGAGATTCTCCTCAGAATTTTAGCTCGTTTGTTTTTCTTCTCTTCAGTCTCACTGCAGCTTGTGTTCACACTCCACTCTCTGCCCTCTTTTGCCCTCCATTCTTTACTCTCCCTGTGTTCCTCTCATTCTCTCCCTCCTTCCATTCCTTTTATCTTCTCCGGTCCAATCTTCATTTCCCTTCTCCTTCTTTCCCACCTCCCAGCAAGGGCTGGGGCCACAATCTGTCCTTCCTGTGGCACTTCATGTAGAGTAGGGAAAGGGTTTTAGGGATGCTCAGTCCAGTGGACTTCTGGGATCCTGGGAGTTTAGTGTGAAGCAATTCAGCCCCCATCTCTGTGCCCTCCAGACGTTGAGTCTAGAAGGAAAATGTGCGGGGAGCAATTATTATGGTGATTGGCACTATAGAAAAACCTTAGATAGGAAAGAAAATATAGGAAACTTCGCCCAAGAAGCAGCGGCTCTCCTGGCAGAGAAGATGTTGGAATTGCCTTCTTCAGTCCTTCTGAACTCAGATCAAGAGGCAGCAGGACCCAAGTTCACACTTTTTGAAAAAGTGATTTAGAGCCCTAGATAAGTGGCTGAAACAGAGAAAATGTGGGTTGCTTATTTTACAATGATCATGCATTTGCTGGCTAATTATGGTTGGGTTTGGCTCGGCATTCTAGAAAACTAAACTATGAAATGTATAGGAAAAGATAATTTGTGAGTCATTTTAACACCAAGTAAGTCACCAGTTGTTCGAATGAAGGAAATGTGTTCCTGGTTCATTGCTAGTGGTGAGTTATGGAGCAGCCATACTTTATGAAGAGAAGTAGAAATCAGAGAGGCAGCCGTGAAAGTAGCTAAGGACTGTTAACTGTTCATACTTTAGCAATAATAGATGATCCACCATATGTGTATACAATATGTTTTTTCCCCCATGCTTGTCTACACACTGATATGGTGTATATATCCTACCACTTTTCTGAAATGAAATATTCTGCTACACATTAATAATCAAATTTGCTAGAATAGAATAACTCTCCTAGCCAAATAGAGCAGAAAGAGAATTCCTTGAATACATTCGTACCTCTCACCAGCGGTACTGCTCAGCTGTTGAAGATGATTGCTACATAAGAAGGGGAAGGGTGATATTTATGATTCTATAATTCTTACATTTCTCTTTTGGAAGCAGTAGTTATAGAAAATAAATACTAAAAGGTTTTAACCAGAAAAATATAAAAATATATCTTTAATAATCACTTTATATTAATTCATAAGCATGGGAGGGCAGCATAGATGAGTTTTCTGAGTGCTGTGGTCAGTAGGTAAATGAGTGTAGGGGGATTGGAGGGAAAATTGCACAATAATTTTCTTTAACTCTTGAGAATTTTGAACAGAGCAAGCAAGATACGTTTTGCTTTCTTTGAATTTTTTTAGGGTTGTTAATCTTCTGCAGAGTTTCTAAGGTTGGCAGAAGAAGAATTGTTCCAAAATCTTTGGGACCTTATGTGTATGTGATGTGAAGCCAAATAATTCCACATTACAGAAAATTTTGGGGTTATATTTTTCCTTTCAAAATAAAACCCTTAGAAATCACACTTTTTGAAAAAGTGTTAAAAGCACACACAGCACAGGGGATGACAAAGTGAATGTTGCCTATTGGACATTAATTCTGCCCTCTTGTAAATACTCATTACCAAACAGTCTAATTGCATGATCTCGCATGCAATGTGATGTACATTTTTCTTGGAACCTGAGATACACATGTGCAGTATCTTGTCATATTTTTTATCCTTTCACTAATTTCTTTGTTAGAATGGTGCAAAGTCCAATGTCTTTACTGACAGACCTTTATATCCAACAAACTCCCTCCTCTCTCAGATAAGCATTTTAACATTTGAAAGCTAGATTGTGCCACTCCAGGAGCAGTGCAAGGAAGGAATCAGGAATGAGAAGCATGACTCTTTTTGCTCCCTTGATCTTGCTCCAGAGGTGTTAATATTACAATACCCAGATGTATTACATTACTCAGATGCACTGGACATCACACAAATGGGTGTGTAGTCAAGGCACCATCTCCTCCCATCACTCCTCATCCACCTGCTATTGGGGAGGGAGTAACGGATATATACTTAAACCTATGGATCCTAGGGTTGAGCCAGGCTGAACATGAGTGTGTGTGGTGGGACTGCAGGCTCTTACTCCTGCATGAGTGTGCAGCCGGCCCTTGGTCAGTGGTAGGACTGGTCCGAAATTTTCAGACAAAACAAAGTTTAGTTGGAAAATTTCAGTTTGTCAAGCCTGAAATGATTAGCCTGAAACACCTGTGTTCAGCAAATTTTTGGTGCATCCCGAATCCTGGCGGGCTGTGGTAGAGTCAGGTGCTTTTATGGTCTGTGGCTTGGGCAGACACATCAGGGGACAGATTCTGTACTGGGGACTCCAGTGCCTCTAGGGCCTGTGGCTCAGGGGCAGACCATATGGCAAGTCTTCCTGGGTTTCCGGGCCCCTTGCTGTATAACCCAGGACCTGGAATCCCTTGGGAGACTCAGCTTGATCCCGGGCCGGAGCCTGGAAATCCTGGGCACCCTGACTCTAACCAGGGCTTGGCTCCTGGCTCCACAGCAGGGAGCTTGGAAGCCTTCAGAACCCAAACTCAAGTCAGGGCTTGCAGGCTAACTGCTGTAGAGCTGAGAAACATAAGTTCCTGGAATGGTGTCCCATGGTCTGTGGCTCCGAGATAGACTGGCCTGGGAGTTCATTTTCTTTTCCCCCAGTTCAGGCTCTGAAATTATAAATCAGTTATTCACCAAGCTCTGGTCAGCAGCAGCCATACGTATGCTTTTCAATCAGCAGCACAACCTTCTTTAGGTGTGCGTTCAAAGCTGCAAACGTAGGCCCCAGCAGCTGCAAAGTCAAGCTTCAGTCTCATATAGGGATCTGTAAGTGTGGGCTCTTATGCCCGTGCATATGGGACCTTTACTGAATGAGGTTCCTACATCGAAAATATTTGCTAATACATTTGTACTCTTACTACATTTTGCCATATTTAATCAGCCTTACTGTACATAATAGAACCTAGAAGGGAATATGAGAAAGTGGTGATATCACTGAATACGGGGCTTGTGTTTTGGATAACATATTTTTACATTTATTTTGCTATGATATTGTCTATTTGAACCTCCTGGATTATAAATCCTAATATACTCTGACTAACCCATCTGAAATATCCTGAGTAATTATTTTTGGACTTCCGCAGTTTTTCACTTATAGTGGAATTGTACAGTTTCTCTCTGTTATTATGAGACAGCATTGCTCTGGCATGTGGAACATTTCATGTTTGTCAGTGCAGTAAAGCTATGACTGAAATATTGGTTGCCACTGAAGAATTTTTGCAAACTTTAATCTCGGAGGTTCCATTAGGTTGCTTCTTTGCTAATTATATCTGGAAATGGAGGCACATCTCATTCCATTTCAATCGTAAATTGAATGAATGGGTTCAGGATTTTAATCATGGTATGAGAAAGTAACACATGCTGTTTTTATAGATAAAGGGATATTTTGGGTGCTAGTTGGGGCTGTATATCAAAATAAAGCAGGTACAAACACAATAACAATCTATTCAGCTGTTTGAGAACTGTTCATTAGCTCTTTGTATGGGTGGGAGGAAATGTGATGTAAAAATATTTAGGATTTGTCTTTAAAAGAATATAAAGCCTGTTTATTATTTTTAATAATAATAGGGCCAGATCCTGCAAAAACATAATACCAAGCATAGTGCTCGCTAACATGTGTGTCCCTTGAGAAGTTGGTTCCATGAGCAGGGATAGCCTGCACCATAGTATTTTAGTCCATTTCTTGAATTTCCGGTTTCCTGACAGTAGAAACAGTTGCAGTGAGAGAAAGACAAGAGATAGCAACTATAACACAAAGAACAAAGCTGAATTATATGTATGACTTGATTAATTCCTCCTGAAAAGAAAAGATTTTCTAAAAATCAATGAAGCTGCTCTAGGCATCTTAATGGCATTTTGAAATCTGTTCTCCTATATGTATCACCTATTTAAGGAAACTTAAAGGGTAAAAATGTATTACTTCATTTTGCAGTTCTTATGAAGCCCTTACTTGAGCAAAACTCCCATTCATTTTAACAGGGTAAGTGCCAATTTTGCCTGAGTAAGGAAAGCATACTTTGGCTCATTATTTTACAGGAAAGAGTTGGCGGTAGACAATTGATCTGCTTCATGTTTAAAAGAGAAAAAATGCTTTATTAAAATGCATTGGGCACTGCTTAACATTTTCTGTCCAGTGTTTATAATTGTTTCACCTGCTTTAAAATGTAAATTGCAAGCACTTTGATGAATGCATTGAAAGGTTGTCTAGCATCACCAGAGCTTTTGTTTCTGAATTATCTGCTGAAAAGCTATTTTGTGATTTCCTAAAAAGAAACTCAACAATTAATAAAAAACATATATTCCTTTTTCTTCTACAGAAATACTAGCTCCAGGGTCAAATTGTGCCCTTAGCTAACTAAAGTAAGTCAAAGTGTAAATCTGTTATCAGTGTCATTACTCTGGATTTATACTGATGTAACTCAGGGCAGAATTTAGTCCATACATGGTCAACTTGGAGAAGAGCATTCTGATACCTGTGAAGATGAGCTACCTAGGTGCCTTTATTGATATGACATGGGAATTGAGTACTTATTGGAAGAAAGACTGCACTAGATTTAAGACCTAGTCAGATTGACCCTAGGCAAACCTATCCCTGAGGTAAAAATTATGACTTGCAGTACATGCTTTTCCTAGACCTGGTGTTTTCATATCTAGATCTCATTATGTGGGGTAGGTTCCTTACAAAGTTCCTCACAGGTTCCTTAATTGTTCATTCTGGTTGTGGACTTTAGAGGGGATAGGAAATCAAGGTATTTTCTTGTCCATTAATAAGAGACATTGATTTGGTAGCTATACAGAGAGAAAATGATGAAAGGAATCCCCCTGCTACACTGCATTTGGCTTACTGTGACTTGGGATGCAGATTTTGTATTTGCTAAGGGACATGCTCAGAGTGTGAAGGAGCTTACAGCCAAATGTCCCTAAGGGAAAGCAGACTTCATACTGACTTTCTGGAATTCTGGGCAGTCCATTTCATTCTGTTAAGATTGTTGAAAAAATGCCATACAAATATTTGATAGAAATGACAGAGAAATTGATCAAAATGACTATCACTTATCAGTAAAGGCCATGCAACACAAGACTTCCAGTACAGAAGCCCTTATGATGCTCCCTTGGGAGGAGTAAAACTTAGACCTTTTACTGAGGTACATAAAGTCAGGGGACAGATTTAATTAATTCACCCTTCGAGAGTGATGGTTCTCATCTGATTTCAGAAATCTCTGAGGGAGAAATATTGGACAGCTCTGTGAGTGACTGGTGATATAATGATTTTTAACATTAATAAGTTCACAAAGCCCTTAGAAGAATCTACATAATTGACATTATGACTTCTATGGGAGTTGAGGGGTGCTCAGCAGTTTTAGCATATAAAGAGACCGGACACTTTTTTGGGAGCCTAACTTCAAGCACCTATTTAAAAAAAAATCTTGGGTGAACATATTTAAGAGAAGATTGGCCGGGTTCATGGGTGCATGGGTGTACCAAGGAGGAATAAATGTCACACCTTCTGTGGTTGAATTTTGACCACTCTTCCTTCTGGAATTTCCAGGAGTACTGGACAAACTGCAGTCTCGAAACTACAAGATAGACTCTTGCTGCTGAATGGCTAGTGAAACCAAGGTCTTTGATTGGGTGGGTCCAGTCCATTTTTAACACAAATAACCAATGCCTCCCTGCAGGATTCCACAAAGTGGTTGTTGGGTCCTTGTGCCTCAGGAACCATGTGCTGTCATTGGCAGTCTCATTTATCATCACTGAGTTTTGAACTTTCAGCTTTTGAGCCAGATGACTGAAGTGGTGGTGACCAGTGACAAAATATTTCTAGCGTCCCCGATCCCTACTAGTCTGCTTTAGGCATGGCCATGAGAGAGACATCTGGTGTTATCTTGTCCGGTTAGCTTCTCTGGTGATAAAGACCAGCTCTCCCACATTGATTCTATTATCATCTGTCAGCATTCTTTGATACACTTGCCCATGAGATAACACAATTCACCTGTGAACTCTCGCAGTAATGGATGGGGTTGTTCTTCATTATCTCCATTCCTTTGAGAGCGGAAGAGAGAGATGGCTGCTAGAGAAAAGATATTATGGGTTTCAGTGCATCAATAAGAAGGAATTCAAATATTTGGTATTCATTAGACTCTGATGATGCAGTCTCTCCTTTTCTGGTGCCTGTTTGAGATAGAGGTTCTCTTCTCTCCCTTTTGCTCACTTTCTTCCTCCAATAGTGGATTTCATTTGTGGTACTTCTGTGAACAGATTTTCATAGGAAACTAGGCAGGGATTGGTGGGTTGCGGGGGGGAGGGGAGAGCAGGAAGGGAAGGGAGTAGGTAGGTAGGCAGGCAGGCAGGGGAAAGGCATTCCACTGGAAAGCCTTCTGTTTTGGAGATTACATCTCTTCTCAGTTTGCCCTGGCCTGGGGTTGATGACCTTCAAAGGCCATCAGTGCTCTCACCTTTTTGTTAATGGAAAGCTGATTGTGAAGGAATGCTGTATTCATAGGAACAGATTGGGTAACTTGCCGTTGCCTGGACTATTCCATTGTATTAAACAGAAATAATTCTGGAGATTGGTTTTGATGCAGCCAGTAGTTGACAGCATGTCGTTTACATTGATTTTAATTGTGTTTTAATTAGGTAAATGCGCTCAGAAGCTTAGGCAATGGCTGTATGCTATAAACAAAACACAAAATAAAATGTTCTAGGAGCTTCCACTCATCAGGCTGGTTGACAAATATCAGTTTTAGGTTTTATGGAAAAACAATATATACTTATAACAAAAAGAGAACTTTGGAGATACCTCCAAATACACTTTGTATCGACATGCAGGCAGCATGTTGTACATTAAATCCATTATTTCCATCCCACCTTGTGAGTATATCATGAGGTTGCTCATGGTGAAATCACTTAATCATTTGTTTTATAACTTAGAATGACTGAGAGCAGAAGGCCTTATTACATCAGATAAAGTGTTGCTATGTACACCAGATGCCATGCCAATACAAGATACAGAATCTATTGGGACATCCTTCCATATGGTCTGTGGTAAGCTAAACTGATGCTGATGCCCACTGTATTTTGCATTTCTTTGTGAGTGAATGTAAATGTTAAACCTGAGTAATCATTTATTACAGATTTACAATTTATTACCTTTTGAGATGGCCAGATTAGCTATTGATTTTGGTTAATTCTCTTATTAGGATATTCCATACTATTCTTTCTTATATATCCCTTACATTCTAAAATATATGTGTAATTTAGCTGCAGAAAATAGCAGTCTTTTCTAAACAGTGTGTTTTTATTCCACGCTGATTATGTTTTGAGTTTTTATGTTCAATTGTTACTGTACATTTCATTTTCTCTGTCTTTCTTGAAAAGCTTGTTCTAGTACCGTATAAATGACTGCAGCTGGAGAATTTAATTTAATTCTCTTGGATAGCTCTTCCCTGTTTGATTGTTTGAGGCTTCCAGAATTAACTGTTCATGTTTATTTTTGATTGTTCAGAATCTGATTACTAGCGAGGATTTTAAAAATTCTAAATTATGGGGAGTCAAAAATAGTTTGCTGTAGAATGTTCTTGGCTTTGCTATGCTTGCCTTTTTATTTTCTTATAATTGTACTAGTTTGACCACATTGTCAAAAAGTTGTGATGACTTATCCAGCTCAGATAGTTTAGAGTTTTAAATGTCTTCCTGTTTTCTCTAAAACTTGTCTTTCATTCCCTCTGCAATGGCTGATGTAGGTGGAGAAAGCTATTTAATTAACCGTGTCGCTATAAAAAAAATCTTTGTGCTTTGCTTGATTTCATTCATCTCATCAAAAATGACGAGTACTCTACTTTGTTATATATGCCAGGTCTACTGAGATTTCAAGGGGATGAGGGGAAGAGAAGGTTTGTAAATGACTCCCACAACTTCATTAATGTTCTAACCAGCAATTTCCCCCTGCCCCTCAGTTATTTATCTACTGCTTATTATTTTAAAGTTAAATATAATTGCCAAGTTTAGAAGAGTGCATTTTTGGTGTCATTTCTCACAAGTGGAGTGAATTTTTTTGGCTGGGAGAAGAGAGGTTATTTCCTCCAGGGTGGATATGAGTTTAGACAACTCCTCCCTTCCAGTGCTCTCATTTGGCCACATGCAGAAGGAAAATAGCCTGACCAAAGTATGCCTACTGAAGTCAGGCAACTTACTTGTCAGTGAAGAGATGACACTTACATCTTGAGTCCAAAGGTCCAGGAAAGGTTCTCACCTTACAAAGACTTGGGCATCTTTTCTTTTTCATAATGGACACAGCCATCCCACTGTTACCTGATATCCTTGTTGTAAAAATTAAAAAACACGTCACTATGGATTCCTAGTTTTTCTTTTTAGTTCCATTTCATATTCTCTATTTTTTCTTCTATGTCTTTGTGCATGTTTCTTTACTCTTGTCCCAGTGTCCACACTATAAGGTGCCATCCTGCAGTATTCCTTCATACTTATCCTGTGCCACCCATGTGTCCAACCATCCTACCTCCAATTTCCCACTGATTCGCCACACTTACTTCCCATTGTGCTCTGTTCCCTCTGTTCTGACCTTTCCATTGTGCCCCACCTGACAAGCAACCTCATTCTCTTTCACCTTTACAAAAGTATTCCCAGCTGAGAGAGTTCTGTTAACCTCAAAAATGAGAATTTGGGTTGTTGGTTCTTCAGTATTTGGTGTCCTTCTTGTTCCAGTTGACTCTAGGGATAACCGGTGAAGCAGGTTTCAAAGTACAACAGAGAAAAGGCTAAGAAAAGTAAGCCCATTATAGGGAGGGATAGCAAAATATACTTCACTGGTGAATTAGAACATTGATATGAAATTAAAACATGGAACATGCAAACTTCCACTGAGGTGAATTTACAGTGGAAAAACTCCATTGTGGTAAACTGTACTGTTTTAGAAATAAACTGATATGGAAACATGCTTTTCTAAACATTTTCCAGGCCTATATAGCATTAGAGAACCAGCCCTGCTTATCCCAGAACTCATCAGCTAAAGGCAGCTGTATTTGAACCTCTGACCTTAATTTTACTTGACTAGGCTAAACTGTGGCTGATGAGCTACTGAAGAAGTTTAATCCCACAGTACCAGGTTGCTAAAGCTATTACTGTAAGATTTACCATTTGAAAAATATACTTTTCTATCTGTACCTGATTGCTAAGTCAAATACATACAGTTTAGAGATAAACAGAAATTCTGTAAATGTGGTTAACTGCTTCACCAGGACAAGTGAAACAGAGTCTGGGTCAGCTTCAGTTTCCTGGTAGAACAGCTAAATTACAGGGAAGATTTTATGTATGCAGTAGGGCTGTCAAATGATTAAAAAATTAATCATGATTAATCGCACAATTAATCACGCTTTTAGACAACAATAGAAAACCATTTATTTTAAATATTTTTGGATGTTTACTACATTTTCAAATATATTAATTTCAATTACAACACAGAATACAAAGTGCACGGTGCTCACTTTATATTTATTTTTGATTACAAATATTTGCATTGTAAAAACCAAAAAACAAAAATTTTTCCATTCACCTCATGCAAATACTGTAGTGTAATCTCTTTATCGTGAGAGTTGAACTTAGAAATGATAGAATTATGTACAAAAAAACCTGAATTCACAAATAAAACAATGTAAAATTTTAGAGCCCACAAGTCCACTCAGTCCTACTTCTTGGTCAGCCAATCACTCAGACAAACAAGGTTGGTTACAATTTGCAGGAGATAATGCTGCCTTCTTCTTGTTTACAATGTCACCTGAAAGTGAGAACAGGCATTCACAAGGCACTGTTGTAGCTGGCGTTGCAAGATATTTACATGCCAGATGCGGTAAAGATTCATATGTCCCTTCATGCTTCAACCACCTTTCCAGAAAACATGCGTCCATGCTGATGATGGGTTCTGCTTGATAACGATCCAAAGCAGTGCGGACTGATGCATGTTCATTTTCATCATCTGAGTCAGATGCCACCAGCAGAAGGTTCATTTTCTTTTTTGGTGGTTTGGGTTCTGTAATTTTTGCATCAGAGTGTTGCTCTTTTAAGACTTCTAAAAGCATGCTCCACACCTTGTCCCTCTCAGATTTTGGACGACACTTCAGATTCTTAAACCTTGGGTCGAGTGCTTTAGCTATTTTTGGAAATCTCACATTGGTACCCTCTTTGCGTTTTGTGAAATCTGCTGTTGAAAGTGTTCTTAAAATGAACATGTGCTGGGTCATCATCGGAGACTGCTATAATATGACATAGATGCAGAATGCAGGTAAAACAGAAGAGGAGACATACAATTCTCCCCCCAAGGAGTACAGTCAAAAATTTAATTGACGCATTATTTTTCTAACGAGCATCATCAGCATGGAAGCATGTCCTCTGGAATGGTGGCCGAAACATGGAAGGGGCATACAAATGTGTACATATGGCATGTAAATACCTTGCAATGCCGGCTACAAAAGTGCCATATGAACGCCTGTTCGGACTTTCAGGTGACATTGTAAATAATAAATAGCGATATGTCCTGTCAATGTAAACAAACATGTTTGTCTTCGCAATTGGCAGAATAAGACGCCGGACTGAGTGGACTTGCAGGCTCTAAAATTTTACACAGTTTTGTTTCTGAGTGTAGTTATGTAATACAAAAAAATCCTCATTTTACACTTTCATGATAAAGAGATTGCACTTCAGTACTTGTATGAGGTGAATTGAAAAATACTAGTTCTTTTGTTTATCATTTTTACAGTGCATATATTTGTAATAAAAATGTAGAAAAACATTCAAAAATATTTAATAAATTTCAATTGGTATTCTATTGTTATATGTACGGTTAATCATGATTAATTTTTTTGAGTTAATCGCGTGAGTTAACTGCAATTAATTGACAGCCCTAGTATGTAGCCATGTTGGTCCCAGGATGTTAGAGAGACAAGGTGCGTCAGGCATTATCTTTCTTTGGACCAACTTCTGTTGGAGGGAGAGACAAGCTGTAGAGAGTTCTTCGTAGCTCAGAAGCTTGTGTCTCTCACAAAGGGAAATTTTATTCCATTTCTGAACATTATACTTTTTTTATACAAACTCTACTTGAAAAATAAATATTACCACACTGGACAAGCACCAAAAATTCAGAAGTCATTTGAAAGGCATCTGTATCTTTAATTAAAGACGATAAGAGAATATGGAATAAATTAGCACTTCCTGGGTTTGTCCTCAAGGCCATTCCCTTCCCCCCATTCAAATCCCTCCAGAAGACCCACCTCTATTGTGACTCCTACAACTATAAGACTGTGGTTATAAGAGAACTTGAGATTGTCTGTATGTGTCATATAATTAAAAAAAAAACAGCCAACATTGTGTTACTAAAATTTTATATTATCAGGATGTAGCCAGTCACCACTTTGGCCTCCATGTTTGTTTGCTGTCCCCCTGTCTCCTACCTTTCGTCTATCTCTTTGGAATATGGGCTCTCTGGGGAAGGGACTGTGCCTTCTTTGTGTTTGTACAATACCTAGAGCATTGTGGGAACTCCTGTAAATCAGTAATAATTTAGGGTCAGAATCCTAGCCGGTGTAAATGTTCATAGCTCCATTGTCTTCAAGGGAGCTACTACAGTTCATACAAGTTGAGCCTCTTGCACCCAGTATTTCTCCAGAAATAAAATATTGTAGCTGACAAGTTAAATCTGACCTGCCTTTTAAATGTTGTCTTCTGTTGGGGTAAATTCTTCAGATTACCGTTGTTTAAACCTGGTTTTTTCAGCCTATGTTGTTGTGGGCTTTTTTAAAAATTTTTGTGGCTCTCTCCAAAATATTTTAGTCCCTCTCTTAGCTATGCAGGAACAGTTAAAAAGCAATCACTATTCCAAGAGCTAAGGTGATATTAATCAATGATGCTAGTGCACAAACAAAGATGTATTGGAAAGTCAAGGAACTGTACAAGCTGAAGTTATTCTTGTTGTTAAACAAATACAAACATGTAAGTTTCAACTCCATTCAAGACACGAGAAGATAAATCAATGTTTTCCTGACAGAAGGGTGCAGCTCTCATTCTCCACATAGTGTCCGTGCTACCTGAACACATGTTGTTGTGCGACCTTCCATTCTTCCTTCAAATCTCTTCTCAGTGCCCATTTCCTTCCACAGATTCCCTTACAGGAACCATCTTTTCCATGCCAACATAATCAAATGTAAGGCTGGGAATTTTCAAATGGGCCTAAGGAATTAGAAGCCCATCTCCCATTGACTCTCACTGGGCACTTAACTCTCTAGTGTCCTTTGGAAGTCCTAGCCTAAATTAATTAAAACGGATAAAGGAGATAATACTTGCAATCTTACACATATCCAAGAAGAATCTTAAACAAACCACATGTCCCTAGTTCAGCACTTCTGTCTGGTGGGTCCAAAGCGTAGCTTTCATGAGGGCAACCAGTTGAGGGCTCATCAACCCACTCAACCATCCACTCAAAATAGGACTTTTGTTTGTTTTTTGAAGAGAGCTAATTTTCAATTCCTCTCTCCTTCTACATCAGCTCCAAGATGCTTATTGCAGTCTTAGGTCTATGCAGGAAACTCCACAGAATCTGCACAAGGAGGGAGAGAGAGAGGGACCAGGAGTATTTAGAGTTGGGAGGGAGTGCAATTGAGGGAGTCCCTGTCCCTGCCCAGGCAGGATTGTGCCTTATAGTGCATTTTTCTAGTAGTTTGGCCAACCTGCTTCTGTACCCTTCCTAAGATTGGCACAGGAGCATTCCTCTGAAGTAGGTTCAGCTCTCCTTTGTGCTCCTTTAATTTAGGGCTAACTGTCCTCGGACTAGCTGGCCCATTGCACACTCAAATTTTGCAGTCCTCTGGCCAGTATAGCCATGTAAGTGCTCATCAGGATTTGATCCATAAAAAGTTACGTTAGTCACCATGGAGCAATCTATGTTCTTTCATTTTGATTCCCCTTTTTTATTGGGGAAGTAAATTTTAACACCGCCTAACCATGTTTGCAGTGTTTAATCATACAAATAAATTCCTGCACCCTTCCCCAGCTCTTCCATCTCTCTGTAAAAGAGCTGATGAATGTGACTTTTTTGAAATGGCCTTTTAAAAAACTGATTACATTTCAACTTTAACTTTGTGTTATACTTTTACTTTTCCCAAACTTCTTTTTTAATATGTCCATCTTTGCCTGGTGGCTTAGGATGGGAGCACTGGAAGGAGAGACAGAGCTCAGGGTAAAGGTAGGTACAGAAACCAACATATATCTCTGTTGAAAATGAAAAATGCTTCATTCTTGACTGGGCATGACTATGATACTGAACTGCTGAGGGCCCTCTTCAATTTTGACGAGAGAAATTGAATAAAATACTTTGGTTCATGTACTGCTCTCTATAGTAGCACACATAGAGAGGGCTGTATGGGATGTTTGCAAGGGTAATAGAACAGTACTGTCCATTAACTGTACCAGTTACTATAATATGAGAAATGTAATTGTCCTTTACGTTTATCTCCTTTGTGAGCTTGAAACATCACATGTAGAGGAGGAGTTAAAACTGAGCACCACAGGAGACAAACTACAGGCCTTAAGAGTGATCTCAAAGCAAACAGGGACATAAGATTTCAGTGGTGTTAGGGAATTCAGGCAGGCAAGCATTATTCATATAGCATGACTAGCATACACTGTAGTTCATGAAAAAGAACAGGTGTCTGGCTTGGATAACTTGTAGTCTAAGAGTAAAAGTCCCTCCTCCCACATTAAATGCAAATACTGGGGTTTCGTACTGTGCAAGATGGAATTTAACCTACAGTTCTGTGAGCAGGTCAAGGGCTCTCTATGGTCACTGCTGTAGCCTGGAATTGCTGTTAAGGAGTCAGGCAGTTACTAGTTTTGTGTGATCACCAGTCATGTAGTCCCTTCCCAGCATTGCCCCCGCATATTTGTGGCTAGCATGGAGTCCCTTTCTGGAGCATGGAGCCTCTCTCTCTGCCTACACAAACAACTCCACCATGAAGCTTCAATGCAATGGATTTCCCTCTAAAGGCATCATGGGTACAAAAAGTACAGTTCAGATAACAAGCATAGAATGTTAAACAGTCATTGTAGTTGACATGATTTTTTTAAAGAATCTAAGATTTGTGCAAAGGAGAGGAGTTTTGTTCTTTACCCTTAAGCAAGCATGAAACTTGAGGCCTCTATTTGCCCCAGAGCAACCATAATTGAAGAGTAGCAGGGTGACCTATGTATTCATACATGAAACTACAAAGAATACCTTTCACATCCCTCTTGGATACCTTGGTATGTCCCACACTTGACACTGTTTGTAAAGCATGGCAAATTATAGGATCATTTTGTTTTCATATGTATTTTATCATGCTTTGTGTTGTGTAATTTGGTTTTTGGGTCAGGGCTTATACAATTTAGAAATCTAGTAAGGAAGCACAGAAGTGTTCACTTCCTCCAGTCTTCTGGAATTGAAAATTTTTATCTTAGGGAATGTTAGAGAAGGATGCTTTTTACAAATCACTAAATAAAAGCATCTCAAGTGCTTTGGAAAATTTAATTTAGACTAATTAATACATGAGATATAATATCTCATTATATATAATAATATATAATACAATGAGATAACCTTGGAAAACTGTGACAAAAATTGTCCAGTTCAGGTACAAAATATGCTTGGTTCTTCCTATGACACTTTTCCCTGGATGATTGATGATCATGGAAAAACTATTATATTTTACTTCTTTATCAAAAATAATAAAAAAATGAGTATCAATTTTCATAACTAGAATTATTCCCATTTTATAATTGGTAAACTGAGCTCAGTGTTTGATTTCTCTAAGGTCATATATAAAATATAAGGCAGAGTCAGCAGGTGTTCTAGTCTTTAAGATTGTGATCTAACCCATTAAACATATGGGCCTGAATCTGGATTCATATGGCTATAATTCTGCAGTCAATGGCATAACAACTGTGTAAAAATGATGCAACACAGTGGAAAATTAGGCCCATCTCCTCTATTTCAATATGTTTTTAAAGGGTCTTCTTTGGAAACAGAGTGCATTTGGCTTTTGTTTAATCTAGATTCTTTGATAAGTAGTAATCCGACATTGAAGGAATTGTTGCATTTGTGGTATGTACACAGTACAATCTTGCAAGCTGGCATTTCTCTACAGTGAACCACCATAATCTGGAAAATTTGAACACAGCAGTGTCTTCCTGATTTCCAGTATAGATTTATTATCAGAGTTGTGCAGTGAGGTTACATGAAAAATCTTACAGAGCATTTACTAATAACAAGTGTGAAAGAAATGAACAAAGTACTTTTTGTGTTGCTTTTCAGTATATTGCCTAATTGGTGAATCACAAAATTCAGTAATTCACTGAATTTGCTTTCATTACTGCATATGTCACAGTATTGCACTTGGGCTGTTCACCACGCAGAACTCTGGGTCAAATATTACAGGCCTTGCTCAGTCCTTCTTAATGCAAAATGCCTCTAAAATTCAGTGGGAGTCTTGCCTGAGAAAGACTTGCAGAATCTTGCCCTTCGTGAGTAGAGGAGTTCTAGGTTTAAAACTGAAGTTGGACACCTGCATTCAGCAAAATACTTAAGTATGTGACTAACTTTAAACATGAGAGTAGTTCCATTGGCTTCAGTGGATTTCTCACATGCTTAGCTAATGTTTAAGTACCTGGAAAAATCAGGATCTTACTGGACAGGATAAATGAAGCCTACAGTATACACAGCTCTGGGGATTATTACTATACAGTTAATGAATATAATATTTTATTGGAAGTCTGTGTGGAGAAGTGTTTAAATTGCAACAAATATCAAATCTTGGAAAGCCAAGACAATTTTAAATAGTATTCTTAGCAGAACAGTAATCATATGATTACACCTGTATGTGGTCTTAATAGCCCTATCATACTGAGATGTCTCAAGCCTACATTCTAATTAAACTTCTGAAAATGTATGACAGTGTGAAATATTACTTTTTTTTAACCTTGTCATCCTCTTGATCTGCTTAAAAACACTGTGTAGCTGAAGGATGGTTTGGAGAATGCCAGGCTTATTTTTTAAATTAATTATTTTTCAGTTATTGACTCTGGACACTGCAGCATAGTGCTGTACCTTTAATTACACAGCCAGGGACTGCAAAATGCAGTTATTTGATTAGATAATCAAGAATTTAACCTCTGATTATGTTAAGTATAGTGAAAGGTGGAGGTTCTTTCATGCAGTCAAACCGATTAGGTGCTGAAACCAAACTCTGTGTTAACGTAGCTGACATTTTACCCTTAGATATTTCAAATGAATTATTTGATTTATATGTTGAAATGGCACTGCACAAAAACACATACAAAGATGTGGTCTCTGCCCTAGCTGCTTACAATCCGTCTACAGTTAATTTAAGGAGAGTTAAGAAACCTGTCCCTGAGCATTAATTTAAAAAACGTTTTTCGGGTGAGAGCCACTCTTAGCATTTTGGAGTGGCTCTATGAAAAATGTTATGCCCCTTTCCCCCCTTTTTTCCTAACCTAAACATACCAGCCTCCTGTCCATAGTGATCACCGCACTATGTACTGGGAAAGCATGAAGACGCTGTTTTGAGGGTCTCCCAAATTGTCTCATTATGTAAGAGAGAGGATATTTTCAGGTCCTCCCCAGTCTCCTGGTACCAGAGAACTGGAATCCAACTGCTTGTGTTGATGCTAACATGAACAAAGATTTTAAGGGACAGTTCTTCAAATAAGATGGGCATATGAGTCTTGTAGCTTCCTGGGTACTGGAGAGTTTGGGGTGAATTTTGGTGCAGTTTAGCATTAATGTAGCACTTTGCAAACATTAACCAATTAATCATCACCACCCATATAAGTATTAGTGTCCTCATTTTACGTATGGGGAAATTGAGGAAAAGTTAAGTGAATCTGCCCGAAAGCAAGAGTGCATCAGTTCCTCTTTTGCACCTTAACTGGAACGGTGATATACATCACCTGGGTCAAGATTACTGGGGATGATGTCAAAAGAAAACAGCTTGCTGTTTGGATCCCACACTTCGCTGCGGGGCTGGCAGTTAGGGAACCATCTTTTTTTGCTGGCCATGTTGTTACTTGTAAACTGAGAAAGGCTATTGAGAAACAACAAACACTGAGCCCCATGATGCCATTTTCACAATGATGCCTCTCAGAGTGGAACCTCCCTTCAGAATTGACTGCTGTCACCAATTTGAGAACTAACATTTTATTATGCTACAGAAAAATGCAGTTGGCACGGTTGGGGTGATACGTCTCCCAGTGTATGAATTCCACTTTTGTTTTGTCAATGCCAGTTGTATTTGAACCTCTGCTTTGAATGCAATCTTGTGTCTGGCTTGCTGTAGCAGGAACATGACACCTGGTGGAAGGACTGTGTGGAAAGCTGTGCTGGAGCAATCAAGGGCCATCAGTATTGAATGACTCTTCCCCTCTCGGGCAATGTGGGCTGTAAGGGCTCGGCTACTGATTTGGAATGATTAGGCCTGTGGCCGAATGTTGAGAGTGTGGGGTGGGGGTGGGGAGTGTTATTGCATGGCAAATCCCCAGCAGCAGAGCAGGGGCAGAAAAGGTGACAGAATTACTGTAAGAGAAACATGCTCTCTAACCAAAGAGAGCCAGGACTTTTGTTGCCAGGACTTGGCCTCCCTGAAAGGACTTGGATGAATCCTAGTGACTCACAAAGGGATGTGAAGTCACACAGGAGAAATGCATTCATGAGTTTATTGTTCTCTGTAGATCTGCATCTCTCTTGTGCTTTTTAAAGATAAGTCTGATACATAGACACTATATCTTTGCTAAGCCTGTGTTTCCTTCCTTTTACTGCCACATTGTCCCTGAAGGGGTTAACTAGAAACCAGAACTCCCACAGCCAGCTGGTTTATTGGGGGAATGTGTCTCAGCAACTGAGGGACTTGGGAAGGTTGAGGTATGGGTTCCAGAGCCTAGGTGGCTGGACAGCAAGGTCCTTTTGCCCAAGAGAGGTGAACATGAGGTCTGCACCTCGGGAGGTGTGCCTGAGATCCAGAGCTAGGAACAGAGATCAGTCATTACCCAAACCCATGAAGCACAGCAGTGCATGGGATTCAATGGTTGAATCCCATCACAACAGATTGGTGTCCATTGAGAGAGTGGAACTGGACCAGATTGTGCCACATTACCGGGTTGTGCCAACAATTTAATGGAGTTATAACAGGAATGAATCAGCTTAAGATAGATGTGTGCCTGTTGATAAACATTGGAAGGAGAAAGCAGTGCTGTTTAGCTTCCTGAGACTACAGAGAAAATATCAGTCTTTTTCATTGTAAACAGCTGCATAGCACAAGAACAAGAGGACAATGGACGGAACTGAATGGCTGTAAATTTAGGACCAAGCAAAGGAGATGTAGTAGGCAGTATTTAATAAGTCAGTGGAATTCACAGGAGGTTATCATCCAAATTCTTTGTCTGGCTTTAAAAAAAGAAGGCTGGATAATTTTGACCGCCAATATTATTTGTAGCTATGCAACCTACAGTAACAGGGTGCAAACTGGGCACCGGCAGAAATTATGAATGGCATTTCCACAATTCACAGATAGAAGTATTATATCTTCTACCTCCCATTAGAGCAACAAGTTATGACTGCTACCAAAGGCAAGAATGACCACATGTATTAAATAGTTTCTGAGCTGTTTGGAAGTTGTCTTTGGACCAATGAACTCCCCTCACAGAGAACATGCAGGAGGGAAGCCATACTCTGTGTGGCTTGCTGTGGTGTTGGTGATACTTCATTCCTTCAGTGATTTGGGAAGGCAGGCCTGTTGCGGAAAGAATCATGGTTAACTGGAGATAAGAAAAAATCACAGGCCCCACCCTCAACCAGACCTGCAGAGCACTTGTTCTCCTTGTGTCCTTGAGGAAGACCTTTCCCTCTGACAGCTTGGCTGTGTCCTCTTCAAAACAAACAGTTAAGTTCTCAGTGCTCTGAGTGTTGCTACCCCTTTGTGGGGAGTTAATACCAGAAATTAATGTGCTGTGACCAACAATAGTGGGTGCAGCAAGTCCCCTAGCAAGGGGAGCAAGCTACATACAGTAGCTGCTCCCTGGTTCTAGCTTCTGCCCCGACACCCACAATATCTCTAGTGTACAGAGCCATTTTCATGAACAAGGGTAAGGAGATAAATGTGCTGCAGAGCTACTTTACTCCTTCAGGTAACTCCAGACAACATCCTTGGCCATTAGCTCTCCTCTGCTTTAAAAATGGTGCCAGTAACTGTTTATATGGGGTTTTCATGCAGCAACAGGGGAGAGTTTTAAAAACAGGAAAATGTGATTATAGAGACACAAAAATTCATGCAGGATTTATGGGCAGGTATAGAACCTGCAACTATTGTTAACTCATATTTTGAAATTGACTATATGTCATGTTGCATGCGGTGGTGTTCTAGCCAGATTTGTCCCAGTAGATTAGAGAGGCAAGGTGGATGAGGTAATATCCTTTATTGGACCAGCTTCTCTCACCAACAGAAACTGGTCCAATAAAAGATATTACCCCGACCATATTGTCCCACTATATGTCATGTTGACTGTGTCTCTTTAAAACAGAGATCACCATTATGGAAGCTATTGTAGACTCATTATTTTTCCTTCCACCATGGGAAAGGCTGGTTCCATTCTTGAAAGGGTTTTGACAATCAGCTAAACACACTGGAGTGTTTTTGAACAAGGTAACAATAGATTATACTAGGGGTGTTGCCATAGATATCAATGTTTCTCACTAAGCACAAGCAAAGGAGATTTACGATCAGTTGTAATTAAACAAAGCTAGAATTTAAAATGGCTTGTTGCTGTAGTAGGCTTAATTTATAAGAGCTGCAAATCACAGACTTGCTAAGTTTTTTTGCATTTTAAAAATCTTTCTCTCCCTTAAAGGGACACTATTAAGCCGAAATCTAGTCAGTTTCTGTACTGCAGTAAACTTCTTTTAAAAAAATCCTGTCTTAGGAAAAGTAATTCCATGTTGAGAGAGCATGACCCAGTGGACGGAGTACTGGAATCAAAAAATCTGGGTTCTCTCTGCTTGACCTGCTGGGTCATTTCCCCTCTCTGTGCCTCTGTTTCCCCATTTGCAAAAGGAGAATAGCGACACCTTGTTTTATACAGCTGTTTGAAATCTATGGATGAAAAGGTCTATATTAAATATTGCTGTAATTTATTGCCTTCAATGGTGTGTGGATCTGAAGCTCGGTTGTGGGTAGCAAGACTCAAATTCCAGGTTAAGATCTCAAAAAAAGCTTAATTAATTTATTACATTTTGTGTAGACAATTGTGTGGTGCTTGATTGGACAGAAGAGGATTGCAGAACGTTAAGATATTTTAAACTTGATTACAAAAATCAGTCTGTTAGTCTGAGAAAACTCCAAAACAGTTAGTGATCATTGTTCTGCTATACGAAAGACAAATCAGTCATAATATTTAAGGCACACACCAGGAGGTATTACTTTGGATGGCTCTCCTGTTAATCTGGTGTGTTTCATTGTTACACTGACAGGAATTCCATTATGTAATACACCATCATGGCTTATCAAAATGCCAACTACCAAAAAAAGGGAGGATATTTGTGTAGTTTATGAAAAATGTCAGTTTTCTAGTAAGAATAATATTTTGTTCAGATAATTACATTTATAATAGAATCATAGAAGATTAGGGTTGGAAGAGACATCAGGAGGTCATCTAGTCCAACCCCCTGCTCAAAGCAAGACCAACCCCAACTAAATCATCCTAGCCAGGGCTTTGTCAAGCCAGACCTTAAAAACCTCTAAGGATGGAGATTCCAGCACATCCCTGGGTAACCCACTCCAGTGCTTCCCACCACCCTCCAAGTGAAATAGTTTTTCCTAATATCCAACCTAGACCTCCCCTGCTGCAACTTGAGACCACTGCTCCTTGTTCTGTCACCTGCCACCACTGAGAACAGCCTAGCCCCGTCCTCTTTAGAAGCCCCCCTTTAGGTAGTTGAAGGCTGCTATCAAATCCCCCCTCACTCCTCTCTTCTGCAGACTAAATAAGCCCAGTTCCCTCAGACTCTCCTCATAAATCGTATGCCCCAGCCTCCTAATCATTTTTGTTGCCCTCCGCTGGACTCTCTCCAATTTGCCCACATCCTTTCTGTAGTGGGGGGCCCAAAACTGGATGCAATACTCCAGATGTGGCCTCACCAGTGCCGAATAGAGGGGAATAATCACTTCCCTCAATCTGCTGGCCATGCTCCTACTAATGCAGCCCAATATGCCGTTAGCCTTTTTGGCAACAAGGGCACAGTGTTGACTCATATTCAGCTTCTCGTGTACTGTAATCCCCAGGTGTTTTTCTGCAGAACGGCTGCTTAGCCAGTTGATCCTCAACCTGTAGCAGTGCATGGGATTCTTCCCTCCTAAGTGCAGGACTCTGCACTTGTCCTTGTTGAACCTCATCAGATTTCTTTTGGCCCAATCCTCCAATTTGTCTGTCACTCTGGACCCTATCCCTACCCTCCAGCCTATCTACCTCTGCCCCCATCTTAGTGTCATCTGTGAACTTGCTGAGGGTGCAATCCATCCCATCATCGAGATTATTAATGAGGATGTTGAACAAAACTGGCCCAAGGACCAACCCCTGGGGCACTCTGCTTGATACTGGCTGCCAACTAGACATCGAGCCATTGATAACTAACTACCTGTTGAGCCTGACGATCTAGCCAGCTTTCTATCCACCTTATAGTCCATTTATCCGGTCCATACTTTTTTAACTTGCTGGGAAGAATACTTTGGAAGACTGTATCAAAAGCTTTGCTAAAATCAAGATACATCATGTCCACCGCTTTCCCCATATCCACAGGGCCAGTTATCTCATCATAGAAGTTATCGTGATGTACCAGCAATCAGGTTAGTTAGGTATGATTTACCCTTGGTGATTCCATGTTGACGGGTCCTGATCACATTCCTCTCCTCCAAGTGCTTCAAAATTGATTCCTTGAGGACCTGCTCTATGATTTTTCTAGGAATGAGGTGAGGCAGACCGGTCTGTAGTTTCTCGGATTCTCCTTCTTCCCTGTTTTAAAGATGGGCACTATATTTGCCTTTTTCCAATCGTCCAGGACCTCCCCCGATTACCGCGAGTTTTCAAAGATAATGGCCAATGGCTCTGCAATCACATCAGCCAACTTTCTCAGCACTCTTGGATGCATTAGATCCGGCCCCATGGACTTGTGCATATCCAGCTTTTCTAAATAGTCCTTAACCTGCTATTTCACCGCTGAGGGCTGCTCACCTCTCCCCCCTCCCCATACTGTGCTGCCCAATGCAGCAGTCTGGGAGCTGACCTTGTCTGTGAAGATCCAAAATCTTAGGGACAGATTATCTTGCTTGTTGTAGAGAAACCCATAGAAATGGCCTTGATGGGTCTGAAAACCAAAACTGGAGGGATTTTTTGGGGAATTGTCCTTTCTAATTGCAAAGAATTTGGATAGCATAAAGTGGGCAGGGCAGCAGATTGGGCAGGAAACAAGACCTCTCAGTCCTGCAGATGCAGGGGATCCAAAGGGAATGGAAGCCCCTAGATCTCTATAGGAAGTTACTAGATCTCTGTATAAATGGCTGTTGTACTGTTGAATAAGTTTAGGGTGCAAATGGTACAAGTCACTAATACCAGGTTCTTGTACTCAGATAGCTAAGTAAATTTATTATAGGAGATGAGATTCGTGAGTCGGACAAATGGATGAGTGAACATGGAAACTGTATTTAATACTCAGATACAATCAAGGAAATATAATTGCAATCACAGAAAAATCAGTATAAGTACGGTAAAAGTGTTTCCTGCTGTGATGTTTCACTCCATATTCTTTATGAAAATATGCTTATGATATGAATATGAGATAACTGAGATATACTTTATGCAAGATGGCTCATGTGAGATACTATTGGTATGATTATGATTTACTGAATGTGATTATCCAATTTGTATGCCTGTATCATTTGTGTATCTGAAGTTAGGAATATTAACTATGTATCTGTATTTCAAATGTGTTACTTGGGTGTCACCCCCAACAGCGCTTCAGGTACAACAGTGCAAAACCAGACAGGGCTCATGGGCCGTTAGCAGAGACAATGGACTGTGAAAGAGCTTAGTCTTCTTGTGGACACTGGAGACAGCTTACGAGCAATGGCTGCCAGTGCCATACAGAGACATGAGTCCGAGTCACCTGGTACTGGATACCCCTCCTCCCCTTTTGGAATGTCAGTGGTTTTCTACTATAAGACCAAGGTTTCCCGCCTTACACAAGAGCTATATAAGGCAGGGGAATGACATCATTGTGGTTCTCCTCTGCCTCCCCACCCAAATAGACACAGGAAAAACACTGGGAAGAAAAAAATGAACTGAGGAGAGAAGGGTTGAACCCAAGCTGGAAGGGCATCTAGCTTGTGAGTAATAATACCTGAGGTCTCAAGAGGAAGACCAGTGCAGCTGCCTTTCAAGACTTTCTGTAATCTGCCTGCAACGATATATAGGGTGAGAAATACTATCTGTAACCAGTTTCTTTAGTGAAACTAGCTTAGTTAGTGTTTGGTTTCATTTGCTTAGTAATCTGCTTTGTTCTGTCTGTTATCTCTTTTATTCACTTAAAATCCACTGGTAGATAATAAACTTATTTCTTGTTTACAATAAAACCCAGTTTATGCAATTTCTAACTGGGGGGGGGGGGACAAGGAGTTTGTACATCTTTCTTCACATTGAGGAAGGGGGAGGATTTTTATGAGCTTGCGTTGCGCAGATTTTTCTATACAGCGCAAGACAGTATTATTTTGGGTTTATCTCCCAAAAAGGGGTGTGCATGTGAGTGCCGGGGGAGTCCTCTCACACAAAGCTGACTTCAGTCTGTGTCTGCAGCAGGATGGTCCCTACCTGTGTGTGTGCGCTGCCAGAGGTCGGAGAGCCTAATTCAGGAAAGCAGGGAGAGGGAACTCAGGCTGATTGAGCAGGGGAGGCTCAGTGAAATCCCAGTACATCAGGTGGCATCCCAGAATGGGGGGTCTAACCCGTCACACCGGCATTGTGCATAGGGAGGCCATCAGAAACAAAGTTGAAGAGGATAGTGGGTGGAGAATGAGTGGACAGTGACCATCTGGTTTCCACTTTCCTATCATTGTGAGTTCACAACTAGGGGTTGGTCTGACCTTCCTTATAGACCCTTTTTCTTTAAGCCTGCACACGTCCAGGACCCCATATTTGATTTAGGTCTGATCCCCTGCACATGTTTGTTCCAGGGGACCATAATTAAGGTTCTGATTACTAGCATAAGCTATTTGTGTCATACATTCCCCAATGGTATTGATATGTAAATGTGGTTTCTCCATGGCTATGTACCCCCAAAGTCTCATAGAAATGCATTATTTCAACCTTAAACCGCCCTTTTGTGGCTTTCTTATTTATCACAAGATGCATATTGTTGGCCCTTTCTTACTGTTCTCCTCTGGAAACTGCACTGCCAGGATTGAGTCCAGCATGTTTTCTTTTAGCAGCCATGGGGGCTGGGGGGTGGAGAAGGTAGTGGGGAGTTAGTGATGATTTTAATATGTTTGCATGAGCTCAAAGACTGATTTTTTGAGGAGAATGAGTATAATGGATAGCATGGCAATCAGTCTGGTTCATAGCTATGGCTGAAGTGTCATTATATGAATCCCTTGTATACAAAAGTAGGCAAACTGGCAAATCTTGCATGACTGTTGCATGCCAAGGGACACATGTGGCATTGGCTCTGGGCTTGCAGGCTGTGTAGCGGAGAATTCACAGAAAGGAATCTTGTCCACTGAAGATGCCACATACCTGACAGAAGTAAACCCGCAAACAAAGCCTGGCTAGTTGGTCCATACTTATTGCAGATAGGCATGACCCAAAACTTTAAGTGGATGGCTGTAGTGGTCTGCAAAGGGCCTTATCATGATCCTTTTGAAATCAATGGCAAAGGTCCAATTAACTTGGATGGGAACAGAGTGAGGCCCTTACAGAGTGCTAGAATTTTGATAGCAACTATCTAGGCATTGATTAGCACACTGTCATGAATGTGTTATAAGTATATGTCAAAAATATGTCAAAAAGAAAACTTGCTTAGGAATGAGTAGTTACTTCTTACTATTTGGAGTAGAATCTCCAAATATTGTGTAAGGCATTACCTTTTTTAAACTTGTTTCTGATAGGCTGCTGATGGACCTAGCCTAGTTGCCAAATGGGGCTTCTTCCATTTAGAAAATGAGACTTGATCTTGTCTCTTCCATTTGAACCAGAGTTTAACAATAGAGTTTGTCTCTTTGACCTTAAATAATACAGGCAAAGTCTCATACAACTAGATCTAATGTTAATGAAAGCATAGTTTGACAAGCTGCCATATTAAATGAGAATTTAAATCAAATATAACCCCACAATTGCAATGAGATATAAACAAGAGTTATACAAATGTTGTTCAAATTCACTCTTGCAGTAACTAGTGGAATGTTTTTTACTTTTCAGAAAAGAGGCTGTAGGCTCTTTTAGGTGCACTGCAAAGTCATTAGTGTGTGAAATTAGTATAATTAACTTCTAGACGTTTGCTAGCAGTTATTGATAAATTGGTTGCTGTGGACTCCTGTTTATTTGAGTGTGAGGTTTACAGCATGTACTCTTGCTCTTAATTATTCACCATTTTAAATTAACTTAACCAAAGCCAAATAAACAAAACAAGTTTTTTTCCCTTAAAAACATTTTATTTTTATGTATCATTTTGGGTTTTGTTGCTGGAGACTGGAGCTAGGGACAGATTTTTTACTCTTAGGGTTCTAAAAGCGTCTCCGTCTCTCTCATTTATATGACAATATGAAAAAGGTAAATTAAATTACTAAAAATAACTCTTCTGCCTAGACAGAAATACATAGGTGCAAATTAGTTTGAGAATTAAATATAAACCTTAGGGACATTAGGTGAACAAAGAACTAATTGAAGGCGGGGATTGATATCCACATATCTACTTCATTAAAACAGACCCTCAAACCCAGCTGATGTAAGAAAATTAAAATGAACTATAGTAGGCCATTTTGGATGTTACCATTTGGCTCAAGTAAGTTGTCAAGGTTCCTCTCCGACTCTGAACTCTAGGGTACAGATGTGGGGACCTGCAGGAAAACCTCCTAAGCTTACTTTTACCAGCTTAGGTTAAAACTTCCCCAGGGTACAAATTAATTTTATCCTTTGTCCTTGGAATATCCACTGCCACCACCAAACTCTAACTGGGTTTACTGGGAAACGTAGTTTGGACACGTCTTTGCCCCCAAAATCCTCCCAACCGTTGCACCCCACTTCCTGGGAAAGGTTTGGTAAAAATTCTCACCAGTTTGCATAGGTGACCACAGACCGCAAACCCTTGGATCTGAGAACAGTGAAAAAGCATTCAGTTTTCTTACAAGAAGACTTTTAATAGAAGTAGAAGTAAATAGAATGAAAGGAATCACCTCTGTAAAATCAGGATGGTAGATACCTTACAGGGTAATTAGATTCAAAACATAGAGAATCCCTCTAGGCAAAACCTTAAGTTACAAAAAAGACACAGAGACAGAAATAGTCATTCTATTCAGCACAATTCTTTTCTCAGCCATTTAAAGAAATCATAATCTAACACGTACCTAGCTAGATTACTTAGTAAAAGTTCTAAGACTCCATTCCTGGTCTATCCCCGGCAAAAGCAGCATACCGACAGACAGAGACCCTTTGTTTCTCTCCCTCCTCCCAGCTTTTGAAAGTATCTTGTCTCCTCATTGGTCATTTTGGTCAGGTGCCAGCAAGGTTACCTTTAGCTTCTTAACCCTTTACAGGTGAGAGGATTTTTCCTCTGGCCAGGAAGGATTTTAAATGGGTTTACCCTTCCCTTTGTATTTATGACAGAAGTACAACCACATACTAGGGAATATGAGTGTGTGTTACAGAAAGGACACAATTGTGAAGAAGGCTTAGCCAGTTTACGGCTATCTGCTTTCTGAGTTGCACCGGCCAGTTTCTGATCCCCCTAATGTGCTGCAGAAATGTTGAGCTGCTGTGACTCCTTTCTTCCCTTGTGCGCTTTCCACTCCACAGCCTGTGTAAGCTGGCGCTGAATTTAGCCCCGTATATCTATGCCTCTTTAAGCAAAAAGAAGGATCTGGACAATAATAGAATATTTGCACTGTTGTTGTAGCCATGTTGGTCCTCAAGAGAAGTCTGCACGATGCCTATAAGAAGGCAAGTATGGGAACTTAAATTCATAACTCTGCTAGATACTAAAAGACATGGATTTAACAGGGACACTGGTGTTATGGTTCATTATAACAATTTGTAGCACACCACACTGTCTGCTACATCGGTGGTGGGTGAACCCCTGGCTTGGGGAGGCTAGCCCCCAGCCCTGCTCCTTTCGACTGAGGCCCCGCCCTCTCCATGCCCACAGGAGCTCAGCCCCCACTCTGGCCGCTGGCCCCTGCCCAGCATGCCCAGCCCCCAGCCCCCCCCACTGTGGCCGCTGGCCCCTGCCCCAGGCTAGCGCCCCCAGTCCCACCCAGAAAGCCGGGCAGCACATCTTCATCCTCCCTCTGGCCACACTGCCCAGCCTGACCCCCAGCCAGCATGCCCTAGCCTCCCTGGGCCATGCTGCCAGACCTGACCCCTGGCCAGCATGCCTGAGCCACCCCGGGCCGCACCACTTGGTCAGACCCCTGGCTGACCGGCCCCCCCGCCCTTGAAGGTGACCGCCAGCCGAGCTGCCAGCCCCAGCACTGGACAGGTGGTGTGGCTGGAGCACCCCCAGCCGCAGTGTTGAGGGCGGACGGGCAGGCGGCGCGGCCGGAGCAGTGGGCGGGCAGTGCGGCCCCAGCACCGGGAGGACAGGCAGCGTGGTGTGTCCCCCAGCCTGCCTGCCCCAGCCTTTGGCACAAAGGGAACAGCAGGCAGGATGGGGTCTGGGGGTGGAGCATGGGTGGGGACACGTCAGGCTGTTTGGGAAGGCAGAGGCTTCCCGTGCCCACGAAAACCGCCCATGGTCTGCTACCTTTAATTGCCCACTTCAAACCCTATATGCATAACAATCTAATCCCCGATTGCCCACTTCACTTCTTGTGACTGCCTCCTACACGTTACCTCTTCTGCTCAACCTCTGTCCCAACTTGTGTTGAGCTCAGACACTCTGTTCCTTTCTCTAGACCTGAAGAAGATCTCTGTGTACCTCGAAACCTTGTACCTTCCATAGGGTTGCCAGGCATCCAGTTTTTGACCGGAACGCCTGTTCGAAAAGTGAGCCTGGCGGTTCCAGTTGGCATCGCTGACCAGACTGTTAAAAGTCCAAAGTTAAAAGTCCATCACCCCCCGTGCCTAGGAATGCAGTGACCTGGCCTCCACTTCCTGGAACCGCAGTAAGCCCCGCCCCACACCCCCTCCCATACCCCAACCCCTGCCCCAGTCCAGAGTCCCCTCCATCACTCAAACTCCCTCCCAGAGCCCGCATCCTGCAACCCCTTCACACCTCAACCCCCTGCCCCAGCACCCGAAACCCCTCATCCCTGGCCTCACCCCAGAGCCTGCACCCCCAGCCAGAGCCCTCACCCCCTGTGCCCCAGACCAGTGAATGTGAGTGAGGGTAGGGGAGAGCAAGTGACTGAGGGATTGGGGATCGAGCGCGTGGGGGGCGGGGCCTCAGAGAAGGGGAGGGGCAGGGCAGGGGTGTTTGGTTTTGTGTGATGAGAAAGTTGGCAACCCTAACCTTCCACCAACAGACAAGTTGGCCCCAAAAAAGATATTACCTTATCTACGTCATCTCTCTAATAATAGAATGCTAATTTAATTCTTGTCTAGAATTTCTCTGGGTAAACAGAAAAGTAATGTTAAGATCAACTGTCAGTCCCAAAGCAAGCTAATTGTTAAACAGTCTCCTTTAAGCAATACCTCTTCAACTGCACTATGTAGGTGACTAAACAGTCTTTGTTAGTGACTTAACCTCAAGTGGCTCGGTATAATTTCATGAACAAGTTTTTCTTCAGTATAGAGTGAATTTAAGGAATATATTGTTGAGTTTCTTCAATGTTTGTTGGTAATAAGAAAAAGTTATGTTCTTTTCCAGAGTAGGAAGTAAAAACAGCTGACATTCTGTGGTTCAAACAACATAGAGTAGTACAGGGGTCGGCAACCTTTCAGAAGTGGTGTGCCGAGTCTTCATTTATTCACTCTAATTTAATGTTTTCGTGTGCCAGCAATACATTTTAATGTTTTTAGAAGGTCTTTCTCTATAAGTCTATATTATGTAACTAAACTGTTGTTGTATGTAAAGTAAACAAAGTTTTAAAAATGTTTATGAAGCTTCATTGAAAATTAAATTAAAATGCAGATCTTATCAGTTTAGTGCAGTGGTTCTTAACCTGGGGTGTGAGATGCCCTCTCTGGGGGTGTGAGACATGCAAGATTTTTTAGAAGGTAATTCATCAAAAACACAAATTAACACATAAGTACAACTACTTTGTTTCATCAAACCTATGTATTTATTAACATTATACATTTTTTTAAGGATTATTGTAATATACAAAAAAAGTATTCAAGTTTTTAAGCTAATTGTAGTGTAATTTTTGATAAGGGGTGAGAGAACATATTATAAGAACTCCAGACCATCAGTGGGCTGAGCGGGGCTGAGTGTAGTGTATTAAATTGCTCCCCATAGGAATGTGCAACTTACGGTGTACTACTTACCGCTGCCAGTCCTGATGCTCTGAGCGGCATGGTAAGGGGACGGGGAACAGGGGTGGTTGGATAGGCATGGGAATCCTGGGCGGCCTGTCAGGGGTCGGGGTGTGGATAGGGGTCAGGGCAGTCAGGGGACAGGGAGCAGGGGGGCTTGGATGAGGTGGTGGGGTCCCAGGAGGGGGCGGTCAGGAGACAAGGAGCGGGGGGGGTAGAGGGGTGGAGAGTTCTGAGGGGGGCAGTCAGGGGGCAGGGAGTCCCGGGAGGGGGTGGTCAGGGGACAAGGAGCAGGGGGTGGGGGTTGGATGGGTCAGGGCTTATGAGGGGGGCAGTCAGGGGGTGGGAAGTGGGCCAGCTGTTTGGGGAGACACAGCCTTCCCTTCCGTGGTGTAGTGTATTAAATGTCTCCCTGTAGGAAGGTGCTACTTACGGTGTACTACTTATGGTTGCCAGTCATGGTGCTCTGCGGGTAGCACATTCCTACTGGGAGAAATTTGATACACTACACTGGTGGACAGAACCCCAGACCGGCAGCAGGCTGAATGGCTCAGCCCGCCGCCGGTCAGGGGTTCCGTCCACCGGCTCCTGCCAGCTGGGGTCCCTGTTCACCCAGCAGGGTTCTGTTCACCCAGGCTGGCAGCAGTGTGCCAGGAAAAATCGGCTCGCGTGCCGCCTTTGGCACACGTGCTGCAGGTTGCCGACCCCTGGACTAGTAGAAACAGACCAGAGAGAACTTATTTTTTCAACATCAAGGGTGAGATAAAGTTGTTAGTTATGAAATCTAAGACTGATTCACCCTGATGTCTGACCCTTTATTCCCTTCTTTTGTTTAGAGTGGATTTCTCCTGAAACTTGTATAAATCTACAGACATGTCAGTACAGTACAAGCACTTTTTCCAGTGCCGTCCTCACCTCTTCTTTTCATTAGGTTTGCAACTACAGTTTGTTTTCAGACCTAGATTTCTTAGTAAATTAGAACATTAAAGCAAAGTGATGTATCTGTTTCCTGAGGAATGTAAGATCCTGTTGAAGCCAGTGAACCTTTTGACATAATGAGCTTTCTCCTGTTTTTAGGTGGCTAGGAGTGGAGTTTGCCTTCAGCTTCTTGGCTTGTCCAATGTGTGTGTGTGTGTGTGAGTCAAGATCCAACAACTTGTTGACTGTTATTAACTGTTATTGACTATTATTTGACTTGTTATTAACTTGTTATTAACTGTTTGACTGTTATTAACTCTTATTAACTTTTATTGACTGTTATTTGACTTGTTTTTAACAAAGACTGATGGCATTGCTCAGTGGCTAAAATTTCACGGCTCCCTCCCTTCCTCAATTTGTATTTGTTTTCCTCATCTCAGTGTGTTACCCAATATTAAGTTTCAATTATTATTTTAATTAATGAACATTTCTTCCCTCTTTCCTCCTAATTCAGTCCCCCCCTGGGGAACTCTATGTAATCCCAAATTTAGAGCCAAGTTAAGGCCCCTTTGAAACTGTGGCCCCAAATCATGTAATCTGGTAAATATATCTTTACAATCTCGTAGGTAGCTAATCACATTGCTGGCTTCTTGTGCTATAATGAATCAAATCCAGGGTTCTTGAACAGACCTCTAAAGCCCTCATAGATTCGGCCTAAATTACCTCAAAGCTCACCTCTTCTTCTGGAACCAACCACAGCTCACTACATCTAAGAGAACCCGGCTACAGACTGGAGGGAGCAGGAAACAGAGCCTTCTGAACAGCAGACTTAAGACCTTGGAATGGCCCACATGGGACATCAGGAAGAGCCTTTGCCTCACCATTTTTAGGCCATTCTGTAAGACACAGAAAACATAGTCTGACTCTCAATAATAAAAGACTTTAACTGAACCCAGAACAGGGCAGAGAACTGAATTTAGCACCACTGGGGAAGTTTTAAATATTTCTAAGCACTTAATACTGGAGTGATTGGCACTTTTGTAAATGTTTAGACTGCAATTAGATTGCTAAATCATTGACCATTTTTCAGTGACAGTGAGTAAAAGAAACTAGCTCTTAACAGTATAGCTTGCTTTATTAAGCTATTCCCTTATTGACTGAAGCATGCAATACATTTGTTTCATAAGCCAATCAGATTTGAGCATGTACACTCTTGCACACTTGAAATAGTCTCATGATACTGCAACAGCATCCATCAGATACAACGATTAAATGTATTTGATGTATTGGAAATAATGTCATTGTAATAGTTGTCACAGTATCAATATTTTCAATTAATGTCTCTGCTTTGCATCAGCATTTATGTAGCAGCAGGAAACTGATATCCTCTGCAAATGTTTTGTGCTATTGGCATTAAATTTTTACTTAGGCCTAGTCTACACTAAAACCTTAAGTCAAGCCAGCTATGTTGCTCAGAGGTGTGAAAAATCCACACCAGGGAGCAATGTAGTTCAGCCAGTCTAACCCCTGGTGTAAACAGTGCTAAGTCGATGGAAGAATTCTTCTGTTGGCTTATCTATCACCTCTCGAGGAGGAGGATTACGTACACAGATGGGAGAGCCCCTCCTGTAGGTGTAGGTGGCGTCTACACTGAAGCACCGTAGCCGCGCAGCTGTAGCGTTTCACATGGAGTCAAGCATACTTCTGGAGGTATCCTACGATCCAGTGTGAAAAATGTCCACAGTGCAGTAGGCCATGAAACAGTGCCAGGAATCCTTGTGTCATACGCCATGGGCTTCCCTGGGATGTCTCTACTGACTAAGGCAAGTGGGATTTGGTCCTAACTGGTCTTATGTTCTGTGTACTTCCTCATGGTAATTTTACTGTAGCCAATTTGGTAAGGAATGAGGATATTTTGTTTTTCATTGTAACCTTTGCAATCCATAATTTTCTTCTGCTACAGTAGAAAATCAAAATTAAGATTCTTGTCATAATTCGGTCAAGGACCATGACTGACAGATGTTCACTTAATACCTTGTACTTTAAGGCAGTGACAAGGCACTTGGCATTCTGCTGCTGTTATGCAGCCAGCTACCTAAAGCACTGACAAAATAACAAGTGAAGGAGGTTGAATCCTAAAAAAGGAAATCCAGTACTTAGATTTCTGTCTGTTCCTTTACTGCTACATTGTTTATTTACTCTGAGTAAAGATTTATGAGGATTTCATTACATTACATATGGTACTGTGTTCCATGCACTTTGTAAACATTTGATTGTTCTCCTTGGGTGATATTTTACTTTCTTTCTGATGTAAAAAAAATATCATTGTCAATTGGGAAGGGAATACACATGCACAGTTGTGCATTTAGAGACTGATTTCCACACCCATTGAAGTTAATGGCAAAACTCCCATTCACTTTCACGTTTCAGGATTACATCCTTATATTTGATGGAGAGGGCGGGGGAGAGGAGGATTGCAAATGTGGTGTGTAGCATAAGGCATTATCCAAAGAGGCTCACATATCTAGTAGGCAGGGAACAGAGGCGCTGAATGAGCTCAGATGGAGTCATTTGCTGGATTGCCCCTGTTTAGTGTACTAAAGTACTCCTCCATTGCACAAACTTTACAATAGTGTAACTCCATTGGCATTAATTGTTACTCCAGACCTGATCTACACCTGTGTAAATGAGAGGAGAATGAGGCCAGTTGTTTCACGCTGACTGATTCAGTGAGAATATATTGCATCATTTCATATTCAGAAGGATTTCTTTGCAACAATACTTGCTAGGAACTCCCCCCCCACCCACAAAAGCTTAAATTCTGCAAAGATCAATGACCACGAGAGAAGCTCCTGAATGAGCATTCTGACTTTGTTCAACTCTCTTGGAGGTATGTATGAAAGTTTATGTTGTTATGTTTTGTTGTTATGAATGATAAATGAATTTCCATACCCAACCCAATCTTCATTTGAAAATCCCGCACAAAGGGAAAGAAAAGTTAAAAGAAAAAGGAAGTTGAATGGCAGTAAGGAAAGATGTGTCAATAGTTATAGCAGTGTAACATTACATTCTGCTTAATTTGTTCTTACACAGTTGATGGATGATACGTGAAAGCCAGTTCTATAAGAGTAGTTTTCTGTTGGTAACAGTTAAAGTGATTTTGTAAAAGGCTTTGTTTACTTCTTGCAAAACAGTGACATTTTCCTCTTAATACTTTACTTTCTGCTGGTAACACTTTAATGGTTCTGAAAAATGAATATCAGGCCTCCAGGTAATGTTGTTTTTTAACAGAAATTCACTAATGCTGTAAGTTTAGACCTTGAAAGCATTTTAAGTATTCACTGTTTTGTAAATAATATAATCTACCACATGCAGAGCTTTTACTTCTATCCATTAAATATATATATATATATATTTCCTGGCCCTATCAACAAGTTTTACTTGTGGCTGAAAATAACGAAGTGTGCAGTTTCCCCTAAAATCAGTATTCATTGTGCTTCATTTATTAGTGTTGCTTTTGACTTCACTTTTGAGACCAAGTCTTCTTCACAAGAGTAGAATTTTCGTAGTCAGTCTTATACCAGGGTCTGCTGTACGTCAGTGCATCAGTGAGTTGCACTGATGCCACACTAGATGACTGTCTCTTTGTTAGATTTATGTGTTAGTGTTTTCTTTTATATTTAATTATCTGTGATTATTATGATGTGATCTGGTACTAACACATGGAGGACAGCAATCTTATATCTTGTTTTTACATGGTTCTATCCTCCTACCAATATTTTAAAGTTTAATTTCAGGAGTTCTCTCATAACTTAACCAAGTCGTTCTTCCATTAGGAAAATATTGTCTTCCAGAAAATCTGTAGGTGCTGCACAAAAATTGGGAGACTGATCATGGGCCAAATTTTGTTCTCAGTTATACTGATATAATCCAGAGTAATCTCAAGGATTTTAGTGTTTCCAGCTCAATAATTTTAATTCCAAATTTGGATATGTACATTAATGCTGACTTTGTAATTATGCCTTCATGCATCTCTGTTTCCTTCTGTTGCATTAATCCAATCTACATTTAACTGCATATCACACCAAGTTTGAGATATTTACAAATGTGAAGTGAGAACCTAAAATCAAAATCTAACATTTGAATCTCACAAATTAAGTATAACTAATCTTAAAACATAACACATCATGTATTATATGAGTGATTATGTATCAAATCTCTTTATATTGCATTTTTTTTTAAATAGCCATTTTCAAGATCTTCAGCTTGTCAGCCCAACATTTTGCCCTCTTTTTCCATCACAATGTTTTTTCTGTTTTCCGTGCAAGGAGGAGTTTAGAGCCCTTAAAGGACAAAACCAGAGAGGCAAGAGGAGAGAGATTTCACAATTCAGGAGAACAAGTGTGAAAGGAGATAAAACACTGCCTTTTGGGGAACCGGTGCAGGAAGAGGTGCTTGTTTTGTGGCTCTCTTAAATCTCATGAGAGTGTGCATATCTAGGGATGATCCAGTTCTCATTAAAACCAAGAGTATTTCTGTAGACATTACTGAAATATCTGAGTGCCACACAATCTTTAATGTATTTATCTTAATGGCATTCCCCTCCACCAAAAAAAAAAAAGTAGGGGAGCAGGGGTGCTGGAACAATTTTTTTAGTCAGGATACTGAGAGCAATTAAACCAAACTGTAAACCCTGTACATAATGGAAACCACTTCAAGCCGGGGGTGCAGCAGCACCCCCAGCACCCCTAGTTCCAGCATCTATGAAGGGAAGTGCTGATATCTTCATGTCACAAATGGGGAACTGAGACTGGAGGGAGACAAGGTGTGAATGCACAAAAGGGCTTTGTTGTTGTGTCTCTCAGCTTCATAATGCTGAACTTCTAGGTTCCTAGAAAATCACTGTGATTCAAAAAGCTGAGTTAAGTGCGTAGGCTCTTTGTACAAGGAATGAGGAAAGATAGTCACCTGAGATGGGCTCCACAAAAGCCAGCACACTAGGTGGGGAACTGCTTAAGCCAGGCAATGGGAGATGCTGATCAGAGGTGGGGGTGCTAAACTCCACCTTTGTCTCTGAGATAGGTTCCTAAGTCCAGGGAGACACCTGTCTCTGCTTGGAATTCTCAGCTGCAAACCCTCTCTTTGGCAGCAGGGGCCTATGTCATTTTAGCAAGGAGGAGCACCTCTTCTTAACTTTTAGCCCAGTGGTAAGTGGGATGTGATTGACCCCCGAATTCAAGTCCCTGATCCACCTGATGGCAAACAGGGATTAGACCAGGGACCTCTCAGCTTGGTCACCACTGGGTTATATATCAGATTTTCTGATGTGGGGCTCCCTCTGTCTCTCCTCCTGTTGACACTTTGGATAAATAATGAAAGAATCGTTGGAGCGGGGGAACTGGATCCTGGGTGTCTCATAACCTCCCAGATGAGTGCGTGAGTTAACCACCAGGCTATAGAATCAGTCTCATGCTTGGGCTCTCTCCCAAATGACTCTTTGAGAGTGAGAGCACACAAACACATTCCAGGTGAGTATCCTACCCACTGAGCTAAAAGCTATGAGGAAGGTTCTCCTTCTCCTTCTTGGTCCTTCTTCCCGCGCCCTCTCCCCAGCCTTTTTGTGTGAACTTGCCTAAGGGACCTGATCCCGTAAGCATCCTCTGAGCACACCTACTGGATCAGACCCCACATGCAACTTAGGTAACCAAATACCTATCTTCCCCTGGTATGTGTATTACTCTGGGGCTAAGGTGGGAGATAGGCATCTGAGCACCAAGAGGGAGGCAGCAGTGTGTCTGAGGAAATTTTACTGCATATGCTGAGGTGCCAATCGAGTTTAGAGGCCTACAGGGTTCAGAAGGAGTTTTGTGCATTGCAGTGGTCCCAGAACTGGGGCTTAGGCATGTCACTAGTTTTGTGGCCATTCAGGCTTAAGTGACTTTCCCAAAGTCACAGAGGAAATTTTTGGTTGGGTACGGATGTGAACCCAGGCCTTCCAAGCTATCACCCTAACCTCTAAACTGACTTTCTTCTAGACAACTCTCTGTGGATACATAAGCTGAGTAGGAGCTCTGAATGAACTCCTAAGCATTAGAATTAATTCACTCTTGTATACTTCCTCTCAGTATCTGGAGTCAATAAAATGACATTTTGTTTGACTTGAATATAATATCCATTAGAGGCATATTTGTATTCTATCGTGCATTTTTAGAGTTATTTTACTAAAATGAAAGCTTATTGAATGATGATATTGTATATAGTTATTGCTGTATAATTCCCTGTTTCTCAGAGTCGGTGCAGCTCTGCTTCATATGCCGGGGGACCCTGGCACATAATGTAGTGCCAGTTTTCTGCAGAGATGATGGGATTTTGATTATATTCGATGGATGGTGTAACCTTATATAAAATAGGTAGTTGTAGAGATGCACTAAATGAGGAAAGTCAGGTCGTTTAAGGGCTAAAGGGGCTGAGATCCACCCCAGATATGTGGCACTAATTTCGATTATTATTATTATTATTTATTTATCTAATATTTATATTACAGAAGTGCCTAAGGAAATTGAGGCCCTATTGTACTAGGCACTCTGAAATAGACGCTAGCTTCAACCTGATTCATAACGGGGCAGGAATTAATAGGCAATATACTTTAGTCTTAGGTTAAGTTGTGGTACGAACTGTGAGGGAGTTTGGTAAGTTAGAGTAGGGTTATGTTGGAGGATGGGTCACTGGGTTTGTGAGGGGGCTTGGTAGCTTCTGAGCTTCTTCCTCTTCTCACCCATTGGCGGCCTTGCCTCCCTTCCCACTATCTTAAAGATGACCTCTAAGTTCATCTGCCACTGTTCTGAGCCCTCATCCATCATTTTGATTGGTTGTGTCCTGGCGCACAGTGGAGATGTCCCTAATCCTTATTTTGCATAATTTGGTAAGCCCCAGAATTTGGAATGATTCAAGTACCATTGTTTACTAAAGCAATTCAGTGGAGACATTGCTACTGCCCTGTCCAGGGAGATGTTGACCCAATGTTTCCTAGAATCATAGAACTGGAAGGGACCTCGAGAGGTCATCTAGTCGAGTCCATTGCACTCAAGGCAGGACTAAGTATTATCTAGACCATCCCTGACAGGTGTTTGTCCAATCTGTTCTTAAAAATCCCCAGTGATAGAGATTCCACAACCTCCCTTAGCAATTTATTCCAGTGTTTAACCACTCTGACAGGAAGTTTTTCCTGATGTCCAACCTAAACCACCCTTGCTGCAATTTAAGCTCATTGCTTCTTATCCTATTCTCAGAGGTTAAGAAGAACAATTTTTGAAACAACCTTTTATGTACTTGAAAACTGTTATCATGTCTCCTCTCAGTCTTCTCTTTTCCAGACTAAACAAACCCAATTTTTTCAATCTTCCCTCATAGGTCATGTTTTCTAGACCTTTCATCATTTTTGTTGCTCTTCTCTGGACTTTCTCCAATTTGTCCACATCTTCCCTGAAATGTGGCGCCCAGAACTGGACACAATACTCCAGTTTAGGCCTAATCAGCGCGGAGTAGAACGGAAGAATTACTTCTCATGTCTTGCTTACAATACTCCTGCTAAAACATCCCAGAATGATGTTTGCTTTCTTTGCAATGGCATTACACTGTTGACCCATATTTAGCTTGTGATCCACTATGACCCCCATATCCCTTTCTGCAGTACTCCTTCCAAGGCATTTCCCATTTTGTATGTGTGCAACTGATTGTTCCTCCCTAAGTGGAGTACTTTGCATTTGTCCTTATTGAATTCCATCCTATTTACTTCAGACCATTTCTCCAGTTTGTCCAGATCATTTTGAATATTATTCCTATCCTCCAAAGCACTTGCAACCCCTCCCAGCTTGGTATTGTTTGCAAACTTTATAAATGTAGTCTGTTTGCCATTATCTAAATAATTGATGAAGATATTGAACAGAATCGGACCCAGAACCGATCCCCGCAGGACCACAATTGTAATGCCCTTCCAGCATGATTGCGAACCACTGATAACTAGTCTCTGGGAATGATTTTCCAACCAGTTATGCACCCACCTTATAGTAGCTCCATATAAGTTGTATTTCCCTAGTTTGTTTATGAGAAGCCATGTGAGATAGTATCAAAAGCCTTACCAAAGTCAAGATATACCACATCTACCACTTCCCCCCATTGACAAGGCTTGTTACCCTATCAAAGAAGGCTATCAGGTTCGTTTGACATGATTTATTCTTGACAATTCCATGCTGACTGTTATTATCACCTCATTATCTTCTAGGTGTTTGCAAATTGATTGCTTAATTCTTTCTTTCATTAAATCGTTTTTTTCATTACATAGTGGAGTGCTGCTAGGAATTGGAGTGGGGACGGACAAAGATACCAAAGTGATAGGCAGTATCATAGATAAGTACGTGGATGGGCAGACTGACTTGCTGGTTGATGATAAAGCAACAATAACTCCAGTCTCAGTAGGGATTGGTGAGGCCACCCATACAAAACTGTATCTGTTCTGCTGTGTGTTGCTTTTTAGTATTCCAGGCCACATCTTTAGAATGTAAACTTTTCAGGGCCATTCAGTACATGTATTTTTTGTATTGCACTATGTAATTTTATGGCATTGTATGCTTACATAACAGAAGGAGAGAAAGAACCAATTTTCTAGTGCCATTTGTTCTTTCCTTCTCTCTTTCTCATATTTTTTTTTGAGGGGGAGCAGGATGATGATTACATTTGTTGTTTTGGATTTGTGATGCAATAAAATCTTAATACAGAAAGCTTTGTACCAGCTCACACCCCTTAGTAAAGGGGAACTGCTGGTAATTTAGTCAGTTATTTATTTGCTTCTTTTTTATCTTTAATTGAATCTAGCCCATCTCAATAAGACAGATGGGGGTTCTGTGAAGTTTTTCTTTGTCAGTTTGCATGTTTGGCAATAAAGTAGAAATGCAGTTAATATGTAACCAGGTTTGACACTCACTTTGGGGCATTCCAAAAATAGTAATAAAATATGATAGAGAAAAATAGAATAGAAAGCCCAGTACTTCTTTATCCAAATCCTGTATATTCATCTTACAACATGAAGATAAGGGACCATTACAGTGATGCAAGTAAGGAGTAAATCCAGCATAAATAAGAGGAGGACCAGGCCTATTGTTAGGAGATTTGAGGTTTTATGGCCAGTTCTTTGCACATTAGATTTACAAAATATAAAGCAGGAATTTAAAAAAAAAATAGAATTTTGTGTGTTTTCCCTTTAAAGTAGAACTTTAGTATCAATCTGATGCAGAGAGCCTAATTCCTGGGCTGTGTCTAAACTGTGCTCATTACAGTTGGTGTGGGGGAACCATAAAAGGAGCACTTTAAACAAAGATTTAGTCATAAATTAGCAAGGCACAAATTAGGAGTTATCAGAGGTGGATAGGTGAGGGATAGGTAGGCAGATTTGTGAGTCCCCAGTGTAGAGGTGATAGCTCAGCTTGTGCGAGAGAATGAGATGATGCTGATCTGGAGTATAGAAAAGCCGGGGGAGAGGGGGAAGGGGGTGGAAGAGAGGTCTGCATACAGAGCCCTAGGGGCGTCTGTCCAAGGTGGGAGGAGGCAGTGTCTCCAAAGGACATAATGGAGCAGTCAGAGGGGTTAGAAGAGAACCACAGGAGCATTCTGTCTCAGGAGCTCAGAAAGGAGAGAAGGAGGAGGGAGTAGTGAACAGTGTCAAAGGCAATAGATGGATCAAAGAGAATTAATAGAGAGAATACTGGTGAAGGGGAAGTCTTCAGTAACTTTGATGAGAGCAGTTTCTGTACAGTGCAGTCGAAGGAAGTCAGATTGCGGGAGAGTTGAAGAGAGTGTTGAAAGAAAAGTTCAAAGGTATTGGGAACAGACCACTTTCTCAAGTGTCTTAAAGACAAAGGGGCTGAGGGAAATGGGACAGTGATAAAATGAGGCCCAGGGGTGCTGGAACAATTTTTATAGTGGGGGTGCTGAAGGTGGAAACCATGTATCTGGGTTAGGGTTGCCAACATTCCAATTGCACAAAACCGAACACCCTAGCTCAGCCCCTCTCCCAAGGCCATGCCCCTTGCCCTGCCCCCTCCCCCAAGGCCCTGCCCCCTGCTCACATTATTCCCCCTCCATCGGTCACTCGCTCTCCCCCACCCTCGCTCACTTTCACTGGGCCCGGACGGGGGGTTGGGGTGCAGGAGGGGGTAAGGACTCTAACTGGGGGTGCGAGCTCTGGGTGAGGTCACAAATGAGGGGTTCAGGGTGAGGGAGGGGGCTCTGGGCTGGGGTAGGGGGTTGTGGTGCAGGAGGGGGTGAGGGCTCCATCTAGGGTTGCGGTCTCTGGGGTGAGGCCAGGGATAAGGAGTTTGGGGTGTATGAGGGGGCTCCAGGCTGGGGCAGAGGGGTTCAGGGTGTGGGAAGAGGGCTCTGGGCTGGGGCAGGGGGTTGCAGTGCAGGGTCAGTGAGGGCTCTGGGGGTGCAGGCTCTGGGGTGAGGCCAGGGATGAGGGGCTTAGGATGCAGAAGGGGGATCCAGGTTTGGGAGGGCCTCAGGGCTGGGGCATGGGTTTGGGGCTTGGGGTCGGGGCACAGGCTTACCTTGGGTGTCTCCCAGTCAGCGGCACGGTGGGGCTAAGGTAGGCTCCCGCCTGTCCTGACTCCGCGCTGCATCCTGGAAGTGGCCAGCAGGTCCGGCTCCTAGGCAGAGGCGTGGCAGGTGGCTCTTCGCACTGCTCTCACCCGCAGGTGCCGCCCCCCAAAGCTCCCATTGGCCGTGGTTCCTGGCCAATGGGAGTGCAGAGCCGGTGCTTGGGGCGGGGTCAGTGCGCAGAGCCCTGTGGCCCCCCAGCCTGGGAGCTGGACCTGCTGGCCACTTCCGGGGTGCAGTGCGGTGCCAGGACAGGTAGGGACTAGCCTGCCTTAGCTCTGCAGCACCGCTGACCGGACTTCTAATGGCCCGGTCAGCGGTGCTGACCGGAGCCACCAGGATCTGGTTTTGACCAGGTGTTCTGGTCAAAAACCGGACACCTGGTCTCCCAAATCTGGGTGGTCATTACTACTTCTAGCCAGGCTGTGCGGTAGCACTCCTAGTGCCAGCACCTATGCTGAGGCCTGGTCTACGCTAGATGATTAGGTTGGTTTAACTACGTCAGTCTGGGGTCTGAAAAAGAGATAGCAAGCAAAGAAATGGAGGTCCAAGAGGTCCTGAGCAACCCTCAGTGTAAAAACAAGAGTCTAAAATGTGGTACACACTTTTAAAATTGGTATTAGTATTTAAAATAGCTGGATTTAGGGGAAGGCTGATTATTTTTATTGAAAATGTGTTAAATATAGTTTAAATGCATAAAGAATCTCTGGTGAGGTGAGGTGCAATTGGCTTCAGCACATCACTGCATTTTTACTCCACATATATAATCAGAGGACAGATGTGAAGCTGTTGAAGATTTCTCAAGCTGCACTGTCTGTCAGTGTGGCAGAATCATCACACAGCTGTTTTAGAGCTCTCTGTGAATTCTGATCTGCTGATGGCCTTCTTTGTGCTTTTATTTGAGAAAATCCATTCACATCTTTCTGTAATGATTTTTATTTTCATTTAAGACAGACATGTTTGTGAGAGTATATAGCTATACATGATCTATGCTCACACTTATCTGGTATATTACTGGGAAGCTGTGCAGGGGAACTCTTTCTCACAAGGGATCCTGAAGATGTCAGGACTCCACTTCCATTTGCTAGAGACCATGAACATTAAATTATAAGTTGCCTTCCACATAAATCATAACACCCCTGAAGAAGGGCCATGATGGCTGAAATATCATACTGATTTTCACACTGTTTAAGGCTTAGTCATGAGCAAATCTCCTAAAGAGATTGGATCTGTGTTTGGAATGGAAAAAATAAAAGTGCTGATATGTTGCTGTCTTCTTCTAGAGCTGTGATGAGCCTGTGATTTGCCGGCACTCCCCGTGCCTGCCTTTTCTGGAACTATGATGGACCCTTCTCTTTGCTTTCAGCTCCCCAATTTTTGCCGGGGTAGACAAAATATTTATCCAAATGAATTAAGCAATATTTACTAACCTAGAAAATGTATATAAAACCAGAAATGATCTGACTGAAAGACAGCACCCTAAGCAGTGCATATTGTAAGGTCTGTGTAGGTTTTTTTGTGTACTCTGTGAAGGTTTAAGATGGAGAATTAGAAAGTGAGCTTGAGAGAGGTTTGAATGCTGGTACACTGCACCCCTGTGGGCATGTTGGCAAAAGTGGGCCACAATGATAAACTGGTATATATTGGACCAGTTCAAGTCCTTGACTTGAATAAACCCCCAGATGTGTGGAAGTTTGTGAAAAGCTTATGTGAACTTTTATGGGTGTTCTTTCTCCATTCCCATCCCTCTTCTGTGTCTTCCATTCTACTCCGAATTCAGTGACAGTCTTCTCTTCCTTCTCTACCTCTGACCCCACTCACCAAGTCCCTCTCCTACACCTCCAAAACCCTGTGAGATGGCCAGTGGAGAGGCCTTAGAACTGGCATTCTCCCTACTAGGATCTTTCTGCCTACTCTGCTCAGATATCATATATAGTGGAGTTTCTCTGGGTGAGTGACATCCCCAAATCCATGTTTCCACTCCATCTTCAGAGAACCCACAAAATTCATGAGGCAGGAAGGCAGCAACCAGGTTAGCAGGGGATTGCTAGATATGCCAAGACTCTGAGGGATTTTTGAAAGAGATGGAGCCATGTTGGAGCTCAAGAAGGAACCAATTTGAAACAATGGTGAGAAAGTCCAGTTTGTCTCCATCAAACCTTGGGCTAAGGTTTGCGTTATTTGTTACCGGATTATATCACTGTCTCCTATTAAATTCCTTTATAAACTGGAAACATGAGTGGGGTATTCCTTTTGTTGGGTATTGTGGATTCTCCAGTAGCTGACTTAAATCAGCTTATGGGCATTACAGATGTGAGCTTTCCTGGGACACACAGGCTGGATCAGTTTTGGCTTTCATGTTTGAAATGGTAGGAAATTGTGTATTATCTGGGATATGCAGTGAAATGTTACTTTCTGTCATCAAAGTGCCCTTCGCAAAATGTGCCTTTTTTATTATATTGAGGAAAAAGTAGATGCATTACACAATCATAAAAAGAAGTTCCTGCTATCATTGCAATTAGATAAATGTCAAACTAAAATCAAATCTCATCTGTCCTGTTCCATTGTCTGACTTTCTTTCTGCAGCTGTGTTAAAGTGATACTGTCAAGGTAGCTGGAATTTAGTCAGAAGCTGATCTACCTTGACACTTGTAATATCTGGAAGCTCCTGTCTTTTGAAAGTCAAAGATGAATTTGGTTGTTTTTTTCAAATTAGAGATGTTTTGGTTCAAATCCCCAGCTGTGACTAGGGCAGGGTTAGGACATCTTGAGGGATTCATGGGCAGAAATGGCTTTAAGCCATCTTGGTTTTGCACTGGGCTGGTCCCTAAACACAAGTGAGTGCAAGTCAGAGCACCTCATATGCTGCTCTGTTTGTCTGTGACCTCATTAGGAGAGCTGGGAATTACCAGGGTTCAGGGACAACCTGGCTGTGCTTCCTTTCACCTGACCACTCATCCTGGCTAAGGACACCAGTGGCCCTGGACAGAGACTTGTCCATGGATCACGCACTGGAGGGTAGCATTCACTGAACATTTGAAAAGGGTTGCACAGCTGTTGTTCTCTGCAGGAAATCTAGGAAACATAAATTAGATAGTAAACTCTTTGCGACTGTGACCTTTTCTGCCTATGTGTTAATACAGCTCCTAGCACAACAGAGCCTGTCTAGGGCCTTTGGACAGCACTGTGGTATAAATAATTGAAACACAATGCAGTGCAGAACCACCCCACCTCTCGTAAAGAGTATGACCCTCGGCCCGTGCCGCTTCCCGCAGCCCCCATTGGCCGGGCACAGCGAACCGCGGCCAGTGGGAGCTGCGATCGGCCGAACCTGCGGAACGCGGCAGGTAAACAAACCGGCCCGGCCCGCCAGGGGCTTTTCCTGAACAAGCGGTGTCCCAAGTTTGGGAAACACTGACCTAGAATAATATCCTCTGAAATATCATATCAAAGTGGAAGCAGCCAGAGAACTTCAGAAGACCTCAAAATAAATGTTAACAATAGTTAGCTTGCTAGCTAGATTTTTGCATGCTCAGTTCCCTACTTAATATCTGATTAGGGAAGAACTTTGCACAAATTGAAGAACTAAAATACACTCATAATTTTTTGTAGCAGGTCACCTTTAAGGTGATTTCCGTCCCTCCCCTCCTTTCTCCTCTCCTTCCATTAGTATTTAGAGATTCTTAAGCAATATGCATGCTAGAGTGTCTGGAGTAGCTCATGACGGAGAATGCCAACGTCAGGGCAGACTGTCAAAAACAGGGCAGACACCCCAAATGGGTGGTATGTTCTATAATTAGATTGACCCAACGCAATGACGCATGTGAACTAGATCACTGTAACAGTCTTACCATGGAATCACAGACAGTCCCCTTGGGCTCTCCAGCCTATCACTTACACCAAAACTCACAAAATATTCATGTTGCTTCCAGCCCCAAGAGACCAGTCACTTGCCCCAGATCAATTTGTATCTTAGATCTTATACCGGGGATTCTCAAACTGGGGGTCGTGACCCCTCAGGGGGTCATGAGATTATTACGTTGCGGGGTCGTGAGGTGTCAGCCTGCACCCCCAAATCCTGCTTTGCCTCTAGCATTTATAACAGTGTTAAGTATAAAAAAAGTGTTTTTAATTTATAAGGGGGGTCTCACTCTGAGGGTTGCTGTGTGAAAGGGAAAGGAGTACTTGTGGCACCTTAGAGACTAACCAATTTATTTGAGCATCAGCTTTCGTGAACTACAGCATCCGATGAAGTGAGCTGTAGCTCACGAAAGCTTATGCTCAAATAAATTGGTTAGTCTCTAAGGTGCCACAAGTACTCCTTTTCTTTTTGCGAATACAGACTAACACGGCTGTTACTCTGAAACCTGTGTGAAAGGGGTCACCAATACAAAAGTTTGAGAACCAGTGTCTTATACCAAAGAAAATGCCTCTAGCCAATCCTGGAATAAATTAACTAAAGGTTTATTAACTGGGGAAAAGAATTAAGAGAGTTATTTACAGGTTAAAGCAAACATATATGCACAAATGAGTTTGTCTGTGATTCAAAAGGTGACAGATGTAGTAGTCTGTGACCACTGAATGCCTTTTTCAGGCTTAACCCAGGTCGGCCTGGGGAATCTCTGCTTTTTGTTTCTTAGCTCCAGCCCTTGTGAGAGTCCAAACAGGAAAGAGATAAAAAATCGTCATGTTAGCTATTTTTATTTCCCTCTTCCAGCATTCAGACTGATGGGACAAGGCCTTCTGTATGTACTTCTAATCCTGGGGCAATCAACAAAGCTTTTTTGTCTTATAATGGTCCATTTAAATTTTGATAGCCCTCCTGGATGGGTGGAGAGGGTTACTCTTCCCATCTGAGTTCACAAGTTCAGAGCAGGCATTTTTACAATTATAAAACAAACTTATATTTGACCTTGTAGCATATAATACAGCCATTACAAGTGAGATTAATACAAGCAGCAATGTACAAGCATTTAGTAGTGTATAAACACTAAATACATTCTTATAAGACTAATACCTATTTTGAACAAAACTACTATACAGGTGAGCTGGTTTGGCTTCCAGCTATGAGTTTCTCAGTTCTTAGCTAACACCTACAGCCTTGGCCAGAGCTGGCACGGGTTTACCCACATCACACAGACACTCTGGAGAATGGGACTACAGATTGTATGTGGGAAAGGCAATTAAAAGAGGTCATAACAAGTATACTACAAGAAACTGGAGGTGAATTTTGCACTTTTTGTTCATTAGGCAGCACTGAAGCAGCTAATAGATTGAGAACATTTTTGAGGTTACCAAATCCGTCTTTGTACATATTCATTTAATGGGTTAGTTTTCTGTGAATATTTGTGATTGGTGTTTCTAACAATTACAGGTTTAGTTCCTATCACCATAGGATCTGGGCACCTTATCTGTTATCTGAATTACATTTTTAGCCTTTAAAATCAATGGGAGTTTTTACTCTGACTTTAGTAGAAGTATTTCCCAGGTCCTTGTGCTGTAACTTTATTTAGTGTTGTTCTAGCACTCCTTTCTACCACCCTTAGTTTCTATACAGAGCTATCTATTTATTACATTTTTATGTTATACTTATCTCTATACTTCTATCAAATTGTCAACAACAAAAACCTCTCAGAATACCCATATATTATCTGAGGGCTGTAGCTACCTGGCACATTTAGGGAAAACTGAACTCTGAGCTCAGAGGAGGTACAGCACGATGATGGTAATTCTACCTGGGTGTCACAACACAGAGAAGAGCCATAGAGATGGTCACAGTGTTCCTGCAAACCGGTGTGGCAGAATGCCTGATGAGGGCCACTGGGGACGCAGAGAAGGTCACATAACCTGTGAGGGATGAAGCAACAGTTCCAGAATTAGATTAAGAGACCAGTGACCGGGCTTGCAGGTTGTTTGATTATTCTAAAAGGTAGCTAGGGAAACCAGCAATTTAGTGCCTGTTTTTCAATCAAAGCTAAGGTATGTTTGCAAATAACTTCTAGCTTTCAAGTTGGGTCAGTGGTATAAGGAACACTATAAACTGATTTTTCACTCATTCAGTATTGCTCATGTTTCTGACAACTGCTGGTCAATGGCTTTTGAAAAGGTTTTATTCACAATGCTTAAGACCATTGTCACTGTGGGGCGGAATGGGATGGTAAAAGTGAAATCAGTGTTGAAATATCCCAGTGCTGATCCTTGGTACTCAGGAAGTTGCCCTGGTACCGTGCGATAGGTCAGGCTAGAGGAAAGTATCCACCTAATCCAGGCAGCTGAATTCCATTGTTAAGAATGCTGCAAGCTAAGTTGTGCCTCTGTACTGACCTTAGTATGGCTGAACATGTGAGATTCTCAACACAGATGGCATTGCTCAGAGGTTCTTTGTCAGATTTGTTGTCACCGCAACTGTCTCTCTGAATATGGGATCAGTATAATATATTCTGGAAAAATGTAAAATGAAAATCTAAGCTTCACCCTACACCATTATCTGAAAATAATTCTAAAAATAATAAATCTTACAAATACAAATAGCAAAGCTTATAAAAATGTGGTCAGTAAAATCAGAACCATCTTTCCAAAACACCTGTCATAGTTTATTAAATATTTAAAGCCAAATAACTATCAATTTTTCATCAAAATAAAAATCAAGAAGCTGATTCATAGCCTAGCTCAGTGTCACTCTTGTCAACCAGGTTTCACAAAAGCAAAACATCTGGTGAGGCCACTTTAATCCCAATTTTAATAATATCCAGTTTAGATAATAAACTTCTGACTTTCATGAGCATTACGCCTAAGCCTTTCCTCATGTGCAAGTCTGCAGGAATTTGTAACACACAAGGGAGGACATCTGGGTCTGGATTTAATATCATGTTTCCTCAGCTGAACAGTGAAAAAACAAAGTAAACTTAAGGGTTTGTAAAAACCAAATTGGTTTGCGATTCATTTAATTAATTGGAGCATAGTTAGCAACTGAAGCTTGGGCGTTAGTAATAGTATCAATAGCATTACTTTGATACATTAAAGTGTGGCAGAGCGCGGACCTCATGGTTTTCTTAAGTGTCTGCAGATTTTGTTGCAAAGAAAGAGAATATTGAAATGAAAACTGAGCTGTTGTTGCCAAGATCAGTTACAGTAAAATGATAGTATTTAAGATGTCACATGAATCTATGGGTCTTGTCACCGATAACAGGGCAAGAATAATGTCTGGTAAGAACTGTGCTCCTGGAGACTCCCTAACTGAATTTAAAGCTTCTTGCCTTGCTGTCAATTTGCTTCATTTTTTATCTAGTAAATAACTCCCAAGTATATAACATAATAAAACTTGATTTCCAAGTAAATTGGAATGTGAACACATTTTATCAAACAAAAGGCGTTTTTAACGCAATGGAGGCAAAAGAAGTACCCGTGAAGGATAGTGAGTTGACCACAGAATCAAGTGCTAATCATTAAAGTGTTTCCAAACTCAGAGAGAGCTAATTTAATAGTAGTAAAAATTAAAAAGCAAATGCATTGTGAAATTATGAACTGTCTGCTACTCAGCTGCAAGTAGAGTGAATCCTTGTCATGTAAAGTTCACTGGTTTAATCAAACAGTGTATCAGAATTCCATCAGTAATTCCAGTTGAAATTTGGAAGTTTCCTGTTTTTTCTTCATGTTTCTTTTTATAATTTCATGCAAGTTGAACATGGTTCAACAACCTACAGTATTTTATGATCCTTCCAAACAGTAGTTTTCTCAAATGGATATTGTACTGTTCCAGAAATTATTTTCAGTGGGTAAAAGATTTGTTCATAACATAACTGAACCTCTGGGTGTTTGAAATAGTTAAACAGGTGGCACTCACCCATAAATGCTTATAAGTATTAGCCATGCTCAATAATGCCTGACCCAGCAATCAGTTTTTAAAGAGGATCGCATCCTTTGATTTAATTGTTCAGAGGTTTGATTTTAAATATTAGGAATTTTAGACTATAATCTCATGCCTGGCTAAAAAGCCAATGTGCTCATGTGTGCGAGCCTACCAGCAGATTGATCAGGATAGGTGGCAGCATACACGTGCAGCTGAGATAATGGGTCTTAGTGACTCACATAGGTGCTTTTGAAAACTTTACCCCTCATTTTCTCATCCATATTATTATTCCTTATATAGCATGGCACTTTACAAATCTAAGGAAGATGCCTCTGAAAACTCACCTTTTAAGGCTCAGGAAGCAGTGATGAAAGGAGGAGTTAGTTGGCTAGAAGCACAAGGATGAAGGGATCACTTGGTGGTATTCTATTCAGATTGTATTATTATGCCCATCATTGTGATGTTGGAACAGCTTTCTGAGTGTTTTAAGGGGCCTCTCTCTCTCTCAGCTTATACATGCACATGTGTATGTGTATACATCAAATAAAATATACTGTAGCGTATAATCCACTTCAGAGAACTTAGTCATTAAGAGGGACTTAATGGAAGAGTGGGTGATGGTGTATTAGGTAGGGTCAGGAGGGATCCAGACATTCAGCACCACATGAAAGAAGAAAGAAAGGCAGACTTCAAATGAATGACTTGGTTTGAACAAAGAGGGCATGAAGAAGAATGTAAGGAAATAGGATCCACAGTGTGCACAGCTTAGTCTAGTCAGCTGTATGTGGAGCTGAGAACCAGAACACGTTCCCTTCCAGTTTCTGCTGTGACACAGAGTGTGTGGCCTGGAGCACGTTCAGTATTATTATTTTGTTGGCTCCTGCTATGTTCATGCTCAGCATTCATTTCCCTCTCCCCCCAATTCTGTTGTGGTTAGAGTATTAGTTAATAAAGAATCCATGAGCTGAGTTACAAAATAATAAATGATTGCATTGAGAAATTAATTTGAATAAACTTAATCAAAACTGTCTGAGCAGGGAAGAGATCATTCCAGTTCTGTCTGGTTCCACAGAAAATCCACCCCATCAAAGCTTTCTAGCAGGATATCAAATGACGACAATTATATCTTCAGAGGAAATTCAATCATCCACGGAAGGCATTACTTTGAATACTAGCATCATCTGAGTACCGCTGGCTTTTCCAAATTACTCTTTCCTGGGTATAAAATACATCGCCTTAGATTGCTCATTTCCTTTATAAGAGAGATGTGTAGTGTTGACTGAAGAGAGAACAAATAGTTCTGATTTGCATAAAATTAATATTGAAAGCAAAGATGAATTTTTTTTTAGAAAGTGTCTAGATTCTTATGATGCATATAGTCTTAGAAAAGCCCTTTTAAGCTGTCCAGGAGTGACACTATCTGTACATGCATACAGTACATCCATAATGAAATTATTCATGTTTCCTACTACATTTCATTAGCTTGCAGCAAAGCAATGCAATCTGCTTTATGAAATTTTCTTAGGAAGGAGGGTTAGGAGATGCCACATGGAAGAGACCAAGTTTCTATTTAGTATCAGTATCCTAACTCCAGCAGTGAAAAAAAGAGCAGATTATGCCAAAAGGTTAAAAACTCCATAATGTACCTGGCAAATCCAGTACCATGGTCCGTCTTAGAATATTTTTTCCAGTTTAAAGATTCTACCCATTTGAGAGAGAGTCCCCCTTATTTCTTATTAAGGAACATGGGATAAAAATTTCAAAAGTTGTCTAAAATCTAGATTTTTAAAGGGATTCAGGTGCCTAACTCCCTTTAAAAATCTGATCCTAAGTCTCATTTTCAAAAGTGACATGCATTTAGGAGCCTAATTGAAAATTAATGGGACTTAGATTCCTAAGTCAGTTAGGTGCTTTTGAAAATTTTACCAAGGCCATTAGCTGTCTATAAAATTCATTAATTTACATACCTCTATTATAACTTCTCTCACTCTTCTCCTTTAAAACAAATGTCTTACTGCAGGTAACAAAAAGTTTCAGTATAGTCTCTAGTACATGCCTAATTATTCCCTATGTGAAAATGTCACATTAAGCTTTCTCTTTCCTGCCGGGAGACTGACCTGCTAGTCTGGTAGATCTGAAGTAAGACATAACATTTTGTTTTTATTTTGTGCCACTGGCACACCATGCACACCTGGGTTCTGAAATAAACCCCACACTTTGGGATCAGTGTTGCTCTTGGTTAGGAGAACTCGTAGATTTGCCTTGATGTGATATTTAATAGAGCTGGTTGGCAGAGGGGGGAAAGGGCCAACATTTTCATCATGATTTTTGAAGAGGTTTTTTCGGTGTTTAGAAAATGTGGAAATTCAAAATTCTGAAATTTGAATAATTTAAACCATCTCTAAAGTTGGTCAAAAATGGGGGGAAATATCCCATAAAATTCTTGTCTACTTTTCTTTTTCATTTTTGTAACTTTAAAATTTCATTGAAATTGGAAAATAGTTTGATCAGCTCTATGGAACTTTTTTCCAGAGGCTGTTGTGAAGGCCAAGACTATAACAGGGTTCAAAAAAGAACTAGATAAATTCATGGAGGATAGGTCCATCAATGGCTATTAGCCAGGATGGGCAGGGATGGTGTCCCTAGCCGCTATTTACCAGAAGCTGGAAATGGGCGACATGGGATGGATCACTTGATGATTACCTGTTCTGTTCATTCCCTCTGGGGCTCCTGTAGGGTTGCCAACTTTCTGATTGCACAAAACCGAAACCCTTGCCCCGTCCCTTCCCTGAGGCCCTGTCCTTGCCTTTCTACTTCTCCAAGGTGCCCCCCCACTCATTTCATCCCGCCTCCCTCTGCTGCTCACTCTCTCCCACCCTCACTCACTTTCACAAGGCTGGAGCAGGGGGTTGGGGTGTGGGAGGGAATGAGGGCTCTGGCTGAAGATGTGGGCTCCAGGGTGGGGCCAGAAATTAGGAGTTCAGGGTAAGGGAGGGGACTCCGGGCTGGGGAAGGGGGTTGGTGTGCAGGAGGGGTGAGGGCTCCATCTGGGGGTTCAGAGTCTGGGGTGGGGCTGAGGATGAGGTGTTTGGGGTGCAGGAGGGGGCGCCAGGCTGGGGCAGGAGGTTGGGGAACGGGACAGGGTGTGGGGTGCAGGCTCTGGGAGGGATTTTGGATGTGGGAGGGGGCTCAGGGCTGGGGCATGGGGTTGGGCTCAGGTGAGCGTGTTTGAGGTGTGGGCTTCAGCAGGTTGGTGCTTACATCAGGCTGCTTCCAGAAGCAGCCAGCATGTCCAACTCCCAGGCGGAGGGACCAGGGGGCTCTGCACACTGTCTGCACCTCTAGGTGCTACCCCCGCAGCTCCCATTGGCTGCAGTTCCCAGGGCAGGGGCAGTGCACAGAGCCCCCGTGGCTGCCCCTGTGCCTGGGAGCTGGACATACTGGCTGCTTCTGGGAGCCATGCACAGCCAGGGCAGTCAGGGAGCCTGCCTTAGCCCTGCTGAGCTGCTGACCAAACTTTTAACAGCCTGGTCAACAGTGCTGACTGGAGCCACCAGAGTTCCTTTTGAACTGGGCTATACAGGGAGATTTTGGCAAACCAGTAAAGTGCCTGAAACCACTATGGCTTATTGCTAAAAGCAGCCAAGTCAGCAGGCTGTAAATTGGCCATTCAGCAGTCTCAGTTTAACCAAGGCAGGAGGGGAGGAGGGGTTTTTGGCTGCCACAGAGAGGGCAGCTTGACCCCGTGTCCTTCCTGATAAGAATTGTGTTGAAGTTGCTGATACATGCATCTTAGAAGAGCAGGATTTTTCCCCAGGAATGTCCATTGGGGCCTCAAGGCTGCAAACTCTGGAAAACCCCCCCACCTGGTTAATCGATAATCAGATGGAGCCTCTTGCTTGCCCACTGGAACTGTTTGCTTAACAAGTTTTCTTTAAGGGACATGTCATTCTATTACTAATGTATAAATAAGGGGGAAAAGTTTGAGGTGGTGGGGACTCTTCAGGACTGGACTCTCCCTCTGGATGCATCTTGTGTTCCCCACTAGCAGACAAGCTGCCGCTGTGCCACTCGAGAGCCACACTCAGCTTTGGTAATTATCAGGGGTTGGGGTGGTTTACTAACCTATTGCAGACTTGTGTATAAGTGCTTGAGACTAAGTAAAGTTTAGCTTTCAGTGAAAGCACTCTTGTGTTTCCTCTTTGTGCCAGACATCCGTGTCTCCCCTGATTTATTTCCCAACCCCACCTCGCACAGAGTAAAAGTTACCAAGAGCTTTGGGTTGAAAGAATCCCGAGTAACAGGGCATTCTGGTTGAAAACCAGATGCCTGACAACCCTAGGCACCTGGCATTGGCCACTGATGGCAGACAGGATACTGGGCTAGATGGACCTTTGGTTTGACCCAGTACTGTTCTTACGTTCTTATATAGGGAAATTCTTTGAAGAGGAATTCTGGAGAGGAATTTTTGTCAAATCTGAATATGATTTTTTTGATGGTCCATTTTTGTTTTATAAATATACACAAAAAAGCTGTAGATCAAAACTAGGATTTGTATATCAGTTTAAAGACCGGAAAGATCTATATTTACATAATGAGAATTTATAAAGTTACTGTCAAATCAACTTTCATAGAAAAGTTTTCTGGTTGTTGAATGAGTAAGAATAGAATTTTTGCTAATTTGCAGTCAACGTTGAGACATTGTAATGAACTAATTTTTGTGAATTAGAAGGTGAACAACAATGATATGTCATTATAAAGTACTTTATGCATTTATTTTGATAAATGTGGTTTGGTTTTAATTATTTATAATAATAACCCATTATGTGCTAATTAATTCAGTATAGTTTATAATGACAATGAAGTCTTAGTAATATTGAATCTTCATTGCTGAGAAGTAGGCTGACATTTATTTTGAAAGAATGATATAATGTGAAGTTTCGTAAAGGGCAGTATAATGAGGCTAGTTTGTACGATGATGACCCTCAATACAAATGATGTTCAGTCTGATAAAGAAAGGGGCATGTTTTCAAAGTCTGGACCAAGTGGGAAACTACACAAGTGTGTACATGCTCATGTGCAGGCTAAATCTTGTGTTTTAAGTGTGTAGTTAATCCCTGTGTATGAAGGCGGTGGGGTGTAGCTAAACAACAGATGTGCACACATTTGTGTGGCTCCCTATTGCAGAAAACTAAAAATTTGGCCCAAAAGCTTCCTTAGCCCCCAACTCAGCCATCCTTCCGTGGTCAGCTAAACACTTAAGCAACTTTAGGCATGTGCTTAACTCCGCTTGACTTCAAAGGGATTTATGGAAGGATAGTCCAGTGGGAAATGGCTTTCTTAGGGTCTAGTCCCTTCTGCAGAGGCTGCTAATGTTGGTTTGTTATCTTCCCGAGAGGTTTTTGGGTCAGTTGCGCATCTCAGCTCTGTAAAGAAGCATGTGATCTCACATGACGTCCTCCCTTCAGCAAGTGCTGTAATGTCAGGGAGGTCACCACAGCCCCAAGATGAGAGCTGACGCTATCAGGGCTCATGTGGGCCCAGCCCCCAAATTTACCTTCTTAGTGCGGCCTGGGAGTTTCAGTGCAGCGCGGACAGAGCAGCAGGGTGAGCTGTGTCTGACTTCCTATGTGACCTTGGACAAGTCACTTGGCCAACTCTCTGTGCCTCAGCTCCCCATCTGTAAAATGGGGATAACAATAACTTCCTACATCCCTACTGTAGGTGTTGTGAGAATAAATTCATTAAAGATTGTGAGGTGCTCAGATATTATGGTAAAAGAAACCATATAAATACTGTTGATAACATAGGGATAGACTTAAACATATGCTTTAATGCTTTGCTGAATTGGGGCCCATGCTTCCACAAAATGCAGCCTGCCCTATCTTTTGCAGAAACTCAGTTCTGCACTTGAGTTTGTCTGTTTCAAAGTTAGCCATGGTGCCTTTCAAGTACAGAGCAGTCACTCTGGAAGATTTTTGAGTGGCAAGAGTAGTTCCTTAAAGGTGCTACATCCTCACTGAATTTGAAGAGTCTGAGATCTAAGTTGACTTTTCACAATATAATCTTCCTTTGGCAAGAAGGTCAAAACAGTTTTTCTGAGCAGCTTCAGCTGTTTTTCCGGCACTGGTAGTTTTCAGATTTGGGAGGTCAAGATAGAAAGGTGAATATGAAAATTAGTGTGAAGGAACAATCTTTCCAAGGTTTTCTAACATAATGCTGGGTTCTGTTCCTACTGTACGGTGTCTGAAACATCTCAGAACCTTCACAAGAATGGGGAATTGAAAGTAATTTCAATATGTTTTGTAGTATAATAATGAGAAGTAAAAATTTTAGAAGGGTTAATGCATGTCTCTTATTATGAAGAGTTTCATGTACAGAACTTGACATTTCAGCTTCTGTAGGCACCCTATAGAAATAAATAAAATAAATAGCTTGTTCTGAACCTAAACACAAATGTATTTTGACATGACACAAACATTTTCAGTTATACTTTAGGAGCCACATGATGTGTAGGCACACATCCCTGCAGCTTTCTAGCCCTGTGTGGGCAAGTAAAACATTTGCACATGCACCCTGTGGGCCAACTCACCAGCTAATACATCACATATCGTTCACAAAAGCAGCAGAATTTCAGTCCCTTTCTTCATGGTTTTCTTTATTTAACAAACCAGTTCAATGTCCACTTTAATTCCCCTAAACTCAGGTCATTCTGCATGGCATTTCCTACAGTTTCTCTCCATTAAACTGCCTCGCCTGCTTCTTGCAGCTACCTCCTCTCAGACCTTCTCCTGGGCTGATGCATCCCAGGTCCTTCCTCTGACCCCGCGTCTCCATCCCTGAGTGAGCAAGTTCCTCTTATAGGATGTCCTGCCTTCAAGCTGTTACATGACCCTTGATCACCTTGAAACAGGCTCCTCGGACATGTGTGCAGACATCAATAAAAATGGAAAGGAACAAATTTAAAATTGAAAAAGGAAACCCTTTTTTATATGAACATAATTAACCTCTGTAACTCATTGCCACAGTACACCCAGTCCAAGAGCCTAGTAGGATGTTTAAAAAAAAGACTTGAAAATGATTGTATCCATGGTTGAGTTAGAGTAAAAACATATGGGGGATAAAATCCCTGCCTCTTTAGGACAAAAGCCAACTATTAAATTATTGGGGCAAGGAAGAAATTTCCTCCATGGCCAAGTTATTCCCTAATTGTCCAGTAAGGGATTTCAAACATCTTCCCCTGATACGGTCTCCCACAGAATTCTTGCCAGCAAGTTGAAGTATGGGCTGGATGAATGGACTATAAGATGGATAGAAACCTGGCTAGATCATCAGGCTCAACGGGTAGTGATCAGTGGCTCCATTGGCAGCCGGTATCAAGCGAAGTGCCCCAAGGGTCAGTCGTGGGGCTGGTTTTGTTCAATATCTTCATTAATGATCTGGAGGATGACGTGAACTGCACCCTCAGCAAGTTTGCAGAAGACACTAAACTGGGAGGAGTGGTAGATACACTGGAGGGTAGGGTTAGCATACAGAGGGACCTAGACAAATTGGATTGGGCCAAAAGAAATCTGATGAGGTTCAACAAGGACAAGTGCAGAGTCCTGCACTTAGGGCGGAAGAATCCTATGCACCACTACAGACTTGGGACCGAATGGCTAGGCAGCAGTTCTTCAGAAAAGGACGTAGGGGTTACAGTGGACGAGAAGCTGGATATGAGTCAACAGTTTGCCCTTGTTGCCAAGAAGGCTAACAGCATTTTGGGCTGTATAAGTAGGGGCATTGCCAGCAAATCGAGGGAAGTGATCGTTCTCCTCTATTCGGCATTGGTGAGGCCTCATCTGGAGTACTGTGTCCAGTTTTGGGCCCCACACTACAGGAAGGATGGGGAAAAATTGGAAAGCATCCAGCAGAGGGCAACAAAAATGATTAGGGGTCTGGAACACATGACTTATGAGGAGAAGCTGAGGGAACTGGGATTGGTTAGTCTGCAAAAGAGAAGAATGAGGGGGGATTTGATAGCTGCTTTCAGCTATCTGAAAGGGGGTTCCAAAGAGGATGGATCTAGACTGTTCTCAGTGGTAGCGGATGACAGAACAAGGAGTAATGGTCTCAAGTTGCAGTGGGGGAAGTTTAGGTTGGATATTAGGAAAAACTTTTTCACTAGGAGGGTGGTGAAGCACTGGAATGTGTTACCTAGGGGGGTGGTGGAATCTCTTTCCTTTGAGGTTGTTAAGGTCGGGCTTGACAAAGCCCTAGCTGGGATGATTTAGTTGGGGATTGGTCCTGCTTTGAGCAGGTTGTTGACTAGATGACCTCCTGAGGTCCCTTCCAACCTGATATTCTATGATTCTATGATTGCTTCTATGAGGAAGTGGTTACTGTCAGAGACAGAATACAGATCTGGACAGACCATCCCTGATATACTCCTTTGTGGCAGTTTCCATGTTGCTCTTATTTATTCATTTTAAAATTATTATTTTATTAAAATAGAAACGCAGACCTTCAAAACTCTCATCTCCCCTCATCTTGTGCTATAGGAATAATATTCCCAATACTGTCATGTACAGCCAATTAATGACTTTTGCAGTTATCAAATGCTTCAGCTTTTCTTTGTTTTTCAGTTATCTGTGAAAGCCGTTTGAGGCTGAGGCTAGAGTATGCTTCCACCATGAACATCCTCCCTTAGTTTAAATATTGATTCAGTGTGCTGGATACCTAGTAAAAACTAATATAAAAGTAATAATCTACCATGGGAAGCAAGTTTTAGAAGCAATCAAATGGTTGCTCGACAGGTATGGTTTAAGCATGGCTGCACAGGACATTACATCAGGGTGCACTCCGGGAGGCGTCTTACAGTAGGAGGAAGTCTGAAGGGCTTCCGCTATCTGGAAGCATATCCCTAAAGCACAAAGTGCAGGTAAAACAGGTCGATCAAAAGACAAATTGCTTGCTCTGGTGGGAGGACAGTGAGAGGAGTCTAGGGAGAAGGAGAATTGGTTAGATCAAGAGAGGTCACCTGGGAAAGGAAATATATAAGAGAATCCCTGGAGAGAAGTGAGGGAACCAAAAAAACCTATTTCCATCTGGAATCTGATATGTCTTCAGAAATCCCTGTTGCTTGAGACTCTTTTGTGGAACTTCACAGCCAATGCAAGCCTAGTCATATCTCACTTTTTACCAATGGGACTGGAGGGAGAGGCATGTGCTGATATTTCTTTTCTAGAGACCGAGATTCCCAGGAATCATAATACTGGACCTTGTGGAAAGCAGAACTGAGGTGATTCAGTGATTCTGTAAACCACAATATCGACTGGAAAGGGAGAGGATGTTGAAAAATCTGGGAGAGTGGTGTCTCTGGCCCTGCCCAAAGACTCCAGCTTTCAAAATTTCCTCTCACTAATACATGACTAATAAATATGAAGCTCCACCCTTAGGACAGGAGAAAGAGCTTTGTTTTTCTTCTCCCATGAAGCATCTCTTGGTTCATGTGAGAGGGAAGGGTCTCCACTACTGCTTCACCGGATCTTCTGGCTCCTGAGAGGAGCAAAAAGGGAAAAGTCACTGCTACTCTCCCAACCTCCATATTTTTGGCTCTATCCCCCTGTGATTAATCTCAGTGTTTGTTGTTATTCATATGTATATATAAAAGACCTGGAGAATCAAATATTCAGCTCACACATTTATATTTAACAACGCTACCACTTTTCCAAAGCTGGTTTCTTATTTTCAAAGCCAAAATTGCAAAAGTTTGTGTACCTCTGTGTTAAACTCAATTCTCAGTGCACACATCAGGCAGTGTACACACACAATGTGGGAGGGTGCACACGTACAAGTCCTCAGCTTGTGCCTGTGTATCAGAAATTGTACACTAGCAAGTTGGGCCTATGCAAACATATATGTACCCTTTTGAAAAGATGGACCAAGCTGCTGGATGATAGGGCTGGCCCATCTCTAATTTGCCAGTGGTTTATAGTAGATCAAGTCAAAATGTCTTATGTTAAATTGAACACAGATGAGTATCTAATAAGATGTTGCTTGAAGTATTTAAACATAATGTTCACAGGATTAGCATGCTAATGACATTGCTACAAGAATACAGAACCTATTATGTTTAATCATTACAAATGCAGTTTCTAAAATGCATTAGATGGCATTGTTTAGCATATTATCTTCCTTAATTGTATGGAAGATCATGCTTCTTAGAAAAAAAATGTTTCTCTCATTCCCCTTTCATCATCTTTAAATGTAGCTGTATTTTTTGATCTAGAAAGATAATGCATGCACAGAGAAAAACACAATGCGTACATTGTTATAAAATGAAATAATTTTACCCAAGTTTACTGTAAGGAAAACTATTGTCTCAATTTTAATGAGCCATTTTTTTCTAATTACAAATGCAGATGTAAGTTCTACTCTTGCTGGACACTGGGCACCTCTTGCTGAGCCTTACAAGATGCTGAGCCCCCTCAACTCCCATTGCAACCTCTGACAGTTGAGAAAGCTCAGCAATGTGCATGATCAGGCCACTAATTAACCTATGCAAAAATTGCACTACTGCATTTTAAGTTGAAGTAATGATGACAGTAGCCCCATAAGGGAGCTAATAAGAGACAGTCTCCTGGTTTGCTTTGAAACAATTCCTGTGTATCCCTCCTTGTTTGCAGGAATCACCTTGTCACATCACCCACTGGCATGAATCTGCCATTCACCACTTTTACTTTCGTACTCCTGCCCTTTAAAACAACAACAAAAGGAATTTTGGAAAGTGACATAAAAAGGAGAATTGCAGATGCACTGAAATGCGTGTTGCCTTTCTATTAATTGTGGAAGGAATCCATACATCTGCTAAGTAAATGGGATTCAGTTACTTTTAAAGTGAACACATTTGATGGCTTGTAGGTTCATGAAAGTGAGCGTCTAGTACGGCTAGCCACAGTGGTCATACTCTGTCATCAGTCAATGGATGTTTTGTACCAGAATTGACTGTGGTCCATAGTACAGCAAGCAGGCTAGCAGGCAGGAGCTGTACAATCTTCTGCACATTGTTCTGTCCATGTACTTCATCTGTAACATGCTTTTTAATCTAGTCATGAAGCCAGTTGTGACACGTTTTATGGCGATTTTGAAGTATGGGCAAATGTCGAACAAGGCACTACAATGAATCACTAAACTCATTTTCATGTGTGACCTAAGTAGGATTTGAACCATGGTGAAAAGCCAGTCTATTAACAAACTGTCATATTTACTGGACCAGAATTAACATGAAGGAAATGGAAACTGTTAAAGGGATGTAAAAATATCAATGTATTTATCTGGCATTGTCACCGTTGCTGTTTACAGTACAGAGCTACGGCATGTCTCCATGTAAATCACACATAAAGCAAAGAAAAATAAAACAAGGGTTACCTGTGGCGAACGTCAGTGAGAACAGTTGCAGGTAAGTATATAAATTCTTCTGCTGGAGCACTATAGGATTAGCAGTCTTCCAATATTGGAGGCAAGGCTGCAAAGGTGGGGTAGGTGGGGATGGGGTAGTAGATTAGCCATTTTTCATACAAGCATCTCCTGGTGACTCCTGTAGTTTCTGATTAGAAATCCAATCATCACTTACCGCACGGCTGCAGATGGTGTCTGCCTGGGGAAAATGGGGTTCAGACTAGTTAAATGGAAGACATAAACTGCTCCCAAGATTGGGGGTTCCTTCCCCCAGGAAATCCGTAGGTTGGGGAGATTGCACTCCTTGCCTCCTCCCCTAACCCCCTAACGCCTCACCTAAAGAGGAAGATATGATGGAAACTCCCAAGACTGACCCTTGCATAATTTTCTGTGGCCTCTTCTTACCCTCTCATGTATTTCCATAGGAGGCTATGATTTGGTTATAGTCATATGCTTTACTTTCCTTATAAAATCCAAATCCATCTAACTTCTCCAGGCTTCTAAAGAAAAACAGGAGTAAAGTTTCTCAAAGGGATATTATAGCACTTAAAATATTATAATTTTATGAAATAATCAGAAAAAGCCTGATTCTAAACTACAAGAATTTGTTTAGCAGAATAATAGGCAGCTTTGAACCACAGCATCTCTAAAGTTTAGGTCTCAACAGCTGACTTTTTTGAGAAAAGAAGAGACAGGCAAGAATAAGAAATCTAAGGTTTAAAAGTAGTTTTAGTGTGAATTTATTGTAAAAGGCTATTTTGATCATGGGATTCAAAATTATTCCCTTACACAAGCTTGGAATTGGTTGCAAATATTATAGAATTTGAAGTTTTTCTATCACAAGCTTTTTAAAATACTGAACAGCAATTAATATAACCTTTTACTGTCTGTACATCCCCAAAGTATATATCTGAACTGAACCCTGAGCTGCTAGAATATGTATTGCAAGGAGTGGGGACAGGATTACTTGTGGAAGAGGGGTGGAAGAGAAAGAAGCAGGGCCGGCTCCAGGCACCAGCGAAGGAAGTAGGTGCCTGAGGCGGCCAGTAGAAAGGGGTGGCACTCTGTCTGTCATCGGGGCTGCACATCCAGGTCTTTGGCGGCAATTCGGCGGCAAGCCCTGCATTCCCTCTCTTCCTCTTCGGTGGCACTTAGGCGGTAGCTCAACCAGGCTTGTTTTTTTTTTTTTTCCCTTTGCTGCTTGGGGCAGCAAAAAAGCTGGAGCTGGCCCTGGAAAGAAGAGAAGATAACTTCCATTTCAGTGAAGTACCTTGGGGCCCAATGCTGCTGTCATTGAAGTCAGTTTTGCTGTTGATTTCAGTGGGACTAAGTTTGGATTCTTTTTCTCTACAGGTGTAGAATTTTACATATTGACTGTATGCGCCTGAGTGTGCAGTGTGGTATGGTATTTGTTAATTTGCTTTGGTCTGGTTTTTATTGTTTTGCAGATCTGATCTCTACTGGAATATGAGAACACTATTATTTGTATTTATATTTTAAGGATATATTTCTAGAATTCAAAATTTGTTTTTGCTTAGGTCTGTAAAAAGATAGAAAAAAATTATGACGAAACAAGAAATGAAATAAAAGTGCTATGGAGACCAACAAGAAAAAATGGGTTGACTAATACAAGTTTCATATAGATGTTTATCTTGTAATCCATAAATTTGCTGATGCAAACGTAAAGCCTTGGAAAGTGCAATAGTAGTTACTTTATCTAATAGTTTCAAATACCAAATGTCAGATGTGGTTTAAATAATCATTTCCCCAAAGGAACTTTGCTGCTTGACCTTTTGATTTTATTACAATGGACTACCTTCCCATGAGCCTTTTTAAAGTAGCACACCACCATCTGTTGGTACATTATGTATTTCCTGTGTAAATGTCTTAGAACAAAGTTTCTACACTTTTATTAAGATAATTTGAAATCGTCTATTGGGACATATACAAAGGACAGTTTTTTTCGTCAATATCATATATATAGGTACATATCCAAATTACATTAGCAGGAATGCCAAATAGCCATGCAATGCAAATTTAATTCTATATCAGTAATGTATATAAAGTAGTTCCTATTTTTCTTATATAGACAATGAAGCTAAATTTTTGTATAGGCAACAAACATAGTTCTATCCCCACATAGCTGGCATAGGCAAAACTAATGGGTGCTTCTTTTGGGAAGTAATTGACAGGCTGCAGTGATCACTCACAGAGCTCAGAAAATTCTGCAGGATTTCCAATTAGCACAAGCACCTTCAGTCACTTCTTTGCTTCTTATGAGATGGTGGCAACAGATGCAGATTGTCTTTCTTTTTTTTCTGGTATGGGTGTGGATGCATGTCTGTGATCATTTTTTATATCTTTTAATGTCTTTGTACAGTGGAATCTAAAATAGAGGAGGTAAAAAAGAGAAGAAAGTGTTAAATTGTAGGAAGAAAGCAGCAAGCTGTATCTATCCCCTGCTTACCATTAGAGCCAATGACTTGGAAGAAACACCCCTCCTCACAAGTACTGTGGTGATGAGCACACTACAGATAAAGCCTGTGTATATAGATTAGATAGATTTACACAGAAATATTCAGCTTGAAGGTGAGGTAGTGTAAATGTATGGGGATCAAAGAAATGCTAATACTAAGGCATGCTAGGTTTATCCCCTCAACTTGCTGTAATCCTTTGTAGTGTAATGATGAGAAAGAAGCACTTTGAACTCTAGTTATTGCTGTACTAGAGACCTCATTAAATCACGATAGCAAGTATATGGCACTTTACACATTCCAAGCCCTTTACAAATCCTTGCAACCCTGTGAGGAGGGAAGTAGGTAAATATTATCCATGTTGTACAGACTGATGCACAGAAAGGTCAAGCAAATTTCCCAACCCAGACAGAGAGTCAGTGGCAGGATTGGTTCCTGACTGTCAGCCTCATGCTCACTCCTCTAGAACACACTGCATGTATGTCAACTATCCTAATCGGCCAGCAGTGCTCTGTGTCCTGGGCAGCTGAATAAGCTGTTCTGTTGTATATTCCTGCCATTAGATAGGCCTGTACAGAGCAGGCTTAGGTGGTGGAGCATAGAAAGGCATAAAGACAGAAAGGATGTGCATGAAGTGGTACACAAATGGAGGACATCTGTCGGAGAGCACACAGAGACAGATGGATATCATTCACAGGAGAAGTGAGGCAAAGCAAGGGGGAGAGAGAAACAGGATTTCAATAGGGTGAGCTGTGCGGGATCTAAATGGGAAGAGGGGACCCTTAGCAGATGCCTGAGGCTAACTCCTGTGTGTGAAAGAAGGGGAGAAGCCCATGTCCCCTCTGTAGAAAGTTCCCTGGAGAAAGGGGATGCCCTACAGCCCCAGTATCTCCCTCTCTTAGGTAGGTCAAGATGGAGGTAGACCAGCCATTATCCTTCTGAGAATGCTTCTCCCCAGGACAATATCTATAGGTAAGGTGAGCCTGTTTTGGAGATGGAAGATTGTGAGGTTTTAGGGTGAGCCTGTTCAACTTTATATAAAGATCCAACCCACTGGGATGTTTAGCTGAGTAGAAGTTGACTGTATAACTTTGGAAGCTGCATTACAGAAACCATTGAGCAAAAACTTCAGAAAATGATCATGAAAATGCACAAATACTCTTTCATCATGAAAGAGGTAGGGACTATCTTTTATTTTGGGTTTGTTCAGACTAGCACAATAGGGCCCTTTCCCAATTAGAGCCTCCCTCCCCCAAAAATAATAAAATGGGACACCTATTCAGTTTCCTGATTCTCTGTGAATCATTTATTTAATCCTCATGGTAGGAGCAGACAGTTGCAGACCTAAGATTAGAGAGATGGGAAAACATTGTGACTATTCAGGAGCATGTTTGGTTTTGCTCCTGGAGTATAGGTTATCCCATTTCAAAGGACTTGGAGTGGTACTTTGCACATGTATGGGTCATGACAGAAATAATAAAGGATTAGTGTACTCAATATGGGCTCCTCTCCTGGATAATTCTGTCCCAGTGTCTTTCCAGTTAAAATAAAGTAAAAGGGTACTCTCATGGGATTGCTTTTTCATGTTGTTGGGTCAGCAGGAACACAGACTGCAAAGGATTTATTCTCAGGTAAATTCAGGAGCATATGTCCCTGAGCAGGGACATGATAACAGTTGTCAAATACATAAAAGGTTGTTACAAGGAGGAGGGAGAAAAATTTTTCTTCTTAGCCTCAGAGGATTGGAATAGAAGCAATGGTTTTAAATTGCAGCAAGGGAGGTTTAAGTTGGACATTAGGAAAAACTTCCTAACTGTCAGGGTGGTTAAGCACTGGAATAAATTGCTTGGGGAGGTTGTGGAATCTCCATCATTGGAGATTTTTAAGAGCAGGTTAGACAAACACCTGTCAGGGATGGTCTAGATAATACTTAGTCCTGCCATGAGTGCAGAGGACTGGACTAGATGACCTTTTGAGGTCTCTTCCAGTCCTATGATTCTATGATTTCAGAGTTAAGTTTTGGTGTGAATAAAATTGTTATTGTATGGAATTATCTGGCTTCAGGACAGATTTTCATAGGCACATTGTCCTGTCCCACCAGATTTATCTTTGTTTCACCCTGGATATATTGTGCACAATAGCTCTTGCCTGTGGTTTGTCCATCTCATAGAAGATCTGGAGAGATATGACAGAGATATCGCAGCAGCCCTCAGTAAAAAGAATGTCATTAACTGTGTACATGGAAGTCTGACCCCTCTAGGGACTTCTCTGTGGGTTAATCAAATTAGGGATAAACAGGGTTCTGCAGGCTTTCTATGACTTAGTTATATAAGTTTAAAGAGTTTCTCTTCACCTTTTCCAGCATCTTACTTATCTGGCCAATTTCTTCCATACAGCACACTCCTCATAAAAGTATTCTCATTTTCTAAGAAATCCAGCAAATCCAGCAAGCCATAAGGAGGATAACGTCTCTTAACATATGCTCTCTGAGGGAGTGTTTACATCTATTTGGACAGTTAGTTTCATATCTGGAGGTGGTTCCCTGGGCCTGGCTTCATAATAGACTTCTTCAGAGATTTCTGTTAGTGACTGGAGAGCATTGTCCTGAATAATTTGTGAAGTAGGTTCTCAGTCTTCAGTCAGTAATAAAGTAATAAATCCACTCTTGTTGTGGATAATTGAATCATGTATCCCAGGGCCAAGCTTTTGGTCATAATATGTCCCAACTGGTCCCAACCCGCTCTCTAGCTGGACAGCAGTCTGTTGCTGTTGGGTCCAACTGCTGCATCCCATGTGCTTCCAAGTACCCTGGGTCTGGGTAGTGACTGGGACTTTCAGTTGCACTCCTCAGTACAGATCCCAGGTCTAAGAAGTGAGACCCCACAGTCCAGCTGTCCTGACCCTGGAACCAGTGCCACAGCCCTTCTGAACACTTTTACTCTTAAACAGCAGTACAGTGTTAGATCTTAGGAGAGCAACTATTCTGAACATATCCCTCTTCATTGTGACTATCTCTGACAGTCCTGGGTTTGGTCTGAATCCTTGGGCTAGGCAACCCGTGTGTCCTTCTTGGGGTAACTGTCTTGCTTCTGCTGAGGGAATGGCTTCTTGCTCGGAAAAGTCTTTGTCAGCTTTCTTGCCCAGGAAATTGTATTGGGGAGTTTCCAGGCTCTGGCCCCTAGCTCCCATACCTACCTAGTCAGCTTCTGGGTAGAAAGTCATTCAATGTAAATGGCTCCTGCTAGCTGCAGACCTATTGTTCCACTCCAGTGCTGCTGGCCCTTTATTGCTCTGTCACTGATTCCCAGACATAGGTGTCTCCACTGGGTGTCAGTTCCCTGCTTCAGGATGGATGATCTAATCCACAATGAAGGTTACAATCATAAATGACATTCATAAAACAACTTGAAATTCATAACATGACACAGACATATCCCCGAACTGTCACAATGATCGTTTGTACTGGCAGTGGGGCTCAGAAAGCAATCCAGTTTATTTCAGTACTTTCACTAGACAAGAACTCAGTCACCTTTTTTCCTGTCTGGAAAGAGAGGACATCTGTTAAATTTGCAGGCCAACAGTTTGGTTCCTCCTTTGTTCCATCTAAACACTTGTTTTGACATCTTTGTACTAGCAGACAGGATTGTTGTTTGTGAAGTCCTGAGGGTGGTTGTTTCCAATTAAGTTCTCTTCCACCCCAATATGAGGTTTCAAAGAAAGGGCTTGCTTATTAGATCCAGGTCAGTGAGTTCTGAGGAGTCATGATTTCTTAGTTGTTAACTTGTTTCCTTTATCTCAGATTCCACCAAACACACCAGTCAGAGTTGTTGAGTTCATTTGTTAATTGCTATAGTTATTATCCATGTTTATAGATACTGTTAACAGGCTCGGATACCTTCTCCCACTGTTTATGTTGCTGTTATTTATGACATATTAACATGTTATCTTTGGTAAGTTTTAGAAATCATAGAAATGTAGGACTGGAAAGTTCCTTGACAGGTTACCTAGTCTAGTCCCCTGCACTGAGGCAGGACTAGATATTATCTAGACCATCTCTGACAGGTCTTTCTCTAACCCTGTGGTGGGCAACCTGAGGCCCACATGCGGTGAATCAGGGTAATCTGATTGCGGGCCACTAGACATTTTGCTGACAGTGACCATCCTCAGGCATGGCCCCCTGCAGCTCCCAGTGGCTGCGGTTCTCTGTTCCCGGCTAATGAGAGCTGCGGGAAGCGGCAGCCAGCACATCCCTGCCCACTGCTTCCCACAGCTCCCATTGGCCGGGAACGGCGAACTGCGGCCACTGGGAGCTGCAGGGGACCGTGCCTGCGGAATGTCAATGTCAGCAAAATGTCTCGTGGCCCGCAATCAGATTACCCTGATGGGCCACATGCGGCCTGCAGGTTGCCCACCACTGGTCTAACCTGTTCTTAAAAACTCCAGGGATAGAGATTCCATAACCTCCCTAGATAATTTGTTCCAGTGTTTAACTACTTTTACAGTTAGGAAGCTTTGCCTAATGTCCAACCTAAATCTACTTCACTGCAATTTAAGCCTATGTCCTATTCTCGATGGTTAAGGAGAACAATTTATCACCCTCCTCCTTACAACAACTTTTTACATGCTAGACGACTGTAGTCAGTCTTCTCTTCTCCAGACTAAACAAACTCGTTTTTTCCAATCTTTCCTCAGGGTCATGTTTTCTAGACCTTTAATTGTTTTTGTTGCTCTTCTCTGGACTTTCTCCCATTTGTCCACATCTTTCCTGAAGTGTGGTGCCCAGAACTGGACATGATACTCCAATGGAGGTTTATCACTGCTGAGTAGAGTGGAAGAATTATTTCTCATGTCTTGCTTACAACACTCCTGCTAAAACATTCCAAAATGATGTTTGCTTTTTTTGCAACAGTGTTACATTGTTGATCCATATTTAGTTTGTGATCCACTATAAACCCGAGATTCTTGTCTGCAGTACTATTTCTAGGAAGTCATTTCCCATTTTGTATGTGTGCAGTTGCTTGTTGCCTCCTAAGTGGAGTACTTTGCATTTATCCTTACTGAAGTTCAACCTTTTTAATTCAGACCATGTGTCCAGTTTATCAAGATCATGTTGAATTCTAATCCTGTCCTACAAAGCCCTTGCAACCCCTCCCAGCTTGGTATTGTCCGCAAACTTTATAAGTGTACTCTCTATGCCAAATCATTTATGAACATATTGAACAGAACTGGTGGGACCTCACTCAATATACGCTTCCAGCTCAATTGTGAACCATTGATAACTACTCTTTGAGTACAGTTTTCCAGCCCGTAGTACACCCATTTTATGATAGGTTCATCTAGGATATATTGTGTTACTTTGTTTATGAGAAAGTCATGTGAGACAGTGTCAAAAGCCTTACTAAAGTTGAGATAGGATGATATCTACTGCTTCCTCCCATCCACAAGACTTGTTATCCTGTCATCTGGGGAAGCTTCATACTGAATAGCTATGCTGCAGAAAGCATCCAAAATTTCGGTGCTCTTTGAAGGGCCCTGCTGTTTCTCAGGACATTAAAAAGAGGAAGAGCCCTTCAGTACAGGACTGGTGAAATCAGAAATATAGGGGGCGCTAAGCAGAGCAGAAATTACCCTATACCAGGGGTGGGCAAACGTTTTGGCCTGAGGGCTGCATTGGGTTTCGGAAATTGTATGGCAGGCCGGTTAGAGGAGGAGGTCGTGGCCCTCCCCCCGCGGGACTCATGCCCCATCCAACCCCTCCTCTCATTCCTGACTGCACTCCCGGGACCCCTGCCCCATCCAACCACCCCTTCGCCCTGTCCCCTGACTGCCCCCGGAACCCCATCCAACCCCCACTCCTTCCTGACTGCCCCCCCGGGACCCCTGCCCACATTCAACCCCCTGTTCCCACCCCGACCCTTATCCACACCCCCACCCTCTGACCACCACCCCAAATTCCCCTGCCCTCTATCCCCCTGCTCCCTTACCTCGCTGCCTGGTGTACCGGAGGCTGGCGGGCCATGCTGCCACCACCACCACACAGCACAAAGCACCGGGTCAGGCCAGGCTCTGCAGCTGTGCTGCCCCAGGAGCTCACAGCCCCGCCACCCAGAGTATTGCGCCGGCAGCGAGGTGAGGCTACGGGGGATGGGGGAACAACGGGGAAGGGAGCACAGCAGTAGAGAGGCAGGGGGCTAGCCTCCCCAGCCAGGAGCTAAGGGGCCAGGCAGGAGGGTCCCGCAGGCCGGATGTGGCCCACGGGCCATAGTTTGCCCACCTCTGCCCTATACTGTTCTCTGTAAACAATAGTTTCTGATCTGCCTCAACAGTTTGTCACTGAAAAGTCGTCGGTGTTTGTTACAGCAGGTAGGCTTGTAATTAGAATGCACCAATTTCCAGTTTACAAAATGCACTATTGGGGCAGCCCTAAGAAGGTCATGTAATGGTTGAAGGACAGTAGTGTAACTCAAGAAACTCCATTGGTGTACATTTTCACATAGACATATGATAACAGTTACAAAAGTGCCTACATGACTTAGGAGCCTGTGTCCCATTTTCAAAAGTGACATAGGCATTTAGGTGCCTAAATCCTATTATCTTTCAATGCATCTCAGGTACCTAAATACCTTTGCCCCTTTTTGAAAATAAGAATTGCCTCCTAAGTCACTCATATAATTTGTTTAAAATTTGTGGGATTCTATTTTTTCATGTAAAATGCTTCAGCCCCAATGCTTTATTTCTTCTTAAAATAATCCCAGAATCATTTTATTACAGCCCAATGCTTATTGGTAACCTAGTAGGAAACTAGTATGCATATGCAGTGGAGGGGGGGAAACTGGTTATGAAACACTTCAGGTTTCCAAGAGGTTATTGTGAACAGTGAGTAAAAAACGTATATATGAAAACTACCCCATACAGATTATTGCATGATGGGAAAGTTCTACCTGGAAAACTGTACTTGGGATAACATGCATCTTTTTATATTAATCTCATAAATGAGTGAAATCTATTACACACTTTGTCACTGTTAACTGGGTAACAGAGTTGATGCAGTCTTCACTGCAACCCCAGTCATTACATGTATGAGGAGTGTACTTCACTATTTTCTTGTTTCATGATAGATGAGCTCCCTAGAGTATGAGATGGGTTCTGAAAGTGCACTTCCCTGACAACACTGCATTGGATTAGAACAGAGGATACATCTAATTTTAGTACTGCTCCACAGGGTACAAATCCATATTTGGAATACCAGAGGAAGAAGCTGGTACTGTCTCAGGCAACAGTGAAGTGTTGTCAAGAATGATTTTTCTTTCACACTTTACTTAATTGGTTTGTTTTCATTTCCTACATAGTTCTCACTCTCTGCAAGTCTCTGTTTCCCCTCACCTGCTCTGTTCTGAGGTGATAAGTGTGAGCCCAGAAAATAACCTCATTCTTGGGTCTCCATAGTGTCACCATCAACTTTCTGCTTAGGGGAGCCGTACCTATTCCCTTTAAAGCCCATCCACTCTGTGTTTAATCTGCTGGAGACTATGCTCCCCATTTCTCCACCTCACATTTCACACTGCTCCTGCGGCCCCAGCCTAGGGAGTAAGAATCCAAGAATGAAAACAGATGTGGACCTCCTGTAGAGGGCATTGCAGCAGGTAGGATTTTCATTATTTGAAAACATTACCGGAAAGTCTTGAAATTCAGAGACCTGATCAACCAGAAGGTGTCCAGAGAGCAGAAGTGTATGAAGTAAATGAACTTTGGCCCAAAATGAGGAAGCTGGAGTCAAATGGGACCTGACAGTATAATCTCTTCCATTGCATGGAACATTGCTATTGGGCTAAGCCGCATTTCTGCTTTGAGTTGGTATGTTGAGGCAGCAGTGGGCAGGGCATATGCTTATACTGACTTGGTAGGACACCTCCCCTTTTTGTAGAGCCAGATGAGCACAGCATCATCCTTCTGATTGGACACGAACTGTGGATGTGGTAGGCAGGTACAGTTTAAGCCTACTTGAGTTAAGACTTCTGAGGTGCTGATAAACATGAGGATTTCATTTCAGTCATATATAATAGGCTTGTTCCTGTGTTGGCAATGACCCATGTCTTCATCTTTTATGGATAGTCGGTGGTTAATAAAGTTATCACCATCAATGATTTGGTGAACAATAAGGCTTTCAACTTGGCATGTATAACCAAGACTTGGATGAATGACACAGTGAGACCTCTGCTGGTGCATTTTTATCCAGCCAGGCATATGGTCTAACATGAGGCCAAGTAGGACTGAGAAGGTGTGGCTGTACTTTTTTCATCTGATTCATTTGATATTGATATTGTTGACCACAAAGTGTTGCTACATATCTGTGCTCCCTTGCGAGGGTGGATGGAGTTGCTCTAGGGTGGCTGCTTATGTGAGAGGTCGTAAAGGATAGTTCTTTCTCACGTGTCCCAAGTGTTCTTTCATTCAGGGTGCCAGAGGATATAGTCTTGTCACCCCAACTTTAGAAGGTTGGGAAAGGATCATAATTCAGTGATTAGGTGGAGAGAGAGAAGCCTGAAATTCATTTATGGTGGAGAAGCCCCAAATTCACTGATTAGAAAAGCTTGCTTGGAGGTAGAGCTGTGGATTAATGAATAAGATGAGTGAAGGGGAGAGCCTCGAATTCACAAATTGGGGCTGCAGCAAAAGAGCCCTCTATGCCTCAGTTGCCCATCTATGAAATGGGGGTGATGGCACTTTCCTACCTCACAGGGATATTATGAGGATAAATACATTAAAGATTGTGAGCATCTCAGATACTGTGGTGATGGAAGCCATGTTGGTACCTTGGGTATAGAGCAGTGGTTCTCAACCAGGGGTCTGAGGCCCGTGGGGAGCTGTGAGAAGGTTTTTTTGGTGGGGGGCAACAAGCAGGGCCAGCATTAGACTTGCTGGGGCCCAGGACAGAAAGCTGAAGTCTTGCTGCATGGGGTTGAAACCTGTGTCTTGAGCACCACCAGTAATGAAGCTTTATGGGGCGGAGGGGGGGGGGTCCCTGTGGCATGAGACCCCAGGCAGTTGCCGTGCTTGTTACCCCCTAACACCGACTCTGGCTTTTATATGCAGAAAACAAGTTATTGTGGCATAAGTGGGCCGTGGAGTTTTTATAGGATGTTGGGGAGGGTGGAGCGACTCAGAAAGAGAAAGGTTGAGAACCCTTGGTATAGAGCAGGTGTTGGCAACCTTAGGCACACAGCCCATAGGGTAATCTGCTGGAGGGCCGCAAGACATTTTGTTTACATTGACCATCTGCAGGCACGGCCCCCTGCAGTTCCCAGTGGCTGTGGTTTGCCATTCCTGGCCAATGGGAGCTGTGGGAAGCGACATGGGCTGCAGGATTGTGCTGGCCACTGCTTCCTGCACCTTCCATTGACCACAAGACTCCTCTTCACACAGGGCTGAAGCCCCAGCAGGTGCACCCCAGCTCTTGAACTTCTGAAGATTGTCGTATGTGGCTTGGAGGGTCAGTCAGTTTAGCCACCCCCCTATAAAGCCTTAAATGGTTTGGGACCTGCACCTTCCCCAGGAGTAATCACCTCTGATCATGTACCATAATATCACAATTAGGAGCATCATAAGCATCTAAGCTAGATTCATGTTGATTTAGAAAGGAGGAGGCTGTTAGCAGGTTTTTCACCAGGAATCGGCGTTGACTCTGGTACTTCCTCATGCCCCTCCTCCCCACCCTTTTGCCTATGAGAGTAAGGACTTGCTAACCTTCTTCGCATGTTTCAAACCCATCTTCTTCATGACTGTTTGAGGAGGAAATAAGAACAGTGTTATTGTGTGTAAGAGCTATTGTGGATTTATTGTTATAGTGGACAAATATTATTATGCACCACGTGGGTAGTCAATTATATCTGACATATGTGTGGTGGATTTTATAGTTTGTCTGCTTTAAAAATTGGTAGAAGTGCCTAGAGCCAGGGACAAGTGCTTCAATTGTTACTTGAAATAAATAAATACTATAAATAATTGAAGCCGGCACTTGCAGATAATTATGAGAACTGTCTCAAGAATATAAACTGCTCTTGGTCTTAAAACAGCAGAATCCTTAGTAAAGTTGGTGAGATAAAAGCCCCAAAGAATTTCTTCTTTACAAACTAACTAACATGGTTTATGTTTGGTGAATTAAAAGCTTCATCAGATATGACATGGAGGCTAACTACTAGGTAATATTTTACTTAACTGTAATTTCTATGTAATAGGAACTGTACTTGTCATTGCAGGTATGGTTACAAAAGTATGGCTACCTTCCACCAACTGACCCCAGCATGTCGGTGTTACGCTCTGCAGAGACCATGCAATCAGCTATAGCTGCCATGCAGCAGTTCTATGGCATTAATATGACAGGAAAAGTGGACAGGAACACAATTGAGTAAGTAACTGGCACTGAAGTGCTCTCAACTTCTATATTTCAACAAAATAAAGTAGGACTGTAGGAACTTGAAAGCACATGAACTGCAATGACTGGGATATCCAAAGAGTGCAGCAATTTCAAAGGGGGAATGAAAATGTCTTCATTTTTTCTGCTCTATTTCATACTGGCCAGTTGGCAAATTTCCACTGTCAGCCCCTTGCCCTCTGCTTTTGAAGTGTGATTAAAAATAAAGGATTGGAGGGTTAACTGTGGGAACGGCTAATAGATAACACAGAAGGCGACACAGAAGCCAGCTGATCATGGATAAGAAAAATGTCAGAAAAAGTATCCTGGTGGGCATAAAAATTTCAAGGTGACTCTCCCTTTGGTGGAAAATCGTCAGGGAAGATTCCTTTCTCTTCCTCAATGCAAACATATTTCAGGCTGTCCACTGGTCCATTCATTTAATGGTTTCCAGTACCATAAACACACGTGATTATTTTAATATAAAATAGATCTTTTAGTTTTGCAAGCTCTCTGAAATATGAGTGATGTGGAGCGTATAATGTATGATTTCCTCGCCATGTTGCGTTTTATATCGGTGTACACAGCCTAACTTGGTGCAACACCGTGATTGAAATTCATGTACAAAGACATAAAGCAATGTCAAAGAAAAAGAATAATCATAAAAGGATAGTAGTGCACGCTTAAGAAAACGAACCTGGACATTTGTAACAAATAAACTGCTTGCTTGCCTTTTCTCTGTGGAAACTTAACGGGGATTTTATTTCTTTTTTTAGATAAGTTACTTTGCTTGAATATCAAGAGAGGAAAAATATAGCACCATGGCAATATATCCACTGGTTATTACATGCAAATGAATCCATACTCTTATTCTAAAATTAACAAAAAGCTTTCTGAAAAGCATTCTTCTCTCTTGTGCCCAGCCCTCCCCCCAATGTGGCATATGTTGTTATTCTTTCACAGTAAAATAGCTGACAGGAGTGATTTTTCAATCACTTGGCGGTTTAGGAAAGGGTCTACCTAAACTGCTGATGCCAAAGAAGGATGGAAAAATCGTTGTATCCCACTAGCACATGCATTATTGCACTGAAAAGCAATAAAGCGAAGCAGTTTTTAGGGCAGCCCTAAGGGGAGATGAGGGGGTCAGACGTCCCTGGACTTAGGAATTTAAAAGACCTTGTAACAGATAATGCAGCAGGAAGAGAAACAGAAAGTGTATGCTACCTCATGAAATAACCAGGTTCAGAAGCATGTTTTGGATTCAGCCTCCAGAGTAGTGATTACAGATAAGGTTCCTTGCGGAGCTGAAATGATTGAGCTTTGCAGGTAGAGTGTAGCTGCGCCACCCACTACTGGGTTTTTAAAAGCTGCATTTGTGGTGGTTTTGAGGAGCCCCTTTATTCTGCTGGAAGGAAAAGAATCTGTTGTGAGTTGGTGGCAAGGGAAGGATAGGACGTGGCAAAGCAGGGGAAAGGTAGTGGCCGTTCTCTGCTACTGGGTGTCGAGCAGCAGATACAAAGAGCTTCTGTCTGAACGAAAAATATTTGGACATGCCCAGAAATTTCAAACGAAGCTAAACTAAAGTGGGCACGTTAGCTAGAAAATTGGCAAGCCTGTCTTATTTCCGTGCCACATGGGATACAAGTAAAGTTGTCTTACACAGCAGTTCCAATCTTTTGTTTTGTGTTCTCTTGTATACTTGACCATCTGTCTTCCTCAATGTAGGTAGTAAAGCATGATGTGCTTGTTCACACCCAGAAGCACAGTGTACAAACTCTGGAATGTTGTCTTTTTCTCCTAGGCACATGTAAGCCACTTGGGGTGAGTTCTGCATTCACTTGCACACTTGCATTTCCTCTGACTTCAACTAGGTTGCATGAGAGTAATTTGAAGGCAGAATCTGGCCCATCGGGCATTTATGTTGAGAGACGAGCATACATACAGGGCCAAAGCTGGCCCTCGATTACATCCATTTGACATTTGAAATCAATGGAAGCTCCATCTATGTAACTAACAACAGAATTAGTCCTTTTAAATTATTCAGATATTGTAATATTTTGGAACAGTCTGATGTGGAGAGAGGAAAAACTTTTTTTTCAGCTAGAAATATCTGACAATTGTACATTTCTTCCTTTGTGGATAATAAACCTGGTAATAAAAGTTTGGGAACCAACAGACGACACTCACTGTACAAAATAAATACTGCAGTGAGGACCTAGTAGAAATAGAGTTTGTTCTCATCTTGTTGCACAGGGCTTTACCTGCCTATTTCCCATGCATTGAGAAGAGATTACCACTTAGTCATCAGAGGACAAACAATTAAAAGAACTTAATACAGTTGCTTGACAGGAACCAACTTTGGGAATATTAGTAGAGAAATATATGCAGCAACAGCATCATCAAAAGTCTCTTGGGAGGACTTTGTTTTTGTATAAAACAAAATATCCCTTAAGGAATATTTGGCATACAAAAATATTATAGGAGTTCACCTGTCCCTTTTTACATGCTATTTCCATAATGGCCTTGTTGATGTATTTTGGAATTTGTTTATCAGGGAAGTTGAGAAACCTGATAACTGTTTTATAGATGGGGCTTGGCAGAAAGAGGTGGAAAAGAAAGAAATCATTGTAATGACATGCCAACAGGAAGGAGATTGTATCCAGTAAGAACGTTGTTTGGCGTTTTCATTAGTATTTTACATGATGACATCCATATATTAATAACCTCAGTCAACACTTCATAGAAATGATGTTTTCAAAAGTTAACGCATTTGATCAGTTTTCTACATTTTCACTTGCCTGAAATAAATCAACGAAAGTCTAGCTTACTGTAGCAATCTACAGTAAAAAGAGTAGCTATGCCAATCTGCAATCATCTGATGTACATTTCTGCCAAAACTGTATTAATTAAAACACAGATACCCTAGAATAAGTGCTCTAGTGTAGAAAATTGCCTGCCCCAGTGATAGTATTATAGTTCACAAGTTTCTAAATAGAATGTGATGTTTGACAAAGTTCATGAAAGAAATGTTCTGTAATTTTAAGTCAAATAATGAGCGTGCTTCCAGTAATACTCTTTTCAGGAGCTCTCTACAAGCCTGTTTCTGCAGAAACAATTAGGATATGGTGGAGTTCCACTTCTCTGTGGCCTCTGCTGCTTATATATTAATTGTCAGTTTTTAATACTCAGAAATGATAATGAGCAGAAATTTTGAGCTATTAAATCAAAAATAGTGGTTTGTTTTAGTAGCTGCCATAGCACTGGATATGAAAACAACATCTGAGGATTAGCCATGCACATTTTCTGAGCTGAAGCCTTGAACTTGGTTCCCTAGACTAGCTGTGGATACGAGCTATTACAGAGGCAGCACACTCAGTCCCTGGCATGAAATGGAACATCTTACATCAATCTCCAGAGACTCCCTTTGTCTAACACAAGGAGGGAAGGGAACCACATCCATCTTTGCTGACTAAGGGCCTGATCCAGAGACTGCTGAAGATTTCCATTGACTAATGGACTTGAAATCAGACTCTTGTGGAAATGATGTAATGCCATGGTGGGGTCCTTGAGGTTGGGGGGCTGGGAAGGAAATAAAGGATAAGAGAAGGGAACCCTGAAGAAAAAAAATACCCTTCAGTGGGATCCTTAAACTGTCAATGGATTGTTTTTGTTTTTTTTTCAGTTGCTGAATCTAACATTAGTCTTTGCAACTCTTTCTCCCAGTTTTGCCTCTTCTTGTTTTGGTAGCCAAGGTTGTTCCTTCTTTTAAAAAAATGGTCCAGATCATTCCTCTATTTCTTTCTGAAAAATGTAGATATTGATGCTCACATATTTTTTTTATCTTAAATAACCTTAACAACTGAGAGCACCTGTTAATAGGGCTGGCCAGAAAACAAGAATTCCATTAGTGGACATTTTTGAAGTTTTAAAATTTGTTTTTATTCCACATCAGAACATAAATGCAACCTTTCAAAATTGTCCATAAAAAAATGAGAGAGAGAGAGAAAGAGGAACTCTTTCCCGTCTTGGCAAATGATAGCCAATAGTCCATTGGTAAGACACTTACCTGCAAAGTAAGAGACCTGATGTTAGTCCTGTTGTACCTGATTTGGAACAGGGACTTGAATCATTGTGTCCCACAGCCCAGTGTCCTACCCACTATGTTATAGACTCAGCCGGTCTCAATTTCTCCTGTTTGAACTGTTCCATTTTGTATAAATTAAATATTCATGTGGCCAGCACAAGAGAGACTGATTTTATAGCTTGGTGGTTAGGGAACTCTCTTTGGATATCTGTGATCTACGTTCAAAACTGTGTCTGTGAAAAGTTTTGGTTTTGACAAATTGGCATTTTCCAACTCAAAGTTTATTCAAAAGTTGCTCACCATCCCTACTTGTGAAGCAAAGCCTATCTAGGGCTCTGTTTAGCTTGAATAATAATCATATTCAGTACAAAGTTCTCTAGATTTACAAAGTTAGGGTGGAATTATATGGAATCTGGGGCTGCTCAGGGTATATATTGGGTCATATTTGGCTCTCATTTACTCTGGATCCACCCTGGTGTAACTTCATTGACTTCAGTGGAGTTCCTCACTGTTTACATTGATGGACTGAGAACAGAATTTGGTGTGCAGTATCCTGTAGCCAAAGCAAAGACTTCAGTGACAAGTGCTGTTAATCTGGCACCTTTCTTAAGTGCTGAATTCACTTAAAATAATACTCTAGAAGAGCTGTTACACAGATGAGTTCTACAGGTTCAAATATAAGTGTAAATAATGAACTAAGGAAAAAGACATTCCTAGAAAGCCTCCGTTTTCATAAACAACAACAGTTGTTTCCCTTTTGTTGCTTGAGAAAATATTTTATTGTTGAAAGTTCATTTCTATTTTTTCAATTTACGCTGTTTCCAAATTGACCAGAAATGCATGAGTCAATGTGCTTTATAGTTGTCAGTTCACTACTGATACATAGGGAGATTGGGGGAAAGAATATACCCCAAATACACAGATTTAATAACCATGAATTGTGTTATCCATGTGAAGCTTCCCTGCAATCAATGGGAGGATAGAGTTGTTAATATTCACTACATCATTTTAAGAATAAAAAAGCCCAGAGGAATTTGTATACCATAAAGTGTTTATAATCTGCATTTACTCTTGTGATAAAGGGGATGTGCATTGATAATTTGCATTTGGACTCTTGACACTGGACATTGAAGAAATCACTTAAAATTTTGAGGTACCAAAAATAGCTGAGCTGAGGGCTATGTTGTCAGTTTGCTAGGAGTCCAATCCTTAATGTGCACTAAAATAAGAAGATTGCAGCTCCTCTCAGGTTTAATACAGAGAGGTATGATTTGATACAAGGCTAGAGAGCCAACATGTGATGTGCAAAGGCCTCAGTTTGAATTAGACTGGGATTTATAGTCTGTGTGGGCCACACTTCTCCCTTTAACGTAAGGTTAGTGGTCGGGAACATGATCTGATTATGAAGGTCATAATTTGGCCATTCCAATTTAAAAGGATACAAGCATAATGTCTTTGACAGATTTATGACATTTTAAAACCTTATGTAGAAGTAATTACTTAAAAAAAAAGATGTAATAAATCATGGTGTTTGGGGATTTGGTAAATTATTTAGATTGTAAAAACCTGAAGTGAAATGATAGAATGCTGAAATTTGAATTCCCATTGGCTACGAGTTGGTCTTGTCTTTTATATTAAATCCCTCTCTTGAGTATAAAGCCTTTTACAATGCTAACAAAATTCTCTCCAAGAATATTGAAACTTTTACATAACTTCAGAGCTCATTCCAATAATAGCTTTAAGGATTCATTTTCCAATTTACAGCTTTGGATATTTACAGTGTTTATCAGGCCAGTGTCTTTCAGGTGAGCCAACCCTGTTATTAAGTACGGATCTCCATCAGTTAAGCTGACTAATTTAAAACTGGGCATCTTTTCATTTAGGACTAATTCAACTGTTTTCAAGACAGCAATGTTAACATACTCTGTTTCCAAGAGATTTCTTAATGTGTCCCAGAGCTTGATTTTTTTCTGTGCAGTGTTTCTAACAAAATATTAATAGTTCTGTGGTTTTTGCTTTATTCCCTGCTTCTTTCATTTGACGTAGTGATACCACCTTAAGGTGAGAGAACTTGTCTTTTGTTACTTATATGTCTGCTTTTTACAATGTTTGTGTGGGTGTGTTTTCCTTTACATAGAGTAAATATGTCCTGTAATTTAAATGCATGGTAACTGCATGTTGATCTAACATCTACTCAGAATAAGTTTTATTGACAATGTGTATATATAAAAACATGCAAAACTCTGAGCCAGTTTTTAATCTAATTTACTCAGATGTAATTCCAAGGTAATTCCGTTGAGAAGAATGGTACTCCCCTTTATCTCCACTGTTGTGACTGAAATTTGAATCTGGCTCTCTGTTATTATTATTTTATTATTAGAACAAATTTTAGCTGGCAAATTACTGACCGTGACCAGAGTCCCAGGGGAGCCAGCTGAGGTCACTCAATCAGGGTGAACTGAAAGAATTGGGCAAGCAATCCCCAAAGCTGGTCCAATACTTAGATTGACCAAGCCAGCACAAAATAGCTTCTATAATTACCCAGAAGACAAGAACACAGTTTCCTTGAGGTAACTCAGCCTTAGGCCTCCACCCAGACACTCAAGTCAAATATGATGAGGATTACTGAAAATTTTATTCATCATATAAAAAAGTTCTACCAATCCCAAAGGATCGGACACATTATCTCCCAGGTTAATGAATATTCCAGATCTTACCCAATACACGCTTACAGCAACTTCTTATTAACTGAACTAAAATTTATTAAAAAAAAAGAGAGAGTATTGGTTATAAAATCAATATACATACAGATATGAGTACAATTCTTGAGATTCAGATTAATAGCAGAGATGGTGAGCTTTGTAGTTGCAAAGAGTTCTTTCATAATTAGTCCATGGGTTATAGACCAATGTTCATATTCAGGGTGTTCCAGCCTAGGACTGGGATCTCAGCCTTACAACTTAAGCTTCCCCTGCATGAAACATCAAGCATGTCTGAGATGACAGGATCAGGACCCAAGGGTCTTTTATACAGTTTTCTAGCAGCCACTTGACCATACAGTCTTGGGTGAACAATAGGCTTTTGATGTAACCTTCTGTTTCCTATATCTCACCAGTAATTAACTACATGGATTAACATAAGACAATTTATCCATTAAGCAGTTTATCACAAACTTTAACGAGATATATAAACAATGAGTCATCTAAATGTTACTATTCCATTTTGATCTCTGAATCAATAGCTATAGTGACAGACAGGAACTGTATGCTTACATGGCTAGTATTTAGGATATAAGTAAACACACACAATTAATATCACCTCTAATTCTCTAAAAATACAGGTTTGCACTTCTAAATTCTAGCCTATCTAGCATAGAATGGCCTTTGTTACCATTTCTGTGACATGGCTCAACAGGTTGACTCTGGGTCAATTAGCCTGCAGGATGTTTAACCCTTTCTGGGCACATGTCACACTTTGTATAAGATTTGTTGCAATTATATGACAGTAATAGCAATAATGACTTGCATGGTTATATTTTAATCAGATAATGTCACACTGGCCCTCTGTTATTATTATTTTATTATTAGAACAAATTTTAACTGACAGTCATAATATATCCCTGCAAATTGTTGACATCTGCTTTGTGTAATCCAGGTTGTTTAAAGACATGAGAAACCAGCTGTAATCCAGAAGAATAGTTTAGCAGGTCGGGGGAAAGTAAAGGAATACAGATTGTGTGGCTATCTTTGCAGAGGCTACAGAATCCTTCTGAAAATATTGATGATCATCAACTGCCTCACACGCAAGACATGAATCTGTAGTTAGGTTTAAGAAAATGAATTATATTTATTCTGTAATTTATCTATAATAGTAATTTTTAAACATGATGACCAAAACTTCAGGCTTGTTTGCCAGAAGTTAGGCACCGAAAGCCATATTTAGGCACCTAAATAGATGGTGGTATCTACCTCTGAAAATCAGGCTATTATTTAGGTGCCTAAATATGGTTTAGGTGTCTGACTTTAAGCAGCCAAGTTTGAAAATTTTGGCTCCTATACTTATGCTACATTATGGAGATGTAACCAGTCAAGGTCTTTGGAAAGACTGATCTGACCCTACAACCCTTACTGACATGAGTAGGCCCTGCACGTACTTCCATGTTTGAAGGATCATATCTTACAGGAGATGCCTGTACATATCAAGCAGCATATACAGATGATATTGATATGTCTCCTTTATGTGGTAAAAAGCATAAAAGCTAAACTTTTCAAACTGCCTAAAGTTAGGCACCTCAACTCATATGTAGTCACATAAATAATAGCTTGTATATATATATATGCATGTCTCTGGTGTATATAATGCCTGACATGCATAGATGTGAATTTATGTGTATATAAATATCTAAAATGTGGAAGTTAGCATGACCTATGTTAGAGAAGAGCACCATATTCCATTTTCCTGTCTTTAAATATTTAGCTAATCTACCATATGATTTGCATTGTATTAATGTGTGTAAAAATTAGAATGCACACTTAATTCCTTGAGCATAGGACTGAAAATTTACATCACTAGTACTGTTAAACCTCTGTCTGCAGTTTGTCTGACAAGATCTGTTTAATTTAGCACTTCAGTGGTGTCATTGGAACACATCTATACAAGTGCTCCTTATCACAATAGCATGCACTGTTTCCACTGTGACAAACCCCAAAGACTTTTCTGTATCTCTCTCAGTTATACTGCAGTAAGAGCTTCTGTAGGACAAATGAAAGTCTGTTTTTTATCTCTGTATGTTGGGGACTGATATAGTAAATGTAATTTAAATATTAATTGGATGATGGGTCAGGTGAATTTTGTCAGCCAATCAAAGGGTGGGGACTTAAAAATGCATATGTATATATGTATACTTACAGTATACATTATATATAGATAAATGCAATTTATAGAAAGGGTGGTTAAACTCTTGCCTGAAATGAAAATCTGTTCTCCAAGCTAATCAGAATACAGCTTTTCAGTAATGGTATAGTAAGGACAATGGTATCAGAAAACAGCAGATAAAACTACAGCATCTACCTCATTAATTATTTGTCATAATAGAAATCAAGTAAATGGACTAGAAAGTTGCCACAGAATGTCTTCCACTTAGAAAGTAAATGTCTTATTATGTGTGTGGCGGCATTGGACAATTACTTTGTGAGTGTTCAGTTCTATTGCATAATCTCTGTGGTCTGGATTCTGATACTTTTATTCATGGTAAATAACCCCTTACTCCACAAGTGAGAAACCATTCATTCAACTAGAGCATGAATATCAGAATCTGGTACTTTCTTATGTACACCTAAGTCAGACCATCAAACCAAATCTATAACTCTGACATACACTTCTTAAAACTTAAAATATTTGAAACCCACCTTTCCAAGTAAACACCTTCCACAGAAACACTAGAGCTTCAACACACTTTCATGTTGCTCTCTGTTGGCACTAGCTGGTTGAACTCTTGTGGGACATAGCAAAAGTGGATCAGAGGCTTTGAAGTTAATGCTACGCAGCACATTCAAAATGTTCAGGCAAATTGTTGAGTTTGAGATGCTACATTTACTATTTAAGGTGGCTCTTCTTCCTAATATAGAGGGGCAGTAGAGCAGTCAAATATTTAATGGGGAGCTCAATGATATAATTACTTTAACAGTCCCAGACTCTTGGATAAAATCCCCTTATGTTTTTGGAGTGGACCATTTGATGAAAGGGAATTGGGTTTGTCCAAACATAAAGACACTGTGACAGAAAAGAAAGAATATGAAATGAAAAATTATGATTAGAGAATCAAGACTTTAAATCTTCATGTAAATATTTAACCTCACCTATAGACAATAATCTATAATATAGATCCTGGTTGTCTCATTAGAGTCAGAATAAATTATTAATGCTAAAAGACTTGGCCAGTTGAGAGATGGCAAAGCGCTATTATGCAGTGATTGCAGGGAACACAAATTTAAAAAATAATGGGAGAGGAATTTATATTTGAAAGGCATGGGAGGTGGCGAAGCTCTGTTGCCCCATGTTATTCTTCGCCCCCCCCCACCAACCATGTAACTTCTTTAGCCATGTAACTTCTCATATTTGTGATCATTATTGTGAGTAAATGTAAAAGCGAACAATGTATAACTTTTAAGAGGTGTTGATATTGCCGTCTGTTGGATAAGTCTGTTGCAATTTGCTTTCTGGCCTGAATATGGCTGATAAGATAGTGTAACTGTGCAATACTGATTTTTGCAGTTGGATGAAGAAACCTCGATGTGGTGTGCCTGACCAGAGAAGAGGTAGATCCAAGTTTAACATTCGTCGAAAACGATATGCATTAACAGGACAGAAGTGGCAACACAAACATATCACTTACAGGTACAAAAAAATCAATAAACCTTTTGGTGATATCACTAAGCATTTTATTAAAAGAAAACAATTTTTTTTAAGATATTATTTTCTAAATGTGTACTATGCATTGTCCAGATGTTGATGTGTGGTATAAAAATATTGATTTCAGTATCCCTGGAGTAACTAATCACACGCTGCAAAAGCACAGAATGAGTTTCTTGGATTTAAATTGTCTGCATTTAAACAGAATATTCTTTGAAGCTTGCAGCACCAAATTAACCTCCAATGTCCCCCCTAACTGTACCTTTCAACCCACTTGGCAACTTCTCAGGAAAAGTCACTTTGAATGCAGGAACAGTCTAATGGAATTGGGGTCTCTAATTTAAATATGCAAATATCCCTCCTTCATTGGAGGGAGGCAGTAACTGCAAATGCAGGTGCCTGCAGGTCCATTTCAAAATATAAATGAATTTCATTAAATTTTGGTGAGTCAGTTACACAGCCGTCTCGTGCTCACACAGTAATAGGCATGGGGGCATGTATGTATCAATGAAACTCTCAATCTGACTTGCAATTTACAGGACGTGTTGCATGCTGTATCAAAGCTGACCTTGGCTTGGCAAATAAAATATATTATGCAAAAATATGTACCTGCTGTTAGTGCTGTCAGCCAAAAAGTGTCATGTGTACACAATATGTGGCCCAAAAAATTGTCAGCAAAGCAGAGATTTGTATGTAGTCCTCTAGAAATTTATCATAATCTGTTCAGGATTATGGGATCTACCATGGCACTGAATGTTCTCTGGGATAAAATTCATTGACCAGCTATTTACAGTACTATATGATGCATAGATTTTAAGACCAGAAAGGACCTTTATGATCATCTAGCCTGACCTCCTGCATAACATGAGTCATAGAATTTTACCCAGTAATTCCTTTATCAATCCCATATTTTCTGGTTGGATGGCTTTCAAAAAAGCATTCTCAATCTTGATTTAAAGACTTCAAGTGATGGGGGAATCCCCCATATCATCAGTGAGTTGTTCCAGTAGATAAGTAACTCGTGTTTTTATTGCTGAGTATTGTAGTCTATGGGAATTGAAGGTGCTTAGCACCTAGCACGAGTATGTCTAAATATATTATTTTACATTTATCCACATTTTTAACTTCTTAATCTAGGGATTTAAATGGGAAGTGTGTGTGTGTGTGTGTGTGTTTAACATTCTTCCTCTTCATTTGTAATCCCAAATCTCAAATCAGTAGGCCTGATTCTCCACCCTGTTACACCATTTTGATACCACTGTTAAGTCCTGCAACTGAAATATCATCGTTCTGCCACCCAAGACATTAATCATGAAAGCAGTACAAAGGGGGATCCCAAGATTAATCTGTTTGGTAACCCTCTAGTAACCTTTCTAGCTTGAAGAATTTATGGCTGTTCTTTGCTTCCTGCCCTTTTCCCAAAATTTTCACTCTGCTGTGTCACCTTATCATATGCCTCTGCCATTTAACATTAACCTCCAGATCAAACTTTGCCAGAAGTTTTCTAAAATTGAAGTTTTCTAAAATTTCAACACTCCACTGTTAGTAGCAAGCACTACTTTCCTTTAAATGAAAATCAGCATGAGTTCACAGAACATAATTGCTATAGATTGGACATTCAAAAGTGTTCAGTTTCTGGGAGTTTTACTATTGACTTCAGTGGGAGCAGAATGAGGCCATCGTCACGTCCTTGACATCTAAAAACATTGTAGTCCAAAGCTTGGCTAGGCTCCACATTGTGCTAATGTGGGTTTTTTCTTGAGATCCAGCCTCTGACCCACACGCAGCAGAACTGCATCAGTTCTAAAGCTAAGAGGGCCCCTGATCCGCAGAGGTGAGGACCGGATTTACCCTTGTTAACTTTCTGGATAGTGGTTTCTAGATTATATCCTCAGGTGCTGTGTTTAAATCAAATATTTATGTTTTTTTTTAATTGTCAGATATTTTCTAATAGTAAAATATAATTGAGATCATATGTAGATGCATAGAAATGTAGGTCTGAAAGGGACCTCGAGAGATCATCTAGTCTAGTTCACTGAGGCAGGAACAAATGTACCTAGACCAGGGGTCGGCATCCTTTCAGAAGTCGTGTCCCGAGTCTTCATTTATTCACTCTAATTTAAGGTTTTGCGTGCCAGTAATACATTTTAACGTTTTTAGAAGGTCTCTTTCTATAAATCTTTAATATATAACTAAACTATTGTTGTATGTAAAGTAAATAAGGTTTTTAAAATGTTTAAGAAGCTTCATTTAAAATTAAATTAAAATGCAGAGCCCCCCGGACTGGTGGTCAGGACCCGGGCAGTGTGAGTGCTGCTGAAAATCAGCTTGCGTACTGCCTTTGGCACACGTGCCATAGGTTGTCTACCCCTGATTTAGACCATCCCTGACAGATGTTTGTCCAACCTGTTCTTAAAAACCTCCAGTGATGGAGATTCCATAATCTCCCTTAAAATCCTATTTCCTTGCTTAAATATCCTTATAGTTAGAAAGTTTTTCTAATGGCTAATCTATATCTCCCCTGCTGCAGATTAATCCCATTACTTCTTGTCCTATCTTAAAGGGACATGGAGATCAGTTGATCACTATCTCTTTTTAACAGCACTCAACATATTTGAAGACTGCTATCAGGTCCCCCCTCAGTCTTCTTTTCTCAAGTGTAAATGTGCCCAGTTTTTTTAACATTTCTTCATAGGTCAGGTTTTCTAACTATTTTTGTTGCTCTCCTCTGGACTCTCTCCAATTTGTCTACATCTTTCATAAAGTGTGGTGCCCAGAACTGTACACAGTATGCTAGCTGAGGTCTCGCCAATGCCAAGTAGAGCGGGACAATTACCTCAATTAACACAAGTGTCTTGCATATGACTTTTGTGTTAATACACCCCAGAAGAATATTACCCTTTTTTGCAACTGCATCACAATGTTGGCTCATATCAGGTTTGTGATCACTATAACCTACCTGTCCTTTTCAGCACCAACTAGCCAGTTATTTCTCTTTTGTCATTTGCATTTGATTCTACTTTCCTAAGTGTAGTACTTCACACTTGTCATTATTGAATTCCATTTTGTTGATTTCAGACCAATTCTGCAATTTTTTCAAGGCCCTTTTGAATTCTAATCCTGTCATCCAAACTGTTTGCAACCCTTCCCATCTTGGTGTTACCTGCAAATCTAATAAACATAATCTCCACACCATTATCCAAGTCATTAATGAAAATATTGACTATTACTGGACCCAAAAAAGATTCCTGCAGGACCCACTAGATATGTCCTACCCAGTTTGACAGCTACTATGGATAACTACTCTTTTGAGTATGGTTTTTCTACCAGTTGTGCACCCACTCTTATAGTTATTTCATCTAGACCACATTTCCCTAATTTATGTATGACAATGTTGTGTCAAAAGCATTATTAAAATCAAGATATGTTGCATCTGCTGCTTTCCCCTTATCTACTATCCCAGTAAGCGTGTCAAAGAAGGAAATTAGGTTTGTTTGGCATGGTTTATTCTTGAAAAATCTTGTGTTGGTAATTACTTATCACCCTAATAACTCCTAAATTCTTACAAATTGATGGTTTAAAAATTTGTTTTGGTATCTTTTTTCAAGTATTGAAGTTAGGCTGACTAGTCTATAATTCACCAGGTCTTATTTTCTCCCCTTTTTAAAGATAGGTGCTATGTTTGCCCTTCTCCAGTCCTCAGGGATCTTACTCCAGGAGCTCTCTAAGATAATTGCTAGTGGTTCCAAGATTACTCCAGTTAGTTCCTTAAGTATTCTAAGGTGCATTTCATCAGGCCCTGCCAACTTCAATATGTATATTCTTTAACCTGCTCTTTCCCAATTTTGGCTTGAGTTCCTTCCCACTTCCTGGTAATATTAATTGTGCTAAGTATCTGGTTACAAGTTACCTTTTTAGTGAAGACTGATGCAAAATAGGCATTAAACACCCCCACCTTCTTGATAGTATCCATTTTTAGATCTTCTTCCCCACTAAGTATAGGACCTACACTTTCCTTCATCTTTCACTTGCTCCTAATATATTTATAGAACCTCTTCATATTGCCTTTTTTGTCCCTTGATAGGTTTAACTCATTTTGTACCTTAGCCTTTCTTCTTTTGTCCCTATGTGCTTGTGCTATTCTTTTGTGCTCCTCCTTAGTAATTTCTCTGTTTCACTTTTTATAGGATTCCTTTTTGATTTTTCTGGTCGTTAGAGCTGCTGATGGAACCATATTAGCCTCTTACTATTCTTCCTATCTTTCCTTTGCATTGAGATAATTTGCAGTTGTACCTTTAATATTGTCTCTTTAAGAAACTGCCAGGTCTCCTGAATTGCTTTTTTCCCTTAAATTACCTTCCAATGGGATCTACAAGTTATGAAGTTTTTAAAGTCTGCTTTTTTGAAATCCCATTGTCCTTATTCAACTGTTCTCACTCCTTCCTGTCTTTAGAATCACAAAATCTGTCATTTCATGATCACTTGCACCCAAATTGCCTTCCACCATCAGATTCTCAACCAATTCCTCTGTTAGTCAGAATCCAGTCTAAAATGGCCGGCCTCACAGGTTACTTCCTCCACCTTCTGAAACAAGAAGTTGTCCCCAATACATCCCAAGAACTTATTGGACATGTTTACCTGTGTCTTTTGTCTTTCTTTCTGTATTTTCTCTTTGTCACTGTTATTTTGGCCCCAAGAACTTTTGGCCAAACTTTTGGAACTTTCTTCTGGCACCCATGTTGAATTTAAATAAATTAATGCAACTGGAAACAAGGAGCGGGGAAGACAAGCTCAGATAGGTAGGTTTGGAGAAGTAACAGTGGAAAATATTAATGGTATTATATAATTTTTGAACTTGTATACCACTAAAACAATTTTGCTTTTATCTACTATAATTTTAGACATCTAGGTGCTGCAGTTTACAAAAACTGAATGAGTGCAGTATCAGAAGCTGAATAGAATTGAGTCACTGCTGAATGGATCCTTTGGTCCATTCTACTGTAGAAGAGGAGCATTGGGGTGTCAAAGGGCTACTTTAGCTATTATACTTAAGTTGTCACTTAAGTTCACAGCTGATCCATTGCTTTGTCATGGCAGGATACCCTTTCAGTGGTGAATAAAAAATATCAATTCAGCCAGACAAAAGACTTGCATGAAAATGTATTAATTTGTAAATTTGCCTATTTTCAATTTTAAGTTCTTAAAATTGAAGCAGTTTCATGGAACTTTAGAAGTGTTCAATGAAACTTGACACATTTTCAGTGAAACTTCATATGAATAATTTTCTCTCAGCATAGGTGTATCTTTTTTGCCAAATACTAAAATTTTAAACTGAGGTGGTATTAGACGCCAGTATCTCAGCTGTGCAAATAATTTTTAAAAACTGTCCGTGTTGAAGCATAATGGCGATTTTTTAACAACTCCAGAGGGAAAAATGGTTTCTGATCTTTCACATGGCCTGTTGAGGCTCAAATGATTGGCTGCCATAGGAACAGTGGTAGAACCACAATCTATTTCATAAAAAGAAAAGGAGTACTAGTGGCACTTTAGAGACTAACCAATTTATTTGAGCATAAGCTTTTCGTGCATCCAATGAAGTGAGCTGTAGCTCACGAAAGCTTATGCTCAAATAAATTGGTTAGTCTCTAAGGTGCCACAAGTACTCCTTTTCTTTTTGCGAATACAGACTAACACGGCTGCTTCTCTGAAACCAATCTATTTCATGGGATTAAGTTACGTCATTTCAGAAAGATGATCTGAGCACCCACATTGTCTCCTGTGAACTTCTAAAGAAATAGAGACTGAGAGAAATAAGGTGTGTGAACCAAATAGGATGCCTATATCGAGATGAAGCCAGCCTCCCAGTCCTTCACAGTGTGGGGTTATTGGTCTTTAGGAGATGGGTAAGGATGACACCACAAGAAAGGAAGATGATTCCTGCATTCACTGACTAAGTGTATGCGTGTCAGTCCCTAGCACAGAATTGATATTTACCATTTTTATTAATTCTCCCTTTTTCTTCCTCTGTAACATAACTTTCCAATTACATAAATGTATTTACTGGACATTTTTAGTAATTCAGTTTCTATATGGATGATACAGTATATGTCCTGAGATGTATTATGCAACCCATGCCTGCTTGGTGTGGCACTCTGTCCGCGGCTAGACCAGGTAGAGATTGATGAGCCTGTTACAGGGGTAGCTAAAAGAGATGTGTCTCTTAGGTCAAGCAGTAGAAACTCATGCATTAAACTCCAGAGATTCCCAGGTTTGATCCTAGCTGCCAATGACCAGGGTCAGTCTGTGTTACAGTAGTTTTGCCTTGTACATAATATTAATACATTCTGTAATCATAGTCCTTTGTACTGGTACCATATTTAAAATGTTGCGCTCAACACTCAGAGGGATTTTACCCAAGAGAGAAATCAGTCCATTATGAACTGAGAAGTGTTGAACATGTTATCTGGCAGGAGAGTATGTGTTTAAACTGAGAGTCCAGAGCAGTGTCTCTCAAACTTTCCAGACTACTGTACCCCTTTGAGGAGTCTGATTTGTCTTGCGTACTCCAAGTTTCACCTAATTTAAAAACTACTTGCTTACAAAATCAGACATAAAAATACAGAAGTGTCCCATCACATTATTACTGAAAAATAGCTTATTTTCTCATTTTACCATATAATTATAAAATAAATAAATTGGAATATAAATACTGTACTTACGTTTCAGTGTATAGTATATAGAGCAGTATAAACAAGTCATTGTATGAAAATTTAGTTTGTACTGTCTTTGCTAGTGCTTTTTATGTAGCTTGTTGTAAGTAAAACTGGGCAAATATCTAGATGAGTTGATGTACCCCCTGGAAGTCCTCTATGAACTCCCAGGGATACATGTACCCCTGGTTGAGAACCACTGGTCCTGAGTGCTAGAAAACTATTTTTCCATTCCAAAGCAAGCCAGAGACTAATGTGGTACAACGTGATTTTGTCTTAGAGTTTGGGATTGTGTTATATAACCAGTGATTTAATGAACATGATACTGAGTCAGGGAAGAAGTCTGTGATACTTAGGGAGGATTTTTTTTTTAATAGAATGTTCAGTTCACATGAAAATATTTTGTGAGCTTATCACAATAACAACCTCCACTTATGGCTTCAGGAAATAAACAATTTAACTTTTTGAGCATGATACCATGATGTAAATCAATGAGAATAAAACTGTCATCTTTATAATAATGACTATCAAGGTGGATTTGGTTAGAAAAACACATTAGAGAATTATTGACCATAAAATCTCCATAATCGGAAAGATAATCTTACTATTCATAATTTGAACTCTAGCATTAGGAGTCAGACAAAGGGGAGTCTGCAAAGAGCCCTCAGCTTGTAGTAAATGTTTAGAAATGAAGTAGCAATATGCTAATCAAAAGGTAAAGATGTATCTTGAACAAAGCCTGTTATATAAACTCAAGATTACTTTTTAAAGCAGGGTTACTCACAATTGTTTTAATATATTAAACACCATTCTCTGTTTTGTATTCTCGAGTTTAAAACAGTTTTTGATAGTTCTGCAAGATGTATCATTCAGTTCATCTTCAAGGTTTATTTAACTGATGTGGGTGGGTGAGGGGCCTCATCCAACACCCATTAAAATCAATGGATCTTTCCACTGACTTCACTGGGCACTGGATCAGATCCCAGTGAAGCGACCCTCTTCTCTATCACTGATCCAGATTAATTTCTTTCTGTGTGAGCTCTGCTCAGAATATGGCGGAAGGGAGGCATTTTATGCTGGCCAGTTATACCGCTTACTGACAGATGTGAGCTACCCTATGGCAGGGAAATTCTCCCCTGGCCAGTTTGCAACAGATTCTGCTACCTTGCATTGCCTGAGCAGCCCTAAATGGATGTAACAGGGGAGAGAATGTCATGCTAAATCTTCAGGAAACACCCTTTAAATGAAGAAATATAGAAAGAGGCTATTGGGCTTGAAGTCTTTGAAAAGTAAACGTTCCATGAAGCCGAACTGACATGCAGGAAAACAATCAAATATTTTGAATTTGCATAGAAACAGATTGCACTTAAATGTACAAAGCATAAATACATCAATTTATAGATGATGATTGCAGGGGGACTAATGCCTGCATATTGACTTTTAATACACACCAGCAGTCAACAACAGACTGTAAGGATAAACTGTGCATTGTTTTCATTAAACATGACAGTATTATTTCAAACTCCAAATGAAAAAAGCAGGTCAAGATATGAACATCTTTTCTTAAAAATAAAAAGAAGATATGATGGGAAATGTTAACCACTGATTTTTTTCAGCGGTCCTGAGTGCTGAAGTTAGTTGGAGTTGTGGGCACTTGTTAACTCTGGAAACCACTCCTGATAGACACTAGAAAAGGAGGACGATGAGTTAGTACAGAGAATTGTTTCCCAGGTGTGTGGCTGTTGGGCCTTGTCCACATGCTCAGAGTTGAGCTGATCGCCATATTTGGGGAAGAAATTCCCCCTCCCGCCAGGTCAGATTGGTAGAGGCCCTGGGTTTTTTTTGCCTTCCTCTGAAGCATGGGGCACGGGACACTTGCCCATTTAAACTGATGTAAAGGGTGGATTCTGCGTAACTTGAAGTCTTTAAAACATAGTCCAAAGACTTCAGTAACTCAGCCAGACGTCAGAGGTCTATTACAGAGTGGGTGAGTGAGGTTCTGTGGCCGGCAATGTGTACAAGGTCAGTCTAGATGATCATGATTGTACCGTCTGACCTTAACATCTATAGATCTATTCCCTATAAACAACCAGCTGTAATTCAGTTGTATTCATTTATATCCTAAGAGTATTACTGAAACTTTCCAAACACATGTAGGGTATAGTGCCACATCTCATAATCACATTACTTTTACATGCATACATATTAATTGTTGTTGTTTGGTGCCAGGTTGAGGACACCTCATTTGAAACCATTGGGACTACTTGAATAAGTGCTCGCTAGTGTGAATAAAGGCTCCACGCTCAGGCCCTAAGTATTTGAGGCTATCTAGTTTACTCTGTCACTGAGCATACTCTGTAAATAGTATAGAAAAAGAGCTTAGAGATACGCTATTGAGTAGTGATATCTCCATATGTGGAGAGAGTGATTAAGAGCTTATAAGGAAGGAGGTGTGACTACATATGTAGCTTTGAAGTTTCTCTGAAAGACAAAAATGTAGTACTTGGAAAATGCCTTGTTTTCTAGTACCTCAGGGTCATGAACCTCTGTGTGGGCAGATAAACAGATTTTCAAACACTTGGGAACTCTTACATCCTTTGAAACTGATTACATGATCTGGGTATGTGCCAGGATGCAACAAAAAATACATTCTGGGACTAGATGAACAAAATCACTTGCCTGTGACTTTATGAGCATCTAGCCTTATGTGTGTTGTAAGAACTGAAGTGATCTTTTACAGCTACAGACACCTGTAAATTTATGCTATGCATTATTGTCATAGGACATGACAGTATTACTTCAGACTCTAAATGAAAAAGCATATCAAGACTCCAGAAAATAGAGATTTATAATAGAAATACTAATTATTCCCTATAGGAAAACTCCCATGAATTGTTATGCTACTATAGGGCCTGATCCTTAAGAACTAATGGGACTACAATGAGATAACTCTTTGTGTTAAGCAGTGTTAACATTCAGTAGGACCTGATCCTGCCACCAGTATACTGGTGAGTGTTATTTATGTGAGTAATCCCATGGAAGCCAATAAACTACTCACATGATTAAGGGCTCACCAGCATGAGAGCAGGTTGCACAATTCGGCCATTTATGATAATTTACTAGATAAGAATAGAATCCAAAAAAGAGAGAGTTTTCAAAACTCTTTTTGAATTTCTGGTCACTATTTCATTTCTACGGCTAATGAATGAGACTGTTTTCCTATTAGTGGAGGCTGAATTTTAATATATCCCACCAGGGTCATGGATTGTAACGTGAAGTAAGATTGAAAGAAACAGTGTTGCCACTAGAACGGTTTGGAAATCTAGCATTTTTAAATCGACTGTTAAATTTCTCCACAATTTTTAAAGAAATTAATAATATGTCTTAGAATAACTAAATTTTTGATTTTCAGTGTGTTTTAATGGCAAAGCTAATTCTTTCTAGCCCATTTTACACCAAAATTACCAAGATGGCCATTTCCTGTTGGATTGTTAATTACTGTTTGTTTTATTTAAGTTGGGGGTATTTTAGTGTGTTATTCTGAACCCCTCTCTGTTTTTACTCAGTGCTTACTTGGGCAAACTCCCTCTAAAGTCACTGTGATGTTTAAAGTCAGTGGAGGTTTTGCCTGTGAAGACAAAATAAAACTGAGTGGACCTTAGGATTTGCCCTTTAGTGATTTCCTTTCTCTTCTAATGATTGAAATATACTTACTCCTTTATTCCTTATTCCTTTAATTACAATAACTATGTAATTTACTTGAGTTCTGTGGCTTACTCCAACTTCCAGGACCTCCAGCAGAGCTATGCCTATATCTCCAGGGCCCTTTTGTCATGTGTCTCCTGTTTATCAAGCCATTCTCCCTCTGTCTATAGAGAAACAATTCTTGTTTTCCAAGACCTCTCCTACATGGAGTTTTAAGTTTGAGTTCTCTTCCTGTGTACTTTTTCCATTAAATTATCTGATACCTATCTCCTCTTTCTTTACCTACTCTTTTTACACTGATGATTCACAGTTGTGTATATCGTTCAGTTTCTTTAATAACTTCTCCAGGTTCACTCTTGTTCCTGGCTTAACCAAACAAATCTATGGCTTTATTTCATTTTAATTCACCTCAAAATCTCAAAAGGAAAAAGAACCTTTTTATCGGGCAAGACAATTATGGTCAAACACAACTTTTTCCAAAATGCAGACCTCCCTTTTGTCTTAACTGTCTGTAATGCCTGTATCATTCTTACTTTAAAATTCACTTTTCCTCTCACAGCTCCTGTCTCAAATCTTCCTATCTAAACTGCCATAACAACAAAGAAGTGTGCATGTTGCCACTGCCTTTACTTGGATATAGCTGAAGTCATCATCCATGTTTTCATCTCCTTGACTATTCCAACTTCCATCTCTGTGGCCTCCCCAAGTCCCAATTCAACATATTCCAGCATCTGTAGAATGCTGTTGCCTACCTTCTCACATCTACAAAGGTAAACACATGAGCCTCATCCTCAGGTAATTTCAATTACTCCTCATTTGAGTATCCAGTACAAAATTGCCCTTATTCTTTGTAAAAACCCTCTGTGAACTTCTTGCAGACTACCTCATGAGTCATGCATTACATTTTCTGCACTCTTCATCTGCTTATCTACTGAAGACTTCTTCTCTTTACAAAAATCTCACCACTGTTGGCACAATTCCTACTTTCTCGAGCAACTTCCTCTGTATTTGTGTCTTCTAGAATGTCCACTTCCGCTCTTATCAGAAAACAGGTTTTCTCTTCTTTCCGTGGACTCATAATCTATTTCTCCCTCTGATTTCATTTGTTTTTAACTTTGCAATTGCATTATTTGACTTTTTAGTGCATTTTGGGACATAGTGAATATGAAAAAGTCTATACAAAATGAAGTTGCATTATATTACATAATATCGCTATGGCAATGCTACACTGTAACATTTTCCTCTGTTTTCATCATATTGCTTAGAATGACAACAAACCTCACCATTTCTCAGTTCAGATGTGATACTCACTTCTCCCACCCTCCTTTCCTGCTAAGCAACATATAATACATATTTTTTTTGAGATATATAATTAAACAAACACAGACACACACACAGCATTTCCCTCTGAGTGGAGGAATGGACAGCCCCCCACACGACAGATACTTCTCTGTTATATCTGGTGTCACTGGCCTGCAGTAGCGCTCATGGGAGCCCTCCACCACCCCACTGTCCAGAAATGAGTGAGCAGGGCCATAACAGAGGAGCTACAGAGGGCTCCCTGAAGGGCCGGCGACTCCTCAATGATCCCTGCACCTGGCTGCGGTCCTGGTGGGGCAGAGCAGAGTCCTGGCCGGGGCTCTCTGCTCTGCACTTTGAGTCTGCAGGGATTGGGTGTCACTGGCCCTCTGACAATGCAGGGGGCCTCCTGCACCCTGGCTATCATGGGAGTGAGTGTGCAAGGCAGAGTAGAGATCCCAGCCAGGACTGTGAGAAGGAAGAGGACGTACCCCCGGCTGTGTGAGAAGCCACCCTGCTGTTGAATGGCTACCGCCATCTTGATTATCCAAACTCATCCGAATAAAATCCATGTCCCCCAGGGGGTTCGGATAATTAGGAGTATACTATACTAGCAAAAGTTTCTAGGGTCTACTAGGCCTAAGATACCACAGTGCTGGGCATAATATAAGAATCTGAATATCATAGAATAGTTATCAATTCCAATGTGCTGATTAAGCATAACTTCCCTTACCTTACAGCATATTGGTTACCTAAAATAAGATTTACTAAAAGGCGATGTTTGCCCTTTTTGTATTACAGCGGTGTTAGCAATAGAGGATCCATTGTTTTATACCTCAGCACTTCTAACCTGTTAATAAGGGGGTAAAATATACCCTGTATGCCCAGAAAGGTGATTCAGTTACACCATGCCGATAGTAAACTGTGAGCTATGGAAAAAGGCCTGATATCTGTACATCCAAGAGGATCCATGCATAACAGTCAATTAAGCTGATTATATTGTGGAAGAGCATAGCTAATTAATAAAGAAAAATGTTTCCTCTTTACCACATCTTTTTTTTAAGTCAGCTGATTTCATCTAAAATTTACCTCCATAGTGAAACACTAGTTCTCACTTCTTTAATAATTACCTATCTCAGCAATCCTGAAATAATAAAATATTGGAACATAGATTCAATTTAAAAGTGTTATTCGTAAGTTTTACACATTTTAAACAAGCCAGTAAGTTATGGATTTCAGGGTTCATAAAACATCTGCTCAATAAAAGTATTTGTCTGTAATGTGTTTTGTTACTCTTGGGTTTGGATCCTGGAAACCTACCCTTTAATTGTTCTTTTCTTTCTCATTTTTAATGAGTTATCATCCTTGGAGAAGAAAAGGCAAAAGAATTATAGTCCCTATCCAATATGACAATACTGTTGGTTGTGAAATAAGAAAATCACAAACAGTATCTCTGATCTAGGTTTAATCAGTTGATTCTGTAACTGTGTGAATCAAGATCACACTTTACTTGAAAAAGGTTTTTAGGCTACAAAAAGTTATCAAAATGACACTAGAAAGACGCTTAAGCTAAAACTTAACCCTAACCAGTGACAGATTAATGAAGTAACTTGATGGAGGGTGTCTCTGGGGAAAGAGTGGCATAAAATGAAATCTGTATTTGATCAGAGGCAATCCATTCGTTTCAATAAGACAAGCAGCAGGAGACAGGAGAAGCAAAAAAAGGTATTCATCTCAGTTTAGCTTTGATTGAGGGCAGAACCAATGAGAAGATAAGGTTTTAACAAGTTACCCAGATTAGCCCTTGTTTAAATTTCATTGTAAGTTAACCTTCTCATATCAAGTGTGAATCTAGAATTGGTTGACACTTATGACGGATTGATGAGTGGAGTTTTTTACCCATTCAGACAAATGTCCCACACTGTTATCCTGTGCTTTTCATGTCTTTAGAACAGAGTGTCCCAACCCATGGTTTGCAGATCTCAGAGGAGATCTGTGTTTGGGGATGCTGTGGGCGGAGTCATGGAAAATCAAATAAAAATATAAATCTTTAGGGGAAAAATCTGTAGAGTTAAAATTATTTTTAAAAATGGATACACCACCTCATCCCTGGGTAACTGGGGTTTGTCATAGCCCTGAGAACTCTAGCTAGTGATCCAGTGAGACCAGTACAGCAAGCCACTAGAGCCCCTGCTAATAAAATATTAAATCGGTATACTGAATTTAACCTAGGTAAAGCAGTACAAACCTCATTAAAAACGTCTGTTTATTATGTACAACAGACACTACAAGTATCCATGCCCACAGATCATGATAAAACATGTCATTGAGCTGTGACAGCTTCACATGCACACATTACGGGCATCCTTCAGGCTTTGTTGGGACTCCCTTCTGGGATTGGGTTGGTTCAGAAAGATGGATGATCATTTAATAAAAAACTCAGTGGCAATTGGCATACGGACAGCGGGAAACTATTTTAATGATAGTGAAGGAAGAAAAAGAAAATGCCAAAGTATGATGGCAAATATATGACATCTGGCTTTATGCTGACTGATTCCAAATCATCAGGTGAGATATGTCCTGAAGAGCTAGTTACTGAGTGTACAATGCCCCCAAATTTGCTGCGACATTTAGAAAACAAACATCTGTTACTGAAGGATGAAGATGTTTGGTCTTTCTTTCTTTTTTTCTTGGGGTGGTGGCAGGGGGGAGAAGAAAACCTGAGACCTTTATAAAATCAACAAGATTCAATTACTCAGACTAGCAATGTCAACATGAAAGCCCTTTAGACATGGTATTTGATATCTGTAGAAATCATATAGCAATGAAAAGTCCATTCCACTGAAGAAAACTGTATTCTTTCATGGGCAAAAGACATGGATTCAGAAGTTCTAGTGCCTGAAGCAAGTAACAAATTGAAAATAGTGTTTGTGTCAAAAAAGAACAACAACAAGAAAACACTGAATTCTTCCCTATTATATATATATATCAGAGACAAGGTGGATGAGGTAATATCTTTTATTGGACCAACTTTTGCTGGTGAAAGTGACAAGTTTTTGAGCTACACAGAACTCATTTTCACATCTGGGAAAGGTACTCAGAGTATCGCAACTAAGTAGAAAATGGAACAGATTGTTTAGCATAAATAGCGCATATTGTGAGAGACTATTCAAAATGAAATGACCGATTAACGCCTCTCCAGTTATAGGACAAAAAAGGAGGGGTTAGTGGTTTACAGATTGTTGTAATATGCCATAAATCCAGTGTCTTTATTAAAACCATGATTTTTAGTGTCTAGCAAAGCTATGAATTTAAGCCCCCATGCTCATCTTTTGAAGGTGTTGTGCAGGTTACTTTTCAGGATGAGGCCTGAGAGGTCAGATATTGAATGATGGTTTTGTGAGAAGTGTTGGCCCATGGGTGCCTTTTATTATTTTTCTGTGTGAGTTCATTTGAGAGCATAGTGATTGTCTTGTTTCACCACATAGTTGTTATTGGGGCATTTACTGACTGGATGAGGTACACCACATGTTCTGATATGCATCTGTAGGACCTATGGCTCTTGAAAGGTGTGTTGCGGGTAGTGCTGATCATCATACCAGTGGAGTTATGTCTGTGGGTTTTGCATCTGTTGTTATGGCAGGGTCTGATGCCACTTTTGAGTTCATGTGGCCTGGTCTGTGGGGAGCTTGCTTCTGAGTATGAGCTTGGTGAGCCTGGGAGTTGATTGAAGGCCAGAAGAGGGGGTTTGGGAAAGATTTCTTTCAGCAGGTGGTCCCCATTGAGTATGGGTTATAATTCTTTAATGATAACCCTTTGGGTTCCAGTGCTGAGTGGTAGGTGACAACTATGGGTGTGTGTTTGGAGGTTTTTTCCCCCCCTGTATTGAAGCAGGTTCTCTTGGGGTATTTGGGTGCCCCGTTCCATGATGGGATATACTATTAGCTATATGGCCATGGATGTCTGAGAACAACTTCTTTCAAAACTGACAAAAGGTGACTATTTAGTAATTTACCTGTTGATCAAAAATTATGGGAACTGTGTATTTCCTCATTTTTTCCTCCTGTGAAACCTCTTTCATCAACAAGAAAGCCTCATCCATCACATGGAATTTTGACTGTGCTTATAATTGTGTCCCTTCTATGTGATTAAAGTTCCTGTTTCAAATCTTCATAGTTATTTCTGATTTAGTTACAGTTACAAAATGTCACCAGCTCAAGGTTAGAATTAGAATTTTTATAACTCTCTCCCCAGAACACATCTTATTCTGGAAGGAGATTGCCAGGTCTGAATGTTTGGAAAACCCTACTTTAAGAAAACCCTCAGTATACTATGGTGACATACAGTATAAGTGCTCCCCCACTGGTATATTCCTAACCTACTGTTTGCTCCTGCATCTGTAAGTTTGGTACATTGTGAATAAGCTTTCTTGTACCTCTATGTGTGTAGTTGTCAACAGTCCCTCTCTTCTAGCGAGGGAAGGTGAGCAGTGGTTTTATGAGATATATACTTATAGCTCAGGTATTATGGGGCAGTCCTTAGGCCTTTTCACTTCTTAATTTGCTATTTCAGTGACATGTTCAAAATGAAGTCTTTTAAGAGATTATCATTGTTCGTATTGCAGTAACACCTAGACTGCAAGGGTTGGGGGCACCATTGTGCTAATGCAGTGTACTACTGCTATAATGAACTTGTTGCTTCCAATAGGATAACTGTTTTCCCAGTTAGTTTATTTGCCACCATAATACCTATAATGCAGACACATTTTTTTCCATGTCCCCTTTTGTTGCATATTTTAAGGAAGATTCTTGATATGACTACTCTGGATCTACACCAGTGTCAATGAGATGAAAATCTGCCCCTTTTTAATCAGTCATGGACACATTTACTAGTGTTACATACATTTTAAAATACACAATTATTATAGGAGTTTTCCAAAACACAGTAGCTATTAAAGAAAACTTCAAAAGACATTCTGTTATAAACAAATAGTTTATATTATTTTCTTCATATGCTATGTGTTTAAATGTAATTCACGCCTCTGCAAGGCTGTTTTGGAAACCAAGAATGTCTTTTGTTCTAGTGTGTGAAGTGTATGTTGTGGAAGAGCCATAAATAATGGACTTTTCTTGAATTTGAAAGGCAGGATTTGGAGAACTATCAGAAGTAACTTGATAGCTAAAGCCTGATGAAAAGAGTGCCTGAGGCTATTTAATCTTTGTGAAAGTGGCATAATACTACAGTGACCTGCACAATTTGTTGTTGAGTAATCAGTGCCAGTCCTTTGTAGATTAATCACCATGAAATTAAAACATGTAATGTAGTGCACAAAAAAAACTGTATTAAGATAACATTAAAGGTCTCACTCAAATTCACTTAGGCTGGGCATTTCAACATTAAACTTTTCATTCTACACTTAACTTACACCACTGTGCCTAAGGTTTGCAGCAACCTGTATGTCAAGGGAAATTCCACAGACAACAGTGTGAATGGAGTGAAAATCTGACTTGCCAGCATTCTGAAGTTTAACATTAGTACTGTATGATCTATCACCAGATCAATGTTGGTTCACTATTCTGCTAACACTATACTTCCTCAAAGTATGCTAGAAAATGTAGTTATAATATAGCATATGAATAGAAGTTGCTTCTTAAAACCGAAAGCCTTGGACAATTAAAAAAATGTTGGAAGTGCTGCTAGAAGCTCCATTGTTAAGGTTGTGTTAAGATTTGCAGTTAAAGCAGGACTAAAATCTGTTGTTGTTTTTTTAAATCCTTAATGATTTTTCAGCAAATTGATACACTCACTAATGGCTTGATCAAAACCGCCCTGAGATCAGTGGAAAGCCCCCTCCACTTCACCTCCCCAATTGATTTTAATAGTCTTTGTTTCAGGCCCAAACACCTCAGGACAAATTAATTTTCTATTAAGTTCTTTTGATCAATAATCTTTAAAGTGTAAAAAGCAAACCTTTTTCACAACATGCAAAAGTGCATTTCAGTGGAGTTCTGAAAAATGCTGCATACTCTTACAAAGAAAAACAACCTGTACTTCAAAAAAATCCAAATATTAACAACTCTGGAAATTAGTAGATGAGGGATCCAGTCAATTCCCCACCACCATATAATTCATCCTCACTCATTATTACCTCACCTGCCATACAGCCCCCTCCACCCCCCGAAGTTTAAATTTGCTCTCTAAAACTTACCAAAACAACAAATTGCTAGGAGATTTTAAATACCACTTCCTATTCAAGGGATTCTCTTCCCATATACTTTAACAATAACATATAGTACAATGGTGTTCAGTACAAAAAATCTTAATACAGCCTTGATCTTGCAATCAGCTCTGCAAAGGCCTAGGGATCCACTCAGACAGAGCGCATTTTATCATCAAGGTCTTTGTTAGTTGCTACAAGAAATAGTCAATATGATTAATAAATGCCAGTCAAGATGGTTTTATGAAAAATATATTTTGTCAAACAAATCAGATTTTATTCCTTAAGGTGATTACAAATTTGGTTGATAAAGATAAGTGCGTAACTGTAACATATTTAGACTTTTGTAAAAGGTTTGACTTATTACCACATAACATTCTGATTAAAAATTAGGAGTACATGATATCAATAGAACACACTTTAAATGGATTAAGAACTTGCTAACTGACAGATCTAAAAAGTAGTTGTCAATAGGGAATCACTATTGAATGGGGGTGTTTCTTTTGGGGTTTCAGAGGGGTTAGTACTGGGCCCAGTGCTAGTCATCATTTTGATCAGTGTTCCGGAAGTAAACATAAAATCACTGCTGATAAAATTTGTGGATGACACAAAGATTGGTGCAGTGGTAAATAATGAGGACAGGGCAGTCCTACAAAGACATCTGTATCACTTGGTAAGCTGGCCCCATTCAAACAAAATGTGTTCTCACACATCAAGGAACCAGGAATGTACACTATAACTACAGAATGGAGGACTGTACCCTGCAAAGCAGTGACTCTAAAAAGGATTTAGGGTCAGAGAAAACAACTGAAGGTGAGCTCTCGTTGCAGTGCTCTGACAAAATAGGCTAAGGTGATCTATCCATGTATAAACAGGTGAGTAGGAGTATTCAGGTGATTTTACCTCTGTATATGACATTGGAGAGACCATAATGGAAGGTGCAAAGGCTGAGGACTTGCATAACTGGCAGGGGTACGTTGTTTCAAATAGTCCTTTGACACTCATAACACTTCCTAAATTTACAGTAGTCACCTTTGAGGTTGCATACTACTCCACGAGAATACATAAACATTTGCCAGGCAACCCTGGCAACTACAGGCCGGTAAAATTAACTTCAGCACCAGGCAGTTTGGGTGAAACTATAATAAAGAACAGAATTATCAGACACTTAGGCCTAGTGTACACTAAAAAGTTAGGTTGACCCAGCTGCATAACTCAGGGGTATGAAAAATCCACATCCCTGAGTGACATAGTTCAGCCAACATAACCCCCACTGTAGACAGCACTAGGCCGACAGAAGAATTCTTTCATTGACCTAACTACCACCTCTCAGGGACTTGGACTACCTACAGTGAAGAGAGAACCCCTTCCATCAGCATAGGTAATGTCTACAATCAAATGCTACAGCAGTGCCGCTGTAGCATTTCAAGTGTAGACAAGCTATAGTTGAACACGATTTGTTATGGAAGAGTCAGAGTTTTTGTAAAGGGAAATCATGCCTCACCAATCTATTAGAATTATTTGAGGGGGTCAACAAGCATAAAAGAAGGTTGAGGGGAGATATGATTGCTCTCTATAAATATATCAGAGGGATAAATACTGGAGAGGGAGAGGAATTATTTAAGCTCAGTACCTATGTGGACACAAGAACAAATGGCTATAAACTGGCCACCAGGAAGTTTAGACTTGAAATTAGATGGAGGTTTCTAACCATCAGAGGAGTGAAGTTTTGGAATAGCCTTCCAAGGGAAGCAGTGGGGGCAAAAGATCTATCTGGCTTTAAGATTAAACTCAATAAATTTATGGAGGAGATGGGATGATGGGATAACATGATTTTGGTAATTAATTGATCTTTAAATATTCATGGTCAATAGGCCTAATGGCCTGTGATGGGATGTTAGATGGGGTGGGATCTGAGTTACCCAGGAAAGAATTTTCTGTAGTATCTGGCTGGTGAATCTTGCTCATATGCTCAGGGTTTAGCTGATTGCCATATTTGGGGTCGGGAAGGAATTTTCCTCCAGGGCAGATTGGAAGAGGCCCTGGAGGTTTTTCGCCTTCCTCTGTAGCATGGGGCACGGGTCACTTGCTGGAGGATTCTCTGCTCCTTGAAGTCTTTAAACCACGATTTGAGGACTTCAATAGCTCAGACATAGGTGAGGTTTTTCGCAGGAGTGGGTGGGTGAGGTTCTAAGGCCTGCGTTGTGCAAGAGGTCAGACTAGATGATCATAATGGTCCCTTCTGACCTTAGTATCTATGTATCTATGAATCTGGGCAAGGGTGATCCAGTTGATATAGTGTACTTGGACTTTCAGAAAGCCTTTGACAAGGCCCCACATCAAAGACTCTTATGCAAAATAATCAGTCATGGAATAAAAAGGATCTCATGGATCAGTAACTGGCTGTTGTCCAGCATATTCATAAATGATCTGGAAAAGAAGGTAAACAGTGAGGTGGTGAAGTTTGCAGATGATACAAAATTACTCAAAATAGTTAAGTCCAAAGCTGACTGTGAAGAATTACAAAGGGATCTCAGCAAATTAGGTTACTGGGCAACAGAATGGCAGAAGAAATTCATTGATGATAAATGCAAAGTAATGCACATTGGAAAGTATAATCCCAAATATACATACAAAATGACAGGATCTAAATTAGCTTTTACCATTCAAGAAGGAGATCTTGGAATCATGGTGGAAAGTTCTCTGAAAACATCTGCTCAGTGGGCAGCCTTAGTCAAAAAGCTAACAAAATGTTAGGAGTAATTTGGAAAAGGATAGATAATAAGACAGAAAATATCATAATGCCAATATATAAATCCATGGTATGCCCACATATTTAATACTGCATGCAGTTCTGATCACCCCATCTCACAAATACATATATTAGAATTGGAAAAAGAGAAGGGCAACAAAAATTTTTAAAGGCAACAAAAATTATTAACAGTGTGGAGCTGCTTCCATATGATGAGAGGTTAAAAAGATTGGTACTGTTCAGTTTGGAAAAGAGACAACTGAAAGGGAATATGATAGGGGTCTATAAAATCATGAATGAGGAGGAGAAGGTGAATAAGGAACTGTTATTTACCCCTTCATATACCACACAAACCAAGGATCACCCAATGAAATTAATAGGCAGCAGTTTTAAAACAAAAATAATGGGGTAATTTTTCACACAGTGCACAATCAACTTGTGGAACTCATTGCCAGGGGATGAAATAAGTCCATGGAGGATAGGTCCATCAATGTCTATTAGCCAAGATGGTCAGGGATGCAACCCTCTGCTTTGTGTGTCCCTAAATCTCTAACTGCTAGAATCTGGGACGGGACGACAGGGGATGGATCACTCGATAACTGCCTTGTTCTGTTCACTCCCTTTGAAACATTTGGCACTGGCCATTGTCAGAAAACAGGATACTGGGCTAGATGGACCATTGGTCTGACCCAGTATGTCAATTCTTATGTTCTTACAGTGATCTCTTATGATACTTAAACTGAAATCAATAAGTTTTGTCCAGGATATTGCAAGAAACTGCCAATCTGTTACTCAAACTGAAAAATGGTGGTTTCTCCATTTCTTGATGTTTTCAAATGAAGCCTGCATGGCTTTCTGGAAGATATGCTGTAGTCAGCCAAAGACAAGTTACTGGGTACAATACATTTGTAACTGGGTGAAATATAATGGGCTGTGATATGCACAAGGTCAGACTAGATGATCTACTGATCCCGTAAACTGTATGAACATATGAGTTTAGAAAACAGAAACTTGAAAGATCTATATACACTTGCTTAAACATACCACATCATAAAATCAAACACATTTCATAACACCAAAGACAGATCTTTCCAGTTTTATTGATAAAATATTTTTCTTCTCCATCAACACATCACACTGAGAACTTATGTAACTCAACTTAACGTACTCTGAAATGGTATTTCTTTTAAAATCTTTGCTGCGCATTTAATAAACCACATGTCAAATCAACAGTATCCATCCAAATGCAATAGTTCCAATACAGACACAACAAAGAGGGCAAAGTAAGGCTTGAATGGCAGGTATATATCAGGTAAAAATGTGTTCTGAATAGCAGTGGGGAACTGGATTGATTCCAAATTGATTAGTTTGGGACTCTGTGTGTGTGTGTGTGTTTATTAATTTTAAATACGTATTTTTGGTAAAGATTCCATTGTAGCCAGGGGTGAAAGTAATATTAAATTCTTACTGGTATGGGGCCTCGGGCAGAAGGGGCGGGGCCTCAGGCAGAAGGGGCAGGGCCCAGGCAGAAGGGGCAGGGCTGGGGGGGGTCAACCTCCCCCACTGACCCCTCCACGCTGCCTGACCCCCGTCACCTGGGGCTCAGGCAGCGATTTAAAAGGGTCCGGGTCTCCAGCCACTGCTGCAGTAGTGGCGGCGGTGGCTGGGACCCCCAGGCCCTTTTAAATTGCCGACCCCGGAGAAGCTGCCCCTTTTGCCCCCCCTCCTGTCTGCCCAGGAGGGGAGGCAAATGACATTAAAGTTCTGCTGCGGCAGCTCTTTAACATGGGCTGCCTCCGGGGTGGTACTGGCTTCCTACCGGTACGCCATACCGGCCCGTACTGGTCTGCTTTCACCCCTGATTGTAGCATACTTTCCACCATCACTCATCTTAATCAACATTGTTTGCGACTTCTGCACATTTCTTATGGAAATTAAGATGGAGTACTTGCTTTTGATGAAATAGTTTAGAACAGTACGGATTCCTGAAGTAGTTCAAACTTTTCTGTCAAATTATTCTTCCTGTGGACTGTTTAATTTAACAGAAGGTCACTGTGTGCTTAATAAGACAGCAAAAGGACATCTTAACCTGTAATGAAATGGAAAAAAATGTTTCTAATTACGAATTAGTTGTGTCGTTCTGAATGCAGCAAGAATTGTTTTTAGGGCCTTTTAAGTTCTGGTTGGTGGGCACAGCATGGTATTATTCTGTTGTTAATTGTAACCACTAAGAAATTAAAACCTCATTTAAACTGGGAACATTTGCAGTTTTTGATCAGAATGACATGCAGTCCTTTGGCTGAGCTTGATTCTAATTGTGTTCCAAGAGATAAATGGCCAGTGGTTGATTAATCCAGTTACCCCACTGTTAAGCATTTTTTTTCTTCATAAAATATTTTTAATGATATTAGTATAAGAATTGTGTACTGCTGAGAATCGAATAACTAACCCATAATGAGATCTAGCATAAAACACTGCACAGATTAGTGTAGTAATTTCTCACCTATTTATTTAAAGCTATTTTTCTCTGAGGATATAATGCCTTACCAGCACTGTATATGTCCGTGTCTGCAGTAATCAGAGTAAAATGAATGTGAATTGTGTCACTGAGCACTATATCAGATTAATTTGTTTGTTTGTTTGTTTCAGCATAAAGAACGTCACTCCAAAAGTAGGTGATGCCGAAACCCGCAAAGCCATTCGCCGTGCCTTTGATGTGTGGCAGAATGTAACTCCTCTGACATTTGAAGAAGTTCCTTACATTGAATTAGAAAATGGCAAGAGGGACGTGGATATTACAATAATTTTTGCATCCGGTTTTCATGGAGACAGTTCTCCCTTTGACGGGGAGGGAGGATTTTTGGCCCATGCTTACTTCCCTGGGCCAGGAATTGGGGGAGACACTCATTTTGACTCAGACGAGCCATGGACTTTGGGAAATCCTAATCATGATGGTAAGAGCAGATTTTAGTTTAAAAATAGTGAATTCAAGTGTGGTGTGCATTTCTGCAATAAAAAAACAATTTCCATACTATCCTGGGGCACCGAAGTACCTGTCAGTGTTTCACTAATTCCACATTAGTGTAGAAATACGTCAATTAATATATGGTCTGTTAGGGATCTTCGACATGAAATGATTTTTTGTAAATGTAAGTTACATAATTATTGTTTCTCTTTGGAGATAGATGAAATTTCTTTTAGGAGCTACTGAGTTCATCCAACCATTGAATTATTTATGTAATGTGCCCTAAATGTGCATTTTGTTTACCATACTATCTTTAATTAGGTTGAGGAAAAAATGAACATTTAATAGCAGGGATATTATGACACAAAAATATCAGTTAACAACAGGGACCAATAGCTAATTAGAACCTACAACCTGGTCTGCTATTTTTTGCCATGATGATGCCATGCCTTGGTGCAAAATCAACCCTTGATTTGCCATTTCAGGAAAATAGTTCATTTATCCCCAGTGTCTACACATCCGTTCTTGAAATTCAAACTGGAAGTGCTTGAATACCTCATAAGCAGCTGAGAACCATTTAATGCTTCCTTAGTTGGGATGACTCATCAAATTAAGCTTTGTTAGTTTATTATAAGATTTAGTTAATTGGATGAGTATACCAGCTTCTTGTAAGAGGCCTGCGTTAAAGTTGGCCACAGGTTATTAAGATAATGAATTTGGTTGTCTTCAGTAGGACCTCTATCACTCACAAGGGAGGGGTTGGACAAACTATCTTTAGAAATCTTTATTTTGTCTGCAGAAAAAATTAAATATCTGCTCAACTGAAGTGATAGATCCATTAACCCACAAGAAAAAATTAAAAGACGCAATTAAGAACACACACATACAATGCTGCTCAGTTTGAGGGGAATTTCTGGCTTTAATTTTTTTTCCTTAGGGATTTTCCAAGTCAGAGCCTCAGTTTATTGTTAAACACCATTTTCACATAGGTGCTAGCAACAAGGCTTTAAGTTAATATTTCATTACTATGGATATAAGGTATGGTAACACTTCTAATGGCACAGTTCTTTCAGTGTAGGAGGCTCAATGAGACAGCAATGCATTGATCTAGACTGTGAAGTCCTTAACTAACAGAATGTCTACCAGGAACTTCATTTATATGTTGAATGAAAGCATAAATTCTTGACAATGCAGAAAAATTTGTGGGATTGTATTGCTGTATTTTACCCCCTTTATAATTTAAAATCTCTGCTCAGTTCAGCACGAACAGACACAGTTCAGTTAGGTAGAGTTAATAGTAAAGCTGTTGCAGACCTCAATTAAAATATTTTGTATACCAGTGGTTCTCACCCAGGGGTCTGAGACCCCGTGGGGGGCCATGAGCAGATTTCAGGGGGTCCGCCAAGCATGGCTGGCATCAGACTTGCTAGGGCCCAGGAAAGCCAAAGCCCCACCACATGGGACTGCAGCCGGGGTCCCCGAGCTCCACCACCAGGAGCTGAAGCTGAAGCCTGAGAAACTTAGCTTTGTGGTGCCCTCTGTGGCATGGAGCCCCAGGCAGTTTCCCTGCTTGCTACCCCCTAATGGCGGCCCTGGCTTTTATATGTAGAAAAACAGTTGTTGTGGCACAAGTGGGCCATGGAGTTTTATAGCATGGGGGGGAGGGGGGGACTCAGAAAGAAAAAAGTTGAGAACCCCTGGTATATACAGACTTCACTGACGAAACTGCACAGAACCTCCTGTTGTGTGCTTCCTTTTTGTCATCAATTTGGGCCCTCAATAGAATCTGAGAATTGATATGCACTTGAAAGTTATTTTGAATTAAGGCAAAATGTGAATTTTAGGAGCAATAGCTGTGCCTGTAGTTTAATCCCATCAGGAAAAGGCGCTCTTATTCTTGAATAAGAGCGTCCACATGGGGTCTGTTGCTGAATGACTGTTGTGGGTTAGCAGTTGTGGTTAATATCCCTATGTAGACAAACTCTAAGACTTTAAGAGATACATTTCAGTAAGGAGAAAAAAGTGGGAGAGGACTGGAGAGCAAAGGATTAGCTGAGGTGTTTGAATACTATCCCTAAAAAGAAGTTTCTTATACAAATTAATACTTTGACCACTTGGAGGGGAAGAATGTGACATCTGTATCAAGGGTAAACTGTTATACCATGGTAGGTATCACTGAAAATTAGTATATTTTATTATATTATCCATTCACAGTTTGCATTTTGTGCAGTTAATAGCCCATGTGCTTTTGTGTATCCATTTATATTTAAGGAGGGGATATTCCTGTTACAATGGAACATACTGTCAGGAACAAAACTGGCTGGTGACGTTAACCAGGATTCCACAGTATTGTGAGAAATGAAAGAGACAATTCTCTTAGAAAAATAAGAGTGCTTCCAAATTTTGTGGACTGCTGGATTGGTTGTTGAGGTGATATATAATGAAGTCTGAATACATTGCCAGGACTCAGTGTCAGTGCGCTGAAAGGCAAAGGGGTGCAAAGCATATTCTGGTGTTGAACCACAATTTATTCTTCATAGACAGCCTTTATGTTTTTAAGGTTCATTGCTTATATAGTAGTTTCTGTATGATGCAGTACAGTCATTATCTAGTATAGTCTATATAATTTAAAAATCTAATAAAAGAGCAGAGAACTTCAGTGACAGATTTTTGTAAAAAATCTACCCCCAAAATGCTGCATGTATTACTTAGCTAAATGAGTTTTTCTCTCTTTCCTGTTCTACTGCTCTAGAGTGGTTTGGAAAAAAAACCAGAACAGCTTGGTTATTTAGCAAAAATGCAAATCAGGGACCCTCTTGATAAGTACCAAGCTCATTTTCCACAGTATATTGCACTGCTAATGAAGGCAATTTGAATTCTGTCTACCTCAAAAGAGATAAACAACTTCTTGGAGTGCTAGTAAAACCTTAATACATTGTTATCCTGTTTTCTATAAATATTGTTTGGGTTACCCCTACTTTTGAAGCCCTTGAGTTAATGCAAAAACAACGTGAAAAATCAAGTTTTGTTAGAAACCAGAATCTGACCCGAAGGAAACATGTACAAATTAATTCTTTGCACCAGCGCTCTGACTGTGGTTATATTCTAATGTTACTTTATCCTGATTGTCACAATCATGTTTTTTTTCCCTTTAATGTCCTGGTGTTCTGAGTTTTCTCATTATGCTCACTTTGTATGGGTTTATTAATGTCACAGTCTGAAATGACACATCCAAAGGAATATGACTTCCCTGTATTTTAGTGCTGCTTATCTCCATTCTCACCCCAGTGGTATATCGCTATGGACCACAAAGCTAACAAGTCGCACATGTTGTGTGGAGCACTGCACTCTCAACCCTCCCCACACCTGCATTCTGAAGGAAGAATAGGAGAGACTCGTGGAGCAAATGGGCTTTCCACTTAGACAAAGTCCTCCTCTCTCACAACTCAAGAGTATCTGTGTCTCTAAGACCATTTGTTTCTTTGGGGCAATGCATTTGTGGAACAGATGGTTAAGGGAGAGGAATGGGAACAAGAGCAGTTTGTGTGTGTGGAGAGCCAAGGGGACCGGGGGGGGGGGGGGAAGCCAAGGGTAGAGATATGATTGTCTGTGTATTTTATATATTGGACCGTATCCTTCTCCACCCATCCTTCATGTGTCACTTGTTATTTTAGGCCTCCATTCTTCCAGTTGTTCCATGTGAGTGGGCCCTTTCATATAGGTGCCCCATTTACTTCTGGTGTCTCTCTGTACAGTACCAGATCAGGGCCTTAGATTTCTTTAAGTTCTCTGGGCTGAGGACAGTGACTCCATGTATGTTTATTCCACACCCAGTGTAACGGGGTCCTAACCCTAATTAAACCTCTGCATACGGTTCTAAAACAAACATGAGTAATGGTGTAGAAGAAGATGATGGGCAAGACAGTGACAGAGAGAAGAAACACTGAAAGTAAAAAATAGAGTGGAGGTCAAATCAGAAAGTGTGGGGGGGAACTATGAGGCAAGATTTTTAAAGGGAAAAAAGATGAAACATGATTTAAAAATTAAACAAAAGGAAAATACCAAATACTGAAAAAGAATGGGATAAAGAAGTTGCAAAGGAAGAGAGAAGCAAAAGAGAGAATAACCCCTCCCCCCCCCCTCCATTCCATATGGATTTCGATGCTTTTAAAAAAAGAAATATGACTTTTTTGAGCCTTCTGCTGGAGAGAGATGGATCATTCTCATGACTCCATGCCATTTAGATGCTATATATCACCTCATTTTCCTAATAGAAAGTTTAGATACTGGACAATGGGTCCAAAACCAGAAAAAAATACCTTTTCCAGAGTGTAGCACTGTTAGGGAAATATGGCATCAACATAGTGAGCATAATATAATAACATTTAACATTCCTGTGGTGGGAAGAACACCTCAACAGCCCAACACTCTGGCATTTAATTTCAGAAAGGGGAACTATGGAAAAATGAGGAGATTAGTTAAGCAGAAATTAAAAGGTACAGTGACTAGAGCAAGCTCCATGGACACTTTTCAAAGACACCCTAATAGAGGCTCAACTTAAATGTATACCCCAAATTAAAAAACACAGTAAAAGAACTAAAAAAAAATAGTTGGCTTAACCACCATGTAGAAGAAGCAGTGAGAGATAAAAAGGCATCTTTTAAAAAGTGGAAGTCAAATCCTAGTGAGGTAAATAGAAAGGAGCATAAACACTGCCAAATTAAATGTAAAAATGTAATAAGAAAAGCCAAAAAGGAGTTTGAACCACAGCTAGCCAAAAACTCAAAAGGTAATAACAAAATGTTTTTAAGTACATCAGAAGCAGGAAGCCTGCTAAACAACCAGTGGGGCCCCGGATGATCGAGATACAAAAGGAGCACTTAAAGACGATAAAGTAATCGCAGAGAAACTAAATTAATTCTTTGCTTCAGTCTTCGCGGCTGAGGACATTAAGGACATTCCCAAACCTGAGCCGTCTTTTGTAGGTGACAAATCTGAGGAATTGTCACAGATTGAAGTGTCACTAGAGGTGGTTTTGGAATTAATTGAGAAACTTGACAGTAACAAGTCACTGGAACCAGTTGGCATTCACCCAAGAGTTCTGAAAGAACTCAAATGTGAAATTGCGGAACGATTAACTATGTCCTTGTAACTTGTCCTTTAAATCAGCTACTGTACCCAATGACTGGAAGATAGCTAATGTAATGCCAATATTTAAAAAGGGCTCTAGAGGTGATCCTGGCAACTACAGACCAGTAAGTCTAACGTCAGTACCGGGCAAATTAGTTGAAACAATAGTAAAGAATAAAATCGTCAGAAACATAGAAGAACATAAATTGTTGAGCAAAAGTCAACATGGTTTCTGTAAAGGGAGATCATGCGTTACTAATCTATTAGAGTTCTTTAAGAGGGTCAACAAACATGTGGACAAGGGGGATCCAGTGGACATAGTGTACTTAGATTTCCAGAAAGCCTTTGACAAGGTCCGACACCAAAGGCTCTGACGTAAATTAAGTTGTCATGGGATAAGAGGAAAGATCCTTTCATGGATTGAGAACTGGTTAAAAGACAGGGAACAAAGGGTAGGAATAAATGGTAAATTTTCAGAATGGAGAGGGTAGCTAGTGGTATTCCCCAAGGGTCAGTCCTAGGATCAAGCCTATTCAACTTATTCATACATGATCTGGAGAAAGGGGTAAACAGTGAAGTGGCAAAGTTTGCAGATGATACTAAACTGCTCAAGATAGTTAAGACCAAAGCAGACTGTGAAGAACTTCAAAAAGATCTCACAAAACTAAGTGATTGGGCAACAAAACGGCAAATGAAATTTAATGTGGATAAATGTAAAGTAATGCACATTGGAAAAAATAACCCCAACTATACATACAGTATGATGGTGGCTAATTTAGCTATAAGTAATCAGCAGAAAGATCTTGTTGTTATCTTGGATAGTTCTTTGAAGACTCCATGCAGTGTGCAGTGGCAGTCAAAAAAGCAAATGGGATGTTAGGAATCATTAAAAAAGAGATAGAGAATAAGAAGGAGAGTATCTTATTACCCTCATATAAATCCATGGTATGCCCACATCTTGAATACTGCGTACAGATATGGTCCCCTCATCTCAAAAAAGATATCCTGGCATTAGAAAAGGTTCAGAGATGGGCAACTAAAATGATTAGGGGGTTTGAACGGGTCCCATATGAGGAGAAATTAAAGAGGCTAGGACTTTTTAGCTTGGAAAAGAGGAGACTAAGGGGGGATATGATAGAGTATATAAAATCATGAGTGGTGTGGAGAAAGTGAATAAGGAAAAGTTATTTACTTGTTCCCATAATATAAGAACTAGGGGCCACCAAATGAAATTAATGGGTAGCAGGTTTAAAACAAATAAAAGGAAGTTCTTCTTCATTCAGCATACAGTCAACCTGTGGAACTCCTTGCCTGAGGAAGTTGTGAAGGCTAGGGTTTAAAAGAGAACTGGATAAATTCATGGAGGCTAAGTCCATTAGTGGCTACTAGCCAGGATGGGTAAGGAATGGTGTCCCTAGCCTCTGTCTGTCAGAGGGTGGAGATGGATGGCAGGAGAGAGATCACTTGCTTATTACCTGTTAGGTTCACTCCCTCTGGAGCACCTGGCATTGGCAACTGTCAGTAGACAGGATACTGGGCTGGATAGACCTTTGGTCTGACCCAGTATGGCCATTCTTATGTTCTTATTGTCAAAATCCCCAACAAGAGCCCATCTCAAAGAATTCATCTAATTATACAAATATCAAACTGCAGTCATGAAATTTAAAGTCACAAGACAAGAAAAAGAGGTGCCTTAAGAACTAAATTTTCCTGCTGCTGTCAGAAAAATCCTCTACTGTACACTGCTCCCTGTATTTATAGATTCATAGAAATGTAGGGCTGGAAGGGACCCCCAGAGGTCATCTAGTGGGTCTTCCTCCACCCTAATGTGAGGCAGAAACAAGTAAACCTAGACCACCACTGATAGATGGTTTGTCCAACCTGTTCTTAAAAACCTCCAATGATGGGGATTCCACAACCTTCCTGGGAGGCCTACTCCAGAGCTTAACTATCCTTACAATTAGAAAGTCTTTTTTCCTAATGTCTAACCTAAATCTCCCTTGTTGCCAATTAAGCCAGTTACTTCTTGTCTTGTCTTCAGTGGACATGGAGAACAATGAAGAATTGATCACCATCCTCTTTAACAGCCCTTAATACATTTGAAGATTTTTATCAGTCTTCACATTGAAACGGAAGATCACTTATTTCTTGTTGGATGTCTTGTTTCTTGTTAGAAGGCTTTCCAGCAACACATCTTCCTCTGGCCACTGTTAAATCCATAGACTGGATGTTTCTGACGCACTCTGAGCCACGATAAATCAACACTGTTGAGGTCGCAGGAGATTACTTAGTAGAGCCACTAGAGAGCCAGTTCTGTAGTAGCTCTGCTGTGCTCGAGAATCACAAAGCCCCCTGTTCCTGACGCACCTCTGTGAGCACTATTCCATGATGTTCCAATGCATGGGTATGGTCATACAAGCCAAGTGCTATGCCTGCAACACAGAAGATTTCATGTCCTTAAGATATGGAAGGATTAAGTTCTGTTCACCTACATAGTGCTGTCCGTGTAAACGAGGGGCAGACAGTCTTTACAAATCTGTGCCAAACATTTACTTAAAATTGTGAATTTGTCCCTCCTGTAAGTTTACAAATAGCAAAATAAATTTTAAAAAGAAGAAGAGCGCATTCATGCAGTGGCACAACTTAGGACAGAGACCCATCTCTCAACTTTACCCGGTTAAGAGAATATAATATGTTGGCAAAGATAGTACTGAGAGTAGCTACGTCTTCCTCTAGACACACACATACACACTTGGAATAATGCAAATATTTTAAAATATTTCCATTAATCATCTCCAGATATTATTTTCAATGGTCACTAGGCTTGATTTCACTATCTAGAGCCCACAGTGACAAAAAGTCATTTGAAGGGAGAGGGATGTAGTGGTCCAAGAACCATTAAGTGCAGCCCAGAATGTGGGAGATGCTGGAATGGTGATTGGGTCAGGAGCATAACCAGGACATACAAGAAATATGTTGGTTCAGCACATATTATAGGTAGCCTCTTCTGGTGGGGCTGTCATGATGACTAAGATGCAGAAATAGCAGTTATAGGTAACAGATTCTGTGTATTTAAAATCATAGCCAAAAATGAATTTAAAGTATTCTTGACAGTATTCTTGTCAGTTTCTCTTCCTTACTGTTGTGACAAAGCTCTGTCCTTGCCTCCGTGGGTCCAACGTTTCCTGGTGGATTTCACTAGCCTCAGAGGGTCACTGTGACCCTCCACATAACCCTTCCCTCTCTAGAGACAAGGGTCACAGTCTACTGAGCCATTTTCATCATAAGCCAGCGAGGGAGGTGAGGAGAAGTTATCCTTCCTTGCACAGTCTCTGTTGTCGCCCAGTCTCAGTGACTAATCAGGGGACAAAAGGGGGGGGAGCCCAGGCCCATCCTCTACTCCAGGCTCCAGCCCAGGGACCCTAATAGTATCAGCTATGGTAGCTGACCTTTTAGAAACATGACATGTACAATTCCCTGGGCTACTTCCCCCACAGCAGCCCTCACTTCCTCAAGCTCCACTTCACCCTTACCTCAGGGCCTCCTTCCTTGTGCCTGATATGGTGTGTACTACTCAGCCTCTCCAACAGCACAACTTCCTCCCACAGCTCCTGACATGCACACCCACCTGACAAACTGGGAGGCTTTTAACTAGTTTCAGCTAGCCCCTGATTGGCTTCAGGTGTTCCAATCAACCTAGCATTCTCCCTGCCTTCTGGAAAGTTCTTAATTGGCCCCAGGTGTCTTAATTGACCTGGAGCAGCTGCCATTTCACTTATCCTGGTACCAGGGATTTGTTTAGCCTGGAGCTAATATATCTATCTCCCACTACTTTTCTATAGCCATCTGGCCTTGCCCCATCACACTATTCTCTTGCATCTTTTTTGCATCTTTTTTTCCATCTATCTCTTTTCTACCTTGATTGCATATTTTCTTGTAAACATAATTCCTAATAAATAGGACAAGTTCTTAGGTAAAATCCTAAAGATAAATGTAAGCAAAAGAGAGATGAAGATGTTTATAGATCAGGACATCATGGATAAAGACTTACACACCATGAAACTTTTAATAAAGAAACTTACGTTAGAAATGCCTTTCTGGATACAATCCCATCACTAATTCACATTATCTTACATTTTTTGCCTTTTTAATTTATAGCTTTCCTCTCTTCAGCAATGTGAATTTGAATATTTTTTGTTCTCTGCCAGAAAAGAAAAGCCTCTAACTTTCAAACATAGGCTTTGTCTCTACTAGAAAAGTTGCACTGGTTTAATTAAGTTGATTTAAAATTGACCTAATTACACTGGTTCATGTCCCTAATGTAGATGCACTTAAACTATTTTAAACCTTTGTTGAAATCAGTTTAATTTGCTTTGGTAAATTACCTAATTTATGTAAACCACTTTAAGTGCATACACCTTGCAGATGTGCACCAGTTTAACTAGGTCAATTTTAAATTGGTCTAGTCGCCCAAGGGTAGCTTTTTAATATAAACAAGGCCTTAGAAACCTTGCTCAGGGAAAACAGGGAAACCTTCCCTTCCTGTATTTTGTTAGCTGAACAGTGTTAGACAACAAGGTATAGTGCTTAAAATGTCAGTTGCTGCCTGGAGACTTCTCTACATTAGCATTCCTACTGTTGGTAGCAATGATGGTAAACTGTAGGCAAAAGCTGAGCGCAGACGCCCTCAAATCTCTGCTTAGATCTATATGGTGGGTCTCAGCTCTCTTAATCTAGTCTCGCTGTGTGCAGTTCTTACCTGTGAAGAACCAGAATCTTGGAGTCAAAGTTGAATATGTGGATCTGAGGAAAAAATTTTTGTCCTATTGCAGATTCACCAATACCATGACTGCAGTATAATGAAGCCCTGCAGAAGTCAGTTCATCCTTCAAGATACAGCTAGGATACTGAGAAGTAGCAACAGTGAAGACTTTTTAAACAGTAACAGTAGATAAGCAATAGATGTTTTGCTAACTGTTTGCATTGAAATCGAAGGAAAATATGTTTGCAACGGGCTTGCATTAGGAGAGAACATTTGCAATCTATATGTACATAAAGTTTGTTTTATGGGAAAACCTTTGCAGGGATTAGGTTATTCCTTGTTAACTCTTCAGTTCTCTGAAAAATTATTGATCTTTTGCAAACTATTAGCCACAAAAATGAGTTGCCTATGACCATGGTTTGTAGATTCGCAAGCGAAGGCTTTTCAGACATGATGTAAATACAATGTCAAGTGAAACATACTTGGAATCTATTTAGTACATAGATTGCACACAGTCAGTTTGCCCTGGGTAGTTTGCTAGCAACCAAGTGAAATTGATGAAAATCCTGATCTCTGAACTGCAGAGATCAGCTTCTAGTAAATTTCACTTTGCTGCCAGCATGGTTGACACAGTGAAGCAGATATGTGCTGCTGGAAACACAAACTAGTGGAGTTGAAAAAGAAGTCTCTTGAGGGGGCTTTCAGTCTCAGTAATGGTCATGTCATGTGCAGTGTTCAGTTATAATAAGAGCCAGGACCTCAGATTAATGGATGCTCTAAATTACAGTATCTGCACTCCTGATATTTCATATAGCATGTTGCTCTTACTTAATTGGTCCTTTTCTATATAGGTATTTATACCATACTTTGCAGCATAGTATCTGAGCAGCTTCCAGTAATGGGTTAAGCTGTGTGTCTAACATCAGTCAAGAGTTTGTTCTCCCATCCTCTCCCCAAAGGGAGAGGTGTGTGCAGTGGAGTGCTTTGCTTTGGGTTTTTGTTTGTATTATATACATACATGCACCTTGCTATATGTTTATTAGAAAAGGCATGGTCAAAAAAATGTACCGTACACTTAGAACAGAAGGTGTATACGGTGTAATGCTAAACTATTGATACTGTACAAATGTAAAAAACAAAACTGGCTATTACAGTAATGACATTTGATGATGATGATGCCAAGCTAATATTTCAATGAGCTGCTTACCAACAGAAAAATGACTTTGGAAGTTGCAGATGAAATGAGGGAGTTCTTTTCTCTTCATACCTTTCCCCAAAAATTCACCTCTTCTTATCCTGCTGATAGTCACTATCCAATTTCGTCAAAGTTTGAACCCCTTCATGCCATGAGACAATATTTTCTGTCACTAAAATTCAATTTTGGCAATAAATGCACCCATGAGACCTGCATGATGGAAATGAAAATGCAAATCAGTCTCTCACAGCAACTATAAGTTCTGCTGATGCACCCTCATAGAGTACAGGTTTCAGAGTAGCAGCCGTGTTAGTCTTTATCCGCAAAAAGAAAAGGAGTACTTGTGGCAGGGGCCACAAGTACTCCTTTCCTCATAGAGTAATCTAATCAACAAGGTTCCTGAGTCTCCCCTTGGCTGGATTTTCCTACACATTGTGAACACAGCCTCCATTTATTCAGTGTCCAAATACTTTAAGATCTAACTTGAAATGGTGACTCTTTAGTGTTCAGTGTCTGCTGCATAAAATTCCTCCTTGAGAATATTACCACTGGGATATAAAGCTATGCTTGCGAACAGAAACACCACTTCAGCCATTCAAGCAATGGAAAACTTGTTAAAAAAATTATGCTGGTTGGTTTGTGAGGACTCAGTCATTAGGCATAGGTCTGTACAGTCAGAAGAGGATCTGTCTGCTAGACTCTATTTACTGTCAGGAAGCCAGACGATGGAAAATATTAAGAGTTGGCAAGGTATGAGCTCATTTTTATTGATTTTTTTTCCCTTTCATGGAACACTCTTCCAGCTTTGAGAAAAGTGCTTTTGTTTACATGTCATTAAAAAAACATCTGCTGAACACCAAGGCGGAGTCTTGTGGATGAATCTAGTACAGTATTCTAGATGTTTAGTTAGTTGGCTGCTTTTAACGTATCCCAGGGTCTGTCAATGTGCAACATCATACTCCTTGCTCCCTTCCTGGTCTAAAATGGAACATGTCAGGAATTAGATGGAACTTGTAATAATATAATTAAAGCAACAAAAAGGTAAACTGCTGTGGTCATCCCACACTAAGCATTTAGCCTTTTTAGCAGCCAGGTGGTATTTACGCGGATGCTTAATTGCCAAACAGAGATTGTCACTATCAGGGCAATGCACCGGAAAGGTAGAGAGACCAGACCCAACACTCTGAATGTTCTTTCTAGTCTCTGTGAGCAGATAACATATTTTTTCCAAATACTTCTTTGTCCCATAATTGGATGTACTATAGGGAAGAGGAGACTTCACCACCCTGCCTTGTAAAACTCTGTATTTTATTTAATCATATGCTAATATCTAGAAAAGTGGAAAGATTTATTTGGAACGTTTGGTAAATCAAAATTTTGGTTGAATCCAACCACGTTTCTATCTTTTTGTCTGCTTTTCTCCAAAAATGTGTGTGACTGATTTTTGCTTGAAAAACCATTGGGGAAGGGGGTTTTATTCACGCAAAGAATGAATAAGCATATGTGACGTAAACAGGTGTTTTCATTAATATATTCATGATCTTACGTGGCCCTATACATACCCACAATTACGGTGTGAGAATGTAACAAGAGAAAAATGAATGGAAAATCTACTATATGCTGTTGTCATGAGCATGGCCTCTGAGCAGACTGAGCAGCCCCCCGTATTGATCTCTGGCTAGGTCTTTAAGGTGATCTGGATGGCGAGGCCAATCTACTATACTGCCTATAAATAAAGGTAGCTTGTATCATACCTTTCCCTCAGTCCTAAAGGACCTAGCTAATTTGAAATCTGGGTTCATGTACAGGACAGAGGCAAATATAGTGCCCTGGCTAAGATGAAAAAGGAAAGGAAATTATTTTAAATGTTGTAACATTTTCTATCTTTCCTCATCTGAACGCATTCCTGGAGGTTTCCTCACATGACATAAATCTTTAATTCCTGGAGACTCCAGGCCATCCTGTAAGGTTGGCAACCCTAATTATTAGCTAAGGAAAGCTTGTGAAAGACCCAGATAAGTTGCTAAAAAAGTTCCTCTATAATTAGAACACACTCATAACAATCATGATCAGTTCACAACTAAAAGACATGATACATAAATTGTTTAAAATGAATGGTTCAGGCAGCTTTACTAGTAACTAAAAGATGGTTCAATCTAATGGGAGGGCACAAAAAAGAGAGAAACTATCTCTAGGAATCCCCAGATTGTTTCATTAAGGGGGGGAAGTGGCATTTGTTTCTGTTTGGAATGAGCATTAGGTTTAGCACCACAAATCCATAAATTCTCTGAGATCCCTGCAGGGCTCGAGCTTCCTGATTGATACCAGGTCTTGACTTTCAAGGGGCTCACCTTTCAAAAGTTCTGAGCACCTGGCATCACTGCCTGACTATATCTAGTACTAAACCAGCAGTTTAGAAAGATCAGAGCAGGGAGATCAGAACAAGGTAATTGAAAATCAACATTTTTCCCGCATTATTGCTGTTCCTTTCACGGTTTGCTAGTGTGTATGTTCTGAACTCCAGTTCAGATAATTGATGCTTGCACAGTACTTTTGAATATCAGGTTGTTTAGGCCCTGATCCTGCATTTTTAAAGTGAATAGGAGCTTTGCCACTGATTTAAATGAGTGTAGGATCAAGCCCTAAGTTTGAAACCTAAATATAGACGTAGAAGCCAACATTTAGGCCTGACCCACACACAGATTTTGTACTAATAAAACTATTTAAGTTAGAGGCATGATTTTTACTTAAATAGTTTTATCAGTTCAACTGCAACCTATGCCTGCTTGTGTGGTGCTCTGCCACCCTCTAGTGACACCTAGACCATCTAGAGATGGATGAGTCTGCTATAGCAGTGGTTCTCAACCTTTCGAGACTACCGTACTCCTTTCAGGAGTCTGATTTGTCCTGCATACCCCAAGTTTCAACTGCTTGCTTACAAAATCAGACAAAAAAAGATAAAAATGTCTCATAACACTATTACTGAAAAATTGCTTACTTTCTCATTTTTACCATATAATTATAAAATAAATTAATTGGAATATAAATATCGTACTTACATTTCAGTGTAAAGAATATAGAACAGTAAAAGCAAGTCATTGTCTGTATGCAATTTTAGTTTGTACTGACTTAGCCAGTGCTTTTTATGTAGCCTGTTATAAAACTAGGCAAATATATAGATGAGTCAATGTACCCTCTGGAAGACGTCTGCGTACCCCCAGCGGTACATATACCCCTGTGCTATCTTTGCTAACCATTGTGCTATCTTTGCTAAGAGCCATCTGGCTTTTAGCTCATGCAATAGAGACTCATACACTAAGCTTCTGAGGACCCAGGTTCGACCCCGCCCAATGGCAACTGGGGTCTGTCAGCATTACACAGCCACTACTGTGGACACAATTCTGTTGATTTAAAGGTGCCTTATACCAGCATAGTTTATTCCCTTTCTCATATGGGAATGTGATATACTGGTTTAAGCCCCTTTATACTGGAAGATCTGCATCCACACTAAGGAGGTTGAACCACTTGAACTATATTAGCATAGTTAAAGTGATACAGCTTTTATGTATAGACATGCCCTTAGGTGCCTATTTTTCAGAATCTTAGCCTGTGTTATTCCCTGTTTTAATAGAATAGTTTATGTATTACAGCATAAATGTATTACAGCATTTGTTTAAAAAAAACCTTCGTTTCATGAGCTCACATGTCTTTGGTAGGAGCAAATTTAGCATGTACATTTAACCAGATCACACCATTCAATACATTAATAAATTATAAAACAGTGAAAACAAAAGTAATAGGTTTGTCATTCAATCTATTTGCCTAGATTTTAGAACATTATAGATATTTGTACCATTTTATTTGAAGTCAGCAGACTTAGAAAATATATCTATTTTTCAGACTAGAGTATTTTTAATTTTTTTTTTCTAAACACTTTGCCTGTTATGAAGCTAAATTCCAGGTTTTCCTATCTTTTGGCCAAGGGCAAAGAAAAATACAGACAATTCCATCAAGACACTTTTTAATATGAATTGAATAGGAAATTAAAGAAATATAGAACTGATGGAGGAAAAGGACTGATCATATTAAATGCCATAATATTTATTAGAGCATATTATTTTAACTTTAAAAAAATCTAGCTAATATGCAATTGGCAGTCAGATTTCATTACATAGAGCAGGTTTGAGAAACCCGTGTTTGATGATTTGGGTGTTGTTTGAATTGAAGACTAACATAAGGAACAGTGGATGAAATTCAGTTCAGTGCATAGGACCAGCACAAGACTTGTGTGCATATTAAATTCCGCTTAGTTTTGGGGACTTTGGTGATCCCTTTGCCTTATACTGGTCCTCTGTGTAGGGGTGAATTTCACCCACTGTGAAGGTTGACAGCAGAAGTTTGACCTTTCTGCCAAAAATTACATATATTTCTCCATATAGTAGGATTCATTGGATATTAAATGAAAAAAGTCATCCCTTTAAAACAATTACTGCCAGAATCTTAACATCCCAGTACTTGAGTTGGGTGACCTAAAAACAAGCCTAGATTTGTTGGCTTTGAAGTCAAAAGCTTGATTTTAGCAGGGGCACAGGAACTCTTAAAGTTTCTTGCATGCTCCCATAGCCTTGTATTGATGGAACTGATAATTTGTCCATTTCATTCCCATGAGTGATATTCAAAAACAGAACAGTGCAGGACAGCAGAGAATTGAGTGGTGCATGCTCTTTTCATATGTATGTCCGTATCTTCAATCCCAGCATAAATTCGTTCTCAGGGCCTTCAGAATGAAGTGTAAAACTCACTTATTTGGCTTAGCATTCTCACAGCAACAACTAAAACCAACAACAAAGAAGAGAGAAGATGGGGGAGAGTATAATTAGATACGATTGCTACAGTATTTGAAATACTTGTTGCACTGAGACTACTGCAAGAGGAGAGGTAACAGTATTTAGTTACTTAGTCATTTGTAATTTTCTATGGGAGACCAGTGTGTTTCCAAGTCTTTTTTAAAGGCATGCACTTTAAAGTAATTTTGTTGAAAGGTGGGAATTCATGAAAATCTCCTTTGTTTTTTCTTGGTTCTCCCTCATAAATATGCAAACTTCTGATGAAAAAATTCAACCAGTTCTACTTTAAATCTGCAGTTTCTAAAGATATCCATTGCTATGCTGTATTGGAATAAAAGAAGTACCTTTAAAAACTATTCTTTGAAAAGATTTTATTACTAGCAGAATATAAATGGGACTTTAAAAGTTCAGTACTTACAGAGGAAGTTAGCCTCTGGACTATTTACAGCATGGTTGCAACTGATTCACAGGAAAACATATAAAATATAATGCTTTGTTGAATTAGTGATCTTCTGCATAGTGCACCTGCTAATCTTGGAAGTTTACAGTGACTGTGGATCTACGTCTTTTACAAGCACAATATACAAACAAAAATAGCATGAGTTAAACAGTAATGACCTTTGTTTGTGATGATCTATATAGTAAGCAATTTGACTCCAGATGATTGGGCTATATATGTGTGGCAGGTGGCTTATGTAGTAATACATAAGACAGAGCTGGTACTAGGATCAGTTTGAAGGTTTGCCACCCCAACGAGGGTTCCTCGACACATTGAGACTAAGGCAAGTGCAGTGCTTCCAGAGCTCCATAAATGCAGGGGGCACACAGCCACTGCTTCACCTCTGCTTTCACTCCCTCATGGTATCAGCTCTGCTTCACCTCTCAGTTTCTGGGCAGGTTGATGTTGGTTTAGGGACCAATCTTACGAGTCCTTAGACTCTGAGTGTGCAATGACTGTGATTGTAGAGAGACAACAGGAGAAGACCTTTGCATCAGTGCTTTGGGAAAATAAAAAATGAAGAAACAAATAAATACCACCATGCTTGAACTATTTACTAGGCAGCACTGGAATGCTCTACACTGTGTAATAAATGTAATTAACGTGGTGGCAGGAAAGAGTGGAAGGATGGTCCACAGGTTAGGACAGTAGCCTTCCACTCAGAAGAGCCGAGTACACATGCACCTATGGGAGAAGGTGAACTCCTTGCAAATGTCTACCTCTTTTCATATGAAGCTTTACTAATCATACTAATGAGCTTTTCTAATAGATGCAGTCATGTGCAGAACCAACAGAACATTGGCAGACAGTTAAGAAATCACTTTAAAATATCTAGTGCATATGTGTAAAACATGTTTTTTTCCTAAACTCGTATCGCTGTAACAAATCAAAAACAATCATCACTGAAAGGCACATCTGCAATGTAGGAAATAATGTCTCTGCCAAATTTCAGATATCTACTAGTGACGTGTTGGCCTGTTTTTAAAACAATAGTTATTTTTTTAATATATACATGATGGGAAGAGTGGGGAGGGGAGTCAGTTCACTCTTCTATTTTTTTCCCAATGGCTGAAACATTTTGACTCTCACTTTCCACAAAAATTTGCTCCAAGACTAATATTGAGGCTGCCAGATTTCACTGAGAGTGGCAAAAATTTGAGTTACAAATCAGTGAAAACAGTATCTTAGATTGAAAACACTTGTGAAACCTTCATGATAGGTGTTTGTCTACCTATGTTTTACCAAAATAGTTTAATAAGCAATTGAAACAGTTTTGATCTGAGATTGAAGGAAGCAGAGCATGAAGTCAGCCACAAATGAGGTTGGAAGATGCAATGTTTAGGGATTTACAAAGCCTAAATCTTCCCATACTGACCCTTGTGGAAGAAAGAAGACTTGCAAGGGATCATTCGAGATGGGAGTCCTTTTCACGCCCCACCATGGCTACATCACAGCCATGTGAACCTGGGGCTTCTGCTTGTGCCACTCTTGTTTTATATGTAGGTCCACTCTGTGTGTGTGTGTGTGTGTGTATAGATAGACAGACAGACACATGTTTAATTTCTCAATGTTGAAAAGAGTCCAAAAGTTAATCTAATAAAGAGAGAGAACATCTGTGATATTATTGTCTGATGAAATAACCAGAAATATTAATACTGTAGATTTATAACATTTTTTCTGGTTGCTATGTAAAAGCAAGAATCCTATTGTGAGCTTTTCAGAAGCTAAACCAGCTGGAGTTCGGCAACCGTAATCTGATCATTCCATAGTGAGAATGAAGTGAACGATGAAAATTAAAGCAGTAAATATATCAAAATATAAGTTCCTGGTCAGCATACATAATATTTGCTGAAAAAGTTGCCAACCTGGGTTCACAGTGCTCTGAGTTTTAAACTCCTTCTTCAGTGTAGTAACACATTACTTGGGGTGTTGTTTGCTAAATACTGGGAATGCAGTAGAAGTCTGTCCTGTACAGATTTACTTTTCAGCACAGTGTGGATTTAATCTGAAATTATCAATGTAGGCATATGAAAAATAAGGCATTTCACTTAAAAATAGGGCTTCCTTTAAATTAGTGATCTCTTACCAGATAAGCTGCTTTTTCTGGTACTATTTTTTTAGTTTTCAACTTCCTTTGGGTTTTAAAATAAAAAAATTTCACTAACTCCCAAAAGTGTAAAATTCCCACCCTCCCGCACCATGCAGAGGATCAATGCAAGACCTATGAACCACTTAAGTATTTAAAATAGAGTTTAGGTGGGATTTAAGCGATGTATAGTCCTTGAGCTCATCTCTATAGGGGTGACTTTCATCTACCAAAGAGAAGAACAGAGCTAATTTTACACTAGACCAAGCCATCCTGCCAGGATAGCTCAGGAAAACTGGGGAAAGTTGAGGGCATGAAGAGAGGTTTACTGTTGCTCCAAAAAGAAGTCCAGGTGATGAATCCAGGGACTGTTGCACCAGCAAGCTCACTGCCTTCTTCAGCTAGTCTCTGGAGATCGGGTTGGTTAATAATCTGCTGCTCGCACATTCACAAGCTTGTTTTATCATGTGGCTTGCAAAAATAATGGCTATTGGAACAAACAAAAAAGTCAGGCCCAAATCCCACACGGTGTTGGCAACTGAGGTAATATTATGAATAGTTTTTCATTTTGTTTTTTTAATCTGGAGTTTGGTCAGTAATTGTAAAGTAAAGCAGATTTAAAGCCTAAAATGTTATATAATTTCATACAAGAATATCCATGTAAAAATAAGCATTTTGTCTCAACCACTTGCATACAGGTACATTCTTATTTTTTGTATAGATTTGATTTCATAGGGAAAATAAGAAGGGCATCTAATAGTATAAAGCTAAAGTTCATACCATAAGAAATCTGCAGTGGGCAGAGGGCACATGCATTCTGGATCTCTGAAATATATTTTGCAACAGATTGTAGGATAAGAACAGTGGCTATAACTGAGAATATTGCACTGATTATATATCATTGTGTAGCCTGCTTATTTTAATTCCCAGGTACTCATAGCCTGTTGACAAGTTTTGCTCCTATTAAAATTAAAGTTTTCAGGATAGTGCTTTACTTAACATGTAACAGTATGTGTACTGTTATGAAATTGCATGTACAATTTAATTACATTATCACTAATTATAGGAAAACTTAGAGGCCTATGTACCGTTTCTTCTCAAGGTCCTGTCGTGGTTCACAGTGAAGTCAATGGCAAAATTCCAGTCAGTTGCAGTGAGAGCACGATGGGTCTCAGAGAACAGTGCATTGGAAGGAAAAGTGTCAGTACTGTTAATCTGGGGGGCTTTCTTACTCAGAGCAGGAATATTTCCAGTCCCTGCAATGCTGATGAATAATATTATTGCTTTGGAGGGGAGAACATGTGCTATGCAGTCTTTCTCCAACCTCCAGCAAATACTTATACAATATTTGAGCAGTGAACATCAAGTGGACAATCAGCAAGTGGACTGAAGTACTTGCTTCCAATTGATGCATGTCAGGAGTTAAGTGATTTGGGGACACTCTTCTGAGATTGGCTGAGGCTGGAAACATTTGGAAAGTGATACTTGGCCTGGAGAAGAGGAAAGAGCAGAGCTTCTGTTATCCTTTTGCACTCTCATCGGCTAGTCAGCTAGTCACAGTGACTATGTGACTCTGGAAGTGACTGTCTGCTCACAAAAGGGTGAATATGAAAGTAAAAACTGTTGCTACAGATTAGAAAAAAAATGATTATATAGAGGAAAAAGAGGCCGATAATGAAGCCACTAATGAAAGTCCTATGATCTCCACTTAAGTCCTGTTTGCACTGGGGTACAAACAATGAATCTTGACCTGGCTAAAATTCAGTTTTAAACTACTTTAGGAAATCTGTTGATAAAGTTTTATGGCAAAACGCAACATTTCTAATAATTTCTTGAAATGCACTGGGGACAACTTTTTGTTCCAGAAAGTGGAGGAAGTAACTAAATGGGACATCCATTTTAGACTTTATTCTGACCAAAAGGGAGGAATTGCTAGCAAATATGAAGGAGGAAGGCACATTGGTGAAAGCGATCATGAAATGACAAATTTCATGATTCTAAAGAAAGGAAGGAGGGAGGGCAGTAGAATAAGGACAATGTATTTCCAAAAAGCAGACTTTCACAAACTCAGAGCACTGGTAGGTAAGATCCCATGGGAAGAAAATCTAAGGGAAATTTAATTCAGGAGAGCTGGCAGTTTCTCCAGGAGACAATATTAAAGACACAACTATAAACTATCCTGATGTGAAGGAAAGACAAAAATAGTAGTAAAAGGCCAATATGTATCCATTGGGAGCTCTTTAATGACCAGAAAATCAAAAAGGAATCCTACAAAAAGTGGAAACTTGGACAAATTGCTAAGGAGGAGTACAAAAGTATGACATAATCACGTAGGAAAAAAATCAGAAAAGCTAAGGCACAAAATGAGTTACATAAAAAGTATAGGGATGTAACGGGCAAGACGTAGTTCCTTAAATATATGAGGAGCAAGAGAAAGACAAAGGAAAGGTATTGGTCCTCTCTTTAGCAAGGAAGGAGAGCTAATAACTGGTGACAGCAAGAAAGCTGAGATATTTAATGCCTATTTTGCTTCAGTCGTAACTAAAAAGTTTAATGGTGACCACATACTGAACACAATTATTATTAACAACCAGGGTGAAGGAATGCAAGCCAAAATGGGGTGGGGGGGAAAGTAGGTTAAAGACTATTTAGATAAGTTTGATGTATTCAAGTCAGCAGAGCTTGATGAAATTCATCCTAGAGTACTTAAGGAACTAGCTGACACAGTCTCAAAAACACTAGCAGTTATCTTTGTGAACTCCTGAGGATGGGTGAGGTCCCTGAGGACTGGAGAAGGGTAAACATAGTATCGATATTCAAAAAGGGGAACAGAGAGGACATGGGGAATTATAGACCAGTCAGCCTAATTTCAATACCTGAAAAGATAATGGAACAAATTATTAAACAATCAGCTTGTCAGCACCAAGAAGCTAATAGGTTTATAAGTAAGGTTAAGATTTTGTCACTGTTATTTTTTGTAAAAGTCATGAAGAGGGCACGGGCAATAAACAAAAATTCATGGGAGCCCATGACCTGTCTGTGATTTTACTAAAAATAATTGGTGGCCAGGGTGGGTGGGGGTGGGGAATGACAGCTGGAGGCCCCTGGGTGGGGACTGACAGCTCGAACCCCAATGCCCTTGTGGGGGGCACAGCCCCAGTTCCAGCCATGGGGGTGGGGGGTACAGCCCCAGGTCCGGCCACAGCTGAAGCTGTATGGAAAGGGTGCACAGCTCAGGCTCCAGCCGCAACTGCAGCCACGGGGCAGGGGCACCCTGGTGGCAGCTGTGGGAGTGGGGGAAGGATGATGGTGCACAGCCCCGGCTCCAGTCCTGGCTTCAGCCACTGGCAGCTGAAGCCAAAGAAATCCCAGAAGTCCGTTAAAGTCACAGTATCCGTGACTGCCATGACCTGCATGACTAAATCGTATCCTTAGTTATAAGCAACAGCCTGCATGGACTTGTCAAGAACAAATCATCCCAAACCAACCTAATTCCCTTCTTTGCCTGACCTACTGGGTACCGGGGAAGCTATAGATGTGATATATCTTGATTTTAATAAGGCTTTTGACACAGTCCTACATGACATTCTCATAAGCTAACTAGGTGAATGGGGTCTAGATGAAATTACTATAAGGTGGGTGCAGAACTGGTTGAAAGACCGTACTCAAAGTGTAATTATCAATGGTTTGCTGTCAAACTGGGAGGGCATATCCAGTGAGGTCTTGCAGGGATCATCCTGAGTCCAGAACTATTCAATATTTTCATGAATGACTTGGATAATGGAGTGGGAACTATGCAGATAACACCAAGCTGGGAGGATTTGTAAGCACTTTAGAGGACAGGATTAGCCTGGCCTTGACAAATTGGAGAATTGATTTGAATTCCACAGAATCAAATTCAATAAAGACAAGTGCAAAGTACTTCATGTAGGAAGGAAAAATCACCTGTACAACTAGAAGGGGGGAATAACTGGCTAGTTATTATTATATTATTACTATATTATTATACTATATATTACTATATTATTATAGTTATTATTATTGTAACTCGGTATATTAACAAGATTCAGGAGGTAATTGTCCCACACTACTTGGCACTTATGAGTCCTCAGTTCAAGTACTGTGTCCAATTCTGAGTGCCACACTTTGGGAAAGATGTGGACAAAGTGAAGGGAGTCAGGCGGAAAGCAACAAAAATGATCAACGGTTTTAGAAAACCTGACCTTTGAGGAAAGGTTAAAAAAACTGGGCATGTTTAGTCTCAGAAAAAAAAAACCTGAAGGTTAAGTGTTTTTATAAAGAGGATGGTAATCAGTTGTTCCCCAGACCCACTGAAGATAGGACAAGAAGCAATGGACTCAATCTGCAGCAAAGGAGATTTAGGAAAAGCTTTCTTACTACAACGGTAGTTAAGCTCTGGAATAGGTTTCCCAGGGAGGTTGTGGGGGCCCCATCTTTGAAAGTTTATAAGGTATTTCCTTTCCCCTACCTGGGACTAGCCTGTCTAGGGACAATATGGCACATCTCACATTTACTCTGGCTCTCTTGGTGGTGGTGTTGCTACAAGAAGCCAGATGCTAGGGACACTTTACACTACTACTTTACACAAGTAGTCTCATTGATTTCAACGGGTCTATTTGCATGAAGTTTGCAGAATTAGGGCTTAAGTCTCTATTTTAAAAAGAAAGCTCATGAAGAAACACAGAGTAATTTTTTGAGTGGATGGGGGATTGGAGGGAGAGGGAGAGAGATGATTAAACAACAAGCAATGTATAGTCCTGATACTGCAATATACTTTGTGGTGGAATTGCAGAATTAGGGCCCATATTTGTAGTTTTCAGCAAGGCTGCAATACTTGCAGAGATCAGCATTTCTAATTATTCTCAGCTCTTTGCAATAAAAATGGAACGTTGCTATGCAGAGGGAAAGACTTTAAGAAGTGAAATCAGTTCACACATCTCTGATTTCTTTTGTGGATTTTCAAAAATGCACAAACAAAACGTGCCCTGTTTGTTTTCTAGTAAATAACACTGAGTTAATCAAGGGGTGATATGCAACAAATCAACTAACTGACTTTAATCTTTTCTTTTTACTAAGTGAAAATACTGCATATAAGTGTATTATTGAGACCTACCTAAAATAAAAAGCTCTAATTTTTATATAACCACTTACTTCTGTAAACAGATCACACAGTGAGGAATCTATTAATACCCCACTGTAAAATATATACATAGAGGTAGCATCCTGGTTTGAGAGAGATAATGGGACACCCACCTCTTTCTTTATCTTCCTAATGATTTAACTTAGGATGATTCAGAAATGGACATCCATGTTCAGGTCATCAGCAGGGGTCCGACTGTAAGCAGTTGGGAGACTAAAATTCTCTGCAGGACTTATCCTAAGTAGGTAGTGTATAGTTTATGAAGTTTACCACTTATGGCAGCAATATTCTCCTTTTGAGCTCAAGCCTGCTTCCCGATGCAAATGCTTTTATTCAGTCTCATTGTAAGATTCAATTAGAATTTGAAATAGCATGCAAGCTAGCCATGACTATCAAGATTTGTGTACAGTAATATGTTTTTGCACTGTGTACTCTTTACAAGGCTATTTGAACAAAGATTAATACAGTCATTTGAATCCATAAAATAATCACCACATCTCTTTCATCACACAGTGATAATAATTCTTCACTTGTTTAGAATAAAAAAGTCTACTACGGTTCTACTGTTCCCCTTATGTTTCATTTTCATATGTTGGCTCTTGATTTTTGTTGTAAAATCTGAACCCACTAAAATGTCATTCAGTGTCCAGGATTCTGTATTTGTATTGCTTTATTGGTCATATTATTCTAAAGCATTTCCTCTTTTTGTTTCCATAGGAAATGATCTATTTTTAGTTGCAGTGCATGAACTGGGGCATGCTCTAGGCTTGGAGCATTCCAATGACCCTACTGCAATCATGGCTCCATTTTACCAGTATATGGAAACAGACAACTTCAAACTACCTAGTGATGATTTACAGGGCATTCAGAAGATATATGGTATGTCATTTTTTTTATTACACATATTAAATAGTTTGCTTAAGAACATATTTGAGGACAAATTATATATATATACACACACACACACACTCTGTCAGCTGTAGTCCCAGAGGCCTTGATCTCTTGCTGTGAGAAAGCCATGGATTTTGATGAAGCTCTCTTATTTAGTCCCACACTATTCACAGTTTGCCTCTAAATCTGCACTCCGCTGGAATGATAATCTTAAATATTTAAACTGCTAGTGAAGAATATCTATAAAGGGATCCCAAACTATTAAAATATTAAGAAACGCAGGCCTTAACCATAACCTGCTCATTTCCAAAGTGCTCTGTGGCACCAGCTTATATAACTGGAGGATTGGTTGGTTCTCAATATATCAGTTATAAAAATGTGCAGTTCCCTTGGTAAAGCAGTTTTGTGGTCCCAGCACCTCCCCTCTTCCCCCCATTCTTATTGCAATGAATATAGCAAATTGATTTCAAAAGCTTGTTATTAACAAACCAAGGTTTTGCACAACATGGCATAGTGGGGGTGGGGAGGAGAGGGAAAATCCTGCTCTTTAAAATATATATCAGATTTGGCTATTGTGGCCTAAAATGAAAGAAACATCCACTGTAAATAATTTCTCATTTTATTGTATTCAGTCAAAGAAAGAAACATAATTAGAAAGAAAAAAAAGCAGTTTACTCATTGCAGGTTTAAGGTAACACAGGACTCTCTCTGACATTTCCACAGGCAACTTTTGTAGTACATAAGTTTTAAAAAGCTTGACATACACAGTTAACCATTAAAGAATCTGCTTTGCTAAATTAATGGAGCATTTACATTTACATTCTTACAGTGAAAAATCTGTTCTATCTGTATGTTAATGCTAAGTGACTGGTAGATATCATTTGCATGTGCAAACGATGTCATTTAAGTTCACTAATTTGTTTTGCATTCATTACTTTTCCAATTTAAATGTCTAAGTGGTAAGTGTTCTCTCTGGGTTAAACTGACTTTTAACAAGGTCACATTTCTTGCTGATCTTTTGCTGTTAGGAAAGCCGGATGAGTTCGTAAAGAATAATGGTGCACCTCTGATTAGAAACCAAATACATCTATGCTAAATATTGTATTAAGTGATGTTATACTCTGGATGTTCCAGAAAGGGAACAAAGTGATTGGCTTGTTAAAATTTATTGTATATGGTTAACCGAAAAAAAGAGGTTGTTTTTCATGAACTCATAAGTTGGTAGTCTAGACAAGGACATTTTGCCCATATACTAAATAATAAGCTCTAACAGCTGTATGCTGACTTTATTGCTCCTGGGAAGTGATGCCTGACAGCACTACGAAATTGCATGTGGAAACTTTGGTTTGGATTTAGAATCATTCAAATATTATCCATTGCAGATTAATTTCTTTGCTGCCTGTACTAAAATCAAAAGGTGATTTGGACTGAATGTCTGAAAAAATGTTACCCCTCTGAAAATAACTATGTTGAGCTACACTATTCATCACAGCCTAATTAACTGTAAATTATGAATGTCATGCTCCTTAAAATTATGAAGGAAATGTCTTATTAAATTTCACTGATGGTAGTTTGGGTTGCCTTAAATATTCAATCAGTAAACATTTATCCTGGTTAATTTACTTTCTTTGATCAAGTACTGGACATTCAGATTTCATTTATATTAGATTTAATTTTGTCTCAGGTTGCAAAGATGCTCCTTAACCTACTGTCATGCAGATGAATTAAAGCAGACTGTTTTGTCATGTACAAATAGACGCTGCAGTTAAATTGATCTAGATAGATAGCTACACAGAATGGGCAGACTTAAAAAGTGTGTCCTACTTCCAGAGATATTACTGGTCCTACAGAGATGTCATATATTTAAAATGGAAAATATCACTAGACCCAATAATATCTCTAGAACTGGAATGAAGTTTCTTAGCCTGCCCATTACACATAAGGGTTTTTAACAGCATGAACCTAGAATGACAGTATTACTTACAAATAGTAAAACTATGAATGGACTAATCAGATCATCCTAAATGAGTGCCATTAAAAGCTTTGTATTGCACCACATCATGATTTATTCAGCATATGTCAAATAGTTTATAGCACAGATATTTTAGAAATGTTACACAGAGGGTTTTTATTGTTATTATTTTGCACTATTTTTAAGTTTGGACAACCTTTTCAATCCATTTGCCCGTAAAATCAAATGTCAGGGTTGCCATGAGTCCAACTTTACAGGATTCATAGGGAAAAACATTAACAATTAATTTCAAACATTTCTTTAAAAACATCTAAATATGCATTCTATATACATAAATGCCCAACATTTAAAGCCCAATCTCAAGACCTTCCATAGCTAGAAAGGTGCTTTGTGCCCCAGCAGGAGCTGGGAAAATATCCTTTCCTGTGACCTTGTCTTTGTATCCCTGATGGTTCAAGCCTATCACTAGTGCAGAACTCAGTTTTTCTGGGCCGAAACTTAGGTCAGTATAGTTGGAGGGGTTGGGAGAGAAATTCCACCTCTGCGGTTAAGAAGGAAATATTTTTGAGTCTGGTTGGTTTATAAAACAAAAAGGCAGCTACAGAAGCAGCTCAGAAGCATTGAATATTAGAAGTAGTTCAAGAAAAGATAGATTAGTGGGAAGACAGCAGGTTAATTTGTCAAAAGTGCATAATAAATGCAATTTATCACATGCCTGTATCATTAATCACATAACCACGACATGTGCTGTGTATGTGGATGGATGGATGGATGTAGGTATTAGAATGTTCAAAAACATGGGTTGATGGTAGAATTATTAAATGCATTTGTCAGGACAAATTTCCCACATTTTACATAACCAATGAAAGTTTTGTTCTCACCAAAACCGTTCTATACACTGTTGTTCAAGCACAAACTGTTTACCATGTGTAATCTTAAATTGTGGTGGATTTTGTGGTCTGAAAGCTTGTTGGGGAATAAAGGAGGAAGGTATCAGAATTCCAGCAGTCATTTTTTTCTTCATAAGTACGTTGACTTTATGGATCCAAAGCACACGTTGTTATACTCTATCTTCACAGATCAGAATTGGAAAAGAGCATATTACACCAACTAAGCCATTCCTCTGCCAATGCAGGAGTATTCTTTGGGGTATATTTTTGTAGAGCTGTCTGCAGTGAAATTTACAGTGATCTAAACAATGTCCTGCTGCTGACATTTTTAAGGTCCACCTGACAAGATCCCACCACCAACAAGACCTCTGCCAACAGTGCCCCCGCATCGTTCTGTCCCTCCAGCAGACCCTCGGAAGAATGACAGGCAGCCTAAACCACCTCGGCCGCCCACTGCTGACAAACCTTCCTATCCTGGAGCCAAACCAAACATCTGTGATGGGAACTTCAACACTCTAGCTATTCTTCGCAGGGAAATGTTTGTTTTCAAGGTAGGACACTGTGAATTTTTTAGTGTTACATCAAGTGTCTGCATTTCTAATTTTTTCAGGAAACAAGCTTTCATTCATCATGACTCCACTTTCCCAGCCTTCTCACAGTTAGAAAGTTCAAGAAAAGAAACTAAAGAATAAACATACAAATGGCTTAAATGTCTAGCAGAGCATTGCTGTAATGCTTTATTTTTGGAATACATTCATGTCAGCAGAAGCTATAATGCCTCGAAATTTAAGGGTAAGTAAATGCAGCATCTTATGCACAGATTAAAAATACTGCATAATTCAAGGCATGAATAGAAGCTGATAGGAATGATTTTGTTGGGAACTTAGCCACTTCCAGTCACATTGGAGTTATTGTGTCTTCAGCACACACTTCTTTACAAGGACCTTGTAATTTAACTTTATAATTAGATCAGTCATTTATAAGGGATGTTTGTCATAGTGTAAAAAGAAAAGGAGTACTAGTGGCACCTTAGAGATTAACCAAATTATTTGAGCATAAGCTTTCGTGAGCTACAGCTCACTTCATGTAGCTCACGAAAGCTTATGCTCAAATAAATTGGTTAATCTCTAAGGTGCCCCTAGTACTCCCTTTCTTTTTGCAAATACAGACTAACATGGCTGCTACTCTGAAACCTGTCATAGTGTAGTGGTTCCTTTGATACATGTTTGAGTAAAGATCTTTGCTATAAGAACTTCCTTGCAGATGTTTTATTGTTTATTTCAATTCATGATTTTGTCTGGAGCTGCGTATATATGGTGCATCTCTCACCAACTGGACTAGCCTTTTCATGGAGCGGCTTCACTAAAGGTTCAAAGACGACAAATCTAAGCAAAGCCATTTGTTAGAAGAATGATCTAGCAGAGCACCTTGTATAATTTCCAAATTGCACTGCAGGCTACAGAAATAACAGAATCATTATTCAGTCTTTTAAGTAAATTAATTTTCTGACAGTTATTGTTGTGCAAATTGCCAGCAATAAGCGATAGGTAATGTTAAAGTAGTATATTATCTTGGAATCAACAGAGATGTCCTAAATTTGGCTGAACAATGGACTAGGTGAGATTTTTGTTTTGTAAATATATGTTATGACTCTTCTTGATTTCAAAATTATACCTAGTGAGAACAGGCATTTTCCTCCATGAAGTTTTTCTGCCAAGCCCTAGGGGAAAACATTAGCAACAGGATTAATTTGTCCTATCAGATTGACCTGCTGGTCCACAAATCCAATATTTTGCCATAGCTTTTGTCTGCTTTTCTTCTGTGCCCTGTCTTTGCAGAGATTGATAGAATACTCAACACATTTTCCCCTTATATACCTTCTCCAAAGAACCTTTTATCAGTACTCAACAGCCCTTGAATTGCTTTAAGACTTCTTTAAAAATAATTTACTTATATGCTGATTATTTTATGTTAATTCATTCAGATTATTGGGTTCTCTTCACAAGCAAAGGGCAAGAAATGAATTATTTTTCCATAAAAGACTGAGGATTTTGTCAGTCCTTCTGAAAAAAGGAAATAACCTATCATTTGAATATTTGGCTTCTCTTCAAACATTGTGTGCCTTTCTTTTGGAAGTGCTATACCATCAATCTTTGTGAATAAAACGAAAAGGTTAAGGAAGAATCTAATTTTCTGAAATACATTAAACAGGATATTAAAATACCTACTTCATCTCATATCATCCATCTCAAGAACAACAGAATGTACTCTCATTTATTGAGGACGTGTCAATAAATACTGACTTGATCTACCACTAATACAGAATTGCCTGTCTAGCTAAGCCTGTACTTCTAGACAAATAGATTCAACGTAATCCCTAACTACTTTTTTCCTTTATATGTGAAAATAAAAGTTGTAGCAGTTAAGAGAAAATCATTTCAATTCAGTTTCACATACTAACTTAAAATCTTTTATTTACCATACATTATGAACTCAACTCATCATCATCATCAACTCAAAGATGGTTTTATGTTTCAGTAATAAGCAGATTTCTATTCACGCTACTGCGCCTCAGTGACAAAACATGATTAAAGCTCATTCCAACAATTCTAATAACCAGCAGAGTACATAGGTTCATATTTGGGGCCTGACTTTCCACAATGTATATGCAATTTTTACCTGCACAATGACAGGTGTAATATGCATAATTGTGCTTGCAAATTGCCAGTTAATAATTATCCAGTTGGTCACTGGCAAACTAAAATACGCATTTTTTTTGTGTACTCTCGGAATTGCTTATACAGATTGGATACACAGTTGCAGAACTTGAACACTTCTGAAAATTTGGCTTGATTGTTAGAAAGTTAAAAGTAGAACTGAGATGTAAAAGGAAACAGTCTGAGATTCACAGTGTATTTTCATAGGAAACTACAAGCAATATTAATTTCAAGGAAACTTATTTTTTTTAGTTCAGCTACTAGGATGTATTCAAGGGCATCAGAGTTTTTGTTCAAATTCATGATCTTTGTTTGCAATTTTTAAGACCATCCTAGAAACATCAGTTTCTAATTGGATATTTCCAGAGTGAAAGTTAATAAAACTATTTTTAAGAGAAAAGTACAATATAAAGATTTTTTTCTCACCCCTTTTTATTGAGTTTTATCATTACTTTTACAATATAACCATTCTGCCAACTAACAGTATTTGATAGATTTGTAAAGTTTTTAAAAGATGATTTCAAATAAGAGGAAGAGCTGCCCCTGCTCTGACTCGAACTATAAACACAAGAGCACAGCAGCTCACTTGTTTAAGGCTTCCCACGGATCAGCAAATGTACTTAATTTTGTGGATGAACCTTTTTAGTAACAATGTTTAGATTTCTGGGGAGAGCAAATTACCATTCTTCAAATACACTACAATTAGAGCCACATAAATGTATAGTTCCACAAGGAAATCTCCTCAAAACACTAGGGAATCCCCTTGCCCTTAGAATACCCCTGCCAGTTCTGATACATGGGGGAGAAGTTTGCTATTGAGAAAAAAGGAAAAACATGTTTTAGTTAAAGGAAGCATAGGAATAACATTTATAGTTGGCTTGAAATGTGCAGGAGATCAGACTACGTGATCACAATGGTCTCTTCTGACCTTAAAGTCTATGAGTCTATAGATGACATTTTCATTAAGTAGTTTCTTCATATGGACAAAGTCGATTTCTAACTTGTGGGAGTTGCTTAATCATTCTTGAAGAGCTACAAACAACAAATGGGATAGCAGAATTTTGAGCACCAACAGTTTTTATCCAGAAGCTCCTGTTAGACCCCACAATTATGCTGAATAGGATGAGTGTTTAGCTTTCACTCTTATTTTCAGTGTTTTATTTCAGCTAATTTTCCCTCCCTGTTTAGTTATACCTCCCACAGGGATGTAGCAAATGGGGGAAAAACAAAAGAAAACAAACTGGTTCTTCTCTCATGGGGAAGCTGTGCAACTTGTCACACCATTTTCCCTCTGCCTTTAATGCAGAATCTCTCTGTCACTGTGTGTAGCACTCTGTATCTGCATTTCACAGTCTCATCTGCTCCTCAGTCTCAGCAGAAAGAATCCTCTGACAGTCAGTACATCTGGGGCTATCTGCTTCATTGAAAGGAACTTCATTTTCTCAGATCATTTGGCAAGATCCATTATTGCAGGTGGTTATTTTATAAATGTCCTTTACTTCCCCTGTTCTATATCATTCATTCTGCTTTTTCAGTCTTCTGAAGCAGAGAGCCAGAGTTTAAAGCTAGTCCAGTATTTCCGATCTGTGGGATCAATGATGATCAATCACTTCAGACAAACTATTTCATAGTTAAAAAATGTTTAAGAGGACAGATCTGTCCTGGTCTTGAAAGAGCTGTACCATTTCATTGCTTCCCAGGGATTCCAGATGGAGCCATCCCAGTCATTTTTTCTAACTATTGCTCAGGGGAATTTCACGGCTTTTGATTAATTCAACACCATGGTTATTCCTTACCAACAAGAGTGCCTACCAGCTCTGCTGCCATCATCCTCATCCTCATCATCAGTACTGTGCTCACTGGCCTCTTCTCAGTTTCATGAGTTTTCACAAAATCCCTGGCTTTTGTAGCAGCTCAATCTGGAAATAGGTGGTTGTGGTTACCAGGGAAGGGCACACTAGGGTTACACTTATATTTTTGGACTTTGTCCTGCAAAGCATATAGGGGACATAGTCCTCTCCCCATCACTATGTGACAGTGTTAAAGAATGGCAGAAGAAGCTGCAGAAAGTTCTGGAAAAGGAACTTGATCAGAATAAGGACCACGCTATTATTTGTAATGCTATTCTGCCTCTCTCTGCTTCACTTTAGAACTTCTGGCTAGACAATTCTCCAGCCCTTTCTGCCTCACTTAATAAAACAGCTTTAAAGAAACAGTAAAATTATCCTTACATACTCCTACCTACTATAATAGTACCAGGTTCCTTGAGAGAATCTGTAGTAAGTGGTTAAAAATTCTGCTATTCCATTTGTTGCTTGTGTCCGTTCAAGTGCAAGATAGGTGTAAATCCATTTAATTAGGGAGGGAGAGAAATATCATGTACTCCTAAGAATCTTATCTTCTGAAATTTTGATGTGGTGGATGGTAGAAGATGGATTTCAGGCTGGACTAAATGGGCTGTGTTTTATGATCTTATAATGCCTCCTTCACAACTTGTAGAAATATGTTTTCTGACTCTTCACATCCTGAGAAACATTGAAAAAAAGCATTTATAAAGTATAAACAATATTGTGCTTGGTTTTCTGGTAATTAAGTGGTAGCTGTCATTACCCCTTGACATTAGACTAGACCACAGTTGTATTCACATGAAACTATATGGATATAATTAAAATTCCATTTCAGAATTGTGTATTTACATAGAGTACCCTATTAAACACAGATAAATAAAAAGAAAATCTGTCTTCCAATCTGTGGCAAACAAGTGAGGAATTCTGAAAGAAATCCACCATGCATTATATATAGCCTTTGGTATTTTTGGGTAGTAACAGGAAAGAAAAGAGTATATGGGTGGGGAAACTAATATTAAACAGAAGAGACAAAGAAACAACAGCAATAAGAGAGTGGACCTACTGTATGTGAGAGTGGATATTTTTACAAAGGTCTCCAGGGTTGCCTGTGTAACTCTTTTGTGTCACATGGCATTGTGAATGTCTGGATTGCCAATGGCAGCCTGGGAAGGTTCAGCAGAGCGCACTTTGGGGTCCAGAAGGGAAAACTATTGAATATTTCAGCCATGAAAGAGTGAGAGCAAGAGGTCAGGATTAGTTAAAGCTGTAGACAGCAGATTCCTGTACACTATTTTTCCTTTTATTATATTAGAAAGAACACTCTGGTGGGTTAGCTCAGTAATGAAGAGGACAGCTGTAATTCAAGTAACCCCAGCTTCAATAGCATTGAGGAAGTGAAGTGCAAAACAAAACTCAGCAGGGACCTTAGCCTTTAGTTCATCTAAAGTAGGCGACCATTGGAAATTAAGAGACAAGGGATGTGCCAGAAATATTGGCATCAGAATAAATGGTAAGGGATCCAGGAAATAGAAGAATAGGGTGGAACTGCATTGGAATAATGATGGACAGCAGTTAATATTAATAATACTTATCACTTATATAGTTTTTTTTTATTTGAAGATCTCACACCACTACCAGTATTACTCAAGCCTTTCCACACACGTGAGACAGGTAAGGGATTGAGTGATCACTCTGCCTAGCAGCAAAGCTATAGGCCAGGAAATGTGGGAGTATCCCATATCAAACTTCAGGGGGATTTAGGTAAGCGGACTGTAATTACCTGAGTTATGTTTTGGCCAGAACAATGAGGTTAAACCCCTACTCTTTATTTTTTAAAGTGCTATAGGATAGTCACACAAGTGGCCAGGAGTTCAGTTTTATGTCTCTACCAGAGATGGCAACTCTAGCAATAGATTAAGGTTCTATTTATAAAACATTTTAAAAGGACTCATAAATGGTTAATAGATGTTATAAGAATGTCACAGTTAAGAGTGTATCTGTTATAGCTATTTATAAGCAGCTTATTAACCTGTTGGACTCATTAACAATCTATAAAATTGATTAACCATGTATTAAAACATCTATTTATTAGTTATTAACCCTTTAAAATATATTTATAAATGTAAACTTAACATGAACTGTGAACCTGTGTCTCCTAACACCACAAGGAAACGTTGGTTTAATTCTGTTTCACAAGGGAGAGTACTACCTACAAAGGCAATGAAACCACTTCCAGCAGCAGTAGCAACAGTGAGAAGATCATAGGAAGATTCATTGAGAAACTGAAAGGGCCCCCATATTTATGCCTTGGTGGAGTAGATTAATAAGGCCAGGGCCGGCTCTAGGCACCAGCAAAACAAGCAGGTGCTTGGGGTGGCACATTTCTAGGGGTCGCATTCCAGCGCCAGCCATGCCGCCCCTAGAAATGTTCCTCCTCCGCCCCAGCTCGCCTCTGCCTGTTCCCTTGAGCACGCCGCCGTCACTCCGCTTCTCCCACCTCCCTCCCTCCCTTCCACGCGGCAAGCCTGGGAGAGAGGGAGGAGAAGCCGAGTGGCGGCGCGCTCGGGGGAGGTGGTGGTGGTGAGCTGGGGCGGGGAGCAGTTCCTCTACCCCCCATTACTTCCTGTCCTTCTCCCCCCCTCGCTCACCTCTGCTCCTCCTGCTCCCCTGAACACGCTGCCTCTCCCTTGCCTGAGAGGGAGGGGGGAGAAGCGGAGCGGCGGCATGTTCAGGGGAGCTGGCAGAGCAGAGGTGAGCTAGGGTGGAGGGTTGTGGGAGCCGCAGGAAGCAATGGGGGGAGGAAAGCGGCACACCCGGGGGAGGAGGCGGGGCCGGGGATTTGGGGAAGGGGTTGGTAAGGGGTGGAGTTGGGGCAGAGCCGGGGGCAGGGGGGCACGAAAAAAAGCAGGGGTGGCCAAAAATTATTTTGCTTGGGGCGGCAAAAATCCTGGAGCCGGCCCTGAACGAGGCATAGGACAGACCCTTTAAAAATGTTCACACTTAAGTCGTTCCGCTGAACTTAATGGAATTACTGAAGTGCTTAAAGAAACTCATATGTGTAAATGTTTGTAGGATTGGGGCTACTGTCCATAAAAGTCTTGTGAGTTAAAAATATGTATTGGTGTTAAACATGCGCATTAGCAAGGCCTTGTTCCTTATTTAGTTTGAAGCTAATAAACCCCACTGAAGCAAATATCTGAGAATAGATCTTTATAAAATGTAACCCAAAATACCAGAAATTTATCATTTTCCTAGAGTTCATTTTTTTATTATTATTTTTTGTGGAAGGGCTGGTGGGTCCTCTTTCCCAAACTCATTTTATCCTTGGGAGCACAGGAATACAGAAGGGCCCATTTTTTAATGTATTCCAAGGATTTTCTTTTTATTATACTGATTAAAAATTGAATTATGCACCTGAAAAAATAAGCATTGAAAATCAGAAATAATAAAGATGTAAAATCCAGAAGCCATAACTATAACTCCAGAATAAAGTAAGTGACGGGATGCAAATTCCAGACTCAAGCTAGTGGGGGGAAAAAACGGTACATGTTGTAAAGGTACATGTAGCTAGAATTATTCACGTTGCTAGTCATTGTCATGTCTATTTTTTTTCTCCATTTCTCAAAGGGTCAGATCCAAAGCCTACTTAAATCAATGGAGATAATCCCGTTGACTTCAGAGGGCTTTGGAGCAGGCTCAAACTGCATATTTTACACAATTCCAAATACGAGAGACAAGAAAGCAGATATAATACAACAGAGTGCTATGAAAGAGTTAGAAAAAAGATTAAAATACAGACTAACTGATTTACATTATCGGCTTGATCCTGCAACCACCACTCATATGAGTCATTCAGATTTAGGTAATGCTTACATTTTAAGCAACTGATGGGCTTAATCAAGGACTAGAAGTTGCAGAATCAGTCCCTTACTTTTTTCTTCATCCTTTTACAGCTCTCTACTGGAATACAGTAATTAGCTAGCATAATTTATTCTTCACAAAATAACTTCCACAAAACCGGTGAAATTAATGAACAAACAACATTTCTAGTTGAATACAGATCAAATTTAGCGGACAGAAGATGCTACATCCTTTGGAACTTGCCTTCTTTTAGGGACCTAAGGGAAAGGTTTTTTTCAACACTTTTAACTGAGTGAACTGATTAAAAATATTTTCTGGCAGGAAAACAAAAAAGTGCATCATTGACAAAATAATTACAAAATCTCACAGCAAGGAATAATCTAAAATTACACTGAGACATATCTTCAATTTTGTACCACTAGCAAGTGTTATCTTGTAATATTAACAATACATTGTAATTGGGGCTACAGTCTAATGGAACCAAAGGGAATAATTGCAAAAACACTTCAAGCACAAGGCTTAATTAAAATTTCTTGTTGCACAAAATCATGGCCTTTCAACTAATTTAGGTAAACATTTTGGGAAACAATTGGAATTGCTTGTAATGTAAGCTTTATCCAACAGCGGTATTAATTGTTCTGAAAATATTTGTGTAACATGAAATTACAACTAAAGTTCTATATTCTAAACATTTTCATTTTTTGCATTTGCTCTTTATTGGGGCAGAGGGGGCATTTCAATGTGTTAGGCAATTGACAGTGCAGGTATTGTTCAACAGGGTTGAAAAGAGACTCAGTTAATGTATTCCTCTGAATTATTTATCTTCCTCTCCAGTCTCTCTCCCTTTGGAAGGATTTGGTGTCACACATGGTAACTTAGAGCAATATTTATATGTTTGTTCTTCAAATATTGAGTGTTATTATAAATCCTATTTCCACATAGCAGAGAAACTTTATATATATTCACCCAAATGCTAGTGGTATGTGTGTGGTTTAAATGTTTTTGAAGCTTCATCCAGTTGGGAAATTGGTACCTCATGGATGGGGTAATCAAAAATACATGGTACCAATGATATGGACGCATAATCTTTCTGGAGAGCTGTGCAGCTCTCTAGGTGAAATCCTGGCCCCGTTGAAGTCAATGGCAAAACTTCCATTAACTTTACGGGAGCTGGATTGCACTCATTGTTTACGAACATGTTTAGTGTGACTGGAGCAAACACCTTTTTGAACAACATGTATTATGTAAAATAAAACTCAGTTTTTTGCATGTAATTTCTATGTTAAAACAAAAGCCAAGCAGTGTCAAGCATTGAAAAATTAGGAAATGCCAGTTTTAAGGTTGCCACGCAACCTTAATTCTGTTCCCCCTTGGTGTCTAGCCTGTGTAGTCAACTGGTCATGGGACTTGTGTAAAATATTGGATGCATATAAACAAGGAGGCTTTCTTCCCCAGTGAGGTCTGGGTGAACTCTTTCTCCATGTGGTAGCCCGTGAGGGGAATGGGATTCTCCGGCTATGTGCTGAGTGCAGTGGTATGGTTGGAGAGGGTGAAACCTGGCCCAACCTGGCTCTTTCCCCCACCCTCACTGCTCCAAGTATTCTAGCAGCTCTCAAGCATTCTCAGTAAAGTGTGCGATGGTGTGGGGGTGGAGCTGCTACTGCTGTTTTGAAAGTGATGTGGGCCTAGCTCTTTAGAATGCTTGTGTTCAATTAGTGTTTTGAAATGCTACCAGCTCTACGTATAATTACATATCATTTGTAATATCAAGTACGTTGGTTCCAATGGTTGAACAAACTTTAAGTGTTTTCATCTTTAACCTAAAATCCTCCAGATTCTTCATGAAATAGCCAATGTAGCTGGATGGTGGTACAATGCCTTTTGCAAAGCCAGCCAAACAACAGAATTAGGAACATGCAAACTTTAGATATGCCGTTCTGCTGTCATCTTTGATGAGATCATCACTGCTGCTAGTATAAGAACAAAGACATAAACAAAGCAGAAGCATTTATTTATTTATTTGCATTCATAAAGGTATCATCCCGTGCTCTGGTTGATAGATAAAAAAATTAAAAAAAAAAAACTTTTTACATTGTTTCTAGGTGTCTGGTTGGGTTTGCAAAGAAGCCACTATTTTATTTTGCTAACTATGGTGAGCTAGATTTTCAAAAGTTTTTAAAGAAACCCACAGCTTTTCAGCTGGCTCCGTACTACCCCAAACTTGATCAAATAGCTGTTGAATCTGTATTTTTTTCTGGTCAACAACGATACAGTGTTCCAAATCATCCCGCACTGAATTCCTCGCTGTCCGGTATGGCTTGATGAACCCATGCCATTTAGATGACCAAGCCTTTTTGTTTTACAGATACAGTGTGTGTGTGTGTGTGTGTGAGAGAGAGAGAGAGAGAATTGCTCTTAGCATTCTTTATTAATATATTTTGGATTGTATATTTAATTATTGTTGTCTATCAAACCATCAAATCTGGCCATTGTTATTATGTAATTTGAAGAGCATACCTATTGTGGGCCCTGAGATAACTAACTAGGTCAATGCAAAGGGTACAACTGCAGCTTTGTTCAGAGCTGTATTTGATGTGGAATTCTTCTTGGGACTGTTTTCTGTTTGTGACACGTACTATGTGGTTTCGATCAGATTATATGGTGTCCCTGGAAATTGCTGGCCTCCTCTGAGCTGTTTCTTGCCCCTTTTTCCCAGTTGGAGATATTGCACAGCTTTCAGTTGTCCTTCAAAGTCTTTGAATGGTTTCTTCTTGCATTCTTGGGAGTGTTGTGTCAGCCCAGTTATTGTCACAAATATTCAATATATATTTAGATGTAAAGATATGTACGTATTTGTGTATATAGTAAAATATGAAACTCCTTTTAACATCAGTAATATGAACATTAATATTAATAGCACATAATAATAATTATAATAGCAATTTCTAGGCTGAAAAGGCCGTTGTATAGAAAATAGTGAACATTGTGTGACCTGCATTTGTGAAAGTATATTTCTGAGTGCCCCTTCCGTAGTGTGCCATTAATGTCTCAATAACCAGATATATTTTCTATGTATAACTTGCTGCAGTCAAGGCCATTCTATAACAAATGGATTTACCACTTTCCCCATTGCCCTCCAGTAGGAGTTTGGGTAGGGATAAGTAGCTTTGAGCCCCTGCTGTGTTCTACGAGTGGAGGCTGGCTGGGACATTGTCAGTTTTTCTCCCTGATATCTTTGCCCAACCTTCATACTAGCTAAATCAGAATGATTGCGGTTTTCTCTACCTGTCTGCCCATATCATTTGTTTCACTTGTAGTGTGGTGCTTTACCTCCGGCATGAGATATGAGCCTGCTACTTTCTTTATCTATTACTACAAATGTCTCTGAGTCATAACCCACTCTGTGATGACTCAGACACATTTGCAAGTCAAGTAGGCCTGAGGACTGCAAACCTGTTCTATGTTTATATGAGCTTGTGTCTGTTACTTGGTCAAAGTCATTTTTTTTTCAAATATAAAGACTGATTTATAGTGGCAAATAGGCTGTGGGCCTGGGTGGCAAAAGTTCAGCCAAAGAGTGGGAGAAGACATGCACTGCAACATAAGCTGCTTCACCAATGGTCCTAGACCCAGCTGGGGAAATTCAGAAAGTAGTTTTTTCACCCAAGAAAGAGCTGTGATAAATGAAAGTTAATGTCCATGTGACACATTACTGGTGCAGGGTTTACTGCAACAAACCTATGGAAGGAACGCAGTGGGGCAGACCTTCTCATTCTCCAGAGGATTATCAGTGTGCCTTAGTTGGCAGCACTCTCATTTTTTTATGAGAAAGAAGGTTTCTGTTATAGGTCCTTTACTAATATGGGCCCTGCCAGCACAGAGTAGTTTGAGGGAAAGTTGTGCAATTAGGGGCTGTGTATCTCTGAAAGCTTTTTTATGTTGATGTCCTTCTATCTTTTCTTTTCCTATCTTTATCTTTTCTGCACAGGTTTTCTAATCCTTTTGACACTTTTCATTGAGAGAGAAGGATAATCTCAGTATCCTGGCTAATCTTTTTCTCCCTAAAGAGGTTGTAATGTACTGTTTTATTTGAAGAAAGTACAACATAGGATATCTCATATGATTTGTGGAATGAAGGCCTAATTTATGAGACAAGAGTAATGACAGTAAGATTTATCTAGTTTTGAGACACGATTAAGAGGCAACATGATTGTTTTATTTAAACTAGCAATTAACATGAAGGTCTGAATCTAGTGTATGTGCAACATGCCTCTGGTGGGTTCATCACTGAATTTGGTCTGCTGGTTAGATCATTAGCTTCCCCAGCTTGGGCTGGGTACTGATCGGGAGTGCAACATGAACGCTGATCTGTACACACACACACACACACACACCCCAGGCCTGAATGTGATTATAGGATAAATTAGATCTCCTAGAAAGCTCCCCTGGAGGGTGATGTAATGGTACAGGGGGTCTGTACACCATCAGCACCCAAAAATGGGAGGTGCAGATTGGGGAGAGGATAAGGCCAGATTGGCCAAGGGCTGGAACAGATACAGCACATAGCCCAAGAAGTTTGCAAGAGCAGGTCTCATATGCAGCCATAGCCAAAGATGAAAGCTGTCTTCCCATGGTGGAGCCCCAAAGGGTGGCAGTCTAAACACCACCCTGTTTCCCACTGAGGTGGTTGGGAACAGATGCGTCCATTTCACAACACCCTTTACCAGCAAAGCCCAGTAAAAAGGAGGAAAAGTGTACATCAGAGGTATGTATATAACTGATCTGAGGGAAATCTGCTGGTGGCCGGGGCGGTTTGTTTACCTGTAGCATCTGCATGTTCAGCCAATTGCAGCTCCCACTGGCCGCGGTTTGCCGCTCCAGGCCAATGGGGGCTGCGGGAAGTGGCTTAGGCCGAGGGATGTTTACATTAATTGTAGTTGCACGCTATTGATTTCATCTGTGTTAAACTTTTCCATACAGGGTAACCTTTAGTCCCACCCCCCACTTCACACTCCCATGGATGAGAACAGCTGCACAGTACTAGCTCCACCCTGTATGCTGCCACTGAGTGAGCTCCCAGACCCCTGCGGCCTGCTCTATTGAGTATTGCCCATGGGCAAAAGTTTCAAATATGGGCTGTTGCATATGCACATGAAGATGCAATGTAAAATGTCCCACAAGAGATGCAGTTTCACAGAGAGATATTATTTAGGTTTCCAGTTACCCATTTTATGCCCATTTTCAAGCTTTGTGCTTGAACAAATTGTGGCTTCATCATAGGCATCACTGTTAGATTATATTGGCCCTCAATATATTTTATACCTTAGTAGGGCCCTTTGTTCAAGACCAGGAAAAAGTTTTCCCACTTTAATTGAGGAAGTGTTATATATTTCTAGTATAGATGTGCCCAGTTTGGCCACCTTTCCTCATGCTGAATGCCATTTTTTTCAAGGAATAGTCCCAGGTAAAGCTATGAAATCATGAACATGTATGTGTATAGGTGGCAGAACTGGGCTCAGCGAAATTTGCAGCATCTCTTATGTAAAAAGGCAATCACTGTGTTTGGAAATAAATAGTCAACTCCTCAGAAAACTCCTGATATTCAGGTTGATGAAGTGTTGTATCTTGTACCGTAGGTGAATGAGCCATTATCTACAGAGCCTTAGAGGAAATGGGAACATTCCAGACACTCTGCTGCTAGCCTAGGTTTTCTGCCTTCAGAGTGTCTCCGTTGTGTCTGTCTACTTGTTCATGTTGAATGGTCAGCGTGGGACAATTGAAGCATTTTATTGAGATTTAGTCATTTAAATTATTTGAAAAAAACGAGGGTAAAAAGAAATATTTAATTACATTGTGGGGATGGAGAACACACACAACAAGCTAGTTACTAAAAAGAGAAGAGAGATTTACATAGCTGGCAAAAATAAAACTTGGGATAATTCTCACAGCTGGGACATTAGCAATAATGTGCTCTGATACCAACATGGTAAGTAGAGAAGTGATAGCACTGATGAGTACAGTCTCTGGCTGTGCTTCTGTAGGAAGGGAGAGGAATTATTTAAGCTCAGTACCCATGTGGACACAAGAACAAATGGATATAAACTGGCCACCAGGAAGTTTAGACTTGAAATTAGACGAAGGTTTCTAACCACCAGAGGAATGAAGTTTTGGAATAGCCTTCCAAGGGAAGCAGTGGGGGCAAAAGATCTATCTGGCTTTAAGATTAAACTCGATAAGTTTATGGAGGAGATGGTATGATGGGATAACATGGTTTTGGTAATTAAATATTCATGGTAAATAGGCCCAATGGCCTGTGATGGGATATTAGATGGGGTGGGATCTGAGTTACCCAGGAAAGAATTTTCTGTAGTATCTGGCTGGTGAATCTTGCTCATATGCTCAGGGTTTAGCTGATTGCCATATTTGGGGTCGGGAAGGAATTTTCCTCCAGGGCAGATTGGAAGAGGCCCTGGAGGTTTTTCGCCTTCCTCTGTAGCATGGGGCACAGGTCACTTGCTGGAGGATTCTCTGCTCCTTGAAGTCTTTAAACCACAATTTGAGGACTTCAATAGCTCAGACATAGGTGAGAGGTTTTTCGCAGGAGTGGTGGGTGAAATTCTGTGGCCTGCGTTGTGCAGGTGGTCAGACTAGATGATCATAATGGTCCCGTCTGACCTTTGTATCTATGAATCGATGAATCTATAAGTCTGTAATATTGTCAGACCTCCGAAACTAAGCAGTTAGGCTGAGTGAGTTCTTGTAGGCAAGACCTTTTGGGAAGAGCCAGGTGTGATTGGAAGTACTGTTGATGATGCAGTAGGTGACAATCTTCTGAATCAGGATTGAACCAGCATGTTGCTGGGGCCCATTGTACTGCTGAATGTGCTGACTTTCAAATAAAATGCAATATCCAGTAGCACCTGCGCAAAGAAAGAAGCTGTGGCATGTTTTGCAGGTATTCTGCGTAACTAATATCCCCTAGCAGTTTCAGCTGGATACAGCACTTTTACTTTCTCTCCTAAAATATTTTGTAATATTGCTGGGAGGCCTGTATATCAGTGACCAGTGAAAATATTTCTACTGCAGTTTGTAAAACACTTTGGAGTCTTTTTGGATAAAAAGTGCTGTAGTGTATAAATGTCATTGATACAGTCTATGTAGAAAAAATAACCAGCGAGGATAAGTGGAAATGTGTCAAAAACATTTTCAAAAGCTGAGATACAATTTGATAATGAAGAAGGTATCAACTAAATATTTGGAGTAACGTACAAGGAAAGGTTGAAATTACAAAGGTTGAATTACAATGGGCATTTGTTGTAGATTCCTGGTCTGGAGAAAAGGGAGGATAACATATCCCAGGATTACTTATCAAGGAGAGCACACCTTTCAGAACATGTTCCTAAATGAATTAATGGCAGTAAAAACATCTAAGTAGAGTTGATTGATTAATTTAGTAGAAAATAGTGAGTGATGTACCCTTCTACTTTGGAAGTGTTTGGATTACCATACATTTCTCTGGAAATATGCCACTGTTAAAAACATTAATTTCTCTGACATTCCTGTATGAAAAATGCTGGGAACATTTTCCTTAAAAAAGAAAGATTTTTAATGACCTCTTCTGGATGTTGTTCTAAGGACGTGATTTTCAGATTTATTATGCACATTACTTTGTGCATGTAATTTATACATCCAAATACCCAATATGAATAGGCAACTCAAGTATCTGTGCACACTTACAGCCAATCAGATGCCCAAATTTCCATATGCATCAGCAAATATCCAAATTGCACAGAGTACTTTATTGTATATGTTAGGCACAGCTAATGTAGGCTCAAGGTACCGTGTGCCTAATTTAGAAAATACACTTTGTTATATACAATATATTTAACAAAAGTAAAATTTCACACCCAAAATCCAATCTCTTATTCTGAAAAGATTATTTGGGTAGTGTCCTTTTAGTCTTGCTGGTTCTCAACAAAATGAAAAAAACAAACTGAACAAATAATCTTGTCTTGCAGATGTGACAGGTGTACAAACAAAAGATGATATATGGAATATTTTCTAAATATGTGTGGGTGTGCTGAGAGCTTAGTTGAAGAATTGCATATTTCCTGAATATTTTGTTTGCCAGAAGCTTTACAGTCATCTGTGTATTATATATAAATATAGGTGTCCTAGATGAAGTATACATGATAATATACATATAGGGATTGCCATATGGTAGAAAATATAGTATTAGGATGGTTCATTCTGAATGTAAATGAAATAGAAATTTCTGATTGCTTTCTATTGGATCAGAACCCACTGTTACAGATGTGAAGAATGCTCTTGTAAAAATCCCCTGTTAACTGAAATAACTCGCATCCCAAGAATTTTAAATTCCAGACACAAACACAAAAAAGCAAGAACTTTTGAAAATCTATGACTGGCATGGATAGCAGCTGATGGACATATGTTTACTCCCCAGCTAGTGCTAAATACTGTCCATACAGATTTTATAAGGTGTCCACATCATAGGCTCGTCTAATAATACTCAGTAATTGTTATCCTAAAATTAGTAGTAGTGTTTCCTTTCCCAACCATGGGGTCTAAAGGGGAAAGAGATCAGTTTTCCTGGGGTAGGCCTGTTTCTTGCAGCAGGTGTTCTCCACCAGGCAGACGCTATGGATAGCATAGAACCAGAAGAGTGTTTGGAGTAGGGAAACCTAGCATTTTGACATGCATAAGGGTGTGGTCACTTTCACTATTTTCCCTGTGAAGTCAATTAATCAGTTTTTGTTTATTCACACAGTAACAAGGGCCTCCTGGTCTTTGCAGCTGCTGAGGTTATTCCCTATTTCTAAATGGAAGTAGTCTCTCCCTAATACTTCGGGGGTGCAGTCTTTGTGTCTGCTGAGCCCAATAAACATATACTTGCCAAGTATGCTCCTGGGAAAGTCATAATACAATATGGGTTTCCCCTCAGTTAATTATATATCACTCACCCAGGAAAGGATTTGAAAAGATTTATATCAGAATCCAAAGACAGCGGGGAAAGAGTGAAGCCCTTACATGCACCAGACAAGCAATTTGAAGTATGGGATGGAGCAAAAACTTTTGGGAGGCTGTGCTAATTATGCCATAACATAGCAGGCACCTAGTTACAATATAATTTCCTGTAATGACATGCTCATGCATTTCCAAAACTTTCATCTCGGGACTGAAATTTTCTAAACTCAATCTCTACTTGATGGCAGGGATGGATTTTCAATTAGGCACAGGGGCGCTGGTCTTCTAGGGGCACCTAAAAGTTAAAAGTGGTCTGAAAGTTTCGTTTTCTATGGAAAACACAAAAGGTGCTATAGGTGGGGGGCATGGGGAGGAATGAAGATGCTGTGCCTAGGGGCATGTAAATCCGGCTCTGATTGTTTGTTTAGAAAAATACTAATAGATAAACAATTCATAAAACTGTTTTAAAAAAACAAAACCTCTGCTGACCAGAAGCCAGATCTGGAGTTGGTGTGCAGGACCCATCACCGAGAGAGCATCTGCAGTCTTGCAGAGCTTTCATACTAGGGAAGGTTATGGATAGTTTTAGTGGGGCTGAGCTCCTGGCCATTTGGGCTAAAAAGCGGTCCTACTTGCTGATATCCAGTGAGTCTTCACTATCCCTAGGGTTTCATTCTAATTCCTAAATCTCTTACACACTGCTGAGGGCTAAGCACCCTGAGTGTGAGAAAATTACAGAAGGAGGCGAGTGACGTAGGGGAGAGAGCCAAATAAAAACTGAAATAAAAACAAAGAAAGCAACCTGACGACATGAAAGAGTGAGGTGGGATAGAGAACCACTGGAGAAAGCAGTGAGGAAGAACCAGGAAAGTGATGAAGAGAGATGAAGCAATGAGAGAACCAGCAAGCGAGGAGAGAGGACCAAAGAATGGGGTGGGGGGAGAGAAAGGGACACAGAGGCAACGAGAGAGACAACACAGAATGCAGGGCACAGGGAAGTGCACAGAACAGAGATAAGATACTGTTCTGGAAAGAAAACAGCCCACTTTTTAATGAAGAAAATAAGAGACAGAAGAGCAGAATGTAAATAAAAGGGGAGCGGGAAGCAGAGAACAAGATGGTGAAAGGAACGTACAACCATGTATTTTGACCCAATATCATATATCACTAGAAGTAGAAAAACTGGAATGTGACGAGCATAATGTTTTATTGCAGTTACTATAAAGAGGTTTCCAGGGGATTGTTAAAATTTTGGCTAATTGAGCATTCTTTGAAACTTGCTGTATAGAGAAGGCTCTCATGCTGAAACTTCAGTGATATTGTCTTCTATTACATCCTCGTCTTCCTAGCTTACAAAATAGAAATCAGCTATTCAGACTTTGGATGACCAGGAGTGTATGTTACCATTATGCCTCTTTTGGAGCTTATAAAAGGGATGTATACAAGAGATTTAAAATGCAAAAAATGCTTTCTTTTGTACTTATAAAGAAGCAGGCAGCCAAAGTGGAGATGGATTACCGCATTCCTTTCACAAAAAGCTTCACTTGTTTTCATTTTCCTTAGTCTTTGAACCCTGCTTTCCTTATCTCAGCTGCTCATATTTAAACCATATGTCTCTACAATTGCTCTCAAGAAGACTATAAATGTCCAGGTTAAGCAGTGAGAAAGAATTTTGCATATATTTCAAATGTGCTAAGGAGGCAATATGGTCTAATGATTGGGTTATGGAACAGGGACCCCCAAAAGCCTTGGCTTCTAACGTAAACTAAGCTACTGAATTCCATTTCTGGCCTTGGAAAAACCATGTGATTCTCCTGTACCTCAGTCAGCTCAGGTAGAAAAGCAGGTAAAAGAATGGACCTTGCTGATAATCCTATACTGCTCCTGAACAGGCCTTTCCTGGATAAAATCATTTAATAACATTTGTGCTTGAAGGAGCTATTTTACCCCAATCATCTCTTGATATATAAAACCAGTAGTTTTTCTGCTGCTTGTGTCATGTTAACACAAGTACAACACAAGATGGTTGCTAGGAATGTAAGTAAATCTATAACAGATAATGCATTTAATGTGTTCACATTTATAAGAAGACTGCCTCAGTATCTGAGCCGTTTCTACTGCTGAATAGTCGTTTTCAGGCAGAAATGTAACTAATGCTATTAATAGACTGCAAGGGAAATAAATTCAGTGTTTGTGGGAGTTTATGGCAGGTTTCTGGATGCCGTATTTGCATCCTGTTTCCTTTTGAATGAATTTGGGCATTTAGCCCCTGCAGCTTAACGGTCAGGATCAGATAACTAGATGCTGTGGTCTTCCTGAGAGGTGCTCAGTGCCCTGAATTCTCACCTCACAGGGCTTGCCCCTCATTTACTAACCTACCATACACATTCTGCTGTCTCAAACCTGTTGGAAGAGCTGTATTTTTTTTCAACCTCCACAGTTTAGATACATCATGTGGAATCAACTGTACATTGATTTGTTAATGAACTGATACTAGTTACAGTTATATTAAAGTACATTAGAGTGTATAAATGAGTGATGGTACATCCACCCTGCAGCTGAGAGCTGGCTTCCCTGCACTGCTAGATAGACATGCACTAGCTCTGCTCGAGCTGGTGCACTAAAACTAGCCATGTGGCCTGAGATAGCATGGGCAGCAGCTGAAGCTAGCCACCTGAGTACAAACCTGCCCAGACCACCTGGCTGCATATTCCAGTACCTCGCTTGAGCCTCTCTCCATGCTACCCTCAGCTACACTTCTATTTTTAGAGTGCGAACTTGAGCTGAGAGAGTACATTTCCCACACTGGGGCGCATACTCCCAGCTGCAGTGTAGAAATACCCTCAGTGTGAAACAGCTTTACAATAAAGTGACTCGAAAAGGGTACCATGTACTCTTAAATTTCATTGTTGCCTAAACTGAATTAAATTGGGTGATATCTAGATTGTCACATGCATTTTATAAGATAAAGCAAGGCCTGATCCTGATTTCATTGGCGTCAGTTGGTTCCTTGCTATTTACTTCCGTGGAAGTAGGAGCAGGCTTTAAATTCTGAATGAGATTAAAAAGAGAACCACAACCCCCCCCCCCCCCCCCCCCCCCCCCGACCTCCCCCCCCCCGACACCACCACCCAAAACAGTGAAATCCTCAAATAACGGAATTGTCTCATTATGTCGTCTATATTTAAGCCCTCTAGGCTGTTACGTTGTTCTCTTCTGCCCCATGAAAATTATTTTGCAGACTAGTTACTCAAAATTATTTTATTTCATATTCCTATTCCATGCTCTGTTGCCTTTTAGAGTATAACGCTAAACGTTCAGAACTTCCAATATGGAAAATAGAAGTTATCAAAAGAAATGTCTGAGAGGCTGAAAGGATTAACAACAAAGCCTTAACACTACAGGTCTATAGGAGGGACTTGGGATAGCTCAGTGGTTTGAGCATTAGCTTGCTTAAACCAAGGGTTGTGAGTTCTCAATCCTTGAGGGGCCCATTTAGGGTTCTGGGGCAAAAATTGGGGATTGGTCCTGCTTTGGAGGAGGAGGGGGTTAGACTAGACGACCTCCTAAGGTCCTTTCCAACTCTGATATTCTATGACCAAAACTACCACCACAGAAATCCTTTGGTGAAATTCCCATTAACTGTAGGATTATGAACATAAAGAGGAAAATTACACAGGGAAAAAAAAATATGACCCTGAAAAAAAGGAGGCTGCTAGATTTCTAATTTACCATGCATATGACGAAGTGGGTATTCACCCACGAAAGCTTATGCTCCAATATGTCTGTTAGTCTATAAAGTGCCACAGGACTCTTTGCCTAATTTACCATTGTTTGCATTATATTAATAACCTTCGAGACAATCCTCACTCACAAAGTACAGGAAGCAATTCAGTAATCACATTTTGCTCTGCAGGGGGATAAGGGCTTTCATTAGTCCCATTGGTGCCCTGAAAGCACAATCTCTGCAGGGGCTGTCTTCCAGGGGCTCCTCCATCCACAGCTGGGTTTTCTCCTATCCCCTTAAGGGAATAACGTAAAGAGCACAATGTATTAAGCCTTCAGCTTTGTTAACTTGTACTGGTTTCTCTTGCCTGTGTCAGATGGGGAGACTCCAGAAGAGTTCAGTCTGCTTCCTCAGCACAGTATGCCCCCTCCAGCTCTGCAAAGCCTAGGGGAGGAGCGTGTATGGGGTCAGGGGAGTATGCTGCAGTGGCAAACTCCATCTTCCATTGGCATAGGCTCCCTTGTGCTCACGGCGAGAGGTGGATGCTGGGGGAGCATGTGGCCGTGTATGAAATATATATGTTTATATATAAATAATATGGTTTGGAACTCAGCAGTTGACTAATAGCAATATTATACAACAGTTCAGGACAGGAAGTGAAGAATGCTGCATGAGTTGATATTACTGCGGGAAGCTAAATACGCGGAATGAAATTACCCAAATTTGGCCAGGGCACTGGAGTGAAACCTCTGCTATTACAAAAACGCCATGGGACCCTTAATAGCTGCAAATAATCAGTATCTGAGATTTACATCTTACCTGAATGAAGCTACCTCTGGCAGCACTTTAACATCATGGTGGAGCACGGGCTCAGTCCTGACTCAGATGGAAGAGTATCCCTACTGAATCACAGCATTACTCCTGAGGTAGTCTGTGTTTTCCCTGAATATCTCACATCCAAGTAATCTTCAGAGCCTACTCTGCTTATTGTTTGAGTTTAGCATGTAGAGAACAAGCAGCATAGCTGCAAGACAATAAAAAAATTATGATATAAGCCATACAGCTTGTTAATGAGTAGGATCATGATTCGTTTTTTAATAAATATGTCTCTCAATTTTATATAATTGATCCAGTGGTAAACAGGATTAGTTGAAAACATCAGCCAAAAATAAACTGGTGACATGATTGTATTTCTAGTTAACTGGTTTTGTTTATTTCATAACAAATAATTTCAAAGTTGATAATTGAAAGAACAAACGTTACCATATTTTAGCACTAAAGTTTTGATGATCCAAATGTATTACAATCCATTTTTGATTTAATGCTTTCCATGTGTTATTTGGATGGAGGCAACTTACTTCATTATTGATGGTTTATTACTCCTTGGCTGATATTTTCAGGATTATGCTGTTGTTGTCCCTGCAATCATATTGGCAACATACTTGGCAAAGCTTCCATTGACTTAATTGGGTCCATTTTTGTGTGGCACCTTGTATTAGTATATTCACATGTACTTCTGTCTGTTTGCTTCTGCTGGTAGGTATTCAAAATCATTATAATTTATTGGGATAGTCACATACTATTAATTATTAGTACATATGTAGTGCATATATTAGTATATATATTTATTATCATTGTAATACAAGATATAAGTAATTTGCGTGGGAGATGGCTTGATGACTGCCTCCATCCTACTGTGCATATTCATAGCACCCCAGTGCAGCAACACAAGACCTATGTGTAACACCGACAGACCCCAGTGGGCAGGACTGAACCGGGGAACCTCTGGAGCTTAGTGCATGAGCTTCTACAGCATGAGCTAAAAGCCAACTGCCTCTTAGCTAAGGTTGTAAAGCAGACTAATTTTATTTCTCTCTCTAAGTGGTCTCAGTGCCACTAAATGGGACAAAGCACCACACCCAGGAGGTGTGTGGATTACATATGCACCACTGAAATTCACCTTAAGCTTTATTTTAAAGGGTGAACTTTATCCAGAGTGAACAAAAAGGGCTGTTGCAGTCAGCGCATTTGGATTAGCCTCTAGATCATCAAAGGTGAAAAGCAGGTATTGAACAAAATTAGTGGTAAAATCAAATGCACCCTCTCTCTCCCTTGATGCTGGTGTACTCTGTGCCTGTGAACTGGTCTTTTACGGTGGACCAAATATCATGCAAGTCACATGGAAGAGCATCATAGAATGAAGAATATGCATCAGTCAAACAAAGACAAGGCCTTATGTCTTCTTTTTCTCTGTGTTAAAACTAAGGCACTGCTCTCTGGAATTGAAAGACTAGCAAATCTGAGAGCATAATTTTAGCTTTCTGAGTCTTGAAAATCATTCTGTGTCCCATTCACTGTGCTGGTAGTGAACACATTTTTCTTAATGTGGTATTAGGTAAATGTGCCCTCTGCTCCTGCGTAACAAGTATTTTTACTGAATGCCAGTAGCTACAAAAGTTGCTGCTCTAAAGATTTCCACCTGTCTTTCTGTCCCCCAAGTCTGTGCACATGGTTTTAATGTCTATTGCATATGGTAGTTTTCCTATTACTGTAATTCAGGGTACAATTCATAGATAGACAGTTATATATAGAGTTGATTAGGTATAAAAAATAAAGGGCAAATCTCCACAGATTTTACAGTACATTAATGTTTTACTGTTGCTGTTGGTTATTGGTAGAGGAGAAGGAGAAAATGATGTGCTGAAAGGCAAAAAAGCTCCATTAATTTGCCCTGAAAACTCAACTGGATTTTTTATTACAGAGGAATTGAAAGATCTGCAAATGGCTTTTATTTCTCCTCAGCATCAGCATTGTTATGAGTCTCTAAAGGAATGTGAAGGACAGTTTAGGGTCAGCATAAAGACCTATATTGAAATAAAATATTCATAGCAATACAGATTAGTGAGCTCATTTTTTAAAATGAGAAGATAGCGATATTTGTAGGTGGCAAATGGACATAGAGAAAAAGAAGACAGCAAACTCTTCTCTTGCATTTGGAAATGTTTAAAAAAAGAGTTCAGTAAAGCTCTAGACTTAATGTTCATAAAATTAAATAATAAGAAGAATGTGCCCTTCCTGTGATACCTCCTAAAAAGATAACATTTCACTTATGGTCTTTGAGACACTACCTTTTGCCTGTTCTAAGAATAGGAGGAAACTCAGGTATCTAATACCATTGTGTGGGAACTGTTGGGAAATACTGATTTTAGTGGTGAGCACTATAATCTAACACCTTTCATCTCACAGGTTTTCATAACTGTTGACAAACAATCCTCCCAATACTCTAGAGAGGTAAGAATATGTTATTAATATACCCAATATATAGATAAAGAAATTGAGCCATACAGTGGTCAATTGACTTGCCTCAAATCACCTAACAGATCAGTGGCAGAACTGACAATATAATCTTGTTTTACTGATTCATATTCCCTATTGCTAAGTATTAGGGCTCACAGAAACAGATTAAGGTTATTTAGTCCATCCTCTGCCAGTGCAGGATGATTAGCATATAATGTCTTTGTCTCAGTCTCCTTTTAAGTAACTACCCATAAGTCTTTACTCTCTTTTCTCAAAAGAATATTACAGACTTTAACCACCCTTATGGATAGGACATTTGCTGTAATGTCCAATTGCAATTTCTCATTCCTCAACTTCACCTTAAAATTTCTAATTATTCTTCTTGCTGTTTCTTGAGCCACCTTAAAGAATTTCTCTCTTATAATGCTGACACTCTTCCAATTCTAATATATATTATTCCCATTGCCACTTCCTTGTTAAAATTTCAACTCTGCTTTTGTGTGATCTGGGATAACTGATCTCCCCAAATCAAATTGTACCTGATGCATTTTACTTAATTTCACAAAGTGATCACTCTATCTATGACCTATCAGTCCTCATCCTCAAAGGAAACCTCAAAGTATAACAATTTCAAAAGAGAAGCCTGGGAGCTTGCATTCATAATTTTGCTAGGCACTAATAAATGTGGACTGTACAGAGACACTGCATTTATGGGTTATTACAACAATCTATAACCCACTAACAGTGCCCCCTCAAGCTGTCTTCCTTACCCCTTCCTTTCTCCCCTGCTTATGCTAAACAGTGTGTTCCACCTTGTAGTTAGCTGTGACGCTCTAGGTATGTCTACACTGTAATTAAGAACCCATGGCTGGCAGGTGCCAGCTGACTCTGGCTCACAAAACTTGGGCTAATGGGCTGTTTAATTGCAGTGTAACTTTTGGGTTCAGGCTGGAGCTGGGGACCCAGGGAGGTGGGAGCATCCCAGAGCTTGGGCTGAAGCCTGAATGTTTACACCACAATTAAACAGCCCCTTAGCCTGAGTCCCACAAGCCTGAGTCAGCTGGCCCTGGCCAGCCTCAGGTGCCTAATTGTAGTGCAAACATATCCACTGAGTACTTTTCCCAGACCTGAAGAAGAGCTCTGTGTAAGCTTGAAAGCTTGTCTCTCTGACCAGCAGAAGTTGGTTCAATAAAGATGGAAACTTTCTTTTATTATTTGGGAGCTTTTCTAGACTACATTCACATTTCTCAGGAGCAAATCACTTTCCCATTTCTCTGTTACCTAAATCATACTGAAGACACTTTATGTGAATATTCTGCCTCTGTGTAAACTTTAAAACCACTAAACTTTGTCAGATAACTTTGTTTAAGCTAAAACAAATTGGGTCATTCCATTATTAATTTTGAGGCTATTACCTTCTGATGCGCTCATCAGGAACAGAACTCTGACCTTGGAGGAGCTGAAGTGCAGTGAAAGCAATTCCTTGTGTGTAAGAAAGTCAGTGTCCCTCCAAAGCTATGACATGCCTGGACCAGAAAGAGCCATTTTGGGTGCAGAGAGGACTCAATGATCTGAAGGATAGAAAGAATAGATACATCTTGCTGCTTGCCACTGCAGCTTCCTCATATTGACAAAGAGATGTATCTGAGTTCACAAATACAACAGAACATAAGTAGATTCTCATAGGATTTGTATTCTCTCAGGGAAAAATTAGTCTTAAGAAGTATCTGTCTATGCATGTGTGTGCACTTACACACACACACACACACACAATGTATTCCTTCTTCCCATGTTGCAATCCATGATACAAATGGTTCTGGTTGCAATTCTGCTCCCAGCAGCCAGCTCCAGCAGTAAACCATATTCCCTAAAGAGTTCTACCAGCAAGCCCCTTGCTTGTGGGCAATTTCTTGGGATCCAACTGAACTGAAAAATAAATAAAGCCAAGGTTAAGAAACTTTAAATGATTATGTATTTTGCCACAATCCTTGTTGTTAAGGTCAGGCAACTGCAGATTAAACATAACTACCCTTGAAGTGCTGCTAAGGGAGAAATGGTCACTATAAAATAAATACTTTTACTATACATCAAGTGAGAGCTGCTTTATGTAATTGCACATTCTTTGTTTTTATTCTTGCAAATAAAAGAGAAGCATAATCCTAAAGCATCGGATTAGCATGATGTGTACACCCAGTGTCTTTAGTTCACAACCAAATGTTGATGTAAATGCAGAGGTTTGAACAGAAAATTAGAGGCTTTCAGTGTCCTACTGTTGGAGTGTGTCAGTGAATCACTGCCGTTGGTGATTAAAGAAGAAATACCTGGAGAGGTAAAATTGGATTCAAGTTCTTAGACTTTAGTGTGATACACTAGATGTGTGGTTTACTTCTGCACTGAGTGTTCTCTTCTTAGAGGGCAGTTGTCAGTAAGATTGATTAGATAGCTTCACAACTGGTAACGTGTAGGTAGATAGCTTTTACTAAAAAGCATAGACCTCAGTGTGCCAGTCACATTCTCACATAACATGGACTGTAGGAATAGAGCTTGCTTTAATTGTGACACTTCACAGTCTAACTTGGCAATCCACTCTAACATGCTTTTTAGGCAAGTAAAAAGTTTTATTTGAGTTTTTAAGTGTAAGCCTTGATCATTTAACAAGGGAAAGGCAAGGAAAACAGAGAGAGAGAGAGAGAGAGAACATGAATCATCACCTGATCCACATTGACGAGGTTTATTTTATTCTAAATAAACCAAGCTATCTGTCTATATCAAAGAAGAAAATTAAGCCACACGATACAATATAATTTGATGTTTTCTACTGTCTTTCATGTGAATGGTGTTTCAGAAAGCTTTAGAGTTCAATAATACATTTGTACCGTTGAATAATGTATAATAGCACAGGGAAAGATGTTAAGAGAAACGGGAAAAAATATGGGTCACATCCTCAGCTGGCATAAATTGGTGTAGCTCCTCTGATGTCATTGAACTCAATGTTGCTATACCAATTTACACCAGTCAGAAGCTGGCCTGGTATGTTTACAGTTGAGATTTGAAAAGAGAGACATACTCTTTGAGGCAAAGAACGTTGTTCCAGATGGTAGGCACAACAGGGGAGAAGATTGTTTTGCACCTGTAGTGGCCAGATGTAAGAAATGACATAACTGAGTCTAGTGCTGCTGTTAGATATGCAGAGGAGATGAAGAATGGAGCAAAGAGACAAGGCATATGAGATAGGTTAGAGCAAGACTCTAGTGAGGATTAAAGAACATGAAGAGCAATTTTGAACTAGATCTTGAAATGAATGTCCTGATAAAGAAGAAGGGAGTCAACAGAGGCCTGACACCACAAACAGCAAGTTAATGGCTTTCAGAGACTGCTGATGCCCACTTTAATTTGTGATTATTGACTCTGAAATCAAGAGTCAAAAGCAGAAAACTAGCTGTGCAACTCACTAAGCAGCAAACATCTAGCTATTTAAAAGCAGTAGCCTCTGCTCCTAAATAGAATTAGCGAGATATTAAAAACTGAATCAAACAATTCAGGTAATATGAAGCAAGTTTTTTTTTAAAATGTACTCAATTAAGGACACCTCTTTTACATGGCAGCTCTTTAAAATAAGTCTAGCACAGAATGGAGACATTTGTCTCTAATATCTGAGGGGAAAAGTTCTGTGCAGATCAAGTTTTGATATTATGAACAATAACACTCGATGTATTAAGTTCTAATTGACCGTAGTGAATTATCTGTTGAGAAAAAGACATTGAAAGCGTGTATGTCTCGCATTGACTTATGACAAAAAAATATAACCTCCTGGGGTTTGTGCAATTTTATATACTGTGCAAATGGTTGAAAACTGTCCTGATTTTGCCATAATCATGTCTATTGTAATGATGTGCACCACATTATAGCAAGATAATAGTCCTTTATTGCCTCACTAAATAACTTAGACAATAAATAGCCTAATATTTTCACTAGTAAAATAAAAAAGCCCTGGCTCAGTACAGTTTTCTGTGATTTAACAAGCTGATCTTAACTGTGGTATTTGTGATGACCAAGGAGGCAACTGCTCACTAGCCCTTTCAGCTAAAGAACCAGATCCAGATTAATCCTTTGTGTAATTCCTTTGGCTACAGTAGTATTACACCAGAAATGACTACGGCAGTGATGAAATGACAAAAGCCAGTAGTCAGTGCAAAATTAGAAAAAAAAATTATACCTGGCAAGTCCAGTCAGCTGTATTAGTACTTGAAAACTCAGGGAATATTGAGTGGAGTAAGGGGTACTCCTATCTTTTTTAAAAAAAATAATAATGACGTCAGTGGGAGTTTGCTGGAGAAGAACATCAAGGCCAGGTCCTAAGATGGTTATAATTAAGATTTTTATAAGTGATGTTCAATACAATTTACCTAATGGAAGGTAGTTTCAGGTGCCTAAATAGGTTGTCAGTATTACTTTAAAGGCTTGGATTGCTCTTTATTTCTTGACCTTTACAAAAGTGTGCTATGTTGGGTAGAAAGCAGCGCACTGACCTTCTTGAACCAAGCTGTAAAATTAATAAGCTAGATAAGAGCACAAAACAATCTAGGGTAGTGGTAGGTTTGTTTTTGTTTTTTAAATATACTGCTATAAAGTAATGAAGTAGTGCTAACGAGTGCAAGTCCCCCCAGATATGGCAACAACTGGAGTCGTCCCTGTGCTGAACTCAGAAAGTCCCTCAGGAGTTTGGCAATTACTTATACTGCATTCTGTAGGCCAGTGGAAATTCTGTGACCCATCCTTCCCTTTTTGTCAGAAGCAAATGTTCAATTTGGCAAAGAACGATCACCCTTTTTTTGTTGACAACGGCCTATATGGATCCCAGGAGAATCTCATTTGAGTTAGACTGTCCCCTATAGTCTGGAAAGTGGTGCTGGACAGGACTGTGTTATTGCCTGGAGTTATCTATATTTCTCTTTATGTTTGAATCTTAAAAGAAAATAGAACATTGTCTGTCTGAGCCATGATTCCACTGAATATTTGCAAATTGCCACGGGATTCAGTCATCATCATCATAGTATTTAGCCCTTATGTTGTTGTTATTATTATGGAAAAGGATTGTTTTCCCTTTCTATTATAACAGAAATGTATAGAAATTGTTGCAGTAGAGTCACCTTTCACCATTCCCCAACGTTTTGACTAAATTTCTTCATACTTATTTTTTTAAACTCTGTTAAAATTAAAATACATTTGGAATTTTGTAAATTGTATCTCTTGGCAGCTTGACGCTACAGACTAAGTCCAAGCAAAAGGAGATTAGAGCTATGTAAAGTCCTCTCTAAAATGCATGACTATGATTTACAAGATATGCTTTAGTGTACCAGCTGAAATTCTAGCTTTATTAGCTACCCTAAAACTTTATAAGTTTTGCCTGTAAAGGTATGTCCAAACTTTGCTAAATGTGAGGCTCCCATTGGGAAACTGCTGGAAGCCTGAGGACCTCACTGAGCCTGCAATCCAACAAAGCACTTAAGTACACACTTAATTCCATCTCTGTTTAGCAAAGCACTTTAAGCACTTGCTTAACCTGATGAGCTTTGCTTAATCTGAACCTATACCTGAATCGATACCCATTAAAGTCAATGGACCAATTTCTGGGAGAGCTAATGGAAGTTGGCTCAGGCCTGTAGTGTAAATACAATATTTTTCTAAGATTTATTTTTACTACTAAATTCAGATAAACAATCTGAAATATCTTGCTTGTGAGGCAAAATGACAAGGTGGGAAAATTCCATCCAGCAAATGTGGCAAAAGATATTAGAAATACAGCAATTCCAAACTGTTGCTGCTTGTTTGCTTCTTCTTCTTCTTCTTTAATAACTGATCTCTGAGATATTGTCTGTGTTATGAGGGTTTTATAGAAAATTTGGGCATGACGAAAAGCCATTTGGCCTGTTGAGACTTATCGTTACATCATTTGTCCCAGAACAGCACCTAGTCATTCTTAGATTGATGATGCCTCAGAAATCTTGCCCGCAAAACTATTCTAAGCATTTATTACTGTCAGAGTGAAAAAGTGCTTCCTAAAGTCTGTTTTGAGGATGTTTTTCCTTAACTTTTACTTACAATAAGCTTTCTTGTCTCAGCATTGTGCTATAATGAAAAAGTAACTGAAGCTGACATTCTCTGCACTGGCTTTCAGAACATATGCTTCAATTAGGTCTTCCTAGATACTTGTTTCTCTCAGTTACCATTTCATTTTTTTTCCTTTTGCCTGTTCTGATACTGGAATTTAGGTAATTAATCCTAAAAATTGTTTTGCTGCCCTTCCTTAAGTGTCGTAATATATCTTACAATATAAAGTGGCTAACGCTGAAAATAGTAGTCTAGTGTCAGACAAGCACAGTGAAACTGTAATGTATAATAGTATTGCATGAGCGATGACACAGCTAGAAATTAGAAGTATTTTTTTAATAGAACTATTTCCAGCCAACCATAGTTTTTTCAGAAGAAAACCTTTCATACTGAGAAATCTATTTGAGTAATTTTTGCTAGGTTAACTTCCTCCTATAAATCTGGGATTAACAGGAGAACATAAAACTAGCCATATTGGGTCAGACCAATGGTCCACATAGTCCAGTATGCTGTCTTCTGACAGTGGCCAGTGCCAGATGCTTCAGAGGGAATAAACAGAAAAGGGCATTTATCGAGTGATCCATCCCCTGTCATACAGTCCCAGCTTCTACCAGTAAGAGGTTTAGGGACACCCAGAGCAGGGGGTTGCATCCCTGACCATTTTGGCTAATAGCCATTGATGGACCTATCCTCCATGAAATTATTTAATTATTTTTTGAATTCCATTATACTTTTCGCCTTCACAATATCCCCTGCCAATGAGTTCCTCAAGTTGACTGTGCATTGTGTGAAGTATTATTCCAATATTTTTGTTTTAAACTTGCTGTCTAGTAATTTCATTATGTGGCCCTTGGTTTGTGTGTTATGTGGAGTATGAGGGGTAAATAACAGTTCCTTATTCACTTTCTCCACACCATTCATGATTTTATAGGCCTGTATCATATCACTCCTCGTTTGCCACTTTTCCAAGCTGAACAAACAATCCCACTGTCTTTAACTTCTCCTCATATGAAAGCTGATCCATACTCTTAATCATTTTTGTTGCCCTTCTCTATACGTTTCCCAATTCTAGTATATCTTTTTTGAGATGGAATGATCAGAACTGCATGCAGTATTCAAGGTGTGGGCATACCATGGTTTTATATAGTGGCATTATGATACTTTCTGTTTTATTATGTATCCCTTTCCTAATGGATCCTAACACTTGGTTAGCTTGCTTGACTGCTGCTATACATGGAGCAGATGTTTTCCGAGGACTATCCACGATGACTCCAAGATCCCTTTCTTGACTGTTAATAGCTATTTTAGCCCCCAATATTTTGTGTGTACAATTGGAGTTATGTTTTCCAATGTGTATTACTTTGTAATTATAAACATTGAATTACATCTGCCATTTTGTTGCCCAGTTGCCCAGTTTGTGAAATTCCTTTGTAACTCTTCGCAGTTAGCTTTGGACTTAACTATCTGAGTAAATTTGTATCATCTGCAAACTTTGCCACCTCACTGTTGTCCAGATCTTTTATAAATATGGTGAACAGCACTAGGCCCAGTACAGATCCTTGGGGGATCCCACTATTTACCTTTCTCCATTGTGAAAACTGATCATTTATTCCTACCAGTTACTGCTGCATGAGAGTGCATTCCCTCTTATGCCATGACTCATTATTTGCTGAAGAGCCTTTAGTGAGGGACCTTGTCAAAGGCTTTCTGAAAGTCCAAAAGCACTATATCTACTAGATCACCTTTGTCCGCATTTATTGACCCCTCTCAAAGAATTTGAATGGATTGGTGAGGCATGATTTCCCTTTCCAAATGCCATGTTGATTATTTCCCAATATATTGTGGTCTTCTATGTGTCTGATAATTCTGTTCTTTACTGTCATTTCAACTAATTTCCCTGGAACTGAAGTCACCTCTAGTGCTTTTTTATATTAACAGTCCTCCAGTCATCTGGAACAGAGGCTGATTTAAGCAATAGGTTACATATCACAGTTAGTAGTAGTCTGTGGTAGGTTCTTTAGTATTCCCTCCCACCCCCAAGAATGTTAAATTTAATTGCATTATGGTTGCTATTACCAAATGGTTCTGCTATATTCACAGTTTGTACCAGATCCTGTGCACCACTTAAGTCTGAAGTAAGAAATGCCTCTCCTCTTGTGGATTCCAGGACCAGCTCTCCAAGAAGCAGTCATTAATGGTGTCTAGAAATTTTATCGCAGCATCCTGTCCTGAAGTGGCAATTGCCCAGTCAATATGTGGATAGTTGAAATCCCCCATTATTATTGAGTTTTCTGTTTTTGTAGTCTCTTTTATCTCCCTGATCATTTCACAGTCACCATCAGTATCCTAGTCAGGTGGTCAGTAGTATATTATTATTGCTATTCAAATATAGAATTTCTGTCCATAGAGACTCTATGGTTCAGTTTGATTCATTTAAGATTTTTACTATATTTGACTCTATTCTTTCTTTCACACATAGTGCCACTTCCCCACTAGCATGATGTATGGTGTCATTCCTATATATTGCATAACCTGATATTTTGTTCAAAATCTTTATTAATGATCTGGACGATGGGATAGATTTCACCCTCAGCAAGTTCACAGATGACACTGAACAGGGGAGCGGTAGATACGCTGGAGGATAGGGATAGGGTCTAAAGTGACCTAGACAAATTGGAGGATTGGGCCAAAAGAAATCGGATGAGGTTCAACAAGGACAAGTGCAGAGTCCTGCCCTTAGGACAGAAGAATCCCATGCACTGCTACAGGCTGGAGACCGACTGGCTAGGCAGCAGTTGTGCAGAAAAGGAACTGGGGATTACAGTGGATGAGAAGCTGGATATGAGTTAGCAGTGTGCCCTTGTTGCCAGGAAGGCTACCGGTATATTGGGCTGCATTAGTAGGAGCATTACCAGCAGATCGAGGGAAGTGATTATTCCTCTCTATTCGGCACTGGTGATGCCACATCTGGAGCATTGCATCCAGTTTTGGGCCCCGCACTACAGAAAGGACATGGACAAATTGGACAGAGTCCAGCAGAGGGCAATGAAAATGATCAGGTGCACATGACTTACGAGGAGAGGCTGAGGGAACTGGGCTTGTTTAGTCTTCAGAAGAAAAGAGTGAGTGAGGGGGGATTTGATAGCAGCCTTCAACTACCTGAAGGGGGGTTCCAAAGAAGATGGAGCTCGGCTGTTGTCAGTGGTGGCAGGTGGCAAAACAAGGAGCAATGCAGTGGGGGAGGTCTAGGTTGGATATTAGGAAACACTGTTTCACTAGAAGGGTGGTGAAGCACTGGAATGGGTTACCTAGGGTGGTGGTGGAATCTCCATCCTTAGAGGTTCTTAAGGCCCAGCTTGACAATGCTCTGGCTGGGATGATTTAGTTGGGGGTAGTCCTGCTTTGAGCAGGTGGTTGGACTAGATGACCTCCTGAGGTCTCTTCCAACCCTAATCTTCTATGATTCTATGATTACCATGTCCCATTGATTATCATCATTCCGCCAAGATTCTGTGATGCCTATTATATCAATATCCTCATTTAATACCAGGCACTCAAGTTCACCCATCTTAATATTTAGACTTCTAGCATTTGTATACAACACTTATAAGAACGTAAGAACACCCATACTGGGTCAGACCAAAGATCCATCTAGCCCAGTATCCTGTCTTCCAACAGTGGCCAATGTCAGGTGCCCCAGAGGGAATTAACAGAACAGGTAATCATCAAGTGATCCATTCCTTGTCTCTCATTCCCAGCTTTCTGGCAAACAGAGGCTAGGAACACCATCCCTGCCCATCCTGGCTAATAGCCATTGATGGAACTATGTTTCATGAATGTATCTAGTTCCTTTTTGAAACCTGTTATAGTCTTGGCATTCACAGCATCCTCTGGCAAGGAGTTCCACAGGTTGACTGTGTGTTGTGTGAAGAAATACTTCCTTTTGTTTGTTTTAAGCCAGCTGCCAATTAATTTCATTTGATGACCCCCTAGTTCTTGTGTTACGAAAAGAAGTAAATAATACTTCCTTATTTACTTTCTCCACACCAGTAATGGTTTCATAGACCTCAATCATATCCCCCGTTAGTCGTCTCTTTTCCAAGCTGAAAAGTCCCAGTCTTATTAATCTCTCCTCATACAGAAGCCATTCCATACCCCTAATCATCTTTGTTGCCCTTTTCTGAACCTTTTCCAATTCCAATATATCTTTTTTGAGATGAGGTGACCACATCTGCATGCAGTATTCAAGATGTGGGCATACCATGGATTTTTTTAGAGGCAATATGGTATTTTCTGTCTTATTATCTATCCTTTCCTAATGATTCCCATCATTCTGTTCGCTTTTTTGACTGCTGCTGCACATTGAGTGGATGTTTTCAGAGAACTATCCACAGTGACTCCAAGATCTCTCTCTTGAGTGGTAACAGCTAATTTAGACCCCATCATTTTCTACGTATAGTTTACATGTATGCTTATAAAATTTGTCAGTATTTAGCTGTCTGCATTCATGTGATGATAGTGAGTGGGACTCGTTTTCATTTGATTGTTTCTCTTCAGATATTGTCTGCACATTATCAACTTTTATCTTCTCCTCTGTACTAGGATATAGAGAATCCCCATTAGTAAATCCTCCCCTAAAGGATGTGTCTGTCCAAACCATGTGCTCCTTCACACCTGTCGGCTTTCCTCCAGCCCTTAGTTTAAAAACTTCTCTACAGCCTTTTTTAACTTTATATGCCAGCAATCTGGTTCTGTTTTGGTTTAGGTGGAGCTCATCTTTCCTGTGTGGGCTCTTCCTTTTACAAAAGTTTTCCCAGTTCCTAATAAACCTAAATCCCTCCTCCAAACACCACTCATTCAGTACCTGTAGTTTTGCCTATCTAACTGGCTCTGTGTGTGGAATTGGAAGCATTTTGTCTTTAATCTCTTACCTAGTAACTTAAATTTGACCTCCAGGACCTCTCTCCTACCTTTCCCTATATCATTGGTACCTACATGTGTTATGACCACTGGCTCCTCTCCTGCATTGTACAATGAAACACCCCTTTCTATTCTGGATGCACTTAGACAGTGTCTATGTAAGGTTAATATTTTCTTCACAAATTTGTGAATAGTTGCGTCAGTGGGAAAATAAACTAGAGAGAGATGTAACTTATGCTTGAGAAGGATGATGAATACAACCCATTGTATGCCTGCTCCAGCAAAAATATTAGTTTGGTTTCAAAGCTGCACCAGTTCCCAGAACACTACAGATCTGGTTTGCTTGACAGGCTGACCTATTCAGAGAGAATGTCTGGGCTGCCATGCAACAGAGATGTGACAGGATGCGATATTTTTCTGTTTTGTTTTGCGTTTTTTCCCCAGTAATATTCATTCTGTATTATTTCTTATACCGTTGGGATTTCATAATAAAGGGTAAGAAGAGGGATAACCTTTACTTGTCCCAGGAAGGTGGTTCAGCATGTTCATTATTTCAGGGCTATCATCTGTCGTAGAGTAATTAGGTTTGCAGTCCACACACAAAAGGGGTAAGCACTTGATCAGGGCCCCTATCTCGGCATGTTGATACGGTTGCACTGGAAGAAGTTGTGGTTACAGTGTTGAAGAGATATAGCAAGGGCAGCTTTTCCTGCATTCCCCTCGGGCTGACAAAATAACTTCTATACATTCCCCAGCTTGGGCAGTGCACCCTCAGCCTGGCTCAGTCACTCAGCAGCCATAGTTTAGCCCAGTGGTTCTCAAATTTTAGCAACCCGAGGACCCCATTTTGATTTAAAAATTTTCCGCGGGCACCAAGCCCCCTGCTCAGCCCCAGGCCCCACCCCCACTTCACTCCAGCCCCAGTTGGAGAAACACTGGTTTAGCCCATAAAGATATGCCATTGTAAACAATGAAAACACAAGAGAATTGAGAGTCTACGGTATTGACTGTGCCATGGGAAACATAACCTTTCACCAGCTCGGATGCTGTTTATTATCACATATAGGGACAGAAAGTCTTTGCCACGTGATGATCCATGTGCTGTGAATTGATGGTCTTAGTGCAATTCTTAGTGGAATGACTGCTAACAGGGAGGCCAGGGACAACAGTTTTGATGGTAGATTTGCAATGTGGACACCAGTCCACTAAGAACTGAACTAAGAGTACAACATTCCAAATCTCCTATCACAAATGTTGATCCTGGTCTCCTTGTTCTCAGTCACTGCAGAGAAGAAGTGAATCACATTGCAGAATGAACTATACACACAGCCCTGGAAATAGTCCATTCATACCAGGGCTCGCACACCATAACTGAGCCCAATCCAGTTAGAATTGGCAGGCTTCATTCCACTGACTGCCCTGAGCTTTGCTTTAGGCCCATTGTAAGGATGGGGTGGGACAGATCACAGTGGTTCTTCCTAGGCTGTATCTGTTCTGTGCAGAGAGGGCTTCAGTCTCCAGGGATGTCCATCTGACACTTTTCAGATTAATAATAAATTCACATCATGGGGAACATACAGATCTGGGTATCTGCAGTCTTGGAAGATGACATGAAATTGCTTGTTTGCCAAATATATGATGAGGCTGCTGCCAGGCACTCACTCATATAACTTAATACAGGATTCGGAAATATGCAGTAAAGTACTGAGGGCTCAAATCTGGCCTTGATTGTTCACTCAAACTAGGGGCTTTGAAAAGAAACAGACCACGAGGGTTTTTATTATAAACTCTTCCAAAACAAATGCCTGACAAAGGACTGGTTATGTTAAATTTACTGGGCTTTCCTACAGAACAACAAATTTAACTAGAGTGGACTTGGGTGTTTTATGCACATCTTACTTTTAGACATTGCAAATATATCAGATATTCTAAAATTAGTGCTGTAATTCAATGGAAACGTAGACCCCAAATCTGCTTTAGCTACCCCATTGTAAGCCTAAAATAGTTCCATTGTGTTCTACCAGCGTAACTGAGTGGAATTCGAGCAGTGGTATTTTGCAGTACACACACTCTCCTACATTTCATTTTTAAGCAAAATGGACATCTGTTATAGGACTGTCAGCTCTTTGGTAAGAATTATCCCCAAATTTTTGCCTCTCCTTTGAATGCACCTTTGCTTTGTTTATTTTTGTTTTTAAGAAATCATTAGATCACTCTTTAAGAGGGACATTTTTTTCCTTCCTTTTCTCCTCTGAGGGAAGACTCAGTTCTGTGCTCCTTCAATATTAATACAAATATGGTTAGACAAATAGGAAAGTTTGTTGTCCTAAACTGACATTGAATGGCTTTTCCATCTGTCAGAAACAGATCAACAAGGATAGAGGCCTCCAATGTGCTAAGAGATGCATTTGTTTGCTTTCCAGGATCAGTGGTTTTGGCGTGTTAGAAACAACAGGGTGATGGATGGATACCCCATGCAGATTACCTACTTCTGGAGGGGTTTGCCTCCAAGTATCGATGCAGTCTATGAAAACAGCGAAGGGAATTTTGTTTTCTTTAAAGGTAAGAAGGGCAAGAAATCTAGAAGACATTTACAGGCCTGCCGACACCCCATAGAAACATTTTAAAACTTTCTTCTTATAGTGAAGTAAAATCTTATTTATTTTCACTGGTGGCTTGTCATTCCCACTGCAAATTCAGAATGTAGAGAATTAGCAAATAAGGGAACAGATAAAAAAACAAGCATCTAGCATACTTTGCACACTTGGCAACTATGGTTATTATTAATGATAATGCTTCATATTTGTAATTTTGGGGTATATTTTGTAAAACTAGTGAAGTCTTACTAGTAAAGACCATACAGCAATGATCTGCTATTAAGTCTTTGCTCACACTTTGTGTGTGTGAACTACAAGTTGTCTGGATTAAGAAAATACGAATGAGTGAGATTCTTTATATTTTTTCTAGTTCTCTTTCTTCATCTCTCTTATTACTAGGGTATTTGCATATTTCTAAGTGGCATCTGTTCCTGCTGCATATATTTTATCATGTTATCTGTGCCACGTTCTAATTATTTGGTCTGGAAATTATGATGCTACAAATTTGAAGTGGGAAATGAATTATTAACAGATATCCCTGTTTCATGCAAATGTCCCTAGTCATTTTTTAAGAAGAGGAAAAATCCCAGAAAATAAGGTTATGTGGATTGAATTGTTGCTAAGCAATTTGGTTTTTTTTAAAGTTTTACTCCAGGCATCAGCTGTTCTTTAAAATGAAAGTTCTTAAATATGCATCTAATTTAGATTTAATGTGAAAATTATACTTTATGTTAGATAAATAGTAGTTTATCATTGGAACCTGTTCATTGGGAATGAAACCAATGTAAAATGTAATTACTTATAAGGTAAGAATTGTGAAAACAAAGGAGAATGTGATTTGAGAATGAGGAATCCAATTGTGAAGCTATTAGAGTTAGCTATCTGGATTGTAACTGGCTCTGTCCTTTTTCATATAATTGTGCCTATGGAAAGGCAGAAGAACAATGCAGACATTTTCCCTGCCATTTTTTCAAAATATGAACAAAGTTATCAGGTCAAAAAATGGACCCACCTGTACTGTAGTAGAACTATGGTCACCTCTGGAGTGTGAAGGGGTAATTGTAATTGTGCAGAAATACTACACAACAGTTTAATACAGGCAATGAAGATGAATAGTGTGTTCACTTAATAAAAAGAACTTGCACCTTGTTTGAGGTGTAGAAGTTACAGGTCTTTGTATTTACATTATTTACCATATGATAACACACAACACATGCCTTTTATGTCTGCATGCATGCATGTGCTAAATTCTAGAGCCAGCTCAAATGTATACCATATGATAAACTGAATTTTATTTTCCCCTTTAACCTTCTCAATAACACTCTGCCTCCTAATCTTTCTCCATTATGAACAATGTTCAAAACCTCCAAGCAACAGTTGGCATTTTCTAATATAAGGGTTGTACTGTACCACAAAAAAATTGTCATGCATCCCTCTACTCCCATCCTTCCGAATAAAGCACTTGTAGGAGGGTGTTATGACTGAACTAATCAGCGAGCAAGAGGCAAAGATCTGTCAGTCACAAGTAGAGTCACCAGTCTACCCATTTCTTCCTGGTTGTTTGCCTTTTGCATGCTGGAAGGGTAGAGCAACAGCTGTCTCCGAATTCACCCGCTGTGCTCTCTTTCATTCTGCCTTATTCATTCTTTTCCTATTCTAGCCCAATAAAAGATGAAGAAGCATAGAAGCAAGGATAAAGGGAAAGGGAGAAAAAAGCAGCACAAAAGAGACATCAACTCTCCCGTGTCTGCTCTCTCCAGGGCCCCAGTTACACAGAGAGTAAAGCAGCAGAAGAGAGAGATTTACCTCCTCTGCTTCCATCCAGGAACCAAGGAATCAGGGAGGAACCGACCAATGTGCTGCATATCAACTCCTCCTCTCCCCACCTTTTGGCCTAGCCATGTTGTTGTAGGGTGTTGGTTCTATCTAGGTCCCTGGTTAGGTGTTTTCTGTCTGGGTTTCTATAGGATTGCCCATCACTGTGTTATTTAGAACCTCTCTCTATCAGTGGCCCAGTGAATTTCGTAAGCCCAGCTATGAAAACCTAGAAAAAAACCTAGAAAAACCTAGAAAAAAAGATAATTTTTTGAGGTTTTGAGGGTTTGGTTTTATTTGTTCATACTCAGTCATCTCTCCCGCCAGCTGTGCAATTGGATTAATGGCACTAAGGCAATTCTACTTTAAAGAAGAAGAAATATAAAATAGGAACTAAATAAAAATCTTTAAAACAAGCTTACATTTTCCAGCAGACCTGTGCTGTTAAATACAAGGCACATGCAGATGATCTGTAATGGTGGTATGGTATGCAAGTGTTATTCTCATTCCTTTAGGACAATCTTCATAATTTATAGCTCTGCTATCCCAAATTCGTCCTAATAAATCCTACCACCACATCCGTATATTTTCTGTATTGTCTGTCTGTGGAGACCACTGATTTTAGGGGCATATTTAATAAATTATGGCTACTTGTAAAAAATTTGCTGCTTTTGTGGAATCAAGTCTCCCTTTCTCTGAAGAGCATTGAGACTTTTTGGTTTTCAATGTGAACTAGTTTTATGTCCCTTCAATTTACATTAATATTTATTTATACAAGGAAAAACATTTGTAAAAATTGGAGAGTATGGCTATAAAGCAATGCTTGTTGTTTTGGGGAGTTGAAGTCAGCCTTCTTTCTTGTGGCTCATAATGCACGCAAGGTATGTGGTATAACATAGAAGGATGCTTATAAAAAACAGATGCTTATATTCTTATTGTTAGTCAGTACTGGCATCCATACTGAATAATAATAATAAAATAACACCAGAAAGGTACATATATATTTTTAAAATGGCAAAAATGTAGATAGTAAAGTTTATTCTGTGTACCTTTGGAATTTAAATAGTGTTAAAAATGAAACTGTCAAGACATCTGCATTGTTGAAACCTATCGCCAGCCAAATGTAGCAATGGCAAAGCTGTTGTAAAATTCATACTACGACTGCCACCATAACTCTCAATAATTCTTATCCCACTACTTGACAGTTTCATTTTGAAAGCTAAAATTTACTTGTAGTGCGGCATGACGAAGCAGTAAATAGGGAAGTGACAGGGGCCAGCTAGATAAATAGGAGGACTTAGAAAAGCTTAGAGGAAAAAGGGAAGAGGACAAAACATACTGGGATTGAGGTCCAAAATATTTAAATATTGGGGAGAAGAGAGTTCCAGAATGTGAATGAGGAAGACAAAGAGACACGAGAGTAGGGTTTTTAATGGATTTTATTGCCATGAGTAGAGTTTTTCTTAATATTTATTATATTAAATACTTTAAATACTGTACACAGTACTTATAAAATGCACATACCATAATTCCATTTTTGCATAATGATGACATGAACAGAATACTCCACTTAGTTCTTGAGAACTCAAGAAACCTTTGATTAATTTACATCCTGATTATATACAAAAGGGGATGTAGTATAGTTGATATCTTCTGTGTGGTTGGTTGTAATGGTCAGTAGATAATTAAAAAGTCCAAAATAACCAATATTTACTATCAAAACCTCAGTATGCTACAGCAAACATATATACTCATTGTGTGTGTCCTGTATTTGTCACCAATTTTCAGAATGTCAGCAATAGATTTTCAAAGACTTCAGGTAGTTACAATCACAGTCCATATTTTTCAAGTTGTTTCCCTGTGGTGTTGGGTATTTAGCTAATCATTATTGCAAAAAAACCAAAACACTTTGACTTTATCACATGCTTCATTCTCAGCCTGTGATCTTGCCATCCTGCTTGTTGTTATATTAGGGAATAGATGGTGAAAAATGAAACATTCAGAAGATTGACCGGACTTTATGAAACATGGTGATTTATTAAAATCTATGAGAATAATAAATCCACAAACCAGACCTGAAAGGAACAACTTTGTAAAACAAATGTAGTTCTTGCTGCTGCCAAGGAGATGCATCACTTGCATTATTATATGAGTGACCATGTATCTGGAAGAAGGATCAAACCATTATTGTTCAAATAATATCTGGTTTTCTTTCCTTATTTTTATTATAATCATCATGAATAAACAGGTCTTCAATACATTGTTCTTATAACTTATTAAAGAAACTAGATATAAACTAAATGAAAGCAAATAATGAGTAATGTGACTTAAGTCCTCATTTTGGATACATTTTTAAGTCACTTCAAATTAGCTCGCTAAAACTAGAAATAGACGGAATTAATCCTAGTTACAATCAAGCTTCCTTTGCTCTGATCTGTAACTTAAATTCCCCTTAGTATTCAGTTCTGAGTGTGAAAGCTTCAGATTCTTGCTGAGACTCTTCTGAACTGCAGTTCTCCTCCCACAAAATGTTTCCCTGACCAACAGTCAACCACTTTCCAGTATCATTTCTCCATGTGAGGGAAGAACAACAACAACAAAAAGCTGCAGCCAGACAGAACACTTTAATAATGGTCACAGTTAAAGTGGACTAAACATATCTTAGAATGCAAATATTAAATGGTGTCTAGTTACAGCCAATAGCGGTCTTGCCTATAATTGCTAAAGTGCTCAGTGTCCTGCAGTCTCAGGTTTAAGTTCTCTCCAGTTACCCTCAACAATGAACTTGCTTAAATAGAAGTAAGAAATTTGCTAAGGAGGATTTAATTAAGAGTCTCAGTCTAGTCTTGCATTCCCGGTACACATTGCACTTTTTTCAAATGTGCTCCTGCTCCAACACCCGCTGGATATACAAAAGATATTGGGCTCAGTTATGCTGTCCTTTTATAATATTCATGTTCAGCCTGGTTATTTCAATGGTTGATCATGCATATGTGAGGGCAAAATTTGACTCATTGGATACAGCTGGCAAATATCATTTCCTAACAACTTCCTTTATTTTTACTCCTTGTGAAACATGGAAATAGTCAGTAATATTGCATACATTGTAGAAAATGCCTGTTCATACTCCCCAGCAACTGTCATTTTAGAATGATCTTCTACAACAGAAATGACCTGGCACAGTATCGGTCATTGAACACCATCTGTTGTTTGCACCATAAGTACCAACTGGAAGGGTCCAAAAAGCATGATCCTTCTCTCAGTATTGAACTTGCAGCTATGATGCCTTTCTGAAGCCATCTATTTATATATAGCCAAGTGAACCAGTAGTTTTGAGACTCAGAGGTATAATTCAGCTGAGAAGGAGAACTGTGAAATACTAAAGGTGTGACCACCTGAAATGAATGTCTGAAACCTTCAGGATAGAGCCTTATCTTCCCTAGGATTAAGTTTTGTAGAACACCCTAACTAAATTAAATGTAATGGCCTTTAGGTCATCACAGACCTAATATTTTGTGCATTTCAAAGGATCACTCTTCATAGGCTAGCACTTCTTTATTTTTTGTACTTTACAAAGCTCCCTGTAGGTCTTCTCTGAACACTTCTTCCTCCCGCCTGGCACATGCAATAACTGTGAAGAGGATCAGTGTTTCTCAATGTATAATGTCAAAGCTGGTGTCTTTGATTGCCTGTATCACATCACCTTCATGTCCTCATCTTCCAAATAAATACACATTAACAACCTATAGAAAAGAGAGTTGACCACACCTTCCTGTTTTACACTGAGCAGCAGCCCCTGCTTGAAATGGAAATGTAATCATGGCTTACTTCCTTCTAGGAAATTTCTAGAGAAGACACCAAATTATGCAGTTGACAGTTTGAACATCTGAATTCAAAAAGAGTTTTATTGTGGTTCTTGTCTTATTGCATATTGGAAAATTAAACATAAATTATCTTTATTATCTTTTTAATTCAGTAAAAAGTTCAAGTTTTATGATGAACATACAAATGGGTTCACCACTCTTTTCCTTATGATTTCTTTTGTCACAAAGGTGCTAATAGCTGCTTCAGTATTTTTAAGGCCACATTAACGTACATGGTCCTGATGAGTTTTCTACATTTTGCTTAAGAAGAGAGAGAGTCTGGTTATATGTGCCTAGGTCTCTCCACCAGACATGAAATGAAGGGAAGTCTTTCCATGAGAATCTTCTGTAAGACACCTTTCAGAAAGTCTTTCTTTTCATTACTGGAAGGCAGTATTAGGTTTGCAGTATAGGAGCACACCAGTGGAGAATATGAGAAAACTAGGTAGAATGACAGGAATTTCCTAGAGAAACTATAAATCTCATATAAAGAAAAGGAGTACTTGTGGCACCTTAGAGACTAACAAATTTATTTGAGCATAAACTTTCGTGAGCTGTAGCTGTAGCTCACGAAAGCTTATGCTCAAATAAATTTGTTAGTCTCTAAGGTGCCACAAGTACTCCTTTTCTTTTTGTGGATACAGACTAACACGGCTGCTACTCTTGAAACCTATAAATCTCATATGTTCACACTTCTTTCCTCTGGTCTGATACATTGGAAAATGTATTGAACCAGGCTTCTACAAATGCCTTCTTGAGCACCACTACTGACCTGGGACTTTGTGTCACCTGAAGGATGCTAAAGAGTAGTGTTGGGGATAGGGCAGAAGATGGAAGGGTAGGAAATTTGCATGTGAAAAAGGGATGGTTCTGAGATTTGCCAGGAAAAGTATCCTCAGGCAAGCTGGAATGCCTCTGCTTGATAGTGAGGGTGACAAGCAGCTGCAAAGACACTGATAAAAGATTTACTTTGCAAACCCACATGGGAGGGATTAAAACTGTATCCCCTTTCCTAATTAAAAATGTGATGAAAAGGAAAGCATGCTGTAAATTGCTGAGGTACAGGTGACAGGATAAAGCCTTCCTTCACTTTTTTTAAGACTTCCCTTATTTAATACCACAGAGGGATAACTAAAATATAAAACAAACTGTGAATACAGCTTTCTGGTTTTTCCATCCCAGTGACTCTGGCATAGACTTGATCCTAGGTCTGTGGGGCGAAGTTAAGTTTCCTCATAAAATATTTACATAAGAGAATGCCTAAGGATAGATAAATGTTTGTGAAGCAGCCTGCCCAGCCACATAGCTCATACAATGAATAGTATGTACTGCCACTCTTATATCTGTCATGTGCCACTGGGCTATCTGCGTAGATGTGTAGTCAGGCAAATGCATTTTAAAATATCTTTTCCATTGGCTGTCATAAATAAGGGTGTTTCTGGATATAGTGGGTTGGGAGAGACCCATTTTTGATTTACATTTTTTGGATCAGATTCACCACTGATTTATTCAAATTTACACTAGTGTTAATGGTCATGGTTGAAACTCCACTTATTGGCAACTTAGAAGTGATGAATAGGACTGTTATGACTTCAGAAAGGGAGACACTGGTGGAAATAAAGTTCAACACAGGCAAGTCCATTGATGCACCAGCTCCCCTGAGAGGGTCTTATTGTGGGGAGCTGCAATGAGTTTCAGATGGGTTCCACCTGTTTTATGCCAGGCCCCTGACCATTAGTCTTCATTCTTTCTCTTTGTACGGGAAGGCCCAAGAGGTCTAATAATTTTCATTACCTTTCTCTGGACCTTTTCTATTATGCCAGTCTAAAGGATTGTGAAGTTGTTGACAGGCCTTCTAAGTAATAGTTACTCCTCTCAGAGATTAATATTGTTATTAGTAATAACATTTTTAGCAACGTGCATGACCATAATGTTATATATAGAGAGGATAAATACATGGTCCCTACCCAATGGAGCATACAATCTAGCATAAACACAATATGACATCACACAGGGACAGATGACATAAGACAAAGGAAAAGGGAAGACACTGAACAAACTAAGGTTTTGGGATGTTACTATTCCTAAGGTATGCATCATATTAGGACTCCTCCCCGACCTTTTAAAATTAACACAGATTGTATTAGGTTGCCATGAGAATATGAGCCATTATTGAAGTGACTGTGGTAAGAAATCTAGTGATCAACTAGTCTGACCTCCTGCATAACACAGGACATAGAACTTCCCCTAAATTATTCCTACAGCATCTCTTCTGAAAAGAGTTTTGATTTTAAAATTGCCCATGATGGAGAATCCATCATGACTCTTGGTAAATTGTTCCAATGGTTACTTACCCGTACCATTAAAAATGTACATCTTATTTCAAGTCTGAGTTTGTCTAGCTTCAACTTCCAGCCATTGGATCATATTATGCCTTTCTCTGCTAGATTGAAGAGCCCTGTGTATAAACCCCACACTAGAACTGAAGAGGTTAAGGAGCAATTCTGGGCCCAAAAGACCCTGCCCAGCCACACCTGCAGAAAATGCTCTAGCTAGACGTAAAGTTTCAGAGGGAGCCAAAAAACTCAGAAGGGGCCTGACAAGGCAGGGAGAGGTGAGGGGTTTGTAGAAGTTGATCAGGAAAGAGAAATAAAGCTATCTGACAAAAAAGAAAAGGCAATTTTGTAGTGGAGGAAGTCAGTATCCTCCCTGGACCTTCTCCAGACTTCTATGACTTGGGAGGAGATTGAAAGGAAATAGATGCATGGAGGAAGCTGGAGTTGTAGACTGGTGGAAAAGATTGAATGGTGAGGAAAAGGAGCACAGATTATAATATTTTTAAAAGTGCTAATGTGTTTTAGGCACCCAAGTCACTTTCGTGCATCTGAAAATTTTTCTCAAAGGGTAAATTTTTCTTCCAATTGACTTCAGTGGCAAAACTCCCATTGAATTAAATGGGGCCAGGATGTCCCCCAGAGTCTTTAGTGCCTCATTTCCTCTCTTTGCTTGCCCAATGGAAGAAAAGTGATAGATTTTATGTTCAAATATTTTCCTAAAATACTTTAAAAATGAACTAGTATATCATGTGTAAACATTTTAACTCTCTGTATCACAATAGAGCACATGGTAATAGGAGTATATGGTGTCTAGGAAAATCAGAATTTCTAGGGGTTATGCTTTTTTTAAAAAATATAAATTTTACCCTAAAATTCACCCTGCTGCCCTTGTGAAAAACAAATCTGTTGTGTAGTGTTGCTCTTGTAAAATGGATTACATTGCACCACCTCCCGAGGTGACTTCATTTTCAGTCTGAGTATGATTCTTATATGGATTGTCTGCACAATTTTCTGGGGTACTATTAAATAAAAAATGCTGTACAAATATAAGATGTCTGTCAGCCATACCTCATTTTATTTTGCAGTGTCTTCATTAATAAAACATTTTCCAGTTTAATATATTTAGCAGAATCAGCATATTGCTTTATTCCTTTGAGTGTCTTTCTTATTTCCTTAGAGTATTTTAATTGTAATACTGAAAGCTCTGGAAGTTAACTTATATATCTGCTTTTGTTCAGGTAACCAGTTCTGGGTCTTCAAGGATACCACTCTCCAGCCAGGGTACCCTCATGATTTGATAACACTTGGAAGTGGAATTCCTCCCCATGGTATTGATTCAGCAATTTGGTGGGAGGACGTTGGGAAAACCTACTTCTTCAAAGGAGATAGGTTGGTAGAGGAATCCTAGAAGGAAGTTATTTGATTGATTAATGTCAGCCAAGACATATTTGTTGTTTCCTCATATTTCCCCAAAGAAACAATTTGATCCATTTAGACTATTAAATATGAAGTGTGGGTGAAATTCACCCTGGTACAGAGGGCCATCAACAAAACATATGCATTACTTAACGCCTATTGTGAGGACTTAAGTGGTGCCTTTACTTGTGCTATCCTTCTACAAAGGGCTGAGTTTCACTCTATATGTTTTCCTCTTCAGTGTCTGTAATTTATTTCACCAAAATGCTGGGGGATTGGGGGTGGGACGGGGGTATTTGAAATCACTTCAAATTTGAGACTTCTTTTCAGATTATTTTTCTCTGAGTTTTTATATTTTTCTTTGAATTTTCCAGGAGAAATTTTTGTTTTTGTATGAGCTCACTGAAATGTTGGGTCTCCTTTTTTGGTGGACAAGCTTTTTTAAGAATCAGCAGGAAATTCAGAATTTCAACTAATTTAAACTTAAATATTCAAAGTAATGTAATTAAAATGTGATTTCAGTTTCTCAATCATAGTTCTCTGATCTTCAGTCTTAACTTCCATTTTCCTCATGCTTCCCCTCCCTTCATTTCTAATCCCTACCATGTAAGCAGGAAGGGCCTGATCCAAAGCCTGTTGAAGTTCATTAAAATGGCTTCTGTGCTACTGTTTAGAAATGAGGTTGGAAAGGGAAAAAAGTCAGAGAACTTCTTGAGCAGTTTAGGATCATGCTTTAATTGAATTACTGTTAAATAAATTTTACAGTCCCTTTACAGGAGGCGACATGTTCTTGTGGTTAATAAAGCACAGAACTGGGAGGTAGGAGATATGTGTTTTGTTCCAGATGTGAAACAGATTTGCTATGTGACTTTGGGCAGGTTATTTAACGACTCTGTGCCTGGCTTTTTACATCTATAAAATTAGGCTTAGAATAGTTATCGAGAGGAGTAATTGTTTTGTGAAGCACTTTAAGTGACGTGACTTTGTAGACATACAACACATTACTATTATTAAAATTATATTTGTGTTTGTTGCTTTCTTTGAAGCATCTCGCTTCAAAAAACAAATTATTATAACTACTACTATTATTACTCTGTGTCATTTGGATTTCAGTATTTTAGGACATTAAAAGTGTTGTTGGGTATCTTAAGACATATGTTTTAATATGCTGTATAGCATGTCAGTTATACTGCTGTTAACCATACTGGTGTTCTGTTTGTTTGTTTGTTTGTTTGTTTTGGTGGAACTAGGTTAACAGTATACTAAAGAACACCACAATTTTTAAAAAATATATAGATAATCTTCATATTTCTGGAGCATTCATGGGAAAGGACGCAGGCAACTGAACCAAATTTCTGGTGTTTGAAACATATGTTTTCTTTCAAATGTATTCCAAACAATCAGTCTCCACTGTGAACAAAACCAGTTCCACAATTTGCATCCTGTGGCTGAGAAGATTTTTTATTTAAGCTTATTATCAGTTAATAGTTTTCTACCTGCATGTTTCTGGGAAAACATGTACATTAAGAGTCTTATGTGAGCTATACTTTCTTTCGGCTTTACTCAAAAGAGACATTACATAATAGATTTCCATGCATAGACAGCTAGTTCAAGTCGAGACCTTCCTAAAAATCCTGTTAGCAGTAACACAAACCAGAGAACTATCAAAGGAAACTTCTATTGATGGAGAAGTTGCTACTTAGAGCCATAACAAGCATAATGAGGCTCAGCAGGATAGAAAATGCAGTACAGTATGTAAGGAGAAAATCAAAGAACATGAGCCTTGCAGAGATAATTGAGCTATTATAGGATATTGACCACCAGTGGGAATAAACCCGTATCCCACTAAGCTTCTCAGTATGTATTGTTTATATCACAATTTTTTCTTAATGTAATGTTAGGGTTGAATTCTCCTGCTGGTTTTAATTGTATATATAAGCCTGTTATAGTTTTTTTTCTGAACTAGGTACAACACAATATTGCTTCTTTTGAAGCATGAGGTAGGAATGAAAAGACGGGCAAGAGGTTATGCCAATGTCAAAGTAGGAAGGTATGTTTCTTCAAGTTATGTATTACAAGGAGCTCTAGGTTTTTGTCCTGACAGTAATATGTGGTGTATGCGCTGCATAAGAGAATCTAGACATAGTTTTAAAAGTCCCAAGATGGTGATATAAATAAAAGGTATGAAGGATGGTAGCTTATGAGGTCTTAAACATCAGCTATCAAATTTTTGACAACTCGAAGATTATTTTAAACCCAAATTGTTAATAGAACATATGTACTAAAAAAAACATCTATAGAATAAGACATGTCCAAATTAACCTATGTGTGGGGAGAGAGGGATTGCCATAAACATGTATTTTTAAGTGAGCCACGGAGATAAGGGAGATAGTGCTCCTGAATAATTGAATAAGAGAGCTAGGAGGAGGGAAAGCTTACAGCTCAATGATCTATTTCTTTTGTATTGGAATGCAACAGTGTCTGTTCAGGTGATGACAGGCTCGCACCTTTTGACCCATGACCCTGTTTACAGTAACTCAGGTGTACAGTAACTCAGGTGTATTGTTTTTCTGCATTGTAAAGTTTAACTGTTTTTTCTTTTAAAAATCTTAACATTACTCGAAATGGCTGAATGCCTAAATAACCAGCATTATATAAAGTACGTTAGCAAATGTGCAGTTTTATTTTACCTTGTGCATGTCTTTTCCCTTTTCGAATTCCATTAAGTGCACCCCCATAATTGCTAATCCACCATTCACTGAGGAGCCCCAGCCTGTCCTGTGTTATCAAGGCACCTGTAATTGGCACTGGCGGAGGGAGTCTGCCTATTGGAATTTGGGAAGTCTGGGTTTTCTTTCGGAGGTTCTGATTTTGTAAAAGAAAAAAACTTATTTTTAATTCCTGTGGGTGAAAAAAATCAAAATATTAAAACTTTAGAGAGCCACTGAGTATTGAGGAAGACCTGGACTGAGCTATTCCTCATCCTGTAGATAGATTCCCTGCTCCAATACAGACCTTAAGAGATAACTACAATCAATCCATATACAATGAGAGTTCCTAGCAATGTAGAAAAGTCAGCAATCACAGGGCTGCCAGGCCTACACCAGCTAGGTGCTCCAGCGGAACCTATTTTTGAAGCCTATTTTAACCAGAGCACCTATTTTTGAAAGCTCAAGAGGACTGACCACCTATCTCAGACATCCTGTCAGGAAGGACAAGGAACCCAAGGAGGGGGAATACTAAAGAACAGAAGCAGTGAGAGAATTATGTAGTGAGGGAGGAGGAAGAAAGGCAGAGAGGACAACAAAGAATTCAGGGAAGAACAAGGAAAGAGAAGCAAGAGGGGGAAAAAAGAGGGTCAAGAAAAAATGAGCATAGAATAAAGTGAAAAGGTCAGACAGCCAGTGATGATAGAAGGGAGGAGGGAGAGAATACAAAAAGGAAATTGCAGTGTTAAACTCAGAGACACAGCAAGCCAAGGAAGAGAAAAGCGGATTGGTCAAAAAAAATGGGGAAGAGAAAATGGAAAACTAAGGAATGCACCATTAAATGGTGAAGGAAAAAAGGTTTGATGCACTTAATATTTTAGATGTGTGTTGATTATTTCTATATGTTGTTTCCCCTATTTATTATAGTGCTCTGAAGGATATCCAAAAGCTCTGTTAATATGAGGGGACAGAATGATGTTGCTAATGGGACTTGTTGGAGTCTGATTACTGGTGAATATGTAACTAGATTAAGGGATCAGGCTTTTAAAAATATTTTATGACACAGTCAGAAAATTTATTTTTATGAACGTCATTTATTTTCTTTTATCAGTTTTAAATTTGTCACCTTTTAATTTCACTGCCAAGAGCTAGAAAAAAAGCCTTACAGTGAGAGTTTGAAAGAGCTCAGCCTGTTTAGTTATCAAAAAGAAGATTAAAAGGTGACTTGATGAGAGTGTATAAATACCTTCACAGGGAGAAAACACCAGGCACTAAAGGGCTCTTTATTTTAGCAGAGAAAGGCTTTACAAGAACCAATGGCTGGAAGCTGAAGCCAAACAAATTCAAATAAGAAATTACATATATATTTTACCAGCGAGGGTATTAATCACGGGAACAAACTGCTAAGGAAAGTGGAGGGTTCTCTATTTCTTGATGTCTTTGAATCAAGACTGGATGCCTTTCTGGAAGATATGAAAAATGTATGGAAAGAATGTAATATTTAAATTATTCAAAAACTGATGGAATTTAAAAGAGAATCCTTTTTAATGTTTTTTATTTAATCAGCCTATAGAATTATATTGTTGGAATATAATACATTAAACTATAATTTATATATATAGGATGATTCTCTGTTAAACTGTAGGAACTTTGCATAAGATAATTTGATTTAGAAATAACAATGTTATGATCACTTACAAATGCTATAGTGTACTGAGCATGTGCAGTAAATCACTGAACTTTTCTTAATGATCATAGCATGCACAAAAGTGCCATGTTCCAAATGTTCAGGAGGGGATATTTGATCTTTTTCATAAACAGCAACTATTCAAGAGTAGGGAAGAGGAGTTCAGACCTGGGGATCCTACAGCAAGCTTTAATACATCCTAACAAGCTTAGATCTTTAAACAGAGGGAGGTCTACATAAAATAAGATGCCATTGTTATTATGATATGATACAGTATTACCATGAAACCACATATTTTTATAACCAAAGATGCACACATACATTATTTTGTATTGCTGCCTCCAAACATACGCTGAATATTAACACTGCTCTGTCAGTGTAAATAAGATCAATTATTTATTCATATTTCTCACAAGTTCAGATTGCCTTGAACGTGTGTGCTTCTGATTTCTACATTGAACTTTTTTCCTTCCGACCAAAGAGACACACAAAGTACATGGCATTTTCTATTATTTTATACATATTACATGATCATAGATTTAATGTAAGACTATTGTAGTGAATACACTAAAGGAGTAGAGTTAAGCTTGCTGTGGGAGCTTTAACTCTGAATTCACTGGCTTTTGTATGATTAAGACTCAGTTGAAACATAATGTAGTTTTTTGCATATATTATATCTCCTTGGGTTGCTGTGCAGAGGCCCTAGGCACCAGAATTGCTCTGATCATAAATAAGGTGCATGTTGATTTAGTTGTCAAGCTGGAGAAGTCTTTTATCTTCGGTGTACATACTTGAAACAGCTGTCCAATCAGCAAGCAGGATTACATTTCTTTGTTCCCAGGTAGTATTGCTAAACAGGAGAGCTCCGGTTGCCCCAGTTTCAGTTGTTAAACGCAGCACTTTGTTAGAAAGAAAACAGCATGCAATTAGCATCTCAGCTATCTTTATAAATGCATATTTGGTTATCTATTTTTATTGTATTTTTTTATGTAGGTACTGGAGATACAGTGAAGAAATGAGGTCTATGGACCCTGGTTATCCCAAACCAATCACGATCTGGAAAGGTATCCCAGAATCTCCTCAGGGAGCCTTTGTCCACAAAGAAAATGGTATGCAAGCACTTTCCTAGCTTAGTCATTTCCTAACATCTGTTATCGTGATGTAGAGATGTCTAGAAATGATTGGCTAATCAGGTTGGTGGGCTGGCTGACCTCTCATTATTTTGCAAACAGGGGATGTTTCATGCTGTGGAACTCACTCTCTTCTTAAATCGTTGCATATAATTGTTTGATTAGTCTATTTTAAATCACAATGAGGGAGAGAAAAGATTCTTAATTTTTATGGAATAAGCTTTCATTTGGGTTTGGGGTATTTGTTTTGGTTTTGCAGGATTTTAGTACTTCATAAAATAAGTCTCCTATCCACATGCATCTGTTTGAATCTCCATGTTGTTAATGGTTCATATAGGATAAAAGCTTTTACATTCACTTTGCTGTACTGTAGTCCAGAACCAGGCTCTTTTGGTATGTGAATAGAAGTAACCTGAAGAATCTGTAAATCAAGGATGGCGTAAATGTATACTGCAGAGCTGCAGCTCACAGAGACTTTGAAATTCAGCATGCCATGGTATTACCTGCACCAAGATGGAGTATCTCATCCTGCAACCCATAGTTTCTAACTGGCCGCACCTCCATATGAACGAGAGCAGCTGAAATCTGCTCCATTTTATGCAAATTAAGTGCTGCCCTCAGGCTAACGGCAATTTGCCAGCACAGCCCTCAGCTGCATGAAGTTAGATGTGTCCTTGATGTAAACAAAAATATGCGCTTGCAGTAACTTTTCATTGCTGCAAGTATTCAAGTATTACTACATGTGGGATTAATTTATTTGTGATGGAAGGTTGCGGTTTTTTGTTTGTTTGTTTTTTCAGACAGTGCACATATTTCTTGCTATCTTATTTTCATTTCCCTTTAGTAGATAAATATAAAGCTTGCTCTCCTGGTATAGTTCATTTCAGAGTCTTCATTTCTTCCTATAACTAGATGAACTATAATTTGCTGGGGAAATATGCTAAATCACTTCCTTGCTTTGTCTCTGTTTCATCCATCAACAGAAACTCTCTCCTGATTCTGGCATTTGGCTAGATTTTTTTTGTTTTAAACAGGAAAGTAGGTCAGGCAGGATGACATTCTGCATATATCACACTCAATAGCTCGCTTTCTGTGTGTATACATATATACATAATGGGTTTAGTCTTTGCTCCCTTAAACAAATGATCATTTAGACTTGCTTCTTAATATTTGCTTATTTCATGGAACTATAATCATATTTTTGTCGGGATAGAGTAGACTCACCATCACATGTAAAGTGTCAGTGTTGTGCTCAGTGGATTATACATGTATCTCCTATTAGCAGTGAAAGTTGTCTTCCCCTCACACACAGACAGATGCGGTCTGAAAGTGCTGCAGAGACAAAGCGCTTATCCCTGGAGCAGTGGGAGCTCTTTGAGTCACCCTGCGTCAAACCCTCTGCCCATCTCAAGAATAGCACTGATGAACTTTCCCCTAGCATGCAACTGCCAGAAGAGCAGTGAAACATGGCATCAGTTCTTCAGGGAGGGGTAGGGAAAAGAGGGGAAATAAGAGATGCTCAGGATTCTTGGAGAGCCTTAGAGGAGACCTGGAGGAAAGTCCCTGAAGACAGGATAACAGATATTTCTTTAAAGAGCATGATTACATTGGCGATTGCACATGGAGATAATGAAACGAGAAAAGATACAAAAGAGAAAAACCACAGCTTAGTTTAAAAGAATTCTGATTACATTTTGCCCCAAACCATTTTCCTTCCACTGCTTAGATAAAGATTTGACATGAAATTTTACCAGATTGCTTTAGGGAGAAAACTTAGGAAGAATTTCTGCCACTTAACCCATATCATCTGAAAGAATGTATCTTTTTTTATCCTCATTCTTTTAGTTTCTATTAAAAATGGAGTTGGGTTTGCTAGAGATGGCAGATGAGTGGCGCTAAATCCACTCCTCCAAAAAACTATACAAAACAACAACAATAAATTGAGTAGAATCACACCAAGATGGGGTGTGTAAAAGCTGGCAATCCCAGATCCTCTGCTGTTGCCAGCTCAGCACTTTGAATGCTTTCTGACTCATTTGATGATCTAGAAGCTCAGTAAGCCATGTGTGATGCTTGTGAAGCTTTCCCTACTGCTTCTGCACTGAGGTCTTGTCTTCTAGTGCAGCAGCAGGAACCCTTATCAGGCAGGAGCAGACACGGCAAGCAGCAAACTTTCCTTCTCTGTTCCCACGTGGCCTGCATTCACAAGAACTGCTCAACCCCATGGAGTACATACAGTTGCTGCTCCTTCTGCCTCCTGTGCAGCACAGCACCTCTGCCCCCAGAGATCCCAGCTGCGTGGGTGAAGAGCCAGGCAGTAGCTGGAGAGAAGAGAGATTCAGAAGGATGGCAAAGAGTGGGGGCTGGATAGGATCAAGCAAATAATGCCGGGGCCATGAGGACTGCAGCCAGTTAGTTTTCTGAGTGGTACATCTTTATTTTTCTGTTTAAGTTCTTTAGCCTTCTTGAGTAATAACTTTGCCAAGGCCTATAGCTTTGTCTGTCTTTGCAGACTAGTAGGTCGTATAAACTTGTCACCAGAATTTTCTGGAAGGGATATTAAACCTCAGGCATCGGGGCTTGAGCCATTCTTGATTAGAGATCAGGATGAGACCGAAAGTCAGGTCAGGGGAGGGGGGGCAGACTGTCGATAGGTGCATACTGCAGGGTTCTTACTCTTTCTTCTGAACCACCTGGTTCTGGGCACTGCCAGAGACAGGGTGCTAGACTGGATGCACCTAGGGTGTGACACAGCATTGCAATTCCTGAATCCCTGTGGTTTTATCCCCTCTCATTTGATCATGCAAGTCTATAAAGTTTGTTAATAACCATATTGATTACCATTGCCAAAGGTGGAGTCTTATTAAGAGTCAGCACGTGCAGTGCTTTTCAAAAAACACATCATTTTATGGAAGACATAAATGTAGTTCCCTGTTGTAAACTATGGTTTAGACACCTGTAATTTTCCATTCGCTAATGAACACATTTGTTTGCTTCAAAGCTTAAACTACAGATTCCTTTCAGATCTTTTTAATCTATTGAAAATCTCACCATTTGCAACTCAAATTTGATGGCACAGAATTAACAATAGTGATGTTTTATGCTTTGATCCAATGAATGGAAGGCATTTCATGACCAAATGTCCTAACAGTTGTTTTGATATAGCTCACTATTTTTCTTTTTTTTCAGCCAATCATATACCTTTCTAGCTAGAGCTATAGATATGGAGATACAGATACGCCCATAGTCTTAGACCATAAAACTGAAGGGAACCATGTGCAATGTCAAATAATACCTACTCAACTGTCTGCAGAATAATTAGAATGAAATAAATAGTGACTGCAAAAAGTTTTTTTTTTTTAATTCCTCACATTGATAAATGTGCAGGTGGGAGGGACAAAGGCTTTTGTGTGTAGTTCTGAATTGGAAAAGAACTAGACTAAAATGTCTTCTTCTGTACAACTGAAAGTGCCTGACCTTTGTTTGAGTAAGAGATTATTAATATTCTCTCTAATATCTGGTCCACCAATCTTTCCAACAAGCATTATTAGTATGCCATTATTAGTATGATAAGTGATACCCAATCTGTTTTAGTGCTCGTAGTGGCCTTTAGCACTGTAGGAAAGAACATGAGGCTTATCAAGTAAAGCTCAGGAAACCTCCAACTGTATGCATTCAGGTCATAAACAATAGGAGGAAGTGCACCCATTGTGGTTTGTTTCATGCCAGATCAATGCCATTTTTCAGCTGGGATAGCAACATAATTTAGGTTTTTGGCAGGATACTAGGATTTCTTCATGTAGGCATATTTCATAATTTATATTGGATTGCATCTGAATGATCAAATACCAGTTCCCTGAAGAAAATGTGAAGCTGGGTACACCTGTTCTCTCTTGGTAAGGCTGCTGTTCGTTCATATAGTGTTTCCTCCATCTGAAGAACAGCAGCAAGGTAAAATGGCATTGAAGAGAATCAGTTCTCATTTCAGCCTGGTCTAGCACAGAGTTGGAATTCATTTAAACTGATCTCCCATCCTGAGAGGGACTCTGACTCCTTGAACTGTTGGGACTCAGCCCTGGCACTGTGGTACAATTCTAATTGTGGTCAAGTGTTCAATTAACGGATGACTCGTTCGGCCCCTAAATTCCTCAATTCTTTTTCTCTAGCATTTCTTCACAGTCACAGTATTAGACTAAGACTAGATCCGAGTTTATTCATATGGGAAACTCGAGGTTTAAGGTTTTTTTAAAGACAAGAAGGAAGTGAAGTTCTGCCTTGGAGGCTAGTTTGGACAAGAGCTTTCTTAGGAGCCATATACCTAGTGCCAAGAAGATCTGGAAGCTTCCTACCCTGGTCTGCACCTGAATAACCTATATTACTTTAACTTTATAGATTCCGGTGCTCAGAAAATAGCTCAGTGTCATTTAGTGAATACTGTTTAACTTCAGTCATTATAAGCAGATTGTCGACATGACCATGAATAACTGCACTTTTGTTTCCCAGGCTTCACATATTTCTACAAAGGAAAGGAGTATTGGAAATTCAATAACCAGATGCTCAGGGTGGAACCTGGATATCCCAGATCCATCCTCAAGGATTTTATGGGTTGTGATGGACCAACAGACCGGGACAAAGACCGACACAGCCCTCAAGATGACGTGGACATTGTCATCAAACTGGACAACACAGCCAGCACTGTGAAAGCCATAGCCATTGTCATTCCCTGCATCCTGGCCTTGTGCCTCCTTGTCTTGGTTTACACTGTGTTCCAGTTCAAGAGGAAAGGAACACCCCGTCACATACTGTACTGCAAACGCTCTATGCAAGAGTGGGTGTGATGTAGGGGGTTTTTTGTCTCCCAGGAGTTTGTGGTAACTTGAGATTCAACATAAGAGCTGTTGTGTGGTTTCCTAGCTAGGAGCAGGAATCTGTCAGCCTGAATCAGAGCTGATCTTTAAAACCCAGGGGGTTGCCTGTCCTGCACATGAGTGGGGATTCACTCTACTGGGAAGCTTCCATGATAGACAGTATCTGCCGTTTCTTCAGTCCTTTGTCTTTCTTTGTCATTCGGTTCCAGGCCTTTCCTCTGCACGCTCAATACCCAATAAACTATCAGGATTAACGAACGAAGAGGAAAAAAGAAAAGAAAAATCCAGTGTTTCTACTGTTTTTCCCCTAAAGCCTGTTCCCCTTTGAAAATAATTTTGCTGAAAGTAAACGTTTTGTTTTGTTTTGTTTTTAATTAAAAACAACACAACAACCCACATTGAACTTTCAGGAAAGTGTGAAGACCCAAACAGCTTTGTCTCCAAAGAGGATTGCTTTCTGTCTGCAATGGATATAGTTATATACTCCTACACACGATTTTTGTCAAGTGGGAGACCAGGATGACATGCAGGACTTCAGACTGTTCGGACAGCCATTTTCCAACAAACAAGGGGCCAAAATATCTGCAATATAGTAACAGCCTTAATGATACATTCATTTTGTGTTTTATACAGCTGTTCTGAGCTACGTCCTCAATGTTTTAACACATTTATATTCATTACTATATTTCAAACGGAACCTTTTTATTGTTTCTTTCTTTTGTTGATTTTCCTGCATCAATTTTTTTCCCAAGCTGTACCAGGCCAACTGCCCCAGGCCTTTCATAGGTCTGTCAGGAACACTCATTCCAAAGCATAGCGAAAAAAGCATGTTTCTGAAGTGGATTGCAATGAACTAAAGTGACAGTCATGTTATAGAGAAAATTGACAACTAGCATTACATTGGTGTAACCCTTTGAGAACTATAGGATTAGCTTTTAGAGTCTGAAGGATGCTAATCTTGGTTGCCATGGAAGTATAGAACTGCAGAAGCGGTATGTGGAAATACAGGTTAATGAAATTCAGGTTTTTAAAACAGATATCCTGTAAGTGTAAGTAAGGGCTTTTAATTACTTGCATTATTGATAAAAAGCATTTATAACAAATGAACAGAAACAGCTACTTTCTGGTTCAATAAATACTTATTTTAATAACTTGTAGCACTCACATAGAATTTTTTGAACTGGCTATAGTTTACTGCTTAGCCTTTTATCTTAGACATATTGAATTTCTGTTTTAAACTATGTTGCATGATAATTCAATTTGCCTTGGTACATGAATACATGAAGATAGTGTTACAGTTTGAAAGGAAAGTTAAAATGATGACTCTGATGTTGCATGAATATCGGGTGAATTACCTATTGCATGTTTAACATAGTTCTCAAAGGGTTAGTCAGATCTCTGGCATTTAGCTGTACATTAAATCACTGACAGAGCCAAGGGACCACCAAAGCATTTTGTCATTGTGTGTAATTTGTGCTAACAGCAGTATTGTCATCTTCATGTGACCTGCAGAGCAGGTTTGTATCAATATTTTTTTCCTAGAGAAAAGTCAGAACTGACAGACCTCTTTATTGATTTTAGGAGCTGCTTCTTGCAGTGATAGGCTTTACAGTCATTGGGCTGTGAACTTATTAGAGATGGTCAGAATGAATGCACCCCATGAGTCAGACACCTGGCTTTGTATGAAAGCCAGGATTTGAGGGGAGTCGCTTTTGAAATAATGAACAGCTTGCCTTGAATTCGATTATTGATCTGTTGACTGTCATTACCAAGTTAAACATTGTCTTCTGTGAAAAGCTTCACTGTCTGAATTTCCTTAAATTGCACTGTCCTATGTCTTCGCTCTTTGACCTTTAACTTGCAAACTGGCACAAACTGAAGATAATCTGGTGTTGCTAATCAGTTTGGATTAGTTTTTGTTTTTAAATGGCCTGATATTCATTATCCAAGATTACAGAAAAGCATTGAAGTGTTTTCTTAGGAAAGAAGTGACAGCAACAAAAAATTTTATGGTAGATCTGTAGATGGGCATTTTGCTATGTATACATGCACACTCTAAAAATGAACTACAGTAGAAGTGAATTTTTATTTAACTTGAATACAATTTTCAATATAAAATTAGTAATTTCTACAAATAACTAGTTATTAGTGACAAAGTTATGAGAAAAGTACTTAAATACTTGAAACAGCCAGCATTGGCTTTTACATAAAACAAGATTTTTATACTAGATTCAACAGATTTCTTACTGATTTCCTAATATACATTACTGGATCATTTTTTAGAGAGTGTAGGTATATATATACATATAAATATATTATGATGATTATTATGATTATTTTGGTAATGGATAGCTTGACTGCCTTGAATTTATATTTGTATTGAGCCTAGCATGAAAAATTAGTATGCTTTTTTGTTCAATTACATGATTTGATTTTGATTTGAAGACTTATTTTATGATCATGTGTGGCATGCTATAAAGCATCGCAAACTGTTATTTCTTAGAACACAAACAGAAATATATATACGTACGGCTAACAAAAAAGAACAGTTAGAAAAAAAGGTATAGTTTTACAGCAAATATGCAATGCAGATGGCATTTTGGAGATGTTTTGTAGAGGTACTGTATGCTGTATGGTAGAAGTGCACCAGTATCAGCCCATAGCATTTCTTCAGTAGATTCATTTCAGCTGTTGCTGAAAATGTAAAGAGTGCATTCACAACTACAGAGCATAGGATAATATTTACTACACATCAGCTCATTTAGGGAATTCAAAATACTATGCCTGCCTGTCATTTTTTTTAATCCACGGGGTGACTTTTGTTGTCCACAAACAACTGTAAATTATGTTCTGCAACAGATAGAACAAAAGGACTCATGTTTTTGTTCTGATTTTGTCCCTTTGGAAACCACTGACAAAATTATTGAACCTGCAGTTGATTTTCCTCTGCAACAAGAGAACCAGACAATTTGATATTATCCTTAAAACAGAACAGCATCTCATCTGTTTTCTTACTCACTTAACTATTTCACTTCATTTTCAAAGTCTCTCTCATGGCAGCTTTGACTTTTTGTGCAACTATTTCCCTGAGAATAATGAAGTGCTCAGCATGTTGACTGTTGTTCATTGATAAGGTAACAAAAAATGTTTGTATTTGGAGAATTTAACTTACAGTAATTACGCTGGAAGGTAAGTGTGATAATCTAGTGCTTGATATATGGTACATCATAGATACATGAATGCATAATAACTTGATTCTTAATCTATTTTCTTTTAGGTAAAAATACACATATATTATATACAGAGAGAGGAAGAATAAAAAGAGTGTTGTATGGCATGTTCATGCCGTGCAGGTTAAGTTTGTGTCAGCATTTCTATTATTATACATTTCTATTTTCAATAGGTTATAACACAGCCATTAACATTTGCTTCAGGCTGAAAGATCTAGGAGCAGTTTATGTTCAGTCTAATTTCAAAAATGTATATTTGGTTGCTTTTAAATTATAGGAGTTCAAAATAAATGAGGTATTTTCCCAGGTTTAGTTTTGAACTCATATAAATCAAAAACACCTTATGATTTAAGAAAATGAAATTTGATAAACAGTTATTCCTCAGTAGAGTCTAATAATTGTTGGTGTCAACAAAGAATAGAATAAAACAGATGAACTATGTTTTGAATGTTTGGTTTCTGCTCATGTGCAGTAACTTTTTTCCTACTGTTTTTAATAATCCCATATTAGTATTGTCGCAGTCTACACTGTGAATATATACAATACTAAATATGGATTTCATCAGACTCTTAAAATCTGGCAAGCTGATTATACAGGTTTAGTGTAAGTCAAGAATAACAAAAAGCTATTTCCTATAGACAGAAAAACATTTAAATTAAATTTTATCAGAAAATAAATTTAACAGAATATGTATTTGTATATTTACTTGATAGGTTGAAATGGAGAGACTCAGATGGCTCCAAATGAGCCCTGTCAAATCCCCTGAATAAATATAATACACATTTTGTAACATCCTGTAAACGATTTTTCTTTTTCTTTTCTTTTTTGGGAGTTGAGTTGGGGAGTAGGTTAAAAAAAAGATTAAGATTGTGAAACACTGATGAAAGCCAGGAAATTTCAAAATGGAGGACCAAACTTCCCTTGTCCCACAGCAGTGTGTGTGGATCCCTTCCGCCACCCGCCCATCCCAGAACCCCTGACTTTATAATACTGTGGGTTAAGAATAGAGTGTAAGACTTAACTCGGAATTCCTTGGCTTTTGTTGGCTTATGATGCAGTCCTGATGTTAGTTAAATGCAGCTTTTGGTACTTAGTTAAATATATGGAATCAGATTCTGGCTTGTTGGTAGGAAAAAGTGCATAGAGCAGAAAAATAGGTGTGCCTATAAACAGTGGAACGTTACACTCTCATTCTAGCTTTTCACATTTGTATTATTGGTGGGGGCATGGCTTGAAAAGACACATCATCAAATAGTGAAGATCAAACAGAGCATGGTCCATTCATTATGTATTAAAGCAAGTAGGGACCCAAACTACCACACACATAGTAGCACAAGTTGGAACCATGCAAAGAGGAACAGACTGAAGCACAAGGAAACAGCTTCCAGGATTCTTGTTTTGTTGTGGGTCCTATCTCCCATTCAAAGTCAGGCTTGACCTATCTGCTAGTTTGGCAGTGGCTTCAGAGGTGGAGGAAGCTATGCACAGCCAGAACTGCCTCAGTCATACAGGCAGTAGGAGAGGGGAAGGAGACAAGGCTGGGATCAGTATCTGCCTTTTATCTGTGCTTGTGGCCCTGTCTGCCTTTTGGCTGCTGTGCTTCCAGCCCCTTGAATGAATGATTTCAGCACCACAGTCACCATAGAATGGCACCTTCATCAGTGGAAGGTGCAAATGACCACCTGTCTAGTTGGGTGTTGAACTGTGCTGTAAAGCAAATAGTCCCTCTGTGTGTACTAAAGAACTGATAGAGCACAGATAGTGTAGTGATAAAAGCATGACTGACACCTCACTGTTGTAACACTCAACACTATTCGTTCATAGCACGCTGATTGTGGGGCCAAAATAGTGGTTATGTTATTTTGAGGTGAGGCTGATTACATGGAGCCATGTCAGGGGCAAAAACACAGCCAAAGTACATCATATATACATAAAAATAACAATCTCTGTATGCCCATGAAAGTCATCACAGTATCCCTCAAAGTTCTCATGACAAAATACCGTGGCAGTACATGATCATGTTCCTATTTCTCTAATCCACTCTTGTGCTTTGCCTACCAGCTGGCACAAAGAAACTGAGCTCATATAAGAGTCATAATCAGCTTATCACCATCATAGACTGCAATGGCTGACCCCATGCAACAGCTGACCCTGGGGCCATCTAGTATCATAAAATGTAGATTCCATATGGCACAATGTTATTTTATAGATGAATATGTAGAAGGAATAGCTCACTAATAAATAGGGTTCCAGATGTTTGAGTAACATTAATACATGATCATTGCAAGTAAATGTTGTCACTACGTTAGAACATTGTTCCAAAGTATTGATTAACACTATGCTAACCAAGGATACATGATATAAAATTCTTGTTTTCCTAACGTAGATAAGCTGTAGCATATCAGCCACCAATTGCCTTCATTTCATCAATGTTTATGTGTGCATTCAAAGATGCTATGTATACTAGATATCTCATCCCATAGTATATGGGATGAGTATATGACATATACAGTGTGTAGACGTGGTTGTAGACACCACTGTACACTGCTGTAATGTGTAGACAGTCAAGGGAATGCTACAGAATAATGAAACCTGTGCAAGTGATAGCTGCAGAAACAAGGATGACATCCTAAAGAAAAAGCTATCCACAGTTCTCTATGTATGCACTATAGTGTGAATTGCCATCACAGCAAAAACCCATACATGATAAGTGTTACACAGTGTAGCCATTATTGATGATATACATCAGCCTTGCAGTCAGGCAGCATGAACTCATAAACCTATGCAGAATGACAGCATTCACAAACTACTATCATGGTGAGTGATCCATATTAACTGTGAAGCCCTGATTAGTCAACAATGACCCTAAACCCATTGAACCAGATGTCCACATCAAACCACATACCACCTCCTTCATAACTGCTGCCCCATTCAGTCACCAGCAGGGGCACATGGTCGCACACCAGCCAGTCTCTGTTTTTTCCCATATTCAGGGACAAACCTGAATTCACAATCTTAGTCACCTAGTCACCTCTCGCTGTTACAATAGTGCACAGTGATCAGTTGCCATATTTCATCATGTGATACAAGTGCAGAGATAGTGATCGTGCTGAATCCATGACATGCCTCAAATGGTATGTTCATCAACATCCTTCCTCACATGTGGTTTACACAATACAGTTGTCAGTTATGGTTCCCTTTTGTTTCAACATGATGCCAAGGTCAGATAGTCACATAACAATTCTATACACAACTGGTCATTGACCCTCACCAGTATAAACCCACATTTATCAGTGACTTGGGTGAAGCACTTCATCTTTCACTCAGCAGGCAAAGCATAATGTATCCCTGCAAATTAGTACCATTCCCATAATGGTTAAGCACTTGCAAGCATTGGGGTGTGAAGTCATATAATAACAATTTTCTGCTTGCATTATCATTCCAGTGTGCTCGCATAATGCAGCTCTTGTCCTGATGAGACACATTTGCCTATACTCCCATAAACCACGAGTTAGTATCCATGTGATGAACTGACAGTCACCCTAAAAACATACATACGTGCATGTCAAGCTAATTCCTGTGCTATATGAACAAATTATGAATCCACTACTGCCATTACTATGCTCAGGTATGAGCTGTGGTAGAATAGTCAGCAATATAAAGTGATTGCTGATAGTGCTCTGAGTTTTCCAGTGTGCACCATTACATGCTTTTTGGGCATATCCCAGCAAGCAGTATTATAGGACCGCATATCCTGACTAATAATTTGAGACAATCCCAAATCTATGCATGTGGTGAATCTGAATGCAAACGGTTATGCCCAGCATATGTGCTCTTCTTGGATACTGGCATAAGAACAGTGGATGCTCTTCTCGATTACATATTGGCACCACCAATAGATTTGATTCCCTTTTTGTCAGCTGTCTGGAGGTGTACGTGGGTAAATGCTTTCAGAGGAAGACTCTCTCGATGAGATACATTCAGTAGGCATTGCAACAGCTGGTAGTGCTGCTGTGTTGCCATGATCATCTGCCATTTTAACTGATCTTGTCAAACTCTGATATTCACTGCTACGTATGATACAGATTCTGGTTTTTATCAACATACCTGCCAGCTAACTACTGTATGCAGGTAAACAATTGCTACCAAATTATGACATGGCCATGTGCCAAAAGCTAGATGATACCCCTAGTTTAACTCTACATGGCCATGTCCTGTCAGAGTTCATTGCTTGTCAATATCCATGGTGATCTGAAATATCAGACAGCTATGAAGTTATACCCATGCAACCATCATCCTCATGTTGAGCATGCATGTTTAGTTAGGAAAGGAATCCAGTACTCAACAAGCCTGTAATGGTGTCAATCAGTTATACATCATTTACATTCATTCTTCACCTTTTCCTCTATATAATACATTTGATAAAACATCTTCTATTAACTAAGTGTCTAGCATCCATTTACTACCATCTTTAGTGCATAGTTTTAGTGCCATGAGGCTATCTACTCTCAATTCACCATTTATACATCTGAGTCGTAATGTAACTCAGTATTTCTGTTTTACTGTGTAAGGATGAAAACCATCACATTGGATTATATCTGTGTCCGTGGTCTTCTTCACATTGCACAAGATATATGCGCTCTCACCTTCTTTGTATATGTTGACTTTGCCAGAGGCATTCCTTGGCTCACAGTGAGGACAAATGCAGTTACCCAGCACCACCCACTTACATCTCTTATAAAGGAAATAATTAAAATTATTCATGAGGAGTCCCTTCCACCACTGCCAGTAATCACAGTTGAATCAACCTCCTGATTAAAGGTTACTGAGAGATATAACCATATATGCATAGGCACTTGACCACTGTTCATCTCTAGGAGGAGATACCAATAACAAATGAGAACAGGTCAGTCTCTATACCCAAACCTGAAAGCAGTTTCACTGGAATAGAGGAGACCTAGGATTATAGGTGCAGCCAGAATTGCCTTCAACCAGTCTCAGTAACCTACTCCAAAAAGAATAGGCTAGAGAAAATGTGATAGATAATCAGTGTCAAAGGTTTCTTGTGCAAGGGCCTAGTGATGGCTTGTCTTAGTGACACTGGAACCCTGCCCTCTCAATCAGTAAAACCAACTGAAAACCTACTGGAGATAACATAGCATTCATCTTTCCTCATAGATATGGTAAAACCACTCTGAATCCAATCCAATTTGTCACAGTGAAAAGTACTCAACTCTATTTTCAGATGATGGCATCCTAGATTCACTTGTGTTTTCTGCCATGTGAAAAGCTCCACTGGATAAGACTTCTCAGATGTTATGATGGAAGAGAAGAAACACTTCTTTGCCTCCATGACAGCCACAGCGTATGATATGTTTCGGTGATAGGTAGAAGCATGGCTACAATTACTGGATGAATTGCTTGTTTCTCCATGTATGCTGATGCAAGCCTCTGATCCATCATTTCTCTTCATTGTGAGTTTCCTACTGAAAAGGGTGGTGCCTAATGTTCTCCACTTTAGCTAGACTAGCAAGCAGTAACAAGTGAACTATGCGGACTGGGAGCAGGTGTTAAAATGTTGTTGTCCATGTCTCATTGGTCACTCTGACACAGACACCCAGAGTTGCAATCAGTCACAAGGAAATCCACCCCTTTTGTGTCTATTGCTGATGTGATGGTGGCTACTATTATTTAAGTCATTCCATGTGCATACTTGAGGCATCTTGTGCACACCTTTCACTAAAATGACGCTAGACAACATCAACATCTTTTACACATCTAATTTTAGTATTTCAATCTTTCTTATCCACAGGGTTGATTTGCTGCATCCATATATTCACATGGACAGTCAAGTTTCCGGGGATTCAGGCATGATTTTTAAAGTCTCCCTCAACCATTGCCCATTGCTTCTTTCCTAAACTGTGGATAAAAATGTTTGCACAGCCTGCAGTAAGCATCACAAACTGCTTGCTCAGATTATCACGTCTGGTTTTGTACATCTTTTGTGAATGGTGTTACAGCGGTAGTGTATTATCTTGGTGTCAGCCCATGTGCATTGTCCACACGTGTTCATGCTGTGATGGCTGAGCTGTCCAGGAGGCTGTATTTCAACAGTGCTAGCATTGTTCTGCACATACGCCCATCATTTCTATCATGCTACCAATACTTGGCAGCTGCAAACGTGATCTAACATTTTCTCCTTCTAATGTTATTTTTCTTCTTGAGAGTAGGTAATCTACAGTTATACTATTGAGGTGTTGGGGTATTTTATTTCCGACACCTCAGTTCATTCACACATATCCACCAGCCTTGTATCATAATTTATTGAGCCAACATTATTAAATAGTGGGACCCTTTCCTAAGCATCGTGTTACTATCTTGTTTCCAATCTCCACTAACTCATACCTATTCATAGCACATTTATGCACAGGTCTCTAAATAACATATGCTACCATGCACAGGGTTTAAAACCCTGGAAGTGTAACTTATGGCTTTCAGGAAGAGTCACGTGTTTGGACATTGTAGGTCTGTTGTGTGAGAGAGATGTGCTTGTTCACACAGAAGCCATTGCCGAGTGGTGCGGGGGGGATGTCTGCTCCTTGCCAGGTCTGTGGTTAGTGCTGTCAGTTGCTAAAGCTGATTCTGGGGCTGTTTTCCCTAGTATGTTGGCAAGCATACACTGATCAGGGTCCATTGTATTTGATGCGTCACACAGATCTTGTTTCAACTGTTCTTTCTCCTGAATGCCGTGCATCCTGCTTACTCTCCGTGCTTTGTGCCCTAGTAGCTGCAATAACTCAACTGCTGCTTCGGTTCGAGTGATTCTATGTTGGTTCTGATCTCAATAGCCTTTTCAGATATCCATCTAAATACCACTTCTTCCTGCCATTAGCTGTTCTCTATACTTGCTGTAGAAACTGATTTGGTCCCAATATGTGACGAAGTGCATATTACAACTTAGTGGCCCTTTCCACATTGCAGTGTGCTCGCTTTACTCCACCTTTGAGATAGAATACGATGTATGAATGGGGTTTTCATGTGCATACATGGCTTTTGGTGCAATACTTAGGCTTAGACTATGTTAAATGGGTTTTTAGGCATGACATAATCCACACTTGGACAAACCAAAACTCTTTTCAAGCTTTGCACCCTGAACCACATACTGCAACTGGTCATGTGACTTTAGATAGCCCTACAAATAAGCCAGAATATAGGTGTAACGATCTCAGTGTGTGCTGCGCATTTTCCCACCTTATTCTGGTTCTGCTGCATAGCCCCACATGCATTTCATGCCAGAGTTTTGCTCATTATGTTCTGTATTGGCAACAAAATAACTGGAGCATTTTTACTTGCTTTCTCTAACTAACTTTCTTTTCATGATTGTTATTTTATTTTATTCTATTGCTCACACAGCATTCTATACCGTAATTTTTTATAACGGACATATGTTATTCTTTCAGGTAGCATCTACTGACAAACACAGAGTTTGTGTGCAAATGCAAGGCTGACTCAATGGTGCTAAAGTGTATTATGTCTGTCAGATATAATCAGGCAAAATTTTGTGGTGCTTAGACTGATTTTTTCATTGATTTTATTGATCAATACATTGGACAGTGTTTTATTATACACAAGTTGTTCTTTATTAGTAAATCAAGGCCTCATTGTGCATTGTTAAATAAAATGGGTGAATTACTCTATGTAACAGCTCACCAAGCTATTATCTCTTTAACTCCTTATAACATTGCGTCATTAAAGGTCAAGGGGTCATGATATTAATCTCATTGCTGTAGACCATTAACATAACTGAACATTTTCAACAAAGTACTTATGTTTACAACACTATAACCCTTTGACTGCTGCGGCAACCTTTAACCACAAAAAAAGTCACATGCTAGAATCGTTATGGTTCTTGCCATGGCAATCAAAGAGTTAAGGGCTGTGCAGTGATTTGTTTTATATTTATTAATTTATATTTATTTTTGTTTTCATTTGAGGAGGGGGGGTTTGGGGTGGGGCAGTTCTTGTCTGCTGTAAGTGTCTTAACCAAGGGAAGGGTTAAAATGGCTTTTTTATACTATTGCATCTTATGTACTTACCATTGTTTCATTGTGTTGTAATTAAAAAAAAAAATCTGTCAATAAATAAGAGAACAGGAAAAAAAAAGTTTCGTAAAGGCATTGTGGTTTTACTCAGTGTGTATAATTACTGCCATTTTCTAAGCTCCTCTTGTGTCAGGAGATATTGAGCCTTCCCCAATTCATACAGCAGAAAGATCTCAGTATTGCACCGGATGAGATGTGTGTGCATTCGAAAACATTCACTGTGGAAAGCAGGAACATATCAAAAACAAATTAGAAATAACATGAAGGGCTTTGGTGCTTTTGCAGCATGACAATGCCTGACAATCATAGACAGAGCTTTCTTGGGGGCTGGTCCAAGACTCTAAAGCAAACTGCCTCCAGAGCTCTGAACTATCTCAGACCTTTGCATTTGCTAGTATATAAACATAAGCATCATAACAAGAAATCCAACTATGACTTTCCACCTGCAGAGAGGGGAAGAGAGAGAGAGAAGGAAGAACCATATGTGATAGCTGCTAGGCCTGTCGCTCAATACACGACTGGAAGGCACAAAAATGCTGCAGTTATGGATCCAGCATAAGAATTAGACTAGACTATGCTAGAAGAGAGAGGAAAGCTTCACTGGTGGTCTGGGAACAGTTTGACAAGTAAAACATCAAAGTCATAAGAACATAAAAATGGCCATACTGGGTCAGACCAAAGATCCATCCAGCCCAGTATCCTGTCGGCCAACCGTGGCCAATGCCAGGTGCCCCAGAGGGAGTGAACTTAACAGGTAATGATCTAGTGATCTCTCTCTCTCTCCTGTCATCCATCTCCACCCTCTGACAAACAGAGGCTGGGGACACCATTCTACCCATCCTGGCTAGTAGCCACTAATGGACTTAGCCTCCATGAATTTATCCAGTTCTCTTTTCAACCCTGTTATAGTCCTAACCGTCACAACCTCCTCAGGCAAGGAGTTCCAAAGGTTGACTGTGAGCTGTGTGAAGAAGAACTTCCTTTTGTTTGTTTTAAACCTGCTACCCATTAATTTCATTTGGTGGCCCCTCGTTCTTATATTATGGGAACAAGTAAATAACTTTTCCTTATTCACTTTCTCCACACCACTTATGACTTTATATACCTCTATCATATCCCCTCTTAATCTCCTCTTTTCCAAGCTGAAAAGTCCTAGCCTCTTTAATCTTTCCTAATATGGGACCTGTTCCAAACCCTAAACATTTTAGTTACCCTTTTCTGAACCTTTTCTAACACCAGTATATTTTTTTTTGAGATGAGGGGACCACATCCGTATGCAATATTCAAGATATGGGCGTACCATGGATTTATATAAGGGCAATAAGATACTCTCCACCTTATTCTCGATCCCTTTTTTGATGATTCCTAACATCCCGTTTGCTTTTTTGATTGCCACTGCACACTGCGTGGACGTCTTCAGAGAACTATCCATAATGACTCCAAGATCTTTCTCTTGATTAGTTGTAGCTAAATTAGCCCCCATCATATTATATATAGTTGGGGTTATTTTTTCCAATGTGCATTACTTTACATTTATCCATATTAAATTTCATTTGCCATTTTGTTGCCCAATCACTTAGTTTTGTGAGATCTTTTTGAAGTTCTTCACCGTCTGCTTTGGTCTTAACTATCTTGAGCAGTTTAGTATCATCTGCAAACTTTGCCACCTCACCCTTTCTCCAGATCATTTATGAATAAATTGAATAGGCTTGGTCCTAGGACTGACCTTGGGGAACACCACTAGTTACCCCTCTCCATTCTGAAAATTTACCATCTATTCCTACCCTTCGTTCCCTGTCTTTTAACCAGTTCTCAATCCATGACAGGATCTTCCTTCTTATCCCATGACAACTTAGTCTGAACAGAATGTTATGGAGATCATATAAATCAACCCTGAAGTTGCTGGAACTCAAATCTATTAAAAACAAAATGTCCTTTAGCTAGTTTAGGACACTATCAGAAGAGGAAAACCTTATTAGTTACATGTCTAGTGATCCATAGTTGGCACATATCATGCTAAGGTTGCAAAACAGTTTCCAGTTTAATCCTATTTTATATGCTTATTACTTTCCAAAACAGTCATCTTTTAATGATGAAATTTGGCAGACTTGAGTATGCCTGTAGGTGGTATGGGATTTTATTTTAATGTTTGGGCAAAATCCCTTCAGATGTACTTGAGTTACAGTAGGGAGAATAAGAGAAATAATTTACCTATTGTGTAAAAAAAAAAATCAAGCCATGCTTCTTGGAACAGAGCAAACAGAAAAAAAAAAGTTTGAGATTGCAAGAACACTTTCCCTTGTTCGGGATGAAAGCCGAGCCTGTTCTCAACTTTAGAGAAAAGTATTAAAAATAAAGATATCACGAGACTGGAAACAAATCACTTCTGAACATGCTCAGTTGGCTTTTGTGAAGAGTTCAGCAAAGCCTAATGTGACCTTGCACCCTTTGTGATATCAAAATGCCCATCCTTCCTGGATTGACCAGGGGATTTGGTTGTTGTTCTTAAGACGTTGCTGGAGCAAGGTGCCTTTGGGTTATTGTAAGTGGCTCCATAAAAACAGAGTAAAATCCTCCCAACAATACCTTCCTTGAACATGACAGTAGATAATCAGTGATAAAATTAAGTAGCCTGTTATTTGATGTCGCCTCTCTTCACATTTTTGCTGCATCCTACAATATTTTGAAAATACTAAACTTTCTTTTTAAAATCTATGTTTTATTTTGTTACCAATGGTGCTGCCATTATTCTGACCCTCCTACTCCTTCCCTGCTATTCTGAGTTACACTCAATGGTTGTGTCTTGCCTTAATTAGATTGTAAGCTCTTCAGGGTAGAGACTGCATTTGTACAGGCCTAGCATAATGAGACCCCAGTCGCATTTGAGACCTGTGGGTACTACATGTTCAGTCAAAGAAAAAGAAAAACAAATTATTTGACTTGTAAAATAATTAATTTTATTAGCACTTACTTGTACCTGTCCCAACCTTCAAGTTGACCTTTGTATATTTAAAAACACATACTTTTAAAAAATACATTAAATAAATCTTTAAACCAATCTCACAGAACACTTTCTCAAACCAGCACGATCTCCCTCACAGACTTCATCACTACCACCATCAACCCCACTCCATTTTTCTCGCTTCTATCCAAGGAAATGCCCACACACACTGACGGATCATCCAGTGTCCTAATCAAATCGAGGCTATGGTTGGTTTACTGAGGAAGAACCTGGATGATTTTATTGCTGCTTGCCTTCAGGTCTCAAGCAGTTTGGGTCCAGTTCATGCTGAGCTATTAGAGGACAAGAAGTGATCTGGTATTTCATAATTGGCAGCTCACTGCCCAATGTCTAATTATTATTGTGTATGCTGATGAATGTTAAGAATGTATTTGAGGATGCCAGTCATCTGGGATCCATTATCTCCCCTTTCCATCTCCAAACCTGATTTCAAGTCTTTTGCCCAAGTCCACCAGCCTGTCTCAGTGGGCCTCACTCATGCTGTGAGCTGCTACTGCTGCACAGCCTGATATAGTATATGCCAACAGACTTGTGATGATCCATGGCTTTAGTATGAGGTTACGTATCAGTAGGCAAAAGCACTCTCCTACTCTCACTGCTCTCCAGACGATGCCAGGATGTAGCCATCTTGCACTGGCAAAGGGCTGTTTGTTGGTTTTGTTGAAAGCAAATTATTCAGCACCTGCTACTGAAGAAACAGCCCTCAGCTCCTAGGAGTCTTCAATCTTTTTGTGAACGGAAAGGCAGTCAAGCATCGACATTTAATAATAGGGCTTTAGCGTGCATGTGGGGCACTGTCCAGTGTTACTGGGAAAAGTTGGCCATTCCACGCTGCTACTGAGCTTTGTATGGACAACTGTGTGTGATTTCTTCAGGAATTGTTTTTTGTTTTTGTTTTTTTAAATTAAAGCTTAATTCTCCCAATCAGGAAACAGAAACAACACCATAAGAATTAGGTGACCAGTCAGACTATGTGAATAATAAATTGTGATAATAAATATTTATAGAACAGTTTTCCAGCAACCCATGGGCTAAAATTTGTTCATACAAACAACTTGCTCGAACAATTACAAACCGTAACTAAATTAATAAAAACCACACCTGCTCATGAATAATTTCCAAAGAGGCTAAATTTATGGAGTAAATGATTTATTATTAGTTGCTTCTCCAGCTTTATGCAGCATCTAGTTGCACACTGGTGACTTCTCCTGAGGGGAAGCCTAGGCCTGGGATGACAGGAGTGTTTTGCAGGTCAGATATTAAACGCAATGGCAAAACTGTGTGTGTTCCTGCCTGAGCTATGGCTCATTTAAGTGGGACACATTTTAACAAACACTGTATCCAATTCCAAATTTAAAAACCCATACAAGGTTGCATGCTTTCCCCCGGTTACATTGGCTGTACAGTGTGGACAGTAGTGATAATGGGTTTTTGTTAGTAAACAGATCTGACACTGGATAATCCATAACATTGTGACAAAACGCTGTAACCTCCCATGTGTCTGGAATGCCCCGTAGGTGGCCAGTGCTGCTGAGAAGCAGGTGGTGGAGTCCAGAAAGGAGGATGGCTGTGGACTGATTCAATGCCTACCCTCCACAGCTCCGCCCCCTACCAAGCTTCAGCCAGGAGGTAAAGCTACTTCTGTCCTCAGTGGAAAACGTGAGGCAGGACGACAGAGGGAAAACCCCAAGGAGTGAGGACGTTTTCAGGCTTAGGGAAGTGTAGTTTACCACTCTCCATACAACCTTCTGGATCACAGTGAGACTTACTGGAAAGACTTCTGTTTTCTTAAGCGGGCATTGGGTCAGGCCCAGAGTGTAGACCATTGTAACTTAAGTATCATGTTCCTGTGCATGTCTTCTGTTTTATTTGGTGTCCAAAATTTTGCTGTTATAAAAGCGGTCAATTACTAGGAGAGAGGAGTGGGTAACCTGTAAGGTAAAATAGCATCCAAGAAAGAAGAGCACTTCAAGAGCCCCAATTTTTCAGAGATGTTTTAAATGAATATTTGGTTGCTGGAAAGTTTCCAACCCAAGGTGGTCATCTTTACTGCTGCACAGTTCAATATACTGATGTGAAGTTTGGTTTGAAACTCATTCATCCTTTCACGAGTCACTGTGAGAAACACCTCCTAAAGAGCATGCTTAATTGCCAAGCTGTTTGTGTAAAATTACCGTAATTAATCACAGTATTGATTATGTTTCTTCTGTTTTCCAGCACTCTTCTATTTTAAATGGTCCCCTGAAGAGACATGTAGAGGCAACCTTGTTATCCATGACTTGCTAGTCTATTGTCTGATCACTGATAGAAGAGTCCTTGTGCAGTGTTTAATTCTGCCTGTTGCACTGAGGTCTCTGGGTATTTGACACTTTAGTTTTTGATACGGAACAGGTTGTCCATACAATCACAACAGACACCTGTGCCTGCATGTCCTCTGCTTTTAAATTAGGAAACTGTAGCTTAGTCACACCTGGCATCATCCTTCTACATGTCCTTGCACGTAGTCATTTTTATCAGGTTCCCCTTGGGTCATAGATTCAGGTTAGAAGATAATGAAACAGTGTTTTTTCTGTTGGCCTCATTCATTTTGTAAGAAATTTCTATATTCACCACCTAGTGGCTTGCTCAACTGAAGGTTGCCTGAATAAGGGGGTTTCTTCTTAAAATACAGCCTTTCAATGAAATATAACTGGGGCTTCAAACTTGGAACTCCCCCAAATCTGCAGCCCTAGCAGTTTTTCCTTGTAGTGCAACAGTCTACTGTGGTCAGTGAATCACTGAAGAGCATGGGAGCAAAGGGACAACAGAAGCAGCTACTACACTAGCAGCATTAGAAGATCCTGCTTCATGCCTCATGGTAATTGAGATAAAGGGAATGAGGAATGTCAGGAATACTAGTGGAATGCGGGGGTTAGGTGAAAGAGAGAATAACAGAAAGAGAGTGAAAGAGAGTGAAAGAATAACCAGAGTGAAAGAGAATAACAGAAAGAGAGAGGAAGGAAGGAAGAAACCTCCCCAAACATTTTTCAGTGCTAGGATATCAGTCATCTAGCTGCTTGCCTGAATACACTGGAACACTATGCTAACGCAACTCAGCTGGACACTGGGGTGAAACACTGGTCCCACTGAAGTCAATGGCAAAACTCCCACTGACTTTAATGGAGCCAGGATTTCACCCAGAGTCTCCTGTTCAACAGAGACAGGAAATGTTGTGATGTTTCCAGATGCAGCACTTCCTCCCAGTGCAGATGTGCTCTTTTCTCCACTGTTTGTTTGAATCAGTTGCAGTGTCCGTTTGCAGATGTTGTTAATTAATTGCATTGTTGGGGCTTTAGCAGCAGTAAGGTCATGTTTGTCTTAGGGCCCTCCAAAATCTAGCTGTAAATACGAAGGGCCATAATTATTATTTTAAGTAGGTTATAGTATGTCAACCTGACTTCTACACGCAGATGATGATGTCCTGAAAATAATTTGTGCAGTGAAGCTTCTTGTAAATATTACACTGAATTGCGCTTTTAGAAACGGTGCCCTTGGTACTAGCAAACTGATCTCAGTATTCAGATGTCTTCAGCCAATATACATATTGTCTCTTCACCTCACTTTAGCAGCCTGTGCTATATCCTCTTCTTCTTTAAGGGCTTTCAAGGTTTTTCAGGGCCCAGACTGGGAAAGGACCATGCCTGGGTGGATGGGGGGAGGTACAATTGCTGCCCCTGAAATTTCTTGAGCATGGGAATCTCTTCCTCCTAGCACCTCCTCGAGCGCAAATTACACCATAAGGTAGGGTTGCCAACTGTCTAATCACACAAATCCAAACACCGTTGCCAAGCCCCTTTCCCGTTCCTTCTCCAAGCCCCACCCCTTGTCTGAGGCCCGCCCCACTCACTTCTTCCCCCTCCGTCCATTGCTTGTGCTCCTCCACCCTCACTCACTTTCACCGGGCTGCGGCAGGGGGTTAGGGTGCGGAAAGGGGTGCGGATTCTGGGCTGAGCTGAGGGGTTCGGAGTGCGGGAGGGGCTCTGAGCTGGGGAGAGGGTTGGGGTGTGGGAGAGGGTGCGGGGTGCAGGCTCCAGGACAGGGCTCAGTGCTGGGGCAGGGGATTGGGGTGCAGGAGGGGGTCAAGGGTGTGGGCTCTGGGAGGGAGTTTGGGTGCAGGAGGGGACTCAGGGCTGGGGCAGGGGAGTTGGGGTGTGGGCTCTGGCCAGCAGCGCTTACCTCAGGCAGCTCCCGGTCGGTGGCACAGCAGGGCTAAGGCAGGGTCCCTGCCTGACCTGGCCTGTGCTTCTCCCCAAAGTGGCCAGCACGTCCCTGTGGCCCCGGGGTGGGAGGAGTCTCCAAGCAGTCGCACTGCCCCGAGTGCCGACTCCGCAGCTCCCATTGGCCGGGAACTGCGGCCAATGGGAGCTGCAGGGGCAAAGCCTGCTTTAGGCCGGCTGTGCTGCTGATCGGGGCCAGGGGTCTCCGTGCACTGCCCCCTTCACATGCCACTCCCAGAAGCAGGCAGCTCATCCCTGCAGCCCCTGCAGGGTGGGTCAGAGGGCTCCATGTGCTGCCCCGCCTGCAGGCACCACCCCTGCAGTTCCCATTGGCCATAGTTCCTGGCCAATGGGGGCTATGGAGTCAGTGCTCAGGGTGGGGGCAGCGCGCAGAGACCCTGTTCCAGAGCATGCTGAGCCCTCTGATCCCCCCTGCCCCAGGCAGCCTGCCTTAGCCCTCTGCACCACTGGACTTCTAGAGGCCTAAAATCTCCCAGTTTGGCTTCAGTAGCTTCCGGGAGATAGAGTCCAATTCTAGGAAACTCCGGGCAAAACCAGGAGGGTTGGCAACCCTACAGTAAGGGCAAGGTGGAGCCTGGGTCATAAGCCTGCCTTCTTTCCACACCATCACGAAGAGCTGGACACGTGAATGGGGGAGCATAAAGGGTGTAGGAATGAATATGCTCAGTGAGCACAACTCTTTGCACGGAGACAACCTAGGGCAGCGGGTTTCTGCATCACCTCCATCTTAACCTACACCTACAGCTTCGCTAGGCTCAAATAAAGAAATATAGCTATGTTGCATATCACCAGTCCACTGCAATTGTGTGGACACATGAAGGAGAATACCGATCTTGCTGTAAAGTAATGGAACATGAAAATGCTACAGTGATAAACATTGTGCAAAAAATGGGGCAGGGTGGGCAAAGCATAGAATAGCACTATGTAGAAATAAAGCTTTTTAGCTTTGTTTCATAGTTGCAGGAAGATGTTCGGAGAGCAGACGCTGTTGTATGCCTCCCTTGAGTGAGACTTTGTACTCTAGGCAATTTTCCCCCAGACAGGCTATTTATTAAATGCAAGTACATCCAGCAGTTAAAGAAGAAGGGGGGAAATATAATCTAGCCCAATGTTATTGGGAAAGTCAAAAAACGACTGAGTGTGAGGTTGCTTAAAGCCTATGCCATGAAAGCGACATTGCCAAATGCCATAATGCCCTACTGGCCTTTGAAAACTCAAACTGGGAATTGTAATCTCATTTAAATGTTAATTAAAAGAATTGAATTTAAGTGGTTCAGAGAGACAAGAAATTGAAATTTCTAAAGATTAAATTATTCCATTGACCGGTCAGGGAGTGTGGAATTGTGCATTATGTATGAGTCTCTGTTGGCTTGGGCTAGAGAAGGTGCTCCTTAAGGGACTGAGATTCTAGTCACATCTCGCTCTAAATTATAGGGGCTTAATTATGTGTGCCTCTTTATCTATGGAAATATGCCTTTAATGGTATTACATGGAGGGTTCCTTTCCTTATATATTAAACTTATTATTTTAACATTGGAAATCAGGCTCCCTCCACTTATCTGTCCATTCAAACTCTGTTTATAGTGTTTATAGCAAAAGTCCTGGTCCACAGTCCATGCAGCCAGATTGTACGCTGGGGAGATTTCCTGGGCCTGCGGATTAAGAACCTTCCCTCCACATAGACTATGTGGCATTGAAGCTTCTCCACAGCTGCTTCTGCAGCCTTGGGAGTGCAGTGAGAACTAGGAGAGGAAGGCTAGCCATGTGATAAAGCACTAGACTAACTCTGGAAATAAGAAGACTTGAATTCAAGTCCCAGCACAGCCACAAAAGCCTTGTGTGAACTCAAGTACATCACTTTCTATCTATGTGTCTTTCTGCTTTATTCATCTTGTCTGCCTAGAATGTAAGGTTTGGGGGGCAGGGACTGTCTCTTACTATGAGTCAGATTGGGATGCCCTTACTCCACAAGTGATTCCACTGACTTCAGTGGAAACAGGCCTGCTATAAAGTAACATTCTATGAGACCATGGGTATCTAAAACTGTTCCCAGGTATATTTGAACATCTAGTCCCATGTATATTGTGTGTCCGGCCCAAGGAGCGCCCCCCCCCCCCCGGCCCCCGCCCCAGGTGCTACTGTAATAAAAATCAATAGTAATACATAGAGTGGCCTCCATATTATTTGCACATCCCTGACATGGGGTAATAGCAGGTGGATTCATTTAGTACCCAGTTCCCACCTCTCATGCAGCCCACCCCCATCCCCACCCCACCCCACCTAAACTGCAGCTGTACAGCTATGTGCAAGAGGTGTCTATCCTATGTGTTATCTCTGTGAACCCTGTCTCCTTGGTACAGAGAACCACACCAGTTCCACTGGAGGAGGGTTGTTCTTCAAGGCAGGATTTTCCCCTAAATAAATACAAAATGTTTCAAGATAACATGATGTATAAAAATGTTGAACAGACCAGCTCCTCCCACCCAGCTTTACCAATGTCCTTCATTCTAGATGTGAATTTAAGAGCAAGATCCCCTTATGAGTTCAGTCCTTGACTTTTCAAAGAGACGCTGCAATGGATTTAATAATGGTGGTACACTCTGATCAGCATGGAATAAGCCACAAAAACATGTTGGCCCTTGGGAGCTTCCATGATAACAGTACCATATTTTGCATGGGGGTGTCTTGAGTGTCTGCTTTAAACAGTTAAAGGCTGTTCAGTGATTTGACGTGTTCTCATGGACAGATGCACTAAAAAGAGCCAAGAAAGACGCAGGTGGTGGGTGACACATTTTTAATCCTAAAAGAATGAACTTTGTCAACAAATTTGAAAGTGAGTGAAAGTGCAGCGTTTGTTCCGATGGTTCATATTTTTGCCAGTACTTTGAATGAGGCCAAGAAAAATTGATTTTGTCAGTAGACTACATATTACATACAAAATAGAATAACAGCGAAATAAAAATCAAAACAAAATGAGTCTGTCCAAAGACACTGCTGACAAATAGCTCCAGCATTAGTTCCTTCTCCTCTCTTGTCAGCATTGGAGAATATAAAAAGACATGCATTTCTTGTCAATAACAGTTTTAAATATTAAATGAGAAATAATGTAAGCATTTATTTAATTTAAAGATGGTTTATTTCCTGGACATGTATATATGCCTCCATGTTAACACCAAATAGACCAACACTACTGATTATCAAAACAAGACTTCTTGCATATGAAACCCTCATTCATTAACTGAATCCATTGTAATGATTTCAGTAATGGTCCCCAAAACACCCATTAAGGCTATATACTTGCAATTTTGAAACCAGTTAAAATATCATAGAATGGAAAAGGGGTGTGCTCAAATAGCTATGCACACAAGCAGTAGCTGATTTTGAAGGGGTAATGAGTCATACACACATAGTAAAGGGAGAATAGATAGATAATCCATATGCACCTATTTTGACCCTTTATGGCCCCAATTCAGCAAAAATCATTTAAGCCAGTGATTAAATCTATCCCTATTCAGTAAAGCACTTATATGCTTAAGTGTTTTGCTGAATAGGGATGGACTGCTGAATTGTGACCCATTTGCCTTTGGTATTTGGTTGTACTGGAGAAGGATTAGTCAATAATACAAATCCATATCTGTATTCTACAATGCCTCTTAATCTTGACCATGAACCTGTAGTGTGATGTGATTTTATTCACAGAAAACTGATTTATCTAACTGCAGGAAATTATATGTCACTTGGAAGATTATACTACACCAAATGCTGATTAGCATCATAGTGTTGCTAAAAGTTATATATATCAGAAACTTTAATTGAGTTTGGAATTTTTTTGTTTTCTTCTTAGTGTCATCACAAACTGTTATCTCTCAAAGATTGCATTTATTGTAAACATCACCCAGAGGTAATACAGTATTACACAGTTTAGCAACTTTTGCGTTTGAGAGACAAGCGAAACATGCCAAATATCTGGTAAAGAACTGTGTTATGTCCTTGCCAGATTCCATCTATAGTGTGCCTCTCATTGTGGTGTCTGAGTACTAAATGCAGAATTAGACCAAAGCATACATTTTTCCAATAAGGACACAGAATCCACTGAACTTTGTTTCACCGACTTTTTTCCTGCAACGTTTTATTATTTTCACTTATTATTTATTTTATTAAAAAATGAGAAAGATTGCCATTCTACTGCCATTGTGATTGAGAAGGTTTGCTCAGGAAGAGTAGCCTTGCTTTGTGGTCTGAAGATTGTTTGGCTCTGGCTCATCCTGATCTTCATGGTGAGGAGGATAGCTGAGATCCCCATACCAAAAAGGCCCATTCCCCCAGGCCTTCTGACCCGTAAGAGTTTCAGCCAACAAATGTAGCTGTTACAGTGAGTCACAGAAGACGAAACAATCTCTAAAACTGCTACATCCTCTACATCCTATTGCACTAAGGGTTCAGGCTTGCAATGTGCTGGGAACCTCCTTTGAGGTATTAAGCACCCTCATTTCCCATTAATGTTGATTAAAGTCAATGGAAGTTGAGGACACTATAACTTTTTGTATAATCAATCCATATAGGGTTTTAAAAATTAGTTCAGAGACCTTGAAATGGATCTGGAAACAAAATAGGTAGCCATTCTGTGCCATGAAAGCCATTCCTTAAACCATGCCATTATCAATTTAAAAATAAAGCACAAATCGCAAGCACAGATTAAAAAAGCTGCAATACTTGGAGATATTTACTAGTTTCTGCAAGCAATTCAAAGAAATATTCATAACCATACATGGATTGGGGTCTCGTAGAATAATAGAAAAAAGAATCCTTTCAGAGCCATTGTGAGCTATACTTTGGATATATCTGGTGCTCCTAATATTCAAAATTAAAATTGTATAGTTTAAAGTTGTACTCAGGTAGAAGTGTGCAGCCAATTAATCTACTTTTGTGAAGTGCATGAAAAAAATTCCTTAATTTTTCGGCACTAATTCAAGATTCCATGGAAATGAAAAGTCTCTGGGCCTCTGGAACTCATCATAAATTTAATGGTGACACAGTTAACCTAACTTCCCCTGTTGGAGCACACTATATTAACAAATGTCTCCTAAGACTTCCTAGAATACACACCTCTGAGTTTTAAAATGAATGTTTTCAGACCCAACAGAACAGAGAACAAAGATCTCCTTTTACCATGGATGGTATTGAAAGACATTTCAGTTTTTCCGTCAACGCTAGAAGCAGCCAAGATATTTAGCCAGAGAAATTTATTTTTTTTCCTGTGCCTGTTAGCATCAGGATAGAAATTCTAATGAATCTATTGTCAGTAAACATAGGGTTTTTTCTTTTTCAGATTTGGAATATTAAGAGAGAAGTTAGTCATGCATGTGAATGTACCACTGTTCTTGGTCTGAAAAGCCTAAGTTTGTCAGTTAGGAGAAAAAAAATTTCTCAGCCTGCATTTTAGAGGCTGAACTCTGGACCTAAAAAAGCATTCAGGCTACATTCATTTATTTCAACTCCAGTTTAAAGAGGTAAGCCTCTATGAGGAGGTACCATTGCAAACCTCTCTGAAAAACAGCCAATTGTAGGCTCCAATCCCTACCTTTCCTGAGGTTTGGTTTTATTAAGACAGATATTATAACACAAAGTTTAGCTCAAACCTTATATCCATCCTTGGCCAATCCTCCCTTTGCACTTTGTTTCCCCCATTCACCTTAGATCAGGATTGGTTGAAACATCTGCCTCAGAGTGTCCCACTTACTGTTCCAGAGCCAGATCAACAACTGCTAACTGGGTCAGGTATTTCAGGCAAAGATGGTCAGTCGGTAAGGAGGCTTCAAGAGTTACTCCCACTGCTTTTAGTGCAAATTATTTATATCCTGCCCTGAAAGAATAGGACCTGAAGTTTCTGGGGTATTTTTGCATGTGATGATTTGTGGATCCTTTTGAATGCTTCTCTCCTCGAAGTTAGATTTAATTTCTAAATTTGCTCAGCAGACTGAATAGGGCTGTCCTTCAGGGAGACAGATGGCATCACCAAGATGACAGTACCAAATTTTAGCTTACGATGCAAGCTTGCTATGCTGTGTACATAGTTCTAGACTCCATTTAGCTGAACCGGGCACAACTCACAATACTGATTTTAAATCGCTGGCTGTAGTTGGTAATGGTGAAAGTCTTCTTACATAATCCAAAGTGACAGCTGAATGCAAGTTACGGAATGTTCTTCAGTAGCCTGAAGAATTTTACCTCATAACAAATATCAGAAGGATGAAAAATTTGTTTTGCACATAAAGCCACTCTATTTACCTAATTGTAACAATAGGTTATGCTTTGTCATCCTGAAAAAAGTTAATCTAAATGCCAGGCCTATAAATCTGCCTGGGTCAGCCTCATCTATATGCATACTGATGACCTGGGTCTCACAAGCCACAAAAATGTAGGCAGGCCCTAAGGTGAATAGCATTCATGTTACAAAAAAGAACAGGAGTACTTGTGGCACCATAGAGACTAAGAAATTTATTAGAGCATAAGCTTTCATGGGCTACAGCCCACTTCACCGGATGCATAGAATGGAACATATAGTAAGAAAATATATATATACATACAGAGAAGTTGGAAGTTGAGAACAACTTTTTATTTGGAAAGGTGCAGATTTGCAATAGAAGTTCAACCCTAATCTTTTGCACTTTATATATAAAACTGACACAGAGGCACCTCATGTAAACCTAAAACTTTGCTTTTGGTTTACGTGAAATTTTGCTATGATTGTCAACTAAGAACATCTGCCATCAGCTTTCAATTGCTTGGTGTCTTCATCCTACAGGTTAACTTTTTCTTTTGTTTGTTTGTTAAATGAATTACAGGAAATCCAACAAATATGTCAATTTGGTTTGAGACTGGAAGGAACAGGATAACTAATTTTAATGGGTCCTGAGTTGCCTGTTTAAAGCTGCCCTGGGGGGGATGACACATACATCAGCTGTGCATGTTCCCTCCAAACTGAGGAAAGCCAGAAAAACCAAGCGAAGTATAAATTAAAGGGATGTGAATCACTATGGCAGCAGAAAAGGATTTACAAACAACATAAAGAGGCTCGCTCATCGGCATTTGTGACACTGAGTCTCATGGCATGTGCTTTAAACTAGCTTAATTTGTATTTCTGAGAAAGTGGTGACTTCAAAACAGCTCAGGGCTTAGTTTAAAAAGGAATGTATCTCCTTGCATTATTTGTGAACCTAAGATAGGATGTCACAAACTGTGAGTGTGCTCAGAGACTGCAGTGGTGGGCAGCAGTAGAAAACCTTAAGATAGATATTGATTGATAACTTAAATGCCAAACAAATATCTAAAACCTGGTTTGCCCTTTGCGTAACAGAGTTTTAACCTGATTTCCATCCACACCTAACAAACATATAAACCATAGCATGAATGAGCGAATAATGATGCCCATGAGTAACTATGGAGGGTAGAGCATAGCTAGAACTAGCATTGTTCTTTACAAAAATATCTGCCAATACTGGACAGGGAAACCATGCCACGTTCATAGCAGCCACACCCAGTTTGGAAATCAGCTGTGAGTCAAAGAGCACCAAAGCAGAATCTTGCCTGACACTGTTCTAGAAAACATTGTTGTTAACATAATTAAATCCACATAGCGTGGTCCTTGTGTCACACATATATGTTAATTTAGTAACGTGGACAACATTAAGAATCTGATTGTTTTAATAACAAGTTAGGTGCATAGATAAAGGGAGGTAGGCGCATGACTCCTACTGACTTTGTGCTTTTCAAAAGCACAATCTAAATGTGCATGTGCCATTACCGTGATTACAGGTAGAGACTGGGTAATTGTTCATACAAGTGACCCACTATGATCATTTACAGAGTTATATGATTTGCACAGGCAATTGTGTTATGTGCCCGAGGTGCTGAAAAATCAGGCAATTAGGGTCAACAGGATTCCCACTGTAATTGTTGTATTGTGATTGGTCAGTACTGAAACAGACGAACAACAAACCATTTCATAGTAAACATAGTTTTCAAAATTGCATGAGCAAAACCACCTGGAATGTGTGCCGTGTAAGCATGAAGTGTGTTTATGAGGGAGGGTAGCCCAGATAATTCTTTTCAGCTTGGCTTTGTTCAACAACTTCTATGTCTGTTGTTGCTTGTTTCTTTTCTTGTAATCACTACTTGGCACAAAGTTAAGAGGTTTGCCAGGTTTTTGACTTAAGAGAATATAATGAATCCGAAATAGGGGTGAAAATATTTCTTCTCAATTCTTCCCCGCTCTCTCCCGATGGTGCCATGGGGCTGCATTCTAGTAATTTATGTGGCGTTCCCCCAAAGTTACATCATTCCAAGTAAGATCCTTATCAGCCCCTCAGGTCCAATTAGAACAGAAGAAGGCTTCTTTGTGAGGGTAAGATTCAGATAGCTACCCATAGTCTTCTAATGGCAGGTAGGGATTGCTAAGACCCTTAGGTATCCATCCAAGTATAGATTGAGCCCAGAACCACCCTTTGTTAACCTTTCCAAGTTGAGCCATAATGCATAATCATGACAGCAAATGGTACTTCATTATGTCATGTAGAAGACAGACAGAAGTACCAAGAGTAATAAAGCAAAAACCATCTCTGACTCACCTCGTCTTCCTCCCTGTCTCATCATAACCTTTGCTATTGGTCCCCTGACCAGAAAAAAAAGTTGAAACCAGGAAATCTGTCTCTCCTTTTGGCTGCTAGAATCAACAATTCCAGACCCTAATAGTAAGTAATGTTAGTAAGTTCCTCTGGTTAAGAAACCTAGATAAGAAAATTCTTCCTACCATTGTTTCAAAGTCTTACACTTTGTAAGTAGCCATTCTTTGTGTCACTGCTTTTTCCAGTAATATCTTAGGGCCTGGTCATATTCCCACTGAACTGAATTGCAACACACAAACTTCTGTGGAGACAGGATCAAATTCTTTAATATCTGTTCTGTTTTATGAAATTCAGAAGGAGAGGAAGAATCCAGAGAGAGTTAGGGGCTTGAACCTGTAGTACCCTTGAAGTCCACAACCAAATGATACTGTATATTGGACTTGAAAATAATTTATATTTTTGCTTGGCATTATCCCTATGCTTGGGAAAGTAGCAGTTTAACATATTATGCATAAATATACATTATTGCTTTTATAACAGGTTATTTTTTAGACGAGAGAGGAGTACTTCACTTCAAAGAATGTTTTTAGAGCTGAATTTAGGATTACAAAACGGTTGTAGCTGACATGTTTTTATGTTGTTTTTATTGGCACTATTTATATAGGAGTGTGTGAGTGATTGCATGTTTGATTGTCTATGACTGTTCCTTTAAGATTAGAGAGATTACTAGCTGTTCATGAAAAAATAAGGAATTGCTCCACCATTATGAAGTGTAACAAAAGGGCTGCAAAAGGTAAAGATGCCCTGAGTCAACATTAATTTACAGGATTGGAATTTTTTGGCATACAGCTTGTTTTTCCAGGGAGAGAATGTGTATAAAATGCTCTTTTGGTCCAATCCCATTCCTTTTGGCTTGATCCCTCTTTCTTTTCAGGTGCAATTCTTTTCACTGTAATGTAATATGAGCTGGGTAACATGGAATAACCTGAATTGAAGACTAACAGTTTCATGAAATTGAAATGAGAAAGGCATATTCCATGACACTGTCACTTAAATGGCACAGAAAATATGAGCTGACATCTGCGTAAAGTATACCAGATTTAGAACACCCACAAAGGTACAGGATGTTCCATTTGTTTTTCCCTGTGCTAACTGCAATAATGAGGGAGAGCTAGGTTTTTAGGATTATAGGCTAGAACAAACCTGTGGATTAGCTAGGTAAATGCAAACGAAAATGGTTCAAACACGTTGCAGCTGCATATTATCGAAAAGAAGCCGACAATAAGCATTTCTGAGAAGCTGGAATGATTTTGCTTCCAGCATATTGGGAAAAGTTGTTACTTTGTGTCTATGGAAAGGGCAGATTGATCTCATCAGGTAAAGTAGTGAGTCGTAAATCAGAGCAGTTATGATACAACAAGGAAACGACTTAGACATATCAGCTCCATTCCTCTGGCAGCTAAACAGAGAGGGACAGATCCAGCAAGGAGGAGAAAACTTGGAAAGGCCAAGGCCATGAAATGTCAAATACATTCAGACATCTGGGTTATAGTCAAATATATTTTCCCATCCTAAAAAGCTGAAAAAAATATCCTTTGCAGATCATATCTCTAGGGTGGAAAATTGGCATCTCACCACAGAGTAGAGTAATCTCCAAGTCTAAAATAAAGTCTGGGACTTTGTGATGTTATGGATTGTTGAGGAAGCCATTTATATTTGCCTTGCCTGAGTAGTCTCATTCATAAATCATTTAGCCTTCTATTAAATCAAAAACAATGTACCTGCACACTCTGAAGTTACCTAACTGCATTACAGCTATTATTTAGAGTGTGTCAACATTTTCCTTCTAAACAGAGATTTTCAGATGTTAGAGGATAACCTGCCCATTTAATGGGCATCTGCAACCAGGTTTTTTTTCCTTTTAAATGACTGCTTTTTTTAAAAAAAATCCCCCTTCAATTCTCCCTTTAACCCTAAAATATATACAGCTAAAAATCTAATAAGTGGTCGAGTGAACTGAGGCTTTATACTCAACTCAACAGCATTTCTTGACTTGTTTGTCTGGATGTAACTTGATAACTTTTGAATGCTGCATCCAATCAATTCCAATATTTCAGGGAATTTCTAGGTGTCAGCCCTAGACTCTCATTGATCTGGGAGAAAATCAGAAAACAGGAAGGGAGAAATGGGGGCTATATGGAGCCCCTCAGCTCTGATTAGCAGACTAAGCAGCTTCATCCAGTTATATATTTGTCTGTAAATCCAAGAACCAGTTGATGGCAGCCTTTGACACCTCCAGCATACCATTTTCCCATATTTAAGCTGTCTGTTGTCCGAATAAAGTTTAAAATGTTGATGCCCTGAATGATTTATCTCCCAGACAAAAAGGGGAAAAAATCATAAATTACAAATTGTAGGGGGAGTGGAGGCATGCAAGCAGCCTCTGGTGTGTCCAGGGATGTCGGCCTACCAAAGCAATGAACTGTGTAAACTTCTAGACATGGGTAGGCTGAAAGGAACACTCCACAAGAGAAGTGGGGGACACACAGAGCCCCTGGCATGTAGTGAAAGGAAAATGGGGGGCAAACAGAGATACTGGCATGGGGGGAATGGGGGACCCTGGTATGGAGTGGAGAGCACACACAGACACTGGCATGGGGGCAGGGGAAAATGGGCGCAAACAGATTCTCTAGCATTAGGAGAAGGAGGGGACTAGGGGGCACACAGAGCCCCTGGCATGTAGTGGGAGGAGGAATTGCGGGGGGGGGGGGGGCGCAAAAACCTCCATTGGTAGGTGGAACTGGGGAACTTGGTAGAGGGGAGGGAGGAATGGGGGGCACACAGAGCCCCTGACCCACAAGAAGGGAGTGGGTTGTTGCAAGTCCCTGAAATAGAGATGTGACACTGGAAGCTTGTTGAGTGAGGGGGGACTGCAGGGGGCATACGGGGAAAGGGGGAATGGGAGCACACAGAACTCTTAGCATGGGGGGAGAGAATGGGGCCACTGGTATGGGGGAAAGAGAAATCATTGGTGGGTTCAATGAGCTCAGCCTACAAAAGCATCTAAGTGTGCAACCCCCTAGTAATAACAACAATGGGCCAAGTTCTAAGGCCTATTCAGTTTTTATGCAGGCCTTACTCTTGATTTCAGTGGGAGGTAGAACAGTTAAAGACTACATGATTTGGGCCAGTTATAATACTTCATTAGAAAATAAACCAATGTGTTCAAAATTGAGTGCTTAAACCTATTTAGAAATACCCAAAGACATGGCCTCAAGGACAGGTGCTCAGCACCTCTGAAAGTCAGGCCAGCAGTGCCAGCTGGTGCATGGTGAGAGGGTTGCTTTGTACCCCAGGAGCGCTATGAGGAAGCAGCCCCTGCCTTACCACACAAGACGGTAATTGTCCCTGGCACTGGGTGGGGGAGGCACAAGATGGAAGGCACTCTCAAATCTCTATTTTGTGCCGCTCCCTCATACACACCACCACCACAAGCACCCAGGCAGGAACCGTCATAATCTAGCATCCAAGAAGTTGGAGGGATGGGTATTATTAGTCTTTTGAGTTTTTGTTATGTTGGTATTTGGGAAGTTGGTAGAGTACATGTGAAAGGATCTAGGAGAGTGTATCTGATTAGGGGGAATGTTAACTGGGTATAAGAGCTATTAATTATTATTATTATTAATTATTAGTTTTGTATTAGCATAGCACTTAGGAGCCCCAGTCATGAACCAGCACCTCAGTGTGCTGGGCGATGTACAAACACAGAACAGAAGGTTTACAATCTAGATGGTTTACAATCTAAGTATAACAATTGTGACAAAAATCTTAAATGGGATTTTTGGCATTTTTTCACCTACTAATGATATACAATCAAATGTTTGCATTATTTGGCCAGCTCTACTATGTAATAACATTAGGTTGTGTTGATTGTGTGACTTCAGTATGTACTAGTAAGGTAAAACTCCTTGACAACTAAGGGTCAAACTTTCACAATGCTGAATCCCCTCAATTCCCAATGACATCAATGGACATATTTTGGATTTGGTATCTAACCTTAACCCTTGCTTTCCCAAGGAACTTGTTTACTATCTATATGTAACTTGAACTAATCAGACTATCAGGTTTTAAATCACATTGGTCCAGTTCAGTACAATGGATAGTGTCACAGGGTGGCTGGTCCTTTAAGAGAGTTAGTATCAGTGCCACCTGTGCTCAGTTATGAGCTTCCCATGGGTCATGTGATAGCCCTGTATGTCACCTGATCTTTAGAAAAGAGGCAGGAAGGCAGGTGGACAAGTAACTCACTGAGGGAGACCTGCAGGGAGTACGCAGGCTCCTGCAGGAGATCTAGGGTTAGAGAGAACCTGGGAAGAGCTATCTATATAGGTCTGTCTGGGCAAGATAATGTAGAGGGATGTTGAATGGAGTTGACACTTCATTTATTTACGGGTCCAGACTGGGACTGTCAGCAATTGTGGGAGGATGTCCTCTTTCTTTGGCCCTCTGCCATCAGGGTAAGTGTTCTGCAAGACCAGGAGGAGTCCAGAAGAGGAACTGTATCCAGTGAAGGTTGATATTCTGTAGCTCTGCAGGGATAATCCTTGAGCAAACAGGGGAAGAGTTTTGTAGTCTGAGAAGGCCTGGAAGATTTTTCCCATTGGATTCATTTGATTAACTCTGGAATGGGGGTGGGGGACAGTTGTGACTCAGTATGTCACAGAATTGTGCAGAAACCAAAGCCAGAAGGGACCATTACACCATCTAGTCTGACCTGTGTATCACAAGACATTCGGTTTCACCAGTTACCCCTCTATTAAGCCCAATAACTGGTGTGTGACTAAAGCATCTCTTCCAGAAAAGCATCCACTCTTGAGCTGAAGACATCAAGAGATGGAGAATCAACCGCTTTACTTGGCAGGTTGTTTCAATGGCCAATTACCATGAATGACAAACATCTGTGCCTAATTTCTGATTGAATTTGGCTGGCTTCAGGTTCCAGCCACTGACTCTTGTTATGTCTTTCTCTGTTTAGTTAAAGATGCCTTTAGTACCTAGTATTTTCTCCCCATGAAGGTACTTACACACTAATCTAGTCACCTCTCAATCTTCTTTTTGATAAGCTAAATAAAGACTGATTTTCCATAAATCCATTTTGATTGGGATTACTTATATGACCCCACTTTAATTCTTTTTTTAATTGGGTCTCATATCAGCTGTTCTGTTACTTAATTATATTTGCTGACAGCTTAGCCACCTCAGCAGAGCATCAACAGCTAGCTAAGAACTGGAGGTCTGGGTGTGATGGGGGGTGTCATTTGTAAAACAGATATGGAGTACAGGTTGATTGTGTCACAGGTTGTATGGATTCCAAGTGGGTCAACTTGTGGAGTAGAAGTGCTATTCAGTATGAATGAGAGTACTGAATTCTGGCTCTTTAACTTTAATATCTCTACGTTAGACCCTCAACTGACTGCTAGACACTGAACATCACTTTTTGGGTATTAATCTGTGGTATCTATAGAATGCAGGGTTTTATCAATTTATACTTCTAATGATATCACACAAAAAGATAAGAAAAATGGTGACATCTAAGATTGTTGAAAAGGTGAAGATATCTCTACTCAAATCTGAGGAGGTGTTGGGGTGTGTTGAGTACTTCAAATATTTTGGTAGCATGAACGTAAGGGATGCTAAAGATCACTTAGAGATCCAACAGAGAATTGGACTCATGACTGCTGCCCTAGCAACACTCAACCACCTTTGGACAAAGAAAGATATTACTATGAATTGTAAAATTAAATTACTTCAGCTTGTCTTCAGCATCTTGTTATATGCATGTGAGACACAGATGCTAAGGAAACAGGACATAAAGAAGCTTTCTGCCTTCAAATTGAAATGGTACATGTGTTTGCTGTGCATTAGCTATACATTGCACACAACTAACAAAGAGGTAATCAACCAAATGTACAGCATAACCGGAGTGATACTTGATATCATCAAGAGAATCAGAAGAAGAAATCTTGAGTTTGTGGGAGATGTGGGTCAGATCAGTGGAGGAAGATGGCTGAAAAACATTTTCCAGGTGCCAGAGGCAAAGGGCGATGGTGGGGAATTTGATCTGATGATTTGGCTGACTAGCAGGATGTGGTATGGTACACTTCTCAAGGCTGTATGAAGACCACAAAATGTGGAAGAAGATTGCTGGCCATTAACTCCCATGTGTTGTATTTACTGTTCATTGTGATGTGACTTTAAGGTACTTTGCCCTATGAGAATAAATAATGAGTAATACTTCATACATGTATTGATTTTTTCATATATATTAATGTTCTTCTACATCTGTTTAAAAAAAGGCAGTCTTAACCTTTCCTAAAATGGAGCCACCAACTTTCCTCACAGTAAGATTTTTCTTACCTTAGAATCCATATATATTTTCAGAACCCATCTTGCTAAGCAGCTTCTCAAGTTGATTTGTTTAGCCATTGCAGGACAGCAGCTGGTAGAATTTGGAAGAGAGACCTGTAATTAAGGAGAGAGGCAGTGAAAAATACTTTAAACAAAAAATGACCACATCCCTCCTTCAACTGTTGTTTGTGATGAGCAAACAAATCAGTCAAAAAGGAAACTCTGACCTTGATTCTCCCAGGTTTTGGTAACACGAGGCTGATGGTTACCAGGGCATTTAATTCGAAATAACTGGGTGTTGCCTGTACTATCTTCACTGATGCCTGGATAAGGCCACTGTATCTGAAGGCAAATCTTGTTCTTATTTCCCATCCAGCTTGCCACCTTTTGAATTTTCAGAGCAAACACTTGATAATTTTTGTTCCAGATGGCAGACAGTCCTTAAGAATGCATTCCAAGTAATTACAGCATGTTAGCAAAGTTCACAGCTAAAATGGACTGTACTCTTGCAGAATTGCATTCTGGAAAGATTTCTCACTGGGAGTTTGGCTATTGTCTTCAATGGCATCAGAACTTCACCCTGCATGTCACAGTGCAGACAAAGGTTAGTATATGCCATAGTGTGCTAGTGCCCGATTGCGAGCAGTTGGGCCAGGTCCATAAAATAAGTAGGTGCCACTGAGATCCTGAAGACCAATACTTAGCTGCTGCCTAAACTGACAGGAGCCTAAAGTCCCTTGGCACCTCCCACCGTGCTGTAAAATTCTCCTTGGTGCCTGGGCGTATGCATAGCTTGTTCAGTCTTGACCCTGCCAAAGAGCTTGGCACCCGTCTCATGCATAAGCCCCAGCAGGATCCTCAAACTAAAAGTATCTATATCTAAATGCCTATCTTGCTTGTGTGGCCTAATCCATTCAGAGCATGCCGAACCCACACAGAGTGGATTGTGGGGAATAAGCCACTATTGTAACTTTCAACTCAATGGTTAGGTCACTCAACCAGGATGTAGGAGACTCCAGTTTAATTCCCCTTTCAGGAGGGATTTGAAGTAGGCTTTCCTACCTCTTAAATGAGCATCCTAACTACTGGGCAATGGGACAGTCTGCCATGAGTCTTTCTCAGTCTCTTCTCTTGAAGCTGTTCCACTGTGAAATAGTTAAATAACTAAATATGCACTGGGCCAGAAGCCTAGTCAGAATGACTCTATCATCCTGTAGTTATGGCACTCACCTGAGAAGTGGAAAACCCTAGTTCCAATCCCTTTTACACATGGAGGGGTGGAGGTGGGAACTGAAGTGAAAGCTTCCATATCCTGAATGAGTTCCCTAACCATCAGGCAAAAGGTTATGAGGGAGGATATTGCACCCCCCATCCTCCCTGAGCTGTTTTGTGTGGACTTAGGTGGCAGGCATGACCACCTTTTTGCAACAAATGGCTGAGGCACCTGATCGTCTCAAGGGAGATAGGCCCTTCACTCAGGCTCACATGTAGGTGCCAACCTGCCTTGAGAGAGGTGGTGCTGGGACCCACTCCTCTTCTCACCCTCTGCTGTTGGCTAACTTAAGCAGCTCCCCACTCAGCATGCTGGCTTTTGTAGATCCCACTCTTAGATGCCTATCTCTCTCCACGCATTGTATAGGGAGCCTAAGTGTCTAATCCATGGGTTGCGGATTTTACTGGGTGGTTAGGTACCTAAAAGTTAGGTACTGCAACACTAAGCATTGCAATGCCTAAGTCCTTTTGTGGATTTAGCCTTTTGTTCCTACTTGTAAATTTGTTTCTCATGACTATAAAATCCATCAACCTGAAGGTGGAAACTAACAAAGCTAGTCATGGCCACTGGCTAACGCAGCTCTGCTGGAAAGTTCTGGAAACGTGGACTTCCCCTAATATGTGGCTGAATTGCATCATATGCTGAAGAGAAACTTTAAAAGAGTTTCAAACATCCAGTAATAGAAACTTGAAATAATGTAATGCCTGATAAACTCTCCACAGAAGGGGGGGCACTCTGGGCTGATAAGTACTGTAGCTGTGAGAAGAAGTATATAGGTAAAAATGGAATTGCTTCTTTCTACCATTAGAAACCATCCTCCTGCAAGCAGAGACTGCAGGAATTAGTCAACAGCAGGAAAAGAAAAAATGAGAGAATATTAGGCACTATGGTAGCCTGGCAGTACAGAACCGAACAACAAAAGTCAGCGTGAAGATGTAATGACCCTTTTTTTTTGGAGTGGGTCGCCACTGCATTATAGATCCCATCACAGTATGCGCTCGCTCTCTCTCTGAAAAAGAGTGATTTTCAACACACCACAGGATCTAACATTGTTGCAGGTCGACATATCCAAATCTTGCTCTCATATAAACATTCTCAATTCCCGATATTGGCAGAAGAAGTTGCATAAATATGCCTAAGGACATCATTTGGCCTAATGTTGTTACAATGGCAATAACTCTTCTTAACTTAATGCCATAGAGTCAATGATAGCGGGTATCTGTGCCCCAAAGCAGTATTTCTGACACCACACAGAAATCATTTTTTAACTCCCAAATTAATTGATTTGCTGATTGATTCTATTTCTCAATACATAAATTCTGTGACTCTTTCCCTCAGCTTCTCTGCTGTACCTTTTAATAAAAGTCAGATGTTCAGTTCCCCTGCTCACCATTTGTCCCCACCGGTATCTGGTGAAGTGTTGCTCTCTCCCCTAGATGCCCTGACCTTTACAGAGATGAGATCGCAAAGATTGTAACTCTCCTTTTTAATGAGAATATCCTGGGCCATAAATGGGCAATAGGCTCAGCTGGTGGAAACTGGCCCTCTATCTGCGTGACCTTTCAGTTACTTTTCAGTAGAGATTGTCTTTTATACAATCCCTTTTATTCTTATTCTCTTTTGACAGCTTTGATCTTGAAAATAGTGTAAAATAAATGTTATGAGCTTGATTCTTCCAGGATCTGAGTCCTCTCCCCTCCCCTTGAAGTTCAAGACCATTCAGCACTGTGTAGAATGAGACTCCCAGGTCTAAAGTCCTTTTTGACTGCACTGTACTTCAGGGAGGTTATGCTTGGCATGATTCTTCACTTCCAGTGAATGCTCATTATGGGAGTCCTCCTTAGGCAGGACAAATAGGAGGGTTTTTGTTTTTATTTTTAATAACAACCCCATGTTTTATGTTGAAGATCAAAAAGGAAGCCTACATCATTGTGATGTAAACCTAAGCATCCATTAAAGGCTTGAAGCTGTCTCATAAGAATGAGCACTTATTACGAGGTTGGCTCATCTGGAATAGAAGCCTCTGACAATTATATAAAAAATGAGCTTACTACTTTGGCTGACTACAGGCTTTCCATTCAAAATCCTTACCAAAGAAGATCATATTTGAAACTTAATTGTCTTTACCAGTAGCTGTTTATGGAGTGTTATTGAGTCCTGGAAACTGTCTGTTTTCTTAGCTGTAAGCTGAGAGGAACCTGGAAAAAAAACATGTATATGTGAAAAGAACATTCCTGAGAGAGTGGTGAGAGCAAAAGACTTAGGGATCTCATTTGAACAAGCTCCAAACTATTCTATCTTCACGGGACAGTGAATATGCTGGAATATTCTTAAGGCTTTAGTCTAAAGGCCTTTTTCTGGTTAAAAGCAGAGAAGCACTTTCCTGCATTGTCCCTATGCATCTTTTAACTCAGACTATTTCTCTTCTTCAGACAAGCGATTATTTCACATGCTTACACCACATGCCTGGTATAAGCAAATGCTATTCCGATAGAAGTCTCTGGTACAGACTAATTGATGATTTACATAGTTGTGTGACACATGACTACTGAATTCCTTCAGTATCATGCTGGTCACTGAAATTAATAGTTAGATTGATGTAATCAATAGTGAATTGGGCCCAGGGACTAAAATTTGCCTGTAAAATTTGCCTGTAAAGCAAATTTATTCATAGGGCTAGAGAGTCATTGGAAATGTACTTGCAATTGAGTAACAAACTGGAAAACTCAGTTCCATGTGACCATGTCCAGCTAGTTATCTAATGAGTCATTAGCATATGTAAAGGCTCAGTTTGTGTTTGCTGCTACAATAACTGCACACACAAATTAAGCAAACAATTGCATTTGCATTTAACCTGAGCACTAGACATACATTTTGGGTGCATGCAGTTGCATAAACAGAAAAGTTACTCAAAAGTAAGTAAAATAATCTGATGTTAAGATAGCGAAATATCAATTTTGATAGCAGAAAAACTAAATGAAGTATAAAACTCAGAATGGTTCCACCTCTGAAAGGGCCTAGTGACAAGAACATAGGCAAATACCATAGCTGAAATATACTGAGAAAAGTAAATGACATGTACACAATGAGTGCCATACAATTATAATACTTAATAATACTAAAATGTTAGAATTACTTTGTTTTCTATTTATGTACCATTTTTATATGCATTTCTGAAGCACCCACCATTAAAGAATATGAGTGCTCTTAACATATGTTGGAGCAAAGACATAAGGAGGCTGAAGGGAAAAGCTCAGACTTGCAGATAGAAGCAGGACCAAAGAACTCTGAGGGGAGACTGCTGGGTGAGGAAAGTGGACAGTGGAAGCATGTGACTAAGGCAGAGGAAAAGACAGGCTAGTGAAGGAGAAACAGAACTCAGGAACAGGTTTGTTGAGTTGGAAAATGAAGAAGGGGCACAGCAGGTGGTCACTGAAAGTGAGAGGGCAAGGAAGAAGAGAAGAGCAGCTAGTGCTATAGGAAGAGGGGAAGAGTCAATGCAGCTAACACCAAATATGAGCCCCAGGAGGATACAGGATGGGTTGCAGAGAATTGCAAGGGACAATAGGAATTGTGAGGACTTGCAGCCAGAGGGAACAGGGGACAGAGCGGAGAATCGCACCATCACCAGGAAAAGGCAGGTCTATGTGATTGGAGACTCCTTACTGAGAAGAATAGACAGGCCTGTAACAAGAGCTGATCCAGAGAACAGAAGGGTGTGCTGTCTGCCGGGTGCTAAGATACAGGATGTGGACCTGAGGCTGAAGAGGATCCTAACGGGAGCAGGAAAGAATCTACTGATTGTCCTTCATGTGGGAACAAATGATACAGCTAGATTCTCACTGGAACGTATCAAGGGAGACTATGCAAGGCTGGGGAAGACACTTAAGGAAATCGGGGCTCAGGTCATCTTCAGTGGGATTCTGCCTGTTCCTAGAGAAGGGCAACAAAGGTGTGACAAGATTATGATGCTCAACAGATGGTTCAGGCAGCAGTGCTATAAGGAGGGCTTTGGGATGTATGGCCACTGGGAAGCATTCATGGACAGAGGTCTGTTCTCTCAGGATGGACTCCATCTGAGTAGGGAGGGAAATAGACTTCCAGGATGGAGGCTGGCACAACGGATTAAGAGAGCTTTAAACTAGGAATTTGGGGGAGATGGTTGGGAGATGTCCATGTAATCTCCATGCCGGATTTTAACATTGAAGGGAAGAAAACGAAATAAGAAAAGATACAGCCGAGGGTAGGAGAATGGATATAAGGAGGAAGGGTAGCGTAGATACCAGTCTAATAGGTGATACTCGTGGTAGAATGTCCATGCTCAATCAGGTAAAGAATGTGAGAGAAGGCAAACAGCAAAAATTACGATGTTTGTACACTGTGAGGAGCCTAGGTAACAAAATGGAGGAACTAGAGCTACTGGTGCAGGAAATGAAACCAGATATTATAGAGATAACAGAAACATGGTGGAATAGTAGTCATGATTGGACTACAGGTATTGAAGGGTATGTGCTGTTTAGGAAAGACAGAAATAAAGGCAAAGGTGGTGGAGTAGTATTGTATATCAATGATGAGGTAGACTGTAAAGAAATAAGAAGCGATGGAATGGATAAGACAGAGTCTGTCTGGGCAAAAATCACATTGTGGAAGAAAGCTACTAGAGCCTCCCCTGGGATAGTGCTTGGGATGTGCTACAGACCACTGGGATCTGATCTGGATATGGATAGAGACCTCTTTAATGTTTTTAATGAAGTAAATACAAATGGGAATTGTGTGATTATGGGAGACTTTAACTTCCCAGATGTAGACTGGAGGACAAGTGCTAGTAACGATAGTAGGGCTCAGATTTTCCTGGATGTGATAGCTGATGGATTCCTTCACCAAGTAGTTGCTGAACCAACAAGAGGGGATGCCATTTTAGATTTGGTTTTGGTGAGTAGTGAGGACATCATAGAAGAAATGGTTGTAGGGGACAAGCTTGGTTCGAGCGATTATGAGCAAATTCAGTTCAAACTAAATGGAAGGATAAACAAAAAAAGATCTGTGACAAGGGTTTATTTCATTTCAAAAGGGCTAACTTTAAAAAAATTAAGGAAATTAGTTAGGGAAGTGGATTAGACTGAAGAATTTGTGGATCTAAAGGCGGAGGAGGCCTGGAATTACTTCAAGTCAAAGCTGCAGAAACTATTAGAAGCCTGCATCCCAAGAAAGGGGAAAAATCATAGGCAGAGTTGTAGACCAAGCTGGATGAGCAAGCATCTCAGTGAGGTAATTAAGAAAAAGCAGAAAGCCTACAAGGAATGGAAGATGGGAGGGATTAGCAAGGAAAGCTACCTTATTGAGGTCAGAACATCTAGGGATAAAGTGAGGAAGGCCAAAAGCCATGTAGAGTTGGACCTTGCAAAGGGAATTAAAACCAATAGTAAAAGGTTCTATAGTCATATAAATAAGAAGAAAACAAAGAAAGAAGAAGTGGAACCGCTAAACACTGAGGGTGGAGTGGAGGTTAAGGATAATCTAGGCTTGGCCCAATAGCTAAACAAATACTTTGCTTCAGTCTTTAATGAGGCTAATGTGGAGCTTAGGGATAATGGTAGGATAACAAATGGGAATGAGGATATGGAGGTAGATATTACCACATCCAAGGTAGAAGCCAAACTCGAACAGCTTAATGGGACTAAATAGGGGGGCCCAGATAATCTTCATCCAAGAATATTAAAGGAACTGGCACATGAAATTGCAAGCCCATTAGGAAGAATTTTTAATGAATCTGTAAACTCAGGAGTTGTATCGTATGACTGGAGAATTGCTAACATAGTTCCTATTTTTAAGAAAGGGAAAAAAAGTGATCCAGGTAACTACAGCCCTGTTAGTTTGACATGTAGTATGCATGGTCTTGGAAAAAAATTTGAAGGAGAAAGTAGTTAAGGACATTGAAGTCAATGGTAATTGGGAGAAAGTACAACATAGTTTTACAAAAGGTAGATCGTGCCAAACCAACCTGATCTCCTTCTTTGAGAAGGTAACAGATTTTTTAGACAAGGAAATGCGGTGGATCTAATTTACCTCAATTTCAGTAAGGCATTTGATATGGTTCCACATGGGGAATTATTAGCTAAATTGGAAAAGATGGGGATCAACATGAAAACTGAAAGGTGCATAAGTAACTGGTTAAAAGGGAGACTACAATGGGTCACACTGAAAGGTAAACTGTCAGGCTGGAAGGAGATTACTAGTGCAGTTCCTCAGGGATCGGTTTTGGGACCAATCTTATTTAATCTTTTTTTACTGACCTTGGCACAAAAAGTGGTAATTTGCTAATAAATTTTGCGGATGACACAAAACTGGGAGGTATTGCCAATACAGAGAAGGACTGGGATATCATACAGGAAGATCTGGATGACCTTGTAAACTGGAGTAATAGTAATAGGATGACATTTAATAGTGAAAAGTGCAAGGTCAGGCATTTAGGGATTAATAACAAAAAAATTTGTTATAAACTGGGGACGCATCACTTGGAAGTAACAGAGGAGGAGAAGGACCCTGGAGTTTTGGTTGATCACAGGATGACTATGAGCCACCGATGAGATATGGCCGTGAAAAAAGCTAATGCGGTCTTGGCATACATCAGGCGAGGTATTTCCGGTAGAGATAAGGAGGCGTTAGTACCATTATACAAGGCACTGGTGAGACCTCAATCTGGAATGTTGTGTGCAGTTCTGGTCTCCCATGTTTAAGAAGGATGAATTCAAACTGGAACAGGTACAGAGAAGGGCTACTAGGATGATCTGAGGAATGGAAAACCTGTCTTATGAAAGGAGACTCAAAGAGCTTGGCTCATTTAGCCTAACCAAAAGAAGGCTGAGGGGAGATATGATTGCTCTCTACAGATATATCAGAGGAATCAATACCAGGGTGGAAGAGGACTTATTTAAGCTCAGTACCAATGTGGACACAAGAACAAACAGATATAAACTGGCCACCAGGAAGTTTAAACTTAAAATTAGATGAAGGTTTCTAACCATCAGAGGAGTGAAGTTCTGGAACAGCCTTCCAAGGGAAGCAGTGGGGGCAAAAGACATATCTGGCTTCAAGACTAAGCTTGATAAGTTTATGGGGGAGATGGTATGATGGGATAGCCCAATTTTGGCAATTAATCTATCTTTGACAATTAGCGGTAAATATGCCCAATGGCCTGTGATGGGATGTTAGATGGGGTGGGATCTGAGTTACTACAGAGAATTCTTTCCTGGGTGTCTTGCCCACATTCTCAGGGCTTAGCTGATCGCCATATTTGGGGTCAGGAAGGAATTTTCCTCCAGGGCAGATTGGCAGAGGCCCTGTGGGTTTTTCGCCTTCCTCTGCAGTGTGGGGCATGGGTCACTTGTTGGAGGATTCTCTGCACCTTTAAGTCTTTAAAACACAGTTTGAGGACTTCAGTAGCTCAGACATAGGTTAGGGGTTTGTTACAATAGTGGGTGGGTGAGATTCTGTGGCCTGCACTGTGCAGGTGGTCAGACTAGATGATCATAATGGTCCCTTCTGACCTTAAAGTCTATGATATGTTTATCTAGTATGTGCCACCAAGCAGCAGCCTAGCTCTCCACACCGTTTTCATACAGAGCTTCTTATGTAGGATAAATCTTATTAATTGTAAAGCAAAAAGAGACAGATTGTCTTACACTTGCGGGGGGGGGGGAGGAATGGTCACTCTTGGCCTACCCAGGGGCCAGTCACAATTGCAGTCCTTGCTGTTTCCTGGGTTTAAGAACTTCTTCTTCAGCACCACTGAAGTGACAACAATCCCAAAAGAGGGAATCAGAGATGCCAGGGAGTTGATCCCTCAGAGAAAGGGGAGGACACTCCTCAAACCTTTCCCAAAGTAGTGAATCTCTGCACCACTCCCAAAGTGTCCCTGTGCCTAACAAGCATCATCTAACCCTAAGGTATATGGTTGTTCTTTACTTCATTATTATAATTAAACTATAACTAAAAAAATCAAACAAACCTAAAACCTATAAAGACTCAGGGTGGGTCTCAAATAGATAAAAGAGTAAATATTTTGTCCAGTTTTCAGCAAAACTATGAGTAATCAGGTTAATGAAATGGCAGTGTGAAACTATCCGAATGAACTCTTGTACCTAAGATTATAAAGTTTCAGGGACAATGTCCATGGAGTAATCCTACTTTATCATTTTAGATAAGCTTGCATTATTTGCAGTGGCACTGTCTCCTCGAGTTTTGCAGTTAGTGTATTTACTGGATGCAGACGTAATTATAGCATTTGCCGAACTTGCTGAGAATTGCACTTCTTTTGGCGTATGTATGTTGTTGCTTGTCTCTGGGTAAAATATTTATTTTGGATCTGTTCAAAAGAAAGCATTACCTCTCTGCCTCTGTGCAGCTTTCTGAAAATTCTCATGGTGAGAATCACTTTCCATCTTGAATATTTTATTCTGAATTGTAGCCGATTTAAAAACAAACCAACTTGCTGTTGTGGCCGCACCGTTTCTGAATATTCCACCCGCCGTGGTGACAGCTCTCTTTCTATAAAGTGCCATCACATCCATTTCTATCATCTTCTTAATGGGCTCTCAGTGTCAGAGAGAATAGTTTACTGTAGTTTCTATTCTGATTTAACAATCAGTGCATCTAATGTTTTCAAATTAAACATTTCCTTAAAGTGGTAACACATTATTGAAGCTGCTTTACAGGCCCTGTCAGTGGGCTCCAGTGTTTGCTCGAAATAGAAATGATGTTCCTTCCCAGCAAGACGTTTACTACCAGTTGGAGGATCAATAATTCAAATTTGATTTTTTTTTATGCAGTTACTGTTTGAGGGTGAATTCTTTCCCAGTTCTGGGCTGCTCTTCCTCCTACCTCTCCCCTCTTCCTCACAAAAAATGTCTATTGATTCCAGTGGGATTTGCATATGCTAAAGGCAGGGGATTACTGTTATTATTGACCCAATACTTCAAATTGACTAGCGATTTTGGATGCCCAAAACGAGATATCATAAAGGGGCCCAATTTTCAGAAAATGCAGAGCACCTGCTGTCCGAAAATCAGGCCCCTTTAAATTGTCCTGAGCTGAGCACCTGAAAACCGAGGTGCAGAAAATGAGTAGTCACTTCTGAACATGTATGCCAATCTTCATCTACTGCAATAGGCGGATGTGGCACTTTCTAGGCAAATGAAAAATAGCCCTTGCCTTGACGAGTTTACAGTCTAAACTGAGACATAGTTTGGTGAGCGACTACAGCGAGGCACAAGGGCGAGAGAGAGGAGGGTTACAACAGTAAGAAAATAGTTGCTGTGGTTTCCTTTGTTCGCTCTTGATGCTGTAACTGACTGTTTAAGCTTTTGGGGGCGTCTGTGTAAATTGGGGCAGGGAATTGAAGAGGGTGAGACTGGGTTTGTGGAAACAAAAGGAGATGGAAAGAGGGGAGGAAAGGGGAGATGGAGGCAAGGAGGAGGAGGAGAGTAGCCAGGCAGAGAACTGTAAGGTAGGGGATGATTCATAGATATTTAGGTCAGAAGGGACCATTATGATCATCTAGTCTGACCTCCTGCACAACGCAGGCCACAGAATCTCACCCACTCACTCCTGCAAAAAACCTCTCACCTATGTCTGAGCTATTGAAATCCTCAAATCGTGGTTTAACAACTTCAAGGAGCAGAGAATCCTCCAGCAAGTGACCTGTGCCCCATGCTACAGAGGAAGGCAAAAAACCTCCGGGGTCTCTTCCAATCTGCCCTGGAGGAAAATTCCTTCCCGACTGCAAATATGGTGATCAGCTGAACCCTGAGCATATGGACAAGATTGGATGGAGGCAGCGATAAAGAAGAGGAGGCTGTGATGCTCAGGGAAGAGAAAAGAGTGAGGCGGCACAGCGGAGGATCTGTCACAGAGGGGCAGTAGGAGGAGATGAAGAAGTAATGCAGGAACTAATGGCAATAGATTCAACTCAATTGCCAAAGCCAAGATGTTGAAAAGTTCAATATTTGTATAAATGTAGGTATTGTTAGGAATAGAGCTGTGTGAATAACTGACATCAGTTCACTGGTGCGACCCTGGCAGAAGCTCCTAGGCCTCAACTGAACAGTGACAAATGAAGAGCTGGAAACAAGTTTGGCTCACCTGTGTGTATGTATTGTTGAAACAGATCTTATGTTCATAAGGATGTGTTTAATGTTTAGACTTTATGAAATGCTTGTAGGATGCTGCAGGTAGTAATCTCACTTATAACATCTGTACCCCATGTTATAAGGTGATATTACATGTTTGTGTCGTAATCTTCCATGATTGTGTAAGTCATTGAACAGGAAAGGAGCATTCAAATGCTGGCTTCCTACAGAAAAGGTTACATCCTGCCCACCAAGAAGTCCCATTGAAACTAAATGAGCCATTGTGAAACATCTAAAAAGAAAGACTTTGTTGATTGCTCCCCTGCAAATCCATGAAGAGGAGACGCGCAGGTGGACTCGTCCCATCAGCTTGAACTCTGGGGGAAGGGAATGAAAATCCCTGACAAGCAGGAACTGTGTCTTCATACTGCTTGGTCTCTGAGGGGCATAAGCAAAAGATCCTTTGTGCTTGGCCTGGATTAGCCCTAACGGACATACAGAACTTGCTTATCATAGAAGCTTCTACCACCCTATGGATCCTAAGACTGTAACTCATTTGTATGTGTATGCCTACATGCTTTAACCTTGTAACTAACTCTGATTCCTTTTTCTTAGCTAATAGTCTTTAGTTAATGTATTATAGGATTGACTACAAGTGTTGTCATTGGTGTGAGATCTAAGGTGCAATTCACCTTGCGTAAGTGACTGGTCCTTGGGATTGAGAGTAACCTGAATATTGTTGTGACTTTTGGTGGAAGGGGCCATTTATCACAAAAGCAGTCTTGCCTAGGTGGCAAGATAAACTGGACTACCCAAGGGGACTGTCTGTGACTCTGTGTTAAGTCTGTTGTAGTGCCTTAGGAGTTCATACTTGACGCTTGGTTGGTGAAATCTAAGTATAGACTGTACAACCAGTTTGGAGTTTGTGCCCTGATTTGTAACAGTCTACCCTGAGGTTGGTATTCACATGATTGAGCCACTCCAGACAGCTTGACCACAGGCAATTCCTTTCAAAAAATCATTTTTGTTAATGCAAAAATGATTTTTTTCCAAATTTTCAGTAAATTCAAAAGTTATATAAATAGTTTTGGGTCAAACAAAATGGTTTATTTGATCCGAAAATGATTTTGAGTGGTTAACATTTTTGTTTTTTCATTAACATTGAAGAAAATGTTGACACAAAAAGGGATTTCTAAATGAAAATTGAAATGTTTCCTTTTTGAAAATGTCAAAATGAAGTGTTTAAACTTTTTTGCAATTCTTTTTTCTACATGAACAATTTGGCAAAACTGATATGAATTCACCAAACCCCTCCTACCCCCTACCCCCTTTTCTGGCTGCAAAATTTCACCCAACTGTTGTTAGGAGGTGGTTGAGGCTGTGCCAGCTCTTTCCTCCAAATGATAGTTACTAAAGTGCAATGGCTTCTGGGAACTGGGTCTTTACAGGCCACCCCTGGAGGTTGCTGCAGATAACTGAGGCCAGTGCCCTAGAGTGTCAAGTGGTAGAATCAGTCGAGCAATATTGGCAGACCCTGCTCTCTACCCTGTTCATGCTGCTGGAGCTCAGTGGCTTCTGGGAGATTTTATATTCCCCCCATGTGGATTCTGGAATTGTGTTAATAAAGTGAGGTACTTCTGGGTAGGAGGTCATTCTGTAGTTCCTGTCTGATACACATTTTCTGTTCCCTCTTGGCTCATGCTGCTAGAGGTTGGATGCTGGGCTGTGTGATTGGACAGGCTAGTCCAGTGGGCTTAGTGCCCGGGAACAGCTCCCTGGTGAATCTAGTGGTGTGGGATTCTGTCCAGGGTGAATATCTAGAAATCTGCAATAGAAAACATTCAAGAACTTGACTGAACGAAGTGGGGGAAGCTTTCTGCTAATTTTTGTTTAGCACTACAGGCTGACTTGTTAATGGAAGAGTCTGTTCCATTTTGTACATTAACTGTACTTTTTAGTAGTAATTAGTCACTTCTTCTGTGACATATTGGGCCTAAACCAAAGGCTCTTTGTGTAAAATGGAATCGGATACACTTTGTCCTGCGAGTTTTATGACTAAGAAAAATGCAGCAAACATAAGTTTGCTCTGATATATGTAAGCATTTGAAAAAAATATACCTAATTAGTCGAGGATGATAAGTAATCTTATTTGCATAAACATTTATATATTCTGATCATGGTTTAAAATAAGTACTTTCTGAGCTATCTAGGCAAGAATATGCAAACAAACAAAAAAAAATGAGAATTATATTAACATTGGGGGGAAAGTCCATTATATAAAATATCTGCCAAATGAAATCAGATATATCTTGCCTCTGTAGACAGTAACCGAAGTTAGAGTTAATGAACAAAAACACTCTGACAGATAAAAGATTAATATATTTTGTAAACCAAAGTGAGCTGCATAAGATAAGTTTAGAGACTTTTTTTAATCAAAATTTTAAAGTGCATCTGGAGCTCAACATATTGCAAGAAGTATTTTTCTATATCTTATAGAATGACATCAGAGACCAGAACAAATAAATGAATGGGTACAACAACCTATGTACAGCTTGAAAATTTCTACTGTTCTGCAGGGGATTTCCTGCCTGCAGGGTGAATTTCACTGGGTAACACAGAGTTCCTGTAAAAAGAAAATAAAGACACTCCCTGCCTTCAGGAACTATATGCCTCCACGAGCATAATGGCTCTACTATTATGAGTATAGGTCAATTAGAATGTAGTTTAGAGTAACTTGGAAATAAATTTTCAAAGAATATTCAAATAATTTTGAAGAGCCTGAACTAATTCTGTTACTATTTAAAAATTAAAATCATAGTCGAGGTAGCAAGGAGTTCATGTAAAATACTTTTAACTGAAAAACTAAACATAGTGAAGAATTTAATCCAGAACTCTAAAATTCATTTTTCTGATCTGAGTGATGGGCCAAAGACTACCATCCAGAATTTAATCACTGATGTGTTATGAATGACAAGGAAAATATTTCCAAAACTAGGTTATATGGCAGGGATTGGCAAGCTTTGGCACACGGCCTGCCATGGTAAGCCTTCTGGCGGGCCGGGCTGGTTTGTTTACCTGCCGCGTCCGCAGGTTTGGCTGATCGTGGCTCCCACTGGTCATGGTTCGCAGCGCCAGGCCAATGGGAGCTGCAGGAAGCAGCACAGGCCAACTGATGTGCTGGCCGCTGCTTCCCGCAGCCCCCATTGCCCTAGGATGGCGAACCGCGGTCAGTGGGAGCTGCAATTGGCCGAACCTGCTGACATGGCAGGTCAACAAACTGGCCCAGCCCGCCAGGGGGCTTACCCTGGTGGGCCACGTGCCAAAAGTTGCTGATCCCTGTTATATGGGCTCAATCCTGCTCCCAAGGATGTCAGGCTGAGCAAGATCAGACCCTATGTCCTTTTCCCAATAAATTTTGGGTATGTACGTAACAGTGCATACGCATGATTTCATAAATATCATCAGTTACAGTTTCTTAGCATGTCTGAAAAACTCTGCAGTGTGTAATATATGTATGTATGTAAGGTACTGGCACAGAAATTGTTGTTGAAAAGGCAAAGAAGATTTTAGGCTTGTTTTAAAGCTAGATGTCATAGTTCGGTAGCTGGGGATGTGCTTCCTTTTGATCATTGCAGCCCACAGTGGTGCCTCATCACCTTTGATGTTGCTTCTGCAAGGATATTGTCTTCTGTAATAGGATATTGGCATCTCCTTCCTTTCTTCCTCTTTAGTGATTTCTTACCTTGGTGCAGCAACAAACATGGTGCTGCTCAGTGAGACAGATTCCCGTACTTTAGGCTGTATGCTGTTTTCCGTTCCTTCCATCAGTAATGCACAACATAAAAAGCACCCTGTGATAGGGTTGGGGGGAACCCCATCCTGTATGGGGTGAGTGCGTCCACCTCTTTTACGGAAGTGGGGGGGAGCATACAAATCTTACGTCTACATCCCTTCCAGCCGGAGTCCATATGCTCACTCTTAGCAGCAGGGCAGTATGGCCTAGTGGCCAGAGTCCATACATTCACCCTTGTCACTGGGCGGTAAAGCCTAGTCCATCAATCTGATGGTAAGTCCATCAATCTGTTCCTTTTCGCAGGGCAGTAAGGGCCAGTGGCCCAAGTCAATAACTTCACCCCCTTTTGCAGAGCAGTAAGGCCTAATGGCCAGAGCCAGGAAACCTGCACCTTCTCACAAGGCAGTAAGGCCTAGTGGCCCAAGTCAATAATTTAGCCCCTGCTTGCAGGGCAGTAAGGTCTAGCAGCCTCTGTGCCCCCCAGCAAGGGGATCTGGGTCCTCCCTCTCCACTGTATCCCAGCCCACGGCCCTGGTAGTGGCCATAGCATGGGCCACTGAGTCAGCGTGGAAAGGTTCCTACCGAAACACGCTGACTCAAGGCTTCGGCTTACTCACCGGTCCGCCGTCGGACTCCCCTGGGTTGCTTCCTGCTGTTCATGGTCTGGGCCTCCCTGCTACCTCTAGGTTCTCTGGTCTGCCCTTCCTCCGAACCCTGTGAGGTCTCCGGGGTTGCCTTGGCATCTGCCTGGGCTGCAGCATCTCCAGCTCCTAGGGTCGCAGGCTTCTGCTGAGCCTTGGCTGGAGCAGGCAGTGTATGTAATTCCTCCATGGCAGCTAGCCCCAGCTGACCCGAGCTGCTCCCTTTCATACTGGTTCACCTGGAGCATGCACAGTAGGGTGAAGGGGGGGTGACTTCCTCAGTCCACAATGTAGGATTATCCCCTTCCCCTCCCATGTGGGGTGAGTGCGCCCTGTCACACACAATTTTACACTATGAAGTCACAGAACAATGCCTCTCCCAGGGGCTCTCTTTTCTGGCTGGCCTTGTTCTAATGAGGTGTCCACTGAGCTCCTGATGATCCTTACTGATGCACCCTGTATCCCTACCAGCACCAAACTTCTCTCTCATGAGGAGTTTGATTGACTACCAACAAATTCCTTCAGAAATGTTTGGAGAAGGGGGTCACAGGAGAAGAGAGGGGCCATGTGGTGCTAGAAGGCCAAATGGCTAATTGTCTCTGCTGGGGCTTTTTTTCTTGGAGTGTGCTATTAAATGATCATTTGAGCAGGTGTCAGTGAATGGCAGTGAATATTCTCCAACCCTATCAAAAAGCCTGCTTCAAATGATCCCCTCAGGAAAAGCTTTGAAATCTCCATTAGCAGGCTCACATCCACATTGAACGGGCGCGGTGACAGAATAGAGCTGTGAAGTATCCCTCACAAATGAACCTTAGGGGACAATGAACAATTGCCCAGGAAGATCCTCTGGGTCCATTCAGAGAAAATACTCCATCTGCCTAAACACAATAATCCAGTTGCTGTCAGGCTCTGTCAGCAGCATCATGTGGTCAACAGTGCTGAAGGCAACTGATCCATCCTTGTAAAAGAACCAGATAGATAGACCTTTATCCACTGCATACAGGAGATCATTGACCGATAAGACTAGCATGACCACTTAGAGGAGTTTTTCCTCCTCCCTCTGCTTTTCTTGTGGGAAGGGAGAATCCAAGCCTCGATTTCTATTCAGCTCAAATGTTTTCTAAGTTGCCCTTAACAAAATGTTTGAGAAACCAATTTCAGACTGCGCATTCAAGACTCATTCATTGCTCTGAAAGGGGGGATGAGATTTACCAGGGGATGAGCACACTGCATGTTCCCAGATCAATAGTATAGGTAGATTAATTTTTTAGAATGCACCATATTTTATATAACACATTTTTTAAAAGGAAACAAAAAGGTCATGAATTAACTTTGGCAAATTTTCCAGATTTACAGATCCTAGCATGCAAATTTATCATCTTACATGACAGGGATAAATCATGCATGCAAGTTGTGCATCAAAGTCATGAAATGGGGTACAAGTTCAATAGAAAATAAGGTATTAAAAAGTTTAACAAATGGAGAGGGCTCCACTTGGTCTAGGGCCGGCCCTGTCCATGAGGCTTCACCTAGGCACAAGGATTTTCCCGAGTAGATCTGATTACAGGATTGGGACCTAATATTGTATGTAACCCAGCTGCATGTAATCTATATACAGCTGTTTCCTTTCAACGTAAATATATTTTTTGAGGCTTGCATACTGATAACCTCTATCGACGTGCGGTGCTGTGCAATGTGAAAGAGGAGACAAATCCATATAGAAGTCTTGACATATTCTAGTCCTGCTAAGGCTTTTTCAACAGCTTGAAAAAGCTGTATTTTACTGTGCACTTGTAATCTCAATTACTCTTTGCATATTTTTTGTAAGTTAACATTCACTTCCAAGATATGTTTTTCCTTACAAATATCCTAGTCAACACTGCTGTGTTTCATACTCTGAAGACCTTCAATATTAAGGAAAATATACTCCTGATCTAAAGTTAATCTAATATATCTTTGAGTTGTATTATCTGTCAGCTTTTGCAGGCAGCCTAATCAATGCCATACATTTGAATGGTGACAACTGTTTAATCCCTGCTTGAAAGGAACAATTCTTTTATGCCTTTAGTAACTTATTGTAGCTTCCTTCTCCACGCTGGCTACAAGAGAGTTATGAATACTGTACAACTCTCATTTCCTCTCATTGTGCACTCAAGAACATTAGATACTTAACTGAAGTACCTCATTATTTGGGACTTCTTCCTATTTTCCCTTTTCAATGCACTGTTAATCATTTTTACCCCTTAAACCACTGACAGACACTGTGCGGGAGATTTGCTACTGCAGCCAAGATCTGCTCAGCAAAACAGAGATGGGTATTGTCAATTATGGCTATGTGATTTTCTGCTCTGACCTCAGTGTAGGTTAGAGCAGCCTCTGAGCTGCTCTAATCTACACCAGCTATCAATGGTTTCTCAAAGGATCATTTACCAGCTGGGGATAGCTGGAGCATGATATGCTCTTGCTGCGCCTCCTCCTGCCCCAATGCATCCCTTGAAAGGGGGGTGGTGGAGTAGGAGCCATTTGCATCAATTCTGTATTTGCTGAAAAGTCCCCTGTGGCTAGGACATCTCAAGCCATGGAGAAGTGGATACTTTCCACTCTCTTTGCACTACCTAACTGGCACAAAAGGAGCAGATAAGGGGACTGAATAAGCCGTCCAAAAATGCAACCCTTGCTATAATTACAGAAGCAGTGCACCATATGTACGTCATAGTATAGTTATTGGCAACATTTTGCTGCATATTTTAGGTTTATCCTTGAACAGCCTGTTACTGCCAACTATTCTTTTCCCTATTAAAAGGGAAAATGTTACATGCTGCTCATGAACTCATGTCATAACAGTGTAATGGCATCACGACTCACCACCGCTGGCGCCTCCTGCTGGTTGCTCCAGGAATTAGCTCTTGTCAGCTGTGGAGTGCCCTCTGTGGGCTGGTGTCTCGCCCGTTGTCTGCTTTGCTGATTTGGGAACTGCCTTGCTCCCCGCTCGGCGGTGTCCGCTTCAGGACACTGCCCTCTGGCAGTGCCCACAACTCCATTCTCACCCCCTTCCGGCATGGGGGGTAACGACAGTCCTTCAGCTAGCACCTCCCTCCATGGCCAACCACAACCTCAAAGTCTAGCCCTCACTTCAGGGCAAGTTGCAGTCTGTCTCGGCCACACTCCTCTGTGGCCAGGTGCAGTGTAAAGGGGGGGACCCAGGCCCACCCGCTACTCTGGGCCTCGACCCAGGGATCATCTAGTGTCAGCCTCTCTGCCTTCCTCCACTCCCTCTTGTCAGTCTGTCTTCCCTGGGCCACTTCCCCTTTGGCCCTGTGCACCTTCTCGACCCTTTTTAGCAGGGGCCGCAGCCTGGCAGGTAACTGTGCCAGAGCTGTCCTCTGTTCCCCAGAGCCTGCTCAGCACTGCTCTGTCCAAGGTGCTACCTCCTTACCTCAGGAGCCAGTCCTCCTCCCTTGCTAGTCAGGGAGAGACTCTCTCTCCTTTGCTAGGCAGCCTTTATATAGGGCCCAGCCCGGCCCTGATTGACTCTCCACAGGCTGATTGGTTGCTGGTCTGTGCAGCCTCTCTGGCCTGTTCCAGCCCTTTTTCTCATGGAGTGGGGCAGCCGTCCCACTACAAACAGCAATTATAGCCCTGGAGATAACACCTCAGGTGTTTGACCTTATCTAGACTTATATTATTGACTAATACGTTAATACTTCACGATCTTACACCATGATTGTATAAATGAGCTTACACCTGACACTAAATTTCAGAAGCCTGTTTGAAAGACTGTATTTATGTATACTTGTCATGCAGAGTTAATTTATCAATTCTTCTCTCAGATTTCTTTTCAATAATTTTGAGAAACAGCTCAGTAATCAGACAGTGCTGTAGCTATTGTTTCTGCATTCCAGTAATCAAAGAAGAAGGATATATTTTTTTTTTTTTACACAGACTGGTTGATACAGAATCATCATTTTCTCTTTTAAATCTATAGGTTTGCATCAAGCCCCGTGTGAACATTAATAATATTAGAGATGACCTAAACCACAAAGACCAGATCCCGATTGAACTAGCCCTAAAACTGAGTACCTTAAGGCTGGATCTGTTACAGGAATAAGAGCTAGTTACGAAACTCAGATTGTTATCTAAACTAACTGAAAGTCTGTGGGTATTCATATTCAAGAGTTTGGTTCGGGTCTATACTTGTTTGAAAGGGTTAAAGAGCTGATCTGGGCCCCAGAGGCCATGCCCCCTTGCCTCTGTTGGGCATGCTCCCAGTGGAGGGAGCATTTAATAAAGAACAACTCAGCTCTGTCTGGGCTGACAGCGGAGGAGAGAAGTTGGGTACAGCAGCCGCCCACTGGGAAGCCACTAGGACTCCAAGTCGTTAGGATTGAGCTCATAGCCCAACCGCTAGAAGGCCGTTGACTATGGAAGCTGAAGGCGACAACTCGCCTTTGCCAGTGGAGAAGACTCAGGAGACGGCTCTGTGGGAGAACACAGGAGGGACCCCCCAGTCCAGCCCAAGATGATGCTGGAGGGACTGGACCAAGAGAAGGAAGTGACCCAGAGAGTTAGTTTAGGGGTATCAGGTCCTAGGCCTTGGACAAGGGCTACTTTTCCAAAAGGCCCTGGGTTGGAACCCAGTGGAGTAGGATGGGCCTGGGTTCCCTGCCTCCCACATTCTCACCAGTGAGCAATGCTACCTTGAGCTATTTCTGCTAGGCAATGTGACCTTTGAACTCTTTCCAGTGGGTGATACTACTCTGAGCTATTGCCTCGAGGCAAAGCAGCCTTTGGACTCTCACCAGTGAGCCACTACCCCAAGCCGTGCCTGCCAGGGAAACTAACCCTTGGACTCTCACCATTAGGTGTTACACCCTGGAGTATCACCATTAGGCAATACTGCTGGCCCGGAGCACACAGTCAACCCTCCCAACAGAACTAGGTCGTATAACATAGTTTGTACTCCTGTAGCCTGGAGGTTCAGGCAATTAATACTTTATACAAACTGGATTAATTTTATCTGTACTGTGCTCTTCAGTGATCTAGATTGCTCTGCCTATTCTTGTTATATATTGTGCCACCTTTAATGGTCTGTCTATTCCCTTGGCAGATCTAAAGTTATCTTTTTCGCAACAAAATCACGTCTTTTCCTCTTTCCTATAGCAAATTTGGAAACATTTAGCTCTCTTGTTTATTTAGGGACAGACTGAGCACCTCACTCAGGTGAACAGAACTCACATAAATAGTTCTAATGACTCCATTGGGGTTACTCATGTGAGTAACTGCCCACTAGTGTGAGCAAGGCATTCACAGTCTGTTCCTGAAACTACTTCACCAATATTTGCCTGTGCATACGTATGTGTAGCTGTTGCCATTTTTTAAAGGTGTTCATTACATATTTCACTTAAATTTAACAGGAAAAAAATGAACAATTTAATTTTGATCACAATGTTAGCTGGGTAACGGTTCCTAAGAAACTAGAGATGATGTTGTGAGAGCTATATAGCAATAGGTGTTCACATAGTTAGCAGTGACTATAGTAGTTGTGCGTGCATCTGCAGTGCATTTATGTTAAATAGGACTATTTTCAAATAATAATAAAAAAACCCCACTTTTTTTTCCTCCAATCTAAGATGAGGTACTAGTTCTCCATGAGGATTATGCCCACAGTACATTTCAAGATCCAGTCTTCATCCATGTTTCTTATAACACAGTTTTAACATTTGTAGTTAGATTTTTTTACATGGAAAAAGTGTATTTTTTCCCACACTTACAGACCTAAAAAACTACTAGAGACTCTCTTCAAACTTTTCCAAAAGCTGGTAGCATATGAGGCTGAATTTCAATGGGCAGTCTCCACTTGTGCTCATCAATTTTGCATGGCACATATATCTGCTCCCTTTTGTACGCTGTCACCTGTAAGCAGTGCGACAAAGCTCCGACCTTGTCTCAGTGGGTCCCACCCTTCCTGGTGGATTACGCTAGCCTGTGACCCTCCACATAACCCTTCTCTCTCTAGAGGCCTACTAAGGGTCACAGCCTACTAAGCCATTTTCATCACAAGCCAGCAAGGGAGGTGAGGAGAAGCTATCTTCCCTCACACAGTCTCTGTTGTCTCCCAGTCTCAGTGATTAGTTGGGGAGGAGAGGGAGGAGACCAGGCCCACCCTCTATTCCGGACTCCAGCCCAGGGACCCTGATAGTAGCAGCTCTTGGAAGCTGACTTTTTGGAACCAGGACAAGTACAATTCCCTGGGCCACTTCCCCACAGCAGCCCCCACTTCCTCAATATCTACATCACTCTTACCTCAGGGCCTCCTTTCTTTTGCCTGATAAGGTTTGTACTACTCCATTTCTCCAGCAGCATGGGTCCTTTCTACAGCTCCTGACACCCCCTGACTAAGTGGGAGGCTTTTAACGAGTTTCAGCCAGCCCCTGATTGGCTTCAGGTGTCCCAATCAACCTAGCTATCTCCACTGCTTTCTGGAAGGATCTTAATTGGCCCCAGGTGTCTTGATTAACCTGGAGCAACTGCCATTTGGTTATCATGGTAACAGGGATTTGTTTAGCCTGGGGCTAACATACCTGTTTCTCACTACTTTCCTGTAGCCATCCGGCCTTGCCCTGTCACAGCAAGAGATGTTTTGCACATGTAAAAGTCCATTTCTCCAAATGCACATTTAGGCATTAGAGTCTGTAATCTATGCGCTCAAGTGTTAGTACATCAACATGCATGGCCAGGTGGGTGAAAAGTTGTATACACACTAGCGGAGGGTGGTATGAGGCCCCATTGAAAATTAGGCTGTAGGTGTGGAGAACATGCTCTGGAAATGTATGACAGTGAGGACACAGGAAGTTATACTAGAAACTAATTTGTAGCACACTGAAGTTTGTGGTACAATAATCAAGCAAAAATTCTTGAGATCAATGCACCTTTTTAAAAAAAAATATATATACCCCACTGCTTAAGGATAAAAGAAAACTCTTTCCTTTTTATTGATGATACAAATAATGAAAAATGTATGGCTACTATTCTGTTAGTGTCTCCTTACCTCCTTCCTTCAGAGAAAAGCAACAAAAATTATGAAGGGGCTAGAGGGATTGATTTGGAAAGAACAAAATAATTAAATATGCATAGCTTGTCCAAATAATGACTAAGGGAATAGTAATAACACTAGAAAATGTACCTTGGAAAACAACTGTGTAGTGGCAGAGAGATGGACTAGATATATTGTTATTTATATTACAGTTGTGCCTTGAGGCCCAAACTGAGACTGGGGCCCTATTTCGCTAATCACTGTACAAACACATAGTAAGAGACAGTACGCTAACAGCTTACAGTCTGAACAGATGAGACAAACAAAGGATGAGAGGGGACTTGCCCAAGGTCAGAGGGTAGTGGCAAAGCCAGGAACAGAATTCTTATAGTCCAGAGCCCTATTGGATGGACCACACTGCCTAAGTTACATCATCCATTGCTATTGTGCCTTCCACGGCGGTCTAGTTTACATGCTGAATAGAGCAACTGCACTGTTTCAGAACCTTGCCTTAATTATGGTGCAGACTGTGGTCGGCCCATTTGCAGGTGTTCAAAGAGCCTCTCTTGAGGCAATTCAAACACAGGGGACTACAAAGGGGTAACACTGCTGCTGTCACTAGCCACCCTAAAAGGGTGGGGGACAATGGTTGGCAATGATCCCATCCACTATTCACACCAGTCAGCTCCACTGAGGAATATTAACTCAAATTACTCTGACCAATTCTCAGTTTTTCAGTGCAGAAGGATCTGCCTGTTAGTCCCCTATTTTCAATAGCAACACTATTTTAGTCCTTAGAATGCTGAGGGATGAATATATTCAACTTTGGCACCTCAGTCCTTCTCTCCCACCAGCTGCGGACCAAGGTCCCTTCATGTTCCTTGCCTCTCCCACTCCTGAATAAAACAAAATACCACCCACCTTCCCAAGGACAAACCCTCATCTATCCCCTCTTCACTACACTCGGCCAAGAGCTCCGTGCTCACTGCACATCTGCCTTTGACAGCCAGCTCCATCTGGACTCTGTGCTGATTCATCTCTGCCATTTAACTTGACTCCAATATGCACAGGATTAGATTTTAAGCTTTTTATCTTTTCAATTAAGCATTCTCCCCACCCACTCCGATCCATGTCACAACCTCTCCTAAAGGAATAATAGATAGGTTGCCTATCTCTAATCTGAATGTAATGCTTTTATGGTACAATAAAATCAGAAAGTAATTTCTGATCAGAACAGAAAGAATATTTTTAATTTCTCAGCCTGACAGATGTTTAAAGACAGCTTTGGAGTAAATACCAGCACCATCTGGATGACATGTCACCCTATCCAGATGGAAAAGTGCTACTTAATATTTGCTGTGGGCAGAGCAGTTTAAAATACCATAAAATTTCAAATTAAACAATGTTAGAAAATCCACTGAAAATAGAAATAACATAGTTCATCATTTCTAGCAATTTTTTTTTAAAATTAATCAGCATAAAAAACAGCAGAGTTTGCTATAGTAATAATGGGAGGATCTGTATTCCAAAATTTATCAAGAACACAGGATACATTATGTTTCCCTAACAGCTATTTAAATATGTAAAGTTAAAATATTGCTGAAAAAAGCTAGGGTCAGTATTTTCTCTCCTCATTGCTGCCTCCTGTTTTTCTAATAGGAATGGAAATAATACTAGATAACAGTCCTTTGTAGATAAGAAAATCTACTATTTCATGGAAGGTAAGATTTGTAAATTAAATAGAATTTGGTTTCTATCCAAAGAGCTGTCCTTGACACTCAGCAAGAGAACATGTAAGTTTCTCAACTGATGTCTTGACAACTCAATAATGTCTTATTGTTTAAATAAGAGTCTAACCTGTCATTTAACAACACTTGTAGTAATGGTGCACTGAAACCATTTAAAAGCCTTTGGAAGCTCTGTTCAGAGGCCTATGGGGGAAGAATAAATATTTTGCTACTCAAACTGTTGACATTGATAACCAGTGAACGCTGCAGTGTTTTTCTAACCAGACCCAGAATGCCCTAGAAAACAGTATTGCTAGGAATCACGGTCCAATATTGCTGTGCTTAATTTTTTTTTTTAAATACAGATGAACTCACTGATAGTGGCAATGAACGAAGTGAAACTCTATTTACAGTGAGAATAAAGATCCTTAATTGTTTGTCAGCTACCAGGTGAAATTCTGGTTATAACAATTCCCAGTTTTCAGACAACTTGTAAATATAACCTCACTGCTGTGGTGTTACTGTGGGAGTTTAGCCTGATAGGTTGATCACGGGTAAGATTCTCTGGGTATATATTAACTATGTCTCTAATAAATACTGCTGTTAAGTTACTAGCAATGAATTATTATCAAGACTAGTGGATTACTTGAATATAAAACAGCATATGGTACCAGGAGTGAAAGAAGTGACAAAAAGAACTGGAAGACATTAAAAACAAACAAACAAAAATAAACCCCTGAGGTAAAAGTTACTCAGAAGTGAAAAACATATTTGAATGAAATAAACTGTATCAATTAAGAGTTCCCACATTTATGAGAATGTCAAGAAATGCTGCAGAAAACTGGAAAAGATTTAAACCAAAATTTGTTTTATTTTTGAGGGCATTTGGATCTACTTATATGGAAGATGAACAAAAGAGCACATCATTTTGAATATTTTAGATATTGAAGCAATTTCATTATATTATTCATTTTAACTTAATGTTAGAGAATGAGCTGACTGAGTTTGTCTTAAAAACATTTGAGGAATACCATTTACTCATATATGTATATTTATGAGTAAGTATAATACTGTTCCAAAAAAAGTGAATATCATTCTGGGATGTATCAGCAGGGAATGTTGTAAGCAAGACATGAGAAGTGATTTTTCTAGTCTATTCTGATTTGATAAGGCCTCAATTGGTATATTGTGTCCAGTTCTGGATGCCACATTTCAGGAAAGATGTGGACAAATTGGAGAGCAACAAAAATTAATAAAGTTCTAGAAAACATGACCTATGAGGAAAGTTTTTTAAAAATCAGTTTGTTTAGTCTGGCGAAGAGAAGACTGTGGGGGAGACATGATAACAGTTTTCAAGTACATAAAAGGTTGTTACACTGAGGAGCATTAAAAATTGTTCTCCTTAACTTCTGAGGAGAGGATAAAAAACAATGGGCTTAAAATGCAGCAAGGGCAGGTTGGACATTAACGGTCAGGTTGGTTAAGCATTGGAATAAATTCCATAGGGAGGTTGTGGAATCTCCATCACTGGAGATTTTTAAAAGCAGGTTATACAAACACCTGTCGGGGTGGTCTATATAATAATTAGTCCTGCCATGAGTGGACTAGATGACCTCTCTCTCTCTCTCTCAAGGTCACTTCCAGTCATATGATTTTATGATTCAATAACTTAGTCCTGCCTAGAGTGCAGGGGACTGGACCAGATGATCTATTGAGGTCCTACACTTTTATGATTCTAAGAGACTCTTGAATAATTTTCAACAGATCTAAAGATAAGAAGGCAGACATGTAATTTCCAGAATCTATCTGAGTCAATGATAACAGATCAAATGTTGATGGGTATAAAAGATACTAGTTTAAGAAAAAGACTGTTAGAAGAGACAGATCTAAATCTGGGTAAAGCTATGAGAATTTGCCAAACTGCTGAATTTAATCAACAAGGATTGCACATTTTAGAAAGAAAATAAACATGTGAATATAGACTTAATAAAGAAAAGTAAAAAACAAGTCTCTGAAGGAAAACAGAGTGAAAGTATTACAGTTAAAACATATAAGCATATGAAAGCATGCTTTAGATATGGAAGGAGGTACCAGCCTAGACAATGTACAGCACATGGTCAAACCTGTCAAATCATCAACAAACAGAACCATTTAGCAAAAGTTTGTAAACAGAGATGTCTGGAAAAACAGGAGCTTGGGAGACAGGCCAGTCCTCGCTTACACACAGCCCTCCAACCTGAAGGAAATACTCACCAGCAACTACACACCACACAACAAAAACAATAACCCAGGAACCAAATCCTGCAACAAACCCTGGTGCCAACTATGTCCGCATATCTATTCAAGGGACACCAACTTAGGACCTAACCTCATCAGCCACATCATCAGGGGCTTGTTCACCTGTACATCTGTGATATATGCCATCTTGTGCCAGCAATGCCCCTCTGCCATGTACATTGGCCAAACCGGACAGTCTCTAAGCAAAAGAATAAATGAACACAAATCTGACATCAGGAATTATAACATTCAAAAACCAGTAGGAGAACACTTCAGTTTCCCTGGTCACTCAATAACAGATTTAAAAGTGGCACTTCTTCAACAAAAAAACTTCAAAAACAGACTCCAACGAGAAACTGCAGAACTGGAATTAATTTGCAAACTGGACATCATCAAATTAGGCCTGAATAGAGACTGGGAGTGGATGGGTCACTACAGAAACTAAATCAATTTATTAGTCTCTAAGGTGCCACAAGTACTTCTCGTTGTTTTTATAAAAATGAATTTCCCCTTGCTAAATATTCACATCTTCTTGTCAACTGTTTGAAATGGGCCACCTTGTTTACATTGGCCTCATTAACACTACAAAAGTGATTTCCACTCCTTCTTGTCAAATGTTGAGAATTGCCTACTTCCAACTTAAATTGAATTGGCTCGTTAGCACTGACCCCCACACACTTGGTAGGGCAACTCCCATCTTTTCATATGCTGTGTATTTATACCTCCCTACTGTATGTTCCACTCCATGCATCTGATGAAGTGGGTTTTAGCCCACAAAAGCTTATGCCCAAATAAATGTGTTAGTTTCTATAGTGCCACAAGGACTCCTCGTTGTTTCTGCTGATACAGACTAACACGGCTACCACTCTGAAACCTATTATTTTATACCAAGGTCTTCAGTTTTCTTGAATATATGGTATAGGTTGTTTAGACTGAACATTTCTATATTTTTGACATATGTTATAGTTCTTGATTATTTTTCACATTTTCCTGAAATATCTATACCAGAAAACACAAGTGCCAAACAAGTCATTAATAACATTAAATCAATTTTTGCAGGGCATGGCATTCCCAGTACAGTAATGGTTGATAACAGACCTCAGTTTCACAATTAAGAGTTTAAAAGTTTTGCTATAGCATAATTTTGAACATATTCCATCAAGTCCAGTTACCCAAAATCTAATGGGCTAGTTGAAAATGTGTTAAAATAGTAAAAAGATTACTAACAAAAGATGAAGAAACAAATACTGATTTATATTTGGCATTATTAAATTATAGAACATCACCATTACAACAAGGTTTATCACTTGAACAGATGTTATTTAACAAAAAGCTAAGAAACAGATTACCTATGTTTTTTCAAGAAGAATATAAAGAAAATAATAAGTATAAATATTAGTTGAGCTTGTATCAAAATAATAATTATTATAAAGGATGGCATAAACTACCTTATATGACCGAATGATAGAGTACCTATCCACAAAGATAGAAATTGGGCTTAGCAAGCCACTGTAACAAAAGTATTCCTATGATTCTTATCATGGTCAAGTGTAAAAACAAAACTGGAGACATTTGCAATCTTTACCTGCAAGACCAGACTCAGCTGAAAGAAGAAATGATACAGTACAGCAACAAGAGCAGCAACAAAATGAAAATGACATAATTTCTCTAAATAGTAAGAATAACTTCAACAATACAGCAAATATTGAAGTTATACAGTCATTGCATCAAAGGAGACCTGTTAAAAGATGTATGTATGAATACATTTGTGCCAAAAAAAAGAGAAAAGAACAGAAGAGAAAAGAAAAGAGATGTGGATTTTCTATGGCTTTAAAAGAATGAAAAAAAAATCTTCAGGGTGTAGGAGCTGACAGTGGGAGGAGGCAGCTGGTTTTAGGTTGAACGGTTAGATTGACTTGAGTTAAGATGCTCTGGGTATATGTTCATTATGTACCTATTAAAGACAGTTAAGTTACTAGCAATGAATTGTTATTAGACTAGTGGATTACTTGCATATAAAACAACACAACTGCAACACGGTTCCAGGGTATTGCTGGTTGAGTACTTAAACCCTTAGATCTCCAACGGCAAGTACAATCATCCATATGGTTCAGCTGAGGCTTGGGAGTGTTGGGAGCTAAGCTCCTCCTCCTTTCCTTAACCTACAGTGGCACCTGTCTGACTCCATTCCTGAACCCATCCACTACCTCCCACCAACAAGAAGCAGAAGACCATGCCCTGCTACTGTGGAGTGCGGAACTTCACACTGCTGGGTGCCATAGTTCTGGTCATCAGCTTGCCTCGGCACACAGCTAGTCTGGACTCCAGATCTCAAACTCTCTACCTCTGGCTTACTCTCATAGTGAGCACTGCCTGTCCCTTGCTAGTTCCTGGCCTAAGGTAGTAGGTAGGCTCTCTGGCAGTGGGGAGAGGGGACATAGCTCACTAACAGTAGGGACAGGCCAGAAGAGAAGCAGTATTCCAAATGAGAGGGTCAAATTGAGGCAAAAGTCCTGCCTCCAAGAAGCATGAAATCCTTCCTCTTCCTGTCAGTTTCCCCTACTGACTCCCCTTTAACTCTAGAAACTGACCAGTGTTAAGAATGGTAAAGTAATATCTTTTATACTTCCCCCATCTTGTCTCTCTAATATCCTGGGACCAAAGCAACTACAACAAAACTTCATACAGTGTTAAGAATGACATTGCAAGGTCCTATCTGGGCTGGGGAAGGAAATATCCACAGAAAACACAAACTGACAAAGTGGCTGGTCTCCAGCTATCAACAGAAATCTTTGGTACCTATCCTCTGAACATTTATATTCATTGTCAAAGACTATTATGACCAGTGCCAGAACCTACATTAAGACATGCATGCTGAAAGAAAGCTCTGTCTGGCTTTTTAATAATCCAGTACATTAATTTTCAACAAAATCAGCGTTAAAAACCTTTTGATGCTAAATGGCACTTTCAAATGATTTATATAATTTCATAAATTATGCACTTATTTGTAGAACCAAAATATTCCAGAGAATTCAAGAGGCTCCCACTCTGAAAACTAACAGAACTAGCAATGTGGGACTTAATGTTTATGTGTCTATTAACTTCCATGTCAAATTTCCTCAGTTCAAAGGTTTTTTTTTCGAACAGGCCACCCTGATAACTCAGCCTGGAAACTCAAAGTCAAGCTGGATTCTTTCTTTCTTGCATAGTCTTCTACAGACTCTGCAGGGGAAATCCACCACTTAGCTAAATCTGTGCATGCCCATTGCCTTTAGCTATATACTCTGGGCTCGTTGTGACTCTCTCTGTGTTTTTTGTTTTGTTTTGTTTTGTCTGTGAGATATATACAGTGGTATACATAATAATTTGCTTTAGAAAGTGTTCCAAGAATAGGTAGATACTATGTACTGATGATAGGTAAAAATATTACACCTTTGAATTAAATGCTGCAAAACACCATGGGATTGATTCTATTTTCACAGTAGTGGATGTCAGAAGTAAATCCCTTGAAACCAGTGTAAAAGTGGGTGAATTGAGGGCAATTCAAGCCCCATATGGGGGATAATACAACAGAGTGGAATTTGCTCATACAAAATGTCAGAGAGGTTGTAGCATTTTGTGGCATGTTGCAAACTTCTGTGGTGAGCCACACATCTTGTTTTCTGCTGTGCTTTGTCACAACCTAAAGCAGGTGACCTAGCTCAGAGAAATAACCAGCATGATGAACCTTTCATTGCACAGAGAGGCTTGTGGTATGCTATGAAACACTGCAGTCTCTACTAGACACTGATGTGGGATATGATAAATTGAATTACTGAATGAATCTTGTAACTGGTTTAGCAACTGGGGCATTAACATTCCACCTATCCTGAATGAGACTTCCTGCCCCACAGGGTGAATTCCACTGAATATCATTGATTTGCTGTAGAAAAGACATTTCCTCCTGCAGGTGGAATTTTAAGGATCTTTCCATCCTGACCCACTGAGGTCAATGGCAAAATGCCTAGGATTAGATAGCCAGAGTGGGTAAGTCTATACAGAGATTGCCCAGGTCAGCTGATTCAGTCTTGGGCTGTGGGGCTAAAAATTGTTGGGTTGGCATTTGGGCTCAGGCTGAAGCCTGAGCTCTTGGACCCACTCACCCTTCACAAGGTCCCGGAGTTCTGGTTCCAGCCTGAGCCCTAACATTGACACAGTGATTTTTCAGCCCTGGAGCCCTTGCGAGTCTGACACAGCTGACCCAGGCCAGCTGTGGGTTTTGTATCCCTGTGTAGACCTACTCAGTGAGGCATAAAGTGAAAGAATAAGAAACCCAGTTATGAGCTGAAAATAAGCCCTATTGCAAAATACTTGGGTATGAAAACCCTTCTCATAGCCAGATCTGCAAATAGAGATTTATCAACAACAGGTATTATATGTTGTAAATGTAGATTTTCCATGTGCTGACATGCATTGCCCTTTGGTGCTACATTGTTTTATCACACAAAGAGGCAACTATAAGGCCTTTATGGGCCAAATTTATAAAGGACATCCATTTTGTGTACACACAAATGGGCATTTGCACAAGCAACCTGAATAATCTCTTTGGTACAGAGATTTGCCACTTATGTGATAGTGGCCTCTTCAATCTAGCAGGGAAAGTTATAGTGACTGGAAGTTGAAGTCTAGATTCAGACTAGAAATACAGGGTAAATGTTTAACAGTGAGAGTTATTAACCATTGGAACAATTTACCAAGGGTTGTGGTGGATTCTCCATCACTGGCAATTTTTAAATCAAGATTGGATGGTTTTCTAAAAGCTCTGCTCTAGGAATTATATTGAGGAAGTTCTATGGCCTGTGCAATGCAGGAGGGCAGATGAGATGATCACACTGGTCCCTTCTGGTGGGGGAACCCATACATCTATGATGTAATCCATTGTTTGCTTCATACACCCAAGCAAACTAAGGCAAACCAACAAAAACAGGGATAAGTTTTTAACATAAGCAGTACATCATCATCAGCCTTTACATTACAACAGAAATAAGTTGTCCAGTAGGTTTCAATCACGGTACACATTTCTTATATTCTGTTTCTACCTTCCTCTCCCCTATCTTATTTATGTGAAAGACTTTCCAGAATTGCCTTTTCACCTGTCACTTTAATTCCATTCTCTCTGCATCCTGCTCTTCCAACCTTAACTCCAAGAAATGTAACATTTTCACTCAGTATTTTAGTATCATTATAAAGCTCCCTACATCTTTTCTTGGCATGTGGCTTACAACTTGCAATGAATATGAGACTGTTTTTAAAAGACTGTTTTGAAATTTCAGTTTTGAATAGCTTTTTACATTCTCCGGCATAAGCAATGGCTGGAAGAGAAATGGAGCTGTGATAGAACTTATTTTAACCCCTCTTTTTGTCCTTGTTTTTGTATAGATGTACAGTGAGAAAAGCATTGCGCAGTGTGTCCATTGGGTATAGCTGTGGAGTTAGAGTTCACTAGACTCGTCCAAAATGAGCACTTAGAGGTTGCCAGGAGAGGAGAAACCTATTCTCCATTTTCAATGAGGTTTGTATCCCTTTGGTCTGGCTTTGTCTTGGATTCAAATTAACCTAAAAATTCAAAACAAAACACAGCCTAAGCCTTTCCCCTGAATTTCTACTAGTTCTGTATCAAACTGCAAGTCTTGCATGGACTCTATGTGAATCATTCAATTGACCCAGGTTTGCAAATGTTTGGACTACCTGGGTTCAGCTTTGAATTGATAATAAAACATACAACTGTTTCTCGTAGCTATAGTGAGTATTATTGGTCCCATTCCCAACTCTACCATTAATTTGCCAAGCTGTGGCCATGGGCTTGTCAACTAACATCTCTGTGCTTCACTTTTGCCAACTATTAAATGGGGGATAACGCGTGGGGTTGTGAGTCTTAGGCTATGTCTACACTACAGAGCTTACAGCAGCACAACTGTATCACTGCAGCTGCTCCGCTGTAAGGTCTCCCGTGTAGCCACTCTATGCTGGTGGGAGAGAGCTCTCCTGCCTACATAATTAAACCACCCCCAGTGAGCAGGATCTCCCACTGACATAGCACTGTCCACACTAGCATTTTTTTCAGTGAAACTTACGTCGGTCAGGGGTGTGTTTTTTCACTGACCGAAAAAAGTTTTACTGAAAAAAGTGCTAGTGTAGACATAGTCTTAGTTAATTTTTGTAACATGCTTTGAGATTATAGAGTGGAAAATACATACAGAATATACAGCAAGTTCATAGATTATTAGTAGAACTTCTTGAAAGAACATTTTCACTATCCCATGTGGTTAGCTCTAACAGAGCTGCTATCTAGATGGATTTTATACTTAAACTAAATTAGACTCCAAATTAAACTAGGGAGATGCTTTTTATTAAAAATAAATAAATAAACCCATCTTAACTCTTTTTATTAAGTTCAGTTCATGTTTCTTTTCAGCAAGCATATAATCTTAAAGGCCAGCTGAATGGAATGTGGAAAAGATTTCCAAATCCTTCCTAGATTAATTCCCCTGATTTAATGCAGAATAGATTTCTATTCATGATATAACTGAAGGAAATAGATTTGTCCATGAAATCACATGTCAATTCTGCTAGAAGCATTGGGGGTGTGAAAAAAAATCGGGGTGGAATTTTGAGACAACTTTTTGCTTTCTTAAAAATAACTATGATCCTCAGAATTTAATCATTGTTTAAACTTACATTGCTTTCCTTGTACTTTTTGCAAAAAAATATTAAAAAGAAAAAATATTTGAACAAAACAACCCAAGAGAAAGATTGAGTAACTGTCCATTAAACAAGTAGACAATGGATAATAATTAGCAGATGAATATTTGCTTGCTCATGTAATTTTGATTCCATAACTATTGACTGACTCCTTTATTATTTAGAACTTGATTTCAACTTTCTGAGCTGCATGTGGTTCCAGGTAGATGTCTGCAGCCCTAGACATAATAACAGCAATCATGTAATATATTGAAAAACCAGATGCACCTCAGACTGATCAAAGCTGTGATGGACTGTTTGCCAGAAAGATTCCAGAAGGATTTGTTTCCCTAGTTTAGTTGATGGAGAATTCAGATTTCCTGGTCTGATGTTACTTTAGAAATGCTTCAGCTAATACACCTCTCCAAATCAGGAGATTCCATGACACTATTGTACAGTAAATGTGGCTGGTAGATGCATGCAGTATGAGTTTCACTTTTTGAAGCAAGGCTTGCCAGATGTTATATCAACTACCAGGAGTGGAAATCTTCTGAGATAGAAAAATCTGCTGTATTAGACATGAGTATTAAAGCTGAGATAGATATCCAGTGCAGAAACATTTGGGACTGGGAGCTGATGCAAGTGAGATGCCATACAGTCAGTGGTGAGCTGGAGCCGGTTTGCACTGGTTTGCGCGAAGCGGTTGTTAAATTTTGAACCAGTTTTAGAACTGGTTGCTAAAAATTGTTACGGCTCCCTGAGCTCCCAGCCAGGGAGGCTCCCCCGGCCCCTCCCCCATCATCCCCCCTCTCGCTGAGCCTCAGTGTGCCGTGCCGCTGGCGCCAGCGCTCTGGACTGCTCCTGGGCAGCTCTGCAGATCCTGCCGCTTTGAGCAGCATGGTACGGGGGTGGGGCGGTGAGCTCCAGGGGGCCGCGCGGCACCCATACACGCTGCCCTGAGCAGCATGGTAAGGGGGCCGGGCCGGGGCTAGGAGGAGGGGTTGGATAAGGGGCAGGGAGCGGTGGGAGCATGCAGAGGTTCTGCGGGGGCGGTCAGGGGACGGGAAGGGGGGGGGTTGGGTAGGCGTGGAGTTCCAGGGGGTCTGTCGGGCAGGGCCAGTGCAACCACTAGGCAGACTAGGCGGCCGCCAAGTGGTTAGGGGTGTCAAAAAGAGGTGCCCCCCCATTTTTTTAAACAGCGGAACACAAGGCTGCCGCTGCTCCCCGCCTCCTGGCTTCAGAGGGGCCACCGTGGCACAGCCAGTCCCTCCACCCGGGGGAACAGCCGGCGGCGGAGCCGGGAAGGGGAGGGTATAGCACTAGCAGCTGCACCTTTTTCCCCGCGCCACAGGCTGAGCCGAGCTCAATCCGTGGCGCTGGGAAGAAGGCGCAGCTGTGCTCTGCTCTTTTGGCGGAGAAGCTGGGTGTCTACTTCACCTGCAAGGTACCTAGCCGGGCCACAGAGAGCTGCACGGGCCCGCGGAGTGCCGGGGGGTGAGCACGTCCAGTCCCTGGCCTGGGGAATGGTGTATGTGGGAGCAACCCGGGCACCCCTCCCCCAGCCAGTGCCACCCCCTCCAACACCCACCGACCAGCTACCTTCTCCCCTGTGCACTCACCGCTCCAACAACCCACCCCGTCCTGCCACTTTTGCCTCTGGGCAACCTCCACCCGGCAATGCCTCCACAGCCAGCCACGGTCACGTTCACCCCTGCATCAACCTCGGGACCCCCTCCCTCCGGCCTGCCATCTCCCTCCTGCCCACTTCTCCCTTGTGGAAACCCCTCCTTGCCACCTTCACCCCCCTACAACAACCTTGGTCACATACAAACCCCCGCCTGCCAGCCCCTTGCAACAACCCCCTCCTGCCCACTTCTCCCTTGTGCCACTTCCTCCCTGCCACTGCTCCCCCTGCAAAGAGCCCCGTTTACCTCTGTGCAATCTCTTCCCTGCCACTACACCCCCGCCTCCCTCCCACCTCTTGGCACATTCCTTAAATCAGAACTTTTTATAGGGAACCGGTTGTTAAGATTTTGGCAGCTCATCACTGCATACAGGAAGAAACTCTTGAGTTGTAGTGATGATGTGATAAGTTTTGAACTAAATTTCTTTGTGTATATTGTTACAGAGAAATAGTTTCTAGGCCTCGTTCCAGGTGGATCCCCGTGGGTCATGTGCCATCAGTGGGTCACTTCATTAAAAGACATCTCTGAGGCATTTAGTTAAACTTGTGTAGTATACTATGCAAACATGATTTGCATCTTTGATTTTGCAGCTCAGATCATAATATAGGATCAGGTGTATTGGGCTGGGGAGGAAAAAACAGCCTGCTTGGTTTGACCCTGAGAGATGTAGAGTGGCCACAATACCTGTTGAGGTCAGTGTTAGTTGAGGGTAATGAGCCTCTCTCAGAGGAGGCTCAGCACTGAGTCCGTAGCTTTGCAGAGCTTGTGCATAAATGTGACACTGCACTGGTGAAACCAGGAGTTTTGTAGCATCAAGCAGAATTGGGGCAACATCTGTCATTTTCATTTCAATACAGTTGTTCTGTAAAGTGAAAAAAAAACTTTAGGTTTTGTTCCCTATCGTGCTTCTTTATGATGTTTTAAAAGGCTGTTTTGGAGTGGGGACTGGGGTTGAAGGTATGGGTTTGTTAACTTCATTTGTATAACTTAAAAATGGTTAAAAAATGTCACATCTGGTCTGCCCTGGTTTTGCTGGGAGACTCCATGGAGGTCTCAAGTGAGGCCTAGGAGCTTTCCCAGCACTTCACTGAAGTGGAGAGAGTTTGGAGAAAAGATGCATTTGTTTAAGATTGAAAGTGTCCCTTAGGTGTTTGAGGTAAACAGTTGTTAAAAACTACAAACATCCCGAAAGGGTTTTAAACAATCTGAATAAATCAGTTAATTTTCTAAAGCTAATCATGTTTTACTTACTTGGAATCTCTGATGTCTTAAACTGACTAGTTTTACAGTCTTCCAGTTTCAGAAAAGTAGGACAGACAAGATCTGAAGTTCTAATGTAAAAATAAGCATGAAATTAAAAACAAAACAAAAAATCTTCCAAGCCTTCTGTATACAATGTAAAGAGACAAAAAGGGCAGAAATCCATATTTTCCCTCTGCAGGTTACTGGTAAAGAAAAGTTCATTAAAAAACCCAAACAAAAAAAGAACTTTTTCATAGTTTGCTGAATAGCACTTTCAGAAACACATGATACAAGCATTTAATTCCTACATACTGCCATGGGAGGATCCAGAAACTATTTCCTGCTGCGACCAAGGGGATTTCTGGGTTTTCAGATAGAGGAATGAGAAGGTTTAGAATTGTGCATAAGCCCTAATGGGACAGGATGGCTTTTCCAGTATTGAACTCTATCCTGTATTATTAAATTAACATTACTTTGGAGTTTAAAAAGCAAAGACCAGTTGCCAGAAAAAATAAACAATGTGTATGCTAGTGTTAATGGCTGACTGGAAAATGTCTCTGTGTTCTGCAAAGGTCTGTCCATTATAATTTGAAGGCATATGAAAATATAATTAAGCTGAATTTCTCATTAATAATGGAATTGAGAGCAAATTAGGCCACCTTCAAGTTGCTAGACAGTGTGCTTCATTTGAAAATTGATGTATCTGCTCCACAAAAATGTGAGAGAGAGAGACAGAAAGAGATATAGGAGTGAGGTAAGACTTTCATGCAGATTAAGCTGACTCTAACCGTTAGGGAAATTGGTCAGCCTCTGAGGGAGCCACATTTTTAAAATACATTTTAGCAATAATAATATCATAATTCTTTGCATTTTCACAGCACCTTTCATCAAATCATCATTATTTGTATTACGGGAGCACCTAGAGGCGCCAGCTGAAATTGGGGCCCCATTAGGCATTCTATAAACACAATAAAAGACAGTCCATGCCCCAAACGGATAACAATCCAAGTAAACAAGACAGACCAAAGGGGTAGGGGAAATAGACACATAAAGCGGTGAAGTGACATGCCCAAGGTTACACAGAAGATCAGCCATTATTATAACTCATGTTTAGAACCCTAGTCCAGTCTAGTCTTCTATCCACCGGAGCATGCTGCCTCTCAAAAGGATTCTGGCATTAAATTCACCTCAGTGCAAAGGGTTTGCCTAAGGCCCTGTGCACTGCTGAAAACACTAATACAGAGCAAAAGGAGTGCATAGGGTTTTGTGTAAACTGTCTGCCTTGGGATACATTCTACTGACTAATAAATTCAGCTGGAGGTATCCCATAATCCTGAGCAAAGACTGCACAGAAAGCAGTGGGTCTACAAGCAGTGCCAGGAATTGTGGGATACATACGCAGAAGGTAATGTGCCAAAGCCACGGCAGTGCAGTATCAGTATAAACAAGGGACAGAATTGAATGATAGCACATTCAATGAGAGCACATGATGCAGCTCCAAGAATTCAAACACAATCAGAGCTGGACACCTCCGATTAACTACAGTTATGGGTATTTCACTGATGGCCTTTTCTAATATAGACAGGGCCTCACATTAGTCCTGTGAGAGAGGTAACTATTTCATTCCTCTTCTGCAGATGGAAAAACTGAGGTTCAGAGACCTTTTGAGCCAGATTTTGACCCCTTAGGTATGTCCTTAGTTGGGCAATTACTGAAATCATAGAGACTTCAAACCTGACTGAGGATTACTCACATGAGGAAGGGTTCCAGAGTCAGTCCTGGTGTGACTTGCTCAGGATCACACACTATGAAGTGGCAGAGATGGGGTTAGAATCCAAGTTTCCTGCTACCAGGCTCTAGCCACCAGGCCATATTGTCTCTTTTCTTTATTATTCTCACCCTAAAGGGGATGTTTTTAATATTTGGGAAAGTTCCATCTAGCTGGAGTTTTTGTTCAAGTCCATAAGGAAAAAGGAGTTTTTCAGAGATTATGACACTTTTCAAACAGTTTTTGGAATTAGATGACTCATAAGAAGCTTCTTTTTAAATAGATCAAGATTTCCCATAAATGTCTGGCAATCCCTTGAGGATAAGTACCACTGACATTTGTGTGTGCATAAGTGCAGGCCATTAGGGCGCAATGGGACAGCACAGGCCTACCCACCCCATTTTGGTGGTGAAAATGAGAACATATTGAGTTGAGTCCCTCATCTATATCTCATGTTTATACTTGGGCCGATTTTTGTATCACTGGAATTACAATTTTCCTGAGTAAGTAAAAGAACAAAGAAGGAAAATGAACAACATCTGTCAAGTGCCCCGACTTGGAGAAAGAAAATGATGGGGAGATAAATGTTTTTAACTTGAACTGCAAAAGAAAAGCAGACTAAACCCAGACTTTCATAGGACCCATAATACATAAAATGAAAGGACTTATCTGCATTCATGTAAGAATGATGGAGAAATTAGGGATTTTTTATTCTATCTTTTAAAAACAGGTTTTAATGCAGTGTTTTGTACAGTGAATTCATCTCTTTGCTTCTGTGTTTATCCAAGTGTTGGTTTTGTTTTCTTTCTTCAAGTTTCTCTATACCTGTTGGACATTTTACAAATCTCTCTCTCTCACTTTTTCCTCATATTTTCCCTCTCTTCACTTTACCAGTGCATAAAAACTTATTTCAAATGTTTGACAGGCATTTTTCATCCTCATTTTGTAGATCAGGAACAGAAGCAGCGTGTGCAACAACTTGCCCAAGGTTCCATACTGAGTCACTGTCAGAAACAGGACCAGTAGCCCACTCTTGTGACTCTGCAGCCAGTAATTTGTGCTGCTTCCTGCCTCTTTTCAGATGTAGGTCTCACAAGGGGTTACGGGGCTAGCCTGCAACTTGGAAGGCCTGGGATTAATTCCCTGTTCCACCACAGTCGTCTTGTGTGATCTTGGGCAAATTACTTAGGGCTTGTCTACACGGTGGGATGATGTGCTCAGTGGTGTGATTTCTTAAGAGTACTAACATGTTGCACATTAATTGGTCTGTGCAGACCCTTCTGGTCTGCTTTAACATACTGCTATTTGAAATGATACTGCATTAAAGTGCACTGGGGAACCTTTAGTGCACACCAGCGAGATCTACATGGCCTAATTAATGCACAACATGTTAGTGCGCTTTAGAAGCCACGCCCCCATTGAGCACATTACCCAACCAAGTAGACAAGCCCTTAGTCTCTCTGGCCCAGCTTCTCCAAAGTATTAGTCATTTAACTCCCGTTGATTTCAGTGGGAGTCAGAAGCCTAAATACCCTTGAGGATCTGTGCTTCAGTTCCCCATCTGTAAAATGGGGATAATAACACTTCCCTATCTCAAAGGGGTATTCTGAGTACAAACACATTAATGATTATGGGGCATGCACACACTATGGTACTGGGGGGCCATGTAACTAAGATAGACAGACATAATTTATAACAATGCCTGATACTGTGAACTATTCTATTGTTTTTCTATTATAATATTTTTCTCTTCCTTATGGCAGTGGGCTACACTTTCAATTAAGGTTTCATTTATAAATAATGTATAAAGAGCTAATACATGACTAATAGATATTTTAATACATTATTACTCAATTGTTATAGATTACTATAGAGCCCAGCAGGTCAATGGTTTATAGCAATTTACAACACCTTTTATTGTTGTGCTTATAACCATCAATAACACACATTACTCATGTCTGAAGTATGCTTGTGGCTCATGTATTAACCCTTTATAAACTATCTATAAATGAAAAGGAGTACTTATGGCACCTTAGAGACTAACAAATTTATTTGAGCATAAGCTTTCGTGAGCTACAGCTCACTTCATCGGATGCATAAGCTCACGAAAGCTTATGCTCAAATAAATTTGTTAGTCTCTAAGGTGCCACAAGTACTCCTGTTCTCTTTGCGAATACAGAGTAACATGGCTGCTACTCTGAAACCTATCTATAAAAGAAACTTAGTACAGAGATCACATGATATTGTTCTTATATTTTCTTTATAAAAATAGAAAATGTGTGGATTTTGCTATTTTCTTGTTTGATTTTCTATGATTGTTGCTAATAGGTGATGCAGTTTTGTGTTGTGGATTAGCAAAATACTGCCTTTTCTATCCAGCTCCTTTCCATAGCACTACATTCCCTTGATTTTTAAATCTATAATTTTCAGAAGTCTTGACCAGCCATCTGTCTGCCATATGTATAGTTTGCCCATCACTGTGCATACAAACACCATTGTAGTTGTAAATTGGTTATTGTAAGTGGTTATAGTAAATTTTTAAAAAAAATTTCCTCAGTAGATATAACCTGACCAAGAAGAAGTTAATCAAATAGTTACCTCACATCTACAAACAGCAGCATTTCCTCTCTCGTTTTCTTGAAAAATGAATTGAGGTGAGGGGCATAGTGGTCAAAAATTTTCAATACTAAATGAAAAAGCCACATAAGTTAAATCAGAGCATGGAAAATCGGGCTTCCAGGGTGTGAAAGCTGGGAGAAGGATTCTGCAAAATCTGTGAATTAAACTGTCTATAGCTGTGACAGAGGGCATAGTTAGCTGCTAAACTGAGAGGTCGGGTGTCCCACACACAAAAAGCTCACAGATTTCAGAAATCCAGAGAGCCTTCAGGAAAGCAGTATAGAAGTTTTCAGCCCTCACTGCGTCCTGTGGCTAGAATGGTGGCATAGAATGGCGGCCAATGTTGTGGTTTCCCATGGTGTGTGCTTTGTGGGTGTGTTTTCACTGGGAGGAAGGCTGCTTATGATTTTCTAGCTTACTTTTAGTTTGGATGGTAGTTAAGAGTTAAGAGCAAGGTGTTCACTGTGTTGTGAAAAGGGTTGTTGTTTTTTTTTTTTAAATTACCCTGTTCCCTGAAGCCTGGCAGATGCTTGACCATGGTCTTGCATACAGTGCCTGATGGATTTCCTCTAGGAGCAGTAATCACTTTGCCCCTACTTTTGACACATCGTCCAGATCTGATCATGTTTATGGCTGCCCTGTACCAGGGCTTGACCTTTGTCTGGTTTACACCACTCTTCTATGCCTTTTCTCCAGATGAAGGACATTTAGGCTCCTCATGTATAACTGTGGATGTTTGGACATTGAGGCTTTCCCATTTTGCTTAATTACACCATTTTTGTGCCTAAATTACTTTTGCTTCACTGAAGTATTTGGCTAAGTGCATGTATCTGCTACTATCATTTAATATTTAATGGTACTTTTTAAGACACTTGAGAAGTGTTACTTCTGTATTTTGTGTGGCATTGGGAAGCAAACATTTTATCAATGTGCTTTGATAATGCAGCTTTTTGTTAAGAGGATTTTACTAAATCCAGCATTTTGAGACATTTAAAATCATGGGCATTCTGATCGCTTAACAAAAATCTTTGTACTTGTTTCTTTTACTGTAGGATATGCCTTCTGTGTCAAACAGCTTTTCACCAATGACTTCCAATCTGACTATCTAACTAAAAGTATGTTGAGCTAGTGAGACATTTGAACAACAACTATGTGTAGCTGGCAAATGATTACTCACCAGGTCCGAGAAACACAAGACCAAAAAACCACAGGAAAAGTAGCCAATGAAAATGAAATTAAAAAGAGGAACTTCAGCAAATATGACCAAAATAAATCCTTTCACAGCCTTCTGGATACAGTACTACTGTAGACTCTAGCTTATATTTATCCAGGTTTGGGCTACCTGGGAGCAGGCATTGTGTCCTTTTCTGCGGGGAAATCAGTTTTTCTCATAAAAGGGGATTTCAGGGTTGCCCTTTTCTCACAGTTCAAATATTAATTTTGGTTCTGGGCCTTTGCATTATTTTATTGGTGACAGATGCTGATGCAAGAGAATTCATAATATATTATTTATATATGGGCAAGTTTGTCAGGCCCTGGCAAGTTTTAAAAAAAATCACTTCTGGGGAGAGGGATAGCTCAGTGGTTTGAGCATTGGCCTGCTAAACCCTGTGAGTTCAATCCTTGAGGGGGCCATTTAGGGATCTGGAGCAAAAATTGGGTATTGGTCCTGCTTTGAGCAGGGGGTTGGACTAGATGATCTCCTGAGGTCCCTTCCAACCCTGATATTCTATGATTCTATGACAGTTCTTAAGCATAATGATTTTAGCTTCAATATTTCTTAAGTTCCTGCCATTTCCTCCTCTTCAGTGAAGAAGTCAATCTAAGAGAAAACTTCTTTCTGAACTTGAATGAATAACTTAGAGATGAGTCGGACAGTAATAAGATGGCCTTTCATCTACATCTAAACATAGAGTTCACTGAGAAATAGATCTTATCTTAGTCTATAGCAGAGTTAAAGAGATTGGAACAAAAGATCCATCGTAAAATAGCTACCATGGGAACAGGAGACAAATAATTATCCGATTCATTCTGGTTGGAGCTCCTCCATGTTCATGAAATATAAAGAACTTAGCAAGCTTTAAAAGAACCTAACTATCACACAGAGCAAAGGCTATCCCAGCCTTAGAGTAAGCCCTGGTCTACACTGGGGGCAGGAGGGCGGAATAGATCTAAGTTACGCAACTTCAGCTACGTAAATAACTTAGCTGAAGTCGACATACTTAGATCAACTTACCGTGGTGTCTTCACCACGGTGAGTCGACTGCTGCCGCTTCCCCGTCGACTCTGCCTGCGCCTCTCGCGGCAGTGGAGTACAGGAGTCGACAGGAGAGCTCTCAGGGGTCGATTTATCGCATCTAGACACGACGTGATAAATTGATCCCCGCTGGATCGATCGCTGCCCGCCGATCCGGCGGGTAGTGTAGACATACCCTAAGGCAAGTGCCTTCCAGCACTGGGGTTTGGATTACAAAACAAATCTACAGTAAATGCTCCTTTTAGCCATTAGATGAGAAAAATCTCAGGATTGTCCATGAAAAGAAACATACTCATAAAGATATTAATTATATTACCAAAAATATATTTTCATCAATTTCACCCATTAGGATGAAATATATCATCCTAACAGTCCTCCAACTGCAGAATAATAGCTTAAGGCATATTGATAAGACTCAGATATTTCCTCAGCATTTTTTTTTTAATATCTATTCTCTGGTCTCTTTCAATGCTTGAAGAAAAGCCATTTGTATATTTCTCCTCTGAAGGGCTTCATGTTTCCATCCTTTCCCCTTTAACGGGGACTCCCAGAAACCTTGACATTACATTTTCTTAATGGTTTATTCTCATTAAATATTAGACTATTTATACATATAAAGTAATTGTGCAAAGAATCAAGATGAAAGTATATAAGTATTATATGGACATGTTTCCTATTCCCCTTTAAATCTCACAATAATGTTCAATATAGATAAAAGCAAATCAATATTCAAAACAGCTGAAAAGTTACAGAGAATAAAAACAAGAGGCTAGAATCGCTACTAAAACAGATTGTACTTCACTATAACTCCATGGACTTCTGTGGAGTGATTCCTAATTTACACCACCATGAGTGAGAAGAGAATCATGTTGCACACAATATAATTCAAGCCTGCAGAGTTTGAGTCTTGCAACATACTTTATTTTCAAAAGCTCACTCTAAAATGTATCACTCAAAAATCTATCAAAAGCAGAGTAAGTAAGATTTCAATTTTTAATTTACCAAAATCCTATTTCTTTATATTTTTATCATGATTTGCAGGAATATCCTCTGATATGTGAATGGGGTTATCCCATGCTCAAAGGACATATCAATTGTACATTATACTGAGCCTCCCTTAAAGAAATACAACTATTGATTGGATTGCCAGACCTTATATATAGTATGTATGCTGCATGGACTTCTCTCTGCACATTGCTACAAATGTGTCATAATTAACCTTAGCATTACAGTATTTTCAAATTTATGTCTCTTAATACATTGTTCTTGAATTATTTTTTCGCAGTTAAAACAGAGATAATTGCAATTAATTTTAAACAAATCTCCCAAAATAATAGCACAGTGACTTTGGGAGTCAAACAAGAAAAAGTCAGTGCTTTTTGTCATGATTTTTACTGCCGCCTGTTTCTTGCACTGTTCCAATACATAGCATTCCGTTTTACTTACATAAAACGTACTACACTGACAGTCAGCCCCATACGCTCCAAGTTTGTGTGCAAAAGTATTTTATCTTTAATCACTTTAGATGCTTACAATAATTGATTCTGTCATACTCCAAATACTTGAGCATCAAAGCTTTTAAACAAGTAAGCCAAAATGGATATAAATCACTGCCTCTGGGCTATTGTTTGTGAGGCAACAGAGGAGAGTGTCCAGTGCCTATTGATCCCCAATAATCAATGGTCTGCCTCCAGTCTACACCAACTGTTTAGTTTAGGAAAAGAGCCCTCCACTGGGTTCCTGTGTTTTATTAAATAGATTCTGTAAACTCTCCAGCTGCGGTGGGACTACTGGCCCCATGCAGAATCAGCAGATCTGGAAGCAGTGCTTCTTCGCAGCTTGACAGAATGTGCTTTTTATGACTGTGCTGATTCAGCACTGTGGGCTACAACCATTTCAAAAGAGTTAGGAGGAATTTGTCATTTTTTGACATTCCGGACTCAGATTAAAGTGTTTCTTAGATTACAGGGTTGAATCAAATAATTCTAGATGCCTGATCTGGCTTGAAGGCCTTATATGTGAGATCTCTGAATGTCAAGTTTTTATTCCCATCTTGTTTAATCAATGCTCTTTATCCTTATTTGTTCTCAGTTTTACATTTTTAGGTACAATGCTTTGCCCATGTTAACATACCTTGCATATTCATTTGAAGGGAATATTTGAGCAAATGAGATTCACTAGCAGCAAGCTCATGGAAAGGAAAGATTACAATTGTCTCCTGTTCCCCGGGTAGTGATCGATCTATCGGGGATCGATTTATCGTGTCTAGTGTAGATGCAATAAATCGATTCCCGATTGCTCTGCCGTCGACTCCTGTACTCCACCACGGCAAGAGGCGGAAGTGGAGTCGACGGGGGAGCAGAGGCAGTTGACCCGCACCATGAGGACGCAAGGTAAATCGACCTAAGATACGTCGACTTCAGCTACGCTATTCCCGTAGCTGAAGTTGCGTATCTTAGGTCAATCCCCACCTAGTGTAGACCAGGCCTAAGGCCTGGTCTACACTACAGAGTTTTGTTGACAAGTTACTCCGACAATCAAAAACTGGTATAATCACATTGCTTGTGCATGTTCACACAATGCTCCTTCTGTCGACAGAGCACGTCCACTGCTCTCGCATCAACAGTGAGAGCAGTGCACTGTGGGTAGCTATCTCACTGTGCTACTTGCCACCTTCTGCAGCGAGGAGTTGTGGGAAAGCAGAGTGGATTGCAGTGCAACATGGGCATGGGCTCAACATCCCATAATGCTATTCTTTCCGTCCCAGCATTCCATGGGCTTCTGACTATACTTCACAGCATTTTTCAACAGCTCCTGTTTCCTGCATGCCCACTATCTCTCTCTGAACAGATGGATACCGCACTGCTCTGTATTGTTGTGGTCACTGTTCTGAACACCGTGGATGGTCATGCAGTATATCATGAGCTCCTCATCTGAATAGAAATCCGAAGTGCCTGACCTGCTGTGTGTCACGGAAAGAAACAATACCAGATTGCTTTTGGCATTCATGGAGTAGCTGTACACAGTGGACCATCACTTTGGGGCTCGGGAAACAAAGTACTGAGTGTTGGGATCGCATAATTATGCAGATCTGGAATGACGAGCAGTAGGTGCAGAACTTTTGGATGCAGAAAGTCACCTTCCTGGAATAGTGTGCGGAGCTCCCCACAGCATTGCGGCGCAAGACCACCAAAATGAGAGTAATGTGTCTTTCTATACAGCACTCTGCGACGCTTTGTTAACTTGCCACCTTGCATGAAAATTGTGAAGATTCCTGACTGGGATTTGTAGTCAGCAAATGATCAAACTGCCACCTATGAATTACTACCAGCAGCAACCACCCTTTGTAGGAGGCAAATAAAGATTGGTTATCTTTCAGAGAGTTTTTTTTAATTAAATGCCAATTAACAATGCACACAAAAGGCTTGGTGGGAGGGGAGATAACAGTGCAGGACAGTGTAGTCTCTCATAGCTGCATATAAGTCCATGCTGTCTGAAGGGGTGGAGTAAATGGGGTACTAAGATGTTCCAGGAAGTTGCAAGGAATGTGTGGGACGAGTTTGGGGAGGGCATGGAAAGCAGTTCTGTATCTGCTGCAGGGGAGGGTGAGCATGCATGTATTCTGCCAGGAGCATGATCAGGGACTTCAGCATCTCTTTTTGCTCCTCCATCACTTTTTATCATCTGCTACTGGCACTTTACAATGCATTCCTCACTCTCCTTTCTGTCCTGCCTTTCTAATTGAAAATTTTCCTTCAGGTCTCTCTCCACTCCCTGCATTCTCTTTTTTTGGCCTCTGAGAATTGGAGCACCTCTTGGAACATGTCCTCCTTGCTCTACCTTGGTAGCTTCCTTACCTGGTGGAGGAGCTCTGGTGTGTATGGGGATTCCCCAGAGGGCAACATTTGCAGAAGCACAAGAAACAATACACAGAAGCATGATTGTTAATTCATGCACAGCATCGAATCATTATAGTAAAATATGCAAAAAAGAACAGGAGTACTTGTGGCATCTTAGAGACTAACAAATTTATTAGAACATAAGCTTTTGTGGGCTACAGCCCACTTCATCGGATGCAATGAAAAAGCCCACGAAAGCTTATGCTCTAATAAATTTGTTAGTCTCTAAGGTGCCACAAGTACTCCTGTTCTTTTTGCGGATACAGACTAACATGGCTGCTACTCTGAAACCTATAGTAAAATACATGTCTTTTAACATAGGAATCACTTTCTCACTGTCCCTTGGCAAGCACACATCTCAGCGAACACCCTAAACATGGAGAGTTGGGCCCGGAGGAGGGGAGGTGCTTAAGATGGGGCAAAGTATCAGGGTGTTTTTTGAGGCGATCACCGCAGGTGACTAGTGACAATATTGTAAATTCTGTCACCTTTTTCCACAGGCACCATTGAAGCCAATATCTCACTCCTGAGGGTAAGCTAGGATGCAAGGGCGCATCTCCTGCATGGATGCAGCTTCAGACCCAGTCCTTATACTGCTCGCTTGTGTGCCGCTTTGGTCCCTGCACAAGTGATTGCTGAATGGTGCAGGAAAGTTTCCTACCTGGGGGAAGTAACAAAGCAGCTCTGTCATGGAACCTTCAGCAGAGGATGTGCAAGTACCTCCAGGAAGTTTCCTAGAGATCTCCCTGGAGGATTCCTGTGAAAACTGAAGAAGTGGGATCTAAAGAAGTGGTTTTTTACCCATGAAAGCTTAAGCCCAAATAAATCTGTTAGTCTTTAAGGTGCCACTGGACTCCTTGTTGTTTTGGGGGACACAGACTAACACGGCTACCCCCAATATGTGAAAACTCAGTGTGCATTAACACTCTGCTCTGCTGCACTGCTTAGCTACACAAGGGAATGTGGAGCACACACAAACACAGCTAGTCTTGTACATTTCTATCCCTTCATCCACTTCTAGAATATACAGAGCAAAGGACAGCCCTACCTCATATAACTGAGCAGCATCAACTCAAAAACATCACTTACCAGAGCTCTCCTCTTCTGCATGATGCATGCCAGACTCCTGGGACTGGCTTGACCCCTCCAGAGTAGAAAAGAGGTCTTGACTCACTGCACCACCAGATGAGCCTCCCATGTGCTCCACATGGTCCTCCAACTAAACCGCCTCATCCACAACTTCGTCCTTGAGGTTGAGTCCACTATCCACCACCTCCAGCTCCACCAAAGTAGCCACAGGGCTCTTAGCGGTGAAGCTGGGGTTGCCGCCAAGGATGGTGTCCAGCTCTTTATAGAAGTGGCAGGTTTTTGGCACAGCACCAGAGCAATGGTTTGCCTCCCTTGCCTTCTGTTACGCCTGCCTCAACTCCTTTATTTTCTCATGGCACTGATGCATATCCCTTTCATAGCCCTTATCCAACAAGCTACAAGAAATCTGATTGTAGGTATCGAAGTTCCTATGGCTGGAGTGAAGCTGGGACTGCACAGCCTCCTCTCTCCACAGTGCCAGCAGATCCAGCAACTCAGGTGTTGGCAGAAGGAGCATTGCAGTGTGTACACCGCCACTGTCTTGTCAACAAAACCTGACTTTTGTTGACAAAACTCTGCAGTATAGAAAAGGCCTAAGTTTTTCCAGCTCTTCTTCAGGCTGGAAAGTATACAGGGTATTTTTGAATGTAGGGTCCATGAGCTAGCTCTCTTACTTTCCTCACAATCTCTCACACTCAGACTTCAGTTTCCATGTTGATGACCCATCCAACCCTTTAGCTGCATGTTTCCTCATATACACCTCTTCTTTCAATCTGAAGCCCTGGTTCAACTCTCCCATTCACCAAGGGCCATTCACTTGACTTAGTCTTCACTAAACACTGCTCTCTATCTAATTGCTGTGTTGCTGATTTCCCCTTCTCTGACCATCACATGGTCTCTTTCAGTATAACCCATCAGCTCCTCCCTCATGACCTGTCACCTGGCGTTTCTGTGATTTGCAGTCCATTAGCATTGATGATTTTTTGTCAGCTCTCAGCCCGCTCCTCCTCGTCTTCTCTTTCCTTTCTTCCATTGATATGGCTGATTATTCTCGCCACGGTTCACTCTTCTCTACCCTGGCCTCTTTTGCCCCTCTCTTCCACCACAAGGACCAACCTGCCCGCTCCTAGTCCTCGCTCACACCTAATATATGTTTCTCCCACTCCTGCTCTTAGAATCATAGAATATTAGGGTTGGAAGAGACCTCAGGAGGTCATCTAGTCCAATCCCCTGCTCAAAGCAGGACCAACACCAACTAAATCATCCCAGCCAGGGCTTTATCAAGCCGGGCCTTAAAAACCTCTAGGGATGGAGATTCCACCACTGCCCTATTCCACTCTTGCATTGGAGTGTGTCTTTGGTAGCAATTCTATGACCAGGCTGACTTCCTTCACTACAGTTTTGTTCTCTGCTCCTTCAGGTTTGCCATGTCCCTAGCTTACCAATTCTACTTCTCCAATTTAATTGAATCCCACATTGTCAATATCAGCCACCCTCCTGCCACCTTTGACCGGGGGCACTGGAACAATCTTTATGGTGGCGGTGCTGAGAGCCATTGAACCAAACTGTAAAGCCTGTATATAATGGAAACCATTTCAAGCCAGGGGGTGCTGCAGCACCCCCTGCACTTCTAGTTCCGGCACCTGTGCCTTTGACTCACTTCTGAAACCCTCCCTTTGTTCTGCCTCCACTTCTTTCTCTGCACAGGATCTCACTGATCTTTTCCAAAAGAAAATTGACAAAATGTGACATGACCCTTCTTGTCCCCTGGGACTGCCTCCCTTCTCCTACAACTCTCAGCTCCTCTTCCCTGTCACAGATGTAGAAAATGCTCATCTGCTTTCCTTGTCTAACCCGCAACCCCCAAACTTTCATCCCCTCTCTTACTATTCTCCTTAACCTCTCACTCTCCTCTGGCTCTTTCCCCTTATAATACAAGCATGCTTTGGTTTCTCTCTTCTTAAAAACACACACCCTTTGTCCTATTTGTTTCTCCAACTGCCAACCCATCTGCCTTCCCTCTTTCATGTCTAAGTTCAATTATTATACAGTCTGCAGTTGATATCTGGAGTTCCTTTTCTCCATTTCCCTCATAGACTTCCCTCTCTGGCTTCTGCCCCTTGCATTCCACTGAAACTGCTCTCCCCATAATTTCTAGCAACCTCTTCCTAGCTAAAGCTCAGAACCAATATTCCATCCTCATCCTTCTGGACTTGTCAGTCACCTTCAACACCATTGACCCTGCTCTTCTTCCTCAAGTCTTATCTGCCTTTGATTTCTGTGACACTGTCATCTCCTGGTTCTCCTCCTCCTTTCTCTCAAATTGCTCCTCTTCTCCTGATACACCTTACTTCTGAGTAATCTCATCCATAACAACAAATTCATCTACCATCTCTATGTTTATGATTCAGATGGCTATATCTTTATTCCAGCCCTTTCTATCCAAACTAAAATCTTGGCTCATTTCTCTGACATCTCCTTGTGGATATCTAGCCATCAGCTTCAGCATGACATGGATAAAGCAGAGCTCTTAGTCTTCCCCCAGAAGCCCTCCCCATTACCTCCTTTCTCAGTTACCACCACCCCATCTGTCACTTGGACCTGAACCTGGGTGTCACCTTCGACTCACACTGCTCTTTTGGTCCTCACATCCAGGCTATGTCTAAATCTTGCATCTTATTTCTGCATAACATCTCCAAGATATGGCCTTTTCTATCTATCCAAACAGCTAAAACTCTCATCCAGGCTGGCAACATCTTGTGTCTCAATTAATGCAACATTCTTCTCTCTGGCCTTGACAAATGCCATCTTTCCACACTCATATCCATTCACAGTGCTTCAGCAAAGATCATCTTCCTAGCCCATCACTTCAACCATGTCACCTCTCTCTTTGCATACCTCCATTGACTGCCCCTAGCATCAAATATTTGTAGTCACTTTCATGGCCCTTCACAGCTTATCCCTGTCCTATCTATCATCTCCCATTCATTCTCAACAGGTAGCCCCTTGCCTACGATTGGCCCATGAAGCCGACCTCCACTGGCCTCTTGTTAAATTTTTTAACAAGCACTGTTATGCTTTCTCCCATGCTGTCCTTCATGCTTAGAAGGCACTTCTCATAAACTTCCCCAAAGCGAATTCATTCTCTACCTTCAAAATCCTTCTTAAAACTCTCCTTTCCTGTGATATAACAAAAACTTGACAATGGTCACGCTCTAGTGTGCTGAGACCACTGCCTATCATGCTGATCAATATAGTCTCATTGTTTTCTTGTATTCCCCATCTGTCCATCTGTGTCCATTTGCTGTCTTTTGTTTTATATTTAAATTGTAAGCTCTTTGGGGCAGGGACTCTCTTATTCTGTGTTTGTATAGCACCTAACACAATGGAGTTCTGTTCCATGACTGAGGCTCCTAGGCACTACAATAATACAAATAATAATCTATGAATCTAGGATATTAATTCTCTTGCTTATGTATTGCTGTGATTTACTGGTTATGCTGTATTCCAGTGGTGAGATATCTCATTAGCTTCTTGTGTGTACTACTAGGCCTGAGAGATGATTTTTCAAATACACAGTTATACACTATCACCCAGATAATGCCAGCATCATTATCACGGTTTATCATGTTATTACAAGTTATAAACATTTTTATTTGTTTTCCTTCTAGAAAGGGAGAGATTTTGCTTGATTTTATGCTAGACATTCAAGTCACATCTTGTCTACTATGCAAGACTGTATGGGTGACTGTAAATCTAGTAGCTTTTCGATATCAGAGATACCAAGAAAGTGAAAGATGCTTCATTCAGAGGAGGAGTGATTTATTTTTATTCAAACTGTTTAAAATTATGGGTTTGGGCTTGTACTTTTTAACATCTATTTAACAAAAAACCCTTAAGAGAATAATACTCTTTGTTATGGATTCAACATCTCCTCTCCTTCAATGAAGGCTTTAGAAAGCTCCCCTTCTACATTTCTGAGTCATGCTTGAAGACCTCCAGTTAAAAAGACTTTTCATTCCTGATATTTCATTTAAAATAAAGGCAGAAAAATCTTTTTGCTAGGAAAGAAAACACCCCCCACCTCCCGCCACTTTCCAGTCTTTTGTCATATGTAATAGAAAAATGAAAAAGCAGGCAACACACTACAACAATTAAATGTAGTAAAAGATGCAAAGGCAAAAAAAAAAAATTCTTGAATTCATAGGCAATATCTGAGATGACTGCATTTCTCTTTGGGAAAACTTAAGTCATTTCAGGCCAACCAACATCCTACCAGGGTTACTGAATTAAGTTAAGTGATCTCAGTAGGGAATTTAGATCATTCTTGCCCCATTGTCTCACCCATTATCACAAATACAGGAGTTACTTTCAAAAATATATTAATAAAGTAGATCCCTTTTGTCCAACTGAACAAGCCAGATGAATTTGCAATGGCTTGTGGAAATTAAGGCAATATTTTGATTGATATGGCTGGGGGCAAGTGTTGGTGACTTTGAGTGACAGCTAGTCAAGTGATCTAAACAAAAGAACTGGTTGATGTATATTGGCAAAACTTTCTTTTCTTTTAAGGAAAAATAGCTTTTCAACTGAAATAAACATTGTTGCTTGGCTCAAAATTTTCAGTTTTCCCCTCCTGAAGATGGTGTGGGGGAAACAAAAACCTAAGTGGTTTTGTTTAATTGAAAACCCCCCAAAAGGCAGCATTTAGCTGTACCTGTTTGTTATTTTATTTAATTGTAGAAACAAAACACATCTGAAGCATATAAAGAGTAGTTTATTCGGGACAGCATTTCAGATGAGAGATGTCAAGAAGAAAAGGTGTTTATGAGGCTAGAATCTCCCATTTGCTATTAGAAATAATTACTCAGCTTTCATAGTGGCAATGTTATTTAGTTATTTCTAAAGTCCTTTCTATCCAAAACAATGACATTCCAGCCAACAAAATATCTTTGTTTGGATTACAATTCCTTGGCTGCTCTGTGATCTGTAGGATTTCAAAGAATGCCCATCCCCAGGATAAATGAAATTTAGCTTGGAGCAACAGGCTAAATTTAATGTTATATCCATATATCTCCCATTTGGTATTTGAATTACAAATGTCAATTTTGTAAATCCAGAATGTTTGTTTGAAGCAAGTAGATTGTTCAGTGATTCAAGTGCAGACTTCTCATTTATCTCCTGTTGTCTCTCCATGAAGATTTTCAAAGACAGTATCAAATGCAATTCATTCCCTAGCATGTTGCAATCTCTACCAGCATGTAGACTGTGTGAGAAGAACCCTAAAGGCCAAATTCTGCCATAACCTACATCTTGTGCAACCCTTTAAAGTCACTGAGGCTGCATGGGATGAAAGTCAAGGGAGAGTTTGAACCTAGAGTGGTCACCCTTAAAAACTTGCCAATTGTCTTAAATACCTAATATTTTTCTCTGAGAAGCTGCAGTATTCTAGCCATTATGTATAATGTAGTGCAGTACAGAATAGCATAGTTGGGGTTCCAAAATTTTTAAAAAACAAGATAGACCATATTGTAATAGATTACCCCATCTACTGCCTCCCTTCTCATTCACAATTATAGACATCCCTGTCACTATGTTTCCAATTGTAAGCAATTAGAATTACATGGGAAAATAATATCTGGAAAACTATTAGGGTATTTTTATTTACTTTTGACATCTAAACCTGATGTCTTAAAACTTTCAGTGACAAAACTTTGGCTAGCTGGACCTACACTTGGAACAGCGACTGACTGAATGGGCATGAGAACTGAACTATTCTCACACCCACAGAGATGGTCCCTCCAACACGGGCCTGAGGTCTGTTGATAGGGTTATGTGGAGAAGTAAGTACTGTATCTGTTCTGTGTATAAATTAGAGTTTGAGTTTGGACACAATGGTCATTATTTTCAAAAGTGGGTGGGTATTTTGGGTGCTTGAAGTTTTTGGTGCACAGTTTATGAGACCTTACAGCTGCTGAGCACTTTCTGGCAATGAGACAACTTAAAGGTGTCTCATGTTGGGAACCCAAAATTGGAGCACCCAAAATCACTAGTCACTTTTGAAAATCTTGACTTCATTGTTCAAAGCCATAGTCTGATTGTCTGGTTGGGCCTTTTGAATAATGCCACACCTCTCTGCCTACTCACATTGGGGCACAGTTGATACCCCATCATTGACAACAAAAAAACTTCTAAAAATCTCTTACACGCAATATCAGAAATGGATGGGCAAAAAAATAATGGTCAGACCAACATAACTCAGGTTATCTCAGGGTGGCAAGAGCAGCAGCTAGAGGAGGAAAAAGGCAAGGACAGAAGAGAAAAGGCAATCGTTTTAAACTGTCCTATCTACCCAAAGTATTAAGTCCTCCTTACAGCTTGGGAACTCCTGACACTTTTAACTCAATTTTTAGATTAATATATGTAACTGCATTCAGTTTTTATTGTAGAAGATGAGTTGAACATGGCTGTTGGGTCATAAGCTGCTGTTGAAAGGGCAACCTAGATCACTAGGGAGAAGAAGAGGGAGATGAGATCTGCAACGAACAGCCCATGGAACCTTCAAACGAAGAAAAAAGTTAGACAACATTAATGAGCTATAAATCTATTCAAAATATTAGTGGAAAACCTTCTTATTTTTCTCTCTTGTCTCCAGTAATAAATAGAGAATGAGGAAGGTCTTGTGCTCAACTCAGTGGACCAGAGTCAGAAGTTTGGGGTTCAGTTGCCAACTCCTTATAGACTGTCTCTGTGTCCTTGAGCAAGTCACTTGGTCCCTGAGTCAGGAAAGCATTCAAAACATGTGATTAAGGCCATCCTTATTCAGCAGAATACAAAAGGTCATGTCATTCAGTGAAGGACTAGGCTATTTTTCTATAGCCTGTTCTGTAAGATGACATTTATATTATTTTGATAGTCCTCACAGCTTCTGGACTGCTTTTCTCAGGTATTTATCAATAACTATAGGCAGATTGGCTTCCAAGTCCACTGGCAATTCACCTGTGAACATACAAGTCCTTAGACCCTTTGACTCTCATTTCCTAGTGAAAAAGAACTCCTTTCAAACACACATGGGTTATTTATTATGTTTTAAAATCTTCTCTAAAATGACATAGTACCCAGACTAGGGATTCACAATTTCTTGCACCTGTACTCAAATCCTTGGTCTTCCTGCCTGAGATTGATTCTATCTTCATATCACTTGTATCTAAATTCTACTGCACCCTAGCAAGTTTTTAATGAATTAACTCCAAGCTTTGGGTCAGACCTGTCTTAACGTCTTCACGGACAGCCTTCTACTCATCATTTTTCAAATGAGTTCAGAAACCAGTAGTCTGCGGGAAAGAAAGAAGAATCTTTGTTTAGGTTCAGCTACAGTTATGGCATTTGAATAGGAACAACTATCCTCAACCTGCTCAGCAGAATCCTATGTCCTAGCTTGTCTGCATAGAGGACCTATCTTGTCAGATGTTGAACATCTCCATTGATGTATTGAGCACCCTCCACATCCATTGACCTCATGAGAGGTTCTCAGCACTTTCCGGGATCAAGTCTAAAACAATGACGCTAATACTTTGCACTTATGCAAAACTCATAGACATGCAAATCAAAGATATAAACAGGCATACTTTTTTTTTTAATCAGCTCCCCCCAGAAGAGCAGGGTCTTAACTTGATTGAACCCGCTAGCAGCCTGAGGCAATACCTATTCCCAATTATACTGCCATTTGATATAAACTGTGTTTACAAAGAACAGATGTTTCTAATACCTGTCATCTACATAATCCTCTATTTTATTATTTCGCGCTGAAACAATAAAATTAAACATACATTATTCAAGCATAATCACTTCCCTTCCCCCCACCCCAAATGCCTTTGTTTCAATTCATGATTATCAGAGAAGTGAGGAGTCACCACAAATTATATTATATCACACTGAGATTGGAGAATATGGCTACATATAAAAATTGTCACGACTAATGGGAGAGCCATAATGGATTATGGCCTTAAGGCACTTGAACAGAAGGTCTAACAAACCTCTTATCCCATAAACTGGCAACAACTTTGCAGTTCACAAGATAAGGAGAGAGAATGTACAGGCTGTCACCAATGAGCCACACCAGCAATTGGATTATGGTGGCACACGGCTTTGCTGACTAGAACCCCATATAATTGTCCCAGTTAATCTAGCTGTCATTATTATTCATACATTTTAAACTTAAACTAAGCTTCAGACATTTATGGCAACTCAGGCCACTATAGGTAAACATATGTGACAGGCAACATCTGCATTTTAGTTTCTCAACACAGTCACAGTTCAGGACTGTTAAAGAAGTTGGAGTCAATGTTTGTGTTCATACTGTATAAGAAAGTTGGTTTTGGACATGGTAGTAAACTGTGTAAAATTCCCTCATTATTTAACTAGATTAAGCACCATGCAAAACAACATTACTGTCAGAGCAAAATAGCATATTCCAGGGAACTTATGAAAGATTTCAGTTTCAGTAGGCTCAGGGGCCTCTGAATGCATAGAGAAGCTCTACATACATTTGCTTTATATGAGCTTTTTGGAAAGACATCTCAAGCTTTTAAAGAGAGCCATAGCTTTTTTTTGCAGATGCATCCTCTTCCTTAGAGATGGTTGAAAGACTCTCTGACAATTTCATCTCTGTCCTTCTTACTGACATGCTGAAGAGAGACTCCCTGAAAAAATATTCTCAAAAAGAAAAGGAGGACTTGTGGCACCTTAGAGACTAACAAATTGATTTGAGCATAAGCTTTCGTGAGCTACAGCTCACTTCAGCGGATGCATGCTGTAGCTCACAAAAGCTTATGCTCAAATAAATTTGTTAGTCTCTAAGGTGCCACAAGTACTCCTGTTCTTTTTGCGGATACAGACTAACACGGCTGCTACTCTGAAACCTGAAAAAATATTGTCTGGGCAGTGACATAAGAAGCACAAATGAATAAGTCTGCAACTTTTTTCACTATGTAGATGTACAAGGTCATTTAAAGTCCACAGAGCTAATGATCATTGACTAAAAAAGAAAAGGAGGACTTGAGGTACCTTAGAGACTAACAAATCTATTTGAGCATAAGCTTTCGTGAGCTACAGCTCACTTCATCGGATGCATGCCGTGGAAAATACAGTGGGGAGATTTATATACACAGAGAACATGAAACAATGGGTGTTACTATACACACTGTAACAACAGTGATCAGGTAAGGTGAGCTATTACCAGCAGGAGAGCCGGGGGTGGGGGGGAGAAAAACCTTTTGTAGTCATTTACTGTAACCCAGGATTTTTTCAAATAAACAAACGAATGAACAAATCAAACCAATTCAATAAACAGTGGCGGTTGTTACAGGAAAATTGTAGATAGTAGATCCATAATTCAAAGGTAATCTACAACAGATTTTTTAAAAATTTGAGGTGCGCTCTCTGTTTGTATCTTGGCGAGCTATATAAAATGCCAGTGGGGCTTTTTTGTTTGGTGTTTTTTTATTTTTCTTGCTGTTTTACATTAGAAATAGTAGGACTGTGAAGTCTGTTTTTGCTGGAGGATCTCTTTGAGGGGCCACCTCAGAGCATGCTTGGTGTGAATATTAACAAGTTTATTGAAAGGGGGAAGGGAGAAATTGTAAAAAAAAATTCTTTATCCACAATATTAAGGCACTGAAGTGAAATAGGTGTGAACAAAAATTAACAATAGATCAAAATTTTAAACAGCCTGACTAAAAATCCCTTAACCTCTCACTCATTCAAACTTAGAATCATAGAAGATTAGGGTTGGAAGAGACCTCAGGAGATCATCTAGTCCAATCCCCTGCTCAAAGCAGGACCAACACCAACTAAATCATCCCAGCCAAGGATGATTTGTCAAGCCGGGCCTTAAAAACTGTGTCATCTGCCTCCACTGAGAAAAGCCTAGCTCTGGCCTCTTTGGAACCCCCCTTCAGGTAGTTGAAGGCTGCTATCAAATCCCCCCTCACTCTTCTCTTCCCCAGACTAAATAACCCCAGTTCCCTCAGCCGCTCCTCGTAAGTCATGTGCTCCAGCCCCCTAATCATTTTCATTGTCCTCCGCTGGACTCTCTCCAGTTTGTCCACAACCTTCATTCTCTTGGTTCTTGTGATGTCACACTAGTTCTTGAGACTCAAGTCACACAGAGTCTTCTTTCAGAGCAGATAACACCTGAAACAAACAAAAATTCACCCTCCCTTCCCACCACTGTCACTGGCTGGCTACTCCCATTCCCCTTTAAAAACAAAACACAGACCTATCATAAAGAAGCCAAACAGTGCAAAACTCATTTTTATTCCTTTTAAGGTCACCTTTAAAAGTTCTGCTGCTTAACAAATGATGCTGCCGGGAAACAGTTATCACAGCATACAATCTGTTTTGAAGTTTATTTAGAAAGTTCAGCTCATGATGGTAAAATGATTATGTTTCGTATCAGTGTTAGCATAAGATATATTGCCTGCAAAAGTTTCAGTAGGTTTGGATGAAAGAACAGCAGAAAAAGATGTTTTTCAAATTAAATATTGTAGATGAATAAGCATGGGATAGAAGCTGTGCGGGCCAGTTTGTGATATCCTCACTCACCTTTAACACTGCTTGATTTCAGTGGGACCATTCATATGCTTAAAATTAAGTACATGCTAATGTGCTTTACTTGATAGGGATAAGAGTGCTCAGCACTTTGCCAGACCAAACCCTGCCTTACTATTCAGGGCAAGTCAGAGTATTGGACTCTAGCCTATGCACTACTCATTTCAGAAGCACTATAACATTAATATATTGTCATCAGTGACTAGCACTGGGCGCCAAGTATCTTTCTGTTTAGAAAATGGAAAAGGAAATATACTTCCCACTTAGCAGAAGTAAAACTTTCCAAACAAAGGAATTCCAAAGCCTTTACAAAATAAACACTCTAGTGGAATATCCATGTCACACTCACTTCCAGTTCAAATCACACCTTTTCAAGGATTGCTTCCATCCATACTTGAACTCATGAATAATGCCATAGGAAGGTCCACAGTGAAGCACTTGCAAAGTTAAAGCATGTGCATTCATCTTTACTTTCACAACTTTATCTCTGTTCTCTTTTTGTCTACGATGCTACAGTCTTTAATTATGAAATCACATATTATATCTCAAATAATACACTGTAACATAATCCCAGTGTTTTCCACAACCTCAAATACGTATGTGTCTCCAGTATAAAGTGTGATCCTGTAAGTAATGCTTGTTCTCACCTACCCCACTCAGGGTCAGTTAATGTAGTCTCAGAGGTGAAAATAAGAAACATAACTTTAGCAGCAAGGAAGATAATCTAATAAACTAATGAGCAACAGGGGAGTTGTTATTAGAAGGGGGTTTGAGACCACTAAAGCTTATAAGGACAAGCTTTAAGAAAACAGACACTAATGTTAGTGGAATAATGAAAAGATTGGTACATTGTAGCAATAAGATTATTTTCTTTCTTTAAAAAAAAAGTGTCTTTCAACAGTTAGTATAGTACCACAAGGAGAGTTATTGACTCTTATGCATTCACTGTGTACCTAAATGAAGATAAAACTATCATTAATATGGTCTCCATGTCTCCAGGTGAGATTAAAATAGGTGGACCAGCAAATTGTGTAGAAAAAAAGGGATGGAATCCAAAGAGATTTAAATATATTAGGCATATGACCAGACCTATAGCTCATGACTTTCAATTTATGCAAGTTAAGAAATAGAGAGAATACATTTCATGGGTGTATGCTATAGAACAGAAAATGGGAGAGAAACTGTAGAGAGAAATAACTGGACCATGAAATTGTCAGCACAAAGTATGGCTCTGATAAAAAGACAAACAGAATACTGGGCTATACAATGCAATAAATAAGTGACAAAAGATATAATTTTAACTTTCTCTAAGGGACTTGGAGAGTTGAGGTACATTTTTCAATTATGCCTAAATTACTTAGGTGCCTAAGTGTCATTGAATGTAAATGGACTATATGACTATGTCTATATAGTGGGATGACTTTAAGGTACAAGACTATGGAAAACACATAAATGATAGAGAAAAGGTCAAAAGAGAAGGAAGAGGAAGTGAGACAGCTTAGAGAAAGCTTTTTAAATCAGTTTCTCACACCAGTGGGTCACAATCCCTATGTGGTTCATCCATCTCTTTTTTTATTTTTTGGAAGGGTAGATCTTGCAGGAAAAAGGTGTCTGAAAACAAAACACATACAGTGGTGATAGGGAAATCTGACTAGGGATTCACTCATTCAATCAAGTTCAGCTATCAGGTGGTTGAAATACATAGTGATGAAGGACTGTGCAGCTATCAAAGTGCTTTCATGTGCCTGCATTGTGACGCTCATGTTAATGTGCAATGCAGGGGGGATAGATATGTATGAGACTGCTGCACACCCAATCTTCACTATTTGCTTGATTGACTGACTGGCTGACTAGCTACTGTGTTTTGCCTCTTACCACTTAAAACACTCTCTGTGGTCTGATTGTCAGTGAGAGGGGGGTTATTTTTTTAGCAAAAGCAGTAATTTGCAGCAATCAGGGAAAGAAAAGCAGTTCCTGTAAACAGAGCTTGGAGATATAACCTTAAATATCTTGTTAGCTCTCACAAGTACTGGTCTGGAACACAACCAACAGCTGCACTGTGCAGTGTGCTGTAGTGAACAAGAGCAGAACAAAACCCCACAGCCTGAGCGAAGTGCTGAAAGGAAGTACTTTTCCTTTTATATTGCAAAACTGAATTTTCAGCACAGGCTTTCCTGAAGAATAAACACCACTTACATCTTGATGGTGAAGATTCTCTCTCTGTTGGTCATCAGCTGCATTGAATTGCACGTAACCATAAGAACATAAGAATGGCCCGACTGGGTCAGACCAAAGGTCCATCTAGCCCAGTATCCTGTCTTCCGACAGTGGCCAATGCCCTAGAGGGAATGAACAGAACAGGTAATCATCAAGTGATCCATCCCGTCGCTCATTCCCAGCTTCTGGCAAACAGAGGCTAGGGACACCATTCCTGCTCATCCTGGCAAATAGCCACATCTCTGGTAAAGCCTGTCTTCAGTAAGTAAATAGCCACTTGAAGTCCCAGAGTTTGGAGGCATCTGTAGGCATGTGCAAACTCTGCTCTCTATCTTCCTTTGCCAGCAGTACCAGAAGGGAAGGAAAAATTTCCCTCTTTTAGCAGTAGGATTGGTGGTGATGAAGGAAAATGATAACCTGGACCTTCCTTTCCCCTGTGGCACCATGGATTCTCACAAATTGTGAAGGCCAGCCAAGAACTATGCTCATCTAAGCATGCATAACAGTCCCACTGATAGCACTTACATGGGGTTTGAAATGCACTGATGTAGAACAGTATAACTTTCATGAGGTGGATTGGCAGATTGAGTGATGGAGGCAGGGAGAGTTGATTAGTTTGAATAGTCGAGGTTTTGAGTCATGAGGGAATTTTCAAATAGTGCTGGAACCCATGGCAGCAGCATGCCAGAGACCCGAAATACATCTCAGACTTTGTGGAAGAGAAGGTAGGTGTGTCTAGATGTGAGTGTATTAGAAAGAAAGACTCTTCCTGAGCTAGAAACAGACGGGCTAAACAACTGGACAATCCAACTGAAATACCAGATCAACCTGATAGCTGTGTGCTTATGATATTACTGGTATTTAAGTCAAAATGGTATTTCCAGACATTTTCAATGTTATGTTGGCTCTTCAGACTTTCATTACATCCTCTACAATCAAACTCCTCTCTCTGATGGCTCCCACAAGCTCCTGTTTCATCTGCAGCCTCTGCCCCCTTTCCAGTGACTTGCAGCATCCTTCTCTTTTCAGGCTGCTGCTGATGCACTCACATCTCCTTTAACCTCAGTTCACTTTCCCGACTGACAGCTTATCCTCCCTGTTCCCTCTCTCTAGTCCTCCTTCCACAATGACTCCACGCTCCGTCTTCACTCCCCCTACAGCCTCCCTTCCAGAGCACTATCTCGTGGACTATGTCATTTCCCCCCTTTCTTGCCCTTTCCCCTCTTTTTCAGTGTAGTGTTATCTGTTTTTTTTTTGTTTCCCCTCTTTTTGTAGGTCCGCACGCCCTTTTCCCATCCCCATAAATTTCCCTGTCTTTCTTTCCCCCCTACTCCACTATTCCCAGAGCAGCAGAAGCCTGGGTACAGTAGAGAATGGGATGAGTTATGTAGTTTTCCCCTCCCATGCTAACCTGCACCCTCTTTGTCAAATCTGGTCTGTTCACATTCAGGTTCGGAAACACTGAATTAAAGAGTATATTATTTAGGGATGGCTGAAAGGTGTGGTCCACAAAGGAATGGGGGACCAGAAGGAGAAGAGTTTGGGGTTGCAGCAAGGGGAGGGGGGTTATGGATGTGGGGACAAATGTGGATGGGTGGGAAGAGAGGTTGGGGGCTCAGGTGAGGAAGGTGTGGTACCTCAAGCTATTCCTATGAACCCAAACCTCTACGCAGCCCTAGCTATGCCACAGTCTCTCACCCCCTTCACCCCTAGCTCTGCCAATGCACCCCAACCTTCCTGCATGCCAGGTCTGCTAGTGCACCCCAACGCTGCACCCCAACCTCCTGCATGAGCAGCTCTGCCAGTGCACCCCAACCCTCCTGCATGCCACAGTTCTGGTAATGAACCCCAACACTGACTCATGCATAAACCCCACACACATCCACCAATTCACTTGGACAGTGAGCTCTTTGGGACAGGGACTGTCTCTGTTATTATAGTGGTGCAGTAGTGCCACTGTAATTAAGGCTTCATCACAACTTCTGTTTAAAGATCAACCTTTCTGAGTCCAAGCTTAGTCCTATTCCTTTGAAAGCTGGTGTGTCTTAGCAGGGTGAAGGGTAGGGTTTGTGACCCAAATCCAAGGTAATATGGTCTAGGTGTTGTGGAGACTTAAGATCCCCTCCCACCCCCAAAAAGATATTGTTCAAAAAGTTTCTAGGTGGGTGCATTAGGCTATGTCTACACTACAGACCTCACAGTGGCACAGCTGTACTGCTGTAAGATCTCCCGTGTAGCTGCTCTATACCGACAAGAGCGAGCTCCCCCGTCGGCATAATTAATCCATCCCCAATGAGTGGTGGTAACTGTGTTGGGGGGGGAGTATCTCTTGCTGATATAGTGCTGTCCATACCGGTGCTTTTGTTGGTGACACTTATGTAGGTCAGGGGTGTGTTTTTTCAGACTTTCAGACAAAAGTTTTACCGACAAAAGTGCTCGTGTAGACAAAAGCCTCAGAGATCAAACTATTGATGTGAAGCAGGTCAATGGTCTCAATCTGTATATTGCACCCACTAAATCTTTGAGGGACCCAACCTGAGAATGGTATTTAAGACCATGTGCTCTTCTTTGCTTGCATAGACCTGTGGCCTAGAAGGATTACAGTGCACGTGCGCCAATAAAGAAAAAAACGAGGTAAGGGTTTCTATGCAGCCACTTTATGCTGGCCTGGGTAATTTGAGGGAAAGTGCCGACAACAGTGTCCCAGTGAACACCCTGCCACTGATGTTTCTTCTCCAAATGTCTGCACAGCTGTGCAATAAAGATTTAGTAACATGTTGCTTGCTACGAGTGGTCTCTGTTATAATGTGTTTTTATTTTATGGGGAGGTTTATTGTGAACACCGAAGAATAGCCTGCAGCTGGTCTAAGCAACATTTTTGTTATATTGGGTGGGGAGGAGCTGGAAAGAAAGGATTCTGGTCGAGAGGGTGAGGGCAGGGATGGGGGCTGTGGCTCTGAAGGGGGTAGGAAATGAAGACAGGTGATAGGCAAGCCTTGGATTGGTTGTTTGAAGAAATCTGTGTTTTCCTTGCCCCAATGGTGCAGAGGTGGAGGGAAGTGGCTACTTCCTGATCTCAGGGCAGGTTAATGTGGTGTCTCCAAAGATACATGGCATGGCAGTTTGGAACTAACCATGCAGACACCTTGATGGCTGAGGGGAAAGAAATATGTGCATTGCCAGCGTTGCCAATGTGTGGATGCTGGACAATTCCTCAGTCATGAAGTTGTAGAAGTTTGAAGGAGGACCAGGAGTACATCATGATATGGGGATTGCTGACTACAGCTAAGTGGAGAGAGGTAGCCTGTGCTTGCATCATGTTTTGCCCATGCTTCTACATCTAACCCATGACTGAGGAGCTCATGATCTACAAGACACTGTGATGATTCACTTGGGCAGAAATGATCTGGACCTTATTCCTGGTGTACACCTCATACCATGTATGAGAGCTCCTTTGGACCATTTGAGAGATTTGTGTCCAGGAGCTGTGATAGTTTTCTCTGATTTGGCTGAGAGTCTAAGTAATTACTACAGCGACACTATGAAAGCTATTAGCAAGTGTTGGAAGGACATTAATCGGGAAAATAGAGTGTTCATGGTTGACCAGAAAATGTGTACTGTATGGCATAGAAACATTACAAGCTCTGACACCTCACTCTTGGTGACAGAGGTCAGAGGAGCTTTCTCTCAAGTATAAACTGTCAGTATTTTGGATATGAAACCCTGTCGCTGATTTCCTTCACCAACCCTGCCACAAATGTCAGCATCCTACCATTGTGAAACACAACCAGGAACAACTTTCCATGGTTAGTCTCTAAGGTGCCACTAGTACTCCTTTTCTTTTTGCGAATACAGACTAACACGGCTGCTACTCTGAAACCTGTCATTGTAACATAGTTATTCCTCACTCCAGGCATTTCATGTGAGATGGAATATAGGAGGGGGAGAAGTAACAGCAATAGAAATATTTATATATCATAGAGTAAGACTTCAGGGAGCTGCATGCCCTGCTTAGGGTGGGAAGGGGGGGATAGGTACAGTAGTGGGAGTGGGGCCATGTTGGATGGATGAATGCAGTGAATGGGTCAGAGGCATGGCTAGGGAGGTGTGCTGAAGCAGGGCTGATGGTCCCAGGCTGACATGGGGATGGTGGGTTGGCTGGGTCAGGATACGTACAGCTGTCTAAATAGCTGCTAACTCCTACCAATAACCTATAGTTTCTGGTTCAAAAAACTGGACGTTGAATGGCAAAAATCAACAGTAATGCAGATTTAAAGTTGCTTGGTGGTGGGTCGTTCCCTTGCTGAATGCTGGGTTGAGCAAAACCAGCAAATGCACAGTGAAGATTGCTCATGCAGAGTTAACTCATCCCTCTTTTGGCAATGCCCCAATAGCACATATATCTTTAGTCTGCTAGTTGCTGAAATGTACAAGCGCTTCACCTTCTTTAACAAGCCATTCACTCGCAGCCACAGTATTCCATCTAACACGATTAAAAGACAAAAGGGGATTAACTCAGCGTTAATGTAATTTTTTGCCATTGTGTGTGTGTTTATATATATATATACACACATACAGTACTGAACCAGACGAAAACACAGTACTTCTGTGAAGCAAAAAAAAAAAAATGTCTTCTCCTTTTACTTCTTTTTCTGTTTCCTTCAGGAGGCAGAAACCCATAAGTGACCATGTTCAGTCGGCTGACCCTGCAGCTCACAGGGGCTTGAGGCACCACATCAAGTCACTGTCACTGGCTAAACAGAATTCTACCCGGTGAAAGTAGTTCAGCTAACATTTCTCTGCTTAAAAAGTAAATTCAGAGTTGTTTTGCACTGTGGCAATTTGGTTACTGAGCGGAACAACCAAAGTGCTCCTGGTTCTATTGTCTAGGGGGGAACTAAAGAGCTTTTAAATGTGTCTGAGATGCAAGTGTAACACAATGCCCTGGGGTAGGGAGGATTGAACTTGGGACCTTTGGAGCTACAAATATTAACCTCTACTCCCCGAGAAAAAATACAAAACTCTGTTAGCTCAAAGCTAGTAGTAGACTCATAAACCTTTCTGTGGGTTCATAGATTCCAAGGGCAGAAGGGACCATTGTGATCATCTAATGTGACCTCCCATAAAAGACCATAGCACTACCTCACAATAATTCCCAGCGGCCCAGCTTTTAGAGGGGCTAGAGAGCCCCACTAGATGGGTTACAAAAGGAAGGGCTGAAACACAGGTGCATGAGAAATTGGAGCAAATGGCAGCCAGTTCTATTATTCAGGTTTTCAGGAAAATTCTGGACTGATGAGTTCAGGAGTTGTTCTCTGCAGACAAAATCCTGATACATATTCACACAAAGTTCCTAAGGAAATCATTTTTACAAATAATATTAGTGCATCATCTCTCACAATGCATTTAGAAAGCTCATTTTAAAGGTCCAATCCTGCTCAGTTGACGATTGGCCATTAACTTCAAGAGCAGCAGGATCTGGACCTAAACTAGCAGAGGTGTGAGATCACCTCCAGCATGATAGCCTCCAGGAATGCCTAGGGGGTGCTCCATCTAGGACTAAGGAAACCGATGGAGAGTTTGGCCCACTAATGGCAATCACATCCTGACTCCTAAGTGCACTGAGAATTGAAATGACTGATAACAGGACATTATAAAACTGTGCTTTTTGAGAGTTTTATACATACATTTAAACACACACACAAAGTACATGGATAATAATAATGCAGGCAAAATATAGTGGAAAAAATCCACTCAGACCAAAGGAACCCCTTGAAGTTGAAAGGACTGAAGAAAAAAGAAAGATAGAATGAATTTAAAAAACAAAGCAGAATGTTTTTATACTAACGGACTCGGGGCAAAATGCAGCTTTGGATCAAGTGACCCAATTTCACTTTGAACACTAATATTTCCCATGTGATTTGCAGAGTTCTTATCTAAAAACACACGTGTAAATAAAGAATGAGATGTAGTAACCAAATCCTGCTGTCCTTGTGGTTTATGATGTCTGGGACAAACTTGCTCTGACTTCAGTGAAAGTTTGTCTTGGGGAAAAGTTTCAGGTTTGACTCTGATCTTTTATATTTACACAGGTTTTACATTGATATAACCTGGACTAAAGAGACAGATCCTAACTCTCTGTTGCGACCGCTTTGTCACCAACCTTCCTCTCTTTCAGTACTCTTAGCCTGAACATCCTAACAAGTCCCAGGCTTAACCAACCTGTTTAAATCTATGATGAAGCCAAGGGCTGTCAAGTCTCATCCTCAGCCTCATCCCAAGAACACTAGTCTCATTGTGAATCCAACTTTCTGTGGTATGGAAAATGAGTTGAAGCCTAATTTGCATGAGATGGTTATTAAAGGCACCAGGATTGATCAATAGCAGCTCCCTTGGTAAATGGGGATTGGTCCTGCTTTGAGCAGGGGGTTGGACTAGATGACCTCCTGAGGTCCCTTCCAACCCTGATATTCTATGATTCTATGTGGGGATGCCTCGGAGCAGGCATTGAGACATCACTCTGGGGGGCAGGGTCTGTTGCCTCAGCCCCCGTACTACACTCAAGCACCAGTGGAGGTGGCTGCTGTCCCTTTATTTTCCCTTGACGTTTCCACTAGGAATTCTTTTGAGGAAGTTCTATTGTGTAGTGTGTTATACGGGAGGTCAGATTAGATATCACAATATGCCCTTCTGGCCTTGCAAGCTGTGAATCTATGAATCTTTAGTTTTCAATCTGTGACAGGAGTTAGCCTCTCATCCCAAGGTTACTGGGTCTCCTTTCTGAGAGAACTACTGCTCACTGTTTCTGTAAAGTCCTAATGACTTATATTGGCAAGAAATCCCAGGGCTTCAGCTTCTCAAAGAATCCTAGGTTTGACAGGCACATGCAAGTTTGTCCCTATTATTTTATTTATTCATGTGGGCTGAGATTCTGTGTAGCGCCTTTGGCAGGCGCAATATAAAAAAAGCCCCAGCCCAGGGGATTGGGGTGATAAAGGTATCTGCACTCCCTATTCTGGGCTGTTCTGGGGACCAGTACAGGCCCTTATAAATTATAGCAGCCGGGAGTTGCTCTAAATTACAGTCCCCCCTCCGCAAGGGCTGCCTGTGTTGGGGGAGGAGCTCTCTGAAGCCCCTGGCAGCTCAGAATCTCCTGTAGCAACATATAGTCAGAGGACTCCCTTCCTGCCCTCAGCTTGCCCCCAGCCCTGGCAAACCACTTACACTAGTACCTACAAGGGTGTCTGTGTGGGACAGATTACAGCTATCCTAGGCAGTGCCTGTGCTTGGGCTCCCATAGCCAGATATGGGCATTTATTGTTTCTATAAGCTGCTGCAGCAGTGTACAAGGACCTTGCCAACAGGTAGAATCCTTCCCCGGCTTTTAATCATACTCTCAACTAGCTTCTTGGTATGTAAGTGAAGGTCCCTGGCCTATAATCCCAGAAGCACCTTTAACTCTTTTAAAAGAATAAGCACAGCACTGGCCAACTTCTAGTCCTTAGGAACTGTGCTAAATTTATTATTTTCATTAACTACTTTGCTTTTTAGTTCCTTCAGAGCTCTTGGTGGATGAATGCCATTGAGCCCTGATGATTTACTGCTATTATTCTTCTTGTATTCTGCTAACAACGCTTCTGAGATATCTCTATCTTTGTCCGTGCTGCTCCTGGATTTCCCATGAAAAATAATCTCTGAATAGGAATCTCTTCATCCCTAGGAGTCAAGACTAATATAAAGTTTCTCTAGAGTTTATCTTCTTTAATTTCCCCTTTAGCCGCTTGGTGAGCAAACAGACCCTCACGCTCACATCTGATTTATGTCTGCTGTACTTAATGAATGTCGGGGTATCTTAATATCTTTATCTGTTTCTTTTTCATATTTCCTCTTTGGCCTCTTTGCCTCCATCTTCATTGTTGGATAAGGTTTGTGGTTTTATATTTTTAAATACAAATAATATCAAATTTTAACCGACTTTTAAAAATGAAATTTAAACCTTGAGTCTGTTGAAATGAATAAAAATGATTTCACCTCCACTGAAGAGAAGGGTAAAATTGGATATTTTTGAGGCAACAAAATCTTAAATCACAAAGGTTAACAGAGTAGAGAACTTTAAATGTAGAGGTGGAAAGGGAATATCAGGATTATAATTATTAAATCCCAAGGGCTGAAATGTTCTGAAATGTATTGCTTCCCGAACTGATTCTACGAGGTGCTGTATGCTTCCTGAAATCAGGATGTATAACACTTGGGAGGACTGGACCAATGATGCTTCTCTGTGCTCAGTATGCTTTGGAACCATCAGATAATTTATCTTGACAACATCTTCTTAAGGCATGTAATTAGGATCCCCATTTTACAGATAAAGAAGCCAAGACATAGATACTTAAAGTGATTCGTCCAAGGTCAGTCAGTAAATCAGTGGCACAAGAATAGAGCCCAGGCCTCCTGACTTCCTTCTTGGCCTCTAAACAACAGATCATCTTTAGTCTAATGACTAGGGAAAGCAGGGTAGTAATTCCTGTCAAAAGTGAACTTCAGTTTGTTTCAAAAGCTGAATTTTTGCTCCATTTACCATAAGAAAAACCATCCCATTTAGTTCAGGGTGTTATCTGCTTACCTTGGGCCATGTCTACATGGTAGATTGGCACTGCTGCAATTGATGCAGCGGGTGTCGATTTAGCGGGTCTGGTGAAGACCTTCTAAGTCAATAGCAGAGTGCTCTCCTGTGGACTCCTTGAGAAGAGTAAGGTAAGTCTGCAGGAGAGCATCTCCCGTTGACACAACGCAGTGTAGACACCACCATAAATCAGCCTAAGCTACATCTACTTTAGTTACATTATTCACGTGACTGAAGTAGCGTAACTTAGGTTGACTTACCGCAGTAGTATAAATAAGACCTTAGTAAAGTGCATTCCACTTAGGAATTGCTTTTCTCTTTAAGGAATTTGTTCGCTCCAATATGGATTGTAGTTTTACATATGTAAACTGATGAATTACTTTAGTTTGATTTTGTTTAGAACAAGAACAAGGATATCAGACCTTTGAAAGGCAATTTAATGTCAACGAAATTTATAGTAAAAGGAGACTTTTTAGAAGAAGGTATGATTCATTCACTGTAGCAGATCGCTGACTCACTGGCATGGTGCCTCCTGCTGGTCATCCAGGAATTAGCTCTCTCAGCCCTAGAGTGCCCTCTATAGGCCAGTGTCTCACCCTCTGTTACTTACCCCTCTGCAGTCCCTTTATCTCCACCACATATAGGCCCCACGTCCCTCCTGGACCACGGTGCCCCTTACCTTGAGGTGCTGCCCCCTCATCCAGGGAATCCCACTCCCCTGAGCCCACCTAACTTCAGTGACCCACTGCCAGTCTACATCTAGCCCTGTCCCTCAGGAGCAAACTTCAGTCTGAAGTAGCCACTCATCATTGGCCAGGGGGTTGGATCTGCAGCCTTAGCACCTCCTTAGCCTTCCTGTCAGGCCTCAGCCTGGGAGGTTGCCAGGCCTGAGCTCCGCAGCTCAGCCTGCCCCTTCCCCAGCACTGCTCTATCAAAGGTACCCTATGCTCCCAGGCAGCCCAGTTCTTCACACCCCAAGGCTAGAGTGAGACTGCCTGCCTCCTAGCTCACAGCCCTTTTTATACCAGCCCGAGATTGACTGCTACCTTACTTCGCCTGATTGGCTCCTCGGTGCAGCCCTTTCCCAGAGCTGGTATTAACCCCTTTCGCTCCGGTGCAGGGTGCTCGCCCCACTACCTTGACTATAAGTGGTTCTTCAGTTAGCTGAGGCTTTATTGCTACTTGCTTCACTGTATACAAAGAGAATATTGTAGATACATGGTGTCATTACGTAAAAGGAAATCATTGGTTTCTAAGGAATAAAAAAGATAAATTTAGTAATAACCACAGCACAAACGCTGTATATTCCTGAATAGCTGTGGGTTTTGTTTTGCTTTTTAAATTGAGGATGTGTGTGCCATTCTTACACTGTTTATACAAATAAACTCCTGAATCTGTAAATTAGAAATACCATTATCCATGTTTACTGAGATCTTTAACAAAGTGAAATTTGTACAGTGTTGTAGAACTGCTCCCTATAGATTTTTTTAAACAAGCAGATTTTAAAATTTGAAGGAACCGATCTTATCAGACTGGGGTTTTTTTTTGTTTGTTTTAGAAATCAGTACTGGAAAATGTTTGTCAAACATGAGCTCATGGTTATTTAGAAAATTAATATGTGGTTGCAGCCAAATATATCTTTTGGGGCACATCCATAACTGAATACATCTATGAAATCAAACTACTAAAGTCTAGTCACTAGTCAAAAATGTTGTAGGAGTTTTCTTTCAGGCTAAAAGTTAATGCTGGCAGGGTCTGTTCCAAAGCCTTCTGAAGTTGATAATGTAGAGGTATGTTTATGAAATATTGTGATTGGAGATGCCCCCTCATAAGGGACTGTGTTCTGAGTGTGGAAATTTGGAGATGTGCCCTGGAGGTGGGGGTGGGGAACACCACATGGCTGTGTGCATCAGTTCACCAGAGACGCTCTCCAGTTTGTTTTATTAAAGTTTTATTCCTTTCTCATTCACTGGTTTGTTATTTAATGAATCTCAAGATCATTACAGATAAAAGTCTCTCAATTGTCTTCAATGGGCTTTGACCACTGAATTTTTGTAAAGCTCATGTCTTTCATCAGGTCCATCAATTGGTCACAATTATGCCAAACTTTGCCCCAAAGCATCTATAATAGCCAGCAAGGCCCGAGAAGTGCTTGTTTTTTGGTGATCAGGATAGGGCTTGGACTTTGCTAACCAGCAGCCATAATTTTGCACCCCCCACTATATAGCCCAGATAAGTCACTTCCCAGTTATCCAGCCTACATTTGACAGGGTTGGCCATTAGTCCTAACTCGCTGAAAGCTTTCAGGACTGCAGTGATGTGCCATAAGTAGTCATTCCAACTGTGGCTCTAAAAGACGATATTGTTGACGTAAGGTATGGAGTATTGTTCCTGGGGGTATGTAGCGGGGTGACTACCCCACTCCTGCCCTGAAGGGATGAAAGCAGCCCGGTAGAGGGCTGTGAATAGGAAAAGCAGGCTGATTGGGAAAGCAGCCACAGAGGGGTGTGGGCCAGAAGCAAAGACAGACACTCTCTCTAGCTTCCTAGAGAGAAGGACCTGGCTGCCTGGGAAGCTAAGAAGGGTACCTAGAGTGGAGTAGTGTTGGGGAAATGTAGAGGGAGCTGGGAAGCTCCAGCCAAGCAAACCCATGGCTGCAGGCCTAGTTAAGGACCCACAAAAGGTACTAGCAGGGTATCTGAAGTGGAGCAGTGCTGGGGAAGGGTAGAGGGAGCTGGGGAGCTCCAGCCTAGCACAGCCCCAGGCTGCAGGTTGAGTGAAAGACCTATGAAAGGGTACTGGGGCTGCAGAGGGGCAGCCCAGAGATAGGCAGAGGCAGCTGGTCCAACCCCCCTTGCTGATGATGAGTGGTTCGTAGACTGCAGTTTGCCCCAAGGAGCGGGGGCTAGATGGTGACTGGCAGTGGCCACTGAGGCAAGGTGGGGGTGGAAGGTTGGGGATCCCCTAGGTGGGGAGACTCAGATTGTGGGTTACTGCTGGGGCGGAACCCTGACGAGGAGGGCACTGGGGCCAGCGGCAGGCGAGACACTAGCCTGAGGAGGGTGCTCCTGGCCGGAGGAGCAATTCCCAGGACAACTGACAGGAAGCGCCGCACCAATGAGTTGTCGCCCTGCAACAGGGTATCTGGCTCATCAGATGTTGGAACTTGGCCATGGCCCCATGAAAGCCAAATGACATGGTTCAGAACAGACACAGGCAAAATGGGTTGGATAATGAAGTCTTTTCTCCTGACTTGGTAGTCAAAATAATATGCCAATACCCTTCATCAGAGTGGAGATATATTTGGTAGCCTAGCCCCACTGGCATTTTGTTCATTCTAGGCATAGGATGTGCATCAAATTTCAGTATTGCATTCACTTTCTGAAAATTATTGCAAAAACAGGTTGACTCATAACATTTTGGCACAAGTACAATGAGATTTCTCCACTTGCTATGGGGTTCTTCAATTATCCCTAGGTCCACCATGGCCTGTAGTTCTCAATGAACCATCTCCCACATTTTCCATGGGAGACGTTGTAGATTTTCACAGATCCTTTTTCCTCCAGCTCGGTGTCCATATGGTGGTAGGCTAGGTCAGTTCATCCTGGCAATGCTGAGAACACTGAGGGAAAAGTTTTGATTAGCCTTTGCATTTGTTATTTCTACTTGGTCTGGAGTCCTTCCCCATTGGTATTGGCCCTGAACATGGACTAAGGGTGTTTGTGGGCTGAGCTCATGTCCAGATGTAAAAGGAGTTATGAGAAGGCTTTCTGGGTCCTTCCAAGCCTTCAGTTGGTTCACATGGTGTAACTGTGTCTCTTGTCTTTTCCCCAGCTGGTGGATTTCATAATTGACCACCCCTACCCTTTTCACAACCTTGAATGTCCCTGCCACCTGGTCAATAGCTTTGACTCTAAGGTTGGTAGCAGTAACAATACCCTATCCCTGGGCTCTAATTCTTACATCCTGGCTCCCATTCCTGGCTCTGTTGTGACTTCAGCAGATTTTTCCCTTGTGAAAGCCCCCAGCATCTCCAAACTTTCTCTCAAATGGATCACATATTGCACCATGTTGGTTGTTTTAAGGCCCTGCTCCTCCCATGTCTTGCCAAGAATATCTAGGATCCTGTGTGGCTGCCTTCCATATACTAGTTCAAATGAGGAAAACCCTGTAGACACCTGTAGCATTTAGCAGATAGCAAATAGGAGGGGTGAGAGCAATTGGTTGCAGTGACAGGAATCCAAGGCCATGTACTTTCTTAGCATCCCCTTCAGTGTCCTATTAAAGCATTCCATCAGTCTGTCCATCTCAGGGTCATAAAACAATGTCTTTAAGGCTTAACATACAGCACAACATCTTCATTAGTTGTGAAGTGAAGCTGATTCCCTGGTAGGTCAGTATTTTCTTCAGTATTCCTACCCAAGCAAACTTTTTCATCGGTTCAGGAGTGGTGGTCACCACAGTGGTTAAGCGAAGGGAGATGCCCTCACAGTATCTGTGGCATAATCTAGGATTACTGATATGTGGTGGTATCTGGATGCATTCTTTTCCAACAGTCCCATCAGGTGCATACTGATCCTCTTGAAGGGTACTCCAATGACCGGGGGAAGCACTAGTGAGGTCTTTGGGGTTTTCTTGTGTCCCACTGACACTCAGGGCACGACAAGCAGTAGTTTCTAATCTCTTCATGGTACACATGGCCAGTAAGGCCTGACTGCTATCTTTCAAAGGTCTTCTCTCCCCAAGTATCCATCACAAAGTCCTACATGAGCCACCACAATACATCCTATGATGCTGGCAGACCAGGTGCCAACTCATACCAAGGCCCGGGGCCTCACTGAACACTGACAAATGCATAGCTGGAAACCAGTCTGGCTCACCTGTGGGTTAGTATAATTCAATAGACATTAGTGTTATAAGATTGTGTTTAGACTTTATGGAATGCTTGTAGGATGCTGCATGTATTAATCCTACTTATAATATCTGTATCCCGTGGTATAAGACAATATTTATGTGTTTGTTCTATAACTGTAAAATGTTTGTTCTGAAACTATGTAGCTCACCAAACGGGTGGAAAAAAACTTCACCTAATACAAAAGGCTGGATTCCTACAGAAGGTATTGTCACCTTCCCATCAGGAAAGACTACTGAATCCAAATGAGCCATTGTAGAACAAAGACTGTTGATTTCTCCTCTCTCACCCTTCCCTAGCCATGAAGCAGTTATGTGCAGAGGTTGGAATAAAAATCTCTGACCAGAAGGAATTAGAGTCTTTTTATTCTGTTTTGGACTCTAAGGGGCAAAGATTCCTTAACATAAGTAAGAGGTCCCTAGGACTAACCTGGGTTAGCCATAATGGACATATAAGGCTAGCATATTTCAGCAACTCTATCGCCACCTGAAGCCTAAGACTGTAACTCATTTGTATCCCTATGTTTATCTGTTTCAATCTTGTAAATAACTCTCATTTCTTTTTCCTAGTTAATAAACCTTTACTTAATTTATTACAGGATTGCCTACAAGTGTTGTCTTTTGTGCAAATTGACCTGTGGTGAATGACTGGTCTTTTGGTACTAGGAGTAACTTGAATATTCTGTGGTCTTTGGTGTAAATTGACCAACTATCACACAGTCAAGTTTGCCTGGGTGAAAAGATAGCTTGAACTACCCATGGGGACAGTCTGTGACTCCATGTTAAGGCTGTTGCAGTGCCTGAGGAGTTTACTCTTGATTGTTAATTGGTGAAATCTACTTATAGAACCCACCATCAGTTTGGGGTTTGTTCCCTGCTTCTTAACAGTCTGTCCTGAGGTTGGCACTCTCACCTGTGAGTCGCTCCAGACACCATGACCCTGCCCTGTGGAATTTCTTCAGGACCAGGAGAGGTACCCTCATTTCCCAGGTTTGGGGGTCCTTCGACACCTGGTACACCCTCTTCTCTCTCAGTTCAAACTGGGGCCACTGCTTCATCAGTTGTGGATTGATTATTTTGCCTGCCACATAGGTGAGTTGTTCATACCCAGTGCTCAGGGTTGGATCATCCTTCTGTTTGCATACAAAGTCTATGCCTGATGCCAGCTGGTCTATGTCCAGGGGGTACAAGGCCCCCAGTGTTCCTGATTATGAGAAGGAGGGATGGAGAGGTTTGGTCCTGCTGGGAGGTTCCTTCACTGGCATATTCTGTCTCTCCAACTCCTGCTAACTCATATGGTTCTTGTGACACGGGGGCTTCCGCACGAGGGTCAGTACTTTCAAGGGGTCATTGCCCCATAATTTTAAGACCCGTGAAATACTTTCAATCATGGTCCAGAATCGTTGGATAAGCTAGAGTGGTAGCCCATAGTGAAAACCTCCTGTATTAGTCCTGAGTGGTTTCCCATGGTTAACTATCTCATTCGTGGGCTGTGAATGTACAGCCCTGAGAATATACTGGAGGTAGATAGCAGACCCCAGAGGCATCCTTGGAGGACACTATCTGCTTCCTAATTAACAAATTTGGCTGCAGCCTGAGTCCATTAGTTCTGGCACTTCTACCCCATAGACCTGCAGTGGGATTAACATCTTGGCCAGATCTTTTTTCTGAGCTCTGGTATCAGCTGTCCATGCTTGCCCATAGTTACAGCCTATAAAGGAGCAGTTACAATGTACCTTGATTGTTTTAGGGGGAGTTGGGTGCTTGAGGAGGACTATTCCTCAGGATCAGGCTTTTCCCCAGCCCTTTGGTCCATATGGGGCCAGAACGCTGTGGCGTTGTCATAGCTGCTGATTGTGAAGTGGGGCTAGATACATAGTTTCCCAGGGGCCACCCTCCTTGCATATCCAAACAATCTACAAGCAACGATCCCCTGGAACAAGCAGCTTCTGGTTTTGGAGTTTCAATGGCCGGGTCTGTGGCTGCCATATAACTTTTCTGTCAGCCTCACTGTGTCAGTCAATGTCTTGGGCCTATGCAGCAACACTCACTCTCATCCCCCAGTCAGGAGGATTTTGTAAATTGTTCTAATACAAACAGCTTGGCCACCTGCTCCCAAGTGTGGTTTTCAGGTTGGAGCCATTGCCTACAATGTTCTTTAAGGCTCTGGGCCACTGCTTGAGGCCGGGCCCCGGTGGGTATCTTTCCAGGTGAAAGTGCTGTCAGTGGGTCTTGGCCATGATATCAGAGATGTCTAAGATGGTCACGTGAGCCTGTGCATAGTCTTATGCAGCCACAGTATAGCAGTGCTGACATGCAGCTTGGGCTGGTCCTGTCAGGTAAGCTGTCCGCACAATAGCCCTGTGTTCAGGTGGCCACTGTGCCACCGTTGTGACCTGCTTAAAGGTGACGAAGAAGGCTTCTGTGTCGTCTCCAAGCCTCCTCCTTGTACATTGCATCAGAATGTTTGCGCCTGCAGGAAGGCTCAGGAGCCCTGCTGCAAGGTTCATGTTTGCCCCCCTGTGGTTGTCAAAGGGTCACCATTTGCTGGACCAGGCACTGTGCTGCTCTTTCGGTTGCACAGCTAATCCACAAAAATGAGCTGCTGCTCTTGCTGTTGTTGCTGTGCAGCCATTTCCTGGAATAGCTGGTTCTGTTGCTTCAGCTGTTGGCCCACCTGTTGTTGTTGGCTGTCTCATCAGCCACTTCAACAATTTGTCTATATCCATCTCCATCTCCTTCCCCCTTGTGATTTTTTCTAAGCCTTACAGTGGTCCTGGGATGCTGACTGCATTCTCCACCAAGCTGTGACAGGGGCTAGGCTTACCAGTGGTGTTGTCTACTGGTTAGTTTGCTGAGCTACCACTTTCCCCTGTTTCCAGTGCCTCAGGCCAGCAATCATTCCAACACCGTGATGGCCTGACTCTTGCTAGGTGATGATTCATCCCTGCAGCTGGGTCACCTATCCAGTTTGCTCCATTCTGTGGTAACAGAGTTCACAGTAAGTATGCTCCATTTTTCCTAAATTCTATTATCCGAACCACTGCTTTATCCAGATCCCTTCTTTGTCCTCCGTATACCTCATGCTCGGGACAAGGAAGGGATTCAGACAATACATAGGTCAGGTAACATAGCAGAGACCTCCAGCGAGGACTGAAAGGAAGATGAGGAAAAGTCCCTGGGCATGGGGGAGGCTGCATGATTGGCTCATGTAGCAGCACTGGGAGCACTCTGTAGCTCCGCAGTCTTGGTAGTGACTGAGTGGGGCCATGACAGAAGAGCTGCAGTGGGGTTCCTGCACTGCCACAGGGCTGGTGACCCCCAATCCCTCCAGGTACAAGGTGCACGACAAAATTTAATAGTGTAATTTGCCAAATACCATTCAATCAATCCTCAGTAAGATGCCCCTTGGCGCAGCAGTTAGCCAATATATTGGGCCTTACCAGTTTGTTTCTGTTAGAAGGAGAAATGGACGACATAAGTCAGGTATTAGGTGCAATCCTGTTTATTTTAAAAGAATGTTCACAAAGTCCTGTTTCTCCAAACACAGTAGGAACAAACAGCAGCAGGTAGTTTCCTTGCTAACAATTTCCAAGTCTGCCCCCCTCCAGCCAGTCCTGTGCCCCAAGGAGTTCTGCTTCTGCTCCCGCTCACTGCCACACTGAATGCTTTTCTTGTTGTCTGCTGGGTTTCTTGTGGCTTTCTGACAACACAGCTCCAACCAAATCAATGTACCAGGCTGATCTGGAGTAACATCAACATAGAGCAAAGAAACTGGATGATATGAACAGCATTAGCCAGTTCCTACCTGTTTAAAAAATGCCCCTAATTTTTCTTGCACTAATGATTGTTCACTGTGTGCTATACCTCTGCCTGGCTGTTCTCAGGTAGTGCTGGGAGTCAATCCAAAATGGCTGTTTTAGAGGGATTGTGCTTGCTCTCACTCTCCTTTTTTTAAAAGATGTAGAGACATATTTGTTCCTTTTTGGCTTCCTTAACTAGTAATGAAAGTCATGCAGACTAAAAGCTCATGTGTTGATCTTTGTGTATGGAAAACATAATAATCATCATCAGAAAAGCATCTTTAAGCCTACTTTGGAGGTATGATTTAGTTCCGTCTGTCAAGCTTTATACTCAGTCCAGCTAGAACTGAGTCCTTTCCCCATTTGGTGGTTTTATTGGCTTGTTCAATCTCACCCTGCTCTAGTGGGGTTCCAAGGATTCTGCAGGTTTCTGAAAGTTAACAAGTGGCAAACATTTGACCCTGACTTCTCCTTGACTGTAATCAGTTGCATCGGGTTGTGCATAGAAACTGCCGAGCTCTTTCACTATTTGCTGAGATTTAGTAATTGTGATTGCACCACTTGTGTTGCAAGGCACTTACAATACTCATGCTGAGGGATCTTTATGAATCAAGTTACCAAGCATTGTCCCTCATTTATTCCCCATACTCAATTTTTTTAAAAAGTTTTGTTTTGGATATAAAAATGGTTGGGTTGTTTTCTGTGTGGCTTTACAGTGTTTCCTACCTCCACCCACTTTTTTTCTGGAAGGGTTTGTAAAGCACGTCTGTGTTTTAGTTTCTTTTCTAATTTACTTTGCTGCAACATTTTCTTTCTTCTTGTCATTTGAATGCAGTGTTCTATAGCTTCTCAGTCTGGTTTCATAGTTTCTCATAGCAATGAGAGAGAAATTTCCTCTGTGTTGTTTGCTTCCAAATATATTTTGCCTTTTTATTTTGTATAATGTTCTTGCAGAAGCAGGTTATTAAAGCTCCATTGGGAGTAATATAGGAGATGAGTTTCTAGTCTTTTGTTCATGAATACAGAGATGATTTTCATCACTGTATTACCTACACTTGAAGGAAGTGTATTTAATAAATGTTTGGGACCAAAAAAATCCATTTTTCTACCTTTTCTTGCTACATGAGAACGAAAAACAAAACACTTTGGGGCTGGGTCTCTTCTCACTTACCTTCGTGTAAATCAGGAGTAACACTGGTGTAAAACTAGTGAGAAGTGAGTGTAAGTGTGGAGAATCAAGCCCTTTGTCTAATGATTGATGACAGATGGCTTCCCACTTTAGCTACAAAAGAAACTGGGTAAAGTCTTTAGCTTTATTGCATGGGTAGATGGATTGAGAGCTCATTTAATTACTAAATTAAATTACTAAATTATGATGTTAGGTATAAGGTGGTAAGTAAAGGGTGGTGCATAAACTGTAACAGCCCATGGTAGCACCAGGAGCAATTCAGACAATACACAACTTGGAGTCTCAGTTCTTCCCAACCTACTCTTAGCTCCGGCCTACGTCAGCAGTAAATTACTACCCATCCTGTGCATGTACATTTGCATAGCTAGCTATGGGTCTTTTTGGAGACTCAAATTATACTTTATCCCATTATAAAAGATGATGTAATCTCATCACATGCATCAACACCTTTGTAGAATATACACATGTACTAGAGATGGCAAGATCCCCACTCCTGTTTCAGCTTTTAAAATTGTTGTCTCACTTATTGTCTCTATCATCCTAATAGTCGTCAAATTCCAAAACTCCATGTCTTTCATTTTGTGAGGTATGGAGGACAATTTGGCATATGCTAATCTTAACTCAGATCTGTAAGCTGTTTGGGGCAGGGACTATTCTTTCATTATGAGGATGTATAGCATCTAGCACAATAGGGTCCTGATTCAGGCCTTGAGAAATTACTACAATATTAAAAAAAACTTATATTTTATCAATTTTAACCTACAGTTACCTCACTTGGCATCCAAACTTGTTCTGAAGTCAGATGAAATATCTGACAGTCTTTAAAGCATAAAGTTAGTTTCTTTTTGTGGGGCAGGTTCTGATTAGTTGGATCCTCTGTGTGTGTGTGTGTGTGTGTGTGTGTGTGTGTGTGTGTTTAGCTTCTTCTGGTCTCTCCCTGTGTGGGGTTTCATTAAATTATTTCTCTCAAGAGACCTGGGCAGGTGGGAGCTTAGAACCAATGCTACTCACACCATTTGGGCATTCCACTTGACTCCCTGGCAAAATTATTGATCAGACAGCGCAAATCGTTCAGGGATAATAAGGAACTGAGGCGAAGAAAAAAAGTGGTGTCAGACAGGTATCACAAACATAATATGGTCATTACAAACCAGGAAATCATTGCTGATGACTTTACAAAGGATTTTTGTGGGACAAGGCAGGAATTATCAGTTAGGCCATAAGGATAGGGGGAAACTTTCCTGTTATTACCAGCATCAGCAGAAATGATTGCAAAGGGCTAGTATTAGTAAAGGAGTGCATACAGCAAGCTATGATAAATCATATGCAATTGAACCAGGTTTTAAGAAGTACCCTATTTGATGGCATCTTTTTCATCAACCTCTAAGAGGCTGCAAAATCCTCCATCTTTTCCCTAGTTAATGGGGACAGTGAGGGAGAAGGAAGAAAAGCAGGTTATTAAAGAACAGAAGAAGCCGCTTATAATAAACAAAGCAAAACACAAACCTCCATCCAGAACACATGGTAGGATGATGGAGGCTGCAAAGGAAAGGATGGTGCTAATGAGATGCCCACATTGCAGAAACAGATAAGCAAGCTCTGTCATTACCCAGTGGAGCTTTGACTTTGGATATTTCTCTAAAGAACTTCAGATGTGATGCTGAAAATAACCCTAGGAAAAAATGGGTGAGGTTTCCAGTAAATCTTGTCCATGCCAATAAAGATAATGATCAGGCAAGTACATCTTTTGCTGGAAGAGCTGCAGGTTGCTTCTGCAGCCATTGTGTAGAAAATAGACATTCTGCCGAAATATACAAACAGCTTGAATATTTGGAGAAAAATACTGGAGACAAAATTAATAAAGACAATACAAAATGGAGAAATTCCCAGGGAAGCCAGCAAAGAGGCAGCCTGGGTTATTTGTATGGGAAGCAGCCTATCTTTGGTTTCTGTGGCTTGGTAGGGCAGGACGGAATAGTGGGGATGGTGATTAATTGCACACCCTTATGTTTTTCTGTTGTTGTTTTTTTTTTAAAAAAATAAACAGTGGTTAAAGCAGAAGGAATAAAGAGAGTTGTGGAGGGAGAAAAGAAGAGGAGGTGCAACTCCCACACTGCTTATAGCAGAGTAGGGAGAGCTGCCTTTCCATCCTACTTTCCCCTATTTGAATCCTGGTTTATAAGGGGGTGTGATAGTGACATGAGAGAGCCGCTAAAGGAAGAGGTGGAGACCACTATAAAACAAGGATCATCATAATTATATATTTCAATGTTAGAGGGATACATAATTAGGGACAAAGTCTGCTCCCTTTAGTCACACAATGTACAACCACTCCACCAGAGGAAGGATAATAAAAACCAGGCCTTTTACGTTGTAAAACACATTTTGTCAAATTTTGAAAGGTATTTAGGTGCCTAAGGCTTATTGATTTCAATAGGTGTCAGGCACCTAAATATCTTTAAAAATCTGGCCTTTCAAAACCATAAAGCACTGTGCAAGTGCTAATTTGTATTGTCAGTCTTACTGTATTCACATTAAAGGGGCCTTGGCAGATGCTTGGTTGTGCACCACTGAAGTCAATGGGAGTTATGCCATTGACTTCAGTGGAAACAGGCTCAGTTCCCAAGTTATTTGTGGTACAAACTCATAACTTTGTTATTTGTAGAGGTTTAGTGCTTTAGTGTGATGAGAGAGATCTGTAAAGCTGTCCAAATTTTGCCTTGTGTGTGTTCATGTCCAGCAGTCCAAGGAGCTGGAAAATCTAACCCAGACAGAGTAGAAAGTGTGAGAAATCTTTTGTTTTCCCCATGCATTTGAGGCAGGGTCAGACTGAGGTTTGGAAAGGTTTTGTTGTGGGGCTTGTTTTGTTTTAGCGGCTTGTATATATTTTACACTGCGTTGAGCAGGCTATTACATATTTGATAACAAAGACTTTATGTGCCTACCTGTTAATATATTTTGAAGGCAAAGAATGAAAGCAGTGCAGGAAAAGCCTTGCATTGTAATCACCTCTTACTGATATTTTGCAAGACAAAACACTGGAGAAACTGAAAGAATGGTAGCATTGAGAGCCTGTTACAGCAAAACTTTTAGTTGAATATAAGTGAATGGAAGACCTCCCTATTTGGTGGAGTAACTAAAAAATAGATTAAAGACAGAAACAGACGGAAGAGTGAAATTATTATTGGATTGTAGTCAGTCAAAGAGTGTTATGATTGGCTATTGTCCCTGCCCCTGAGTAGACTCTAACGCTGGGATACGTTCTTGCTGCCCAAAAGGTAATGTCGCACAGATGTTCCTGTTACTGCTGCGCGGTTTTTGACAGTCACACAGGTCCTATCACAGAGCAGCAATGCTGCCACAGATACTGAAGGACAGGAATGGGTTCAGCCACACTGAATAAAACTTTGAAGATCACTTCTTGGCTGTTGCTTTGAGAATGTCCGTCTAGCCGTACAAACCAATTACTGCTGTTTGTTCCTCTGGCCCAAACCTGACAACGTGCTGAACACCCGCAGCTAGAACAGTAAGGAGCCCAGCACCTCTCAGGGCTTGCTCCCCTATTTGAGGGGACTGTCCCTGGGTCCTAGCCAGGTCCCAACTAAACCCCTCAAAAGCATTTACAACTGCTGAATGCTAACTGACAGTCTCCTGTCGGCATCATAACAGAAACCATTTAACTGCTTTTTTTCCCCCAAGGAATTTCAGGGGGCACGTTATTTCATTTTCTTTTCACCTACACCCATGCTGACATTAAGGGTGTGCAATGGGTTACAAAGAGAATTTCCAAGCAGTGAAAAAGGTCTGTAGAAACACGCATTTTGTTATCTCAGTGGATGAGCATGTCATCGTGAGGTTGTAATTTTTTAATTGCTTATCATGCTAGAGCAGTCAAGTGTCATATACATATCTCTGTATATTTAGGGTTTCTCTTCAAGTCCCAGCTCCTGTGGTTACACGAGCATCTCAGCTTTTTTTTTTATTTTTTAAAATGCTTCTAGCCCTCATGATTGCACAGAAAAGCTTAAAAAGATGACCAAGTGTGACCTAGGGGCTCGAAAACGAAAAGATAAATAAGCAGAACCCCAAATGTATTTTTTAAATCTCATGACTTTGTATGGGTTTGACTTATGAATTTGAACACTTGGGATTAGCAATACTGAATTCAGCATAATCACAGAGCAGCATGTTTTAGAAGGGCTCAAAGAAACCAGAGTCACCCACTTTTTTTTCCCCCTCCAAATTCAAATCCATTGCTCCTGAAGAGAGATGCACAAGACTATCTAGCACTCTTTCTGACAGAGTTTGTCAATATCACTTCTGAAGAGACATTTACCCTAAAGGATGCCAATTTTTAGGAAGCTATATGTGGGCCCAGCAGGCCTTGCAAACAACCATAAGGTGTAAAAACTCTCATTGTCTGGGTGCCCCACCAAAAGTAGGCTAACCGGCCACTGCAGGAGCTAGAAAGATGAATAAGCCTCCTGAGCAAGACTGGAAAAAAAGATATATATATAAATTCACAAATTAAACCAATTATCTAAAGATAGTGGCCCAGAGTCCAGCATGAGCTGGGCTCTGTCAATCCCCCAAACCAACTAGCCTATAGCTAGGTCTTCTCTTTCCTTTGAGAGCGATGGTCAGCCTCCACCAGCTCACCCAGCTATCAGACAACCTGTAGACTGACTTGGAGATACAAAACCCAATATGCCTCCAAGACTTCCCCTTCCCTAAGGGAAAACTGGCCAACTTTCACAATCCAAGTATTTGAATTCAAAGGGTTAAATTCAAAGTCATGGAGTTAACCTCAAAAGAGCTCCATGGAATTGACCTACGACCTTTCAGAAAGCACCTCTTTCTTCATAACTGCCTCCCTCAACAACTACTCACTTCAAGAACTCTTCAGTTGCCAGCATTAGCGTGAAGTTTGAAGGAGGCAGGACTTTCTTAATTACAGGCCAAGGGCTTTAGAACTCAATGCTAAGGAGATAACTATGCTCACAAATCTTACTGCCCTTAGAATGGCCATAATAAATTATGCAGAAAAAACAACCCCCCTTCCAACTGCCTTCTGAGAAGTAAGCAAGTGATTTTGTTTATTATCTCTTATTATTGCTAAAGAGACGAACACTGCTGTAAGAATCTAGATAGATTGATGCTAGGATACATCTGGGCAGCTCTTATGAACCTAGTCAATAGGAGCTGCCCACATGCAGCAACTGCTGACTGACGTTTGCCCTGTGTCTAGTATATAAATGAAATACTGATCAATGCTTGTTGCAGAGAGGGTTCATCAAGATGTTAGCTGCACAAGATACATTTAAAATATTTTTTTTCTTTTCTTTTCATTTTTTCCTTCTTAAATGCCATATTGAACTTTTTCCTTTTTTTCTGTCTGACATGCAGATTGCTTTCTACTGCAACTAACATTACTTAAGACATGTCCTTCTCATCCTTGTTCTTTGGGAAAACAGAAAAGTTCCTCTTGAGTACATTGGCAAGAGGAAGAAAAAGGAAAAAAAATAGTATCTTGCAATGAGTTCGGATCTTTGGCATCACATATTGTATTCACATTAATTCAATCCAAGAGGGAAGATAATCAACAGTATGCTTGTCATCATAAACATTAATGTTAGATGTGTTAGTCCAGTAGAGATCATCCATAACCACTGAAAGGATGTGTTGTGCTTTCACCTTTAATTTCAGATCCTTCTACCAGGTGTGTTAATTTTTAAAAGAAACAAAAGGAGACAGAGAGAGGGGCACATTTCAGGTTCAGAATGTTGCTATTACAAATTTTCATAGCCATGTGAAAAAGTAATTCTTGGAATCGGTGCTGTTAATTCAAATGAGATTGTGTAAGTTTAGATATCCTTTCCACTTTGGAAATACAAGCCAAGTAAAACAGATTACACATGCGACATGAAGTGGACAGGATTTGACTTCGCGGAGCTGGAGCCCAGTCTTTGTGTATTGTAGAGATGGAGAGGGTGACTAAGGATCGCTTGTATCTATTCTGGAAGCAGATTCACCCTAATTTCTAAGCAAATCAATTGAGTTTGATTCACAATGTTGCTTGGAGGTTCCAAGGAAAATCTTTTGATGAAATTTGTAGACTTCTATGAAAGAACTAAAACACAGATCTGAACAGAAAAATAGAAAAAGAACCTTAATAAAATTAGGATGTTGTAATAAACACATCTAATTTCCCATGGACGGTCTATGCCAGGTTTTCAGTTTGACAAAGCCTTTTCAGTTCTCATGACACAGGTTCTGAGAATCAACAAGTACTTCACATATGGTACATGGCTGATAATAAAAGATTACTTTAAATGACCATACTAGAAACTGTACGTAATGTGAAACTACCCAGCTGAAACAACCTTTACTTGTTCTAAAAAGAACATTGACCTAGCATCTTAATGGCAGCCACATCGTCTGTCTTTTACAGGGCTACTCGTATCGATCCTGATTTGTGGGTGGCAGTGTTAGGAAGTGGCTGTGAATAAAGGGTCATAATGGGAAAGGATGGAGCAAGATCAAGAAAAGTAATTAAGGATTGATGATCTCAGATTTGGGAACTTATTATAAAGGGTAGGAGAAATTGCAGTTCATTCTCTTTTACTCTCTTTTGTCTGGCCACTGACTATTTATACTGTAAGAGTTTTGACATAGGAACCTGTCTTATTATGTGACTAATGTGCTTCACACTCCATCCATCCTAGGTTTTTGTATACCACCCATCACCACAGTATCTAACATCATACCTATTTTTAAAACAAGGAACAAAGAGGACCCAGGGACCAGTCAGCCTAACTTTGATGCCTCGAAAGGTATTGGAACAAATGATTAAATGATCAATTTGTAAGCACCCAGAGGATAATAGTGTTAAAAGGAATGGCCACCATGGATTTGTCAAGAACAAACCATGCCAAGCAAACCTAATTTCCTTCTTTGACAAAGTTACTGGCCTAGTGGATGGGGCAAGCAGTAGACGTGATATATCTTGATTTTAATATTGCTTTTCACACAGTTCCAGATAACAGTCTCATAAGAAAACTAGAGAAATGTGGTCTAAATGGAATTACTATAAGGTGGGTACACAACTGTTTGAAAGGCTGGCTCAGAAAATAGTTATCAATGGTTTGCTGTCAAACAGTGAGGGTGTATCTAATGGGGTCCCAAAGGGGTCAGTCCTGGGTCCAGTACTATTCAGTATTATCATTTGGATTTGAATAATGGAGTGGAGCTTATGCTTATAAAATCTGCAGATGACACCAAGCTGAGAGGGTTTGCAAGCATGTTGGAAGACAGGATTAAAATTTTAAAATTACCTTGACAAATTTGAGAAATGGTCTGAAATTAACAACATTAAATTTAATAAAGACAAATGTAAAGTACTTCACGTAGGAAGGAAAAATTAAATGCACAGCTACAAAATAGGGAATAACTGGGTAGGTGGCAGTACTGCAGAAAAGGATCTGGGGAGTATAGTGGCTCACAAATTGAATATGAGTCAACAATGTGATGCAGTTGCAAAAAAAGGCTAATATTATTCTGAGGTGTAATAACAGGAATCTCAGATGTAAGATATGGAAGATAATGGGAGATAACTCTACTTGGCACTAGGGAGGTCTCAGATGGAGTACTGTGTCCAATTTTGGGTACCACGCTTTGGGAAAGACATGGAAAAATTGGAGAGAATCCAGAAGAGAGCAACAAAAGTGATCAAAGGTTTAGAAATCCTGACCTGAGAGGTTAAAAAATTGGGCATGTTTAGTCTTGAGAAAATAAGACTGAGGGGGATACAGAGGAAGGTGATCGATTGTTCTCCATGTTCATTGAAGGCAGGACAAGAAGCAATGGGCTTAATATGTAGCAAGGGAGATGTGGGTTAGATATGGAAAACTTTCTAACTTTAAGGGTAGTTGAATTCTGGTAGGCTTCCAAGGGAAGTTGTGCAATCCCCATCACTGGAGGATTTTAAGAACAGGTTGGACAAACACCTGTCAGAGACAGACTAGGTTTATTTGGTCATGCCTCAGTGCAGGCCGCTCAAGGTCTCTTTCAGCCCTAAATTTATGTGATTCTATCTCAGGCTCTTCCCAGGTAAATTAGATCTTCATGGGGACTATATAAAAATCACATTGTATTAATATGCCACCTGTTACTATGATAACCATTACTAACAGGTTTCACTGTGTTTTTATTGTTAAAATATCCAGTCTTCCTTGTCTGAGACTTGTGAGCTTCCACTCAACTTCAAGTAACTATGGGCTTGGCTACACTTGCGAGTTACAGCGCAATAAAGGAGCCCCGTTTCTACAAAGAGCTGGATGAGATACTTGGGGCGACCTCACCTCCACTCCGAGTACCACCATGGACACTTCAGAGCCCAGTTCAACAAGACGGGAGGAGGAGGAGGAGCAGCAAAGCGGGAGCGAGGGTGCTGAGGCGGAGGAAGACATCCCGGAATCCCTAGACGCATGCAGCCAGGAGCTGTTCTCAAGCTAGGAGAAAGTTAACCAGTCACAGTGGCCGGTGCTTGGGGAAGGACAAACACCAGAGGAGGTTCCCAGTAAGCGGCTTTTATTTTGGGAAAAAAGTTATTCAGTGCGGGCTCTTGGGGTGAGGGCTGCATGCACACCTAGATGTGGAATAGGACGTTGATGTGCTCTCTCACATTGTGGTAATCGGCCTCAGTGATCTCTTCAAAGATCTCATCCAGAACTTGGGCAATGCACTTGGCAGGTTTCTCGGGAAAGCCACTCTGTTCCTTGTCCCAGTAAGGCTAACTTGTCCACGCCACTGTGCCGTGAGGGGCGGGGGGACCATTGCTGCACACAGGTAAGCTGCATATGGGCCACAGCGGAATCCACATTGCAGTCGAAGACCCTCCCTTGCTTCCCAGGTCACCCTCATCTGCAAGATATCTTCCAGGACGAACTCCCATGGAAAATGTGGGGACAGTGTTCAGTATAGGGGGCCCCTGCCGCTGTTGGCTCTCCCCAAGGCACAGAATCCCAGAGGACAGTACAGCCGTGAAACAATCAGTCACGCTTGACCCTGTGCTTACTCACCATTTTGGGGCTCCTGTGGGTTATGTGCACTCACTTTGGGACAGGCAAATTATGCTATTGTGCAGACTGTGCTTGCCCTTAATTATGGGGGAATCACTGCTCTGTCTGGTGTGAACAATTCTGCCTCTGTGACCTGTTGCATTTTGCCTTTACAGATGCAACCTTGAGATCTCAGCCGTCCGTGTTATCAGTGGCTGAAAAACTCCAAAGAATCAGAAAGAGGCCACGTAGAAGCAAGGAAGACATGTTGCATGAAGTAATGCAGCATTCAAGTAATGAAAATCAAAAAGTGCAGGAGTGGCGGGACAGTGAAAGGAGGATCCGCCAGCAGAATGAGGAGCGCCGGCACAAAAGCGCGGTGCTCTGGCAGCAAAGCATGGATTGGCTGATAAGCATAATGGAGCGCCAAGTGGACTCGTAGCCATGCAGGCGGAACACTACCGTGCCTGAGCCCCCCTGCAGTCCTTGTCCCAAAACTTTCCCTTGTGCCCCCATATCACCTCCAACCCACTTTCCCAAACATCCGGGTTCTTACCGCCACCACCTGCCTCCAACACCTATAGCTTCACCACCCAGCCCTGAAAACTACGACCTATACCCACTGCACTTAACCCCCATCGCCACGCAGTATAGCCATCCTGAAGTGCAGCATTAATTGCTCAGGAAGGCTGAGTATGATAACAGGACATACACAAATCTGTGATTGTACCGTTCCCCATCCCACCCCCTGGCCCTTTCTGTTTCCCAAGCAGTTGTGTTTCTTTTCAATAAATGAATTTTATTTTCAATAAATGGATTTTTTGGCTTTGAAAGCATTAATTTATTATTGCATAAAGTAAAAGATACCTTAGCCCAGGAAAGAAAGAGGCACTTCAAGTCACCGTAGCAAACACAGATTCCTACTAACATTGGAACCACTGCACTTCACTCCCTTGCAGGGCACCAGAGATTACTGGTGGCTTTCAGCCTCAAATTGCTCCCTCAAGGCATCCCTAATCCTTGCAGCCCTGCGCTGGGCCCCTCTGATAGCCCTGCTCTCTGGCTGTTCAGATTCAGCCTCCAGGTGTTGAACCTCCAAGTTCCATGCCTGCGTGAATCGGTCATCCTTCCCTTCACAAATGTTATGGAGGGTACAGCACATGGATATAACCGTGGGGATGCTGTCATCGGCCAGGTCCAGCTTCCCATACAGAGAGCGCCAGAGGCCCTTTAAAATGGCCAAAAGCACACTCCAGTCACTCTGCACTGGCTCAGCCTGTTGAACCGCTCCTTGCTGCTGTCAAGGCTCTTTGTGTAGGGTTTCATGAGCCACTGCATTAAAGGGTAAACGGGGTCTCCAAGGATCACAATGGGCATTTAGACTTCCCCTACGGTGATCATCTGGTCTGGGAAAAGAGTCCCGGTTTGCAGCTTCCTGAACAGGCCAGTGTTCCAAACAGGCCAGTGTCATGCACCTTTCCGGACCAGCCTGTGTTAATGTCAATGAAATGCCCATGGTGATCCACAAGTGCCTGGAGAACCATAGAAAAATACCCCTTCTGATTAACATACTCTGAGGCTAAGTGGGCTGGTGCCAGAATTGGAGTGTGTGCCATCTATTGCCCCTCCGCAGTTAGGGAAACCCCATTTGTGCAAAGCAATCCACAATGTCATGCACGTTACCTGGAGTCTTCTGAGCAGGATGCGATTAAGGGCCCTGCAAACTTGCATCAACACGATTCCAACGGTCAATTTCCTCACTCCAAACTGGTTAGCAACCGATCGGTAGCTGTCTGGAGTTGCCTGCTTCCTGATTGCAATAGCCACCCACTTCTCCACCATCAGGGCAGCTCTCAATCTCGTGTCCTTGTGCTGCAGGGTGGGGCCGAGCTCCTCACACAGTCCCAGGAAAGTGGCTTTTCTCATCCAAAAGTTCTGCAGCCACTGCTCGTCATCCCAGACTTGGATGATAATGTGATCCCACCACTCAGTGCTTGTTTCCTGAGCCCAAAAGTGGCATTCCACGGTGGTGAGCATGTCTGTGTATGCCACAAGCAAACTCATGTCATATGCGTTACTCAATATCATCGTCGCAGCCCTCACTGTCACTTTGGATCATAAGGAATAACTCGACTGCCAAACGTGACACGCTAGCGAGACTCATCAGCCTACTCCTCAGCAGTTCGGGCTCCATTCCCGCAGACCGAAAGGGAAGACAGAGCGCGCAGTACAAAAAACGTTGAAAGATGGTGCCAAATGTGGACAGAAGCACAGGGATTGCTGGGATGCGATCCGATGCATCATGGGGTGTTGGGACAGGACTCAGAATGCCCCGCACGCCCTGCCCCCTTCCCACAAGCCACAGCGCCAGAATGGGAAGAGGTGCTCTGTGGGATAGCTGCCCATCATGCACTGCTCCCAATGCCGCTGCAAGTGCCGCAAATGTGGCCACGCCAGTACGCTTGTTCCTGTGAGTGTGGACAGACTGCAGCGCTTTTCCTACTGTGCTCTCCGAAGGCAGGTTTAACTCAAAGCACTCTACACCTGCAAGTGTAGCCATGCCCTATGAATGGGAGAATGCCCCGGAGCCAGAGAAAAGGACAAGGGAGGAAAAAAAGAGAAAATTGTGGCAAGATGGCAGAGGGGGAATAAAGAGAAGTGAGTGGGATGAGACATAGAATGGGAAGGAGGGGTAAGATTTAAGATAATGGTAACGTACAAAATATTATTTATTGTGGGATAGGGAGTGTGATGGGATGTTTGCCACACAAAAAGCCTGAGCAGGTTAAAAAAGGCCAGTTAACCTAGGGAGATGGTAGGTAAGAGCCCTTGGGAAACAAGTCTAAGGGGGAAAACAGTTCAAGAGAGTTGGAAGTTTTTCAAAGAGTTATTAAGGGCAAAAAAGAGCAAACTATCCCACTGCTTAAGAAAGATATGTAGTATGGCGAGAGACCACCCTGGCTTAATCAGGAGACCTTCAATGATCTGAAACTCAAAAAAGAATCCTACAAAAAGTGGAAACTAAGTGAAATTACAAAGGATGAATATAAACAAATAACACAACTATGTAAGGACAAAATTAGAAAGGCCAATGCACAAAACAAGATTAAACTAGCTAGAGACATAAAGGGTAACAAGAAAACATTCTATAAATACATTAGCAGCAAGAGGAAGACCAAGGACAGGGTAGGCCTGTTACTCAATGCAGGGGGGGAGGACAATAACAGAAAATGTGGAAATGGCAGATGTTCTACATGACTTTTTTTGTTTCAGTTTTCACCAAAAAGTTTATTAGCAATTGGACATCGCACTTAATGAATGCATATGAAAATGAGGTAGGATCAGAGGCTAAAATAGGGAAACAACAGTTAAAAATGATTTAGACAAGTTAGATGTCTTCAAGTCACCAGGACCTGATTAAATACATCCGAGAATACTCTAGGAGATGACTGAGGAGATATCTGAGCCATTAGCAATTATCTTCAAAAAGTCGTGGAAGACAAGTGAAACTACAGATGACTGGAAAAGGGCAAATATAGTGCCAATCTATAAAAAAGGGAATAAGGACAACCTTGGGGATTACAGACCAGTTAGCTTAACTTCAGTACCCAGAAAGATAATGGAGCAAATAATTCAGCAATCAATTTGCAGACACCTAGAAGATAATAAGGTAACAGTCAGCATGGATTTGTCAAGACCAAATTGTGTCAAATAGCTTTCTTTAACAGGGTAACAAGCCTGTGGTAGATGTGGTACATCTTGACTTTGGTAAGGCTTTTGATACTGTCTCGCATGACCATCTCATGAACAAACTAGGGAAATGCAACCTAGATGGAGCTGCTATAAGGTGGGTGCATAACTGGTTGGAAAACTGTTTTCAGAGAGTAGTTATCAGTGGTTCAGACAAGATGGAAGGACATATCATGTTGGGTCCTGCAGGGACTGGTTCTGGGTCCGGTTCTGTTCAATACCTTCATCAATGATTTAAATAACGACATAGACAGTACACATATAAAGTTTGTGGATGATACCGAGCTGGGAGGGGTTGCAAGTGCTTTGGAGGATAGGATTAACATTCAAAATGATCTGGACAAACTGGAGAAATGGTCTGAAGTAAATATGATTAAATTCAATAAGGACAAATGCAATGTACTCAACTTAGGAAGGAACAATCAGTTGCACACATACAAAATGTGAAATGACTGTCTAAGATAGAGTACTGCAGAAAGGGATCTGGTGGTCATAGTGGATCACAAGCTAAATATGAATCAATATAACACTATTGCAAAAAAAGCAAACAGCATTCTGGGATGTATTAGCAGGATTATTGTAAGCGAGAAACGAGAAGTAATTCTTCCACTCTACTGAATGCTGATTAAGCCTCATAAGGACTATTGTGTCCAGTTCTGGGTGCTACATTTCAGGAAAGATGTGGACAAATTGGAAAAAGTTCAGAGAAGAGCAACAAAAATGAGTAAAGGTCTAGAAAACATGATCTATGAGGGAAGATTGAAAAAACTGGGTTTGTTTAGTCAGGAGAAGAGAAGACCGGGGGTGGGGGCATGATAACAGTTTTCAAGCACATAAAAGGTTGTTACAAGGAGATGGGAGAAAATTTGTTCTTCTTAACCTCTGAGGATAGGACTAGAAGCAATGGGCTTAAATTGCAGCAAGGGCAGTTTACGTTGAACATTAGCAAAAAATTCCTAACTGTCAGGGTGGTTAAGTTCCCTAGAGAGAGGTTGTGGAATCTCCGTCATTGGATATTTTTTAAGAGCAGGTTAGACAAACATCTGTCCGGGATGGTCTAGATAATGCTTAGTCCTGCCTTAAGTGCAGGGGACTGAACTAGAAGACCTCACAAGGTCTCTTCCAGTTCTATGATTCTATGATCCTATAGGCTGCACCTGAAGGAGAGACAGGGACTGATAAATTTGATTTAACTTTAAATTTAACTGATAAAATAATTGATGATGAAGCACAGCTGGGCAAGGGCAGGCTGTGCTTTTATAAAACCCAGAAGGGGAGAACAGAAGGGGGCTGCAGGGAAGAGCTCTGCTCTCCCTTCCCAGAGAGAAAGAGGGTGTGGCTAGGGACAAGGAGGACTTCCAGGGGGAAAATAAGCCCTGGTATCCTGCCTTGGACTACAAAATCTTGCAAGAAGCTGAGAGGGGTGAAGTAGCCACTGGGAGTGGAGGAAGCTTGGACTGGTAAACCCAGAAGTGGACCAGAAACTAGATAAGTGAAGTATGAAGGAGCCCAAGAAATATTTGGGTCTGAGATTAAGTAGAGTGTGGTCGCTAGAAAGAGAGTCGCTGGGCTCTAACTCAGAGTAGTGGGCTGGCCTGGTTCCCCTACCAGTCACTGGGGAAGTGGCACTGGACCTGGTCAGAAGACTGCCTGATATGGCATAGACAGCTTGTACAACAGGACTCTCAGACCCCAGAAGAGGAGGACTGAATAGTGACCTGGCTGGTGGACTAAGTCATGAAGAGGGAGCACTGGGAGTCCCAGAGAGAATGAGGCCATGGTGCAAGCAACCAATGGAAAGAGTGCCAGATGGTGTGAGAGTTAAACTCCAGACCCAGTCACAAGGACGCACCCAGGAGTGAGTGCGACCTGTTAAAAGGAGCTAATCTTGCTAAAGATGTCCAAGAATTGAAAGGGGGCAGGCTATGAAGGAGGTATAGGAAGGAAAGTATATTTCAGTAGTGAATCAGAGTGGAACAAGTTATAGTAGCCAGTCAGATTAGCTCAATAGTGATTAGCATATTAATATATGTTTACTGGAAATAACCATGCAATCTCTATGCAAATCAGACCCTCTGAGCTGAAGTGCAGGGAATTGCAGTGCTGAGAAATAAATGTATGAATATAGGTCAGTGACTAGATAGCTCCCTGCGCTCTGATTGGTTGAGACAATTCCTGTACAGTAATAATGCCGGAGAAACAGGGACGATCCCCACATTACCTGACTTGACTGCAATGGAATTGTCTCAGCCAATCAGAATATAGAGATGCCCACTGTCCCTGATGCATGTTTTTCGGACATACTTTCTGCCAGTAAATAACTCCAGTATTCAACATTTCTTAGCGGAAGAGACTCCAAGGGGCATATAGCAGGTAAGTAATACCCTGCTGGGGCCTTACACACCAACAATCTAAGCATGAAAGAAGAAAGAGGAAATTTATGTTGGAAATTGTTATCTCTTTTTCAGAAATAGGTGACCTTTTGATTAAGCTATCCCTAGAATTAGATTATTTTGAGGGCTCATCTAGAAAATGCCAAGTAAACATTATATAAAGGCATATTCTGAACAAAATGATTTTGTATTTAGACTGCAGTTTTTATAAGCAGCTTAGCTGTTAATCATACCAGGGAAAATAGGCCTAACACCATGCCTAATTCCAAGAACAATATGTTCAGAACTGACTAAATGCAGAGCATTTAAGAGTTATTTTAGATTTATAAATGGCATCAAGTGTGATTTAATAGGGTGGAGGGGATCTTGCCACTCTTAAACAGAGAGAGATTAGAGCTTTCTCTAACCTTTTTGTAGGAAGTCTGTGACACACCACAGGACAGGGACTCAGCACAGGCTACTCCATCTGCATGAGAAACTGTCTTCCTTCAGGCATTCCTTTACCGCACAAACAGGAAATTACATGTCTTACATTTCACTGAAAATAGATTCTTATTTAGAATGTGAGTATGATCCCATCATTGGTGAGATGCTGTGCAGGAAGTTATAAAATGCAGGAAAAGCACAGAGGGAAGTTCGTAACTAACAGCCACTAACACAACACATTAACAATCTCAAAGGTCTAAAAAGTCAGAACCTACACTTCCAAGAGAGGAAAAAGGCATACAGAGCACTCACTGTGGATTTTAAAGGATGATGGGATTCAGCCTACTGTAATATATAATGAGTTGCACCACCTACCCATACTCTTTACTCAGAACAAGAACAACCCATGACTCTTTGAGACACTCATTTATCCAGTTTGGCTCTTTGAACAGACCATGAATAATCAATCAGCCAAACAGTGGGTCTCTGCTCAAAGTGTCTCTTCAAAAGGATGGATTTGAGATGGGTCATTTGCATTTCTTTCACCCTCAGGTATTTCCTGGGGGATCTGCTTCATACATATTATCCCAAAAAATCCTTTGTAGTTGATTGCAATAATCATGTCTTGAAGTTCCACGCAATCCCAGTACATAGATATTTGCATTTTCAATACAGTGGACTTCCAAAATACTTAATGCAACAAGGTTTAACTTAATTCAGTAACGGCTGTCCAGGATATTATCATATCTGTTACACAGACACTTTATATTTAGTGACAGTAAAGTAACATATTTCTACAGAGTGCTTTCTCCTATCTAGCCAGTCAGTGACACATCCTTTTTGCTTTCAGGTGTCTTGCATGTCATTTCCCTCTTCAAACTCTGTAAAATATTTGGGTCCTGACTGGTCTAGGAAAATAAGTCATGTTTCAAAATATGTTAGCTAATACGTTTTAAAACATATTAAAATATTTTAGCTAACACATTTTTAAACACTAGCAAAGAGAAGAGTTGGATGCAAGTATGGTTGTCAGTAATTATTTGGACATGTGGGCAAGGGTGATCTAGTGGATATAGTGTACTTAGATTTTCAGAAAGCCTTTGACAAGGTCCCTCACCAAAGGCTTTTAAGCAAAGTAAGCTGTCATGGAAAAAAAGGGAAGGTCCTCTCATGGATCAGTAACTGGTAAAAAGATAGGAAACAAAGGGTCAAAATAACTGGTCAGTTTTCAGAATGGAGAGAGATAAATAGTTGTGTCTCCCAGAGGTCTGTCCTGTGACCAATACTATTCAGCATATTCATAAATGATTTGGAAAAAGGGGTGAAGAGTGAGATGGCAACATCTGCAGATTATACAAAACTACTCAAGATAGGTAAGTCCAAAGAAGCCTGTGAAGAGTTACAAAGGGACCTCAGCAAACTTGGTGACTGGGCAACAAAATGGCAGATGCAATTCAATGTTGATAAATGCAAAGTAAGGCACATTGGAAAACATAATCCCAACTATAGATATAAAATGATGGGGTCTAACTTAGCTGTTGCCACTCAAGAAGCAGATCTTGGACTCATTGTGAATAGTTCTCTGAAAAATCCACTCAATGGGCAGTGGCAGAAAATATCATATTGCCTCCATATAAATCCATGGTACACCCACATCTTGAGTGTGCAGATCTGGATTTCCCATCTCAAAAAAGATATATGGGAATTGGAAAAGGTACAGAAAAGTACAACAAAAATGATTAGGGGTATGGAACAGCTTCCATTAGGGTGACCAGATGTCCCGATTTTATAGGGACAGTCCTGATTTTGGGGTCTTTTTCTTATATAGGCTCCTATTACCCCCACCCCCACTCCCTGTCCCGATTTTTCACATTTGTTGTCTGGTCACCCTAGCTTCCATATGAGGAGAGATTAATAAAACTGGGACTTTTCAGCTTGGAAAAGAGATGACAAAGGGGGGATATGATACAGGTCTATAAAATCATGACTGATGTGGAGAAAGTAAATAAGGAAATAACACAAGAACTAGGAGTCACCAAATGAAATTAATAGGCAGTAGTTTTAACACAAACAAAAGGAAGTATTTCTTCACACAATGCACAGTCAACCTGTTGAACTCTTTGCCAGAGGATGTTGTGAAATCCAGGACTATTACATGGTTCAAAAAAGAACGAGATAAGTTAATGGAGGATAGGTCCCTCAATGGCCATTAGCCAGGATAGGCAGGAATGGTATCCCTAGCTTCCGTTTGCCAGAAGCTGGGAATGGGCGACAGGGGATGGATCATTTGATGATTACCTGTTCTGTTCATTCCCTCTGGGGCACCTGGCATTAGCCACTGTTGGAAGACAGGATACTGGGCTAGATGAACCTTTGATCTGACTCGATATGACCCTTCTTATGTCCTTTATTCAGTCATGAAGCTCCCAATTGCCTCTACATAACAGAAAATAAGCTTCTGCAGTTCTCTTCTCCCAGACTTCCTGGCTGGAAACCACTTAAATGTGCAGTTCCCAATACCACCGCAACGAGTTATCAAGTTTTAAAGGTGTCCTGGCTCTACGATAATGTGTAAAAAAAAAAAAAAAAAAAAAAAAAAAAGGTTTGTTAAAATGTGTGCTACCACATTTTTAAAGGTTTCAGAGTAGCAGCCGGGTTAGTCTGTATTCTCAAAAAGAAAAGGAGGACTTGTGGCACCTTAGAGACTAACAAATTTATTTGAGCATAAGCTTTCGTGAGCTCATGAAAGCTTATGCTCAAATCAATTTGTTAGTCTCTAAAGTGCCACAAGTACTCCTTTTCTTTTCACATTTTTAAACATGATCTGATATCCTAGTCTAGCTGGGGCCTTTGTATTTTCAAGGGTTTGTCATGTCCTGTCTATTGTTTGTTCTCGGGTTTGTATTCACTGCTGTCAATAAACAGTTTCAGTACCTGCTTTCTTTTTTCAAATTCGGATCTTAACAAGAAACCATTCCCCACTCCAATACCATTTGCCCTTTGTGCTGGCCTTAATGACCATGCTTTTGCATGCTAATTGTCTTGCTTAGTCTGCTTTTAACGATGCAAGGCTTATGTAATTATTATAATTTATTCTTAGCATTAATTGTGGTCTATCACATATGACTCATGCACAGATTAACTATTCTGTCACATTCCTTCCTTTTCTGTCAAAGGGAGTCACAGACAAGGACACAGCATGAAACACTTGAGCTAGGTAATGGGAGAGGTTCTTGCATAAATGCTGACCTTCTACAGGAGAGATCCAGGAGACTGTTAATATGTCCAGATTTCAGCTTGTGGTACAACCAGAACTTTATCAGATCCCTACAAAATCTTAAAAGGTTCATCATATCATGGCCCTGAACATGAGAGATGATGTTAGTTTAATGCTCTACTATTTTATGTCAGCATATAAATACATTTATTTAGTTTGGGAAAACATGTCTGGTTTATTATGATTATATTTTTCCTGACACACATTTTTGGAAAACTTATGCAGGCTTCAAAAAGTCCTGAAGTTTTTCGAGATTCATTAAATGGATCTAGTTCTTCCCATCTCTTTGTTATGTAGTTTTAATTGCTTGTCTTGTGGACGTGGCTCTCTGCAGTTCTAGGTTATGTAATATCATTATGTAGAAAGCTTCATTTTTCATTACTCCTGTCTAGTTCATGAGGACAGGGGAAACATCAATAATAACATATCATTGTTATGTTATCGTAGACTTGCATTCTGACCAGGGGTATTCAGTTACTACATTCCTCATTTATGTCCCAATCCTGCAAAGCTGGACTCGGAAGGGACTGCTTGAATGGATCACTTTGCTGGATTAGACATATCTATATAATAAGATGCCAGGATTGTCACTCTGTCTGTGTGTCACTCTGAAGCCTAGAATGTCTCTTGAGTCAGTATGAAGCAATGGAAAGAGTTACAAGCATGGTTGAGGGCTCTTTTTGTTTAAAATAAAGTTCAGAATCACTGGGATTCATGGTCTGTTACCATCCAACTTTTACGTTTTCAGCCATTTTGACTTTACAAATGACACCCATGTAATGCACAGCTACAGTAAGGCATGTATCCATGCCATGCCAGGCACCCTAGACCATTGTGATATCAGAGATAACTGAACCACTCACTATCTTATTCTGCAGCTAATTTTCATGCAACGATTTCATTGGTTGCATGAGGGAGAGTGCACAGATTGTGGATTACTTGGCCTAACTGCCACACCGAAGTTAAAGTAAAGGTTTTCAGCTTCAAGGAGGTATTTAAGTTAGCTGAGCTCAGATGCATTAGAATTTCCCTTGTGGTCACATTTTTCTATGATGCACAATGTAAACAAAAGTAGCTAGTCTCTTCTGTAATATCTGAAGGTAAAGAAAAAGTAAAGGGAAGTAATGTATTTCTAAGTGGTTCAATTAGCAATTCGGGGAAAAACATATTATAGACTAAACATATTCTGTGAAGTAGCTCTCCCTTAGAAACAAAGCCATTTGTAAAACAGATATATGTAGGTAACAAAAATACCCCAAACCCATACCTCCCTGGTGGAGATTTTGAGACTCCATGTTTTAATGGTGTTCAAACACCCCTTCCCACCCCACCACAGCATGTCAGTATTCACACGTAGGACAAAAATCAGAGATCAATAAGGAAGGCAGACAAAAAAAAATATCAGTTCAGGAAGCTCAAAATGGTTACATGAACCTATGATGTAAATAGATGAGATGTATTTATCCATACGTGTATAGTTACCATTGCAGATATTGTATATAGCAAGGAAACACCTTCCTTAACAGGAATTTGTACAAGTAATGATGGAGAATCTGGATAAATTAAACACTGAAAATTAACCTGCTTTGAGGTTTAAAAATTTGAGTTAACTCTTCTGAACTGAGGGCTTCTCTACACTTACTAGAGGATTGACCCTGCGACAATGGATGTATCGGCGGATGATTTAGTGGGTCTAGTGAAGACCTGCTAAATTGACTGCCGATCGCTCTCCCCTCGACTCCTGTACTCTACCTGTTTGAGAAGAGTAAGGGGAGTCGATGGGAGTGCGTCTCCCATCAATGTTGCGTAGTGTGGACCTTGCGGTAAACAGAATTAAGCTATGTCAATTTGAGTTACGCTATTGACATAACTCAAATTGCGTAGCTTAGATCGACTTTTCCCTGTGCATCCCATGAAGTGAGCTGTAGCTCACGAAAGCTTATGCTCAAATAAATTTGTTAGTCTCTAAGGTGCCACAAGTCCTCCTTTTCTTTTTTCCCTTTAGCGTAGACAAGGCCTTAATGTGTTGAAATATGATACCATGACAGTCTGTGCTTGGGTTTTATAGTTTAACTCTGAACAGGAAGTACCAGAAAACTACTGGCCACCTTTTCAAAGAAAGACATAGGTCTATATTGAGAGTTTGTAAACTGACCAAGCACCTCTTTTGTAGTCCTCTTCCTAAGACGTTTAATAATTAAAGTAATATGCAGCTTCTTGCACCCTATTACTAATGATTTCAGTAGAGCTGCAACTACACATGGAACTTTTGCAAAACAGATTAACACATGTGCCTGGTACTGAACAGCTTAAGTCACAGGTCACTCTGTAGGATGCATTGGAAAATAGCCTTTGCACAAGGGAGTTAATAGATGGAAACCTCTCCCAGGCTACAAAACACCAACACAGCTACTCCTCAGCCAATCCTACAGCCCACAAATCCACATGCCACTCTATAGCCCTTCTCCAAGTGTTCCCTGATCTGTTCCCAACATCTCATTGCATGAATGCTAGAGATTGCACCAGGACGGCCTGAGCCCAGGACAGCACTCCCGTCCACCTTCCCCCCTCCACCCCATCTTTTTCTGACGTTACACCCAGACTTGGCCAGTCTGGGAGACGTGTGTGAGTATGAAAGTGGGTTAGGGCTTGGGGCATTAACACTTTCTTTCTTTCCCCAAGAGACATGGGAGCGTTCCCAACACTCTCTGCTGTTATTTTATTAATAAAGCTTTAAAATTTAGACACTTGGTGTGCCTCGTCATCTCCTCCCCAGAAAGATCCTGTGGCCCCAGCCTAATCAGCTGTGGACCCAGGCAGATTGGTAATGATAATCCATCACAGTTTTGGCAAAAAACTCCCTAAAAAAAAGGGGGCTATTATATTGTAACACTTGTCCTATGAACTTTGGTGGAGTCAGGGTAAGTAAGGGAGTTGTCTCCAAGAGAGACAAAACACACACAGTCAACCTGTGGAACTCCTTGCCACAGGATTTTGTGAAGGCCAAGACACTAACAGAGTTCAAAAATGAACTAGATATGTTCATGGAGGGTAGGTCCATCAATGGCTATTAGCCAGGATGGACAGGGATGGTGTCCCTAGACTCTGTTTGCCAGAAGCTGGGAATGGGTGAGAGGATCACTTGATGATTACCTGTTCTGTTTATTCCCTCTGAAGCACATGGCATTAGCCACTGTCAGAGGACAGGATACTGGGCTAGATGCACCATTGCTTTGACCCAGTTTGGCTCTTCTTATGTACCTATGTTTAAAACAAAAAAGGACAAGAATTTTAAGACATGGACTAACAATTTAGGTGGAGAAAGGTCTGTAGAAGATATTGAGGAAAATAAGGAAGGAAGGATTTCTGGAGAAACTGGCCTTAAAAAGGGATAAAGCAGAGTAGAGAGGGTTGTTTGGTGGACAAGGTTAACCCCCGCCCCCCCCCCCCCCATCTTTGTAGGATCTCTACCTTCACCAGCAGCACTGAAATAAGGGACCTAAAATCATTCAATCACAGAAATGTAGGGCCAGAAGTTACCTCAAAAGGTCAACTAGTCCATTCACCCCTGCTGATGCAGGACCAAGCATACCGAGACCCAGGCTTTTAAAGATAAATGTGGGGCCCTGGTGCATCACGTTCCGTGAGGCCCTATCCTTTCCCATTTCACCGCAGTTTAAGACATTGGGGGTCACCTGATCTCAGGACGCCAGTACAATTGCCCCCCCCCACTCTCATCAGTTGTGCCTAGACCATCCCTGTCTAAAATGGTCTTAAAAATCTTCAGTGATGGGATTGCACCACCTCCCTTGATAACCTATTCTAGTATATAACTATTCTTATAGTTAGAAAGTTGTTCTTAATTTATATCTATATACATAGGCACCAACTCCGTAGGTGCTGTAGGGCTGCACCCATGGAAAGAAATATTGGGTGCTCAGCACCCACCAGCAGCCCCATGGATCAGCTCATACCCCTCCCCCCCAGCCCTCCCACCTGCTGGCAGACCCCGCCGATCAGCTTTTCCTCTTCCCTCCTGCCTGCCACAATTGGCTGTTCAGCAGCATGCAGGAAGTGCTGGAGGAGGGGAGAAGCAGGGGGGCAGGAAGAGGTGGGAGAGGGCAGAACAGGGTGGGAAGGAGGCAAGGGCAGGAAGAGGTGGGATGGGGTGGGGTGGGAGCAGGAAGAGGTGAGTCAGGGTGGGGGCTTGCAGGAAGGGATGGAGTGGAGACGGGGCTTGGGGTGGAGCGATGGTCAAGCACACCCCAGGAAGTGGGCTCCTCTGTACGTGTGTGTGTGTGTGTGTGTGTGTGTGTGTGTGTGTGTGTGTGTGTAATATATATATATATATATATATATGTTCAGCCAGACAGTTTTATGAAAAATTATAGTATTAAGATCAGAGGAAAACTGTTAAGATTTAATAAACATCATGCAGTGATGACTATTTCAGTTGTATATCAAAAGGAAAACAACCATTAACTAGTTCTCCTTGGAATGGCACCTATAAATTGTATCATTTGAACAATCCAGCTACTAAAGAGCTTATGAAAGGCATCGTTTTTCTTCAATCATCATCACAATGCTCCTGTGCTTTAGACTTTCAAAATCATCTGGTGGAACTCCAGAATAAGTTGTTTTTATATTTTGTTTTAAGACTTGCCCCTTACAGATAACTGTGGCTATATATCACGGCGTAAAATCTAAATGCCACATACTGGGATGAGGAAAGGTAGGAAGGGTGGTGCAGGGGAAACATGGGGCTGGAGCATACATTGCTACTGCTATAGATCCTGACAGTACACCCGTTGAAGTCACTGAAAAAAAATTCAGCTGATTTAATGCGAGCAGAATCTGGCCTTTACAGTCTGGTTCTAATCTGGAAAGCGATTATATTAAAAATTATTTGATAGATGTGATTCCTGGAGAAAAATCTCCCCTCCACAGAGAGTAGTCACAAGGTTTATGCACCACTTAAGTCGCACTGAAGCTCCTTGAGGCATTGTGCTGGCTTTCTACAATGGGATGATTTTCATCTACTGTATTTCAGCCTTCTGAATTAAGTCTGCTGATTTTACTGCTTATGGGCCAGATTCTGATCTTATTTGTATCCAGAGTAATTTAACTGATTTAAATGGAGTTACTCCAGTGAAACTGATCCGAATCATGACTTACACATTCTTACTTTATAGCCAACAACAGCTAAGAGACTTAGAAATGGATTGTGTTCCACTTTGTGTATGATTAATAGCTTGTGTACTGAAGTTCTAAATAATCACGCTTGTGTAAACCCAATGAAGACAATAGGATTTGTCCATATGTTAGTGATGACATCATTTGAAGGAATTGACATTGGTTCTAGTGTAAATTAGGACATCATTCAGCCTGCCAAATTTTCAGTGTGATATCACTAAAATGAACCCTTCACTACCTTTCATACCTAAAGTAACTAGAAATAAAGTAACTTCCAAAAACTATGTAGTGTTGGTTGCAAGTGTTGTGTTTTTAATCTAACCTATACTACAAAACACAAATATGCTGTCTAATATTGTGGTATACAGCTTACTATTTAATGGTGCCCTGTCAATAAAAATATGCCAAAAACGTATATAGAGTATGGAGTATCCACAGCCAGCTTGTATTAAAATCAATGAGTTAATCATTGTTTCACTACTGTAGTGTCTATACGCAGTTGGAATATTACTTTCATACCCCTGGAGCTGACTGAGGGGTTTAATAGCTTTATCGATGGCTGTTTTTAATTGTTCCAAATAAACTCTTTAAATTAAAAGGAACTTTGCAAGTTCCCAATTAAACTTTCATGGGAAAATATATAAAAGTCTCTCTGGTGATTGTTCCTGTGGGATGGAGGCATAGAACGTTTCTTAAGATTTTTAAAAAACATATCTAATCTTTTTACCCCTCTTTTCCACTTCTTTATTCAAATTTTCTTCCTCGCTCTCTTCTGTTTTCTATCTTTTCCCTTCTTCCACTATCCATTAGATCATTTCCCTATTCTTGTATTGCCTCTTCCATTTCTTTTACCCCTTTCTCACTCTCCCTTTTTGTTATTGTTTTGAAGATGCATATTAACGAATTTTAACCAGCGTAGCCGAGCAGAGCAGCATTTGCTGCCATAGGAATAGTGACAGCTAGTTCTATGGCTATGCCTTTAATTCTGTAGAATTTGTTGTAACATCACAGTTAATTAAGAGCCTTTGTTAGAATGAGTAAAACTGTCTTCCATTTTTTTTCATTGCCCTTTGAAAACAATTGGAGCTGCTCATGGAATAATGGTACCTATAAAAATGAAAGAGACCGCTATTATTTTAGGGGTTTTTGTTTCGTTTTGCAGCTACTGCTATTTTACTTAATGTCACTTAGAGAATGATTAAAATAAGAGAGAATGTATCAGCAGAGAAACCAGTGCAAAAGTAGCTGAGAGGAACAGTTACTGAAGTTTCTATAAGCAGGGAAAGGAGCCTGGAGGAGAAGATTTGATCCAGACAACAAGTTTCAAATTGTAGATAGCTAGTCACAGAGCAAAATTAAAAGAGCAGGATGGAGAGGAACCAAAAAGACAAAGAGTTCCCTGAAGCACTAGAGTGTCTGCTCACGTAATGGGTTACATTTGCCTAATGGCTTGGCTTGAGTTTCTTTGTTCCATTTCAGACATTACACCATTGATCAATCTTTTAGTGGAATTTCAGCATCACTTGATTCAGGTTCCAGCTGAACCCTCACCTTTTACCGAACACATTTCCTTATCTGATTATACTATGTCCCGTTCTCTTACTAACTGAAAGTGGTAGGGAGGAATGGGGAAAGAAAGATAAAAAATGGGATATGCCAGTAGGACTTTTACAGTTTAATGGACTTTCCCCTTTACTGTTTAATTCTGTTGCTGAGCAGATCAATCACCAGTGGGACAATTGTGTTGTCAGTTATGGGCTTGAGCCTTAAGAAGTGAAGCTGAGAGCCAGAACACCTGGAATCTAATCCCTATTCTGCCACGAACTCATTGTGACCTCAAACAAGTTCCTTAAATCAGCTTATTCAAACCCAAGGGCCTAAAATTGAATTATGCAAAACTGAATTCAGGCCACTTTAGTTCAGAATGAGAGTGTTCACAAGGGGGTTCAATGTGGTTTAACAATCCACTTCAGATTCACACCTTTAATTAATTTGGATTAATTTTCCTGGGATGTCCCCATGTAGATAAGGCCTAAATGAAAAGCCTGAATTTCGTCATGCCAATAGGAGCTGCTGGTACTTCGAAAAGTAGGACAGTTATTTAGGTGCTAAATATGAATTTGATTGCCATACTTTAGGCATCCAAGTTTGAAAATGTTGGCCTTATCTTCTACATGCCACAATTATCACATCTGTATAATGGGTATATTAATTAATTCACCTTATTAGTGAAGCACATGGAGATCTATGAGTGAATAGTGCTTTTACCTGAAAAGGATGCCACTTAAAAGGAATCCCTTTGTAATCAAATCATATAGGTTCAAACCCCACCTTCCTTGTTCAGGTAAAGCTCCCATTAACTAGGATGAAATCTCACCTATTTAAGGAGTGAATAAGGCCTGCAGGATTTGACTCACTCAGTCTAGTTACAATAAAGTATGGGTCAAGTTAGTGAGAAATGGAGCCTTTCACCTTTCATTCACTGCTTCCAGTTTGACTCAGAGCACCCACAGCTGACAATTGTTATAATCTAGCACTCAGCTCTGGCAGGTGCTCAGTGGTTTATGTAAGATACTCACCATGGGTGGGTGGTCTACAGCTCTGACCAAACATGTGTCTACATCACAACAAGCTGCCATCATCACTGTCACCGATTAGTACTCTTTCTGGCTGTCTCTGGCCAAGGATTGAATTGTCATGGAGAAATGAAATACCCTCTCGCCCCTCTGTTACAATTAAAGCACATACACTCAGGTCGTATGTGTAGGGTTGACAGGTATTCAGTTTTCGTCCTGAATGCCCGCTCAAAAAGGGACCCTGGCAGGGCTGACCACATGGTTGAAAGTCTGGTTGGCGGCGCAGTGTGGACCCGGGGAGCTCCCAACCTGCCCTGGTTCCGCACGGCTCCCAGGAAGTGGCTGCCAGGTCCTTGTGGCCCCTAAGTCCATGGGCGACCACGGTGGCACCGCATGCTGCCCCGGCCCGAGTGCCAGTTCCAGAGCTCCCATTGGCCGGGAACCACGATCAGTGGGAGCTGTGGGTGTGGCACCTGTGGGCACGAGGGCAGTGCATGGAGCCACCCTGGCTGCCCATGTGCCTAGGGGCTGCAGGGTCCTGGCAGCCACTTCCTGGGAGCCACAGTAAGCACGCTGGGACCCCGCACCATCTCCTGCATCCCAACCCCCTGCCCCAGCCTGGAGTCCCCTCCTGCACCCAATCTCCCTCCCAGAGACCACACCCTGCAATCCCTACCCCCACCCTAACACCCTTCCCCAGCCTGGACCCCACTCCTGCACCCCACACCCCTCATCCCCAGCCCCACTCCAGAGCCCACACCCCCAGCTGCAGCCCACACCCCCTCGCACACTCGGAACCCCTGGGCTCCATCCCAGAGCCCCCTCCTGCACCACTAACCCATCTTCCGCAGCCGCACCCCAGAGCCCGCCTCCAGCTGGAGTCCTCACCCCCCTCTCACACCCCAACCACGTGTCCCAGCTCAGACCCCCACCTGCACCCCAAGCCCCTCATCCCCTGCCCCACCCCAAAGCCTGCATTCCCAGCCAGAGCCCTGACCCCACTCCTGCACCCCAGCCCCCTGACCCAGCCGGGTGAAAGTGACTGAGGGTCGGGGAGAGTGAGCGACAGAAGGAAGGGGAATGGAGCGAGCTCGGGGGCAGGGCCTTGGTGAAGGGGCAGGGCAGACGGCAGGGCAGGAGTGTTTGGTTTTGTCCAACTAGAAATTTGGTGACCCTATTGCATGGGAAAGCTTTCAGTTCCACTGTCTGGGTTGTACTCATTTTGTGGGCAGGTAAAATTCCCCCCCATGCAGAGGGGCCAGCACAAGGCTCATGCACCACTTAATTTCCACTTGAATCCTCCAAATAGGATTTAAGTGGTGCATAGGCTTGTGTTGGGCCTGTAGTTACAGAGGGTGATAGTTTCCAGGTCTGTCAGTTTGGCACTTTTTCCCAACAGCAACTTCACTGCTAAGAAAATAATTTACTTATTCCTGTTGTAGCAATTCCAAACTTTCCTTCTAATCCTTCATCTTTTTTATGTCCAGATTAGCAAGTGGCTGCCCTTCATTCTGAGCTTTACCTGCTCTTAGAGCTTGGTCTCTCTCAAGGCCCAAGGAAACAGTTTCTCTCGCTACAGGTAGCTTGCTTCTTTCCTTGGGCCTGACCCTGAGAGGTATGGAACTACTGCAACTCTCACTGAAGTTCTGTATCAGCTGCAGTTGGTGGACTCTGGAGCATTTGAAAGGTCTAATAAAACTGTATACCGTCTCATTTAACATCTTAGCATCTTATTAGGACAATGGTAATACACACAAAGGAATAAATAAGGTGGAGCCTAAGAGCTTAAAGGAGTAAAGAAAATACAGTGGAATCTACTTATTGTGGCAAATTGCCAGCACTACTTTGATGGGTCTCGTGCTTTCTCTTCTTGGGATGGGTTCAGGGCACCGTTTCTCGCCCCTGAACTGGGGTATTAACTACTCCACTAGTGTCCTAGAGGAGGGGAGTGGAGAGGGAGGGAGCCGGGCCCACCCTCTACTCCGGGTCCCAGCCGAGGGGCCCTAGGGAAAACGGTAAACCACTTGAACTAGCGGTTCCTTCCCCTGGGCTACTTCCTTCTCCTACCCTTCAGCTTGTGGGGCTTCCTGCCCTCCCTCTGCACAAACCAGGTGTCCCTTTACCTAAGGTCTTGGTCTTCTTAGCTCACCACAGCACTTCTCCAAACTCACCTCTGCTTCCCTCCAAACTGCTCTCTACTCCCCACACTGCTTCAACTCCTTCCCTTGTCTGATTGAAGCAGGGGGGGTTTATCAGGAGACTGGCTTCAGGTGCTCTAATTGGCTTCAGGTGCTTTAATTAATCTATAGCAAACTTTCTTCCCTCTACAGGGAAGAAGGCTCCCTTTTCACACTCTCCTGCTGCCCTCTGGCCTGGGAGAGAAGACAGCCGACAGAGACATCGCCCAGGGAAGCTACAAATCATTGTGGAGGGGGCCGTAAGACTGAGTAACTTTTGAACTGTACTCTCGTGTGGGGGGAGTTTGACTGTCTCTTAACTGCGTTTGTAGGGGCACAGGGGGTGTGGCACGGAGCTGCCCCCCGATCCATCGGTGCCCCCCCCAACACTACTACAACCGTCACGGCCCCCCCGCCGTCCGTCCCTGCTGGCAACTTGCCATCTGCCTCTGGATTCAGCTGCTTGCTCTGAATTTCGTCATCCAGACCAGACACAACAGCTGACCAAACGAGACTCTTTGGACAAACGCCCGTGGGTCCACGTTCCCGCCCCCCCCCCCCGCCTCCAGACTGCCCACCCCACAGTTTGCCCCTACTACCAGACCCCAACTCCTGTTTCCTCCCCCTGTCCAGTCCGACCCATTTGCCCCCCCCCCCGCCGCCTGCAGCCCAGCAGAAGTGGTTAATCTGCTTTCCCCTCCCCCCTCCTCCTTCTGGTGCCTCCCCGTCTTTCCCTGGCGGGGAATGAGAGGGGTGAGGCCCCTCTAACAACCTCAGCTGCCCCTCCCCCACCTACCCCCTGCCCAACCCCAAGCCTCCCCCCCCACTGCTGCCAAAAAACCTGCCACTGCCCCCGCTGGGGCATCGGCAGCAGGAGGCACCGGGGCGACTACTGCGGCTGCTACGCCTACCGCCCCTCCAGATTCTAGGAGATCCCCCCTGTGGCTGTGGCCTCGTCATCGACCATGGCATCTCTCCCCGCTGTTGCCTCCGTCAGCTCTCCAAGCGTCCCTGCCCCGGCCCCCAGGGCGTATGCCCGGGTGGTAGCAGCCCCCCCACGGCCTGCCGCCTCGTCATCTCGCTCACCCACCGCCTTCGCTACCACCAATAGCAGCCGGGGCCCCTTCCCCACCATGACCAGGAAGCACGGCGTCCGTTGCCTCCTGGTGCCCGCCTCGCCTCATGTGGAGACATACATGCAGGCATTGGCGAGGGTGGTAGGACCCACGGCTATTGTGGCAGCCTCCAAAATGTATGGGAAGGTCGTCTTTTTCTTAGCATCGGAGGCTGCCGCCCAGGAGGCGGTGGAGAAGGGCCTGGCGGTGGGGGGGTGTTCGTTCCCCTGGAACCGCTAGAGGACCTGGGCGTCTGCCTAGTCCTGACCTCCGTCCCTCCTTTTCTACCCAATGCCACCCTGTTACCCGCTCTCTCCACCCTGGGGAAACCCGTTTCTGTCATCAGCCCTCTCCTGTTGGGCTGCAAGGACCCCACCCTCCGTCACGTCCTCTCGTTCCACCAGCAAGTGCAGCTTCTACCGCCGCCGGCGGCGCGTGACGGAGAGGCGCTCGAGGGGTCTTTCCTAGTACCCTACCAGGGAGCCCGCTATCGGGTCTTTTACTCCACGGGAGAGGCCCAGTGCTACCTCTGCCAATCAGTCGAAGAGACTGCCCCTTGGCCCGGCAGGGAGGGGCACCCAAGACCCCCGAGACCTGGCAGGACATCAGCTCCGTCTTTGCCGACGCCCCTGGCCGCCCGGTACCTGAAACCACCTCTCCTCCTGCTCGATCCACCACTTCTCCTGCCCGGGCCCAAGAGACACCTCCCCTACAACGCCCAGACGAGCGAGGGAGCCCCGCCCTTGCTGTTAACAATCCAGCAGAGCCTATGGAGGTGGATGCAGCAAAGATATTACCTGGCATAGCAGAGGGCCCGCCCCAAGGAGAACCGCCCCCCCCATGCTGCCTCACCGTTACCCCCCCGAGCCCCTGAACCATCGCCTCTGACCCCCGATATGACCCCTGCTAACCAACCCCCAGACGATGCTATGGAGGGATGGACCCTAGTGCGAGGCAAGCGGAAGGCTCAAGCTCCGCTGCAGCCATCCGATGCGGACGCCCCCCGGAAGACCAGGAAGGGAGGCACTGGCACTGAGCCTTCCGCTATGCCCACGAGTGAGATCCATCCGCCGGTGTCGGGAGGGGAAGACAAAATAGCACTGGAAAGTAGAATCTCCCCTCCAAGGGAGACCCTTCCCTCCGAGACCCCTGAGGAAGCCCCTTCTGCCCGAATATCACCCGAACCCCCCGTGAACCCCGAAGCGACCGTCGTAGTGGGCGCCAGAGGGGTGACCCCCGGGGTGGCGGAAGGCGACCTCTCCTCCATGTATGAGGAGATCGGGGCCTTAGGTTTGACCCCAGTCACCCAGGGAGAGGATGACCTACTGCCGGCCGGCCTCAATCTGGGCAACCTCACCCCAGTCCCCCTTTCCCCATGCTCCCTCCCCCTAATCGCCTTCCCGGGCGGGCACCCTACAGAAGGTGGTCCACCACCTGATGCCGTGGCTGCCAAATCCACCACAGAGCCTGCACCTAGCATCACTGGGAGCCCCCTCCCTGCCCCCTTAACCCTCGAATCTGCTCGGGAGGTGCCACCTTTCAGCTGCTTGCCTCCCGAAGCCCAGAGCCTCGCCCCTGCCCCCGCCCCCGGCCCCGCCCCCACCCCCACCCCTGTCCCTGCCCAATCCACCTCCTCCTGCAATGCTATTGCCGCCCCTAGGTTTATTTCTTTCCCGTTTTTTGTGGATTCCCCCCAAGGAGCAGCCTTTGCATTTTCCTGCCGCGACCCATTAGGAGCTGCAATTTTCCCTCCGCCATCCCCTTCTACCCCAAGGCTTAAGACGGACCTAATAACTTTAGCCTGTCAGACACCCCGTCGGTGGTCTGCACCCTGCCTGCCCGCCTCAGCGGATCACGAGGCTGCATCAAGAGCCCCACCAGGGAATAACCTGGAAATCGCAACCCCACCCCCCCATGAGCTGCGAAAAGCTTTGCGAGAGTTTTTAGAAGACATCCATGGCTCCCGCAACAGGGTACAGCTAGCTCTCCAGCTATGGGGGGGACTTTGATCAAATCCTCCAGGCCACAAGAGCCCTTATAAAGGAGGGTAGAGGGAAAGGAAGGCATGGTGCTGCGGCCTACGGGCGGGCCCGCAGCTTCCGTGACGATTTACTCACTTACGGGATGGGTCATGGATTGTTGTGTGACCCGCCGGGGGCCGCGAACACCCCCGTCAACAAGGAACCCCCACCCCTCCAGCCCCCGACATGACACCTCTCATTATTGCAACTTTGAACACCAGGGGCTGTAGGATGGCTCTCCGCAGGTCCCAGGTGCTCTCTTACCTTCGGGAAGGGGGGTACTCTGTGGTTTTCCTGCAGGAGACCCATACGGATCCGACTGCCGAGGACAGCTGGCAGCTGGAGTGGGGAGACGGGGTCTACTTTAGCCACTTCATGATTCGACAAGCTGGAGTGGCGACCCTATTCTCCCCCAACCCACGGCCCGAGGTGCTAGGGGTCACTGAGGCCGTGCCGGGCCACCTGCTGCATCTCCGAGTCCGTATGGAGGGGCTCGTGGTCAACTTTGTTAACATCTATGCCCCGACAACGAGCCCGAAGCGGCCGCAATTCTATCAGCGGCTGTCCGACTTCCTCAGCACCCGAGATTCTCACAAGTGCTTAGTCCTGGGAGGGGACTTTAACACCACCTTCGAGGAACAGGACCACTCAGGGGCCGAGCTGAGCCTGGCCGCTGCGAACATTCTCCGAGAAATAGTCGAACATCACTCCCTAGTAGACATCTGGCGTTACCACCACCCAGATGACACTTCCACGTTCACCTTTGTTCAGGTGGAGGCCCAGCGGTCACACCACTCTCAGTTGGACTGTATTTATTTATCCCGTTTCCATCTTTCACAAGCCCACGCCTCCAACATTCGGCCGGCCCCATTTTCCGACCATCATCTAGCCACCATAACAACCTCCCTCCGTGCAGAGAGGCCGGGGCCGGCCTATTGGCACTTTAACAACAGCCTGTTGGAGGATGAGGGCTTTGTGACATCCTTCTGGGAGTTTTGGCTGGCCTGGCGAGAGCAGCGGTGTGCCTTTCCCTCGGCACGGCGATGGTGGGATCTAGGGAAGGTGCGCGCCAAGCTCTTCTGCTGTGACTACATCCGGGGCACCAGACAACGGAGAAATGCGGCAATAGAGCAGTTGGAACGGGAGGTCTTAGAGATGGAGAGGCGTCTGGCCGCCAGCCCCGAGGACCCGTTCCTCTGCGGAGCGTGCCGGGAGAAGCGGGAGGAGCTCCGGGCCCTCGAGGACCATCGGGCCCGAGATGCCTTTGTTCGATCCCGCATCCACCTCCTTCGGGAGATGGATTGTGGCTCCCATTTCTTCTACGCCCTGGAGAAAACGAGGAGGGCCAAGAAACACTTTACCTGCCTTCTAGCAGAAGACGGCACCCCCCTCACGGATCCGGTGGAGATGTGTGGGAGGGCCCGTGACTTCTACACAAGCCTTTTCTCCCCGGATCCAACCGATCCTGGCGCTTGCAGGGTGCTCTGGGAGGAACTCCCCACTGTCAGTGTGGGCGACCGAGACCGACTAGAGCTGCCTCTCACCCTGGCCGAGTTCTCGGAAGCCCTCCGTTGCATGCCCACCAATAAATCTCTGGGCATGGATGGGCTGACCGTGCAGTTCTACCATGCGTTCTGGGACATCTTTGGCCCAGACCTAGCCACTGTCTGGGCCAAGTCTTTGCAGGGCGGGGTCCTCCCTCTTTCGTGCAGGCAAGCGGTGCTCGCGTTGTTGCCGAAGAAAGGGGACCTCCGCGATTTACGAAACTGGCGTCCCGTCTCGCTCCTTAGCACGGACTACAAAATCGTAGCGAAAGCAATCTCGCTGCGGCTAGGGTCCATGATGGCAGACGTGATCCACCCAGACCAGACCTATACTGTCCCGGGCCACAGCATTTTTGACAACCTATTTCTAGTCCGAGACCTTTTGGAACTCGGGCGTAGAGACAGTCTGTCATTCGCCCTCCTGTCTCTTGATCAGGAGAAGGTGTTCGATAGAGTGGACCATGGGTACCTCCTGGGCACTCTGCAGGTGTTTGGATTCGGACCTCAGTTTGTGAGTTTTCTCTGGGTGCTGTACGCTTCCGCGGAGTGTCTGGTTAGGCTCAACTGGACCCTGACCGAACCGGTAAGCTTTGGGCGAGGAGTACGGCAAGGGTGCCCCCTCTCGGGCCAGCTGTACGCTCTGGCGATCGAGCCCTTCCACTGTCTCCTCCGAAAGAGGTTGACAGGGTTGGTACTATGGGAGCTGGAGCCACAGCTGGTCCTGTCGGCGTACGCCGTTGACGTTCTCCTCGTGGTTCAGGACCCGGGCGACTTGGCACAGGTGGAGGCTTGCCAGGCCATCTATTCGGCAGCCTCCTCCGCCGAGTCAACTGGGTCAAGAGCTCTGGCTTGGCGGTGGGGGACTGGCAGCGGGTGAGCTTCCTCCCACCTGCGCTTCAGACCATCCGGTGGAGCGCGGGTCCACTGCTCTACCTAGACGTTTAGCTTTCTGCCATGCACCCTTCTCCGCCGGAGAACTGGCAAAATTTAGAAGGCGGGGTGATAGAGCTTCTCCGGAAATGGAAGAGGCTACTCCGATGTCTCTCCCTCCGAGGGAGAGCACTGGTGCTTAACCAACTAGTCCTGTCCAATCTCTGGTACCGGCTCAACACCCTAGTCCCGGCTCCGGGTTTCCTGACCAACCTCCGGACATCGATTCTAGAGTTCTTTTGGTCAGGAATGCACGGGGCCCCTGTTGGGGTTCTTCATCTACCCCTGAAGGAAGGAGGGCAGGGCCTGAAGTGTCTGCACACTCAGGTCCGTGTCTTCTGCCTCCAGGCCCTGCAGAGACTCCTTTATAGTGCAGGTAGTTCGACGTGGAGCATACTGGCGCATGCCTTCCTGCGCTGCTTCCAAGGACGCTGATACGACCGGCAGCTCTTTTATCTCTGTCCAAGAGGTTTTCCACGAGACCTCTCCGGGCTGCTGGTCTTCTACCAGGACCTCCTCCGGACCTGGAAACTGTTTTCAACGACCAGGTCCGTGGCGGCCGCCGTGGGAGCAGATCTCCTTGCAGAGCCCCTGCTACACAACCCCCAGCTCCGTGTGCAAGTGGCGGAGTCCCGCTCAGTGCATCAGAGTTTGGTCCTGGCAGAAGTCATAAGAGTCGGACACCTCCTTGACTACGACCAGGGAAACTGGCTGGATCCCTTGACGCTTGTTCAGTGCATGGGGCTCTCCAGACCTTGTACCCCGGGCGCGTACTTCAGGAGGTGAAGGCCGCCTTGACGCCCGCTGCTCGGGCTTATCTCAACTGAGTCCTGCGCGAGGGCGCACCCTGCCCACCCTCTACCCCAGGCCCGCCGGACCTTTCAGTTGGACCCCTACCCCGTAGATCCCAACAAACCCCTCACCCTTTCACTGCGAGCCGGCTGCATGAACTGCAGCCGGTCAGTTTTCAAATCGCACCACGGAAATATCTATACACACTCACGCTTCACACCCTTCACGCCCACACCCTGGTGTCCCGCCCCGATACAAAGTGGCGGGACCTCCTGCCCCCTTTGGAGGGTGAGCAGCCCCAGTGGGCCAGCCTGTATTCCACCTTGGTCCCGAGGCCCGTGGGGGAATTAGTTGGCGGCTCCTTCATGGAGCCGTGAGCACGGGCGTGTTTTTGATGCGGTTCACCCCCATCCCGGATACTTGCCCCTTTTGCAACGTGAGGGAAACCCTGGCGCACGTATATTTAGAGTGTGCCAGGCTGCAGCCCCTTTTCCGGCTCCTCACGAATATTTTATTACACTTTTGGCTACACTTTTCCCCTCACCTTTTTATCTACACACACTCCCCATCCGTGGCCCCACAAAGTCGTGGGATCTCCTGGTTAACCTCCTCCTAGCCCTAGGTAAAACAGCCATCTATAAAACCAGAGAGGGGAGGCTGGCCAATGAAGCATCCTGCGACTGTAGGGCCGTTTTCTGATCCTCAGTACATTCACATATCCGGGCGGAGTTCCTCTGGGCGGTGTCCACCGACTCCATTGACGCTTTCGAGGAGCGGTGGGCGCTGTCCGGGGTTCTCTGCTCGGTGACCCCGTCCAGTTCCCTCCATCTGACCCTTTGATTGAGGGGAAGAGCGAGACACCCCAGCCCCAGCTGTTGCCGCTGTGGATACCATCATTACTGTCACCTAGGAGGGGTCCTGTCACACGTGGGTGTACGTCCCCCCCTCCCCAAACCGCCCACCCCGCAGCCGTGCCCATCTTGTCGGGCACTCTCAGGAGAGGAATAATTGGTGGCACTGGGCGTGGCACTAGGTAACTCGAGGGGGTGGAAGACCATGAGTGTCGAGGAAGCCCCCCTGCTCTGGGCCCAGGCTAGCCTGAACACATCTCCCTCCTGAAGGCTGCTGTGTTATACCTTGCGTTTGCTTTTGTTTTGTTGCATAGTTTTGCTTTTTCCTTTTTGGTGATTCTTTGTAAGTGTTACACAAATAAAATTCTTTTCTGTTTAAAAAAAAAAACAAAAAAACCACTCTCCTGCTGCCCTCTGGCCATGCTGTATCACATTATATTAAACCTGGATACAGCAAAACTTCCTTTATAGTAAACTGGAGTAGAAATCACAAATTGCTTCAGTGGATTTCAATAGACCTTCATCCTGAAAAGAGTTCGGTTTCAATCTGGTGTGCTAATCTCCTTGAAATGTACGACTTCACAACAACCTGGCAGATTGCATTTTCTGCATTCGAGAGATTCTCTCACCTCCTCTTCCTCTTTCAGCTAAAGCAGATTGTATGGAAGAGGTGGCTGAAGAAGGGTGACACCAAAATAAAATTGGCCTAAATTTCAGACATACTGAGTACCCACCGTTCTCAGGGACTGTTCCCTTCAGCTGTTTGTTTTTTGCACTGTGAAATCTATCACCTAAGTCAGATGGGGCCTGATTTTAGGCACCTTTTTTAAAGCTACAGATAGGCATGTAGTGGGACTTTCAAAAAAGCAATGGATGTTAGGCAGTTTTGAACTTTCCAGGAGGCACTAACTTTAGGGGCAAAAATACTTTTAAACATCTAGCTCACGTTATTATTTCTGCTCCATGATTGGATGACTGAGACTTTTTAAAAAAGAGAATATCAAATAGAGAACAATAGACCTCCAATATGAATTTTCAGAACACATTTTTTCATGTTAAATTCACAAAACTTTCAGGATTTGCAAACATTTTCACAAATACCAGTGGTTTTCTGAATGCTTATGAATAGCAATGAATGTGAACTCATGACCAAACTAGTGCTTTTATTCATGAAAATATTAGCAAACCAGTTGTTTTACTGGTTTCAGAGTAGCAGCCGTGTTAGTCTGTATTCGCAAAAAGAAAAGGAGTACTTGTGGCAGTACTTGTGGCACAGTGAGGAGGTTTTATACACACAGACCATGAAAAAATGGGTCTGTGTGTATAAAACATCCTCACTGCATTTTCCACTTTATGCATCCGATGAAGTGAGTTGTAGCTCAGGAAAGCTTATGCTCAAATAAATTGGTTAGTCTCTAAGGTGCCACAAGTACTCCTTTTCCAGTTGTTTTACTGTTCATCCAGCTCTGCTGTTTACTAAGGCTTAACTACTACATTGATACTGAGGAGAGTAGAAAGAAGCAAGGGATGGACTGAGCGCTTAAAGAATATTTTAACTGGTTTCTAGCCCTGAGAGTTTTAAGAAAATATGAGTACTTGTGGCACCTGAGAGACTAACCAATTTATTTGAGCATAAGCTTTCGTGAGCTACAGCTCACTTCATCAGATGCATACAGTATGCATCCGATGAAGTGAGCTGTAGCTCACGAAAGCTTATGCTCAAATAAATTGGTTAGTCTCTAAGATACCACAAATACTCCTTTTGTTTTTGCGAATACAGACTTACACGGCTGTTACTCTGAAACCTGTCATTAAGAGAATATGAGAGTGAAGAGAAGCAGTGTAGACTGACCATTCATAAAACCCTTTTTAATTGGCCATCAGTAAGAGAAAGAAAAAGAAAAGGATGGTAGCATGAGCCCCTAAAGAGCACTTTTTGGGGGCTTTCATTCTTGAAGAATTTGTATTTAGACTTGAATACTTGCCAAGGCTGTTCCATCCCATATCTAGTTAGGGTTGTTTCTCTCTGGTTTGGAACTTAACCGTTTGAAATGTATGCTTTTGTCTTTTTCCTTTTACAATTGGCAGAGAAGAATTGTGTTTGTGCAGAAGGTATGTTTTCAGTCTTCAGCTTTCCCCCAGCATCAAGGGAGACAGAATACACATAAACTATACCTGAACCTCTGTCAGTCCTATAGTACCAAATCTGAGATTGGCAGCTAATATCCTAACGTTGATGCACAGAATGTATTTTAGGCATTCACGTTTTTCCAGGTTCTTATCATACAACAATATTTTGTGATGTCAAAAGATGCTTACTCTTACACCCAAAGAACCATTTGATGTTTTTCCCCAATTTGTTCCTGTTTTGTTTTAATGTTAAAACATTTTGGGTTTGTTGAATTAATAGTTAAAATGTAATACCCCACACAGCAGGAAGAACATAAACCTTCCTAACAAGTACAAATACTGGGACCAATCTTGCAAACCTGTTTCAAACTATTCGTCCTTACTAGAGTGATTAGAAACATTCAGTTCAATAAAATGCCTACTCTACTAAGGATTAGTAATAATAATAAGTAATTATTCCAGGGTCAGGTTTATTGCCATAAGCTGGTTCCAAAGTGGTTCTCTTAGATTAGTCAAAAAAATCCCCTTTCAAACTTACTGAATGGTTTGATTTTTTTTATTATTCTTATTTTTGGATGATAACATACAGATCTAAAAATTAAACTGAAATATAAAGAAAATGGTATACAATAAACTATTCATATATGGTGACATTCACCCCTGTGTAAAGAGCCAGCACAAATCCCATGCACCATATAAAAGTTTCATTTAATTCTTATTTTGAGAATTTATGTGGTAGATAGGTCTTGTGATGGCCCTCCTCACAGGGTGAATTTCATTCAAACAATCAGAAATACCATATATTCTTAATAGGGATCAAAAGGTTATAAACTTTCTACTTCCGAGGTATATATATTAGACTCTGTAAAAGTAATGAACAACACCCAACTAGCAAGAGAGTGTGGATCATCTCCATTAAAAGAATGTCTTGTATTAGATTGAACCAGATGGACTTCGTTTCTATTTGGTGGTATTTCCAGAGCTATTTGGGGTACAGTAGGGTGTCATTGAACAGGTCCTTAACTTGTAGTTATGTGAAGCAGTTATGGAAAGAATATAGGGTGGTATTTTCAAAGAAGCCTAAGGACATTAGGTGCCAAACTCCCACTGAACTTCAATGGGAGTCTGGGACCTAACTCACTTCCATGCCTTTGAAAATCCCAGCTGAACGAGTGGTATTTAACATACAGATACTAACTAGAATTACTGTCCATTATGTTGATAAATTTATTCCCAAGGAGCTGTAGCAGCAGCCTATATTCATAGGTGACAAAAATATTTCTACCCCATTCCAGGCAAGAGTCTGCTCCTATTAAGTTAATTGCAAAACTCCCAAGGCCTGCAGTGGATGAAGAATCAGATGCTAATCTTCTAACTTCTCGCTTCCTTTCTTCTCACCTTCCCTCCCACACTCTTGTTTATTGTGGGGATCTTTGCTTATGAGTATTGCCCCATACCTTTATCTGATATCACATGGCTTAGCAGAATAAAGTATATGAAATATCTTTTCAGCTTAACAAATATTCCTGTTGTCAACACGTTGATCATTCCTCCTGTATGACAGGGACAAACTCACTTCACAGACCTCTTTGAAGTTGTTAGCTATTTGAGACAACCATGAGTGATCTGTCTGAGCACAAATGTGAAAGGCCAGTCCATTCCTCTTTTAAATTCAATAGTGATACTAACTCCTTTCAACTTTTTATTGCCTGGACATGGGCACTCACATTTCCTGACAAAGGTATTTGCAAATCAAAAAGCAACTTTTAAAACTATGCCCATTTGCATTAAAAAATTTATATTATTATTATCATCAGACAAAAATACTTTCTTAAGCTACACTTAATATGGTAAATGGATTAAGTCAGTTTAGGAGACAATGTATCTTTAAGTTCCCTTGTAAATATGAATGTAGGTATGAATATCTATTTGCATATAAAAATAAACTATGGAAATCAGAAACTGAAGTTATATAATTATTTCTGAACCTATTTTAATGCCCAATTCATTCCTAAAGACTATTAAGAAGAATCCTCATTGACCAGCACCCAGACAAACTTAATTCTCCCCCAATAACAAAATACTCACAATAACAACAAAGTTTAAATGACCCTTATCCATTCATTGTAGAGCTTTATCTTGGAAATTTGCAAAATGTTTTAATTACTATGATAATTATTATGCATTGTTATTCTGCAAAGGTCATAAAAAGTCTGGCCTTTCAAACAGCCTAAACAAACCATAGAATCAAAAGTTGTTTAATAATTCAAGACCTCCTGAATATCATAGATCCATCCATCTTACCTACCTCTGAGATATAAATGGCCACGAGCACCTCTTTTTTCATTGTGTAAAACAATTTTTGCACCTTTGACAGATAAATAATTTTGATCCTTTTTTGTAACTTACGTAATTTTGAGATGTCACTCTAAGATTGGATAGGCTTCTGAAGTCATTAGGCAAGTATGCATTTGTGATGGTGGATATCAGCACTACTGACGTGGCATTGCAAGGTATCTCACAGACAACAGATGACTTCTGGGAACTCGGAACCATGCTGAAGAAGACTGTCCAAGTGATCTCTTCTGAGATCCATCCAGTCCTATAAGTGAAGGAAGACAGAAGACAGAAGATTCTGGAAGTAAACCATTGGCTAGATAAGTGGTATAGGATGGAGGGTGTTGGTTTGTGGAACATTTGTCCACCTTCTATCGGGAAAGGGGTCTGTATAGTCTGGATGGCCTCTACCACAATAGAAGGAGAAGCAATCTCCTCGGGGACAGGCTGGATAGAGAAGTCAGGAAAGTGCTAAATTAATAGCAAAGGGGGAGAGTAAAAGGAAGGAAAATTTGAGCACTCAGCACAAAATTGAGATGTTGACACCAAAATTAATCAAGGAACGAAAGGACATTAAGAGAAGAAATTCTTGAATTGCCAATACATCAGTGCTAGGAGCCAGGTAACAAACCAGAGGAATTGGTATTATTGAAACCTGATGGGATGATTCACATTACTGGAATGTTAAAATCAATGGTTATAACCTACTTAGGAAGATTTGAGTGGACAAAAGGGGAAAGGGAGTTGCACTCTATGTCAAAAATGGAATTACCTATTTCCAAGTCACTGATAACTCAGAAAAAAATATCTTGAACGCTTATGGATCAATGTCCTAACAGATAAAACACAAGATGGAATATTACTTGGTGTCTGCCACAGAGGACCAAGTCATCCCACAGAACAGGATGTTCCTTACACACCTATCTATAATGTATAGGAAAAAAATCAGCGTGATTCTGTGGGATTCCAATTTGAGTGAAGTGTGCTGGTGGTCTGCTGCCAGTACTAAAGCTTCCTTGCAATTTCTAAACATTAGAGATGACAATTCCCTAACTCAAAAAGTGATGCATTCAAAATGGGGGGAAATTTTATTAGACTTTCTCTTAGCAGACTGGATCACAGAACTAAAAATTAATGGTCGTTAAGGTATAAGTGATCATGACTTGATCATGTATATAATGTGCAAGCAGAATAAAGTCTGGTACCTCCCTCTCCACTCGGTCCCAGCCCAGGCTCTCATGTGAAGCTGATCTCTGAACAGGGACCTCCTTGCAGAGAATCTATGTCCCCTGCCCTGGGCTACTTTCTACTACTATCCTTTAAGTTTGGGGTATGGCCCCTATAGTACTGTTTGTAGGGCTTGACTTAGATAACATTCCCTCATGAACCTTGGGCAATGTCCTGCTGCAGCTTCAGATTCCTCTGCATAGGGCAGCTGTAAGTTTCACGGAGCCTTACCCCACAACATCTCTATAGTTCAGTCACCGAGTTTGCTCCGATGCTGGGTGCTGCTCAGTCTCCTCTGCTGTCTCCCTTGTCCAGGGATGCTGTGCTTCTTCCCTGGTGACTGTCCCAGCTGTCAGGCTCCTCGTGATTCTCCCCTCAGGTAAGAAGGCAGCTAGCTACTACTTCTTCACCAGACAGCCCTGAACTGAGCCAGGTTGTCTCCTTTTCTTCTCTCTCCAAGCCTGGCATTGGCTGAAGGTATAATGGGGCTGGGCTAGCTGGACTCCTAGGCTCTCTTTAACCCCTTCCATGCTGGTGTGCTGTTTCTCAGCTTTAACACACACACATATATTATATCTATATCTAGATGTAGATATAGATACTTGGTGATTTAACATGGCCAGTTTCACAAAGCTGAAAACAATTATGAGCCAAATCAGCTGGCAAGAAGAATTTAATCAGAAAAATTAGAATGTTAATTGGGAATCATTTAAAAACACCTTACTAGAGCCAAAAAAGCAGCAATCAAGGAAGAAGGCTGTACTGGCTAAAAAACCAAAATCGTTTAGAGGGGAAGTGAAGGCACCTATAAAAGGTAAAAATTAATATATAACAAATGGAAGTATGGGGAAGTTAATAGGAATGAATATAAATCAGAAGTTAGGAATTGTAGAAAATTGCTAAGGAAAGTAAAGAATGGAAGGAGAAATCTATGGACAGCAGACTTAAGGCCAAAAAGAAGGAATTTTTAAAATATATTAGGAACAATAAGTATCCTGATAATGGTATTGGTCCATTACTAGATGAAAATAGTAAAATTCCCAGTAATAATTCAGAAAAGACAGAAGTATTTAATAAATATTTCTGTTCTGAATTTGGGGGGGGAAAGATGATATAGTTTAATCATATGTTGATCATAACACTCTTTCCATTCCACTAGTACCTCTGGAGCAAGTTAAACAGAATCTTTTAAAGTCAGATATTTTAAAATCAGAAGGTCCAGATAAATTACATCTAAGAGTTTTAAAAGACCTGGCTGAAGAGTTCGCTGGGCCAGTGATGTTGATTTTCAGTTTGTCTTGCAGCACTAGGGAAGTTCCAAAACACTGGAAGAAATCTAATGTTGTGCCAAGTTTCAAAAAAGGGTAAATGGGATGACCTGGCTAATTATAGACCTGTCAGCCTGACATCAATACCAGGCAAGGTAATGGAATGACTGTTACAAGATTCGATTAATAAAGAATTAAAGGAGGGTAATTAATTAAATTAATGCAAATCAGCATGGTTTTATGGAAAATAGATCCTGTCAAACTAACTTGACATCTTTTTTTGATGAGAATACAAGTCTGGCTGTTAAAGGTAAAAGTGTTAACATACTCCTGTAAGGCATTTGACGTGGTACCACATAATATTTTGATTATAAATACTAGAATGATGTAAAATGAACATGGTACAAATTAAATGGATTACAAACTGGCTAACTGATAGGGCTCAAAATGTAAATGAGTAATCATCATCAAGCAGGTCTTTTTCCAAGGGGGTGCCGCAGGGATCAATTCTTGGCACTGCACTATTTAACATTTGTAACAATTACCTGGAAAAGAACAAAATCATCACTGATAAAGTTTGCAGATGACGCAAAAATTGGGGAGTGGTAAATAGAGAATAGGACAGGTCAGTGACTCACAGCAGTCTGGATTGCTTAGTAAATGGGGGTAAACAAACAATACATATTTTTATACAACTAAATGTAAATGAATACATCTAGGAACACAGAATGGGGGACTCTATCCTGGGAAGCAGTGATTCTGAACAAGATTTGGGGGTCATGATGGCTAATCAGCTGAACATGAGCTCCCAGTGTGATGCGGTGGCCAAAAGAGCTAATGTGATCCTGGGACGTATAAACATAGGAATCTCAAGTAACAATATAGAGAGGTTATTTTACCTCTGTATCTGGCACTGGTGTGACCACTGCTGGAATACTGTGGCCTGTTCTGGTGCCCACAATTCAAGAGGGATGTTGATAAATTGGAGAGGATTCAGAGAAAAGCCATGAGAAGGATTAGAAAACATATCTTATAGTGATAAATTTATATAGATTGAGCTCCTTGAGTCTAACAAAAAAGGCTACTGGTGACTTGATTACAGTCTATAAGTATCTACACAGTGAACAAATATTTAACAATGGGCTCTTCCGTCTAGCAGAGAAAGGTATAACATATCCAATGGCTGGACATTGAAGCTAGATGAATTCAGACTGGAAATAAGGCATATATGTTTAATGGTGAGAGTAGTTAACCACGGGAACAATTTACCAAGGTTTGTGGTGGATTCTCCATCACTTAAAATGTTTTTAAATCAAAACTGGATGTTTTTCTAAAAGATCTGCTCTAGGAATTGTTTTGGGGAAGTTCTATGGCCTGTGTTATACAAGAGGTTAGACTAGATGATCACAATAGTCTCTACTGGTCTTGGAATCTATGAATCCTACACTTCTGAAAAATCACATGCTTATATTAACCACAGAAAAATCACAACCAATGTCGTCTTCTTTATTATTTATATAGTGCTAGCTGTGTTCCAGGGTCAACATTTTCAAATGCTTCTGTTTAAAGTTAGACAACTAAATCCATATTAGGACACCTAAATATGTGTTCTATTTTTTCCCCAAGGTGCTGATCAGCCATAAAGCCACTGAGAGGTGGAAATGATCAGCAACTCTGAAAAATTAGACAACTTATGTGGGTTCCTGTTTATGGAGTTAGAGCTCTTATTTTAGGCAACCACATTTGAAATGTTTGGTTTAGGTTCTTTCCAGACAAGCATGAAGACAAATGCCCTGACCCAAATAGCTTACAATGTAAGGTCTTGATAATGCAGAGATCAATGGGACTAATTACAGTGTAATGTTAAGTATGTATACAAGTCTTTGCAGAATCAGGACCAAAACAGAAAGATTTAAAATAAAGAAATACCTAGCCAAGTTTCATATCCATTAGAGATTCTCCTATTTACCTTGCAAGTGCAAGAGGTCTTCTAATTGTTATTATGGCTTATTAGCCCACATGTGGCATAAAACAGGTAATGTAGAGTTGGGTTAAGAAATATATTTCATCAAAGAATAGATTGCCCTGTATTGTGATTTTCAATTCGATCATTACTGTTTACAGGATATACTGAATTATGTGGCTTTTGTGATTACACGCGTTTACTTTACATATTCTTTACACTTATCAATACATTAATGTCTGTTTGAAAATGAATTTAACATAGTGACAATCCCTTCACTTTATACTTTGCTTCAGTTTGGCAGCACTAAATTCTATAAAGTCGAACAAGCTAATATCCCTGGTTTAGGTCTGCTAATGACCTCTTGTAAAACTAGGTAAACCTTGGTGTTCATGGGTCAGTGAGAAGATTCATTTTGCTCAGTTGCAGTAAAAACAAAGTATCTGCATCAAACTGATGAAAAGTTCACCAAGCTTTCAAGAAAGCAATAAAACCCATAAAATGAATGATAACTCATGATGTTCAAGAACTATCTGAACAATAGTTCAACTCACTTCACTCTCTACTGGACCATGTAATGACCTAGATGGGAATTGTGTTGCCCAAAACCAAAGGTGAGGGTACTTATTGACTGCCAATATTTAGTGAGGTCAGTATAGCCTGCAGCTAGTGGAGGCCATTGCTATGAGAAAATGTCTTCTTATACGAGATATTTTATATTCAAAATGTGGGGTATGGGCATAATTTCCAAGATAGCCATTGCAAAATGCAAATAAATTTATTCTGAATGAGAAATTGTGCTAAAAGTTCCAGTGGAACTTCTTCCAATCACTTTCTAGTTCAAAGGGACATTATGTGATCACAGGGAAACAGAGAAAAAGTTTGCTTATAGAGAATAGACTACACCAGGGGTTCTCAAACTGGGGTTTGAGACCCCTCAGGGGGTCACGAGGTTATTACATGGAGGGTCACGAGCTGTCAGCCTCCACCCCAAACCCTGCTTCACCTCCACCATTTATAATAGTGTTAAATATTAAAAAAAGTGTTTGTAATTTATAAGGGGAGTTGCACTCGGAGGTTTGCCGTGTGAAGGGGGTCACCAGTACAAAAGTTTGAGAACCACTGGACTACACTGATTATTTCAAAAAATGATAAATGTAAGAATTTGTGGGGACAGTGAAGTCTCTATGAACCACTGATTGGAGATGGAACCATAAGGTCAAATTCAAAAAGTGTTGAATTTTAACAGATAGGAAAGATTCTACTTGACTTTCAGTCACAAAATATTACCAGTTTTGGCTCATTAAAAAGTTCACATTTTTTATTCCTCATGTACCTTATATTGTTGTTCATTACAACACAACACAAAAACAAACAAACAAACAAACATGGTTTTAACTCAACTTCCTTCAACTAAATGACTCACAAAAAGAAGTGCTTTTCTTGTCCTTGATTAGCATTCTCAAACACAACTCCATCCTGTCTATCATACTTCATTACTCAGATCTTCTGCTTGCCTCCACTGTCCATAAGCTTGTTCTCACCCTTGACTCTGATCTCACTTATCTTTTTATACTTCCAGTGTTCAATCATTTGCACAACACAACTCATCAACATTGTCTATGTATGCCACCATTTTGATTCCACCTCTGCTGAAATACTTGTCCTTGCCGTGCTTTCTTCTCACATTAATTCCTTTCCCTATGGCATCCCCAGATCTTGTTTCTCCAGACTCCAGCCTATTCAGAATGCTATTGCCAACTTTCTTATGCACACCAAGAAGCACCATCTCTGTTTTCAAACACCACCACTAGCTCCTCATTCATGATAGGATCCAGTTAAAAAGTGTGCTCTTTCTTTTTTAAAATGGTTCATATATGTGTGATCTATCCTGTTTCATAGACCTTATCTCTATGTTTCCTTTCCTTTCTCTTCTCATCTAGAACTTTTAGTGGGTCTAATTCTGCTATCAGTTACATCAGTGTAAATCATAAATGGCTACTAGGGATGAATATAGCTCAGAATTGTATATTCTTTTAAACCTTGAGCAAAACATATTCAAACTGGAGTTTAGTATTCAGAGATAATTACATTTTATTGGCAATGCAAACTGTTGACAAACCTGGGTGTAACTTCATGCTCCAAACAAGAGTAACATGGAGACTTTGAAAGTTTAGAAATAAAGAGGTGAAACTTACCCAAAATCCTGGATCCAAACTTGGTAACTGGCATCTTTTGTAGATGGGGATGGGGGAGAGATGGCTGCTGGGTCACAACAAATCTCAAACCTTAGAAACATTTTGAATTTGGTGGATCAGGCCCATGTCTATCACAGTAAATACATTTGGAAAACAGGAACCAAAAAGCAGTGTTATAAACAAGGTATACTTCAATGTTAAAGTTTCCTCCATTTGGCTAGGCTTAACTGAGATTTAGACTCCAACCTAAACTATGTTTTTTTCTCTGTGATCTAGCATTCCAGTGACAGTTCTGTAACAGTTACAGATCTAATCCTCAAACAGTAAAAGTAACAAGCAAAGATAAAGTGCCAGTGCTTGCTGGCATACTGCCTCAGTTCATTGGAAAGAAGAATCACCTTATTCTTTTCTTCACCTCAAGGCTGTCAAGAATGCCCATTGATCCTCTAAGATAGATGCTAGGTCACTAATGACTTCACAGCAGCAGGCTCTTTCTAATAGGCCATGGGGGCATTGTCACCTTGCGAGAAGAAGGGACTGGGCCGAAAGGGTGTTCAAAACAAAACAGGGTTGACTCATTCGTTAATGGAAAACCTGTGGGAATCTTGCAATAAGTAAACAGCCCTTGCCACACAAAATGATTTAACTAATTGCAGTACACAACACCCCTTTGTAGGAAGCTCTTTGTTCTAACACAGTCTATGTCTGGCACCTTTAGATACCTTTAGACAATCACAGCAGCCATAATATTTCACTTTAATGTATTTAAGAGTTTGAACAATGATGTTTTCTTTTTAGATGACAACATTTGAAGTCTTAGCTGCCTGCAAACACGTGATTCCCTCCCCCTACTTCATCCCTCACCCTCATCCTGATGGCTTGCAGAAAAGTTCAGGAAGCAAAGAAAACTCTTGACCAACCTGGAGAAGTTTAGAGTTTCCAAAGAAACCTGAAACACAACAAAAAAGTTTCACCTGGCTTTTTACTTAGCTTTAATGACAAACATTAGATTCTAATTTCACTTACACTGGTGAAAAGAAACAATAACTCCACTGAAGCCAATGGAGTTAGACAGTTGTGAAATCAATGTGAGACCAGAATCAGGCCCACACACTGTGAGGCTATACTGACACACTTTTTTTTTTTTTTTTTACTGGCAGTTAATTTTTTAAATTTTCTGTCAGTAAATTTGCTAACAGCTGACAAACTTGATTGAGCCATGGCCAACCAAGACATTTTGCTGACACCATTTCAAGTGTCAGAATAAGATAGTGGATATATGAGAGGGAAGTGTTGTACATAAGTATCCTTTATGCAGGAAGGTGAAGACAAACAGGAAGTAGGGGATTAACCACAAGAGAATTACCTGGACAAAACCGGGGGGGGGGGGGGGGGAAGCTGTAGGAAGGATCATACCTCCAACTGGTTAGTAACAGTGACTAATCCCCCTTCACACAAAGAACAGAGAGTCTGAACAGGCATTGAATGTCTGGTTAAGAAACACTCAATATTGTCTGGGATCTAGTTCAACACAGAACACAGATACTGGTAATATAGTTCCCAGCAAGAATCAATACGTGGATAGGAGAAAATTCAGGGTATATCGTCAGGGCAGATTCAGCCCAGATGATTGACACCTGAATTAGCCTAGCCCAGGTGTGAACAACCACACTGCAAAGCCCTCCCCGCAAGTTATTGTCCCCTCACTGGTGCTGTGCTCCCCCATTTGTGTGTCACTAGAACTTCTGGGGGCACATCCCATGGTTCTTTGTGCTGCATAAGATGAGACACTGATTCTTTCCCAGTGAAGTGTGGGAGAACTGGTCTGTCTTTCTGGGGACAATAAGTGAATTGTGGGAAGGCACTGGAGCACTATCAGCACTTGAGTGATGTAGCCCATGTCCTCACTGCAAAGTGGACAGGTTATCAGCCCAAGTGAAAGCAAAATTGTGCTCTAACCCACACCGCTAGCCATGTCAGCCAGCCCAGGATGAAAACACCACTTAACTCATGTCAGAGATGTGTGTGGGAGGACAGGCGTGATTGGGGCAATACCTGAGTAGGAGCCTGGACTAACTCTGCAGTGAAGACATAGCGTGACAGAGAAGAGACACCTTCCTTTATGTCAGTCTCCAGTGCCAAATATTGAATATTTGTCTGTGATAACTTATTCACTTGAATCAGAAAGAAAACCTGCTAAATATGCTGAAGAACCAGTCTATCAAGATTTATCTTCTTTTTAAAATACGTGGGAGATTTTAATGCTTCTGAAAGGAGGTGCGGGGAATGGAACCACTTGCTTCAGCAACCAGCACAAAGCACATACAAACTCTCCCAAAACTGTTCCAATTCACCTCAGCCCTGACCTGCTTGTTAGCCATGGCAGAAGTTCAAAGCGTTCAGAGACTAGCTTGAGATAAGCATTCAAACGTATCCATAGCTTGTCTGAACGTCTCTGATCTAGAAACCAAGCTGAAAATCCCACATGAATGGGATCTTCTAATGAGATTTCCAGTATTTCCTTGTTTTGGCCAAGCTCTGAATTTAGCAAAAATATCCCTTCCTTTGGTGGCTCAGCACTCCTGCTTATAGCCAAAACCAAGATGCTGAGAGGAGCAGTTAAAACCAAACAAAGTAAAGTAAAAATGCCAATAAAAATATGGACCAAATTAATTTTGAAAAGTAATATCACACTTAGATGAGATTTTAGCAGGAAGTTCAGTTTATAATGTGAAAAATAGCTGGGTGGAGACTTACAGTATGGAGAAATGAAGAAATTTCATGTTTATATGTGTCACCTAAGCTGATATTTCGAACCCTATTTAGTATTTACTACACTAAATATTTTGCATCTGGCTCAGTATTTACTATACCAACCCAATGTGACACCACACACCTACTTCGGCTTAACCCTACCTCCCACCCTTCTGATAACTACTTTCACTCTTTGCATGCATCATGCTTTATTACATTTATTTTGTGCACCTGTTTCTCCTCTCACTCAGACTGGTTTGACATAGATGTAACTCCACTGTCTTCAGTAGAAATGCTCCTGACTAAGTCAGAGAGCAGACTCAGAACCTGTGCTTCATTCTGTGAGAGAAATTCTGACTGTTCAATGTAGAGTCAATTTTAAGAATTTCCCTTGTTCAGAATCGAGGTCTGAAATTTTGACCTCTAAACTGTAGGGACAGAAAATTACTGACATTGGGGCAAACTGATTATTACAGTATTGTGAACTCCAAGGATTGAGAAATCATGAATCAGCCTCTCCACTCAAAATTACAAGATTTTAAAGAATACATTTGTAGTCCTTTCTCTTTCCCTTCTGGTTTTTGAGCCTTTAAGGCAGTGGTCGGCAGCCTGCCTCCCGCAGCTCCCAGTGGCCACAGTTCACCATTCCCAGGCAATGGGAGCTGCGGGAAGCTGGGCAGGCTGCAGGGACATGCTGGCAACCACTTCTCACAGCTCCCGCTGGCCGGAAACGGCAAACTGTGGCAGCTGGGAGTTGCGGATGGCCGTACAAATTTAAACAAACTGTCTGGTGGCCCACCAGCAGATTACTCTGATGGGCTGCTTGCGGCCCACGGGCCTCAGGTTGCCAACCACTACTTTAGGGTGTACTTGTGCCATGCATTCAAGCTTTTATCTGCAATGATGAGGGCTAGAAACTTTCTTTTTTTCTTAAAGCTGAAAAACACCAAATATTGCAACACATGAGGTAAAATCACCGAAGTTCCCGCCACTGTTACTGTCTTTAGTTTACCACGAGCTGATTCATTATATAGACAATATTTTCCCAAGTGTGTAGTGATAAATCCTGTCCCTGTCTCTCTATCTGTGGAGGGACTGTTGCACAGGGAAATCCAACTCTGCAGCGGGAAGGGGGCATGATTTGGGAGTCTTGCAAGAGTTGATGTGTAGCTGTGGAGGGGTAGGGTGAAAGGATCTGCTGCTATGCACATCATTCTATTCTCACCTACCCTCTCTTTTTTGGGGTGGGTGCCTTGTGGTGTGGGGACATGAGAGTTGCATAAGCACCCATGCACTGGACTACACTAACTCTATGAAACAGCTATAGAGCATTAGTAGAGAAGGATTTTCCCATCTCTTTGAAGAGTTCTGCACCACCTAGTCTAGCTACTTGAGCCGGGTGCTGGGCTCTGGGTTAGCCCCATAATGAATTACTCTTCACCACTGGCAAATTAATACAGAGGTAAGTACTATTTTCAAATGGGATTGACAAAAGATTGCCCTAAAACAAGAATCCAGATCTGTATATATGGATCTGTACTTGAGGCTGGTCCATCTCTAATGCACTGAATCAAAATCATTGATCTGAGAACACTTTGCAGACAATTTCTTCTGGATTCAGATGAACCATACAACTCAAGCTTATCTCTAATTTTTAACTTGCTCTTCCCAAATGTAGTGTAAGGGTCCTCCCATTTGAAACTCCCTTGAGTAAATGGGCTAACTGACCTCAGTGGGTTGCATGATACGGAAGATAAAGTTTGGCCCTCTGACTTTTATTTCAAAATGTAAATTGAGAGGTGAATTTTGAATGGAAGTACTAGGAATAAGATGCACCAGTTCCTCAAAACTGACAATAATATTTCTGCTCAGAACAGTAAATCATTAAAAGAAAGACAGGTTTGCAAATAGTTAATGTGGCTCTTTCAGGCCTGCTTCTAAATTTATATTTAAAATGTTCCTCTTTGGTTTGGGAGAAATGGGCTCACCAGAACAGATTGGGAGGAAAAGCCTTAACATTCAGGAATAGAAGCCAGCATTATACTATGCCCTTTCCCTAAAAACAATATTTTGTTCACATTTCTGTGTAGGAAAGCATAAAGGATTTATTCTGACTATTGTATGAGAGAGTTTCCTCAAACTAATTTGTATAGACAGTTGGTTCTCTCACAGGACCAATGCACAGACAATCAATAATTAACTTTGTCAGATGGCTAGAAGCCAGAACCAATTATGCTGCAATGCAGACAGCTTCAGCCTCTTATAAATAAAAAGGAAAGTTGACATAATAAAGGAAACCTGAGTAAATAAAAGCATTCATTGTTATCATGATAAATAATCATTTCCATATTCAGCTGGCTTTCACTGATGGTGATTTTTGTCTCACTGATTGTAAATAATCAATAAACTAAACTAAGATAAGCAAGACTGAATTGTCTACCCTCTACCTCATCTGGTTTTCTGTAATAATGATTTTGTCATGTTTCAGAGGAGCAGCCGTATTAGTCGCAAAAAGAAAAGGAGTACTTGTGGCACCTTAGAGACTAACAAATTTATTTGCGCATAAGCTCTGAATGCCTCCGATGAAGTGAGCTGTAGCTCACGACAGCTTATGCTCAAATAAATTTGTTAGTCTCTAAGGTGCCACAAGTACTCCTTGATTTTGTCATGAAATCCTCCCCCCTTTCCAGCTCTTTGCTATGCTTCTTCATCATTGCACATCACCACTGACATGCTGAGATGCTACTCCAGTGTTAAGGTTAAAAAAAGAAACCCCACACTGGCAAAATAATATTAATTGTGTTTTGGAAACACAATCTTACCCTAATGTCACAAATCGCTGAGCAATTGACCAAACAAAAAAGATGAACAGAGCTTATTCCACATTCTCTAGTGCAATTAAGTAATTCGTGAGAAAAGGTACCTGGTTTTCCTTGCTTTACTAATGTGTAAAGACTGCCATCTTGGTTGCCAAATGGGTTGAACCCAGGACCCCCAGAGCTAACAAGAGCTTCTACAACTCAAGCAAAAGGATTAGTGCCCTCAAAAGTATTTAGGCAGCTAACTCCCGCAGAGGATCTGGGCCTACGTCTCCTAGCAGGCACTTGTAGCAGTCTCATATCCTCTGTGGATCAGGCTCAAAGGCAGACATGTAACACCCACTGAACATGTGGCCCCACATTGATCACTTGCATAAATAGGGTGAGTGTAATGCTGAAATGCTGGTCAGGGCCAGCAATACACTGATGCATGTGTCTTTAATCCCAAATCCCAACAGCTACAACAGTTATGGCACATTTTTCCCCTTTGTTATTTGGAGAGAGTCACTCACTGTCCTTTCAGAGCTATTCTGTTCTTGCTCATCCCAGACAATCACAGCAAGTTTCAGTTCTTGTGTTTATACTTTGCTTTTTATTGATCTGTCCTTTGATATTTAAGTCTTAAGTTATTGCCAACCTTGTAAATTATAAATGTCCAGGTTCCCTCTTCCCACAGTATGTTAGCCTTAGAAGACAAATTTATAGCTGAAATGCTAAATACAAAACCTTAATTGAGACCAAGCCACAATATGTAAGTAATTTTTTTTCTTGACTGACATAGCTGGGTAATAAGAGGTTATTTTAGTTTCCATCCTTAAGTGACACTCTTCCTTTTTAAAGAAGACGTGCCTTTTGCAGAATCCACCCTAGAGTTATGAGGCTTCCAACCCATGTGTGTTCCACAGGGAGTAAAAACAACAAAATTTCACAGTGCTTGTTAAATAGAGCATACAAGCATCTGGAGTTTATGGAATTCATCACATACATAGACATAAAAGGTCTAATGTATACAGTCAGAGCCTATAAAAATATACATACACACCCCTTCCATCCACTCAGCCATATCCCCCATCCGCTTTTCTTTTCTTTATCCTGCCCTTCTCTGCTTTTTGTCATTCTCATTTCTACTAAAACCAGCAGCTAAAACTGCCATTTATGACTGCTCATACGTGCACCCTGTCATGCTTTCACATCTCTTATTATCTCTTAAAGACAATAGGCCAGATCTCAGCTGGTGTGAATCAGCATAGCTCTGAAGTGATGTCGATTATAACATCTGAGGTTCTGGCCCCTTAAAGCTCAGTTTTGGGATCCCATCTCTGATAGCCATTATAAAAGGAGCTCCTTTAAAATTAAGCCTTTAGAAATGAGAGCTCATGCTATTTTTTCATGAGCCACAAGTAGAGGTGCAAGGCTGGTATTTCAGATTTGGCGCAATAGTAACTGGTTTTTTAATTTTTTTTTTAAACTGGGTCTTTCTTTCTTTCTAAATGGATCATTGCACAGCATTAAACCTTCTTCTATCTCAGCTGCAGGTTTCCATCTTACATAAGAACTGTCCATACTGAGTCAGACCAAAGGTTCATCTAGCCCATTAGCAATGCCAGGTGCTCCAGTGATCCATCCCCTGTCACCCATTCCCAGGTTCTGGCAAACACAGAATAGGGACACCATCTTACTTCTTTATTCTGACTTTCTGAGAATATTTCTTTTTCTGTTCCAGTTTCCTGCAGGGGATAAATCCATCATACGGTGTGTGTTTCACTGTATTTATCTTCAGAAATGAGTTATTTATGACAATGTGCTGCTCTGGATTTAGGCCAATTAATATTACATTGTCTGTTATTTTGTTTTACAGTGAAATTCTGTGAAGATTTATTCTAAGTTCCATTTGCCAGGTTTAGGGTTAGTATTTATTGTTTCATACATTTTTCTTCCCCTCTTCCCTTATGTTAAAATTCATATATCAAACATGCAGCCATAATAATTAACAAGGAGATTACAAAAAGGATCCCTAAACATAATGCAAACATCAAACACATAGGTTAGGAAAATTCGGCCCTCTTTTGCTATGCTAAAAGTGAGCAACTTTCAAAGACATCTGGGCTGAGATCTTTGGCATTCCAGAGAGATTATATCTTCTACTACCAAAGGGGGACTCAATGGAGCATAAGGAGAAAATGGAAAAAGAAGAAGAAAAGGTTACATATTAAATTGAAAAATTTTCTAACATTTAAGTCAGTAATGTTAGACCTACTGCTCAATATAATGTTAATCGTGGCTGTAGTATCTCTCTGCTACTTGCTTGACATTTGTATGTTCTTATACGTATAACCCTTTTGGCAGGTGGAGCTGGCAGTGACCAGGGCTGGGTTCAATATCTAGGGGTTCCTTTTTAACAATACAACTGAACTGGCTCGAGCCCCCACCCAGTAACCTGAGACAATTACATACCACTGTTTGGTGTCTCTAAGAGGCAGTACTTCTCCTCTTGCAAGCACAGAGTCTGAATGTAGAAAAGAAACTTTCTAATAAAAGGAGGGGAGTCACCAGGTATTAATCTGGGAAAACACAGCAAGCAAGATTCATAAACATAAAACCAGGAGCAAAACACCCATTCCAGAGTATGTTGGGCAGTGTCTTTTGCCTCATGTTCTTGAATCCAACATCCAAAGTTCTTTTAATATGCCCCCACTTCTCTCTCCACCACACCCCATTCACAGTCAATGAAGATCCAGAATTCAGAGGTGCATCTGCATGAGTTCACCTCTCACCATGGCAGTGGGGGGAAAGGCACCTTACTTGCTCCACCATCCAGGCGCTCTGGCGTCAGCTGCCTTGCTGGTCATTTGCCGCTCCACCGGCTGCCCTGCTGGCCATGCCGCTCCTGTCCACCAGCTGCCTTGCCGGCTGCTTGCTGCTCTTCTCCGCTGGCTGCCTTGCCAGCAGCTTGCTGCTCTGCTCCACTGGCCACCCTGCTGGCTGCTCGCCACTACACTCTGCTGGCCAGCTGTCTCTCTATTGTCACCTCTGTGGGTCAGTCTCTTGAGGTTCCACCCAGCTCTCAGTAATTGTCAGCTCTTAGTGGGGGGAGCTCAGTGCTGAAGCAGGATGGCCAGAAACACTGTCCCGCTGCAAATGATTTTAGCTCAAGCGATCACTTAAGAAAACAAAAGACTCCATATCTTTGAACAGCAGGGAGGGCAAGTTAAACCATACCTAGGACACTTAGGCAGAGCCCACACATCCAGGCAGAAACACCTGTCCCCATCCCCTCTTACTTTGTACAGGTGTCTGGCATCTGAGCTCCCTGCTTAGAGAGTTCAGTTCAGTTCAGTAGAGGGTAACCCCCTCAATCAGGACCGACTAAGTACAGTTCTGCTGTCCTTAACTCATACGATAATAATAATCATATTTTATTACCCCTGCATTAAATTCTAAAGTAATTTGTAACCCAACACCAGCCAAAATTGATCACTTTGACAACACAGCTCTGTCTGCTCATATGCAGGCAGAATGGGTGTGTTCATGTAAATACAGTTTGGTCCTGAAGCCTTTGCCCCGCCCCAGCTCATCACTAGCTGTCAGAGGAGAGCTCATTCAAGCTTTGCTTACATATGGAATGTGAAAAAACAACCTGACCAATGGACAAAGGGCAATTGAAAAATAGAGCAGCATGGTCTAAGCAACACTCCCTCTTTGGTGCAGATTTCACCAGGGCCTTTAACCAGACCCCGAAGTGACAGAAGGTGCTCAAGCTGAACATCAACAAGAAACTACCTGTATGTCAGTGCTGGGTGTATAACCAACAATGGAAGAATAAATCATACAAGAAATTCAGCTCTACCAGATTTGTATATCTGCATCCATAATAAATTGCGTATGTACAGGTATGTTAAACTCAAGTCAGAATGTGGCTAGCCTTGTGTGAGTGTGCAAAGGGAGGAGAGACCACTTTTATCTCCCATGCACGGGACAGCAGCCCAGTACAGTGACATATGTCACGCTGCACACAGACTTTACTATCTACAGCAAGCCTGCAGTAATGGGAAAGGTGACAGAGCAAAAGAAACAATGATAGAAACAGTCCTATAAAGTACATCATCAGGGCTGTGACAATGACACGTCCTCAGACGACTTTGTCTTCATCACCACCCACTATATTAGGGCTGTGAATAGCAAAGGAAGAAAACAGTGGTTTGCACAACTAAAACTTCAAGCATCACCAACGCACCCAGGTCCGACGTTCAAATGTCAGACTGATGGTGGTCCTACACCAGCAGAATGAGCTTTAAGAATTACTACAAAATCAAACAAGGTAAATCCCCCAAACTACTAGAAAGCATCACCCAGGTACAGTCCCACTCTCACGCCAGGTTAAGAGTAGGTGTAAAGAGCAGCCAGAGGAAGCCTTTACACAACAAGTTTTACTGGTCCTCCAAAACCCAGGAACTATGCTCCATATTCTCAAGCACCATCTTGTCTATTAATGGTTTGCATGAATCTGAAACATGAGACCTTCAAGGGAAGGTAGGTCTCTTATGTGATGTAGGACCACTTCATGGTGAAATTTATGATTTCAACATGAAACAGTGTCTATATATATATCTTTTCTTTTGGGATCATTTTAATTCCAAAATTGAAACAAAATTCCAGGGTTCAAACCCTTGCAAAAAACCCTGAAGAAAACATCCATGGGATCCCCAGTGAAATTTCCCTTCTGTTCAGATTCTTACTACTACAGCCTGCACCATGGTGTCTGATAACCATCTGTTTCTAGCACATCCCATATTGTAACACAGTATCTATTGTAACACGACACATCAACATGAGATCATTGAAACACTACTGCAAAGATATAATGGGTCAGATTTTTCCCTAATATAATTTCATAGTGTTCAAAGCCACAAGGGCCCATCAGACCATCTAGTCTGACCCCCTGCCTATTACGGTCCATTAAATTTCACCCAGATACCCCTATACTAAGCCCAAAGACATTAGTTAGACAAAAGCATTTCAGTCGTCAAGAGATTAAAGTGTTGTGTGCCTCAGGCAGAGAACAGGAGAGACCAAACTGCCACCAATGCTTGAGGTCTCTGCAATGGCAGGGAATTTTGATTCGGTGAGATATGCCTAGATGATTCCAGCAGGCAAACCATTCCCCATGCCGCATAGGAAAGTGACCAACCCCCACACATAGGCCAACGTCCCTGCAATTCTTCCGTGAGGGAAATTCATTTCTGACTGCAAATCTGGTGATCAGTATGACCCTGAGCACATGAGCAAGACACACCAGCCAAGCATCTAGAAAGATGATTCTCTATATGACCTCAGAGCACTAGTCCACCCCCATCTGGTGTCCTGTCTTCAGCTGCAGCCAACCACCGATGATTCAGAAGAAGGTGGGGGGAGGGAAGGATCTATAAACTATCTAACCAATTGTGCATTGCAGAAAAATAGTCCTTCCTGACCCTTGCAAATGACCAGCTGAAGCTCTGAAGCATGAGATTTGATTATAGTCACTATCTTAATGCAGAGCTGCAAGTGTTACAAAAAAGTTGAGAGCAATGCAGGTAACTTCATCAAACATTTGTATGAATGTTTTTTGTTTCCATGTGGTGGAGCATGAGGGTTAACCTCCAATATATGGCTTTGACTATCATAAACATTTCCTAAAGCTTACCATAACTTTTGGGTGTTTATTTTTGTGTATTTTATGGAGTTTCATATTAATATTTAACTGAACTCTTTTATAAACATAAAATCCCTGATTAAAAATGATTGGAGTCAACAAGAAACACCAGACAAATAGTAAAGATAGTTATGTAAACACATATTGATTATTTTCAAATGTGCAGTTGATTCTGAATATCGGTATCTATAGACTTTATTTTGGGGTTTTCAAGAATGCATGCTTTTTACTTGCTGTGTTGGCTTCTTTGGAACTTTTACAGTCTATCTTTTAAATATATATGGCCTGACTTTGCTCCATTTGTGAGGTCTATGGCAAAGCTTGACTTCTGTAATACAGATCCAGGCCCATAGTTACCAGTGTGAGGGGTGGGAGCAGTGATGTATCTATAAATACTTTATGGATAGTAGATCATTCAAAAGGTCTTTTTTTTCTTCTGCTGAAGTTTACCAAGGCACAAAAAGGACCTAGGAAGAGGTGTGGTCTCCGAGTGTGAATTTTATGCAGCAATCACTGAGTTAAATATAACAGAAGAGAGATGTTAGTCTCAACTTTTATGGATTGCAGTCACAACAGCTTATTTCCAATTTGTAGATATATTAGTTGTAAGAAAATTAGATGTCTTATTTCAGGCTAATGGTTTAGCTATGTGCTCCACTTTTAAGTAGCTTTGGTTCCAGTCCATCAATTCCTCCCATCCTATTAATATTTAAATCCAACAACTGTTTTAATACTATTGATTCATGAACTTTACATATTTTAAATTGATTCCCTTGTATAGGCTTAAATTACATTTCCCCCTACCCCCATTTTCATTCCAACTTAATCCTTCAATGAGATCATATAATAGGAGTAGAAAGCATATGAGCATCTGATAAAGACAGGGATGCCTGTTCACAAAATCTCTAAGGACATAGCCAGCCCTAATGGATCTGAGATAATTATCCCTTGTTATTTTTTATGCATTATCATTACTCTAAAACAGCAATTTTGTGAAACTTCCCTGGAAGACCAATGCAATTGACTTCAATTATTTCCAGTATATGAGAAAAAAAGAAAAAAAACTCACATGCTACAAAACAAAATAAAGCCCCCAATTTGCCCAAGCTTTATCCTTAAGACTACCTATATTCCAGAAAGGCAACTCATTCAAGAGAAGATTTATGAGTAAAACAAAATTGCACATTGATTTTGATTCATTTTAAATACTGTGGTCTCTGAAATTCACCTATTTCTTTCACATAAAATTAAATTAAATAAAAACTAGGGATGGGAAAAAACAGTTCAGATCAAATAAAAACTAGCATGAACCCTTTGCATTTGACTTATGCCAAATCTCTCAGGAGATGCGGAAAAAAAGTGTTAGTAAGTTTTTCCTCCCCAATAAGTTTTCATTTTCATGCACCTCTGTATTATTCAGCTTGGGCCAGGTCAAGTGAATTTTGCTGGAGAAGAGGCATAACTGAAAACCAGAATAGCCAACTTCGGTTCTCATATTCCAGTATAAGTTCTAGTAATCTGGTTCTGTCATTATTCAGACAGACTGGAAATATAAGATTGGAAATTGTAGTTCATGACAAATTTCTTTACAGAGCATTCATAAAATAATGCTGCATAGTCATTTTTGCATTCCGCGTCAAAAGCACACTATGTAGATCTTATACACAAGCAACTACGTTAAAAGAACTTAATTAAGGTTGCAAAGTCAAGCATTCAAAAGTTAGGAAATGCCAGATTTAAGGTTGCCTGTGAAACCTTAATACAAATCCCTACTGTATATGCATTATGATAATCTTTGATTATAATCTAAATAATGTTCTTTTAACATAGATTTGTTGTGCATAATTCCCTAGGTTTTAAACAAACAAAAAGAAAACAAAAAAACCCACCAAAAATTCCACTTATGTGATTTTATATTGACACCCATGTAGTTCACCTGCAAGGGAGGAATCTTGAGAGCCTCTGGCACTTGAGGTAAGAGAGTAACTAACTGATTGACAACCTACTGTTGCTATCTCTGCATGTATCAGCACTAGACAAGGATGAGACAGCTGTAGCTCACGAAAGCTTATGCTCAAATAAATTTGTTAGTCTCTAAGGTGCCACAAGTACTCCCGTTCTTTTTGCGGACACAGACTAACACGGCTGCTACTCTGAAACACTTCACCAGTGCATTTCACAGATACTTGCTGACAGCAGAGGAATGGTGTGTCTCAGAATCTTGGGTTCCATTCCAGGCTCTGAAGGAGAGTGTGCTCTTGTGGGCACAGACTCTTTTGCTTGTTTCCACCCAAGCTTGATTTCTTCTTCCCTGCCCCACTCCTCTCTCTTCTCCACCCCTGGCTTCTTGTCCCATTCCCATTTTCCTTGCTTCCCTAACCCCAATCTCCACGCCTTGGGCTTCTCATCCTGGTCTTAATCTCTTTGCCCAGCCAGTTCTAGTATCCCCCTCTGGGCTCTCCATCTGAATCCCAGTCTCCCCACTCTTCCCAGTCTCTCCCCCTCTCCACACCCAATGCCAATTCTTTCTTCCTTCCCCAATTCCTTCTTCCCAATCTCCTTGCCCAGACAGTCCCAGTTCCCCCTTGCCAGCCTCTTGTCCAGTCTCTTTCCTTTTAACCAACCCCCCCTTCCCCCGCACCCCAACTGCCTCTCAATTCTAACCTCCCTTCTTTGGCTCCTCATCCAATCTCAATCTCCCCATACCTCCCTGGCTGCATGTTCCAATCTCCTTGTCCAGCCAGTCCCAGTCTCCTTTACACCCCCAGCAACTGATCCAGTCTCAGTATTCTTCCCCTCAACAGCCAACTGGAACACAGTTCCATCCTTGTTTTCCTCACCATGGTTCCCAGTTCCACCCCTGTTTCCCCCACCATGGCTCCCAGTCCCAGTCTCCCTGCCTATCCAATCCCAGCCTGCCCTCAGTCACCAATTTCCAGTCTCCTTGCCCAGCCAGTCCCCGTTTTCCCTCTCCAACTCTCAGTCACAGGACTCTGCGCTTGTCCTTGTTGAATTTCATCAGATTGCTTTTGGCCCAATCCTCCAATTTGTATAGGTCACTCTGAATCCTATCCCTACCTCTCCCAACATCCTTGTGTAATCTGCGAACTTGCTGAGGGTGCAACCCATCCCATTATCCAGATCATTAATGAAGATGTTGAACAAAACCAGCCCCAGGACCGATCCCTGGGGCACTCTACTTGATACCGGCTGCCAACTAGACATCGAGCCATTGATCATTACCCATTGAGCCCGACGATCTAGCCAGCTTTCTATCCACCTTATAGTCCATTCAGCCAATCCATACTACTTTAACTGGCTAGCAAGAATGATGTGGGAGACCATTATCAAAAGCTTTGCTAAAGTCAAGGTATATCACATCCACTGCTTTCCCCATATTCACAGAGCCAGTTATCACATCACAGAAGGCAATCAGGTTGGTCAGGCATGACTTGTCTTTGGTGAATCCATGTTGACTGGTCCTGATCACCCTCCTCTCCTCCAAGTGCTTCAAAATGGATTCCTTAAGGATCTGCTCCATGATTTTTCTGGAGACTGAGGTGAGGCTGACCGGTCTGTAGTTCCCTGGATTATCCTTCTTCCTTTTTTAAAAAATGGGCACTATATTTGACTTTTTCAAATCATCCAGGACCTCGCCCAGTCACCATGAGTTTTCAAAGATAAAGGCCAATGGCTCTGCAAACACTTCAATCAACTCCCCAGCAGCCTCGGTTGCATTTGATCCAGCCCCATGGACTTCTGCACGCCCAGCTTTTCTAAGTAGTCCTTAACCTGTTCTTTCACCACTGAGGGCTGCTCACCTCCTCCCCATACTGTGCTGCCCACACTTCCTTCCATACTGGGGGCTAGCCTTGTCTGTGAAGACAGAGGCAAAAAAAGCATGGAGTACTTCAGCTTTTTCCACCTCATCTGTCACTAGGTTGCCTCCCCCATTCATTAAGGGTCCCACACTTTCCCTGACCTTCTTCTTGTTGCTAACATACCTGTAGAAATCCTTCTTGTTACCCTTCATATACCTTGATAGCTGCAACTCTAATTGTGCTTTGGCCTTCCTGATTATGCCCCTGCACGCTTGAGCAATGTTTTTATACTCCTCCCTAGTCAGCTGTCCAAGTTTCCACTTCTTGTAAGCTTCCTTTTTGCGTTTAAGCTCACCGAAGATTTCTCTGTACCAGTACCAGTCTCACCAGACTCCTTATCCCAATCAACGTCTTTCCCTCCCTCTTGGTCTGACTCTTGTCCCCTCTGCATTTGAATCAGACAGCTTCCTTCTCCACTCTGCTTAGGTACCAGCATGGGAGGGTGGATTGAGAGCAGTCTCCCTGCTCTCAGGTCCAGTGCCCAGCCCCACCCTAGCTCAGAGCTTCTGGAAGCAGCCATCACAAGGAATGTCCAGCTTGGTCAGCACTATGAATTGTGAAGGGATAAGGAATGCTCAGTTGTTCTGTGGAGATGGCACATGTGCAGTCCAGGAACATGTAGGAGCTGTGAGAGGCTCAAGTATGTTCAGTGAGGATGGAATCTCCAGAGATTTTGGCTGTTAAGTGTAGCACACCTTCACTGAGGATGTGCAAACTTCATTTTTTCAAAGGCTTATAATATGGGCACATTTGATTGGATCTTCACAGGGATGGCAAAAGGCACATTCCTGATACAAAGTTCACACCCTGCCAAATTTCAAGTCCTTGATCCAAAGTATGGGGGTGTTAGAGCTGTTCAAAGAAAAGGTCTCAAGATTTTTTTTTAACATGGGCTAACAATATTTTTCCCTAGCCTCAGTCTTGAAAATGGCTGCCTCGTTTTGGCTGAAATTTTACAAAAAAAACATTCAGTCTGAGGCAGACAATGAGCTTGTAAAATTGCAGCCCACGTGGTAAAGTTTAGCAAAATTATAAGCAACTGAAACAGGGTCTTATGATGAAAGTGTCACACAATCTTCATAATAGGTTAATGGTTTAACAAATTGAAAAATATTAACATGTGAGCAAATCCATCCAAGATGTGTACACAGAACAACAGGAGGAACAAAGGAAGACCACCATCTAGCAAGAACTTAGTGACATGACCTTAATATTAATATGCAAAAAGAAGAAAGATATGCTTGATTCAGGTGACAACACACGGCAGAAACTAATTTATTTTGCTTTTATCTCTGTTCTCTTTCTATTTATTGCAATCTTCAGTTCCCTTTGTTGTTTGGACTGCTATGCTTATCATGGTTCAGCCTAAAGGGGAGATGAGTATCTGGATTTTTTTTCAAGTTACATGAATAGAATGTCCATTTAACCAGAAAGGTTCCCAAATAACTAACTACAAAGGATTAGGGAGTGGGCTTCAGTGATCTTTCCGCAACGGAGTAGGGCTGGGTAGAAAATGTCTTTTTTTAAAACTCCCATGAAAAATGGCAGTTAAAACGAAAATTTGGTCGACTTTTTACAAACGTTTCTCTCTGATTTTTTTCAGGCTTCCTTTGAAAAAGTGAAAACTGATTTTTTTCCCAGATTTTGAAAACCAAACTCCAAATGATTTTTCAACTTTTTTGATGAAACCTGAAATTATTTTATGAGAACAGATTGTTTTGTGAAAATTTTCATTTGACCAAAAAGACATTTTCCACTGAAAAAATATTTTGATAAGGTATTTTCAACAAACTCTACCATGGAATCAGTATCCTAGAAGCAGCCGAAGAACATATGTATCGCGAGAGTATGGTACTTGCAGACACTGGAACTATATCTGTTGAGCTGTATTATATGTTGTTCACCTTTCTTTTAATATTTCTGACAAAATACTGTCAACATTATTTTATGAAATCTTTTATTTTGCCCTTCCTGCTTTCAGTTTAATTTTATTTATACCTTGCAATTTCTATGAAGTTCGAAACATAATTTAAAAGAAAATCCCACATATAGGTCATATCTGGCATTTTTCTATGAGAAAAAAAAATCATGACTGTGTGCCTAGTACAGAAGTAAGTATTTATGATTGAAGACATAAGCCAGATCTCTAATGGGGGTTAGGAAGCACCTTTCCCGGTGGGCAAGTTATTCCATGACTTCCTACTGCAAGTTTTATTGCTCTTTCCTACAAAGCAGCTGGCAATACCCTTTGTTGGAGAGAGGATGGTGGATTAGATAGATCACTGGTCTGATATGGTACAGCAGCTCCCTAGGCTGCTAGGAGTACTGGGTTATTCATGAAAGTGGCATGAAACTGCCTACAGTAGTTAGACCTACCAACATTAACTGTAACTTTGATCTGTAATAGAAACCAGATCCCCACAAGGGCAAGGTCAGCGTATCAAATTCAATAGCTGTACAAACAGGGAAGAATTCTTGCTGTCAATATGTTTTGTCAGGTCAAAGGTCAACGAGGTCAAAGGTATCTAAGCCGAGCTAACTCCATAGGACTGAGATTTCTCATTTTCAGACACAACTGACTGCTACTTGAGAGAGTCAAGTTACTCAGCACCTTCAATGGCACAGTCGCTTTCATCCTCATTGGAGGCAACGTGAGCATTCTGTAAATTAAGAAGGTCTGTGCTGTTTAGACAGACTGCTCCAAGCACTTCAGCGAAACTGTGCTGAATTAATTTTTGTCTGGTTGTAGTTCTAAAAGAACATTCAGAGACTGAATCATTTGTTAGCTCCAAGCTACAACATATGATTTATGCTTTTAATTTCAAATTCTAAAATGTTGTGGGGAGGGAAACAGAGTAAGTGCATTGCGGGGGGAGGGGTTATACCAAGAATATTGATCTGGCCTATATAGCGACATGTTATTTACATGCTGAAAAGTGTGTCTGTAGCCTGATCCTAAGATTCAGTTTTGCCTTCATTTTTATTGGGAGAGGTTTTCAGCTCAGTTCAGCTTTGCACTTGAGTGTCTTTTTTTGCTGCTGAAAAATAAGGGAAAGAAATATTCTTGAAAAATAATACATCTAAAGGTGTAGGCTCAGCCATCAAAAATAGTTTGAGTGACTTAGGAGCCGGAGCATCATTTTCAAGAGTGACTTAGGCACTTGGGTTGAAATTTTGGCCCCACTTTGACTTTCAGTAAGACTTAGGTTCCTAAGTGCCTGAGTCACTTTCAAACATTTACACCATAACAAATAAAATAATAGCAAATTAAATTCAGTGCTTTTGTTTCAGAATGAGGTTTTAGACCTATTCAACCTGCTCTATAGTGAAAGATGCGCAAAAATCTACTAGGATTTTGAGTGGTGCTATAGCTATATATATGGGCCAAATTTTGGCCAAGGTTGTGCACCCACTGTAGCTCAGACAAGGGAATAAAGAGGAACCGTATGCCCTCTTATTCCCCTGCATGGGCTGCACATACTATGGAAAACTGCACCAGGGGCAGAACAGCTGCTACAGGGCTGCTATGTTCCCCTTGCACATGTGGGTGGGAAAGGATGGGGAATGAATGATGTCTTGGCTCCACCCCCACAAAGCACCAACCAATATATGGGCAAAGCCAGGGAATGGATGCTGTACCAAATATAGGCCTGGTCACGATCTGCCTCCCAGTCTGCTCATAGTAAATCCATGATTGAGCCAACAGTTGTTTTACAAGTTTCAAATGTTGTACTGGCATTAATTAGCTAATCCTCCCACCAAACCTGTGGGATAAGTGGGTATTATTATCCACATTTTACAGATGGGAAACCTGGGACAAAAATGTCAAATAACTGCCCCAGGATCACACAATGAGTCAATGGCTTCATGGAACTCAGCCCCCTTTTTGTCCATTAGGCCACACAGTAGCCCCACTTTCAGCTCAGGAATATCTTTTCACCCACCCCTAAAAGGAATTACAAACATAAGTCTTCCACACCGCGATGAGAGAACAAGCTTTTTTTCAATTTAGGAAGTACACATCTAGCACCTCCTATTCAAACAGATTGATTTCTACATTAAAGACTCATTGTATTATGTTGTGTGAGATGGGGTTTTTTGTGCCTTGAATCACATTTTAGAGCACTAGGGCACTGCAATACATCACATAATATGTAATTTGACAAAGTCCTCAGGAAATTTCTGGTATGAAAAAAAGATGGATAAAAGTGTGGTTTTTTTCAAATTATTCTTCTATCTTGTTTAATTTTTTTTAACTGTCTGGATTATTTATTATATGCTAGCGAGAGAGAATCTCATTATAATAAAAGTTCATACCTGTTGAACATAACAACAAATTAACAAATTGTTTCAATCAAAATCCTGGAGTACCTTGGGGGGAGGGAGGGATGTTGTTTGGTGGTTCGTGGGTTTTTTTGTTTTGTTTTGGGTTTGTGGGGTATTTTTGTTTTTTTGCTTCTTCATTTTGTTTACATTTGTCTGTGAATAAATTCACATAAGCATGTGCTTAATTTTAAGCATATATGTAATTCCCATTGACTTCATTTAAGACATTGGGATTACAATTAAGAGTTTGCGAAATTGTTTTCCTGGATGAGGGCCATTATGCTGAGCACCCTGCAGAACTGGTTCCTAGAAGAGTGTCTGTAAGTGGGGAACAGGATTTAGGTTAGTGAAATGTCCTATTCTTTGTAATCTTTCTGTGTGACTATCTCTATTTGTTGATCTATTAGCTAATTTTCAGACCGAAGCCATCTAGCACTTGACCAGAGTATGTGACCTTTATAATTCAATCAGATTTTTTTCCCTAAAGACAGAAAAATCACTTAGTTATTCCACAGTTATGTATTCTTAATTTAGTTGTCATTATTTTAAACATAATAACATTGTATTGTGCGGCAACAAGCAGAGGGTAGGCCTGAATGAAACAATGGTTCAAAGGCAGGTGCATGAAAGCTTCAGTGCCATTTTTCAACAGACGAACAAAGCTTCTTTGCTCTGAACATATTAAATTAACACCTCAATTAACTTTGGTACAAATTCCAAAAAGCAACACAAGAATTTTTAAAAGTTGCTTTATTTTTTGCTTGTCTACCTTCTTATGTGCCGACGACAGCTAAATATTGTCACTGGCAATCAACTGATGCTGTAATGCCAAGTGGCCAAGACGATCTAGCGGCAGTCCAGAGCACACTGATCGTCAAGTAACTGGGAGGTCAGTCAGTATTAGAGGAAGTCCAGGGCAGTGGTCAGAATTCCTGCAGGGGCCAGTAGCTGGAATATACAATCCAAATGGCCAGGTCAGTGAGATAGGGTGGTGAGGCAATGAGGCAGAGTCTGGGGAGCAGGCAATCATTGATTAGATGCTGAAAGGTTGCAGGTGTGTTAGTAAGAGTGAGAGGCATCACTAGACAGTCAAAGTAGCCATACCAAGTTCAAAAAGTGATTTTCCATTCATCCCCTGATCAGATTCGGAGTAGGCTGTACATACCTCTAAGGTCTAACTTGGGGAATTCCCAGGTTGTGCTTACCCAATCCAGAGGCTCTGGGATCAGAGGAAGTAGATATCAATTTCACATGGTGATTTTGTTTAGGGTAGCCCACCCTTAGTCTTAGAGAGCCATCTTTCTTTTTCACAAAGAGGATGGGAACCCTAGCAGTGGATGTGGATTTCTGGATAAAACCTTTCTCCAAATTCTCATGGATGTAGTCCTTAAGGGCGGCTAAGTCGGGTTCCAGTATGAAGTATGTTCGCCCGAATGAAACCTTGGTTCCAGGCTGTAAGTCAACTGGACATCAGTGTTCCCATTGAGGGGGCAGTGCATCTGCATTTTGTTTTTTAATACAGCTGAAAACTCTTGGTATTTTGGGTGGAGTGTGTTGGCTGATCCTAGAAGCAAGGAAACCCCTGTTGCCTGAGCATCTCTCACTAAAGCCTGGGCAATGAGTCCAACTTGAGGTTCTGGGGGCTCAAGCTTGGAAATCAGGAGACAGTTATCCTGGCAATGTCACAGTGTGTTGACAAGGAAAAATGCAGGTCATGGCTCACCAACCAGGAGATTCTGAGTATCAAAGAGCAAAGGGGAACAGACCAGGCTGTATTGGAGGAGCTCCTGGTGTTCCCCAACCATCACCTCCAAAGCTGTAATTTCTTGACTGACAGGGCCAGATGTGAGCAGAAATCTGTTGACTGTCTTAAATAAATCAGGGGTGACCTTAGGTTGCACTCCTCTGAGGAGTGAAGTTCTGGAATAGCCTTCCAAGGGAAGCAGTGGGGGTAAAAGACCTATCTGGCTTCAAGATTAAACTCGATAAGTTTATGGAGGAGATGGAATGATGGGACAACATGATTTTGGCAATTAATTGATCTTTAACTATTCATGGTAAATAGGCCCAATGGCCTGTGATGGGATGTTAGATGGGGTGGGTCTGAGTTTCTACAGAGAATTCTTTCCTGGGTATCTGGCTGGTGAATCTTGCCCACATGCTCAGGGTTCAGCTGATCGCCATATTTGGGGTCGGGAAGGAATTTTCCTCCAGGGCAGATTGGAAGAGGCCCTGGGGGGTTTTCGCCTTCCTCTGTAGCATGGGGCACGGGTCACTTGCTGGAGGATTCTCTGCACCTTGAAGTTTTTAAACCATGATTTGAGGACTTCAATAGCTCAGACATAGGTGAGAGGTTTACTGCAGGAGTGGGTGGGTGAGATTCTGTGACCTGCATTGTGCAGGAGGTCAGACTAGATGATCATAATGGTTCCTTCTGACCTTAATATCTATGAGTCCATAAGTCAAATACTTTAGCCAGGGTAGCGTCCATGAAATTATCGCCAGCCCCGGAGTCAATCAGCCTTCTGAGGAGGAAGTACTTGTCTAGAATCCCGAAACCTGAGTTCCAACAGGAGTTGTAGGGATGCCCAGAATGGGTTGCTGGAGGGAGCTCTGTGGGGTTTTTCTGGTTTTGCCCAGATTCAAACCCCTTATTAAAGCTGGGCATGGTCATCTCCTGGAGCCGTGTGGTGAGGGGACTTGGCAGGACAGATGGACATCACATGGCTGCTGTCACCACACTAAGAGCACAAGTTCTCTTGCTGGTGGTGTTCCCGTTCAAAAGGGTCCAGTTGAGTCTGTACCAAGTCCACCTGCATAGGCTGTAGTGAAGAGGCTTTTGCAGGGGTCGCATGTGCTGCCTGGAGGCAGGGTGATAACCATTCTCCTGTTAAGTCACTGCTAAGTTGGGTGTAAATTCAGATGCAAAGCTCAATAAATGCATCAAGATCCACTGGAGGACCCATGTGGGCAAGCTCACCTTTTATTTCTTTGTTCAGACCAATATGGAATTGGTGTAGCTGGTCTGGCTGATTCCAAGGCATCAGAAATGGGATGCATACATTGCAGCTGACCCCAAGGCCTGGCAGAGTCTCTGTAGGGCTGCCTCTGCTGTGCGAGCCTGGTGACGGTCATCTAAAATTGTCACAAAGGCCCTCGGGAAGGTGTCCCAGCTGGCCAGTATGGGACAGTCCTGCTCTAGCACAGGGAACACCCAGTTCAGGGCCTTACCTGTTAAAAGGCTGATGACCCTTTGCCTGGTCTGTCTGGCAGGTGTTGATACATAGCAGGAAACAACCTTCACTGGTTCACAAAACCTGCTAGAGGTCCTGTCCTAGCAGTCTGGTAAAGGTACCATAGGCTTGGGTCCAGGGCACAGTCAACCTGTGGAACTCCTTGCCTGAGGAAGTTGTGAAGGCTAGGACTATAACAAGGTTTAAAAGAGAATTGGATAAATTCATGGAGATTAAGTCCATTAATGGCTATTAGCCAGGATGTGTAAGGAATGATGTCCCTAGCCTCTGTTTGTCAGAGGGTGGAGATGGATGGCGGGAGAGAGATCACGTGATCATTACCTGTTAGGTTCACTCCCTCTGGGTCACCTGGCATTGGCCACTGTTGGTAGACAGGATACTGGGCTGGATGGACCTTTGGTCTGACTCAGTATGGCCATTCTTATGTTCTTATGATGTGAGGAAAACATTCCCGCTTGCAGGTCTGTGATCGGCTCCTGAAGGGCGTAGTTATCCACCTGAAGCTGGTCGATTGTGACTTGTGAGGCTTTGTTTTCTCCCTGTAGGCAGATGATCTGCTCCTGAAGACTTAGCGCACCTTGGGGCACCTGTGACACTGTATCTGTGGGTTCCATAGCCTGTTGGGATAGGATGACCTAGGAGAAGACTAAAATGGTCTGAGCAAACTGTAATGCCCAATGGCCAAGGAGGGCTAGGGGCAGATCGTAGCAGTGATCAAGTGCATATGTGTGATTGGTTAGCTAGGAGGTCAGTTGGTATTAGAGGCAGTCTGGGGAAGTGGTCAGAGTTCTTGCAAGGTTGGTACCCAGAAGATGCAATCTAAGGGGCCAGATCATTGGTATAGGGACTTGAGATCAGGCTAAGTGGCAAGGTATGCTCAGGTGAGAAAGCAGGGCAGCAAGGTAGCGTCTAGACCGCAACCAGTGGGCAATGGCCTCTTACTCAGACAGCTTCCTCTTCCTGTTGTGGTCTTTTTATAGTCCAGGTACCCAATAAGAATGCTGTCTGTCCAGCGAATCAGGAGCCTGAGGAGTAGCTATTGTGGGGTTGTAGGCCTTTAGTAGAAGGCTGTTGGTCAGGGGCAGTGGTTCAGTGTACTGTTGTGGTGTGGAGGCTACGGACACTCGCTAGTGACCTGGCTGACTGGCATTTAATACTAGGGTCCTGATGTATGTAGGTGAAAGGTTCCAGAATGGCAGCCTCAGACACCAGTGACCTATGTCCTCAGAATATGTACAGTATAAGCAATCTGATCTTCTACAAGCTGCCTGCACTCTGACCTGGAGGGAATATTTTTATGACCAGGAGGGGTATTCAATCTCTCTTTTCATTCAGTCTGTGGCCTCTGCAGAAACTGTTCAAAAGATTTTCATTTATTCCCAATTATGTCGTTGGTGGTGGGTTTGCGGATATAAATACCTGTTCCCTGATACCTGAGCTGAGACCAGCAAACAAAAATATTATTTGATTATTATCAATATTTAGTTTTGTACATACAAGATTCATCATTGCTGATTTTTTCCTTTAAAATGACAAGATTCCCTTTAAATTTCTCTCTCTTTCTCTAAAGTATATACTTGAAATTGGAGAAATTACTACAGTGAGCATAAAATTACCTTCCTATGTCTTTTTGATGTTTAAAATTGCCAGTCCCCATACTTTCTGTATCTTCCTAGAATGTTAGATTGTGCTAGAGATTACAGGAGACAGGCATAATTAGTAGTAAAGTTTGTAGAAATTATATGAAGGATTAAAGAAATTTTTTTCTTGTTAAAACAACATTTATATAATTATAAAAATTATTGCTGATTACAATCACTCAATGCCTTCTTTCAAAGAACACAAACATTTCAAAAATACATCATCTTATTTGTGCAAATGCTATGAAGTATGAATGTGCATTATAAGCTGCAAGTTACTCTTATTAGCTAAATGGATAATTCACCCAACTTCAAATCTGTTTACAACTTACAGAAAGTTTCTATCCACACTCCCTAAAAGTGAAGACAGTGAAAAATACTAACCTAGGATCTACTTTGTGCCTTGTATGAGTACTACTTCCAAGATTCACAGATTTCATTATTTCTGGTGTTTACTTGGCAATTCTGTGTCATGTTTGTGTTTCCTCCCACTGGACTCTTAACATTTATTTTTCTAGCA